>NW_027507758.1:156062908-157541658 GCF_037356315.1 Lithobates pipiens | reverse complement strand
AAACTCACAACTTTTCTCCATTACTCAGTAACACGGAGGTTATGTTCTTTACTTGAGAAAATTCATGTGGAAATTGGATTTATGGGTTTGTCAGTAAGTGTTTTCCATTTCTTTTTATTTCCATTGACCCGAGAGTCATTGTAGAAGATTATGTAAAAAAGAATCCTGCAGAGAGACTGAAATCTTCTAGAAGCAAAATCATAGTCTCACATATTTAATGATGTGATTGGTATCATGATGGAAAGTTGTCTGATTTCCCTGCTGTAATACTGTGTCAGTTTACTGAAAATTTGGAAAATGCATAGAGACTTGCATATATACATTGGTGTTAAAAGGCAGTTCTGCTTATACGTTTCTGATGCACATCATGAACACCATAGGGACCAGACCAGAAAGAAGGTTTTGAGCATAATTTCCCAGAGAACATTGCTTGCGGTGTCTTATTCATGCCTGATACTGTGGTCCATTTTCGTTCAGTGTTTTTAGACTGTAGAGCTGCATAGATCTAGCGCTACTACAATATGAGCCGCAGGATTGAACGGACCCTCTGTTCTTTGTCTTGGCCTTCTCAAGAGTATACAATATCATAGGAATTCCCTGAATGTAATACTTAGTACCCAGTAGTAGTGCTAAATTAAAGAAAACAGGCACCAAACTAGGTAGTAAAGGCAAACTTAATATTATATTACACAATATGGTTGGTAACTAAGCAAGCATAAGATGGATTAACAATAGTAATATCATAATTAAGCACACAAAGTCATTAACAGTAGGGACTAGGCATAAGATATTTGGCATTCAGATCAACATAAAAAATAGTAAGGCCACCCCAAGTGCAGCAGAAAGCAGTAGTAAAGTTTAATATACCAAGTGCTGGAACTATACTGCCAGAGCGCATTTATGGCAGCAATGATAGTCTTAGACTGACTGGGTATGCATTCTACAAAAGAAAAGGAGGCAGGGAAACAAAGGACAGCAGAATAATTATTATGGGAGGGGCAGTCCTTTGAGATGTTCTTCTGCTGGCTATTGATGAGGCCCTTTGAGAGCGGAGGTGCACTTAATGACAGTACCAGTTAACCTGCATGTGCATAGGTACATTATAGGAATGGTATATTCTCTGCACAGGTGCATGGTACATGTGGTAAAGGTTCAGTGTAATGCCGGTATAGGGTTGTCATATTTGCAGTCTAGGTTTGTTGTATAGAGTGCAGTATCGGTGTGGTATTGATAGTGCTCAGGCCCTGATAGCAGTATCATCAATGTAAAAATAACCATCTCACCAGTCCCTGGGATGCTGCAGTGACCTCTTGCTTTAGAAGGTGGGTCCCCTTGGTTTCTCCCCGAAAGCCTCCATTGATCCGTGGTGGGAAGCAGAGGTTGAGTGGATAATCCAGTCTCCCTGCTGCAGCAGTGCAGGTTCTGTGATGTGGATGGTGTTGCGTTGCCTCCTGGGTTTCTTTACTTGCATTCTAAGGTTTTCTCTGGCATGGTCTTCTGCTGGCATACGAATATTCAGACAGAAGTGCTCTCTCTCTAACTCCTTCAGGGCCAAGAGAAAGAACTTTCCTGGACAATTTAATAAAAAATAATCTCTTCACTCCTTATGCTGTACAATGCCTATTGAAATCTGTAGTGTAAGGAGTCTATTTGCCCCATTGTATGGCTGCTGTCTCAAACAACTCCAGGATTCTCAACATTCTGCATAGAAATCTATGGGCTTGCTTGGCTTTAGCTCTCCCCATCCTGCCCGGAGGAAAATGGAGCAGCATAAGATTAGAATCTCAGCAGAGGGAAAGAAGAATAAAATCCTTCTTCATATTGCTGTAGCCCAGCACCTGGCTACGTAGATATAAAATATGCTTTTATAGTACAATACTTTATGCTGATTCTGCCTGCTGAACAAAGTACATAATGATTCTAATACATTGTATTAAAAAGATACTGCAGATTAAACCAAATATGAAAAACACTGTCCAAACCAAAAGCACTACTTAATGTATTTTTATCATTCAAAGCAAACTCCCCCATCCATCCATGTGCTGTATCTGTGCTTTATTTTGCAGAGAAATCACTTTGAAAAACATCCCCCTAGCACTTCTGGCCATGTCCATTTTGAATAAGGGCCAATGATTTGTGTAGTACTTCCCGGAATCCATCTGCCCTTAGTTCAGGCATGCAGACAGAAGAGTGTGCTTAGCTGAGAAAATCCCTCCTGAAGACTCATGGGATGGATGACATTTGCCTAGGCCTAGAAACCAGAAAGTAACTGAAGAAATATATTTAAAAAAAGTTACAAAGAAGTAAATATGATATAAATTGGGATAAAATATTAAGAATAAAGAACACGGAGGAGAGATGGGTTTGATTTTAGGAGCATACAAATTAAGGGCATTAGCCAATGCATCCCATTGGGTAATACATTTAAAAGAGCAAATAAAAGTCCTGGATGGCTTAACTCCAATGTAAAACTAAGGAAGAAAAAAAACTGCGCTATTATCAAAAACAAATGATATCTCAGCTGCAACTCAAAATGTTATACAATATCAAACAGATTAAGGAACAAAAGGGAGCTGCGCTAAACTGATTGATCCATGAGACAATTAACCAAGTACTCATGATATAAAGGCTAATGTCCCACAATGGGTGAGACCAATAGGAAAGAGGGCTTCTCAAAGAGAACTAACAAAAATAAATACCAAAGCTCAATTCATATCAGAGCTCAAGTGAAAAAATAACTAAAAAGTAAATCACACAAATCAAGTGACTAATTAATGTATACTGACTCAAGGAAAAAATAACAATAATTTAGCCTATCAAATGTAATAAGTGGGAAAAAAAGTCCAATAGTGATGATAAAAACCCAAAGGCTCGGTTCACACAGGGGGCGACGCGAGGCGACACGACTTGCCGTGCCGCGACCTGACAAGTCGCCCCCATTCTGTACTACGGAACCGTTCTAAGAGGAGCGACTCGAGTCGCTCCGACTTAGAAAAAAGGTTCCTGTACTACTTTTGGGCGACCTCGGGCGACTTGCATTGACTTCTATACAGAAGTCATTTGCAAGTCGCCGCTGAGGTCGCAGCAGGTCGCGGAGCGGCAAGTCGTGTCGCCTCGCATCGCCCCCTGTGTGAACCGAGCCAAAGGGTTACTGTGACCAATAGTGGAGAGTAAATAAAATAAAGTCCATGCACAATTAATGGAAGATGGTAGACTCTTCTCAGGTGATAAAAATGACAAACACCCCAAAAAAAGTGTGACCAGATAGACGTGCCTCCACCACAGTAAACACCAGAATGTGGTGGTCCCTTAATTATAGGAGACCACAACAAGCAGATGGCTATCACCCCAGCCCAGGATCTTTGGGAATAAACTGGACTCCTCAGCCTCAGCGATGATAATCTCCACACAGATTAGAGCAACCCAGAAATTAGGATCCCCAAATAACAACAAAAGCTCTCAATAGTGTAAAACCTTTAACATGTATTCCAATTAGGCATATAACAATTGTGCACTTACATTAATGTTGATAAAAGACAGCATATAAAAAACATTGAGCCGGCCGGCCGAAATATGCCCGTTGCTTCCAGAACTAAGCGTGTAGCAGTGACGTCAGTGCGCCGCTCCTCCTCCCTATGAGTGTCCCGTTACGACGTCCTATTGTATGACGAAACGTTGCATGCAATGCCAAGCTGCTGCTAACAAAGCAAACAGAATATTGGCATGCATTAAAAGGGGAATACACTCCAGAGATAAAACAATAATTCTCCCGCTACAATACTCCTGCTGCACCTAGAGTATGCTGTCCAGTTCTGGGCACCGGTCCTCAGGAAGGATGCACTAGAAATGGAGCGAGTACAAAGAAGGGCAACAAAACTAATAAGGGGTCTAGATGATATTAGTTATGAGGAAAGGTTGCGAGCGCTGAACTTACTCTCTCTGGAGAAGAGGCGCTTGAGAAGGGATATGATTTCAATATAAAAATACCATACTGGTGACCCCCACAATAGGGATAAAACTTTTTCACAAAAGGGAGTTTAACAAGACTTGTGGCCACACTAAAATTAGAAGAAAAGAGGTTTAACCTTAAACTACATAGCGGGTTCTTTACTGTAAGAGCGGCAAGGATATGGAATTCCCTTCTACAGGCGGTAGTCTCAGCAGGGGAGCATCGATAGTTTCAAGAAACTATTAGATAAGCACCAGATTGGCTGCAGAATACAGGGATATATAATGTAATACTGACATATAATCACACACATGGCTTGGTCTTGATGAACTTGAGTCTTTTTTCAACCTCACCTACTATGTAACTATAACTATGTAACTATATACAACTGTACTTTCCTATCTATGTACTAATCAGAATAAAGATGAAAAATAGTCATAGCTGATCAAGAGAGTGACATTCCACTTTAAATATGCACAAATATATTATAGAATAATGTATATGTTCCTGCTTATATTTATCCATGTGCTTCATTTGTAAATTAGCCCCCTGGCAAACTTGAAAAAAAAAATCATAGAAATTATAGTTGCTGTTTGGAAGGATGATTTATTTAGTTATATAAGCTTCTGCAGAAACATCTTATCATGCATTTTCTTATTGGTACCGCAATTAAAGCTAAACTCATGGAAAATAGCTAGATACACAGATGAAATAGATATATAAGAGCTGTTTTACCTGCCAAAGCATTTGTATTTCTGTTCACCCATCTGTAAAATTAAAACAGCTTTGTCATATAATACAGCCCTATCTGTCAGGAGAGGACTGGATCTTTCTCTGTTGAAATTTCACTTTCACTCACTAGTCCCTACCCACAATGTGAATTTACAGTGAAAGAAGAAGCAACAAGTTAAAGTTTTTGTTACCCCAACATATATATGCCTGCTGTACGATGTACTTATATGATAAATTATTCTATTTTCTTTGTATTGCTTCCTTTGTGTGAAATCCATGGTGATCCTGTCTGTCCCTCTGCTTTCCTATTATAACTGACTACACTAAGCAGGAGAGCACAGTGTGGTCAATTCTTTAGCTGTGCTGGGAATTCAGCGTGCTCTCCTCCAATCATCTGAGACCTTTCAAATTGGATTACTTTGACGGTAATCTTTTTCATAGAAAGCCAAACTTGATCTCCTGATTTCAATGGTGGAGAAGTGGAATGGTGTTTTCCAGCAAAGTATTTTTTAATGTTGATATTGACAGACAGGCTGGCTTGAACTTTGTGACAATGTCTAAATGGGGTTGTTGGCTCCATGCACTTCTGAGGAGAGGCTGGAGAAAGAACAGAACTTGGGAGGTGATTTATAGTCATAGCCATAAAAGTGTGATAGTCCAATGGCCAAGTAAGTCCATGTTTTACATGCAAACTCAGCCCAGGGTACGGCTTAGGCCCAACCAAATTGTAGGGCAGAGATAAACAACATTGGTACCCCTCTTATAATTATGCTAGTTTGCCCATTGGTTTTTGAGTGGTAGACACATGAAAAAAGCAATGTGATGCCCTGCATACTGCAGAATGTGTTCCATTGCTTTAGAAACAATAGGGGAGTTTATGGAGAGGAACAAAATGTGCTACTTTGTTGATCTGTCCACTGTAACCCAGATGACATTGTAGTCATCACTACAAGGTAGGTCCATAATACAGTCCTTTGTAAGATGTGTCCAGGGGCAGTTGGGTATGGGTGGAAGAAGGAACCATCCCAGGTTTCACATGATTTGACATTAGTCTTGGTGTCTCTTTACAGGGTTGGCCACAATGGCTTGCAGGAAACCAGAGAAAGAGATTTTAAACATCTGCAAAGTCAGTATTTTGAGTCAAATAAGTACATTGAGTTTCAAGTTCAAGGAGGTATGAGGTGGGTGAATCAAACTGGACATCCATAGTAGATGACGAAAGCTTTGGTAGTTTGGACTTTAGAGATTGCTTTTGGAATCCAGAGAGAATTACCCAAACATAACCATAATCGTTTTTTTTATTGAGGAGGGATATATCAAAATGTCAATGAGGAAGACCAGAACAAAATGACCCAGAAAATCCCCCCCCCCCCCCCAAGGGATGCAAATAAGGTTATAGGCTCTGCTTTCATCCAGCTAAGTAAAGATACATGCCACCTGAATCTGGATGAAATGTTTGGTGATGAGTGAAAGCAGGCATTTGTTTGAGATAATATACCAATAGACTTCAACCAGTGCTGCCTCACATGTCCTCTTCCATGTTAAATGACACCCAGCCTCATTTAACCCAATTTCTATAAACCCATGTTATCAAGAGCCATACCCTGGAAGTGCATCACCATGTTGCCCTGAACTTACAGGAGAGTGCAGATGCACTCAGGACCTTCCCATCACTGGAGGAACATGAGATTGAAGAGGACCCATATGTAGAGATGTACAAAACTTGGTGCTCACAGAATCTGGCACAACTGTGTTTAGTAACCTATCAGCTTCTAACTTCAACTTATTCAATTAAACTTTGACAATAAAACCTAGAAGTTGATTGGTTACGAGGCACAGCTGCACCAGATTCTGTGTGCACCAGTTTTAGTAAATGACCAGTCTGAGGACTAATGGAAAAAATATATAAATAGGGGGTAGAATAAGGATGGAATGTGTGTTTCATGCCAGATGTAGGCAAGGACACTAGGGGAAGATAATTAAACTGTAAAAAGAACCAAGAAGCAATTAACTGTAGCAGGAAATTAAAGATTTCACTGCTTCCACTTGCTAAAAAAAATGACAGTTGCATTGTCAGGGTTATATACTATACATTGACATAAATTATAAAAAAATAAAAAAAACACAGTTTGGGCATAACACAATACAGTGAAAATAACTAAGTGGCTATAAAAGTCAAAACTACAATACTAGATCAATACATGTTACTTTTACAGGAAAAACAAGTTATACAGTTTAACATAGATTCAGTAATTTAACAATGGGATATATAATTTCCTTTGCAGACATTAAAAGAAAGCTTTAGCCTCATAAAGCCAGAAATAAAACATTATCATGGCAAATAAAAATAGAATAGGAAGCATAAATGAATGACCATGGTATTGTAAGAGGAGTCAGGAATGAAGACGCATCAATAGACAAGCTTAGAATTGAGTAAAAGAGGTAAAATTTAGGGATCCATCAAAGTGTCATTAAGAGGCTATAGGATGATAAGGTTATCCTCAAAGCAACATTTGAAAAAGATTTAAATAAGTCATAAAACAGTGGGCTAAAAGTACATCTGCAGCTCAAACCCAATATAAGTTTGATTTGCAATTTTAAATAGCATATAACAAAATATGAATTTTGCCAACAATGTTTAAGAAAAAGTTTTGCCATATTTGGTGTTAGTAGTGAATCTGTTGGCTACAGAATATATTCCTTTTACAAATAATCCATTTTGTGCAAGTTATAATCGAATATATTACACTTTTGACTTTTTATTCGACAGACCACCCAATGTAATGTTTCACTATAAATGTCTCCTTCATATAGATGTTATCCTTGCCTTCTATTGAATTCTGTAGATCTGCTAGATGAAGACAATGAATCTTTTGCAAACCAAGCTGTTGACATTAATTACATCTACACAACAAATGCAGTAACTGCAACGCTAGATATTTTTAATTAAAGTCATTGAATACAGATTGAGCCATTTGTTAAGTGTTTGTACTTTTTGTTTCGAACAAAAGACAGAAAAAAAAATGTGTTCTCCTTTTTATGGAACACTGCTTAGAAAGATGTTTTTCAGTATTTAAGCTTAGGCTCCTTGTAAAAGATTTTCAGCTTTATTTAAAAAAAAAAAAAAAAAAAGCAAGGACTGAGCCAAAGATAATGCCTGTTTATTTTATTGCAGGTGTGATCAGGGCTTAGTGCTTACTTGTAAAAGGGAACTTCTATTCATACATATGGAACTGTGCCTTGATGGGGCTTAACCTGGTATTCCTTATGGCCAAAAAAAATCTGATTAACTGGTTGATCTACCCAGTTGAAACATTTTATCAGACAAGCTATTGTTTACCAGGAATCTGGCTGATGCACTAGCTGTAGGTGCAAGTGAATTCACCACTTTGCAACCATGTGGGCATTTGTTGTGACAATTTTTAAATTCCAGGTATGTACTTTAGACTGTTTGGTATTAAAGTAGCTGGGCCCACCTTTCCCCAATCAGATGTAAAGGAACCATTGATAAAATGCTTACTTTCCAAAGCAAAAGTTTTAAAGCCACATACCTGGACAGAATTCTATGAAACAAATATGTACTTATGCTTTAGGCTGGGTTCCTACTGCAGCACACTTCGGCAAACAGCAGGAGTCCGGTGCGTCTCCATTCACCATTTCCGGTCGAATTCCGACCTGAAATGAACAAAAAGACGCATAGGACCCCTGTGCAATTCGCACCCGGAGCTGCTGCTGAGATGTGTGAACCAGCTCCTTAGAGAGCTGGTCACAATCTCCTGCTATGCGAATTGGATGTGGGGAAACCCACATTCAATTCCTATTAGTGTGAACCCAGCCTAAGTTTATCTATGTTTAGAGACCAAATGTGGATAATGGAACTGTTATGGTTCCTGAGAGTCTCAGATTATTAATACCTCTCCCAGGCTTTCAGGTCATGTTTGCATTTTTTTAAATGTCTCTGTGCATTAGTTATTATAATAATTATATTAGTAATCTTGTATAACAAAAAGGGACAGAGTGACAAACTATTACATAATTTGGAATCCAAATATTTGCTAAATAAACACAATTGTACTATTCGGGTCAGAGTTTATATTCTTGTATTGCGCTCTATCATGGCGTTACTATTGTTTCTCAGTTCTTAATACTTTTTGTTGATGATTCTGAACTATACACATAAAAATAGTTAAGGAACACGATAACTAAACACAACATTCTTGAATGATGTAGAACTTCTATGGGAACACGTTTCTCCCCACACTTCTCCAACCTGCATCAATGGAGACGGCTATTTTATTTTTTTTGCTTTTACAATATGTAATTCTACCCATCATACATATTATTTATAATGTAGGGGTTGTCATACTTTCTTTTAAGAGTTGTGAAGGAGGCCTGGGATTTTGGGTTTTCTAGTAAAACATTTTTAGTGGGGCAATTGTTTTATGTGGTGCATCTATTTTTTACAATGTACTTATCAGTTATTTTGCCTTTTTGATACAAGCTTTTTGGTCTTCTGACATATACAGTATATTTTGGTTAATGATGCAGGACATGCTTTTAGGACCTTGTTTGATTTATATAAATGAAAAACCGGCTGCATCAGCTGGCAGCCTTCCCTGCTGATTTGTTGATTGGAATAAAATGCATTGTGAAATGGCTTTTAAAACATTTTGAAGTTTTTCTACGAAGAGGATTACTTTTTTTTTTATAAACCCAACCCAACCTAACATTCACATATAAAAAAAAAACTGCTTTTGCATTCAACTAAAATACATAAAATAAGAATAATAATATGATTTTTTTTTTTTTTTATCAGGGGAAATCATGACATATTATATATGTGTCATTTTATCTTTTTAATAAAAAAATTATTTTATCAAGCTACAGCTGTCAACTCACAAAATTACGTTCTGAGAAAATTACAGGTATGAAAAAAATGTTATTCTTAATATATTTACAGTAAGACAGGTCAAAATATTGCTTGCTGTTCATAACTTTCCCTGTCATAAAAAGAAAATCTGTTAATGCTGATTGCATAGAGTTCACCCTGGACTAGTAAAATAGCAGAACAAGAATGTTCATTTTGCAAATTAATGTCCAGCTTTATGAATAAGGCAATGCTCTATTTACTTTGAATTACCAGTCATATAAAGGAAAATTGATTGATGTAAACACAACTTCACATTATGAACGTTCACTTTTTAAAGTGCACAAAATCAAGCCTCATTACTAAATCAAGCCTCATTTTTTGCAGACAATTTTTTTTTCTCTATGCCTGTGGGTATCCTTACTGAGTTCTAATTGGACCCCATTTAATCAGAACATCTGTGCTTCACTTTTTACATTTAAGATGGGTTTGGGATTAAGTGTTTTAAGACTTAAGTAATTTAGGACTAAGTATGGCTCTTTAATGGGGTGGACATTCCGCAGGAGACTATTACCTTGATTAGCTTCTTTTACAAAGTAAAGAATGATATTAAAGAGGTGGCTTTGACAGTGGTTGCAAGGGAGGGGTGCTGATTGAGAAGAAAGTGGCAAGAAATGGGCAGCAGTACATGTACAACCTTAGAAGATCCCTGTTTGAGACCACTAGCAGATGCAGGTCTAATACTATTGTTCTGCAATGCAACAGAATAATCAAGCTGCCGTTTTGTTTCTGAATGGTTAAGACTTCCTGTCTCCTCTCTCAAAGGATTAGTGTCACAGTAACATTTGTGACTTTCATGCATTGTATCTGTCATTACTGGAAGTACTGAGGAAAGTGGAAAGATAGCTCTGGAACGTAGGTTTATTTTACTGTTATTGTTATCTTAAGATATTCATTTTGGTGAAAATGATCTTGTTCCTGGGCAGGCAGCTTCCTTCTACAGCCCAGAGGATCTCTGCGGTCTCCCTTTCTTGTGGTATAATGTAAAAAGTAGGAAGCACTTTTTTAACACTGAATACCGATACTTTTCTTCAAGTACTAACTGATACCAATTACTGATACCTATCGCCTAGGAAGAGTAGGGGGGGGGGGGGGTGGTGTTAAGGAGTTAGGTGAGGTTAAGGTGAGGGCAGGGGGAGTAGAGGGGTTAGTGAGAGCAGAATAGTTGAGAGTGGAATGAAATAGGGATTGTGGGGTGGGAGAGTTGGGATGGAAAAGGCTGATATTGCTGGGGTTACAGAATATTGGAAAGTGGCATCTATCTATACTACACAGAAGTTTTTCAGCTGCAGATATCCTACTAAGATCCACAGCTATCTTAAAGTGGTTGTAAACCCTTTTTAGAATAGGATAAGGCTTACCTATAGGTAGCGGAAATATCTCCTAAAAGTGCACCGCTTAGGAGATATTTCACTTGTAGTCCACCGATAAAGTGAACGGCACATGCGCAGGGAAGAAACAAAACCCTGTGCCATTTCTTCCCTAGTGTGTGTTGTTACTGTGTGCATGCGTGGGAGTGACGTCACGCGGCTCCAGCGAATCACAGAGCTGGAGTCCGTGGCCCAGAAGGAAGAGGGGCTTGAAGATGGATGCTGCCTACACAGGGGACATCACTGGATTCTTTTGCAGGTAAGTGTCACATAATGGGCTAGTATGCAATGCATACTAGCCTATTATGCTTTTAATTTGCAGGCTATACAGGGAGCAAAAGAGGAAGTAAAACCCATCAGGGTTTACTTCCTCTTTTAGTGCTGATTAAATTGGCTAGTTTATGGGCTCATACACACTCCAATTACCCGTGGACACACTATTCTTCGTATTAGGAATTAACTACTATTTAGCTGATATGATACTATCTATAAGACAGGATTGAATGAATGTGAGCTTGGTGTTGTTATCTGTGTTTTGATAAGGTTATCAGTTTATATTATCATGTGGTGGAGGTATCTCCTCTTTTTAAAATGTTCTATATGGTGGAATTATTTATAATAAAGTAATTATTATTTTTGCTAAAATACTGTTTTTGTTCCTCTTTGAAAAATCCTTTTTGGGCTGTTGGCCCACTCTTTCTTTTCAAATATTTTTTCTATATGTGATTGCTGGGGGGAAGATGGTGGGGATGGGAGGGTCATTGGGAGACATGGGGGCAGAGGTGACAGCTGGTGGAAGGAATGAGGATGCAACGCAGGGAGGGCACAGTCCAGGGGGTTAGGAGGGCACAGTCCAGGGGGTTGGGAGGGCACAGTCCAAGGCGTTATGAGGGCACAGTACTGGGGGTTAGGAGGGCACAGTACAAGGGGTTAGGAGTGCAGGGCTCAAGCACATTACATGCAGAGTGCAGGGTTCAGGCATAGAACATGCAGAGTGCAGGGTTTAGGGCCAATTACATGCAGAGTACAAGGCACATTACATACAGAGTGCAGGGTTTAGGGCACATTACAGAGTGCAGGGCACATTACATACAGAGTGCAGGGTTCATCTCTCCTCCATCACTCCTTTCCACTGTATTCTCATCCAGATGATCCCCCATCCACCCCTGACTTGTGCTCACACCTCCTCTACTATCTTCATCTGTTCCCCCCTCCCTTAAAAGCTACATCATGCACATGCCTTACCGATAGCTGTTGTACTACTGTAAAGTACCTGTCCGGCTCTTGCACAGACATCTCCCACTGCAAGTTCTGCATCTCTGCAGCCAGATCATCCAGGGGCATCAGCATCCAGGCATCAGCGTCAGGTCAGAGAAAGTGCAGCCTTCAGAGGCCCCCCTCCCACCTTTGATCATACTAGTTGGGATGCCAGCATCTCCCTTGCCACTGCACCACACGCAGGGAGACAAGCTATCAAAAAGGCCAGATGTGGCTGACAGGCTGGGACTGATGTGTCTAGTTCACGTCACTTCCAGTATCGGGTTAGGGTATCGGAGCATTTTCGCGAGTACCAATACGCAAGAAAATGCCTAGTATCGATACTGATACCAGTATCGGTATTGGTGCAACTCTAGTAAGAGTTGAAATTTAAGTGCCACATCACTGCTAAGAGGTACAGATACAACTTTATTTCAGTAAAGGCCAAGTGCTCAGATCAAGAAATAGCCAATGGCTTACATGCCCACTTCATCAGGGCTAGAAAAAACATAAGAAGATTATCATGCCCATCTGACATCAATACAATGTCCCCTCCATAGAGCCATAATTAAAACCAGTCAATAGTAATGAGAGTGTCAAAATAATTACATAAAAAAGGGAACATGAGTGCTGAGCAAACATAAATAAATAAATAAGTATAGGTATGGAAAAAAATAAAAAAAAGATAACACTAATAATAATCACCACTTGTGACGAAACCATGTGGGTACCACACTAGGTGCTTTCGTCTGCCAAACAATATTTTCCTGCCCTTCAAACCATTCTGAGTCGATAGAGAGCTAATACCAGCCCTTTTTACCCCAAATATCGTGCACAGACAATATGTGAGGTAAACGCCAAAGGAATGACTCTTTATTGAAACTCAGACACATACTTTATAACTCACAGGAGGACACCCCCCCCTTCTAATAATATTACCCTAACAATAAAAACTGTACACAGGACTATAATTACCGTAGCTAAGGAACAACCAACATATACTATAAACATTATGTTAAACAACTAGCCACCTTTGCAGTACTGTGATTAGGGATGAGCCGAACACCCCCCAGTTCGGTTTGCACCAGAACTTGCGAACCGACAAAAAATTTGTGCGAACAACGTTAAAGTCTATGGGACACAAACGTGAAAAATCAAAAGTGCTAATTTTAAAGGTTTATATGCAAGTTGTTGCCATAAAAAAGTGTTTGGGGACCAGGGTCCCGTCCCAGAGAACATGTATCAATGCAAAAACAGTTTTGAAAAAGGCTGTTTTTTCAGGAGCAGTGATTTTAAGAATGCTTAAAGTGAAACAAAAATGAAATATTCATTTAAACATCGTGCCTGAGGAGTCCCGTTAGTCTGCCTGTAAAGTAGCACATTGTTCCCATGTTTAGAACAGTACCGCAGCAAAATTACATTTCTAAAAGGAAAAAAAATTATTAAAAATTGCCTATGGCTGTAATGTATTTCCAGATCCTGGCAATATACATAAAAAAAAAAATCACTAAAAAAAAAGCGTGGGTTCCCCCCAATCCATACCTTCGGGTCTGTTATGGATATTAAGGGAAACTCCATGCCAACGTTTTTTTCAAAAATCCATACCAGACCCAAAGGGCCTGGTATGGATGGGGAAACTCATGCCGTTTTTTTTCTTAATTTTGTCATAGGGCTCCCCTTAATCACTTCAATACACTATATTATACATTGTACACTGCACTATATACTCTAAACTGCAGTATACATATATATATATATATATATATATATATATATATATATATATATATATATATATATACACACACTATATTATACTATATGGGCTGCACTATATAATCTGCTTAAAAATTGGGCCTTAGGTGTTGGTGGTGCCAGAACACGGTAACCTCTCACAGTTACTCTTGTTGGGTGCAGGAACGGTCCCTGCTGTTAATTATTTAAAAAAATGTAATTACAGGGGCAGAAACATTGGGCCTTGGGTAAGGGTGCCCTAAACTAAAAATATTGTTGGAAGCTAGTATCATCATGATTGAGGAGGAATAGTATAGGCATCATAGGCAGTCTTCAGGGGATCCCAGATCCATAGCAAATTTAATCAGTTACTTCAGCATCAGGTGCTTGATGGCTGCTGATCCAGGACTGATTCATTTTTATAAATGTGAGCCTATCAACTGAGTCTGTGGACAGGCGCACACTTTGATCCATTTAAAACCCTCCAGCAGCACTGAATGAGTGTTCAAAAAGCAAGTTGGATGCAGGACAGGCCAGTAGCTCAATTGCATATTGAGCAAGTTCTGGCCAGTGGTTCAACCTCATCACCCAGTAACTCAGTTGATGCTCTGTTGGAAAAGTCTGCACTTGCCCCTAAATATTCCTGCACCATATAATGCAGATGCTGGCAATGGTTCCTGAAACCTATCAGACCTTGGCGCTGAGGACTGAAAAATTGTTTAAAGGCATCGGTCAGCCGGTCACCTTCTCCATCGCTCTTTCTCTGACTGAACGAAGCCTCAGAAACACGTGGTCCAGCACCAGGAAATGGTAGCCTCCCATTGTCAGGAAATGCATTACACTTTTCTTCAAGGCCTCCTGGAGATGTTTCATTCTCTGCTAACTCTGCAAAGGCAGGATGAGTTCTGCAACCTTACCCTTGTAACATGGATCAAGAAGAGTTGCCAGCCAGTAATGATTCCTCTCCTTAATACCTTGAATCCTTTCACAGGCTTTGCAGAGTAAGTTTGCAGAGGCATTTGATTCTGAGCCCTCTGGGTCACTAAGGATCATATTATCCGTAACTACCTCCTCCCAGCCACATACAACTCCTTGGGTTTCTGGGGACTTAAAACCATTTCTTGAAGACTGCTGTGTGTTATCTTCGACATCCATGCTGACCAATCCTCCTCTTCTTCCTGTGTGTTTGGCAGACCAGCAGAAATGTTATCTGGACAAAGGGGGTCTTGAGAGGAAAGTAAGTCCTCCGCTTCTTTCTGCTGTTCTGCCTCAAGTGCCCTGTCTATGATTCCACAAAGCATGTGTTCCAGCAGGAAGACTGATGTATGCATTGTCGCTGCTCACCATCCTTGTGGCTTCCCCAAATGGTGACAGGACAGTGCATGCATCGTTGATGAGTAGCCACTGACGTGGCAAAAAGAAGCCAAGCTCCCCTGACCCTGTCCTAGTGCCATTCTTGCACAGGTACTCATTGATGGCCCTCTGCTGTGTGTGCAGCCGCTACAGCATTTCCAACGTTGACTTCCACCTGGTGGGCATGTCACAAATGAGGAGGTTGGTGGGCAAGTCGGATTCCCTTTGAATGTCAGCCAGCCGAACATTGACATTTTATCACCAGCGGAAATTACCATAGACTTTTCTGGCCTGCCTCAGGACATCTTGTAAGCCTGGGTACCTGGTCAAGAAATGCTGCACCACCAAATTCGGGACATGTGCCAAAAATGGAAGTGTCCCTGTCGGAGGGCAGAGAGAAAGTTGGTGCCATTGTCCAATACAACCATTCCTGGCTGAAGCTGGCATGGCATCAACCACCTCTTAGCCTGCCCCTGCAGAGCTGACAGAATCTCTGCCTCAGTGTGGCTCCTATCCCCTAGGCAGAACAACTTAAGCACCATATGACATCTTTTTGCTTGACTGCTTGCGTAGCCCCTTGAGCGTTTAGGGAGAACTGCTGGTTCAGAGGAAAATTCTGCATAAAAAGCCATAGAGGAAGAAGAAGAGGAGGGAGGGGAGCATACAGATGTTGTGGCACAATTACCACTAGCTTTGGAGGCATGGTGGTGGAACAAGCTCCCACACTGAACCCTGTCCTGCATCCTTCCCAGCTGCCAGCAGAGTTACCCAGTGTGCCATGAAGGAAAGGTAATGTCCCTGTCTATGCCTGCTGGACCATGAGTCAGCGGTAATATGAACCCTACTGCTGACCGCCCTGTCCAAGGAGGCCAAAACATTGACTTCCACATGGTAGTAGAGAGCAGGAATAGCCTTATGTGAAAAGAAATGGCATTTTGGAACCTGCCACTGTGGTACAGCACATTCCACAAATTCACCAAAGGGGGCTGAGTCTACCAGCTGAAAAGGCAGCAGTTGCAGTGCTAGCAATTTGGGCAAGCTAGTATTTGAATGCTGAGCATGTGGATAGCTGGGACCGAATTTCTTTTTATGGTTCAGCATCTGGGGTAGGGATATTTGCCTGCTGAAATCAACTGGTGGTGTACTGCTAGCAGATTGGCAGCAGTTACCTGTGACACCTATTGCTATAACTTCATTCCTCTCAGTGGAGATTTTTGAGTAGACTGGAGCTATAACAGGGTTTGAGATCCCAGATGAGGAGCAAGGAGAAGTCTGCCTTTTTCTATGATGTGTGTATTTCAGGTGCTGCTGCCAATGGACTGGTCAAGCATATGGTACCCAAGTGGCTGCTGTTCTGGCCACGCTTGATCAGCTTCAGACATAGTTTGCAAACAGTAACGGTGTGATTTGCTGCACACATGTCAAAAAAGCCCACACCAAGGAGCTTTTAAAAGTCAGCCGGGAGTCAGCAGCGCCCTGCACCTCTGGAGCTCTGCGATGTGATGAAATAGGGTGGCTGCCCTTAAGATGACCCCTGGAGGACATCCTGCCTCATTGGAGTTGTGCTTCCTTCTCCTCACTTTCCTCCTCTCTTCTCTCAGGCACCCAAGTACATACAGTCAGTGACCTCATCATCCCCTCCCTCCTTGTCACTGGAGCAAAACTGCAGCTTGGGGAACATGACTGCCAGTTTCTTGTCCTTCTGTGGCACTCCCTCTCTCTAGGCTCACGCTATTCCCTTCCTCCACCTGGGAACCAACACCGGAGCCTTAAAATTGCTGCACATCCTCCAGCAGCATGTAACCGACACGAAGGTCAAATAATTCTGGGGACTCTTCCATGTATGATGGTGGGGCTATGGAAGAAGTAACTGGGCAAGGAGCCAGTGGAATAGGCCACTTTGGCAGCTGCGTTGGAAGGTAGACTACTATGAGCCTGGGTGACAGAGGGTGAGGAGGATGAGGATAGCTTTGTTATCCACTCCACCAACTCTTCTGCATGTTGTGGCTCAATAACACGCCCAGCAGCATAAAAAAAAAGGACAAGCATGCCTCACGGCCACCTGCAGAGGATACATTAAGTACAAAACATACACCTCTAAACACAGTTAGGGACAGTCCCTTAGCCTCCTCATAGAGGGGGTAGGGGACAAGGAAGGACCAATGGAACTCGGCACTTGCATATTCAAACAACCACAGTTGAAAAACACCAAGGAATTATGGTAAGCAGGCACCCCCTCCTTACATATCCCCCTGCTGGGATGTGTCTCCACACCTTTTGTCTACGTGCCATGACCTAACATAATTAAACACAATAACAAGAGGGGGATGGGGAGAAGTGATGCAACTTACATTGAGACCTCATTACATTGCCATTTTATCCCCAAGTCTCCCGTTCTCTGCTGGTCCATAGTGTGTGGGTAGGAGGCCAGCCCACAGCCCCCTCCAAAACACACAGTTACAGTGGGTTTAGTCACATTGGCCCAATTAGCCATTTTTCCTCCCCGGTGTCATGTGACTCGTTAGTGTTACAAGGTCTCAGGTGTGAATGGGGAGCAGGTGTGTTAAATTTGGTTATCGCTCTCACTCTCTCATACTGATCAATGGAAGTTCAACATGGCACCTCATGGCAAAGAACTCTCTCTCGGATCTGAAAAAAAGAATTGTTGCTCTACATAAAGATGGCCTAGGCTATAAGAAGATTGCCAAGACCCTGAAACTGAGCTGCAGTACAGTGGCCAAGACCATACAGCGGTTTAAAAGAACAAGTTCCACTCAGAACAGGCATCTCCATGGTCGACCAAAGAAGTTGAGTGCACGTGCTCAGCATCATATCCAGATGTTGTCTTTGGAAAATAGATGTATGAGTGCTGCCAGCATTGCTGCAGAGGTTGAAGGGATGGGGGGGGGGGGCAGCCCTTCAGTGCTCAGACCATACGCCGCACACTGCATCAAATTGGTCTGCATGGCTGTCATCCCAGAAGGAAGCCTCTTCAAAAGATGATACACAAGAAAGCCTGTAAACAGTTTGCTGAAGACTAAGTACATGTATTAAATCCTAGTGACGAAACATGTCGGGGTGTGGCTATACGGCAATCTAGCTTGAGTGACGTAGGACTCTGTGACAAGACATGGTGCATTGGGGAGCGAAGGATCGGGTTAAGGAGTGGGTGAGAACTTTGCCAGCATTTACACTACCTGGGTCTGCCGTTGAAGTTTAAACCTGCTGCATGGATTGCCTTGATGTGGTTTATTTGAAGTGATTGCCTGTTTTTTGCCTGATGGGAATTGTTTTCATGTGAGTACAATGGTGATGGATTTCTGAAATGTTAATACATTTTTTTGAACATTATCACACTATTGGAGCCCTTTTGTTTCAGTTTACATGTGGAGCAATCACCTCAGAGTGCTTTAAATTCACCATTGGATACTGATTTTAAACCCCATTTTAGTGGGTTAAGGCGAGTCTGGCCAAACATGAGTGTGAGGCTAAAGCAGCTGGTGAGTGCATTTATTATGAGGGGAGTGGAGTCACTGACACGAAGGTGTGGTGTATGTTCACAAGAAACACATAATTTACACCGAAGATTTTTTCACCAATTGAACTTGCGTTCACACAATATATGGACTTTATTTTTTTATTTTTATTTTTAGGAGTGTTATATCATATTTATCATCCTGTGACACAAGTGAACTGAAGATGATCACTTGTTCATTCATTGCATTTGATTTTTATATTATTCTTTGAAGTGTTCTATTATGAATTTCGATATTTAACCACTTCGCACCCACGCTATAGCCAAAAGACGGCTACAGCGGGGACGCTATATGCCGGGAGGGCGTCCCTGGATGTCCTCTCTTTAACTTACCTTCTGTGCGCCGCCGCGGGCGTGCATTGGGGAAGTTCTGTGCTGGCCGTGTCCCCCGGACACAGCCAGTCACAGATCGCTGTAAACGGCCAATCACAGCAGCCATTTACAGCGTGATCGGCGTGCCCAATGAGAGATGATCTCATATGTAAACATATGAAATCATCTCTCATCTCTGGCTCTCCCTCCTCACACAGACAGCATGTGAGGAGGGAGAGATGAACCGCTGCAGAGATGCGGCGGTTAGTGTACAAAATAAAAAAAATAAAAAATAAATAAAATGAAAATAAAGTGCCCATCTGTCCCCACTGCCACCGGTCCCCATTGCCCCCACTGCCATCTGCCCCCACTGCCATCTGCCCCCACTGCCACCTGTCATCAGTGCCATCTGTCATCAGTGTCACCTGTCCCCAGTGCCACCTGTCCCCAGTAACATCTGTCCCCAGTGCCACGTATAAGTGCCATCTGTCATCAGTGTCACCTGTCACCAGTGCCACATCAGTGCCACGTGTCATCAGTGCCACATAGTGCCACCTGTCATCAATGCCACACCAGTGCCACGTGTCATCAGTGCCACATAGTGCCATCTGTCATCAGTGCCATATCAGTGTCACGTGTCATCAGTGCCACATATTAGTGCCATCTGCCATCAGTGCCACGTATCAGTGCCATCTGTCATCAGTGCCACATATCAGTGTCACGTGCCATCTGTTATCAGTGTCACCTGTCATCAATGCTAGGGATCAGTGCCATCTGTCATCAGTGTCATCAGTGCCACATATTAGTGCCATCTGTCATTAGTGCCACATATTAGTGCCATGTGTCATCAGTGCCACGTGCCATCAGTGCCACGTGCCATCAGTGCCACGTATAAGTGCCATCTGTCCCACATATTAGTGCCATCTCTCAGTGTCATGTGTCATCAGTGCCACGTATTAGTGGCATCTGTCATCAGTGCCACGTATCAGTGCCATCTGTCATCAGTGCTACGTCGGTGTTAGTGATGGACGAACGTTTCGCCCGGCGGTCGTTTCGCGGCGAATTTCCGACTTTCGCCGTCCGCGGGTTCGAACGCCTTTTTCCGTCGTTCGCCCCGGCGGACTTACGTGTTTAATGTATACAAGAACTTTAACCTTTCGTGACACGTTTATCATGTGTTACAGGACAACCAATTGAGACATGACAGCTCATGGACACTTGGACATTCCCCCTAACCTATAAATACACCCGATCCGGTGGCCATTTTACATTCTTTCTTCTGTCACTGTAGGGAAAGGATCCTGTGTGGAGTAGGGACAGAGAAAACGCTAGCTATTTGGTACACAAAAGTTCTTTTCAGGACTGGTATAGGTGTTAGGTCAGCAGCCTGAGTTTCTTTTGTCAGTTTAGATAAAGGGACAGAGCGCTGTATGCTGCTATTTTAGGGACAGCTCAGCCAGATTAGTCTTTCTTCATCATCATCATCATCATCATCATTAGCTGTTACTATCAGGTCCACAAAAGAGCTATTCCAGCTAATCGTTCCAGCCTACTCTTTTTTGCCAATTTGTATAGGGACAGGCAGGAAGCAGTGTGTCAGGCAGTGAGGATAATTTTAAAGACTTGCTGTTACTATTAGTTCCACAAAGGTTCTTTTCAGGACTGGTATCAGTGGTACGGTAATAGGCTTGTACACGTATAATATTCTTTCTTCCAAATATAGAAAGAATATTATACTTGACTGCTGCCCTTCTGCTGCAGTCTGCTAATCATTCACAACTCACTTGTTCCACAAAGCTCTTTATCAGGACTGGTAACTTGGTCTGTCTAGGGTGCTACGGTACATAGGCTTGGGTGCGGTACAGTCTGCTGTTCTGTAAGGACCGCTATCGGTCCACAATACATAGGGTTGCCGTGCACTACTGCTGACCGCTGCCCTATACTGCAGCAGTCCTTCAGCGGTATAGGGACTGACGCACAGTCTGCTAAACACTAATACACAACCTGCTTGGTCCACAAAAGTTCTTATAAGGACTGGTAACTTGGTATAGGGTGCTACGGTACATAGGCCTGAGTGCGTTACAGTCTGCTGTTCTGTAAGGACCGCTATCGGTCCACAATACATAGGGTTGACGTGCACTACTGCTGACCGCTGCCCTATACTGCAGCAGTCCTTCAGCGGTATAGGGACTGACGCACAGTCTGCTAAACACTAACACACAACCTGCTTGGTCCACAAAAGTTTTTATAAGGACTGGTAACTTGGTATAGGGTGCTACGGTACATAGGCCTGAGTGCAGTACAGTCTGCTGTTCTGTAAGGACCGCTATCGGTCCACAATACATAGGGTTGCCGTGCACTACTGCTGACCGCTGCCCTATACTGCAGCAGTCCTTCATTGGTATAGGGACTGACGTACAGTCTGCTAATCACTAACACACAACCTGCTTGGTCCACAAAAGTTCTTATAAGGACTGGTAACTTGGTATAGGGTGCTACGGTACATAGGCCTGAGTGCGTTACAGTCTGCTGTTCTGTAAGGACCGCTATCGGTCCACAATACATAGGGTTGCCGTGCACTACTGCTGACCGCTGCCCTATACTGCAGCAGTCCTTCAGCGGTATAGGGACTGACGCACAGTCTGCTAAACACTAACACACAACCTGCTTGGTCCACAAAAGTTTTTATAAGGACTGGTAACTTGGTATAGGGTGCTACGGTACATAGGCCTGAGTGCAGTACAGTCTGCTGTTCTGTAAGGACCGCTATCGGTCCACAATACATAGGGTTGACGTGCACTACTGCTGACCGCTGCCCTATACTGCAGCAGTCCTTCAGCGGTATAGGGACTAAGAGTTTTGTCACAGGGTGATTTAAAAAATGACAGGCAGAGGAAGAGGCAGGCCCTTCCGCAGGGGTGGTAGGGGTAGGGCAGGAGCAACAGCCTTGAGCCAAAGTGGGAAGTTGCAGAAGGTGCGTTCAATTACTTTAAAGGACGCACCAGACTTGGTTGAGTGGCTCACTCAGCCTTATTCTTCTGCACCCTCCTCATCCTCTCGATCTGCACCCTCTTCTTCACTCTCTGCTATGTGCACCCCCAAAGACACTACCACCAACAACACCACCACCACCACATACCTTCCGCTTGAGTGCAAATGGGGGCCTTCATGCTCCAGTGTTTTAATAGGGACCCCCGTATAAAAAGCATGAGGGTCAAGGACCAGTACTGGGTGGCAACGTACTTAGATCCCCGGTACAAACACAAAATGGCGGAAATGTTACCGCCGTCGCAGAGGGCTGTCAGAATGCAGCACTTCCAGGCCTTGCTTCGAGAAATGCTGCATTCTGCTTTTGCGTGCGCTGGCAGAGGAGCAATTCCCACTCCCAGAGAAGGATTTGCGGGTACCAATCCAACAGCGCCTGCAAGAAGAGGCCGGTTTGAAGATGTGTTGGTGACTTCGGATATGAGGTCATTCTTTCAGCCGACCCATCGACAGGTGTCATCCGGATCCAGCATCAGGGAACGCCTAGACCGTCAGGTGTCCGACTACATTGGGTTAACGGCCGATGTGGACGCTCTGAGGAGTGATGAACCCCTAGACTACTGGGTGGGCAGGCTTGACCTCTGGCCAGAGCTTGCCCAATTTGCAATCGAACTGTTGGCTTGCCCCTCATCCAGTGTCCTGTCCGAAAGGACGTTCAGCGCAGCAGGGGGGATTGTGACCGATAAGCGTACTCGCCTAGCTCACGACAGTGTTAACTACCTCACATTTCTAAAAATGAATGAGGCATGGATCTCGGAGGAATTCAACACATGTGATCAGTAGACCATGTATATGTCTATAAACAATTTTTGGAATCAAGCACACAGACCTTCTTAATTCATTTGGCTCACTTCCCTGACCCAAAAAAGCACACCGTACTATATGCCCCTACCCTCCTCTTTGAAGAGGTTGAGCGGTGTCATATTTCTACTGGGGCTGCTTATTATGAGGGGTTCCCACCATCCCTGTGCTGTGCTGACTTCCTCCTGGGTGTTCTTATTATGAGGGGCTCCCACCATCCCTGTGCTGTGCTGACTTCCTCCTGGGGGTTCTTATTATGAGGGGATCACACCATCCCTGTGCTGTGCTGACTTCCTCCTGGGGCTGCTTACGGTGCTGCTGTCAGCGCTGTATGTCACGGAGCTGCTGTCAGCGCTGTATGTCACGGAGCTGCTGTCAGCGCTGTATGTCACGGAGCTGCTGTCAGCGCTGTATGTCACGGAGCTGCTGTCAGTGCTGTATGTCACGGAGCTGCTGTCAGCGCTGTATGTCACGGAGCTGCTGTCAGCGCTGTATGTCACGGAGCTGCTGTCAGCGCTGTATGTCACGGTGCTGCTGTCAGCGCTGTATGTCACGGAGCTGCTGTCAGCGCTGTATGTCACGGAGCTGCTGTCAGCGCTGTATGTCACGGAGCTGCTGTCAGCGCTGTATGTCACGGAGCTGCTGTCAGCGCTGTATGTCACGGAGCTGCTGTCAGCGCTGTATGTCACGGTGCTGATGTCAGTGCTCTGTATTACGGTGCTGCTGTCAGTGCTCTGTATCTCCTGCACCCTCTTGTTTGCCTACCCTGGTCCCTGACCTTCCCTCTCCTCCATTGCCTTCATTAGCTCCATAGTCCTGAATTGTCAGAACAATTTCCCAAATAAAAAAAAAATGCTTGTAGTTATCGATCCCAAATTCACCTCATACATGTATTATGCTATTGTCCAGGTGGTGGGACTACGTGCTACCCCCTAATAATTACCCCGTGGCCGCAAATTCGACCTAAAGGTTTGCGAAATTCGCCTCCCATTGAAGTCAATGGAGCCCGCGGCGAACGGTCGTTTTCGCGAACGTTTGTGTCCGTTCGCGTTTCGCGTTCGCGAAACGTCCCGTCGGAAGTTCGTCCATCACTAGTCGGTGTCACATGTCATTGTCCTGGTGCTCCAAGGCCTTCAAAAGTGTAATATGTAGTCAAGAAAGTTAGATGTGTAATTTATGCTCCTAGAACATGTGACGGAGCTCCCTGTATGTTGGGCCTCTCTATGTAGCCAGGCTGTGGAAAAGTCCCACACTTGTGGTATTGTAATACTCAGGAGGAGTAGAAGAATTTATTTTGGGGCATTATTTGTGGTATACACATGCCACGTGAGAGAAATAACCTATTACAGTGACAATTTTGTGGAAAAAATTAAAATAAAATAAAAAATCTTTTGCAAAGAAGTGTGGGAAAAAATGACAACATCAAAAAGCTCACCATTCCTCTTACTAAATACCTTGGAATGTCTACTTTCAAAAAAGGGGTTATTTGGGGGGTATTTGTACTTTCCTGGCTTGTTTGGGTCACAAGAATTGAGATCGGCCACCAGTACATCAGATGTTATCAATTTTGTGTGATTTGCACCACAGCTTGTAGACTCTCTAACTTTCACAAAGACCAAATAATATCCACTAATTTGAGTTATTTTACCAAAGATATGTAGCAGTATAACTTGTGGCCAAAATCTATGAAGAAAAATTAATAATTTGCAAAATTTATTTGGGTACAGTGTTGCATGACTGAGTAATTGTCATTCAAAGTGTGAGAGCACCGAAAGCTGAAAATTGGTCTGGGCAGGAGGGGTGTTTAAGTGCCCAGTAGGCAAGTGATTAATATTCAATATTCATTTCATGTTTTCACTCATCATAGGGTGTCACTATTTCTTATCTTAGTAATTTATCAGTAACTAGATCACTAGTCACTCATTTATCATTTATCATAGCACTATTTATTCCTACGCTTTCAATAGAGGTTAAAATTCTGATCACATATTGTTTAAGCTGTAGGATTATCCTCACTTATATCCAATAGCGAAATGATAGTATTACAGGTATAGGGGGAGTCACTTGTAAACCAGCGGTTTAAAGACATGGATTACTGGAACCATGTACTGTGGTCTGATGAGACCAAGTTAAACTTATTTGGTTTAGATGGTGTCAAATGTGTGTGGCGGCAACCAGGTGAGGAGTACAAAAACAAGTGTGCCTACAGTCAAGCATGGTGGTGGGTGTGTCATGGTCTGGGATTGCATGAGTGCTGCCGGCACTGGGGAGCTACAGTTCATTGAGGGAACCATGAATGCCAACATGTACTGTGACATACTGAAGCAGAGCACGATCCCCACCATTCAGAGACTGGGCCGCAGGGCAGTTATCCAACATAACGACCCCAAACACACCTTCAAGATGACCACTGCCTTGCTAAAGAAGATGAGGATAAAGGTGATGGACTGGCCAAGCGTGTCTCCAGACCTAAACCCTATTGAGCATCTGTGGGGCATTCTCAAACAGAAGGTGGAGGAGCGCAAGGCCTCTGACATCCACTAGCTCCGTGATGTCACAATGGAGGAGTGGAAGAGGACTCCAGTGGCTACCTGTGAAGCTTTGGTGAACTCCATGCCCAAGAGGGTTAAAGCAGTGCTGGAAAATAATGGTGGCCACGCAAAATATTGACACTTTGAGCCCAATTTGAATATTTTTACTTAGGGATGTACTCACATTTGTTGCCAGTGGTTTAGACATTAATGGCTGTGTGCTGAGTTATTTTGAGGTGAAAGCGAAGTTACACTGTTATACAAGCTGTACACCCACTATTTTTTTTGTGAGATACTGTATATCAAATATACTGACTAACATGCCCGCCTAATCTAGCTCAATCTATCTCCATCCACAGTCACACACTATACACGGCCGCTATGTAAGCAGCCTTATATAGTGTGGAGCGTGGACTTGTGGCTCTCTCTGCAGAGAGTGCTGTGATTGGCCAGAGCATGCAGGTCAGGTGCATGCTTTGGCAATCATCAGACACTAATGCACTGCGATCTCACAGTGCATTATAGAATGTTCCCTGGCCCTCAAAATCCCCTGTGAACCATATTATTTGCTGTTCAGCAAACGGGCGAACACCAGATTTGAGCTTGCGTTCGATTTAAACATTGAGCTAATCCTTAGTTACGATTAATCAAATAGTTTCCCACTTCATGTCAATCTTCCCAGCCCCAAGGTCACAACATAGTGCATTACACATCACATATTAGTTTGCTAGCAGACACACAAACAATAGGTGAGTTAATTAGCACAATTAACAATACACACAGTGATGTCCCCCACCTCTGCCTAGTAGGTAACAGAAGACCCAGAGCTTTCCAGATCTCCTTAATAAGCTTTTTTTTCACATACATCTGTTTACTGAGTTTCAGGTTGGCAGAGACCATCATGGCTTCCTTGATTGGTAAATGTAATAATGTTCTTTTGCATTATACAACAGAACATCTCCCTAAATGCTTGGAGCATCTGATTTCTAAATTGCTGCATTTGTAAATTCCGAAAGCCAATATAAAGGTATAGTAGTGGTACAAAAATAACTTGTGGGATTAACCAATCTTGTTCTTTTGTACAATTCTCCCATAAGGGGATGTGAACAGGGGTGTGTCCTATGCCTGCATACTTTTACTGATAAGTGTCTCTCATTTCCATCTCAAAAAGTTGGGAGGTATGCAGTATCATTTGTGACGTTCATGCATTGTATCTGTTATGATTGGAAATGTGGCCCTAAACCCTAAAACCCTAAACCAATATTAAAGTGGACCTTGCACTAAAATTCAAGGTTGATATAGTACCCTTTATGTTAAAAAGTTTCACAATACCATACCTGTAAACATTATATATCCAAACAGGAGAAATCTGTGAAGGCTGTTTGGATGCCAAAGCGGCGCTTTTTGCACGTAAGTGTAATGATTTTAAACCTTTTAATAAAAGCTTGCACTATTATACTATATGTCCCTTTTCCTCCATTTGTCCCAACTTTCACAACGGTCATTCATTGATCGTGTAAAGTGTGCAGGACCCTGACCAAGTGGTGGAGGATAGGAGAGTCTAGTCCCTAAAGGCACGGAACACCAACCTACCTGGTGGACGGAAGACATCAGCTTGACATACAGGTTTTTTTACTAACTTCATCTGGTGAGTGGGGATCCAGGAGGGGAGCACAGGAAGTCACCAGAAATACACCCCAACGTGTTGCCAATCCTATACTTCACAATTGATGAACGTTATTGTTTATATTCTATTGGCACAGGAAGACACCAGAAACGCATTTCAATGTGTTAACATTTTGTATTTTACATCTGTTGAACTTGATTGATTTGCAAATTATTTGCACTATATTTGCACTGAGCACTTTATCTGTCATACACGTTATTATATTATACCTGTTGATGTATGTACACATGCATAGCAGTAGTTTATAGGTGCAGCGCTGAGTTTAAAATCCTTTTGGCATAGTCAAAGTATGTATGTATCAAAGGAACAAAACTTGCATGCTTTTTTTCTACTAGACATTTTGTCAATAAGAGTTAGGTTCTGAGTATTGCTGGACTAGGGACAGGGTATAAATGTGGCCATATTTTTTCACTGCTCTACTACAGGTCATTGCTACAATCACCACTGAGTTTATTTTTAAGAATCATTATTAACTTTTAATGTTTAATGTGTATTTTATGGGTGCAATGCAACATATTGCATATGGTGGTGGAGTGTGGGCCAATATGTAATAAGTAGACCATGCATTTAGCTTGGCCTCCAAGGTGAAGTCAGCGTCAATAGCCAAGTATATGTAACTACTCCTGCAAAATGTCATCATCTTAACATTCAGGTTATTGCTATCCTCCAAGTCTATTGGGTAGTTCTTGGGAAATGACACATCAATATTTCCAGTGAGTTGACAGTCTTTGCCTGCCTGACTGTATTGAGCCCAACATAACAGAAATAGATTAATAGCACGGACTAACTTTATATATTCACAGAAAACTTTGGAAAGCACTTAAAACAATGCATGTTAAATATTTGTATGCATAAATATAAAGAAAAAAAATATTTATATATTTAAAAAAAAAAATCCAACGCAATAACTAAGCTGGAGATGGATATGTTGAAGAACCATTTGGCATGTTGTAATATAGGTAAAGCACATTAGTGGGGTCACCTATAAATAAAAGAACAAACAAAAGATTCCTCTTAATGCAGTGCTGGGGGGTGATAGCTACAAACCACTTAAGGCATACCTCAGAAAAGTCATAGAAATGTCTATACCACAGTTTGTGATTCAAATATTTATTGTGAAATCAAAGTCAAAGGATTCCAAGAATGTAAAGGGTTAAAATATGGCTGACAATCAATGTTAAACATCATGCTTAATTATGAACCTCAATCTCACCAAAACCTAGTCAGGCTGACTCAGGCACATCAGGATCGGTGCTGGGGGCGGGCAAAAGGTGTGTAGGCGCTAGATCTCACATGGGCATCCACCCAATGGAAAAGATTTAGACAACTGGTTGAACCTGTAAGGGTCAGTAATGTAGAGAGGCCCCCAATGGACCGGGCAGAGGACTTCAAAGTGCCGGATGGTGCAGCTGGTGTAGTCGGGCAGTGCAAAGGATATGACATCACTAACACGGAGCGATGTTGGACTGTCTCACCACAACGAGGCTTGGGATGGAACACAGATGCGATAGTGGAGCAGATGGAAGGCTGTTAACAGGCTGTAGTCATGACAACATGTTTTGGGCGTGGCCCTTTATCAAATGATTTGATATAAGGCCGCAAAATGTATTTTCGGCTGTGCCGAGGTTTGGGTGAGATCGAGGTTCATAATCAAGCATGATGTTTACCATTGATTGTTTCAATTGTTTAAAATTGATTGTCTGTCAGCCATATTTTAACCCTTTCCATTCTTGGAATCCTTTGACTTTAATTTCACAATAAATATTTTAATCAAAAACCGTGGTATAGACATGTTTATGACTTTTCCGAGGTATGCCTCAAGTGGTTTGTAGACATCACCTCCCAGCACTTTATTAAGAGGAATATTTTGTTTGTTCTTTTGTACAACACCATCCCTGGTGTTTTGATTCCCCTATAGCTGCAGAGGGCTAATATCCATTAGACAGACTGTCATATGTTGGTTCTCCAAACAGTGCCTGAAATCTTTAGGACTATCGATAAATAAAAGAGTATGTACTTAGACTGACGAAAACCTGTACAATTTTTTCCTGTTTGATACATAAAGATTATGTAAAGCCAATTTTTTTTTTAGTAGCATTAAAACACCCGTGGTTCTCTTTTATTGCTGTCTGGGTCCCATTGGAGAGATTTCCCTTTATTTCCTGTTTGAGGCACAGCAGTGTCAGTAAGATATACAACAGTGCCTTCAGTCCTCCGGCATTGTAATTAGAATACAATATATCAGTAAATATAAATATAAACCTCACTGGTTTGCTTCATTTCCCGGGTCAGTTAACTCAGAGAGAGTAGAGATTTTTATCACAGTAAAATTATCAATGAAAGCATGGACTACGCAACAATAAATAACATTTTACTCACTGTCAACAATTACATATATAAGTCAGAATTTTTCTGAGAAATATACACAATTAAATCAATATCATTTTGCTTCAACAGTACTTAGTACAACTATAGAGTTAGGCCTAGGAACTTAGGCTAAATTAGATTTCTTTCATTCATTAGGTACCATCACCACTGTCTCAGAATAAAAGCAATTTGACTATACTGGCAGACACAAGGGTCTGCCCAAATTAGACCCTGTCCTGAAATTTTTCTGCAGCAAAATGTGAGGGTCAAGTCATGTTACTGGCTATGCTGACTGGTTAGTAAACAATCCAAAAGGTCAGTAATGAGTAGTTGCAAGTTGGGAACAAGCCAAGGGTCAATAACGAGTGGTAGCAAATATGGATGGCAGCAGGGAAGACAGTAGTAAGATACTGGCTGGAGATTGCACTTCCTGTTTGCCAGAATATTGTGCTGAGACATGGCTTAAATCAGGTAGTTTGTGGCAAAGAGTTCAAGGTTCAGCAGAAATCAAGGAACAAGGCAGAGTTGTCCAAATGATCTGACAAGTTGCTTTCCAGCATCTCAGGTAGCTCAGTGAGAAGATTCATCACCAGACACAGCCGAGGTCCCAGGTTCAAGTCCAGGTACTATCACTAGTAATTGCAATGTTTCTATCCCTCCCTCAGCTAATATGACCCCAGTGCTAACAGGGAGGGGCAACAAAGGTTGCCATGCAGGCACCTGGTATCCTTAACAACTGATGACATCATTGGTTGTTAGGATGCTGGCGGCTAGAAATTTGCACAATGAAAACCTGTGCCTTGATGTAACTAAACAGCAGGCTTGATCCACCTGCTGGCTTGTATAAATATTTTGACAAGGCACTCCTAAAGAAACCTGAAGGCACCACAGAGTGCATTGGCACACTGGTTGAAAAAGGATGGCTTACATAATGCAAGGAGCTGACACTATCAAATTATTGCTGTTTGTGCCCCCGTAACGGTATCCTCTTTATTTTTTATTGTTATTATCTAAAGTGAAACAAAATGAAAACTGCTAATTTTGGGTAGTCCCCAGAACAGGGGAAAAGGTGAAACCTTCCAATGGGGACACTCATTCTGGTTACCCTGGCGACAGCAAGGGATTGCCTCACTTTGGAAGAATTTATGCCCTCTTCCTGTTTTGGCTTTGGGACAAGCCATGAAGGGAAATCTCTCCAATGTGACATGGAGGGCAAAAAAAATAAAATAAAAACCTGAGGGAGTTATAGCCTTACTCTATCCAAAATGAAAAAAATAAAAGTTTTCCCTTTAGTTCTACTTTAACACCGGGGAACAGTGAGTTACTGTATGTAATAAAGAAAACCTGATATGTGCTTTCATTTTAACTTGTTGACTTACTGTGCTTACACATATAGTAGAAAAAAATGCATTAAAAATGTGCCAAGCAGAAAAAGCTTTGCTAATCAACTTACAGAACAGTAAACAAATTCTAATCAATGAAGCGTAAACTTAGCACTGATTCTGTGAATTCATTAGGGAGGAAAAATCATAACACCTTCTGCTTCATCTGTAGGGTATGTCGTTTGAATGAATATTTCCCTTCTAGGTAAATATGCCAGCATTTTTAAATTCTATATACATATATACTATAAGTAAATATCAGATAAAAAAAAAAAAAAACATTGCAATAATTATAATCGGTTTGGTAATAATATCATTACTAAATATAAATAACATTACTAAATATTACTATATATAATGAATTTCATGAGAAAATAATAATACTATGATTATTAACTACTTCAATACCGGGCACTTAAACACCTTCCTGCCCAGACCAATTTTGAGCTTTCAGCGCTGTCGCACTTTGAATGACAATTGCGCGGTCATGCTACACTGTACCCAAATGAAATTGTATAATTCTTTTCCCACAAATAGAGCTTTCTTTTGGTGGTATTTGATCACCTCTACGGTTTTTATTTTTTGCTAAACAAATAAAAAAATACCGAAAATTTTGAAAAAAAAAATGTTTTTTTTTTGTTTCAGTTTCAAAACTTTGCAAATAAGTAAGTTTTCTCCTTCACTGATGGGCACTGATGGGGTTACACTGATGGGCAATGATAAGGCGGCACTGATGGGCACCGATGAGGTGGCACCAATGAAGTGGCACTGATGAGGTGGCATTGATGGACACCGATATGTGGCACTGCTAGGCGGCACTGATGGGTGGCACTGATGGGCGACACGGATGGGCACTGATAGGTGGCACAAATTGGCACGGATTGGCATGGATGGGCATGGATAAGTGGCACAGGTGGGCATGGGTTAGGCGGCACAGGTGGGCATGGGTAGGCGGCACAGGTGGGCATGGGTAGGTGGCACAGGTGGGCATGGGTAGGCAGCACATGTGGGCATGGGTAGGTGGCACAGGTGGGCATGGGTAGGCACTGATAGGCGGCACAGATGGGTGCTGATAGGCGGCATTGTATTATAATATATTGCACTAATGGATGCCAATCAGTGCCAATCAATAATGCATGCCAATCAGTGATGCCCATTGTGGGCACTGATTGGCATCCATTATGGGCACTGATTGGCATCCATTGTGGCACTGACTAGAATCCCTGGTGGTCTAGGGTGGCATACCTTGTCCTTGGCATCCCTGGTGGTCTGGTGGCGTCCCTGGTGGTCCAGTGTGGGCATCCTCGGGGGGGCTGTGCTGATAATCGATCAGCACAGACCCCCCCTGTCAGAGGAGCAGCCGATCGGCTCTCCTCTACTCGCGTCTGACAGACGCGAGTGAGGAAAAGCCGATCACCGGCTTTTCCTATTTACACTGTGATCAGCCGTAATTGGACACGGCTGATCACGTGGTAAAGAGTCTCCGTCAGACTGACACCCCGCAACAACGATCGCCGCGATGCGCGCCCCCGGGGGCGCGCAGCGGCTCATAATCCTGATCACGTCATATGACGTCCGGTCAGGATTATGAAACCACTTTGCCGCCGTCCATTTGCTATAGGGCGGGCGGCAAGTGGTTAAAAGACGTTTTGACCATACTTATCATAGGTTCTATCATGTTTTATTGTTTTTGAGTAGTCCTGTTGATGCAGAGCTAGCATGGATTACAGCAACCCTCCCCCCAACTGCTGTTCAACCATGTTGTTTTGCAGGGGATGAATATATAATTAGTTTTGTGGAACCAAAATTTAAGGTCAGCCATTTTACATCTGATTCCTATTGATGTTTATCCTTAAAGCAGACCTTCAGTCAATTTTCCAACTTTCCATCTATTAAATCTTCTCTCTTATTTTAACTTTGGATAGTAAAACATTTTTTTTTCTGCCAGTAAATACCTTATACACCCCACTTCCTGTTTCTTGTCTGGTAAAAAGCCTATATAAGAGGGCCAATGAGAGCTGCAGAGCTAGAGGTGTGCCTGTGTGTCTGTGTAAATCCAAGAAGTGAACAGTAGCAGCTTCAGCTACCCACAGTTAAAAATGATTGCAGCCAGACTTATTGGAGGGAGGTTTCTGCAGCATATTTGGCAAGTACAGAATCACAGTATATATAAAATATGCAAAGTGTATAGATGGAAGCTTCAGAATGGCAAATATGTTTTCATTACACATTATGTGAGCAGACTGCAGTTCCTCTTTAAGGGGGCAATGTTTGGTACTAGCGGCACGCAAATTTGCGGCCTCTTGGCAAGTGGCCGCATATTTGTGTGCATTAGTGCAAATACAGCTGTGCCAAGAGCGCCAGCCCTGCACACTCTTGGCATGGTTAACAGCGGCTAATGAAAAGCTCCCGATCACTGCTTGCAATCGGGAGGTGTCCGATTATGTGACCGCCATGATAGTCAAACAGGGCCCATCATCTGGGGGTACAGCCCATACACTTGTAAAGGGCCTAAGCATCTCGATGGGCCAGCCACCTGGCGGGGATGGCAAAGGCAGGGGGCGGATGCATGGGAGCTCCGGGGCTGCGCCTGCTTTTGGAATGAGTGTGAGTCAGCTGCTACTCTGTATCATTGAGCTCACATCGGGCTCTTTGCTGCCACCTCTGGCAAATTCCTGCATGAGCAACAGCTGGGACAAGGAACACCACCTTACAAGTGAAGGGGGGTGGTTGTGTACCTGTGTGTCTGTCTACATGTGTCAGTCTCTGTACGTGTGTGTGTCTGTGTATATATGTGTGTGTACATATGTGTCTGTGAACGTGTGAGTCTGTGTATGTGTGTGTGTGTGTGTGTGTGCATCTGTGTACATGTGCGTGTGTGAGTCTGTGTACGTGTGTGTCTGTGTATATATATGTGTACGTGTGTGGGTGTACATGTGTGTCTGTGTACATGTGTGTGCCTGTGTACGAGTGTGTGTGTACATGTGTGTGTCTGTGTACGTGTGTGTGCATCTATTTATGTGTGTGTGTACCTGTGTGTGTGTGTCTGTGTTTGTGTGTGTGTGTGTGTGTGTGTGTCTGTGTACATGTGTGTGTGCTTGTATACGTGTGTGTGTGTCTACACGTGTGTGTGTCTGTATGTATATGTGTATCTGTGTACATGTGTGTTATGTTTGTGTACGTGTGTGTGTCTATCAGTGTACATCTGTGTGTGTCTCTGAGTATGTGTGTGTGTGTGCCATATATACACATGTGAGGGGGCTGAGACTGTAGAAGGGTTAGGGGGCTGAACGCATACAGCTGTGAGGGGCTGAGAGCATAGAGGTGTGAGGGGGCTGTGAGAGTACAGGTATGAGGGGGGCTGTGAGCGTACAGGTATGAGGGGGGCTGAGAGTATGTGTGTGTGTGTGTACATATGTGAGTCAGTGTGTCTCTGTGTACATGTGTGTGTGTGTGTGTGTGTGCCTACATATGTGTGTCTTTGTACATGTGGGTGTATGCGTGTATCTGTGTTTGTGGGTGTGTGTGTCTGTGTACGTGTGTGTGTGTATGTCTGTGTATGTGTGTGCCTGCATACGTGTGTGTGTGTCTATTTACGTGTGTTCGTGTGTACATGTGTGAGTCTGTGTACGTGTGTGTCTGTGTGTGCCAGTGTTCATGTGTGTGTGTGTATGTACACATGCGTCTGTCTGTTTGTATGTATGTGTGTATCTGTGTACGTGTGTGTCTATATACATGTGTATGTGTCTGTTTGTATCAGTGCACATCTGTGTGTTTCTCTGTGTGTGTGTCATGTATACACATGTGAGGGGGGGTTGCGAGCATACAGGTATGAAGGGGCTGCGAGCGCACAGGTATGAGGGGGCTGCGAGCGTACAGGGGTGAGGGGGCTGAGAGCGTACAGGTGTGAGGGGGCTGAGAGCGTACAGGTGTGAGGGGGCTGAGAGCGTACAGGTGTGAGGCCGCGTACACACGCGGGGACTGTTCGCCCAACTTTGTCCGTCAAACAGTTTCGGCAAACAGTCCGCTCAAAATTAGCATGGACGGACATGGCCACACACGACGGACGAACAGTTTGCTGAAACCGTGCGCGATGACGTGAACGGCACGTACGACGGGACGAAAAATACGACGTCCTATACACTGCATTATAACTTTCGGCGTGTAAATCCTTTCTGAGCATGCGCGGAACTTAGTTTGACGAACAAGCCTACACACGAGGGGACTGTTCGCTGAAACAAGGTTTCAGCGGACAGTTTTTCGGAATTTCCGAAAAACCTTGTTCAGCGGACTGTTCGCTGAAACTGTCCGCTGAAAGCCCACACACGAGCGGACTGTTTGCCGAAACACTGTTCAGCGGACAAAGTTGGGCGAACAGTCCCCGCGTGTGTACGCGGCCTCAGGGGGCTGAGAGCGTACAGGTGTGAGGGGGCTGTGAGCGTACAGGTGTGAGGGGGGACTGTGAGCATACAGGTATGAGGGGGGACTGTGAGCGTACAGGTATGCGGGAGGCTGAGAGTGTACAGGTGTGAGGGGGCTGAAAGTGTATAGGTATGAGGGGAGTGGAGAGGGTACAGGTGTGAGGGGGGCTGTGAGCGTACAAGTGTGAGGGGGGCTACGGGGCTACAGGTATGTGGGGGGCTGTGAGCGTACAGGTGTGAGAGTGCTGAGAGTGTACAGGTGTCAGCTGGGACTGCAAGCATGCAGGTGTGAGGGTGCTAAGAGTGTACAGGTGTGAGGGGGGCTGCGAGCGTACAGCTGCTGGATTGGGATGTTTCTTTTGGGCAAAATATAAATTTCCTACTGTTTAAACCTTGAAAGTACTGATGACTTATAATAAACTGTTCATTTTCATATATGATGTTGTAAGAGTGTTAAAATAAAAGTGTGTGCCCTGAAGCGCCTTGTCCCCATGTTGATGAGGACAAGGGCCTCTTCCCGACAACCCTGGCCGTTGGTAGTCGAGGTTTGCGGGCGGGGGGCTTATCGGAATCTGGGAGCCCCCTTTCATAAGGGGGCCCCCCACCCTATGTGAATGTGTATGGGGTACAATGTACCCCTACCCATTCACCTGGTGAAAAATTTTTAAATATAAGGGGGTCTTGTCCCCTTCTGCGGTTCTTCTTGCCGGGCCTCCGCTTTCTTCTTTCAGCTCTTTTACTAGCGGTGGCCCGGTCTTCTGTCGCTGCCGCCTCTTCTTCCGACTTTGGGGGACTTGTCCCCCTCTTCGGTTCTTCTTGCCGGGCCTCCGCTCCTTCTTTTATAATAGAGCTTGCAGTCAGTGTTAGGAGCTTGTGCGTGCTGTCTGCATGCTCTGTACCCAGTACACACCGCTATATCCACCTACATAGCTCTTCTCTATTTGAGCCATCTGCCATCTGCAGGAGTTATTGTTGTGCGTGCCTCCAGCACAGCACAGTATACATCTGTATTTACCCTTTATTGCTGGTGTTCTATAATAAAGGCATCTGCAGGAGTTAGTGGGTGTTGTGTGCCTCCAGCACAATATACACCTGTATCTACCCTTTATTGCTGTTCTCTAATAGAGCCATCTGCAGGGCTTAGTGGGTGTTGTGTGCCTCCAGTACAGTATACCCCTTTATCTCTGGTGTTCTATAATAAAGGCATCTGCAGGAGTTAGTGGGTGTTGTGTGCCTCCAGCACAATATACACCTGTATCTACCCTTTATTGCTGTTCTCTAATAGAGCCATCTGCAGGGCTTAGTGGGTGTTGTGTGCCTCCAGTACAGTATACCCCTTAGCCATCTGCAGGAGTTAGTGGGTGTTGTGTGCCTCCAGCACAATATACACCTGTATCTACCCTTTATTGCTGTTCTCTAATAGAGCCATCTGCAGGGCTTAGTGGGTGTTGTGTGCCTCCAGTACAGTATACCCCTTTATCTACCCTTTATTGCTGGTGTTCTATAATAAAGGCATCTACAGGAGTAAGTGGGTGTTGTGTGCCTCCAGCACAATTTACACTACCCAACTGCTGTTTTACCCAACTCCCTTCAGGCCATTACCATGTCTGGAAGGCCAGCAAGGAGAGGCAGACAGGCGCGAGCCGATAAAAGAGGGCAAGCAGGCTCTATGTCTAGAGACAACAGTGCTGGTCATGGACGTGGTGCATTGTCATCAGCACGTGGCCATGGGACACACTTGTCCTTCTTTTCGGCAGCTGGACATGTTGAGCCGCAACATGCCAACGACTTGGTAGAGTGGATGACCAAGCCCTCTTCATCCTCCTCATCCTCTCTCACCCAGTCTCAGGGTACAAGCAAAGCAGCTTGCCAACGCATCGTCTTCCCTCGTCTCAATGTCATCATCAGTGACTCCTTCCCTAGACCCACCACGTCCTCCCGAGGAGTCTCCTGAACTGTTTGAGCACAATGTTGAGTACATGCTCCAGGAGGATGCCCAGTGTTTTGTAGGCTCTGATGATGACACTCAGCTAGAGGAAGGCAGTAGCGTGAATGCAGAGAGAGGGGATGCTCAAGAAGGACAGCAATCTGGCAGTCATGTTCCACAAGCTGCAGAATACTGCCAGGTTTGCTACAGCGATGAAGAGGGAGGGGATGATGAGGGCACTGACTCCACGTGGGTGCCTGGTAGGAGAGAGGAGGAGGAGGAGGCACATGTCCAACGAGGCAGGATTCCCTCTGGGGGCCAGCTTAGGGGCAGCACACCGACTGAATCACACCGCAGAGCTCCGCCTGTGCAGGGCGCTGCCTCTGCGCGTTATTCTAAAAGTTCTTTGATGTGGGCCTTTTTTGAGACGAGTGCATCAGATTGCACCGCTTCTATTTGCAACATATGTCTCAAGCGTATCTCGCGTGGCCAAAACATCAGCCGCTTGGGCACCACATGCTTGACCAGACATATGTTGACCTGCCATGCAGCTCGTTGGCAAGCCTACCTCAAAGACCCACACCAAAGAACAAAGCGGACCTCTCCTTGCTCCTCATCAGCTGGCATCTCCAACCCCACTAGACCTTCAGTCCTCTCTGAAACCTGCTCTGAGAGGAATGAAGGTGAAGAATTAGGTGTATCACAGCCAAGTGCTTCCGGGCACTCTGCTAGCAGTACACCCACGTCCGATTATAGCAGGCAAATGTCCCTGCCCCAGCTGCTGGACCGGCGAAAGAAGTTCACTCCCAGCCATCCACATGCCCAGCGGTTGAATGCTAGCTTGGCTAAATTGCAAGCACTTCAACTGCTGCCTTTTCAGTTGGTAGACTCAGCCCCCTTCCGTGAGTTTGTACAATGTGCGGTTCCTCAGTGGCAGGTCCCCAAAACGCCACTTTTTCTCACGGAAGGCGATTCCGGCTCTTTACCGGCATGTGGAAGGCAATGTCCTTGCCTCGCTGGACAGGGCGGTCAGCGGTAAGGTGCATATTACCGCTGACTCATGGTCCAGCAGGCATGGACAGGGACGTTACCTGTCTTTCACGGCCCATTGGGTCACTCTTCTGGCAGCTGGGAAGGATGCAGGACAAGGTGCAGTAGTGTTGGAGGTTGTTCCGCCACCACGCCTTCAAAATGCTACTATTGGTTGTGACACACCTCTCTCCTCCACCCCCTCCTCTTCTTCTTCCTCCATGGTCTCTTCCAGTGCTTTGTCCTCAGAACCAGCGGTGCTCCGTAGGCGTTCCAGGGGCTACGCAAGTACGCAGGCAAAACGATGCCATGTCGTGCTTGCGCTGGTTTGTTTGGGGGACAGGAGCCACACTGGGGTGGATGTTTTGTCAGCTCTGCAGGGGCAGGCCGAGAGGTGGTTGACGCCACGCCAGCTTAAGCCAGGAATGGTGGTTTGCAACAATGGCACCAACCTCCTCTCCGCCCTCCGACAGGGACAACTGACCCATGTGCCCTATGTAGCTCCCGTCCTTAACCTGGTGGTGCAGCGGTTCTTGGGCAGGTACCCGGGCTTACAGGATGTCCTGAAGCAGGCCAGGAAAGTCTGTGTGCATTTCCGCCGATCATTTAATGCCTGTGCTCGGCTGGCTGAGCTCCAAAAGGAGTTGAACCTGCCCAAGAACCGCCTTATATGTGACATGCCCACCAGGTGGAACTCAACGTTGGCCATGCTGCAGCGGTTGCACACGCAGCAGAGGGCCATCAATGAGTACCTGTGCGACTACGGCACCAGGACAGGGTCAGGGGAGCTTGGTTTTTTCTCACCACGCCAGCGGGGCATGATCAGGGATGCATGCACTGTCCTGTCACCGTTTGAGGAGGCCACAAGGATGGTGAGCAGTGACAGTGCATGCATCAGTGACACTGTACCTCTTGTCCACCTCTTGGAGCATGCGCTGCGTGGAATAATGGACAGGGAACTTGAGGCAGAACAGAGGCAGGAAGAGGAGGACTTCCTTGCCTCTCAAGGCCCCCTTTATCCAGACAGTGTTCCTGCTGTGCCACCCATCACACAGGAAGAGGATGAGGAGGAGGGAGAGGAGGATGATTGTGTCAGCATGGAGGTGGAGGCTGGCACTCAGCATTAGAAGCAGCAGCAGCAGTCTTGTAGGGATGATTTACAGTCCCAAGAAACCCGTGGACTTGTACGTGGCTGGGAGGAGGTAGCTGCGGATCATGTTGTCCTTAGTGACCCAGAGAACTCCGGACCAAATGCCTCAGCTAACCTACGCTGCATGGCCTCCCTGATCCTGCAAAGCCTGCGGAAGGATCCTCGTATTCTTCGGATCAAGGAGAGGGACCATTACTGGCTGGCCACTCTCCTTGATCCACAGTACAAGGGTAAGGTTGCCGACCTTATCTTGCCATCGCAGAGGGAGCAGAGGATGAGACATCTCCGGGAGGCCTTGCAGAAAGGTCTGTGCAACGCGTTCCCAGAGACTGGGAGGTTACAAACTCCTGGTCCTGGACAACGTGTTGCTGAGGCATCGGTCAGAAGGAGCGGTGGAGAAGGTGGCCGTCTGACTGATGCTTTCAGACAATTTTTTAGTCCGCAGCCCCAAGGTATGATCGGGTCCAGCAACCATTGCCAGCATCTGATTTACATGGTGCAGGAATACCTAGGGGCAAGGTCAGACTTGGACACCTTTCCCACCGAAAATCCTCTGGCTTACTGGGTCTTGAGGATGGATCACTGGCCAGAGCTTGCACAGTATGCAATTGAGCTACTGGCCTGTCCTGCATCCAGCGTTCTTTCGGAATGCACCTTCAGTGCTGCTGGTGGCTTTGTTACCGATCACAGGGTGCGCCTGTCCACCGAATCAGTTGATCGACTGACCTTCATCAAGATGAATCAGTCTTGGATCACCCACAGCTACCAAGCACCCGAAGCTGATGTAACTGAATCATTTTTTTTTAAAATAACACATCCCTTCAAGACTGCCTATGCTGATGCTGAGTGACTATGATTGTCTATCCTCTTCCTCCTCCGCTGATATGTTGGAAGAACATTTCTGGTTCTGGGTGATGACATCAGCCCAATTTTTCTGCCCCTGTTTAACAGGGGTGTTTAATTACAATTTTTGATGCAATGCTTTGCAGCAAGGCTAATTCCTGCAATAAAACTAGAGTATATGGGAGAGGTTACAGTGTCGTGGCACCAGCACCAGTGCCTAAGGCCCAATTTTTCTGCCCCTGTTTAACAGGGACATGTAATTACAATTTTTGATGCAATGCTTTGCAGCAGGGCTAATTCCTGCAATAAAACTAGAGTATATGGCAGAGGTTGCAGTGTCGTGGCACCAGCACCAGTGCCTAAGGCCCAATTTTTCTGCCCCTGTTTAACAGGGGCGTTTAATTACAATTTTTGATGCAATGCTTTGCAGCAGGGCTAATTCCTGCAATAAAACTAGAGTATATGGGAGAGGTTGCAGTGTCGTGGCACCAGCACCAGTGCCTAAGGCCCAATTTTTCTGCCCCTGTTTAAAAGGGGCGTTTATTTACAATTTTTGATGCAATGCTTTGCAGCAGGGCTAATTCCTGCAATAAAACAAGAGTATATGGGAGAGGTTGCAGTGTGGTGGCACCAGCACCAGTGCCTAAGGCCCAATTTTTCTGCCCCTGTTTAACAGGGGCGTTTAATTAAAATTTTTGATGCAATGCTTTGCAGCAGGGCTAATTCCTGCAATAAAACTAGAGTATATGGCAGAGGTTGCAGTGTGGTGGCACCAGCACCAGTGCCTAAGGCCCAATTTTTCTGCCCCTGTTCAACAGGGGCGTTTAATTACAATTTTTGATGCAATGCTTTGCAGCAGGGCTAATTCCTGCAATAAAAATAGAGTATATGGGAGAGGCTGCAGTGTGGTGGCACCAGCACCAGTGCCTAAGGCCCAATTTTTCTGCCCCTGTTTAACAGGGGCGTTTAAGTACAATTTTTGATGCAATGCTTTGCAGCAGGGCTAATTCCTGCAATAAAACTAGAGTATATGGGAGGGGTTGCAGTGTGGTGGCACCAGCGCCTAAGGCCCAATTTTTCTGCCTCTGTTTAACAGGGGCGTTTAATTACAATTTTTGATGCAATGCTTTGCAGCAGGGCTAATTCCTGCAATAAAACTAGAGTATATGGGAGAGGTTGCAGTATTGTGGCACCAGCACCAGTGCCTAAGGCCCAATTTTTCTGCCCCTGTTTAACAGGGGCATGTAATTACAATTCTTTATATAATATTTCACAGGAGGGCCCGTTCCTGTGCCCACCCAGAGTAACGGTGAGGACTTATAGTGTTGTGGCACCAGCACCACAACCACCAAAGGTCAATTTTTCTACCACTGTTCAACAATGGCATGTAATTACAATTCTTGATATAATCGTTCACAGCAGGGCGCTCCAGCGCCCACCAAGAGTCACTTTGAGGGCTTACAATGTTGTGGCAAAACCAACACCTTGTTCCGCCATTTCTGCAGAGCATATAGGGCAGGCCCCTACTTTCAAACATCCAACTTACAAACATCTCCTACTTGCAAACGGAAGGAGACAACAGCAAGTGAGATGAAAAAAGATGGACGACAAAACAAATTATACAGAGGTGATAACCCTTCCCTATGTTTTCCAAAAAGCTTAAAAATAGTTTTTTTGACTGGAGCTACACTTTAAAAATGTACCAGTTGAAAATTACAAACAGATTCAACTTAACACAACAAACCTACACAGTCCCTGTCTTGCTTGCACCGCCTGTATACTGCTGTTCTGAGTATATAGGGCCTGGGAGCCACACGCATTTCCTTTTTTTAATATGGGTACGGGGTTCCCCTTAATATGCGTACAAGACCCAAAGGGGCTGGTAATGGGCAGGGAGGGCTACCCATGCCATTTTTCTCAATGATTTTTAACCATATTGCAGGAACCAGATATAACATTAAAACCGCAAGCAGTTTTAAATGATGTTATTTCCGTTTAATGTCATATTGTGCAGGGACTGTTCTAAACACGGGAAACACGTGGCAATTCACAGGCATACCGCAGACACCCCCCAGGCACGATATTTAAAGGAATATTTCACTTTTTTTTTCACTTTAATCGTCATTAAAATCAGTGCTCCTGCCAAAAAGGCCATTTTTAAAAACATTTTAGGCATTGACCCATGTCCCCTGGGGCAGGAGCCAGGTCCCCAAACCCTTTTTAGGACAGTATCTTGCATATTAGCCGTTAAAATTAGCACTTTTAATTTTGAACGTTCGAGTCCCATAGACTTCAATGGGGTTCTAAAGTTCGTACGAATTTGGGGTCCGTTCGAAAGTTCTGGTGCGAACCGAACCAGGGGGTGTTCGGCTCATCCCTATTGCAGAGATTATGGACGGGTTTAATGACCACAGTTTCCTCCCTCTGTTCATCAATAAGTACAGGGAGCTGCCCTGCCTGTGGCAAGCTATGCATCCACATTACAGTAACAGACTAAAGAGGCAGGCAGTGATGGAGAAACTGGTTGAGTTTGTGAAGCCGGTGGTCCCCAGGGCAGACATCAACTATTTAAAAGTAAAAATTGGTGGCCTCAGGAGTACATATCTGAGGGAGCGGAGGAAGGTGCTGGACTCCATGCAAACTGGAGCTGCAGCAGATGACGTTTATGTCCCCAGGCTGTGGTATTATGACATGATGCAGTTTCTGTCAGGCCAGGCTGATGTCGGGGAATCACTCTCTACCCTTCCTTCCATGCATCCTTCTATGCTACATTCCACACCTGCTGAGTGTTCCGACGCCCAACCTGGGCCTTCCACTCAGGAAGAACTGGGGGAGCCCAGCTTGAGCCAGATATAGTATTGTACATATTTTGGGAGTAAAAATGAAGGATGTTAACTTGATTTTTGCAAACATTCTAATTGCTGATTTCACAAAGTGTTTCACATATCAATAGACAGTAGTGGCCAAAACCTTTGGGCCAAGAATGAAAAATGCTGGGCTCAGAATGATAGTCTTTTCTATCAGTTAACAATTTGCAACAGTCTTGAGGTGAAAATTGTGTGTGTTTGATGAACCAAAAGCTAAAACTAGGTCCCTTTTTCATACACAGGAAGACATCAGCCAGGAGGAGGGTGTGGAATGCAGCAGCCAGGAGGTGGCTGTGGAAAGTGGCAGCCAGGAGGAGGCAGGGGTAAGCAGCAGCCAAGTGGTGGGCGGGCAGAGGAGCCTGATGGAATCCCAGGTCCCTCCCCTCTGCCCTCCACGCAAAAGGGCCAGAAAGGGGGGAATGCGGCTCTGAAGCTGTTTGGGGAGGCTTCAGTGGCCCTCAAAGCCACCCCCACCTATCAAGAGGCCTTTGCCGCCTTGGCTGCCTGCAAACTCCAGCAAATGGAGGAGGGGCAACAGATCTTGTGTGAGGAGCTAATTATCCACACCCTCAACAAGGGGCTGTTGGGCCAAATCACACAAGCAACACACTTGTGTGATTTGGCCCATGCCCCCCCTCCTCCTCCTTCTGCCACACCTCCAGCACTACAGCCACAGCCTGGAAGGAAGCATGGAAGGAAGACCAGAGTGTGATAACCTGGGTTCAGTCTGGTCTGACAGAAGATGCAGCCTCTTGTAGGACCACAGCATGGGAACATAGATGTCATCTGCTGCTGTTCCGGGTTTCTTGGACTTCAGGACCAGACTTCACTTCCTCAGACATGTACTCCTCAGGCCACCAATTTTTGCGTTTAAATAGTTGATGTGTGTCCTGGGGGGCCAAAGGCTTCGCTAATCTAAAGCTTTTTTTTTGGTTGAAGAAATACTTGCGTATGTGTTTTACTTCAAAAAGGACAGTTTATTTGTGAGTAGGCAGGCACATTTCAAAAATACAAAGTCAAACGAATAACAAGGGGCACCAACACCAAACAACCTCCTGTAGATTAAAAAAGAAAAAAAAATAGTAATAAAGATAATAATGGTGTTGTGGAAAGTTGACACACAAAACACACCAAAAAAAAATGCAAAGATGAGCAAACTGTCAAAAAAGGAGATGCTGATTAAAAAAAACAAAACAAAAAAAAAGATTGAGTAGATGTGACAAATTAAAATATTTTATTGCTGAAATGAGTAAAAAGAATAAAGAAATACGTTTGGGAGAAATGTGTGTAAATATGAGCATCAAAACAACTTCATTCTTGTAGCATTGTAAAGAAAAAGAGAATGCGCTGCATTAAAGAATTTTTAACATCGCAGCGTGACAAATGTGTTATATCGATTACGAGCGGTAGTTTTACCTGAGCGAGCGCTTCCGTCTCCCAATTTTATTGTGAGCATGCGTGGCACCTTGTCCGTCGGACTAGGCTACGCACGATCAGAACTGACGTGATCGGATCAGGTTGTCGGAAAATTTTATAGCCACGCTGTAAAACTTGGTCCGTCAGATATTCCGACGGAAACAGTCCGATGGAGCCCACACACAGTCGGATTATCCGACAACACGGTCCTATCGGACATTGTCCATCGGAATGTCCGACCGTGTGTACAAGGGCTAACAGTTTTTCTGCTGAGTTTTTCCTTCAGGTTTACCAAAACCATGCCTGATTGCATACAAATTGAAACTCCTAAGGTTTGACCTCATATTATATGGTTTTGGTCAATCTGAAGGAAAAACTCAGCAGAAAAACTGATAGTGTGTATGGGGCTTAAGAGCTGTGAAAATGTGGAACAGATTCCCTCAAGATTTGGTTCTGGCCAGCTCAATAGATTGCTTTAAGAAAGGCCTGAATTCTTTTTTAAGTGCACAGACTATAACCATATACTAATATTTATAGGTAAAGTTGATCCAGGGAATATCTGATTGCTTCTTGGAGGATCAGAAAGGAATGTTTCCCCCGCTGGAGCAAATTGGATCATGCTTTGATTTTTGTTTCGCCTTCCTTTGGATCAACTGTGGGTATTGGATAGTGTATATGGAGGTTTTCTATTTGAGTGTGTTGATTTTCTTTTTTTCTCTGTCATTTGAAATGGATGCACGTGTGTCTTTTTTAAACCAGGTTAACTGTAACTATAGGACATTTGGAATCTAGCATGCATGCTGTGCACTTGCACATGCACATGCAAACATTCATGTGCCTATGTCCATGTGCATTCTCATGCAAATTGGTGTTACCATATAACCTAATGGCAAATCTTCCTGTTCTGTATATTGGTGAAAACATACATTTCCCCTGAAGCCACCCTGATATAAAGAGCAGGACTGGACTTACCATTGGGCTTGACTGGGCTCAAGCCCCATGGGCCCCGCTGATATACATAGCCGTTCACAGTTACGCCCAGTCCCGCCCAATGGTAAGTCCAGCCCTGCTGGATGGACATAACACATGAACTGGGCGTGACTGTGAGCTGAGCTGAGTACACTTGGCTCTGCTCAGGACTGCGAGAGGACCCAAGAGCCACCGAGAGGACCCGAGAGTCGCCGAGAGAGCTACTGAGATACATAGGACTCTGTATCTTGGCGGTGCCATTTTTAAACTTCAAGACTGCAATGACAAGGCTACAAATGACACTGGAGCAATAGACATGTGCAAAAGGAAAAAATTTGTTTAGTTTCGTTTTAATTCGTTAATAAAATTTATTTAGTTTAGTTATATTTTCGTTAAATTTGTTAAATTTGTTTTCGGATTTTTCTACCGAATTCGAAAAATCGGTCACATTCGAAAATATTTCAACCAAATTGGAAAATATTTCTACTGAATTTGAAATGATTTCAACATGATTCGAAAATATTTATATAACCATCTTCCGAAATTTGAATTTAGAATATAATGATTTAAATTTTAATAGAAAAGATTTTAATACAATATAAAAGAATAGACTAGAAAAACAATAGAACAGAACAGAAAAAAATATAATATATTCTATTCTGTTCTGTTCTATCGTTTTTCTAGTCTATTTTCTATTTTATTATAATCTTTTCTATCCAAATTTAAAATTAATTAATTAAAAAATTTGAATTCATACTATTCGAAATTCAAATTTATTCTATTTGAAATTTGAATTTCAGAAGATGGTTGTATATTCTTTCTATTTTATTCTATTAAATTATATTTTTTTCTAATCTTTTCTATTTGAATTAGAAATTTTGGAAGATGGTTAGTTACTTACTTATATACATCTGTCACATCAACTTCTCATACTTGCAGTGTACCAGTGCAAAAAAACACATACATCTTATTTAATTTATATTTATCACATCAATGAAGTTGTCAGCATGCCTGATTGAAGAAGTCACGGATGTAGATCGTAAGGCAAGTACATATGCTGTATGTCATTGTCCACTTGCCACGTCACCTGCCACAAGTTGTGTATTGTCCACTTGCCATGACACCTGCCATGAGTGCCACATCACCTGCCACGAGTGCCACATGACCAAGTTGTGGATTGTTCACTTGCCACGTCACCTGCCACAAGTTGGTTCCTAGCACCAAGTGACCCGAGATATGGACAATATGTCAAGTACTTTTCTGCAGAAGAGAATGACATTTTGTGACCCGAATTAGGGGCAATGTAACTTGGGGTCACTTAGAGTTAGAAACTCCAAATTTGGAGATGTTGTAGTGATAGTTCTACTGTGTTTGCATACCAAATTTGGGGTTTCTAGCTATAAGTGGCCCCAAGATACGTGGCCCCAAATTCAGGTCGCAAAATGTAATTTTTCTAATTTGATTTGAATTTTGTTTGAATTTGTTGTAATTCGGTAATTCGGATGCATCCGAATGGCTGAATAATTAAAATTCGTCCGAATTTCGATTTGGAACGAAGTGAAATGCACATGTCTATGGGGCAAGGCTGAAAATGACAAGGCTGCAAATGACACTGACAAGGCTGCAATGACACTGGACAAGGCTGCAGATGGATAAGCAAGGCTGCAGATGGACACTGATAAGGCTGCATTGATGGACATTTAAATGAAAGTTTTTTTCTTAAACTTCCCTCCTAAAAGTTCTTTTCTTTAACCACTTTCAGACCGGACCATTTTGCTGGCTTAAGACCAGACCACTTGTTGCGATTCGGCACTGGGTCGCTTTAACTGACAATTGCACGGTTGTGCGTCCTGGTTCCCAAACAAAATTGACGTCCTTTTTTTCCCACAAATAAAGCTTTCTTTTGGGGGTATTTGATCGCCTCTGCGGTTTTTATTTTTTGTGCTATAAACAAAAATAGAGTGACAATTTTGAAAAAAATGCATAATTTTTTACTTTTTGTTATAATAAATATCCCCCAAAAATATATATATAAAAAAATGTTTCCCTCAGTTTAGGCCGATACGTATTCTTCTACATATTTTTGGTAAAAAAATCGCAATAAGTGATTATTGATTGGTTTGCGCAAAAGTTATAGCGTTTATAAAATAGGGGATAGTTTTATGGCATTTTTATTAACAATTTTTTTTTACTAGTAATGGCGGCGATCATCGATTTTTATTGTGACTACGACATTGTGGCGGACACATCGAACATTTTTGACACATTTTTGGGACCATTGTCATTTATACAGCAATCAATGCTATACAAATGCATTGATTCCTGTGTAAATGACACTGGCAGTGAAGGGGTTAACCAGGAGTGGCAGTGCAGGGGTTAAGTGTTCCTAGTGGCGTGTTACAAACTGTGGGGGGCTGGGCTTTGTGTTAGTGAACACTGATCTCTGCTCCAATCACATGGAGCAGAAATCAGCGTCACTTGTTGCTAGGCAGAATAGGGAGATGCTGTTTACAGCGGCATCTCCTTGTTCAGCCGCCCTGTGAGACGATCGCGGGTATCCCCGTGGCGATCGAGTCTGCGGGATCCACGACCAGACTCACGGGGGTCCCGACCGGCACACGAGCGTGCCATTCTGCCGACGTACATCAGCGTGCGCCGGTCGAGAACTGGTTAAAATTCCCTCCTAAACTTAGGGTGCATGTTATTCGCTGATTAATATGGTAATGTATAGAAGGTAGGGCCCGAAAGTGACTCAAGCTCAGGGGCCTCCACCACCCTAAGCCCTGCCCTGATGAAGAATAGTGATGGACGAACGTTTCGCCCGGCGGTCGTTTCGCGGCGAATTTCCGACTTTCGCCGTCCGCGGGTTCGAACGCCTTTTTCCGTCGTTCGCCCCGGCGGACTTACGTGTTTAATGTATACAAGAACTTTAACCTTTCGTGACACGTTTATCATGTGTTACAGGACAACCAATTGAGACATGACAGCTCATGGACACTTGGACATTCCCCCTAACCTATAAATACACCCGATCCGGTGGCCATTTTACATTCTTTCTTCTGTCACTGTAGGGAAAGGATCCTGTGTGGAGTAGGGACAGAGAAAACGCTAGCTATTTGGTACACAAAAGTTCTTTTCAGGACTGGTATAGGTGTTAGGTCAGCAGCCTGAGTTTCTTTTGTCAGTTTAGATAAAGGGACAGAGCGCTGTATGCTGCTATTTTAGGGACAGCTCAGCCAGATTAGTCTTTCTTCATCATCATCATCATCATCATCATTAGCTGTTACTATCAGGTCCACAAAAGAGCTATTCCAGCTAATCGTTCCAGCCTACTCTTTTTTGCCAATTTGTATAGGGACAGGCAGGAAGCAGTGTGTCAGGCAGTGAGGATAATTTTAAAGACTTGCTGTTACTATTAGTTCCACAAAGGTTCTTTTCAGGACTGGTATCAGTGGTACGGTAATAGGCTTGTACACGTATAATATTCTTTCTTCCAAATATAGAAAGAATATTATACTTGACTGCTGCCCTTCTGCTGCAGTCTGCTAATCATTCACAACTCACTTGTTCCACAAAGCTCTTTATCAGGACTGGTAACTTGGTCTGTCTAGGGTGCTACGGTACATAGGCTTGGGTGCGGTACAGTCTGCTGTTCTGTAAGGACCGCTATCGGTCCACAATACATAGGGTTGCCGTGCACTACTGCTGACCGCTGCCCTATACTGCAGCAGTCCTTCAGCGGTATAGGGACTGACGCACAGTCTGCTAAACACTAATACACAACCTGCTTGGTCCACAAAAGTTCTTATAAGGACTGGTAACTTGGTATAGGGTGCTACGGTACATAGGCCTGAGTGCGTTACAGTCTGCTGTTCTGTAAGGACCGCTATCGGTCCACAATACATAGGGTTGACGTGCACTACTGCTGACCGCTGCCCTATACTGCAGCAGTCCTTCAGCGGTATAGGGACTGACGCACAGTCTGCTAAACACTAACACACAACCTGCTTGGTCCACAAAAGTTTTTATAAGGACTGGTAACTTGGTATAGGGTGCTACGGTACATAGGCCTGAGTGCAGTACAGTCTGCTGTTCTGTAAGGACCGCTATCGGTCCACAATACATAGGGTTGCCGTGCACTACTGCTGACCGCTGCCCTATACTGCAGCAGTCCTTCATTGGTATAGGGACTGACGTACAGTCTGCTAATCACTAACACACAACCTGCTTGGTCCACAAAAGTTCTTATAAGGACTGGTAACTTGGTATAGGGTGCTACGGTACATAGGCCTGAGTGCGTTACAGTCTGCTGTTCTGTAAGGACCGCTATCGGTCCACAATACATAGGGTTGCCGTGCACTACTGCTGACCGCTGCCCTATACTGCAGCAGTCCTTCAGCGGTATAGGGACTGACGCACAGTCTGCTAAACACTAACACACAACCTGCTTGGTCCACAAAAGTTTTTATAAGGACTGGTAACTTGGTATAGGGTGCTACGGTACATAGGCCTGAGTGCAGTACAGTCTGCTGTTCTGTAAGGACCGCTATCGGTCCACAATACATAGGGTTGACGTGCACTACTGCTGACCGCTGCCCTATACTGCAGCAGTCCTTCAGCGGTATAGGGACTAAGAGTTTTGTCACAGGGTGATTTAAAAAATGACAGGCAGAGGAAGAGGCAGGCCCTTCCGCAGGGGTGGTAGGGGTAGGGCAGGAGCAACAGCCTTGAGCCAAAGTGGGAAGTTGCAGAAGGTGCGTTCAATTACTTTAAAGGACGCACCAGACTTGGTTGAGTGGCTCACTCAGCCTTATTCTTCTGCACCCTCCTCATCCTCTCGATCTGCACCCTCTTCTTCACTCTCTGCTATGTGCACCCCCAAAGACACTACCACCAACAACACCACCACCACCACATACCTTCCGCTTGAGTGCAAATGGGGGCCTTCATGCTCCAGTGTTTTAATAGGGACCCCCGTATAAAAAGCATGAGGGTCAAGGACCAGTACTGGGTGGCAACGTACTTAGATCCCCGGTACAAACACAAAATGGCGGAAATGTTACCGCCGTCGCAGAGGGCTGTCAGAATGCAGCACTTCCAGGCCTTGCTTCGAGAAATGCTGCATTCTGCTTTTGCGTGCGCTGGCAGAGGAGCAATTCCCACTCCCAGAGAAGGATTTGCGGGTACCAATCCAACAGCGCCTGCAAGAAGAGGCCGGTTTGAAGATGTGTTGGTGACTTCGGATATGAGGTCATTCTTTCAGCCGACCCATCGACAGGTGTCATCCGGATCCAGCATCAGGGAACGCCTAGACCGTCAGGTGTCCGACTACATTGGGTTAACGGCCGATGTGGACGCTCTGAGGAGTGATGAACCCCTAGACTACTGGGTGGGCAGGCTTGACCTCTGGCCAGAGCTTGCCCAATTTGCAATCGAACTGTTGGCTTGCCCCTCATCCAGTGTCCTGTCCGAAAGGACGTTCAGCGCAGCAGGGGGGATTGTGACCGATAAGCGTACTCGCCTAGCTCACGACAGTGTTAACTACCTCACATTTCTAAAAATGAATGAGGCATGGATCTCGGAGGAATTCAACACATGTGATCAGTAGACCATGTATATGTCTATAAACAATTTTTGGAATCAAGCACACAGACCTTCTTAATTCATTTGGCTCACTTCCCTGACCCAAAAAAGCACACCGTACTATATGCCCCTACCCTCCTCTTTGAAGAGGTTGAGCGGTGTCATATTTCTACTGGGGCTGCTTATTATGAGGGGTTCCCACCATCCCTGTGCTGTGCTGACTTCCTCCTGGGTGTTCTTATTATGAGGGGCTCCCACCATCCCTGTGCTGTGCTGACTTCCTCCTGGGGGTTCTTATTATGAGGGGATCACACCATCCCTGTGCTGTGCTGACTTCCTCCTGGGGCTGCTTACGGTGCTGCTGTCAGCGCTGTATGTCACGGAGCTGCTGTCAGCGCTGTATGTCACGGAGCTGCTGTCAGCGCTGTATGTCACGGTGCTGCTGTCAGCGCTGTATGTCACGGAGCTGCTGTCAGCGCTGTATGTCACGGAGCTGCTGTCAGTGCTGTATGTCACGGAGCTGCTGTCAGCGCTGTATGTCACGGAGCTGCTGTCAGCGCTGTATGTCACGGAGCTGCTGTCAGCGCTGTATGTCACGGTGCTGCTGTCAGCGCTGTATGTCACGGAGCTGCTGTCAGCGCTGTATGTCACGGAGCTGCTGTCAGCGCTGTATGTCACGGAGCTGCTGTCAGCGCTGTATGTCACGGAGCTGCTGTCAGCGCTGTATGTCACGGAGCTGCTGTCAGCGCTGTATGTCACGGTGCTGATGTCAGTGCTCTGTATTACGGTGCTGCTGTCAGTGCTCTGTATCTCCTGCACCCTCTTGTTTGCCTACCCTGGTCCCTGACCTTCCCTCTCCTCCATTGCCTTCATTAGCTCCATAGTCCTGAATTGTCAGAACAATTTCCCAAATAAAAAAAAAATGCTTGTAGTTATCGATCCCAAATTCACCTCATACATGTATTATGCTATTGTCCAGGTGGTGGGACTACGTGCTACCCCCTAATAATTACCCCGTGGCCGCAAATTCGACCTAAAGGTTTGCGAAATTCGCCTCCCATTGAAGTCAATGGAGCCCGCGGCGAACGGTCGTTTTCGCGAACGTTTGTGTCCGTTCGCGTTTCGCGTTCGCGAAACGTCCCGTCGGAAGTTCGTCCATCACTAATGAAGAATGAGTGTCTCTGCAGGGAACAACACAAATTAGGATACGAGTTTTGCAGTGAGAGAGGTGTGTATTATTTTTACAATCAGTAGTTTATTTTTGTTTCTTTTAAAACTAGTTTTGTATGCAAAGAATGTCGCTATTATGGGAAATAGCAGTTGACCATAAAGATGACCTCTTAGCAGGGTGGTTCAGACCTCTTGCATTAAATTGATTCCCATTCTCGTATTTAGGAAAGAAGATCCCCAACACAAAAAAGATGAGAAAAAAAAGTAGATAAAACAAAAAGAAAGGGAGAAGGTCCCTGAGTTCCTTGAGGATCCAGATGCTGGTGATTCAGCTGATGTCTGTCGGATGTGGCAGTTCTATACGTGACCACTTCAGGAATTTTGAATTCGGTGTTAGCTGTGGGTAAAACTTGGGTTAATACCTCAGAGGTCACCTGTCAATATTGCTAGTTGCTTTTCCTGATAGTGGCGGTACAAGTAATGGGCAGTGGGTAATGGTATCAGCAACTGAAGAACAGGGTAGAGAGGACAACACAGGGTAGAACAGGGGAGTCCAAAGGGGAGAGAGAAAAGGGAGAGATCCGAGTTGTGCGGTATGCACAAAGGACAAGCCAGTAGCCTGGTCAGCATCAAACGCTGAGGGGCAACTGGTCAGGGTGGAGGGTATAGTTCAGCAAGTGTGATTCGTGTCACAGACCATTCCGGACGGGCAGTCGTTGAAAGTGTCCCGGGTTCTTTTATCAGCGACGGTTATTTTTGCGGGATCCGCGGCCTGCGCCAAAGGAGAAGGGATTCGGGGTTCCTATGGCATCACGCGTGTCCGGTGGTGGATCAAGAAGGATTCCCCAATCCCGTAGTAGTTTCAAACCTCCTTCCAGGGTGGAGATGGTGTGGGGTATGCCATTGTGGGTGGCCAGTATGGTGGCCGGGTGCCGCCATTTGTACTGGATTTTGTGGTTATTCATGGCCTTAGTAATAGAGCGGAGTTGTCTGCGCATCTGTAGCGTGTATTGTGACAAGTCAGCGTAGAGCTGAATATCCGAGTAGGGGGCAGGCAGAGGGGACAATTCTCTCGCTTTCAGGAGGATTTGTTCCTTGGCTTGGAAAAAGTGCACTCTGAGAAGGACATCTCTAGGGACATCCACCTCAAGATGGCGTGGTTTAGGCAATCTGTGTATGCGATCAATCGTTAGTTCTATGGGGGACAGTTCCGGTAGTATGCTGGAGAAGAGGGTGCTAGCAAAATTATGCAGTTCTGTAGGCTGTACAGATTCCGGAATGCCGCGTATCTTAACATTGTTGCGCCTTGAGCGGTCCTCAAGGTCCGCGAGTTTAGATTTCATCCATAGGGAGTCGTCTTTTTGATCATGATAGGCATCAACCAGGTCATTGATCGTTTCCTCCATTCTGGTCTCTATGAAAGTCACCCTATTATCCATGTGTTTCATTTCAAGTGAAAATTTGTTGATTAAAGAGGAAAGATTTGACATGAGGGATGATTGGAGGGATACTAACATATCCTTCATGGTGGTGTCGAGCACCGGCTGCCCCAGGGTAGGAAATTGAGCAATGGATGATTGTAAGGAAGAGATTGCAGTGTCATTGTGTAGGCCTGTACTCACAGTTTCTGTGGCCTGTCCTGATGTATCCATCCTCATCCTTGTTTTCGCCAGACTCTGGGTAGCTGGGGTCGCTGGAGAGCAGTCTGGCGGTTCTCCAGAAGCCATTGAACGGCGCGCTGTGCCTCCGGCGGCGCCATCTTGCCTGGCTGTGTGGGGCTGATAGGCGAAGGATTGGAGACGCCGCGGGCCCGGTTCCTGGCCCCGTTTTCGGGACATCTCGATCGCTGGTGTGGCGGGCGGCAGCGGGAGGTCGATCGGTGCCGCGGATGTCGATGTGGGAGCCCGGTAAGTCGCTTTACCGTCCGGATGGTGTGCGGAGCTCTCAGCTCAAGCTGCCATTTTCGGCTGCGCGCAAGCCACGCTCCCCCCCTAAAACTAGTTTTAAGACCATAAAATGTAATACAAACTTTATTTATAAATGACAGGTATCACATGTTTAGTGAAAATCAAATGTTTAAACAGAAACAATACCATGGCTACATAGTATGTTGTGTAAAACATAAAGCCCAGCAACTTCTTTGAATACATATATACCAAATATTTCAAAATGCAACTCAAATATTAAACAAGGTTTTGTGCTTTTAAAACAGATGTCAGTTTAATCTGTGAAAGAGAGCTAAAATACGAACAGCTGTTAAGACAGCCCATGTGTAAATTACCTACAATTCTCATAATAAATACAGATAAAAACGCAGAATGTCTTAATACCGTGTGGTGGAATCATCTGGTAATTGGAAAATTAGTCTATTGTAATGCTTAACAGATAGCTGAGAAATTAAGGATTTTGCAGAATATCACTTTATCAAATCTGGTTTTATGGAGTTCAGTTACAGACTGTGAAGCTGTGAATACAGCAAATGTTCTTCAAAGTCAATCAAGGTTACAACAGTCTTAAGGAAACTGACTTAACCTTTTCAAATTTAAAAACATATAAAGGATTATCCTACTAAGGCAAACCTTGCCTTTCATTTTAAAGAGATTGTGATGCATTATTGTAGCATGCTCATAATTTCACAAAAAGTATGAGCATGCTACAGTGTGTGTCTTCATATAATATCTCAGAAGTTACTTCTGATCTGTTCAAATTTGGCAAAATTCCAATTGGTGTCAAACCTATATTCCTATATATTCCTATTAGTCTCTTTAGTTTATATTACTTAAAATAAAAATTCAGACTTCCGGTTCCGGCGCCGCATGGAGTAGCTGTCCCCCTCACAGCTCCCGCAAACCGCCCGACAAATCGGCCTGAAAAATCGGCATTTTACCGCCCCGATCGCTACAGCAGCCTCCCCCACGACCCTGGCCACGAGATGGACCGGTTTGTCGAAAAAAACCGGGCCGCGATCGTACGCGGCCGCCGCCGCGCGGCCGGCCCCGCCGCAAATCGAGGCCCCAGCTTCGGCCTACATGGATCCGGCTTGTGCGGCCCAGCCTGAGGAGATGACACCAGCGATGGAGGTAGGAGAAAGGCCAAATCTTCAGCCCACTAGCAGAGACACACCACCACCTCAGCTCCAGGCCCCCCCTCCTCCATCCACCCCTGACACTTCTACCTTTATCCAGCAGCCTCTCATGCCTTCACTGACACAGGATCACCACACGGAACTACTGGCTCAGGCAGTGGCTGCTCTCCTCTCCCCTATGATAGCTGCATCAGTGGAGAAGGCTGTCAGCTCAGGCATGCAGAAGATCCAAGCCCAGCTGGGGGAACATGCTTCTAGGCTGAATGAAGCAGAGCATCGCATATCCACCATTGAAGAGGAACTTTACCAGACGCAATCTCTGGAACATGCTCAGGACAGAACAAATAAATTCATTCTGGAAAAACTCGACGACCTCGAGAACAGGTCCAGGAGGAGCAACCTGCGTTTTGTAGGTTTGCCTGAATCGCTTCATCAATCTGCCTTAATGGAACTTTGCGCTCGTCGCATTCCTGAAGCTCTGGGTCTGGGAGGCCCATGCACCGTGGAACGTGCACACCACGTGGGTGCCTTCAACTCGGAACGCAAATCACCACGCCCGATCATAGCCAAGTACCTTAATTACTCGGACAAAGCCGCCATACTGCAACAATACCGGCAATCCAGATCCCTGCAGACAGACGGAGTCCGCATCCTGATTTTTGCCGACTACTCAGTGGACATCTCCAAAAGACGCAAGGCCTTTCAGCATATTTGCGCAGAACTTCACCAGCGGCAAATAAAGTTCACATTGGCATTCCCGGCAACCCTCTGGATCAAAACGCCCTCTGGTGAACAACTGTCCTTTCAAGATCCGGATGAGGCATCTTCCTACTTGAAATCATCGCGCTCAAGGTCCCACCACAGTCCCACGCCCAAGGCCCCACCAATTAACCGAGCCCTGGATCAGAGAAGCCCGCGAAAAGACTCTCCCAAACGCTTCAGGGCTTCGGGTCCCTCTCCCTGACTGCGCGCTGAGGGGCGAAGCCTGACCCCGTTGTTTCCACGCACAAGTGCATTCTTCTTTAAGGCACTTTTTGGCCTTCCTTCATACTTGGGCTAGGTGCTCTGACTTTGGACTCTCCCTCCTGGACAGTCCACACCTCTCAGGTAATATCTGTTACTACTTGATTGGAAATGCGGCTCTGTTTGCCTACATATCGATTTGACTCTTTTCTTTCTTTTTTTGCCTGTTACACTGGTTCGTTATACTTTGTTTTATTTATACTCTTTGTCATCCTTCAATGGTTCATAGCTATACGGGTATATTGCTTAATGTAGTATCCTATGTTAAATGCCTCGTGATGATGGTTTCTTCTTGTGTGTACAGTTATGCCCTCTTCCCCCTGGGTTTCTTTGTGCAGACCTGCTTCCATGCACTGTTATCTCGCATGCCCAGCTGCTATCATTATACCCCATCCCTGAGGGGCGGGAGCCCCTGACAAGATACTGGGCTGGTTATGGGAACTGGTCTCCACGGTGATCCCCATGCGGAAAAAAGTGAAGTTGGTTAGCTATTATGTTCATTTCTGCTTACCATATTTTTGGTTACTGCTTCAGCTCCACCCCACCCCCTCCACTCCTCCCCCTCTAATTCCTAAGTTTACTAATAGTACACACTTCCCCCCTCCTTGGGCCATACACATATGCTCCAGTATAGATGACCACTACCTTCTGCGCTCCATTTCCGGTTTCCTAATGATTTCATTATACGTTCACCATACCCCAGTCCTAATCCCAATATGCTGCGAATAATTTCGTGGAATGTGAAGGGCCTTCGTTCTCCCTCTAAGCGAATGAAGGTTCTTCGACATCTCAAACGGCTTAAAACTGATATAGCCTTGCTCCAGGAGACGCACCTTTCTTCACCCGACTTTGCTCGGATGAAGAAACTCTGGGTGGGAGCGGTGGCTGGCTCAGAAGCTTTAGGCCGCAAAGCGGGACTTCTTATCCTTGTGCACAAGCATCTCTCATGTACCATATTGTCCACAGACACGGATACTCAGGGCAGATTGCTCTCTATCCGGGTCCGCATAGGGACGAAAGAAATAGTGATATCCAACATTTACGCCCCTAATAGTCCCACGAAACAGTTCTTCAACACCTTGACCACTTGGCTCCTGCGCTACCCGTCACTACCCCAAGTCGTGGGGGGAGACTTTAACACCGTTTTCCACCCACTAGATGACAAATCACCGAACCGACGACGCGACTCTTCACTGACTCCTACCAATGTCACCTTGCTAGCGGACACAATGGAATCCCTTCGTCTTCACGACATATGGCGCTTACACCACCCGACTGATAGGGAGTTCTCATTTTACTCACATCCACACAATGTATTCACAAGGATTGATTACATATTTGGCTCATATGACCTACTCCCATTACTACCGGACGCAGAGATACATGATATTGCTATCTCCGATCATGCCCCTATTTCTGTGTCTCTAGAGACTCCTGATATCCACCCAAATCCCAAGCTCTGGCGTTTCCCTGCTTTCCTCCAACACAACGCGGATTTCCACACCTATATCACGAAAGAATGGCAAATGTACACACAAACGAACGAGGACCATACAGATAATCCTAATCTGCTATGGGACGCAGGGAAAGCTTTCCTTCGGGGACGCATTATCTCATACGCTTCCTCTTTCAAAAAGAACGCAAACCTAAATTACAACACAGCCAGTTCCAGACTTCACCAGGCTCAACGATCACTCTATACCCATGACACACCTGAGAACCGGACAGCTTGGCAAATAGCCAAACAGTCATTTGACACTTGGGCCGACACCCTGGAATCGATTTAGAGAGCCCACTTTGATGCCACTCTTCATAAATTTGGGAACAAGGCCGGCAAACTGCTAGCCCGACTATGTAAGGGTCCCTACCGCCCAACTATTATCCCAGCTATCTGGGAGCCGGATGGCTCCTTAACGACATCGCAACAGGGCATAAATTCAGCCATGCTGCGCTATTATACTTCGTTATATGCGGCCGACCCTATCGACGAATGCACGGCACGCAAATTCATAGAAAAAGTGACTCTGACCCCAATAACCCCCTCACAATTGGACTCTCTTAATGCCCCCATATGTCTCGCGGAAATAACCAACACGATCCGGACGTTAGCATCCTCGAAAGCCCCTGGCCCAGATGGACTAACGGGCGAATTCTATAAATCTCTGAACTCGCTCCTAGCACCCACGCTAGAAAAGGTTTACCAACACATATGGATGGGTGGCCCCTATCTACCTACGGGAAATCAGGCAATAGTAAAACTTCTGGAAAAAAAGGGGAAGGATCCTTTAGAACCAGGCTTTTATAGGCCCATCTCGCTTCTAAATCTTGACGTCAAGATTTTATCCAAAATAATAGCCACAAGGCTAGCTGACGTCATCCCTTTTCTGATTCACCCTGCCCAGTCAGGCTTTGTGAAGGACAGAACAGCCACGATCAACATCAGAAAAGTGATGATGGCACTAGAACACGCTAGATGTAACCCGAACGGGGATTTCGCCATTATTACTCTTGATGCCGAAAAGGCTTTTGACAATGTTAGTATTGAATGGCTGTCGCTGGTTCTGAACAAAATGGGTTTCACCGGTCCCTTTCTACAGCTCATAAGGTCCATGTATACCTCCCCGGCAGCCAGATTGGTCGCAGCTGGCTTACTCTCGAATGAATTTCGCCTGCATAAGGGAACGAGGCAAGGCTGCCCCCTATCCTCTCTCCTCTTTAATTTGGCCATGGAACCACTTTCTAGGTACTTATCAACAGTAGCCCCAATTCATGGCATTAAGATAGGGGAGCAACTTTTAAAAACATCACTCTTTGCTGACGACGTCCTCATATTTTCCTTCCGCAGATATGCCCACGATAAAAAATACCTTTGATCTATTCAGGAAATGTTCCGGTCTACGCATAAACTATTCTAAGAGTGAGATACTGCCCCTCGGTTCCCTTCCACCTCCGGCCTGGACTCAAAATTCCATCTTCTCGATAGCAAAGTCACATATCACTTATCTGGGTATCAAGATAGGGAAACTCCCTTCCTCCCTCTATCACCTGAACTACCCCCCCCCCTCTTTGCTAAGATCATTTTGGAACTGGAAAACTGGATGGATCTGCCTCTCTCGCTCCTGGGAAGATGCCACTTGGTAAAAATGGTCAGTTTCGCACGCCTATTATATCCCCTACAAACGATACCTTTGCTTATCAGACATAAAGACATCCAAATTTTGAACTCTGCGATATGGAAATTTCTTTGGCGAAACAAAAGACCGCGCATCGCTTTTCCAAAACTACATCTTCCCAGGACCGAGGGCGGTATTAGTCTTCCTAATCTTAGACTGTATAATTTAGCTTGTCTTTTGCGGGTAAGCCTAGATTGGATTGCCCAAAAGTCCCAATGCTCTAACTTTCGTCTGGAAACAGCAATGGTCCATCCCTACTCCCTTACTGCCCTTCTTCACTGCAAGTGGAAATCTATACCAACTCCGCACCAACACAACCTTTTGCTGAGAGACACGGCCATAGCCTGGAGGGAAGTGAGGAAAAGCCTCTGTCTATCCCCTTTCATCTCCAAATTCCTCCCGATCCAAGGGAACCCAAATTTCACTCCGGGTTTGGAGCGACAGCCTTATGATGAATGGCGCCAAAAGGGACTCGTTACTTTCTTCTCCCTTTGTGACCCGGATTCTGGTCGGGTAGCATCATTCAGGTCCTTAGCCGCAAGATTTTCTCTCCCGGATGCCTCGGCCTTCCATTATGGCCAATGTGTTAGCTTCCTTCAGAAAACCTGCAGGAACGACTCCACAAGATTTGCACCTTCGTTCCTTGAAACACTCATACAAAACGACACCTACAAAATTTCGGACATATACAAACCTTTGCTTTTGAAAACTACTCCCTCTTTAGCCTCGTCCTCTGTGTCATAGTTGACAAAATTTTGCAAGGCCTCAACTCAGTTCACAATCTGGTTCCTAACGAATCGTGGAGGGAAACACAGCTGAAGATCGCACACCGCGCCCATATTCCTTTTCTTCATACTTCTAAACTCTCCTCAGCCTCAACCTTGCCCTCACTGTGCCCATTGTGCCAGCAACCCAAGCCTAACCTGGTACACCGATACTGGACCTGCACCTATATTGCTACCTTCTGGGACCAGGTTCTGGCTTATATATTCCGGATTACGTTGTTGAAGCTCCCCAAGAACCCACTTCTCCTCATCTTTGGACACTGGGACCCCACACTACTCCTCTGGTCCACCACTCCCAGCCCCCCGGGGAAAGACTGGTCCTTGATCTGTCTCCTGTTAGCAAGAAGGGCCATACTGGCCAACTGGACTTCTACAGCCAAGCCTTCCATCTCTCAGGTTGAAAGAGACCTACTACAGCTCCTTTTTCGGGACAAGATCAATACCAACCGGGGCCAACAGAAGGCCTCCAAACGCTTTTACGACAGATGGGACCTTTTTATTAGGGCGCAGCTCTCTCCACACGACCGAACTCACATTGACGAACTTTCCTTTGTCTACAAAGATCCTTGTCGAACATGACCCTTTCTACTACTGGATGTTTTCCCTCCTAATGGAGTATTGGATTTAGGCCCCCCCCCCACCCCCCCAACCTTTATTCCTCCCTCACCCTTCTCCCATCCTTTCATCTGTCATACACAGCATTTGTTGTTAGCCATGTGAGGTCAGTTTAGAGCCTTATGGTCTTTAGATCCATCCAGCTACGGCCTCCTAGTATTGTTTTTTTTTCCAGTTATACTTGGGAGGGGATCAATGTACGCTCTTGATTAAGTTCCTTTTGTCCTTTTCCTTCTCTTTTATGTTTCTTTTTTTCTTTGAGATGAGGTGAGACTCATCTTGATGTCTTATTTTGCCTTATATACTGTACTTTATGAAAAATGTATACCTATACCTATACCAGCTGTTGATATTATGTATTGTTCTAACTCTTTCAATAAAATTTTATAAAAAAAAAAATAAAAAAAAAATTCATGCAGCACTCTTTTTTTAAGTGGAGAAGTAAAGCAGACCTTATGCACACACGATCGGAAATTCCACCAACAAAAGTGTGATGAGAGCTTTTGGTCGAAAAATGCAATTGCGTGTTTGCTCCATCGGACTTTTGCTGGCGGAATTTCCACCAGCAAAAGATTGAGAGCATGTTCTCAATTTTTCGGTCGGAAAAAATTCCTATCCGAAAATCCATTCGCGCGTATGCAATTCCGACGCGCAAAAAGTCACGCATGCTCAGATTCAAGTACGAGACGGAAGCGCTCGGTCTCATAAAACTACCGCTCGTAATGGAGATGGCACATTCATCACACTTTTTTAAATAGTTTAATGCAGCACATTCTCTTCTTCTTTAGGGATTTGATTACTCTTTGGAGCTCTTCCTCTGTGCATTTAGGGACTCACTTTGAGAGGGGGTTAAGGAGGGTAATGGTAAGGAGGATAACCAGTCCTGAGACATTTGTGCAGGGAAGGGGGGAGGACGAGACAGCAGGTTGGAATAAAAGCATTCAAAAACATTCAGGACTTCCTTAGGGTGGGAGACCATATGACCAGATGCATTATGGCGTTTGTAGAGATGCAGGGGGTATATAGACTGATTTAATTTATGGGCAAACATGGAAGTGGCTGCATTACTATGTAATAGGAATTTGGCCTTGGACCAGCGAAGGGCCTTCTCAGTTTTTGCGGATAAGAGGGTATCTAATTCAAGTCGTTTGTGTAAGGTGTCTAATTCTGTTGTCAATGCATAGATTTGTTGCCAATGCTCCTTCTTCTTTGCAGAGGCTAAACTAATGAGGCTGCCCCGCAGGACCGCTTTGTGAGCTACCCACAAGGTGCCAGGTGATATATCAGGTGTGGCATTTAACCTAAAATATTCTTGTATGGAAGCATACATTTCTTGTCTAGTGATGGGGTCAGCAAGTAGGGAATCATTTAAACGCCAAGAGTAAGGGGTGTCAGATAGGCCAATTAGGGTGGTAGTCAGAGTCACGATATTATGGTCAGACGAAGGACAGACCAAGATTTCGGAGTTTGTAGAGTTGGCTAGGATAATGGGAGTGCAGAAGATGTAGTCCAGTCTGGAAAATTAATTGTGGGGGTGAGAATAAAAGGTGTAGTCTCTAGCTCCTGTATTATGTGAGCGCCACGCATCAGCAAGTTGAAGGGTCGGTAATGATTTTGAAAGGGATTTTGGAAAGGCTCCTGAGGTATGAGCAGTGGTGTTCCTATCTAATTGGGGATGGGCTACAAGATTAAAATCTCCACCCACATACATATGTGTTGAAGAGTATTTTTCAAGAATTTTAAAAAAGGCGTCAAAGAATGAGGCATGCATTACATTGAGCGCATATATATTTCCAATCGTTAAATCCTGCCCCACTATCAAACCTTTGATGATAAGGAATATGCTTTCAGGGTCTTTATAAACTCACTGTACCTCTAATGGAAAATTGTTATGCAACAATATAGCAACCCCTCTGCATTTAGACTGATATTGAGTGAAAAATGTCTGTACATTCTATGAAAAAAAAGTAGGGTGATTATTCAAAGCAAAGTGGGTTTCTTGCAGCATAACAATTTGAGCACCCAGTTTCCCATACATAGTAAAGGCTTTTTTCCGCTTGTGTGGAGAGTTAAAGCCCTGCACATTATGCATAATGCATGTAATTACCATTTATAAAGCACAAACCAAGAGGGCTTAACTGAATAGTATAATGATGGCGTTTGTATCGCACTCAACTCCACCGACACAAGGGAAATGCCACATAGAAGGAATCCCTCCAAGCATACTTTGTTATAATCATTACCAAGTGTGCAATGACTGATATGTTTCAGAATGTGTAATAAAACCAAATAAAATAAAAAATACAAAACCAAAAGAATAACATAGAGAAAAACCAGCATGACTATAATGAGCTGGATAAACATTGGGTCAGGTTGCAAACTGCATAAACCTGAAACTGAGATTGTAGATTTGTAAGGGGCGAAAAAACGCCTCTAACTCCAAAAGTCATATCTGGACCTCGAAGGGAGGCCAAGATATGAGTGGAGTGGGGTGGCATGGTTACGACATCCGTCGGATTAGCCGACAACTGTAAAAGAAAAATTAGCAGAACCTGTGCATGTTAGATTCTTCTTTCAATAGTTTTTTATTAAATTTTTAAGAAAGTTTACATGAAACATGCATACAACAAATGCTTTCCATCGAATATTAGTACAGCCGACTTGTAGACAGTAATCAGAACATATAAAACCTGAGGTTACACATAAGAACTTCTGTAAGACATTAATAGTAACATTAAAGGAGGAGAATCTTCATAAGATAGTGCTGGGCTAAGCTCAAGGCGTCCGCGCACACCCCGAGCTACGCCTCTGTTAATCGCAGGCCTTATGGGTCCCCTGCCCCCGACCGCCCCAAAAGGGATCACACTGCAGCCGGAGGCCGAGGACCCGCCCTATAACTCCTCACAAAATGCAAATAAATGATGAAACATTTGACATCAGCAGCAGATTTAACCTCTAACTTGCTTCAACCTATACCCAAACTAGCTCTTAGAGAATACTCAAACATCCCAGTCGGATCTGTAATCATGAATGTGCATCAGTATCAATGTGCGACATAACAAAGAAAAGAGAGAGAAAACAAGTAAGAAAGAATAGAGATGAAGAGAAAGAAAGGATAAAAGAGATCAAAGAGGTGTAGGTACCCAGTTCCTTTTGCCATTTCCATTTACACGGTATTGCGCCTATTACCGTATTGTTTATACCATTCCACCCAAGGCCGCCAGATTTGAATTCTAGATTGGAGACTGTTCTGGGAAGCCAGAAACATAATTTCATACGTAACATGTAAGTTAATTGTCTCGATTACTTTCGCTACAATAGGAGGGTCTGGGTTTGCCCATTTCCTCGTTATCTCTAATCGTGCCCCTAGTAGAATTTGAGACAGGACGTGTCTGTGTGAGTGGGGGAATGAATCTATACCTAAGGATAGGAGTGCAAGACCCGGATCACCCCTCCTGTGCGTACTTAAGACGCCACTTATAGTTTCAAAAACATCCCTCCAGAATTTTGTTAGTTTTGGGCAGGCCCATAGAATATGTTGTAGGGATCCCCTCTGCCCGCACTGTCGCCAACAAAGAGGCGACCTGCTCGGGTCGAACCCAGCCAATCTTGTGGGCGTTAGATACCACCGCAACAAGATTTTCTGGTACAATTCCCATAGATTTACGCTTTTAGTGGCTCTATAAACAGACGCTATAGCGGTCTGCCATTGCTCGATGATCCAATGCTCTTGTAAGTCTAATTCCCAAGTTCTCATGGAGGGGGATTTAAGAAAGACCTTCTTCTGGTGTAGGGAATCATAGAATAGAGAGATACCTCGGATGGAGGTTTTTGAATTATGGAGGTAAGCATAAACTTGCTGAGGGATAGCAGTAGACATGTCCCCAATGTGCTGCAATAAGTGCGCGATTTGAGCATATGCATAGTGATCCCTCGGCTGCAAAGCGTATTCAATCTGGAGAGTGCGAAAGGTTTTAAGGGCAGGCCCAATTTTCAAATCATCCACCAAGGCGATTCCCCTGGGCACCCAATGGGCAATGTGCAAATTCGGGATCAATACTTGTAAGCTCGTAATGGAATGCCGTACGACTCTGACCGGGGTTGTGGTTGAGGAATCCTTAAGAAAGAGATTCCACATCTGTAATGTTGCCTTGACAGTGGGTGGCAAGTGTGACGGGAAGCGTTGCATGAATCTGCTAGACATAAGTAAGTCGCACAGCCTTCCATTAGGAGATTGGTATGATTCCATGTCCCTCCAACGGGGAACATGGTCCTCCAGAAACCAGCATTTCAATTGAGCTAGAACTGCCGCGACGTAATAATCCTGGATAAGCACATGTCCCACTCCCCCAGCCAGCCTGGCTTTAAGCAGTTTGTGGAAAGCACATCTCGCCCTTTTCCCCTGCCATAAGAAAGCATTCAATTTAGCTTGTGCTGTGCGGGAAAAGGCGCTTGGCACTGGGATGGGCAGAGCCCTAAACAAATAAATGAACTGGGGGAGTACCATAATTTTGAAGGCCGCTAATCGGCCGGACCATGTCATTTCCAACTTGCTGATTGTCTGGAGCTTCAGGGGAAGTTCATTCAAAAATGGCGTGTAATTAGCTTCGACCAGCTGTTCCGATTTATCAGTCAGAGTGACTCCAAGATATTTAATTCCCCTGGCGCTCCAGACGTAAGGAAATTGAGCCCTGAGCTTGCTGCTAGTATAATTATCAATACCCAATCCTAGGATATAAGACTTATTAGTGTTCACCTTATAGTAGGACACTTGTCCGAACAATTTCAAAGTAGCATGCGCTGCCGCCAGGGAGGGGCCCACCTCTGTCATGATTACAACTACATCATCCGCAAACAAGCTAATAGAGTGCGTCTGGTTACCAAGAGGGAAACCCTTAATATTCGGATGGGTTCTAAGAGCAATGGCTAAGGGTTCCATCAATAGATTAAATATTAGAGGTGACAGAGGGCACCCCTGCCTGGTACCATTCGATATTTTAAATGGGGTCGAGAGGATGCCTGATGTGTAAACCCTGGCTGAGGGTTCCGAATACAGGGCCAGAATCGTGGATAAAGCTAAATCCGAGAAACCAAAGGACTCCAGCACCTTGGTCATATAGAGCCAGTGCACCCTATCGAAGGCCTTCTCCGCGTCCAGAGACAGGAGCAGAGAAGGCCTTTGTTGTGTCCGCGCAAGGTGGATAACATTTATCATGTGGCGCGTGGCATCTGAGGTTTGTCTGTGCTTGGTAAATCCGGTTTGATCCGGGTGTATAATCGTAGGTAGTATGTCAATCAATCGTAAAGCTATCATTTTAGCATAAAGCTTAATGTCAGTATTCAATAATGATATTGGTCTAAAGTTTGCCGGAGAGGTGGGCTCCTTCCCCGGTTTTGGCAGCGTGACAATCAAGGCCTCCAACATTTCCCGAGGAAAGGAGGACGAGGCAGCAGCGGATTGGAAAACCTGGAGCAATAGAGGTGACAGTGTAGCTGTAAATGCTTTATAATATTCCCCACTAAAACCGTCTGGGCCCGGTGACTTATTGATCGGAAGAAACTCAATAGCCTTTTGCACTTCTGCTAAAGTGAATGGGGCATTTAAGTATTGAAACTGGTCCGCTGTCAATTTGGGTATCGGTAAACCTGACAGAAATTGTTCGATAGTCTCCGATGTAGGTTGAGTAGTCAGTGGGTCGTCCTTCAAGTTGTACAAGCTACTGTAGTAACAGCTAAAGGCGTCAGCTATCTGTTGTGGGTGATAAAGTTTCTGATTTGTAGTGGGGTGTAGAATGAATTGAATTCTATGTTTGTATCTATGCCCTCGGATAGTGTGCGCTAGCAACTTCCCCGCCTTATTGCCTGTGGAATAATAAGTCATTTTGAGTCGTTTAGATGCTTTTTCAAAGTTTTCCAGTAAGTGTATTCTAAGGTCAGACCTGAGTATAGACAACTTTTGGGAGTTAGAGTGGGAAAATTGAGTTTTATTTTGCGTTTCCAGGTCCGTTATCTCTTTGATTAACGCGTTAAGTCTCTGCTGCCTCCTCCTCCGGACCCCCGCTCCCAGCTGAATAAATATACCCCTCATATATGCTTTTTGTGCATTCCATAAAACACCTGGATCAGTCACTGACCCTACATTATCGCTTAGAAAATTCAATAAGTGTGTGCTTAATTTTTCCTTCAATTCTGGTTGTTGCAATAGAAAGGTGTTCAATCGCCAGACCGGTGCTGTACCCGGGTTATACGAGTCTGCCACGGACAGGGTTATCGACGCATGATCCGACCACGTTATCGAGTTCACACCAGCCGAAGCTGTCTGTAAGAGTAGCTGTTGATCCACCAAAAAAAAATCAATTCTTGTGTAAACTCCATGTGGTGGGGAAAAAAAAGTATAATCCTTTTCATTGGCGTGTAAGCAACGCCAGGCGTCATATAACCCCTGCCCGTGGACAGACTGTGACAAGGAAGGTTGGGTTCTAGAAACATTGGAAGTGGAGTCCATCTGAGGATCTAGAGTGATATTAAAATCGCCACATATAAGCAACCGACCCTGCTTGCAAGAGTTAACCCGTTTCATCAACCTGTTAAAAAAATGCACCTGTCTACTGTTGGGGGAATAGACATTCACTAGAGTGTATACAGTAGAATTCAATTCACAAATCAGTATTAAGTATCTACCCAATGAGTCTGATATCTGCTCAATTAGTTTAAAGGCCACCGTATCTCTGTTAGCCACTAAAACACCATTGGTCTTTGTGTCCGCATTTGCAGTGAATATAAAGGGAAACCATTTGTGCGTGCATTTGGGTGGTGCCTGCTTACAGAAATGAGTTTCCTGCGCACACACAATGTCACTATTATACATGGATGCCTCTCTCCAAAGAGATTTACGCTTCACAGGGTGATTCAGACCCTTGGTGTTAAGTGATAGGATGTTAAGTGGCATACTTGGATGGGAAATATGATGATTTGATCCTGCCGGGTCTCGGTGTCATAGCGTCAATACTCACAAAATAGGGCACCCAGGGAAAAGCAGGAAGCGTCGACACATCAAACAAGTCCTTCATGTATCGAAGAGGAAGGCAGGTCCGTGGATCGAGGGAGTTCAAAAGTCGGGACCGAATCGCATCAGTCAGGTACCTCAGAGGAAGAATAGGAAAATAGGAAGAAAATGAAAGAAGAAAAAAAAAGTTGAACAAACAAAAGGGAGAGCATAAATGCATCAGGTGGGAAAGTCCCCGGATGGTACGAGGCGTTTCCAAGTCACTGCGGTCCATCCTTGGGGAAGGTGATGAACCTTTTAGGAGCACGAGGCCGAACTCGTGCTGGGGGGGTGAGTTCAGTTCTGGTGCAAAAGCAGTCCTGGACCGGGACTGATGGTAAAAATGATGAAGCTGTTTGGCCCGCTTCAGTTGTGTGAAGTAGCATTTTTAGCGGTGACTCGTCTCCATTCCTGTGGGAGGCCATGTGGAATGCTAGTGGTGGAGCCCTTCTCATCTTCCTCCGACATAATGCCCCATTCTCTAAGCAAATCGATCCCTTTTTCCAGGGATGTGATGGTAAAGGATTGATTATCTTTGGTGATAGAGAGCTTAGTAGGATAACCCCACCTGTACAAGATCTTGTGGTTGCGCAGAATCTTTGTCACTGTGTTGAGGTTTTTCCTCTTTTGCAGAGTATATTGCGACAAGTCACTGAAAAATTGCAATCGGTGATATTGTGGAGGGAGCGACTCTTGTTTCCTCATAAATATCATCAGCTGCTCCTTTACGTGGAAAAAGTGCAATCTCATAAGAACATCCCTAGGCACTTGTTCCGATAGGTGGGATGGTTTTGGTAGGCGATGGATCCTATCAATAGTAACGTCCAAGTCGCTGAGATCAGGGAGCAAGGCTTTGAACATATTGGCGACATAGAGGGTGAGGTCCGACTGTTGTACTGATTCAGGGATGCCCCTTATTTTAAGGTTGTTCCTCCTGGATCTGTCCTCCATGTCCGCCATCTTTGCTTTAACCCATTCCATGTCAGTTTCCCGCTCATCATGAGCATCTACCAAATCGTTGATAGTGCCTGCAAATTCCTCCATTTTTGCTTCCACATGATCCACCCTGTTTCCCAATGCTAGTATATCCGTGTGGAATCTGTGCATGTGCTTAGCCATATCAGATTGCAATGTGCTTCGCAAGGATAGTAACATATCCTTTAAAACTGTGTCCAACACAGGCTGGTTTTGTGTAGGAAATGTCTCAATAGGTTCAGGTAAATCTCTAGTGTCCTCCCCTGAATCTGAGGCCTGACTCGCCGCCGGACTCAATCCATCCTCATCTAGTCTGGGTTTAGCTTTAACGGGGCTGCGGGAGGATGGGGTGGAGGGGGAGGCAGATTTCTCCTCATCTAAGTCTGTATTTAAGAGAGATGTACCTTTCGCCGTCGGTTTGTGTTTAGGTGCCGGTCTCCTCACTGTGTAGGCCTCGGCGCCATCTTGCTCCACCTCTCTCCCGCTGAGCAGATAGAAATCGGTCAAGCGTTGCGGTTTGCGGTGCTGGCGACGTCTCCCCGACATGGTGGACAGTGCTGTGGTGAGTCCCGCTGCTATAACGAGGCAGGGGGCCGTTGAGCTGAGTCGCTATAAGCCGCTGTAGTCCCGGTTCGCTCGGAGCTCTGGGCTCACACGTCCATGCAGCTCCGCAGTCAGGCCACGCCCGCATGTTAGATTCTTAAGTAACAGAGCACCGTGAATCACCATCAATAACAATGTCTCGGGATCAGGCGTAAGTTCTTTGAAGAAACCAAGACGCGGAGTCTATACTTACCTCCGTTACATTGTTTCTTGTTCAGTATGGCCACACAGAAAAAAAAAAGGGGGGGGGAGGGGGGAAGGGGGGGAGGGAGGAAATGGTTGAGCTGCTACCCCGTTGCATACCCGCAGAGCAATCTGTGAAAATTCAGGAGAAAAAAGTCATCCTGAAGAGGCGGGGTCCTTGGGTATGGATAGGTTGTAAAAAAAAAAAAAGAGGGGGGGGGGATAAATTCCGGTGGACAAGATAAAAAATGTTATGCAGAGGGAGTTCCAGCAACACATAATGTGTGGTGATACGTCTATGGAAAGACACAGGTTAAGGCAGACAAAGGCTTGTGGATACAATCAGAGGTAGGCTTCAAAAAAAAGTTAGAAGTATACCAAATCCTTAATTAAGGTGAGGACCAATGTTCTATCTGCTCGTTCTTCTATTGCGTGCAGGGGAGGGTGTGTGCCAAATTGGAGTAGATCTCGAAGTAGTAGGTGGGGGAGGCAAAGCTTCAACGTCCAGCAGGCCCAATTTCCCCTTTCCTTATATGTGTCAGGTCTGCCAGGGAACCTCAACCATCACTCCGGTTTCTAGTCTTCTCATCCCAGTATCAGGTGGAGGGACGGTTGAGATTCTGCAACTGGAATTCCCAATAAAATCACAATAGAAAGTGCAAACTGGCTACATCAAGGGACAACAAAAACAAGTAACTCACAGTTAGTAGTGGGCAAAGTAGGAAGCCAGGCAGAAGGAAAGGACAAACCACAATGGTCTGAGTCAGGAAACCAAGGCAGAAGTCCACGAGGTTATAACAGAAGGAGATGTCGGGGACAGGTGGGGTCTGCAACAAGGATCAGCGAAATCCAAAGGAATAGTCCAAAAAGCGAAGTAGGGAACAAGCCGAAGTCAGCAACAAGAAATAAAATCTGATACACCAGGAAGTGGAATACTAGGGCAGAGACAGTACTGGGAAGTGAAGATTTATAGGTTACTAGATCAGGAAACTGCCTACAGCTGGCCACTGGGTGGAGCCAAAGTCCGTTACCACAAAACAGTAGACACCCAGGGCTCTGCACATAGAGAAAGCAATAGGGAACCAACCCAAGAACACCAGGTCCAGGGATCAATTCCCAGTCAAGGAGTGACAATATGTAAGTATTTGGCCATAAAGAGGGTTTGGGGGTCCGGGTATTGCCCTGGGGGGCATGTATCAATACAAAAACATTTTTTTAAAGGAGCAGTGATTTTAATTATGCTTAAAGTGACAACAATAAAAACTCCTTTAAATATAGTGCCTGGAGGGGAGCCTGTAATTTGGCTTATCTGTAGCATGTATAGAATAGAACCTGCTGCAGCAAAAATGGCATTTTCTGACAGACTCCATGGCAGCATTTGTATGTGTTAACCCCCTATAGGATCCCACTCCAATAAATCTTTGCTCTGAGCCAGAGGCTGCATTCCTTTTTGTCCTCCTCCTAAGGACCAGAATGGTTGAAGTCTTACCTTGTAAAAAGTGTACACAGTCAAGGCCTGGTAGTTTGGCAAGCTGTGCCCCAGAAGACGTGAGTCTCCAGCAGTCCCCAGCTATTAGCAGGGTGGAGAAGGGCAACGGATGCAGTACCATGAAGAGCTTAAGCCTGGCTATTGGCAGGCAAAGCGGCAGTATGGCCAAACTTCCCATCTTTTAGCGGAAGGCCATAAACACCCTGAGCCTATGCAGCAGTGTCTTCTGGATCCAGGCATGGTCATGGGGGATGTCGTACGTGGTGATCTATACTTTTCTATTACATATTCCATGGCAGCAGTGTTTGTCTGTTTTCTTCCCTGGCTCTAGTGTCTTTCAGCCTATGTTTGCGCTCCAAACTGCCGATCTCTCTTCCGGCCTAACATCCCTGGGTTTCTCCTGCCCAAGGACTCAGTGCTGTGGGCGGCGGTGGCATCATTACAGTGGAGAAATTCAAACAGCAGTCAGTAGGTATATGCTCTGCATTAACACCCTTGTGTGCTCCCTGTGTGTGATTCTATCACCTATGTAGGTTGGCTGTCTGTGCATTCTCACTCTATGAATGTATCACTGCCCCTCCTTGTGGGCAGCCCTTGTGTAGCAAGTATGAGAGGGTGTGTTTAACCCTTTTCTTTCCTAGCTTGCCTGGGCACTCTTTTGGGGCTTTTAACCCTTTCCTTTCTACCTTTTTTTTAATGTAAGGTCAGATTGACAATACATGGCATGAGATGATAAAGACCTCCATTAGGTCACAAAATCAACATTTTTCTTCCATATTTAGTCATCATAAGTCACCGTCAAGGTCCAACCTTCATAGCAGAAGCTCTGAAACCTTCTCTAGGCACCGCACCCGCTGCTATGTCTGTCAGCCACTACATGGAAAGAGCCTGCTGGGTATGTGGGACTCAGGTCCCAGAGGGCAAGTCTCTGTGTGAGCCATGCTATGCTTGGGTGGTTGGAGAAAGGGGATGGTGATTAACAGAAAATGGGATCTCCAGTGAGATACGTCGTGCAAGAATCCCTTAGAGTGGGGGTACACTCAAAGTCCAACAGCCGGTACAGCGTGTTCTCCCACTGGGGCAGCCAGGAAGGACTGGAACCGTCCCAGTCAAGCCATCCATCTATGAAGACCTCAGACAGTGAAGCAATTGTCAAGGAAATGAAGGAAATATTTACATGGGTAAAACCTGTAGAGCCTCCTGCAAAGCAAGAGGAAGTTCTTTTCCTTGGAGCATGCAGTGAATGGCCTGAAAGTCAGCCTGGACTCTTGTGGCCATGTTTAAAGTGATGAATACATGGAAGGAGAATGTGGACACAGTATTCAAAAGTGTTTTCAGAAATTCAGTAGTTCAGAACTGGAGCAGGTGTTGGTTTTAGTTGTAAGGGCTCCAATTGACATCTCCAGCAAAGCGGCACGGGTATAAACAGGGCCATACTGTTAGACAGGTTTAAGTGGTTGTCTGCAAGCTGCTCAGTAAGTTAAGCTTGTTTTTTTCCCTTGAATTTATCCTTGGCCCTGTTTATACCATATGTAGCCTTCCAATGCTTCTTACTGCGATAGCCAGCTATAAATGGGGGCAAGTGGCATTTTTTTGTATCCCATCAGTTATGGCAAAGTGAGTGCCATGGCTGGGGCCAGGGCTTGCTGATCCCACCTCTAACAGGTGTACTGTAAGATCCCTTTGAGGGAGCTTCATCTTTTGGCAAGCTGGATAGGACTGTAAGCTGGGCCACAGTTAGTGGGTTACGCCTTGCCTCAGGAGCGGCGCATGCTAGGTCAGAAGGTGACAGTCTAGAGGACAAAGTTCAGAGAGTGCGAGGGTCGCACGTTTTTACTGACCAGGTTGGGATTTTAGGAAGAGCTGGTGGAGGCCAGATATCCTCTCAGAAGTATGCTAAAAGCTTGACCTCAGGTATCCAAGAAGGTACTGCGTATGGGCCTCAGACTATTGGAACGTCAAAGCCGTCTTTTCAGGACACGCATGGTCCATCAGAAGTCCTCCTCAACTTAGATTTGTTTCCACAGATTTTGCCTCACTCTGAGGTAAAAGAAGCATATACTCTTGTATTACCTAAAGTCACTGGTGGCGCAAGGTGCTGCTGTGCCAGTCCCAGAATGTGAGATGTTTTAGGGCATGTTCTCGCCCTACTTTATGGTCATGAAGATGAACGGCTTGCAGAGGTCAGTTTTAGACCTTGCGCACCTGAAACTATTTTCTTCAGAAGGAGAAGATGGAGACATTGTCCCTGATTCATAGGTGTTCCAGCCAGGTGACTGGCTTGTTTCCAATAGACGTAAAGATGCTTAGTTTCATGTGTTCATTGTAGAAGATTTCCGCAAGTTCCTTTGGTTCGCCGTAGGTCAAGACCATCTCCAGCTCACTTGTCTACCATTCGGGTGTTCAACATCATCCTGTGTGTTTTCAGGATCAAGGAGCATATGCCTGCATAGATACCTGGATGTCTTTCTCCTACTTTCTCAAGACAGAGGATAACTGCTGTAGCCCAGAGCTCAGGTCTTTTCAATGCTCATCAAATTCGGCTGGTGGAGGATTCTGGAAAAGAGACACATGGAGCCCACTCAGTCTCTTGTGTGACTCGGAGCTCAGTTCAATATAATCAAGATGTCAGGTCACCTTGAGGCAAGGTGACAGGTGCACACCGTAGGATCAGGAGTGCACCGCAAGGTTGTGGACCCTACGGCTGACTGCTGCAGACAAGGGACAGATCCCACTGGGGTTAGAGCGTAAGATTTCCTAGGGCGTTGAGTCTAAGAGCCAGCAGGTGTTCACCAGCGCCTCTGGTGGTGAGGATGGACTTGGCTGCAACTGGCTCCAGGTCACGACCCCCAGCGTCCCCCAGCTCACACCCACAGTAGGCAACAGGAGGATAGGGATGGTGAGGGACAAAGCCAAGGTCGGGGCCACAAGCAGACAAGAATAGTCGGGACACGCCAAAAGGTCAGGATCACAGGCAAACAGGGATAGTCAAAACACGCCAAAGTCGGTAACGGAAAACAGTAGAAGAGCACACGGCAGGAAACAGGAAGCTAACACACAAAGGAATACACAATGGTTGATCAGCATTGATGGCCTGCAGTGCACAGGTTAATATAGGGCTCCCTGATAGGGCCTGGGGTGGAGCCATGCTTAGAGGAGAGGTTATAAAAACCACCAGGTGGAAGTGGCTGGCTTCTTAGTCTGAAGACATGAGGGGAGGTAAGCAAAGACAGGAAGATCACTGCATAACCATGACACAAGAGGACCATTGCTTTGTTTCTGGATCCCGATGTTCTGGCACAGAATACTCCTGGCCCTGTCTTCTTCCCACCTTTCTGTGTCTGAAATGATGACACTATGGTGTCAATGGATCCGATGGTAAAGTGGACGCTCTGGAGAAGGTGGGGGGTTTTTCAGGCACAGATGCCCTGATGGATCATTGGAAATGCAGTGGGTCATGTGTGTTTTTTCCAGTCCTGGTCATCCTTAGGTTTCTATGAAGACTCCAAACATATGTTGTGGAGGAAGTGGCAGTGATGCCTTATTGGCCAATTAGGCCATGGTTCCCCTTGCTAGCACTGTTCAGCTATTGGAACCCAGTGCCCCTTCTCCTCAGGCCAGACCTTTTGTCACTGGGTGCATTTCTTTTTTTTTTTTTTTACTTTATTTTTTTATTAAATATTCAATTCAAATATTTCAATATTACAGACCAAGTTACAGCATCCATATATATTTTATAACTTTGTTTCATTATTCCGCTAATATATACTTCCTCATTTCCCTATTTGTTTTGATTGATCTGTACAAGATATCTTTTGAAATTTTTGTCTTTTCTTTCTTCCTTACCACTATCATATATACTTCCTAACCAGCCTTTGTACACAAATAGTAAATATACATATACACTCAAACATACACACAAAATAAAAAAAACGCACACACCGAACGACAAATCCATAGCGTACCATCCATAATGAGTTATATAACTCAGTCTGACAAAGGAGAAGATTGCTCCTACCAACATCTTATTTCATTACAACAATTTTTTTTTCCTGCCCTCTAGTATAACCCTCTACCCCGTTTTCCTTCTAGTACCGTTTTTACTGTCCCACTCAACAGAAAAAACTGTACAAACCACTAGGGATGGCCAAACGGTTCGCCCGGCGGTCATTTGGTGGCGAATTTCGGCTGTTCGCCGTCCGCCCGATCGGCGGACTATTGGCGCCGTTCGCCCGGCGGACTTCCGTGTTTACTGTGTAAAAGAACCTTGACCTATGATGACACATCCATCATGGGGTACAGGACAGCCAATTGAGACATTACAGCACATGGACACTTGGACATTCCCCCTAACTTATAAATAGACCAGATCCGGCGGCCATTTTACATTCTTTCTTCTGTCACTATAGGGAGAGGTTGCTGTGTGGAGCAGGGAGAGACTTCTGTGACCCAAATCGCTATTTATTAGGTCCACAAAAGTTCTTTTAAGGACTGGTATCATGGTATAGGTGTTAGGTGTAGTTCAGGATATAGGTTTGAGGCAGTGATGTGCTAGTGATTGTTGCAGCAGCCTGAGTGTCTTTTGTCAGTGTAGAGTAAGGGACAGGACGCTGTGTGCTGCAGGGACAGTCAGTGTAATCATTAGCTGTTACTATTAGGTCCATAAAAGTGCAATTCAAGTTATTGTTCCAGCAACCTCTGTTTTGTCAGTTTATATAGGGACAGGCAGGAAGCTGTGTGTGAGGCAGTGAGGGACAGTCAGTTTAATCAGTAGCTGTTACTATTAGGTCCACAAAGGTTCTTTTCAGGACTGGTATGGTAATAGGCTTGTACACGTATAATATTCTTTCTTCCAAATATAGAAAGAATATTATACTTGACTGCTGCCCTTCTGCTGCAGTCTGCTAATCATTCGCAACCTACTTGTTCCACAAAGGTCCTTATAAGGACTGGTAAGGTATAGGGTGCTACAGTACATAGGGTTGAGTGAGGTACAGTCTGCTATTCCATAAGGACTGGTATAGGTCCACAATACATAGGGTTGAGGTGCACTACTGCTGACCGCTGCCCTATTCTGCAGCAGTCCTTCATCAGTATAGGGACTGACGTACAGTCTGCTAATCAGTCACAAGCTACTTGTTCCACAAAGGTCCTTATAAGGACTGGTAAGGTCTAGGGTACTACAGTTCATAGGGTTGAGTGAGGTACAGTCTGCTATTCCATAAGGACTGGTATAGGTCCACAATACATAGGGTTGAGGTGCACTACTGCTGACCGCTGCCCTATACTGCAGCAGTCCTTTATCAGTATAGGGACTGGGAGTTTTGTCACAGGGTCATTTAAAAAATGACAGGCAGAGGAAGAGGCAGGCCCTTCCACAGGGGTGGTAGGGGTAGGACAGGAGCAACAGGCTTGAGACAAAGTGGGAAGTTGCAGAGGATGCATTCAATTCATTTAACGGACGCACCAGACTTGGTTGAGTGGCTCACTCAGCCTTTCTCTTCTGCACCCTCCTCATCCTCTCGATCTGCACCTCTTCTTCACTCTCTGCTATGTGCACCCCCAAAGACACTACCACCAACAACACCACCACCACCACATACCTTCTGCTTGAGTCTTGAGAATTATTTTCCGATCCATATCAAGACATTTCTGATGCGCAGCCACTCTTGGTATTGGATCAGGAAGAGGAGGTAGCAACAACCGCCACTCAGCAGTCTGACAACAGTACCCAGATCAGCCCAAGGAGGAGGTTGGTCCCCGGTGTTGCAGCCTACTCCGAGATCTCTACTTATAGCGTGGGGAAGGTGACGTCGATGATGACGTGTATAGTGATGTCACGTGGGTGCCCACAAGAGAGGAAGAGGAGGGGAGTTCAGAGGGAGATATGGACCAGCAGATAGGGAGGAGAAGCAGGAATAACTTACATTGCACAGGAGGGACAAAGCAGACTGCAAATGTATCAGGAGAGAGTCATCGACCATGTACGGTCACATCTGGCGCTCCCAGGACACCGGCACATGACTCCACAGTGTGGGCTTTATTTAACATGTCCGCTGCTGACAATAGCGTTGCCATCTGCAATCTTTGCAGTCAACGCATTAGTCGCGGTAAGCCCAACACTCACCTAGGGACGACCGCCTTAAGAAGACACATGAGCAGCCATCATCGAGCCCAGTGGGAGCAACGGAATACACAAAGCCACACTCCAGGCTCTCACCGTCCAGCCTCGTCTTCTACTTCTCCTTCTCCTCTCTCCTCACAATTGTCCTCCACTCCACCTTCCATCACACCAAGCTCACATTTTTCTGCAAAAAGGCAGGCTTCCGTGGGCCTAATGTTTGAGCATAAAAAAATGATGACGCCGGATAACCCTCTTGCCCAACGGTTGACGGCTGGCTTGTCAGAACTCATAGCCCGCCAACTACTGCCATATAAACTGGTGGACTCGGAGGCCTTTCGCAAATTTGTGGCCATTGGAACACCACAATGGAAGGTCCCAGGAAGGAAGTATTTCTCAGAGAAGGGCATCCAAGAGCTATATGGCCATGTTCAGCGGCAAGTGAATGTATCTCTGGCACACAGTGTCGGTGCCAAGATACATCTGGCCACAGACACGTGGTCTAGCAAACACGGCCAGGGAAGGTATATCACTTTTACTGCCCACTGTGTGAACCTTCTGACGGCCGTCAAGCCTGTAACCCGTGGCACCCGTGTAGATTTGGTTTTACCGCCACGGATTGCATGCAGGCCTGGCCCTTCTTCTCTTCCTCCTCCTACTCCATCCTCCTCCCTCTCCTCCTCGACTGACTCCTCCTTTTCCGCTGCTAGCGTCTCTTCCGCTGAGCCACCCAAGCTCCCCAGAACCTATACGACATGCCAGGTGAGACGTTTCCATGCCGTGCTGCGTCTGTTGTGCCTGGAGGCCAGTAGCCACACTGGGCTGGCACTCCTTTCAGCTTTGCATTCACAGGCAGATCAGTGGCTAACACCACTCAATTTGACAGTTGGTAAAGTGGTGTGTGACAACGGTGCCAATCTGCTTAGCGCATTGAAACAGGGCAAAATCACGCACGTGCCATGCATGGCACACGTCTTAAACTTGGTCGTGCAGCAATTCGTTGTCAAATACCCTGGGGTCCAGGACATCTTGCGGCAGGCAAGGAAAATCTCGGCCCATTTAAGAAGATCTTACACGGCCATGGCTCGCCTTGCTGACATTCAGCGGCGACACAATCTGCCGGTCAGACGTCTTATTTGTGTTTGCCCAACGCGATGGAACTCAACCTTCTATATGCTTGATAGGCTGCTCCAGCAGAAACGTGCAGTTAACGTCTACCTGTATGAACTCTGTGGCAGAACAGGTTCTGGGGAGCTGGTTTTTTTTTCACCGCGCCAGTGGCTGCTCATGCGCGATGCATGCAGACTTCTGCGGCCATTTGAGGAGATCACCAAACTGGTCAGTCGCAGCCATGGCGCCATCAGTGACATGGTACCTTATGCCTTCTTTATGGAGCATGCATTGCGTCGTGTCATTGATCAATCTGTGGAGGAGCAGGAGCGGGAAGATGAGGAAGTCGCAATGCTGGATGAATTCCCAGGGGGGGCTACTCTATCTGAGACAAGTCAACAACAGGAGTCTGAAGAGGAGTCAGAGGAGGATGGTGCCGGGGCGGATGAGGAGCAAGAAGAGCATGCTTTAAACCTTTCTGGGATCCCTGTTGTTGTGCGTGGATGGGGAGAGGAGAATGAAGAGGACGACATTATCCTGGATGATGAGCAGGAGCCAGGCCACCACACCACTTCCAGTTTAGTGCAAATGTGGGCCTTCATGCTCCAGTGTTTTAATAGGGACCCCCGTATAAAAAGCATAAGGGTCAAGGACCAGTACTGGGTGGCAACGTACTTAGACCCCCGGTACAAACACAAAATGGCGGAAATGTTACCGCCGTCACAGAGGGCTGGCAGAATGGAGCACTTCCAGGCCTTGCTTCGAGAAATGCTGCATTCTGCCTTTGCGTGCGCTGGCAGAGGAGCAATTCCCACTCCCAGAGAAGGAGTTGCGCTACCAATCCAACAGCGCCTGCAAGAAGAGGCCGGTTTGAAGATGTGTTGGTGACTTCGGATATGAGGTCATTCTTTCAGCCGACCCATCGACAGGTGTCATCCGGATCCGGCATCAGGGAACGCCTAGACCGTCAGGTGTCCGACTACATCGGGTTAACGGCCGATGTGGACGCTCTGAGGAGTGATGAACCCCTGGACTACTGGGTGGGCAGGCTTGACCTCTGGCCAGAGCTTGTCCAATTTGCAATCGAACTGTTGGCTTGCCCCTTGTCCAGTGTCCTGTCCGAAAGGACCTTCAGCGCAGCAGGGGGGATCGTGACCGATAAGCGTACTCGCCTAGCTCACGACAGTGTTAATTACCTCACCTTTCTAAAAATGAATGAGGCATGGATCTCGGAGGAATTCAACACATGTGACCAGTAGACCATGTATATGTCTATAAACAATTTTTTTAATCGAGCACACCGACCTTCTTTCTTCATTTGGCTTACTTTCTTGTCCAAAAAAAGCACACCGTACTATATGCCCATACCCTCCTCTTTGAAGTCGAGCGGTGTCATATTTCTACTGGGGCTGCTTATTATGAGGGGCTCCCACCATCCCTGTGCTGTGCTGACTTCCTCCTGGGGCTGCTTATTATGAGGGGCTCCCACCATCCCTGTGCTATGCTGACATCCTCCTGGGGCTGCTTATTATGAGGGGCTCCCACCATCCCTGTGCTGTGCTGACTTCCCCCTGGGGCTGTACCTCTGCTGTGCATATTATGAGGGGCTCCCACCATCCCTGTGCTATGCTTATTATGAGGGGCTCCCACAATCCCTGTGCTATGCTCATTATGAGGGGCTCCCACCATCCCTGTGCTATGCTGACTTCCTCCTGGGGCTGCTCACGGTGCAGGTGTCAGTGCTGTATATCACGGTGCTGGTGTGAGTGCTTTATGTCACGCTGCTGATGTCAGTGCTCTCTATCACGGTGCTGTTGTCAGATCACTCTATCACGGTGCAGGTGTCATTGCTGTATGTCACGCTGCTGATGTCAGTGCTCTCTATCACGGTGCTGCTGTCAGTGCTGTATATCACGTTGCTGGTGTTAGTGCTTTATGTCACGCTGCTGATGTCAGTGCTCTCTATCATGGTGCTGTTGTCAGATCACTCTATCACGGTGCAGGTGTCATTGCTGTATGTCACGCTGCTGATGTCAGTGCTCTCTATCACGGTGCTGGTGTCAGTGCTGTATATCACGGTGCTGGTGTTAGTGCTTTATGTCACGCTGCTGATGTCAGTGCTCTCTATCACGGTGCTGTTGTCAGATCACTCTATCACGGTGCAGGTGTCATTGCTGTATGTCATGCTGCTGATGTCAGTGCTCTCTATCACGGTGCTGGTGTCAGATGACTCTATCACGGTGCAGGTGTCATTGCTGTATGTCACGCTGCTGGTGATCATCTTCTGCACCCTCTTCTTTGCCTACCCTGACCTTCCCTCTCCTCCATTGCCTTCATGCGCTCCACAGTCCTTAATTGTCACAACAATTTCACATATAAAAAAAGAATGCTTGTAGTTGTCGATCCCAGATTCACCTCATACATGTGTTATGTCATTGGCCATGTGGTGGGACTATGTTTGCACAGCTAGTAATTATTTTGTGGCTGCAAATTTGACCTGTAGGTTTGCAAAGTTTGCCTCCCATTGAAGTCAATGGGGCCCGCCGCGAACGTTACGGTTCGCGAACTATCGGCCGCGTTCGCGAAGCGTCCCGTCGGAAGTTCGTCCATCACTACTAACCACTCAATACAGAATCCCCCAGTGCTAGTGAGAATGGGGCTAACCGTGGAGCCAATATCCATAGTTTCCATATTTTAATCAAATTATTGGGTACCCCCATATTACAATGGATTTGTTGTTCTTTCAGAATGTTTTAATTTACCTGAAGATGGCAGTTCTCAAATGAGGGTGCATTCGGAGATATCCACTTTAGAGCAATTAACTCTCGTGCAATAAACGATAATCTGGTAACTAGTATCATAACCTCACTGGGGAAAAAGCAATCCTCATCAAGATATCCCAGTAGACATGTCATAGGGGTCCTATTAATATGTGTATTATATGTAGCATTGATTGTATTAACCACCTCTCGCCAATATCTAGCCAATTTTGGACAATTCCACATCATGTGTATTAAGTCAGCTGGAGACTTTTGACATCTAGGACACTCTGGAGAATCACGCCTGCCCCACTTAAATAATTTGACTGGTGTTCTGTATACCCTATATATAATAAATAATTGTGTCAGGCATTGAGCCAGTGATAATGAAACTAGGGGTACTCTTCTCAAGATGATTTGCCAATTTTCATCTGAAATGTCCCCTATGTCTCTCTCCCAGCCTGTTCTACCCAGGCTACCATCATTATCCTCATATGGTCTCATCAGTTGACCATATAAAGATGAGATCAAGCCTTTTTTTTCCTCCACCCTTGCTAATGATATTATAAGTGGGGTAGGTTTTATCACTATCTTTTCCCTTCTAAACTGAGATTGAATCGCATGCCATAATTGTAAATATTTAAAGAAGTTACTAGAAGGCAATGGAAAGGATTCTTGCAAGTCCTGAAAGGAGCGCAGGACATTAAGTGTATACATCTGTTCTATATATTGAAGCCCCTTAGCATGCCAGCTTTCAAATCCCTCCAATTTATTTATTTCTTTGTATTGCTTATTCCCCCAAAGCGGGGAATATTTCAAAACTCCTTCAAATTTCATTATACTCCTCATTTTCTTCCAAACTGGGTGCATTTCTACATCCATGTCCAGCACGTTACGTCTGACGTTCTGGCTCTCGATATTGGAGGACCTCAATTCCTCCTCCAGAGTCATCTCCTCTCTCTTGAATGCTACGAGAGTGAACACAACGTTTACGGAAGAATCTAATCAAAGTGTGTGCAATACATGTCTGCTACTGATGGATTGTGTACTGATTTAGAAGTTCTAAATATTCTGGACTTTTCCTGTCCAACAATTCTTTAAGGGAGCAACTAGGCTTAGACCTCAGAGTAAGCAGAGGTTTTCTCTCTTGTTCTCAACCCCCTCTCAGGAAATGGAGTGGAGTGTTCTAGGGCCGTCTCTGTTAAAGGCCTCTCTGTCAGGTTTACCTTTCTCCTGGCTATCACGTTGGCATAAAAAGCCTCAGAGATTGATTCACTGGTCATGGAGAAATTCTCATGACGTTCTTTCCAGTTCGAGCAGTGCTGACTCAATTTCCAAGGGTACATTGGTCTTTCATGGGAACCGAGAAATTATTCTTTCAACCTTTAGGTTGGATTCACAACATTTCGAATTGGATGCATAAGGATGCATAAGTATGGGGTACATCGTACCCCTACTCATACCCCTACCCATTCACCTGGGGGAAAGATACCTCAATAAAAAAAACACACTACACAGGTTTTTAAAATAATTTATTAGGCAGCTTCAGGGGTCTCTTCAACTTCGGGGATCTCTTCCGACTCCCCCGCTCTTTGGTTCTTCTGCTGGGCTCCTCCGCTATCTTCTGCTCTTTTGCCGCTCTTTTGCTAGCGGTGGCCCGGCTTTCTGCTTTGTCGTCGTCTTCGTCATTGTTGTCTTATTCTTTCTTCTTCTGTTCTTCTGATGTTGGCACAACACTCTCTCCTGCTGTAATGCTGTGGACACGGTGCGCAACGACTTATATAGGCATAAGGGGTGGGGTCACCGGGTGATGCCATCCGGTGACCCCCGTCCCTTATTATGTCACAGTCCCAGCATGCCCCTTCCCCAAAGCACCCACCCCCATGTTGAGGGCATGCTGCCTGTGGGGATCTAATGTCACACATTTCACTATTTAGAGAAGAGAGCTGAGTGTAACATCAGAGCTGAGTGGAGGGAAGGGGGACCCCCCTTCTACAGCACACAGGAACACATGCACAGCTAAGGCTATCAATCACAGGCTATGTGCTGGAACTCCCCACCCCTGCCCAATCAATCTCTTGGAGTTTGGAAAACCTTTCATTAGCGACTCATGAAGAAGCAGAAGAACTAGACAGCAGAGAGAAATCACACTCAGTACTTTGGATTGAGGCAAGTATACATTAAAGAAGGATATCCCTTGTTCATTTTTAAATTTCAGAGGTTTACAACCACTTTAACATGTTTTGCTTTATTTTTTACTATGCGATGCATAGAAGGAAAAAAGGTTGTGACTTTGTATGAGACCATGACCATCCGGTACACAGGTCTCCATCCCTATTTATATGAAAACATAAAGGGTAAAGGGGGGAAAAATGAAGGGAAATTGGGACTTTATATGAAACACACCACTCAGGTCAGATGAGACATACAGTAGATATAGTATATGTTATTAAATAAGTGCCCATCATGGGCATATTATAATAATTGATAAAAATGTAATCAAAATTTAATCAAATCAATAGTTGGATACAATGCATATTCAAACATGTTTATGCCATCATAGCAATGTACAATTCATAGCATAGTAGACAATATAACACATAGTACGATACGTATCAACAGTATACCCAAAAATAGGCACAGATACAAGAATAAAGAAATAAAAATTCAAGAAAAATTCTTTATGACTCAGCCGAATGAAACCCATAGTGTACACATGGATACCATGTTATAGCACCAAATATATAAGCTTGACGCGTTTCGTGGAGTAGTATCCACTCATCAGGAGCAACCAGTCTGGGAGTGCCTGTAATAGATTGTAATTATATAATTAATTAATAATCATAAATTAACACAGGAAGAGAGGGAACACCAACAGATGGCCCTAACACTCTTACCTATGGGTATCTGATAGAGGTACAAAATAACGTATATAGTATACATGTAGTGGAGGACATCGGGGGATGGGAATACATCCCCACCAGGAGCTGAGGCGGCAGACACTGCGGCAGCAGGGCAAGACCAAACAGGGCAAGACCAAACAGGGCTTGGGAATAATGAAAAGTGCAAGAGTGGACTCCCCCATTCCAAAGTTATAGGGGTGAAGATAACCCCAAGGAGTATGCTCTAATACATAAATATTGTGTATAATATATAGAATACGCAGGTAAGTATAGTATGAAGGTTTATGGGGAAGGGGAGTGAAATGAAGAATGATAATAGTGATGGAGCAGTGCAGGTTAGGTCCCACCATACAGGAAAAGGGAGACTGAGGGTGATGTAGGAGAAAAGAAAACATAAACACCAAAAAGTAAACGTACATAACAAATATTATAGTAATTAATTTTTTACTATGGTTAAAAAATAGTGGGATTTTTGCTGTGCTCTTATTCAAGTATATCACATTTATCTGTAGGCACTTTTAAAAAAAAAAAAATAATGGTTGCCTGTTCAAATATGTTGAAAAAGTCCACAATTTCCATAGAATCTCATACATTAATTGTTTTTTGTATTTTTGGGCATGAGCATGTGCAGTAACATTTTCTAGAAGTATGGTATACTGATGATTTTAAAAAAATATAAATTTTTAGTCTTTTTTTTTTTTTTCAAAATGGTTTTTATTGAGTTTAGCGAACATACAACAATGCAAATAAGCAGTAGGTACAAACGGTACCACAGGAACAATAGGTATGATAGGTACAATAGGTATAATAGGTACAATACAATGTTCATTTTAGTACATAACAGTCTATAATATCAGCTTATAAACAGCAATAATGGAAGGGTGAGAGATACAGGGGGGAGGGGAGTGGGAGGGGGGAGAGGAGAGGGAGCTTAAGGAAAGGAGGGGGGGAGAGAAGAGGAGGGGGGGGATAGGAGGGGAAGAAGCAAGAGAGGATGGAGAGTCATAGAGTTGTCTAGAGTCAAAGAGTTAATCAAACATTGTGGTATTGGTCATACCATACCGACCAGGGATTCCAGAGAGTTTTAATGCGATGATGGTTGTGTTTCCCTCTAGAGAGGACAATTTCATATGTATAGTGAGTTTGGACTACCATGATAATTTCATCCAGTGATGGGGCTGCAGTTGTCTTCCATTTTCTTGCTATTAAGAGTTTTGTGGCTAAGAGAATGTGTGTGGTGATTAAACGTAGGTCTGATGGAATGTCGTTAATGTTGATATTGAGGATTGCCAGAGAAGGAGTTAGTGGAATGTGTAGGTGCAGAACTTCATGTAGTAGTGTTTCTACTTTGGACCAGACTAGTTTTATACGAGGGCATGACCAGAAAATATGTAGGAGTGTCCCAGGCAAGTTACATTCTCTCCAGCAGGTATGCGTTGTTTACTTGTTGAATTTGGCCATTCTATATGGTGTCAAGTACCATCTCATTGTAATTTTTTGGGCGAGCTCCCAAAGTGCGGAGCAAGCAGTGTATGTGTAAGTGGACTTAATTGCTTGTTGCCACTGACAATCTGAGAATTGTGTTTCAAGGTCTGCCTCCCAGTCTGTAAGGGGTTTGGACTTGTAAAACATGTGTTTTCCCTGTAAGGTGGAGTATACTATTGAGATCCCCTTAGAGATATGATCTTTAAGGAAGAGGAACTTCCAAATGTTTAGTGGTAAAGAACTTTCTAAAGAAGGGTGAGCAGCGAGGCAATGTCTTATCCTGTAGTATGTTAGATAGTCCGTCATATGGGTGGCCGACTGTTGTTGCTTGAGTGTATGCGAATTGGATTTAATTAGAGAGCGAAGTTCCGATGTGTAAGTTGCCATGGCAGATATCCAGACAGGAATGTGGAGGTCGGGAGTAAGTAGTTGTAGTGTTTCAAGGGGGATTGGAATGGGTCGTAGGGGAAGATTTGTCCAGTTAGTGTAGTGTAGTGTTCTCCAAGTTTTGACCGTGGCTTGTATGGTAGGTGAGTATAGAGATAATTGTGGAGTCTTAGTGGAGGTGCTAAATAGCCAGGTGGATAGATTAGTGCCAGGTGTCATTGTGTTCTCTATAGCTCCCCACAGGGTGTTGGCGTGTGTGTTGAACCATTCTTTCGTTTGGGATATGATGGTAGCAATATAGTAATCCTTAATATCTATGTGTCCCATTCCGCCTACTGATCTGTGTTTGATGAGCTTTGTATGATTGCATCGTGGTTTCTTGCCTTGTCAGAGGAAGCTTGTTAAAGCAGATTGTAGTGAATTAAGATAAGCAAGCGGTACTGGTATAGGCAGTGTGCGAAAGACATATAACAGTTTAGGTAATGCCATCATCTTGAAGGCAGCTAGACGACCTGCCCAAGAAAATTCATGTTTTGATATCTTTTCCATGTCTTGGAGTAGCGTTTGTTTGATGTCAGGATAGTTACGGGAGAAGAGTAACTTCGTAAATCTAGTAATATGTATACCCAGATAGGGTAAACCAGTGTCAGTCCAAGAGTAAGGGAACAAATTTTTAAGAAGGTTACCAGTGGTCGCATCCAAACCCATGTCTAAAATAATAGATTTATGTTCATTCACTTTATAATATGACATATCACCAAACCTTTTCAATAATGGTTGTACCGAAGCCAGGGAAGAAAGAGGATCCGTGATCATCAATATGACGTCATCAGCAAATAAATTAATTTTGTGTTCTGTCTGGCCAATGGTGAATCCTTTTATGTTACAATGTGTTCTAATGTGTTCGGCCAGGGGTTCCATTATTAAGTTAAAAACTAGTGGCGATAAGGGGCACCCTTGGCGTGTGCCATTAGTGATCTGGAAGGGTCTAGATAACATTTCAGAGGTATATACTTGGGCAGATGGGGACGAGTATAGAGCTAAAATTGCAGAGAGTATCGTATCTTGGAATCCAAACTTAAGTAGGGTTGCTTTCATATATTCCCAATGTACTCTATCGAACGCCTTCTCTGCATCTAAAGACAGAAGCAGAGAAGACGTTCTAGTGAGCTCAGCATGGTGTACCACATTAATTATTCTACGGGTAGCATCAAAGGCTTGTCTCCCCTTGGACCGGATTGGTCTCTATGTATTAAATGGGGCATTAAGTCTATCAGTCTGTTTGCTATAAGTTTGGCGTAGATCTTGGTGTCTACATTTAGAAGAGAGATTGGCCTAAAATTCTGTGGATGTGATGGGTCCTTCCCTGGCTTCGGCAATGTAATAATTAGAGCAGATAACATTTCTGAAGGTAGAGAGGAGGAGGAGGCAGCGTCGTTGCATACTCTGGAAAAGTAGGGACTGAGGAGTGAGCTAAATTTTTTATAATATTCACCAGTGAGACCATCTGGGCCTGGAGATTTGTTGGATGGCAGGGCAGAAATGGTGTTAATAATTTCCTGTGGTGTGAATGGAGCATTCAGTGACTGAAGTTGATCACTTGAGAGTCTGGGAAGTTTTATTTCTTGGAGAAAGGAGTCTATGTCCTGAGGAGAGGGTTGTGTGGTATTGGGGTCTGATTTTAAATTATAGAGGGATTCATAGTAGTGGCTGAATGCGTCTGCTATAGCAGAAGGATCTATCACTTTTTTGTTCGTGGTGGGGTGAAATAGAAAAGGAATTTTAGTCTTGGAGTAGTGACCTTTAAGTCTGGTAGCCATGGCTCGACCAGCTTTGTTACTAGTGGAATAATGTACAGCTCTAAAGTAAGTATGAGCTTTTTGGTAATTGTCAAGTAGGTGAGCTCGTAATTCTTGTCTAAGGTGATCTAATTTAAGTTTAGTGGAGGGGTTAGGATTGGATTGATTTTGGTTTTCCAGGATTTTGATGTCTGAAGTAAGCGTGTCTAAGCGCTGTGATCTCCTCCTCCTCTCTTTGGCTCCCAATTGTATAAGTACTCCTCTTATGAACGCTTTATGAGCGTTCCAAAGTGTGAAATTATCATTAACAGACTCTTCATTGAGGGAGAAGTACTCCTCCAGGGCTTGTTTGAGGTGTTCTGAATATTGTGGGGAGTTAAGAAGTGAGGCATTAGCTCTCCAGATCCGAGTTTTGGATGTGGTCGGAGAGTCCTCCACAGTTATCATAATCGGTGCATGGTCGGACCATGTAATGGTAGAAATCTCTGAAGCAGATATACGGGGTAAAGTCCATTTGTCCACCAAAAATGACCATCTATGCGTGTGTAAGAATTATGGCGTGGAGAAAAGTAGGAATAGTCTCTTTCCGTAGTGTGGTGACATCTCCAAACGTCATAGAGATCATTATTCCTTATGAAGGGTCCCATTTGGGAGGCAGGTCTAGTAGTGTGAGAGGAGGTATCGATGGTGATGTCCGGGACTATGTTGAAGTCCCCACAAATTATGAGTTGGCCATGTTTAAAATTATTTATTTTCTTCAGAAGCTTGGAGAGAAAGTTAATTTGCTTTTTGTTGGGAGCATATAGGGCCAAAATAGTATATCTGACATTGTTTAAAGAGCAATCTAGTGCAAGATATCTGCCATTGGGATCTACTAGGCTATCGTGTAGCGAAAAGAAGAGTGTATTTTTAATTGCTATTAGAACTCCGTTTCTTTTTTCAGGCCCCGAGGCTCGAAAAATATTGGGGAAGTGTCTATTGGTACATGGGGGTTCTGCAGTGATTTTAAAGTGTGTCTCTTGAACGCAGAGGACATCACAGTGAGAGGATATTGCAGTTTTCCACAGAGACGACCTCTTGGCTGGGTGATTAAGACCCTTAACAAGATAAGAATTTGGGCATTTTGTGCAATGGTGAAAGAGGGTCGTGAGAGGTGTAGTAGTACTCACAGTTGACGGTTTATCAGGTATTGTTGGTGTAGAAGTTGCGGAGACGATGGATCCACTGGTCGGTTGTTGGAGCAGGTGCGGAAGTCAGTAAAAGATTGAGGGTTGTGCTCTCCAAGGAAAGGACGGGTGGGGAAAAAAGCGGACAGTTAATATACACAAGCTGAAACAACAATAAAAGGGAGATAAAAACAATGGAAGGGAGGTGAGATGGTGAGGGGAAGAAAGGTAGCGCTCGGTAGTAAGGTGGTAGAACTACCTAGCAATCTGTGGGGGTAGTGTTCATGAACAATCTGCAATGAGCAGGCACTGGAACGGAGGTTGCAGTGGATTTCTGAACAGTGATACCACTAATCTCATGTTCAGTGGCTGGGGTGGATCCTAGGATCGGAAGAGCCATGGAGTTGGGTTTTAGTATGCAGCTGCTGGGTTGGCAGTATTGGTTCAGGGACAATGCCCCATTCACGGAGAAGCTGTATACCTTCTTCAACTGTATGGATGCTGTATTTCCTTCCATTTCTGTTGATCAGGAGTTTGGTGGGGTAACCCCATTGGTATGGAATCTTGTGGTTATTTAGTGGCTTAGTAATGGTGTGTAGTTGACGCCGTTGCTGGCGCGTGTACTGGGATATATCTGCATAGAATTGCAGTTTTTGGTATGGTGGAGGAAGATGTTCCATTCTTCTGGTTTTGACTAGAAGCATATCTTTGGTGTGGAAGAAATGTATTCTCATGAGGGTGTCTCGTGGGACCTCCACAGATAAGTGATGTGGTTTCGGAAGTCGGTGAATACGATCGATGACCGTTTCAATTGGGGGTAGCTCAGGTAGAATTGAGGAAATCATTTTTCTAGCATAGGATTGTAGATCTGAGGGCAAGATTGTTTCGGGGATCCCCCTGATTTTTATATTGTTGCGCCTCGAGCGGTCTTCGAGGTCCGCCATTTTGGCGCGAACCTATTGTTGTTCTTCTCTGGTGTGGTCATGAGCATCGACTAAATCATTAACTGTGACAGCCATTGTGCTCATCTGCTGTTCAAGAACATTTACTTTGCTGCTCACGGTGACCATTTCAGATTTGAATGCTGTGACTAGAGAGGCGATATCAGAATGTAGAGAGCTGTGTAGAGAGATCAGCATGTCTTTTAACATGGTGTCTATCACAGGCTGATTAGCAGTGGGGAAGGCCGCAATAGGGGAGGATGCCGGTGTTTGTGTGAGGAGACTGTCCAGAGTAGGCCTTACCTCCAGAGCTGGAGTAGTAGCTTCGAGTCTCATTCGTGACTTAGCCGGGCTGTTGGATGCTGACTGGGGTCCCTGGGATGATGTGGAGTTCACATCTTCGTCCTGTGCCTGCGTGTTCAGGACGTCCGCATCAGGCAGATCAGTATAGGCCCGTTCGTTGTGCTGTGAGGTATCGCAGGCGCCATTTTGAGAGCTCCCGGAGGAGAAGAAATCCGTCAATTTTTTCGGGTGTTGGTACTCTTTTAGTTTCCGTGATGTTCCGTTCTGGTTCCCGAACGTGTGGGGATCCGGTTGGTTCATTTTTTAGCGGTCAGATTAGTAGTATACGGCCGTTATCACCCGTTCAGTGCAGGAGCTGAGGATTCAGGCTTCCATTCAGCTCGGCAGTTGGCCACGCCCCCCAATTTTTAGTCTTTTTTGAAGTGACTATGGTCAGACTGTAAACCCCTGAGTATTTACATATTCTGAACAAGCAGTAAAACAAGCTCTCATTACCTCTGTAGCAACAGGCATGTGGAGAATTTAAAGACGAATTTCAGGGATGGACCAATGTATCTATGCATATAATATTCTTGGCTGATGGCCTTGGAACCTGAAAATCACTGAAGCGGACACATCTACTCCAGTGATCTCGATTTACTTCTGGGTCCCATGCCAAGTGATTGCACTTCTGCCTACTAAACTCAGGAGGCTGGTTGCTCAGTATGGTGCTATTCAGAGAATGCTTTGCATTTTCTGACTGAGTGCAAAGCATTCTCTGATTAGACAAGTTATAGAGGCAGCAATGAAGAAAAAAGCCTTCAAGAGGTGCCGTGAGAGCTCACTTGCTCAGGTTAGGCTCCTCAAAACAGGCAAGGTTCTAGTGGGTACCCCAGCAGGTTACCAGAAATAAAACATTCACTAATGGAAGAAGTACCAGGTCAAAGGATAAAAGAGTCCAAATTAATTTATTAGTTTATATTAAAAAACAGTCAATGTATTTCAGGAGTCAGGAAAAAAGTCTTCCTTTATCAGGGTGCCACTTTAAATAATAATCTTGAATGAATAGACTCAAAACGGAGCCTTCCTGTGCGAATCTGTGTAGGGAAGCTAATTGCTGGATTAGGAGATTTGCTTGCCAGCAATATCTGTGTAAGCAAGCAAGATCTTCAACTGTTTTATCCTTTGGCCTAGCGTACCTTCCATTAGTGCATGTTTTGTTCAAGTTGGAGAGAGGGTAGTGATGTCAATTTTTCAGAATACAGCAGGAATAGCAGTGTCTACTTCAGTGATTCCCAGCTTCCATGGGCATCAGTCTAATTTAAACCAATGTAAATATGTATAGAATATCCACACCTGGAATTCATCATTAACCTTCCATTTTTACAACATAGACTCCAAAACCTTTTTTCTACTACTTTCTTTTGCACCAAAATCTTGCCAGCCTGCCAGCCTTCCAAGGTAAATACACAGATGTTCCTAAGCTGAAAGGCAAGAATAAAACCCCATTTTAGGCCTCATGCATACAGTTTCTTTATGCTAAAATGTGTAAAATCCCTGCCACTTTCTGGTGCCCAGAAAGCCATTTATGCCAATACAAGTGAATGGCTGTACATGATAAACTCTGAACATTTACCTGTACATGCACATTACCTTGGACACTCCACTTTCATGTTTGGGGAGAAGAGTCATACAAGCATATGTGAATAAACCTTGATGCAAAAGCCATGCAGAATCTTTGCTGGGAGCTTAAAGAATTTTGAAAATAAATTACTTCACAGTGCAACCAGGTGGAGGGGTCAGGGGTGACTTGTATTAGGTTATTTTACTGCCTGTTATGATTATGTACTTTAGTGCCTATAGCCATGCTACAGGTGCACTTTAACTATAGCTGTGCACCTTTGATGCAGTTCTATATTATTTATGCTATGTGTATTTAGAAATGCTAACAGTCAATACAAAGATCCAAAAAACATTAGAGAAAGACAAATTATGTGCCATGTGTTCAGCTGTTGTATTGTAGAGTAAATTCTATAGCAATCCATCCTTGTTAATAAATTCCACTTATATTCGCTGTGGCCTGTGCATGTGCATTCACCCACAGTGCAGACAAATAATAGATTCTTTGAGCATCAAATGTTCCTGTTTATGCAGTTTTAATATGTGATTGTAGGCACATTTCTTTAAGTAAATCAAGCGCACTGTCTCCAGTATCATTATGGATAAAACTATTATTTTACTGTTGCACTTATGATACATAAAACAGTCATTATGTCTGTTATTTTTTCTGACAGTTATTTTTCCTAGTGTAGATCAGGAGCTATAGGCAGAATGAGTAAGGCCGCGTACACACGGGCGGACTGTTCACCCAACCTTGTCCGCTGAACAGTGTTTGGGCGGACAGTCCGCTCGTGTGTGGGCTTTCAGCGGACAGTTTCAGCGGACAGTTGGACGGACAAAGTCTTTCGGAAATTCCGAAAAACTGTCCGCTGAAACTGTGTTTGAGCGAACAGTCCGCCCGTGTGTGGGCCTGTCCGCTGTACTTTCGAAATGAGCGGACTGTTCCCGCTCGGAAAGTCCGCCCACTTCGAGCGCGTGTACAGGTAGGCGGGGCCCGCGAAGGATACGTCGCGGGCTCCGCCGCCTGGAATGGGCTTAAAGGGGAACCCCAACGCCGAAAAAAATCGGCTTGGGGGTTCCCCCCAAGTCCACACCAGACCCTTGTCCGAGCACGCTACCCGGCCGGCCAGGAAAGGGGGGCGAGCGAGCGCGCCCCCCCTCCTGAGCCGTACCAGGCCGCGTGCCCTCAACATGGGGGGGGTGCCTTGGGGAAGGGGGGGGCCGCGCGGCCCCCCCACCCCAAAGCACCTTGTCCCCATGTTGATGAGGACAAGGGCCTCTTCCCGACAACCCTGGCCGTTGGTTGTCGGGGTCTGCGGGCGGGGGGCTTATCGGAATCCGGGAGCCCCCTTTAAGAAGGGGGCCCCCGGATACCGGCCCCCCACCCTATGTGAATGAGTATGGGGTACAATGTACCCCTACCCATTCACCTGTGAAATAAAGTACAAATAAAAACACAACACAGGGGAAAAAAAATATTTTATTGCACAGCCGGGGGTCTTCCGTCTTCGGGGGTCTTCTCGCCGGACTCCTCCGCTATGTGTGTGTAGCTCTTTTGCTAGCGGAGGAGTCCGGCTTTCTTCCTCCCCGCCGCCGGCCTCTTCTCCCGACTTCGGGGGTCTTGTCCCCCTCTTCGGTTCTTCTGCCGGGCCACCGCGCCTGGTCCGGTGGCCCGGTCTTCTGTCGCCGTCTTCCGTTCTTCTGTCGCCGCCTTCGGTTCTTCTGCCGGGCCACCGCGCCTTCTTGTAGCTCTTTTACAGGCGGTGGCCCGGTCTTCTGTCGCCGTCGCCGCCTTCCGTTCGTGTTCTTCTTCTTCTTCTTCTTCTTCTTCTTCTTCCAGGAGATGTTGACACGTCGCTCCCTCCGGCCGGAATGCCAGAGCCGCCCTGCGTTGCCACTTATATAGTGACAATGGGGCGGGGTCACATGGTATATGTCACATGGGTTGGTCACATGGGTTGATGTCACAATGTGACATCAACCCATGTGACCAACCCATGTGACATATACCATGTGACCCCGCCCCATTGTCACTATATAAGTGGCAACGCAGGGCGGCTCTGGCATTCCGGCCGGAGGGAGCGACGTGTCAACATCTCCTGGAAGAAGAAGAAGAAGAAGAACACGAACGGAAGGCGGCGACGGCGACAGAAGACCGGGCCACCGCCTGTAAAAGAGCTACAAGAAGGCGCGGTGGCCCGGCAGAAGAACCGAAGGCGGCGACAGAAGAACGGAAGACGGCGACAGAAGACCGGGCCACCGGACCAGGCGCGGTGGCCCGGCAGAAGAACCGAAGAGGGGGACAAGACCCCCGAAGTCGGGAGAAGAGGCCGGCGGCGGGGAGGAAGAAAGCCGGACTCCTCCGCTAGCAAAAGAGCTACACACACATAGCGGAGGAGTCCGGCGAGAAGACCCCCGAAGACGGAAGACCCCCGGCTGTGCAATAAAATATTTTTTTCCCCTGTGTTGTGTTTTTATTTGTACTTTATTTCACAGGTGAATGGGTAGGGGTACATTGTACCCCATACTCATTCACATAGGGTGGGGGGCCGGTATCCGGGGGCCCCCTTCTTAAAGGGGGCTCCCGGATTCCGATAAGCCCCCCGCCCGCAGACCCCGACAACCAACGGCCAGGGTTGTCGGGAAGAGGCCCTTGTCCTCATCAACATGGGGACAAGGTGCTTTGGGGTGGGGGGGCCGCGCGGCCCCCCCCTTCCCCAAGGCACCCCCCCCATGTTGAGGGCACGCGGCCTGGTACGGCTCAGGAGGGGGGGCGCGCTCGCTCGCCCCCCTTTCCTGGCCGGCCGGGTAGCGTGCTCGGACAAGGGTCTGGTGTGGACTTGGGGGGAACCCCCACGCCGATTTTTTTCGGCGTTGGGGTTCCCCTTTAAGCCCATTCCAGGCGGCGGAGCCCGCGACGTATCCTTCGCGGGCCCCGCCTACCTGTACACGCGCTCGAAGTGGGCGGATTTGCCTCCTCCTTACGTGGGCGAGTCCGTTCATTTCAAAAGTTGAGCGAACTGTTTGCCCAACCTTGTTCGTCAAACAGTCCGCTCGTGTGTGGGCAAGTCCGCTCATGCAAATTTTGAGCGGACTGTTTGACAAACTGTTTGCCGAACAAGGTTGGGCGAACAGTCCGCGCGTGTGTACGCGGCCTTAGTGTAAGCACACTTACCCTTTAAGCATATTGATTGTAGTGGATAAAGTAGAAAAAAAGATTGTTTCCTGATCTAGAGCAAAAATATATTCTCAATTTAAAAATAACAAGCGTGAACAGAATACATGTACAAATGGGCCTTGCAGGATAAGATAGAAAATCGATCTCAGTCAGATAAGCTGTTCTCTGTCTTAATTAAAGGACAAACGACATAATGAGCTACAAAACTCTTTTATGCTTTGGTAAATGTAGCCACACACTCAACATCCAAATGCAATGCACACTTGCAGACACTTCCAAAGTGTTTCATAGCAAAAATATTATTGAATAAAGTAAAGGGAGGGTTAAAAACCCATCAGCTTTTTTGCCATCTTGTCCCATTGTGGAGAATTCCTCCAAAGTGAGGGAGGCCAACAAAACAAATGTCCCCTCTGTTCTGGTGACATCCCAAAATGTGAGATTTTCTTTCACTTTCAGTTACAGTGCTAACTGTAAGCAGGATAAATAGAGGGTGAACCCCTTTACCCTAGGTTACATCTATGCAGTTGTGGTTGATGCGATTTTCAGGTGCGTTTTGCAGTGCATTTGCTTTTTGAACATACCTTGTTGATGTTTTGTGTTTTTTTTTTTTCTCTTTAAAGTGGATGTAAACCAGATTCATGAAATTTGAGCCAGGCACATGTCTGTATTGTTTTCTTATCTCTTTTCGAAGTCCTGTAGCTGTCTTTTGCTCAGTTCCTCTGCTATCAGCCAGATAACTTTTGATACGTTTTCCAAGACGGGAGCCTGAAGTGTATGTCCAGGGAGGTTGCTATCAGGGGCGTAACGAGAAATCACAGGGCCCCATAGCAAAATGTTAGTACAAACCCCCCCACCCAAGTGCAGACCCCCCCATCAGTACAAACACCCCCATCAGTACAGACCCCACACCCAAGTGCAGACCCCCTCAGTATTGCAGACCCCCCCAGCAGTATAGACCCCCCTTACATACCTCAGAACAACGCTGATAGTCTCCACATACACACAGGGGTGTGTGTCCCTCGGGGCTCCTCCTCTGTGGATGTAAACAGAGAGGAGGGGAGGTGGCTTTGGTCCACGCCGCTGTGTTCCTCAGCCTGTACTCAAGCACAAAAGAAGGCACAGCGAGCGGTGTTCGTGGTGTGGCTGGCGCTACCCAAGGGCATCACCCGGTGCGGCCTGCACCTGCCTAGCATTGGCACTCACACTAGAACGGCTGCGGTCCCCATAGATTCAACGCAAGATCACTTTTATCAGCGGAGGGAGAGAGCCCCCTCCCGCAGTGCTTCAGTGCCCTCTGACGCTTTCTGGAGACGTTGGTAGTGGTGGAGGTGATCGGATCCTTCTCGGTCTGTAGTATGGAGCTGACTGAGGAGAAGATGGCCCCTGCTTGGCTCCATACCATTGCAAGACGGAAGCAACATCCAAATGTCACTTCCACCCATAGCTCTTAAAGGAATATTTTTTTAATAATTTTTTCCAACTACATTTATTTTATATTTTTTATTGCATTTTTGTGTAAATATGAGATCTGAGGTCTTTTTGACCCAAGATCTCATATTTTTTTTTTTTTTTAACAGAAACGTTTTTATTGATCAAAACAAATTTTCAATACAACTCATGCACAGTTCTCAATACAAGCGTAGTTTGTTACAGAATTCAGACCTTCAATCCTAGTGATCACAAGTAGGGGGACAGGGAAGGTGATACATATTAAACAGTAAGAGAGCGAGCACTCAACCATGGATCCCAGATGCCGCCAAACTTCTTGGGACATTTCCTCCCCATATATGTGAGCTTGTAAAGTGGCAGCACCGAGTCCACCATCGAGTGCCACTGGGACACCGTAGGGGGAGAAGAGTTCTTCCACATCTGCAAAAGCACTTTTCTAGCATAGAAACATAAATAAAAGAGTAGGAGACTCTTGTAGGTAGCCTGAACCACAGTATCCGTGACTCCAAGGAGAAGCACCTTCGGATCCATGGACACTGCGAGACCGGTGGCTGCGTTAATTTCTACCAATATTTTTTGCCAATAATCCTGGATGGCTGAGCATTCCCAAGTAACGTGATAGAATGTACCTACTGCCCGTTGGCACTTAGGGCAAAGTTCGGACTGGGCGGGATAGATCCTGGCCAGGCGTTGAGGGGTGTAGTAGGCCCTATGCAAAAATTTTAATTGAATAAACCTATCCCTTGCAGAGATTACCCTAGGGAGGTAACTCTGAAGGGCTGATTCCCACTCCTCCTCCGAGAGGGAAGGGATGTCTTCCCTCCAAACGAGGAATAGGGGTGAGTTCCCCTCCGGGTGTCCACAGGTGAGGCGTAGATATATGGAAGAGAGAATCCTGTCTACCCCACGAGACATGAGAAACCTCTCTATCACCTGGAATATGCCGTTCAGTTTTGGGCACCAGTTCTCAAAAAGGATATCGGGGAACTGGAGAAAGTGCAGAGAAGGGCAACCAAACTGATAAGAGGCATGGAGGAACTCAGCTATGAGGAGAGATTAGAGGAACTAAATTTATTCACTCTTGAGAAGAGGAGATTAAGGGGGGATATGATCAACATGTTCAAATACATTAGGGGTCCATATAGTGAACTTGGTGTTGAGTTGTTCTCTGTACGGTCAACCCAGAGGACACGGGGGCACTCTTTACATCTAGAGATTTCATCTTCAAGTACGGAAAGGTTTCTTCACAGTTAGAGCTGTGAAAATGTGGAATAGACTCCCGCCAGAGGTGGTTCTGGCCAATTCAGTAGACTGCTTTAAGAAAGGCTTGGATACTTTCCTGATGGTACGTAATATAACTAGGTACTAACATAGGTAAAGTTGATCCAGGGAAAATCCGATCGCCTATTGGGGGATCAGGAAGGAATTTTTTTCCCCTGCTGTAGCAAATTGGAGCATGCTCTGCTGGTTTTTTTTTTCGCCTTCCTCTGGATCAATTGTGGGCATAAAATTGGGTATCTGGATTGTACGATTATTTTTTATTTTATTTATTTGTTTTTAAGGTTGAACTGGATGGACTTGTGTCTTTTTTCAACCTGACTAACTATGTAACTATGTAACTATGAGGCTCGACCAGTACCCTCCCGGGGAATTGGGCCTGCGAGGCATGTTTCAGCTGAAGAAACCGAAACAGCATCCAGGAGGGAAGGCCATAGGCCTCCTTGAGGTCCGGGAAGGGGGTGAGAGTCCCTCTGGGCATAATATGAGCAAGGGTAGTGATACCAAACCTAGTCCAGAGTCCCGGGTCTGGGATAGAACCAAAATGCCGAAGTCTGGGGTTGCCCCACAGCGGGCTATGAGGGGAGACGGAGCCCGCAGCCTTAACAGTGGCAGCGACTCTGTCCCAAACTTGGATAGTAGTCCGCATCGGGATCGTTACATGTGGGCTGGATTTGATTCCCCGGTAAACTATCCCCGCCAAGGCTGCGTATGAACCCAGGATCGCCGCCTCCAGCGTAACCGCCGGATTAGATTTAGGCTGGGTGAACCACCAGTGGACTGTGACCAACACCGCGGCCCAGTAGTACCGCCGGAAACAGGGCAGCGACAGTCCGCCCGCGGACAATGGCATCTGTAGTTTGGCCCTAGAAATTCGCGGAACCCTACCGCCCCACACAAAGGAGGAAACCACCCCATCTAATTTGCGGAAGAAAATGGCAGGGATCGGGACGGGTGTGTTACAGAACACATATAAAAATTTAGGAAGAAACGTCATCTTAAGTAAGTTAACCCGTCCCACCGGTGTCAGGGCAGCGTTTTTCAGATCTGACATTTCGCTATTAAGGCTTTCAGGACAGGATATAAGTTGTTGGCTAGAAATTGGGAGAAGTCCCTAGAGATCTCAATCCCTAAATATCTAAAACGGGATACCCTCTGCAGTGGGGACGAGGGGGGCGGGGGGGGTGTAGAATCAGAGAGCAAAAATAAACTCAACTTACTCCAATTGATCCGGACCCCCGAGAATCTACCATACTCATCAATTATGGATAAGGCCGACGTAAGGGAGTCCGAGGCATCCCCAAGGTATAGTAACGCGTCGTCCGCGTATAGCGACACCCGTTCCACCAAGGGACCCACCCTCAACCCCGCAACACCCTCCGCTGAACGCAGAAGAATCGCCATGGGCTCAATGGCCAGAGCGAAGAGCCCCGGAGACAGGGGGCAACCCTGCCTCGTGCCCCTGCAAAGGCGAATAGGGGAGGAAAGGACGCCACCCATGCATATACGAGCCATAGGGGAGGCATACAATTGTATGCAAGTCACGAATTTAGGACCAAAGCCAAATCGGGCAAGGACTTGCCAGAGAAAGCCCCACTCGACGGAGTCGAAGGCCTTCTCCGCGTCAAGGGAGGCCACCGCACCTACATCCTCCCCCCTCCCCAGCCACGCTATGTTCGTAAAGAGGCGCCGCAAATTAATATCCGTGCCTTTTCTGGGCATGAAACCAGTTTGATCCCCATTAACTAACGCATGTATTACCGTGTTCAGCCTACCTGCCAATATCTTCGCCAATAACTTGGCGTCAACGTTTAACAAAGATATCGGCCTGTAGGAGGAGCAGAGTTCCGAATCCTTCCCCGGCTTTGGAATCAGTACAATGATGGCCTCAGAAAAGGAGTCGGGAAGGGCATTCATCTCCAAGGCCTTGGTGAGACTAGCATGATAATAAGGGACCACCACTTCTGCATTGGTTCTATAGAACTCAGAGGGGAGCCCGTCCGGACCCGGAGTCTTCCCCGCCTGAAGGGACTTAAGCGCCCTCTGGACCTCGAGCACGGTAATAGGGCTCTCCAGGGTAGCTGCCGCCTCCTGAGACAGGACAGGGAAAGCCACCCTGTCCAGAAAGGAGGTCAATTCCCCTTGGGAATACGTGGCCTTAGATTCGTACAGGTGAGTATAATACTGTTCAAACCTAGTGTTGATTTGAATGGGATCAGAGAGAAGAGTATCATCAGCCCCCCTAATGTTAGCAATGCAGGAGCTCCCCGTCCGCTCCGCCGCCAGCCAGGCCAGCAACCTTCCCGGGCGTTCACCCTGCTCAAAAATTCTCTGCGTCTGGGAAAGAAGGAAGCGGCAGCAGGAAGCGGTGCGGATAAGCGCCAGCTCCCTCCAAGATCTCATATTTAATGCCGTGTACACACGATCTGAATTCTCGTCGGAAAAAGCTCTGATGGTTTTCCCGATGGAATTCCGACGGAATTTGGCTCAAGCTGTCTTGCCTACACACGGTCACACCAAATTCCGATCGTTTATAACGTGGTGACGTACAACACGTACAATGGGACTAGAAAAAGGAAGTTCAATAGCCAGTAGCCAATAGCTTCTGTCTCGTAGTTGAATCTGAGCATGCGTGATTTTTGGCATGTCGGAATTGCATACACACAATAAGAATTTCCGATCGAAAGTTTTTCCGTTGGGAAAATTGATAACATGCTATCAATTTTTGGCTGGCGGAAATTCGGACAGTTAAATTCCAGTGGAACATACACACGGTTGCATTTTCCGATGAAAAGCTCTCATCTGTCTTTTTCTGTCCGGAATTCCGATCGTGTGTACGCGGCATAAGAGGTCCTGTCATGCTTTTTTTCTATTACAAGGGAAGTTTACATTCTTTGTAATGGGAATAAAAGTGACACAATTTTTTTTTTAAGAACAGTGTAATAATAAAAAATAAAATGTAAAATAAATAAGAATAAAAATAAATAAACTTTAACGTGCCCTGTCCGCTGAGCTCACGTGCAGAAGCAAATGCATACATGAGCAGCGCCCGCATATGAAAATGGTGTTTAAACCACACATGTGAGGTATCACCGTGATCGTTAGAGTGAGAGCAATAATTCTAGACATCCTCTTTAACTCAAAACATGCAACCTGTAGAATTTTTTTAAACATCATCTATGGAGATTTTTAAGGGTAAAAGTTTGTCGCCATTCCACGAGCGTGCACAATTTTGAAGCGTGACATGTTGAGTAGTAATATTATCTTTCACAATATGAAAGAAATTGGGCTAACTTTAATCAAAAAGGTGTATTTTTTCCAAAAAAAGTGCGCTTGTAAGATCGCTGCACAAATAGGGTGTGACAGAATGTATTGCAATGACCCCCATTTTATTCTAGAGGGTGCAAAAAAAATATATATAAATATATATATATATATAATGTTTGGGGGTTCTAAGTAATTTTCTAACAGAAAAAAATGATTTTAACTTGTAAACACCAAATCTCAAAAAGAGGCTCTGTCTTTAAGTGGTTAATAGCTAAGGGGTGGGGCCTCCCGGTGACATGGCCTGGTAGCACCATCTCCCTATGATGTTTGGCGACCCAGCATGCAACGGTCGAAGACATCTGCTAGGGCCGGAAGTGACGTAATTTCCAGCCTCTGAAGGTGGCTCTATGGTAAACCGCAGCTGACAGTGGATTCATTCTCTGGCTCTCCAATCGCAAAGGAGAGACTGGAGAAACATGGGAGGGTGGCTAAACGCTATGATGGCTTTTACATTGCAGGGAATCGCTGGCTGAAAAAAATATATCTGGATGATGCCTGTAGCTGCAACTTTATTTCGCTTTTTTTTGCATATTACTGAACTTATAATTTGAAGTGGATGTAAACTCTCACATATACCTAGTGAAGTTAACAGCCCCAGATGATACACAGAGATGAAACAAATCTCCCTACATATGTTTTACATGTATATCTGCTGTCTTCAGCTTTATATATTCACAAGAAAGAGCACATGATGTTAGCCCTTGTACATACGGTCGGATATTCCGATGGACAATGTCCGATAGGACCGTGTTGTCGGATAATCCGACTGTGTGTGGTCTCCATCGTACTGTTTCTGTCGGAGTATCCGACGGACCAAGTTTTCCAACTTGTCTATAAAATTTTCCGACAACATGCTCTGATCGGACATAGTCCGATCATGTGTAGCCTACTCCGACAGACAAGGTGCCACGCATGCTCACAATCAAATTCGGACACAGAAGCGCTCGCTCAAGTAAAACTACTGCCCGTAATCGATATAGCACATTCGTCACGCTGCAATGTTAAAAATTCTTTCATGCAGCGCATTCTCTTGTTCTTTACAATGCTGCAAGAATGAACTTGTTTTGATGCACATATTCACACACACTTCTCCCGAACGTATTTCTTTAGTCTTTTTACTCATTTCAGCAATACAATATTTTAAATCGTCACATCTACACAATCTTTTTTTTTGTTTTTGTTTTTTTTATTTTGTGGTTGGTTTTTTTAATCAACATCTCATTTTTTGACAGTTTGCTCATCTTTGCATTTTTTGGGTGTGTTTTGTGTGTCAACTTTCCACAACACCATTATTATCTTTTTTGTCTTTTGTTTTTCTTTTTTAATCTACAGGAGGTTGTTTGGTGTTGGTGCCCCTTGTTATTCCTTTCACTTTGTTTTTTTGAAATGTACCTGCCTGCTCACAAAAAAACTGTCCTTTTTGAAGTCAAACACATACGCAAGTATTTCTTCAAACACAAAAAACATTTATTTAGGTGTCAGTAACAAATAAAGAGGGAGGCAGTGCTGGAGAAACTGGGGAGATTAGCGAAGCCTTTGGCCCCCAGGGCACACATCAACTATTTAAACACACAAAATTGGTGGGCTAATGAGTACATGTCTGAGGGAGAGAAGTCTGGTCCTGAAGTCCAAGAAACCTGGAACAGCAGCAGATGACATCTATGTTCCCAGGCTGTGGTACTACAAGAGGCTGCATCTTCTGTCAGACCAGACTGAATCCAGGTCATCACACTCTGGTCTTCCTTCCACGCTTCCTTCCAGGCTGTGGCTGTGGTGCTGGAGGTGTGGCAGAAGGAGGAGGAGGAGGGGCATGGGCCAAATCACACAAGTGTGTTGCTTGTGTGATTTGGCCCAACAGCCCCTTGTTGAGGGTGTGGAGAATTAGCTCCTCGCACAAGATCTTTTGTCCCTCCTCCATTTGCTGGAGTTTTCATGCAGCCAAGGCGGCAAAGGCCTCTTGATAGGTGGGGGTGGCTTGGAGGGCCGCTGAAGCCTCCCCAATGAGCCTCAGAGCTGACTCCTCCACATTCCCCGCCTTTCTGGCCCTTTTGCGTGGAAGGCGGAGGGGAGGGACCTGGGATTCGGTCAGGCTCCTCCGCCCACCCACCGATTGGCTGCTGCTTTCCACATACTCCTCCTGGCTGATGTCTTCCTGTGTATGAAAAAGGGACATAGTTTTAGTTTTTGGTTCATCAAACACACACAATTTTCACCTCAAGACTGTTGCAAATTGTTAACCAATAGAAAAGACTATCATTCTGAGCCCAGCATTTTCCATTCTTGGCCAAAGGATTTGGCCACTACGGTCTATTGATATGTGAAACACTTTCTAAAATCAGCAATTAGAGAGCAAAAAACTATTTTACATCATTCATTTTTACTCCCAAAATATGTACAACAATACTATACCTGGCTCAAGCTGGGCTCCTCCAGTTCTTCCTGAGTGGAAGGCCCAGGTTGGGCGTCGGAAGACTCAGCGGGTGTGGAATGTAGCATAGAAGGACGCCTTGGAAGGAAGGGTAGAGAGGGATTCCCTGACATCAGCCTGGTCTGACAGAAACTGCATCCTGTCATAATACCACAGCCTGGGCACATAAACTTCATCTGCTGCAGCTCCAGATTGCATGGTCTCCAGCAGCTTCTTCCTCTCCCTCAGATATGTACTCCTGAGGCCACCAATTTTTGTTCTTAAATAGTTGATGTTTGCCCTGGGGACCACCGGCTTCACAAACTCAACCAGTTTCTCCATCGCTGCCTGCCTCTTTAGTTTGTTACTGTAATGTGGGTGCGTCGATTGCCACAGGCAGGGAAGCTCCCTGTACTTATTGATGAACAGAGGGAGGAAACTGTGGTCATTGAAACTGTCCATAATCTCTGCAAGACACAACACAAGACAAACCCTAATGTCAGGCTAAACTCCACTAATGCAGGCCTCAATCTAGAAGCAGTATAGGCTAATGATGTACCAAGTTAAAAATTGTACCTTCTTTTGCACGATCGTCGCGCCAGCTTCTCCCTCTGTTCACAGATCATGCGTACGACACACGCGTGTTGCGTTTTATATACAGTGCGCATGCGTGAAACTCCGCCCGCCCCTGACGTTCTTTCTAGACTATTCCCCGCCCCTTCTATTTTGGTGCAGTGGGGAGAGCACATGGCGGAGACAACGCAGGTGCGCAATCAGAGTTCCACTAACGAGGAGGGCGAGGAAAGCCCGGAGCCTGAAACGTCCCGATCCTGGAGGAGAAGCTTTAAAGGCCTCAAATAAGTCTTTTGTTGAGATGTTGGAGATGGTGGACATATTGAAGAGGACCGACTATGATGGGAAGTATGGACCTTACCCAAACCCAAATATCATAAAGGCCAAGATCATGACTAAAGTTGTGAAGAGTCTTCAGAAGAATTTTGGGGTATGACGATCCAAGGATCAACTGAGAAAACGCTGGTCAGACCTGAAACTGAGGGAGCATGATCAGTACAGAAGGATCAAGTGTGTTCTTCAAAAAAGTAAGTAGTTGTGTGTTCATATTATTATTCTTGCTTGCATACTGCTCCATGTGCTTTGATTTAATGTTGTACAGTTTAAAATGGCCACTTTCAAGTTCATGGGTTCAATCGTTCGTAAGAAACATCGTTCGTTAGCCCACTCCCAACACGATGTTTTCCCAAATTACACTTCACTACATTTCTTCACACTGCAGGTAAGTATTCCAGCTTTACAAAGTGTCCAAAATAATGTTCTCACCTTTGAACTCGGCCAAAAAACACAATTGTACAACACTTCCAGCAATGTTTCATATTCCTAATTCTGCCCTCTGTGTGCTAAGTATTCCTTTTTTACATTCTCATAGGGGAGAGAAGACTTGGGAAGTCTGAGGACACCAAGGACCCCACATCTCCCAAAGCAGGTGAAATTTCAACACCAGAAGCAGAGGAGGAGGAGGAGGAAGGAGAGATCGTTGAAGTTGGACAAATTGTCACCACAACAGGTGAGTGTCGGAGACCACAGCTTCCGGTAAGCTAATCAATGTATGTCGTCATATTTATAATACATGGTGTTTTTTTGTTGTTTTGTTTTTAGGTGATTTGGAAGAAGAATCACATTTTACCAGTGAAAGTGCCCAGATCCTGATTGGGGAAATAATAGGGTGCAATCGCGATTTCGAAAATATACAGAAAAACATCAATGATGTTCAAAATAAAATGAAGAACATCATCGTTGTTTTGGGGAGAGTCTGAAACACACCAAACTAGCTAGGGTTTTCTTTTTGTGTTTTGAAAAAACAACTTTTGTATTTTCCAAAAATTGGAAGATGCACACAGTGTGTCAACATGCCCTATCTCCCATCATCGGGGATCAATGTACGTGTTCTGTGGAAAGTGGCTGAGATGAAGGGGTTGCACCCACAAAACATGTACATTGATCTTCCATGATGGGAGATAGCACATGTTGACACACTGTGTGCATCTTCCAATTTTGGCTTTCCCAGGGGTGACACCCCATGTGATGAAGGCAATATCAGCCCAGTTTGTACATACTCATGTCTCATATTGTCTTCACGTTTCAAAGTTGAACTTTGTAAGTTCCTGTGTTCTGTATGTTACGCTTTGATACATGCCTGTTTACACAAAAACGCCAAGTTACAAAAAAGTTACCTAAAAGAATGTTTTTGATACACCCAATATGTTGCTTTGTTGTAAAACCCTTTTCCAAATGCACATGTGAATGTGATTTGATTAAAAAGTTAAATTATGAACAATGTGTGGCTTCCTTTTTCAATGCGCAAAAGCAGTATTTGGAGTAAAATTGTTGTTTTCATTGACAATGGGTGTTATTTACTAAAGGCAACTCCACTTTGCACTCCAAGTGCAGTTTCAGGTGCACTTTTGCAGTGCACTTGTAGTGCATAGTGGATGTGCCTTTAGTAAATAACACCCACAGTGATGTGTACATTTCCCCAATCACGCCATTTTCCTGACCCCACATATTTCTGCCATGGTGCTGAAAATGAGCAAGATTTTGGTCAGTAATGCACTACATACATTAGTAACAAAAACAAGGTGTGTGTGTAGCAATCCCACAACATAATAAGATTATCTGAAGAAAAGACTGTCCCCTCATCTCGCTCAGAACTTGGGTTTGCACTGTTGTAGAAAAAGGCCCAAAAAAAAAAAAAAAACCTAGGAGACACCTAAAAAACAATCAGTAAATGAAAACAAAGATTATTGTAGTTTCAAAGAAAAATGTATTACAAAAATGCCTCTCAGACATTTTCTGGCATATCAATGGCCCCCTACCCACAAAGTGCTCCATGTATTGGGTTCGAACCTCGCGGGCGCTTTGGGGGGGCAAACCAGGACAAGCAGCTTCAAGGGCCGTGAGATTCTCATTTTCTGGCAAGTCTGGCAAGTCTGCATCTGGGCCAACTGAGACAATATAGTTTGCTGAATGTTTTTTCAAGAAATTGTGCAGAACACAGCAGGCAAGCACTATGTGATTGAGTTTATATTCAGCCATGTGGATTGGCGTTAAAAAAAGGCGGAACCGGCTGGCCAGTATTCCAAAAGTGTTCTCCACGACTCTTCTGGCTCTGGCCAGCCGGAAATTAAAGATCCTCTGATCCGGGATGAGGGTCCTCATCGGGAAAGGCCGCATAGCATGGTTTGCCAGGGCAAACGCCTCATCCGCAACGAATACAAACGGGAGTCCTTCCTGATTCTCCTCTGGGGGTGGCAAGCCCAGACTGCCACTCTGGAGACTCCAGTAAAATTACGTCCGTGAGAACACTCCACCATCCGACATCCGGCCATTGTGCCCCACGTCCACATACAGGAAGTCATAGGTCACTGACACCACCACCAACATCACGATACTATTAAACCCCTTTTATACCCCCTTTTATACCCCCTTTTAAACCCCCAATTATAATAGTACAACCCGAGTTGGGGGGTGGGACGATGCAGACGTGTTTCCCATCAATTGCACCTCCACAATTGGGAAAGTCCCAACGGCTAGCAAAGTGGGAGGCCACAGTCTGCCATTCCTGTGGCGTTGAAGGAAACTGTGCAGTGAAACAAGACAAAAAATTTGAAATTTTGCACATCAACATTGCAAGCAGATTAGACACCAACATTTTTGGCCAAGATCAGTATAACATTTTGGGAAATGAGTATTTAAAGCCTAAAGTATAAGGTCCCCTTATCAGAGTCATCACCCCCCCCATCCCCCCATCTGATGGGCCCTTGCAAAAAATGAGGGGGGGATGTTTTGGACAGGTAACCCTCTCCACTTGATTGAGAGCTGAATGCCTAAATAATGTGTGATACTTTGAATGAATGAATGAATGAAATACTTGTATAGCGCACAATGCGAACTGAATCGCCTCTAGGCGCTGTGGCAAGCTTTGATCATCTGCTAAAAGAGGAAGGTCTTGAGTTTTTTCCTAAAAGCCAGGTGATTTTCTTCCAGGCGGATGTTGATTGGTAGAGCATTCCATAGCCGAGGCCCTTGAAGACTGCGGTTTGGTGTGTAATGATTTATTTTCTCCATTAGGTATTGCAGAGCTTCTCTATGCACGCATTTGTGGGTGAGGCAAAGGGTCCTGAACGTGATCCGATTTTTTACGGTTAGCCAATGTAAGCTCCTCAGTGAAGCAGAGATGGATTCCCAGGGTTTTTTTCCTGTTATCAGCCTTGCCGCCGTGTTTTGGATCAGTTGTAATCGCGCAAGTTGATATTGTGGTGATCCTATGTAAAGCGAGTTTGCGTAGTCCAGTCATAAATTAATGATTGTTCCAACTACCACTGCTTTGTCATTCTTTGGGATAAAAGGGATGAGTCTGCGAAGCATGCGTAGCAGATGGTGAGATTCACTGACTACAGATCCTATTTGCGCATCCATTGACATTTGTGCGTCTAAAATAACCCAGAGACTCTTCGCTTTGGTCTTTGGGGAGATAGTCTGCCCAAAGACGGTTGGTGGAGACCAGGAGGTTTTGGTTGCGGGCTTATGATTTGGGTGTAAGATAAGAAGCTCTGTCTTTGATTCGTTCAGCTGGAGGGAGTTAGTGGTCATCCAGTCCTCTATTGATTTGAGGCAGTTTTCAAGTTGTTGTTGGTGATCTTTTTTTCCATTGATCCAGAAATAAAGTTGCGTGTCATCAGCGTAAGAGTGGAAGCAGAGATCTGAGCATCTGATGATTTGAAGGAGTGGGCGAATGTAAATGTTGAAGAGAACAGGTGATAAAGGAGAGCCTTGAGGGACTCCGCAGGTGACTGCCCGAGTTTCGGAGAGGAATTTTCCTAGTTTCACTGTCTGTGACCGATTTCCTAGGAAGGACGCGAACCATTGTAGATCTATGTCTTGGACTCCGGCTACTTCTGTGAGTCGGACAAGTAGAGTATTGTGATCTACTGTATCAAACGCTGCACTTAGGTCTAGCAGTACGAGGAGACACGGCTCTCTGTCATCTGCTGCTTCGAGGGCATCATCCCAAATCTTGAGGAGAGCTGTTTCTGTTCCATGACCCGGGCGGAAGCCTGATTGCAGCGGGTCCAGGAGTTTGTGAGTATCCAGGTGAAGTTGTAGCTGATGTACTACAGCTTTTTCCATGATCTTAGAAATGGTGTTGAGGCTTGTAATTGGCCTACGGTTGTTTGGATCCTGAGGGTCCAGGTTTGGTTTCCTGAGTAGAGGTTTGACGATGCCTTGTTTGAGGATGCTGGGAACAATCCCTCCGTGGAATGATCAGTTTATGAGGTGGGTTATGGTTGGAGCCACGATGTCGGAGCATTCTTTCAGTTGTTTTGTGGGGATGATGTCAATAGGTGAGGTACTGTCACGCAGTTTATTAATTATGTTTTTTGCGGTGTCTACGGTAATTGGGGATAGTCAAAATGTCGGCGGTTGCATTATGTTGGTGCAGACATCCTCTTTATGTATTTGCTGGCTGAGGTTGGATGTTTTCTTCTGACAAATTGTTTCCCTGATGGTTTTGACTTTATCGATGAAAAAATCCGACAGTTTGTCACAGTAATCCTGGGATTCGCTTTCTGGGGGTTCTAGGCACACCGGATTCATTGATTGATTAACCAGTTTAAACAGTTCCCGTGGTTGGTTTGCGGCTGTTGAGATTGTATATGAGAAGTGGTCCTTTTTGGCTTTGAAGATTGCTTTCCGATAATTCTCTGTGAGACCTTTGTAGTTAAAGTGGTTTTCCTCTGTGGTATTTCTTCTCCATGTTCTTTACGCTCTTCTACGTTCTTGTTTTAGTACGGCGAGGGAGCTATTAAACCATCCAGAGTTTTTCTTCCTGATGAGAGCCCTGCGTTTTGGTGCTACCGAGTCTGCTGATTGCAGCAATGCCCTGTTCAGGGAGTTGAGTGTTTCCTCCGTAGAGTGGTTTAAGGTTATTGTTGTTATCTTGTTGGACAGAGTGGATTTGAAGGATTCGGAGTACAGTTTTTTATGCGATCTGGTCCAGTGCGTTGTTGTTACAGGTTTCCGTTTTTCGTTGGTGATGTTGGTAGCTATTTTGAATTTGATGGCGTGGTGATCCGTCCATGGCAGAGTTATGTTGTCGAGTATGTTGACGTCAATGTTCTGTTTGAAAATGAGGTCCAGGGTGTGTCCTGACCCATGCGTGGGAGTCTTTATAAGTTGCTGGAGACCCAGTTCTTCTAGTTGATTGATGCAGGCAGTCACGATGGGGTCTTTAGGCTTGTTTGCCCAAAGGTTGAAATCTCAGAGTGCCAGGAAATTTTTGAATTTTAGGGTGTGCATTGCAAAGGATTCCGTGAGGGGTGAAAGAAGATTGGACTTTGGTCCCGGTGGTCTGTAGCACAGTAGAATATGAGTGGTGTCATGGGGTGTTGGTTGAAGATGTAGCGTCAGGGTTTCCATAAAAGGCACTGGGTTCTGAGATGATGGTTTAGTGAGATCCAGGTGACCTTTAAAGATCACTGCTAGACCTCCTCCTTTTTTCCATATCCGGTGTTCGGTTAGGATCCTGTAGTTTTCCGGCACCAATTCGGTGAGGATGGTGTTGCAGTCAGAGGTTAACCAGCTTTCGGTGATGAAGAGGCAGTCTACATTGTTCTCAATAATGAAGTCGTGTACTTCCAGTCTATGTTTGACTGCAGACCTGGCGTTAATCAAGGCACAATCTAATTGTAGTGGTCGAGTAGATGTCTGCCTGTGGTTGGGAGCTGCTTGTCGTCCGGTTTTTAATAGTTGTTCTCTTTGAAGTATTTTTTGTACGGAAGATGGCAATGTGGTGTTGATGTTCCTTAGTCTGTGCAGAACTTCAGCTGAGTATTTGAAGTAGCACATGGTTTGTGGATGCTGTTGATGGTACTATGGGCCTAAGATGATGATCTTGATCAGGGTATTGATCCTGAGGAGGGGCTAGGTCACAGACTTGCCGCCGTGCTTGAGGCTATTAGCGCGCAAGTTGATCAGGGGATGCCTATATGGATGCGGAAGGAGTTGTTGTATTCGGTTGCTGGCTGTTCTGGCTACCTTTACTTAAGGTGAAGGTCTCCGCTCAGAAAAGAAGTCTGGCTGTGATCTGGAATAGTCGTCCTAGGATAGCGTGAAAATGGAATGGAGGCCGGAGGTAGGGGTATGCTAACCTACAGTTGCTCCTGATTGTTCCAGAGGAAGGCGAAAAAAAACCCTGACAGTAGCAGCCAAACGCACCAGTGGGGCAAAAATTCCTTCCTGACCCCCGTAGGCGGTCGGACGGAGTCCCTGGAACAATCACTAGGGGGGGGGGGGAGTGGAGGTGCGAGCTTACCTGGCTGCAGTGGTCCCCGTTAAACACTCTGGTTCCGGTGAATCTGGCTTGCTGTCAGCCTGACGTTTCTAGAGAGCGGTCTGGTTGCCCCTTGCAGTGGAATCTTTAAAATGGAGGGGAGGATGGAGGTAGGATAGAGGTTAGAGACTCCTGTCTTAACTCCTGTTTTCAACTCCTGGTTATTAACTCTCCACTTGTGTTCACAAAATCCACATGCAAGCCACCATCAGGGAGCAAGCTCCTGGAGAAGTTTGTATAACTACCTTTATACACCTGTGAACAAGTAACCCCTCCCCTAAATTGGCAGGAAGAAAGAGAAAAAAAATGCTGTTTAAAAAGTGTCAGAAAAAAGGTCTTTTAAAAACTGCTAGCAAATGTATCAAATAAAGGAGGGGAGAAAAATAAATAAAACACCCCCAAAAACAACACTTGCAAGCAGAAGCAGTCAAGCAGAAGCAGTCAAAGCACAACTCCTGGTTATTAACTCTCCACTTTAGTTCAAAAAATCTACTTGTGTTCACAAAATCCACATGCAAGCCACCATCAGGGAGCAAGCTCCTGGAGGAGTTTGTATAACTACCTTTATACACCTGTGAACAATTAACCCCCTCCCCTAAATTGGCAGGAAGAAAGAGAAAAAAAAATGATGTTTAAAAAGTGTCAGAAAAAAGGTCTTTTAAAAACTACTAGCAAATGTATCAAATAAAGGAGGGGAGAAAAATAAATAAAACACCCCCAAAAAAACACTTGCAAGCAGAAGCAGTCAAGCAGAAGCAGTCAAAGCACAACTCCTGGTTACTTTGGGCAGCCCCTCCTTACTTACACTATTGCAGCCCACCGGACAGGTAAGAAGTGTCATAATAACAAAAAAATAAAAAAAATGGAAGCACATTTTGATATTCTGCTATGACCTATCAAGATAATAGGATAAAAAAAATATAGCATTTGAAAGTATTGAGGCAGGCCCTTGCACTACATGCTTTAGTGAATTCGTCCATAAATGTGACCATAGAAAGGTAGGTAGAGTGTGTATTGGGTTTGGTAAAGTCAGCAGATAGAGGATTGCTATCAGCTGACCTAGCAGTTGGGGGAGGGGGGTTCCTAATGAGTTTGGCCCAACCAAAAAAAAAAAATGTCACTCTGCGTGAATTTAAGCACACACATAACATTTGTAGACATTTTAGGGGGTGTTTAGGGGAAAGCAATAATATGGAGCTGACAAAAGGCATTGCTAAGTGACTAGACTATAGTTTTATGGCCCAGAAGAGCATGGTGGGGAAGTTAGTGAAGGCAAATATGCATGAAGGACAAAAAAGGAACTTGAAAAGCTTCCAGCATGCATGAGGACAAAGGGGCACAGCATATCAATTAGAGCATATTGCAATCATGGTAAATAGGGAATGAGGAAAGAAATCCGAGACATTAGCAATCATTAAATACATAGAATGTTATGTTAAAGGATAAAACTTACCTTCATATAGTCCTTCTGCAGGAAATGAATGATGGCAGAACAGGTCTCTGGTATAATGATCCCCAGAGTCTGGGGGGAGATGCCTGTGGAGAACTTGAGGTCCTGAAGGCTTCTCCCTGTCGCCAAGTAGCGCAACGTGGCGATGAGCCTCTGCTCTGGAGTGATGGATTGCCACATGCAGGTATCCTGCCTGCTGATATAAGGGGACAGCAAAGCCAGCAGACGGTGAAAAACGGGGTCCGTCATCCGGAGATAATTCCTGAAATCATCAGGATTATTTTCCCGGATCTCACGGAGCAAAGGCATGTGCGAGAACTGGTCACGCTGGCGCAACCAATTCTTGGTCCACAAACGCCTCCTCTCCCTGTTCATGGACTGGGCTTGTGTGAAAGCTAAAAGCCCAACACCAAGCCCCTGCATAGCACAAACTCTACGACAAGTACGTACACGAAACATGGTTTAAAACGGTCGGCTGATCAGAACGGACAACAGAAAGCATCGATAAACAGCAATGCTTGAAAGAACGACCTGAAAAGCAGAAGCAAGCAGACAATAAGCAATGCAAATCAAAGCGTACTATACCAAGATATAGTCTACAATGAGAAACAAATGCTTACTGACTACACGCACTGATAATCAGATACGCAAAGACAAGCACAAACTGAATAGCAGTACCGAACTGAAGCACAAATCTGAAAAGCGCAAATCATCTCTCACCAAACTTCTACTGACATGCGATAAACACGAGATCAGCAGAAGGAGCCCAAAGGGTGCCAGACGTGGTGCTGAACTTATTTTTTCAAGTCCCGTCGTACGCGGCTTACGTCACCGCGTTCTTGGCAACCGGAAATTCCGACAACTTAGTCCGACCGTGTGTATGCAACATCACTTCCGGACCTCTTCCGGACTAAATCCGTCGGAATTAATCCGACGGATTTGGTTGCCGGAATGTTCGACCGTGTGTATGGGGGCTTCGAGATTTTCTCTTCCTGTTCAGCACTGGAAGTGGATTCTTGGCATACAGCCAGCTGATACAGCTGATTGGAGGAAAGTCACAGACCACCACTCCACATAGACAGAGAAACCTTTTGTAGAAACCTTCCTCGATACAAATTTCAGCCTGGATTTATCTTGGTTGGCAGAGATATTGTCAGAGGTTATCATGCTGATAACAGAGCAGAAAGACACGGGCTTTGGAGAGAGATAAGAAAACACTACAGATAGGTGTGCTTAGGTCAAATTTAATGAATCGGGTTTACATCCACTTTAACCACATGCCGACCAGCCCCCGTCATAATATGGAAGGTTGGCACGATCCCGCGAGCAGTCGTAGCTGTAGGTCCGCTCCTTTAAGCGGATAGCAGGCGTGCGCTCACTCACTGAACTGCGGGGGTGCCAGTGCTTGTGACCGGCAGTAGCAATGACTGCCGGCCACATGCGATCGCGGGCGCGAGACACAGAACAGACACACGTCCCTGTTCTATGAGGAGAGGCAGATCGTAATTCCTAATAGCTAGGAACCATGATCTGTCATCTCCTATAGTCAGCCCCCCCCCCACAGTTAGAACACACACACAAGGGAAAACAGTTAACCCCTTGAGTGCCCTAGTGTTAACCCCTTCCCTACCAGTGACATTTATACAGTAATCAGTGCATTTTTATAGCACTGATCGCTGAATAATTGTCAATTGTCCCAAAAATGTGGCTAAAGTGTCCGGTGTGTCTGCCATAATGTTGAAATCTTGATAAAAATTGCAGATCGCTACCATTACTAGTAAAAACAAAAAAATAATAATAAAAATGCTCTAAATCTATCCCCTATTTTGTAGACTCTATAAATTTGGCGCAAACCAATCAATATATGCTTATTGCGATTTTTATTACCAAAAATATGTAGAAGAATACATGTCGGCCTAAAAATTGGGGGTATTTATTATAGCAAAATGTACAAAATATTGGGAGTTATTTACGAAAGGCAAATCCACTTTGCAGTCGTCTGAAATGAGTGGAAGCGCTGCTCATTTTATCATCCAATCATGTGCAAGCTAAAATGCTGTTTTTTATTTTCCTTGCATGTCCCCCTTGGATCTACAGCGACTGCTCTTTCAAGTGCAGTGCAAAGTGGATTTTCCTTTCGTAAATAACCCTCATTGTGTTTTTTTTTTTTTTCGAAATTGTCACTCTTCTTTTGTTTATAGTGCAAAATATAAAAAAAGCAGAGGTGATCAAATACCACTAAAAGAAAGCTCTATTTGTGGAAAAAAAGGATGTTAATTTTGTTTGGGCACAGCGTCGCACGGCCGCGCAATTGTCAGTTAAAGCGGCAAAGTGCTGTATCGAAGAAAATGTCCTGGTCATTGAGCAGCCAAATCTTCCAGGCTAAAGTGGTTAAAGTGGATGTTAACTCGATTCATGAAATTTGAGCTGGGCACATATATCTGTAGTGTTTTATTATCTTCTTCAAAGCCCTGTGTCTCATAGCTTTGTCCTGCTCTGTTCCTCTACTATCTGCCTGAGAACTTTTGACAAGCTCTCTGAGATGGGAACATGAACTGTGTATCAGAGGAGGTTGCTATAAATACTGTAGTTGCTATAAATATCACTTTTGTTGCCAGCAATAGACATTAATGGCTGTGTGTTGAGTTATTTTGAGGGGGCAGCAAATTTACACTGTTATACAAGCGGTACACTCACTACTTTACATTGTAGCAAAGTGTAATTTCTTCAGTGTTGTCACATGAAAAGATAGAATAAAATATTTACAAAAATGTGAGGGGTGTACTCACTTTTGAGAGATACTGTATCTTTCAAATTTTTTGTATGGTTGTGCTATCCCATGTTGGTGAAAAAAAATATAGCATCCCTTATATTAGTTTTAGGTAGAGAATTAATCCCGCTGGAGCTTTTGAGCTTTTTAAATAAAGCTGTAAGTTAAGGATCTTATTGATTGACAATCAACAAAGATGAATGTTGCTTAAAGCGGAGTTCCACCCAAAAGTGGAAGCTCCGCTGAACTGCTCCCCCCCGCCACATTTGGCACCATTCAGTGGGGGGGGGATAGGTACCTCTTTTTGACAAGTTCCCGCCACCCCCCTTCCTGGCGCCGCAGCATTGTCCCTCGGAAGTTCCTCCTCCTTCCTCCACCTCTGGGCCAGTTAGAAAGCACAGTGCGTCACTACCGGTTTCCCTTACCACAAATGGCGGTGGCAGCACCCGAGAGCCGATCCAATAATCAGCTAGGGTGCCGACATCATGGGCTCCCTGGACGGGTAAGTGTCCTTATAGTCAGCAGCTACAGTATTTGTAGTTGCTGATTTTTTTAGTTATTTTTTCCCCCAGGCTGGAACAAGCAAAGATAAGTAATAAATCTAGCTAGTTTTGCCAATCTGGGGAAATGGATGATTTGCTTTGCCACCAAATCCAATCGAGTCTAAAGGCCCACTTACCAGTTAATTGTGGACTGTATATTGCACAATGCCAAACAAACTGGAATGAACTAGCTTCCTGTTGTTAAAGCAGAGGTCCGCCTATCCCTGCAAAAATGTAAAAGCCAGGAGCTACACTTACTGCAGCTGCTGACTTTGAGCCCCCGTTCACACCTATGTGAATTAGATGCGGCTTACAACGCATGCAATCCACAAGACATTTTAAAATAGATTCAAATGAATGTATCTTGTTCACATATGTGCGTTGCATTCGCACTGCGCATTGCACAAAAAACATGTGCGTTTTCTGGGCATTGCGGTGCGAATTACAAGCACATTATCCTCTATGTGAACGCATCTGATTCACAGATGCATTGTGTTCTGAACAAGAGATCTTTCCTTCTTCTCACTACACCTCCTCCTCTTCTCCCCCCTCTCCCTGCTCAGCTGATGCGCAGATAGAGCAGAGCAGCACCACTGAACAGCTGCTTTTCTCTTCACAGAGAAAATGTAGCTGTAATTCCCACCGCACTGGTGTGAACCCAAGCTTAATAATAGGGCACTTACCTGTTGTCGGCACTGCAGCTGATGTTTCTATCAGTTGTCGGGTGCTGCAGCCACCATTGCGGGTGAGGGAACCTTGCAGCTCCACGCCAGAATTCCTACTGTGCATTTGCAAAGCTCTGCTCCTCTTCCTGGCCCGGCAGCAGGGGAAGGAGGAGAGAGCCGAGCTGCTGGTGTAATTCGCCGTGGCTGGACTCACAGAAGTGGGGACAGGATACCTGTCAAAGACAGGTATCTGATCCAACCTCCCCCCCCAAAAGGTGCCATGTGTGGCACTGGTAGGGGGGAGGAGACAAATGAGTGGAAGTTCCACTTTAAGGCCCGGTTCACACCGCTGTGGGGGGAGATCCGGATGTGATTCGCACAGCAAATCACATCCGATCTCCGTAGCGATGCGAGTTCAGCCATACAGATAGTATGGCTGAATTCGCAGCGCTCCCGCAGCAAACTCGCACGGGACCCTTTTTTGGGTCCGCAACAGAATCGGATCGCATGGGGGTTCACACCATGCGATCCGATTCCTGTGCGAGTCGGCAGATCGCACTGCGATATGCCGACGGATCTGGGGGTGTCATTAACATAACATTGACACTCCCAGCCGTCCGCATAGGGCAGTGTGAACTGCCGGCGGGAGGTGTGCGATGCGGGTAAACGCCGCGGATTCGCGGCGTTCCCGCATCGCTATAGTGTGAACCCGGCCTTAAGTGGAACTCCACTTTAAGGATGCTGCAATCTCTACATTCCATGGTGGGCTCTTTAAGTAGGGCTTTAGACTTTTACAAGTTCACTATTTTCCACACAAATTGAATACTCATCTAGTAGAGGGAATATTCTATTTTTTACTGTGTTTGAACATGAAACTCTTGATGGTGCTGTAGATGCCTCAAAACTACCATTGTCTCTACTTTCCAATTTGATTATGTAACATTTTTGGAAATACCCCATGTGTTTTTGTAGCAGCACTGTTAGGTAACAATTTTAACCACTTTAAGACCGGACCATTTTGCTGGTAAATGACCAGAGGTCTTTTTACACTTTGGCACTGCGCTGCTTTAACTGGTAATTGCGCGGTCATGCAATGTTGTACCCAAACAAAATTTGCGTCCTTTTCTTCCCACAAATAGAGCTTTCTTTTGATGGTATTTGATTGCCTCTGCGATTTTTATTTTTTGCGATATAAACGTAAAAAGACCGCAAATTTTGAAAAAAAATGATATTTTCTACTTTTTGTTATTAGAAAAATCCAATAAACTCAATTTTAGTCATACATTTAGGCCAAAATGTATTCAGCCACATGTCTTTGGTAAAAAAAAAGTCAATAATTGTATATTTATTGGTTTGCGCAAAAGTTGTCACATCTACAAACTAAGGTACGTTTTCTGGAATTTACGCAGCTTTTAGTTTACGACTGCCTATCTCATTTCTTGAGGTGCTAAAATGGCAGGGCAGTACAAAACCCCCCCAAATGACCCCATTTTGGAAAGTAGACCCCCTAAGGAAATTGATAAGAGGCATTTTGAGCCCATTGAATATTTTATTTTTTTGCCTCAAGCGATTGAATAATGACAAAAAAAAAATTTTTTTTTTTTTTTTACACAAAGTTGTCACTAAATGATATATTGCTCACACATGCTATGGGCGTATGTGAAATGACACCCCAAAATAAATTCTGCTGCTTCTCCTGAGTACGGGGATACCACATATGTGGGACTTTTTGGGAGCCTAGCCGCGTACGGGGCCCCGAAAACCAAGCACCGCCTTCAGGCTTTCTAAGGGCGTAAATTTTTGAGTTCACTTCTCACTACCTATTACAGTTTTGAAGGCCATAAAATGCCAAGATGGCACAAAACCCCCACAAATGACCCCATTTTAGAAAGTAGACACCCCAAGCTATTTGCTGAGAGGCATGTTGAGTTCATGGAATATTTTATATTTTGCCACAAGTTGCGGGAAAATTACAAACTTTTTTTTTTTTTTTTTTTTTTTCACAAAGTTGTCACTAAATGATATATTGCTCACACATGCCATGGGCATATGTGAAATGACACCCCAAAATAAATTCTGCTGCTTCTCCTGAGTACGGGGATACCACATATGTGGGACTTTTTGGGAGCCTAGCCGCGTACGGGGCCCCGAAAACCAAGCACCGCCTTCAGGCTTTCTAAGGGCGTAAATATTTGACTTCACTCCTCACTACCTATTACAGTTTTGAAGGCCATAAAATGCCAAGATGGCACAAAACCCCCACAAATGACCCCATTTTAGAAAGTAGACACCCCAAGCTATTTGCTGAGAGGCATGTTGAGTCCATGGAATATTTTATATTTTGCCACAAGTTGCGGGAAAATTACAAACTTTTTTTTTTTTTTTTTTTTTTTCACAAAGTTGTCACTAAATGATATATTGCTCACGCATGCCATGGGCATATGTGAAATGACACCCCAAAATAAATTCTGCTGCTTCTCCTGAGTACGGGGATACCACATATGTGGGACTTTTTGGGAGCCTAGCCGCGTACGGGGCCCCGAAAACCAAGCACCGCCTTCAGGCTTTCTAAGGGCGTTACAGTTTTGAAGGCCATAAAATGCCAAGATGGCACAAACCCCCCCCAAATGACCCCATTTTGGAAAGTAGACACCCCTAAATTTAGGGGTACACTAGTGAGACTAGGTAATAAATGGCGGGTGCCCTGAAACTATAAAAAAATAACTAACCAACCAGCGTCACCTGTAACAGTTATATGGTGATCACTGGTGAAAGGGTTAACTAGGGGGCAATCAGGGGGCTTTATGCGGTAGTATATGGGGGTCCCTGGCGCTATAAAAAGCTGCGGCGAACCTAAATACCTACTTGCCTAACTAGCGTCACCTGTGACACTAATACAGCGATCAGAAAAACGATCGCTTATTAGGCTGGGTTCACACTGGAGCGATGCGGGAACGCCACGAATGCGCGGCGGGTTCCCGCATCGCATGCCTCCCGGCGGCAGTTCACACTGCCCTATGCGAACTGCTGGGAGTGTCAGTGAAATGTTACTGACACCCCCAGATCAGTTCGCATATCGCAGTGCGATCTGAAAACTCGGATCGCATGGTGTGAACACCCATGCGATCCGATTCTGCTGCGGGCCAAAAAAAGGGTCCCGTGCGAATTTGCGGCGGGTGTGGCGGGTGCGGCGAATGGCTGAACTCGAATCGCACAGAGATCGGATGTGATTTGCACTGCAGTGCGGTGCGAATCACATCCGTTCTCAAACCGCTGCAATCTGAACCCAGCCTTAGTGACACTGGCGACGGGGGGTGATCACGGGGTTAAACCTTTATTGGGGGGGTTAGGGGGGTACCTTAGAACTAAAGGGGGCTAACCCTAACTGCCCTAACAGTTATTAGTCACAAATGACACCCGCCGGGTGATCAGGGGGTTAAACCTTTATTAGGTAATAAATGGCGGGTGCCCTGAAACTATAAAAAAATAACTAACCAACCAGCGTCACCTGTAACAGTTATATGGTGATCACTGGTGAAAGGGTTAACTAGGGGGCAATCAGGGGGCTTTATGCGGTAGTATATGGGGGTCCCTGGCGCTATAAAAAGCTGCGGCGAACCTAAATACCTACCTGCCTAACTAGCGTCACCTGTGACACTAATACGGCGATCAGAAAAATGATCGCTTATTAGGCTGGGTTCACACTGGAGCGATGCGGAAACGCCGCGAATCCGCGGCGGGTTCCCGCATCGCATGCCTCCCGGCGGCAGTTCACACTGCCCTATGCGAACTGCTGGGAGTGTCAGTGAAATGTTACTGACACCCCCAGATCAGTTCGCATATCGCAGTGCGATCTGCAAACTCGGATCGCATGGTGTGAACACCCATGCGATCCGATTCTGCTGCGGGCCAAAAAAAGGGTCCCGTGCGAATTTGCGGCGGGTGCGGCGGGTGTGGCGGGTGCGGCGGGTGCGGCGAATGGCTGAACTCGAATCGCACAGAGATCGGATGTGATTTGCACTGCAGTGCGGTGCGAATCACATTCGTTCTCATAAACCGCTGCAATGTGAACCCAGCCTTAGTGACACTGGCGACGGGGGGTGATCACGGGGTTAAACCTTTATTGGGGGGGTTAGGGGGGTACATTAGAACTAAAGGGGGCTAACTCTAACTGCCCTAACAGTTATTACAGTCACAAATGACACCAATGCAAAAAAAAAAAAAAAAAAAAAAAAAATGACATTGGTGTCACTGTGACTGGGGGGCAGGGGTAATTGGGGGGGTGATCGGGGGGTAAAGGGGGGGTGTGAGTGTGCCTGGCATGTTCTACTGTGTGTGTAGAGTGTTGGTGCAACTCACCGATCCGCTCTCCTCCGTGTCGGAACGGAAAATACCGACACGGAGGAGAGAATACATCACTTCCTCTCCTGTGTTTACATTACAGGAGAGGAAGTGATGTCACGGGGGATTTCCATTCGTCGAGAGCGATCGCGAGGGGGTGGCCATGAATGAATGGCCGTCCCCTCATCCCTGATCTCTCCCGAACGAATGCCGACCGCCGCAGGCACCGGGGGGGGGCCCGATCGGGCCCCCCACCCGCGGGCAGGCATGGACTTATATATACGCCAATATGCCTGCCCGTGCCATTCTGCCGACGTATATCGTCGTGCGGCGGTCGGCAAGTGGTTAAGTAAGTCATTTTAAGTCAGTAAGGAAGGCCATAGATGATGTAATTTTCTTTCCTGCAGCCATGGGTCAATGTTGATGGGGAATCCCTCCCATAGAGCGATTGTGTTCTCCCGGCGGCAGTGGGGTGGTAGGGGCTCGGGAGCTGTCCCTGGCAGGAAAACATAGTGAATATTGCTAGCAGATATTGCTAGAGCAGTTTTGCTGCAGCATGTCACCGTACTAGTCTGGAGGCTCCAGAAAAATGTATGTATATGAGAAAAAAAAAGCATAATTTACAGCCTCTGTTCAGCGGGGAGTGCTGCTAGTAATAGGAAGATTGCTGCATGTGTGTACCAGCCATAAATTGTATAATATACTGTGTATGGTTTTCCAACAATAACTAGATATTGAGTAAATGTTGGGAAACATAATGCAATGTGAATAGGTATGGTAGAAAATAAAGCCTTGATGACATTTCCCGTTTAAATATAATTCTCAACAGCTACGAAGGATATAAATCAACTTTCTGTGCACCAGATGTCTTTGAAAACTCAGTTAAAGTGGTTGTAAACCTAGCATAGAGTCACTACTGAGAAGTTTTCCCGACACATGATATATACTTTAATAGGGAAGGAGATAAGCACACAGCTTGTCTATACCTCTGCATGTTCCTTGTTCCTCTGCCTATGGGGAGGGGGGAGGTGTCCCTTTCCTCCAATCAGCTCTCACACAGTGTATATAAGCTGTAACTGCAGATCTCCACCCATTCCTCTGTACTTCTCACAGATGCAGAAGGATTTTATCACAATTGTGCCCTTTTGAAGGGTTGTGAACAAGAGAAGACTGCAAATGCATAAGTAAAAAATGTATGTGGGGAGATTAGTTTCATCTGTGTATCATCTAAGGACAGTCACTTCATTAGGTATATGAGAGGGTTTATAACCACTTTAACCACTTGCTGACCAGTTCACCCAAATATACTATGGCCAGTTGGTTCTTCTGAGTGAACCGACATACCTGTACGTTGGTCCGTGCAAGGAGGATAGTGGGTGAAAGGTTATGTTAAGCATCCATCTTGTTTCTGTCAGCCATCTTAATATTCACAAACTTCCATTTTACAATATGTACAGTTTGAACACCCCTTTAACTTCTCAGATAACTGTCTCAACATGAGATTCTTCTAACTCATGTGTTCTCACACACTTATCTATAACCTTCACACTGTTTCTCAGCATTCTTTTAGCTACAGAAGGAATTATGTATCGTTTTTTTATCTTTTTCTTATATTAATTCAGCTAGCTGAGAAGAACAAAGAACAATAGCGTTTTGTCTTGACCAGCTGTAATCGTCTTGATGTCTACTGCGCATGTCTTATTCTGTGTGACGTGAAATTTACTATATCAATCGCTTTGTAATAACTCAATACAATTAGTTCTTGAAGGACGCCATGGTGTGTGTGTGGTTTTATTTGTCCTTCGAGAATTGATTCCAGATATATCTGAATTTATACAATACATTAGATCTATGGTCTGAGAGGTTGAAGGGACCACCCTAGACACAGGATTAACCCTTTCAGCACTGGGGGCTTGTCCCGGGATGGATGTTTATTTACCCTTAACGGACTTGGAAAGCTACTTTTAACGGCTCGGTAAGTGAATTCTATTCTTATTGAGTGAAATTGACTTGCCGGGGTCCGGGTGTCAGGTGTGTGACTTGGCTTCCATCCCACAGAGATTGCTGTTGGGTTATAGAACCTCTCATAAGTATACATAAGTTGACCGGCCATGACCTTGGGGGTCATATAGTGTTTTGGGGACACTTGTAAAAGTCTTGGCGATCTTAGAAGAATAGGTTTTGGTGACCTTAGAAACATTTACAGAGTACTCTAGAGTTTTAGTTCTGTTTGGGACAGAACTGGTGACTGATGATCAATGTATTGTGTAAACTTTGTGTATGATTGTATAACTGCTTTTGCTTTAAAAGTATCACGCTGAATGAAGTGCCCGAGTGTGTATGCGGACTGCTGTTTTGCTTCAGGAACCAAAGGGAATTCTTGATTAGTAGTGTTCCTGGAGGGTACTGGCACAATTTGGGCAGATGTCCATATTTTAGGGAAGGTAAACCAAAAATCGAAGTTTTAAGAATTAATCTACATTGCAAAGTTAATTTCATAGAAGAATTAAGCTTGTCTGAGGCAAGACAGCAGGTCCGTGAGCAAGATTGTGTGTTTATTGTATGTCCAAAAACTCTCGAGCTTGTTCCAAATCTATTTTCTTTATTGTGTAAATAATTGAGGTATTGTCTAACTTACACCACTAGGTGGTAGTCAAATACTGTGAATTGATAATGGGAAAAACACAAGGGAAAATTCCATTGCCAAATGTAGGTGAAAGCTGTAAAGATTTTGTTGCCAGAGTGTGTGGTACAGAACACTACCTAGTTAACCCTTGGGTGGATCATATGGCAGGATGGACAGAAGGTCTAGGCAGTTGCAGTCCCTTTCCCCGAGATGGCGCAAATTACCCCTTTCATATGGACATGATTAAAAGCCTCTGTCTAAATGACAGAGACGCATGGCCATATTATGGTCCGGATCCCCAATGGGACAAGGACTATATGCGAAAGGGAGAGGAAAACTGGTTGACATACGCTCCTTATTGGTATGATAGAACAAATAAGAATACTAAACCTCCCAAAATACAGGATAAAGATCCAGCTTCAGAGAAGAAACATGAGTTAGAGAAATCTCTGAACCATGGACACTTCGCCGTCACCCTGCCCCCGCCCTATAATGTTACCACAACCACCAATGCCCCGAAAGGTTTATACCCAAGTCTGAGACCCGAGGACTTAGATTTGTTAGCAGGTTACCATGTTACACAAACCAACAACCCCAGCCATAGTCCTCCCCAAAGACCACATGCACCACCTCCACAACAATCACAGCAACAGGACAGAGCAGCCGTAGTTTCATCCACAGTACGAGATGCAGAGGAAAAATCGGATGAGGAAGGTAAGGATAATGAAGCAACGGGAAGGTCCCTTATTACTAGCGTTACTGACAGATCTGATACAACTGACATAATAAGTCCATCAGAAAAACAAATGGAGACTAGAACTCAAAGGATACAGCGAAAACAGCAAGAAGCGGCTACTGCAACTCAGCAGCTGCCCTTCATGACTGTAGGTAACAGCCTATTAAAAAAGGTTATAGAAATTGAAGACATAAATCGCATAGTTAAGAACTGTCCTAAACCCACTGTCTCTGCACCAGCCACTCTTGCCTACCTAAAAAGGGCTTGTAAAGGCAGATACTACACACAGGAAGATATGAGGTTAATTATTGAGGGTGTTGTGGGGACAGATACAGCTTGGGATTGGGCCAAGGTCGGAACTATATCTACTATAGAACCGGCAGGCACAGCTGCATCCGATTACAAGCTTAACACAGAACAAGGGAGAGATGATATGTGGGCTGAAATAACAACTCACATGTTAGAAGTTTTTAAAACGAAATCCTCATTGCCCATCGCCATATCATGCAAACACAAGACAGGAGAATCAGTTCTTGAATTTTGGAAAAGATTCAATGATGTGTGGATACAGGAAGCCGGTTTGGGTGTTGTGCCAACTATGGATCCATTATTGATCCAGACTTTCCTGAGTAATCTCAAACCCCATTTAGTGGTCCCAGTCAAACAAATGATTACTGAATGGTCAACACTTTCTAGAACTGACTTTGGTAAAGCTCTTTCACAGAAAGATGCAGCAGGTTGTTTTGATATACCAAAGCCGTCGCCTGCCTCCACACAACATTTCCAAGGGAATACAAAGGGGAACTTTAGAGGCAGAGGAAATTTTAGAGGCAGATTTAAAGGCAGAAATGGAAGAGGGATGAGTCGCTCTAGAAACAATGGATGTTTCAATTGCGGTGCTGAGGATCACTGGGTGAGTCAGTGTCCTCACCCCACCCCTTCTCAGACTCCCGATTCCAGCTCTGTCCCTGACCAGACACAACAACCACAGGCATCCATCCAACAAGGTCCAACATTTCCAATCAAATGGAGAAATCAACAACAATGATGGGGCCCGTAGGGTAGTGTCCCAGCTTTTCCTTTTGTCTCAGATGATTTCACTGACAGTCCAATGGTTGCTATTTCAATAAATGGGAGACTCCTCCCCTATCTCATTGATAGCAGGGCCACTTGGAGTACTATTTGTGAAGATCATTTCAGAGGCAAGTGGGAACCAGCGGAACCCTCTTTGGGAATTAATGGGATACTGACAAAAACATATAGGACTCCACCCCTACCAATAGAAGATGATGAAGGGTACACCATATGCACACATTCTTTCAGGATAATACCAAGGTGTCCTGTAAATTTGTTGGGAAGAGACTTGTTTGGGCCACTAGGAATCACAATTAGAACCAACTCAGAAGGAGGTCTAGACATTTCCTCAGATAAAATCACTATAGTAGCATGCAAACCAGGTTTATTGATGCTGTCACAACAAAATAGTGAAGAAGATTTTGAGGATATAGACCCCCAGGTCTGGTCTACATCAGATCTGGATGTAGGACTTGTTTCATGCACACCATACAAGGCCACTCTCAAAGAAGGTGCATTTCCTATCTATCACAAACAGTATCCACTTTCTAAAGAAAAGATGGATGGCATAGTGCCAATGGTGAAAAAGTTTCTGCAGGATGGAATCCTGGAGGAAATTATTTCTCCATACAACATACCTGTTAACCCTGTAAAGAAGCCGGATGGCTCCTTCAGATTTGTACAGGACTTGAGGGCCATAAATGACCTCATAGTCCCAATAGCACCCATTGTACCTGATGTTCCATCTCTACTGTCCTCCATTCCAGCAACAGCCAAATGTTTTACTGTAATTGATTTAAAGAATGCTTTTTTCTCTGTCCTTGTAGACAAGGAGACAAGGCCACTCTTTTACTGTGTCGATTGACCAACACAATCGCCAGTTTACCTGGTGTAGAATGCCCCAGGGATATATAGACTCACCTGTGGTCTATTCTATAGTACTCCAAGCCACCCTCAGGCCTTGGACTGCCCCTCATGGTTCTGTACTGTTGCAATATGTTGATGATCTTTTGATTTGTAGTTCTTCAGAGGAGGACTGCCGAGCTGATAGCCTATCCTTATTGAAATGGTTACATACGTGTGGTCACAAAGTGTCTAAGAAAAAATTACAATGGTGTAAACAGGAGGTTGAGTACCTAGGGTTTGTGCTGTCTCCGGGAGTTAGGAAAGTCAGTCACAAAAGAACTGTTGCTATAGTGGGTCTGCCCCGCCCACTTACCAAGAAAGACCTGCTAACCTTTCTTAGAATGATTGGTTACTGCCGCCAATGGATACCTGACTGTTCTTTCTATGACAATATATTGACACAAGCAACACTCTCTGAAATGTCTGATATTGTAAAATGGTCTGATGAAATTTTAAATGCTTTTACCATGTTGAAAAGTGCAATGGTTACCAGCCCGAGCCTCGGCCTCCCTGATTTTAGCAAAATGTTTCACTTGTTTGCTAGGGAAAATTGCAGAACCATGGCAGGAGTACTGGCCCAGGAACATGGTGGGAGACTGCGCCCTGTAGCTTTTTTCTCAAAGGTGGTTCCAGTACAGGTGCAAGGCATGCCTGCTTGTCTTAGAGCGTTGGCTTCTTGTTCTATGGTTGCAGAGTTGGCAGCACCATTTACCTTGGGCCATAACACTACTTTACACACCTCACACAACGTTACCACACTCCTCAAAACTTTACATACTCAGCATATGTCAGCACAAAGATTGAGTGGGTATGAAGTCATCCTCCTGTCCAATCCAAACCTGAAAATAAAAAGTTCAAACATAAACTCTGGCCCAGCTCCAATTTTGAATGCCTTATTAGGTCTTAAAGGAGAACAGGATGACTTACCACCACCTCATGACTGTACACAATCAATACATCAGGACACTTCACCTAGAGCAGATATGCTTTCAGTACCAATTCCTACTGCACAAACTGTTTTTGTTGATGGCTCTTGCAGCAGACCAAGTGATAATGTCTATCATGCAGGATATGCTGTTGTCCAACTGCCGGATACTGTCCTCGAGGGCAATCCAATACCCTTTCAGTCTGCACAAGCTGCTGAATTGATAGCATTAACCCGTGCATGCCAGCTGTTTGCAAGAAAAGAGGTAAACATTTACACTGATTCCAGGTATGCTCATGGTGTGGTTTTGGACCATGGTGTAATATGGCTTTGCAGAGGATATGTGGCAGCAGATGGAAGGAGCATCTCACACTCTGACCTAGCCACAGCATTATTAGATGCAATTCAGTTGCCTTCAAAACTAGCTATCATGCACTGTAAGGCACATACTGGCCAAATGACTGATATAGCCAAAGGTAATGCACTAGCTGACAGAATAGCTAAAGAAGCTGCATCTACACAAAAGGCAAACATTCAAATGCCCATGCTAACACCTCAGCCATGTTCCCTGAAAGAGACACATTGGCTCACGGAACTACAGGCTTTTGCCACCCCTGATGATATTGCGCAATGGAACTGTGATGGGATGGTACAAAAGGATCCTAAAACAGGATTAATCTGCAAAGAGGGGAAGCCGTGTATTCCTGTTGCTAGCGCCCCCCTGTTCATTGCGCAATACCATGGACTGGGTCACAAGGGATGGCAGGCCACATGTGAACTTCTAGATACAGATTTTTTCATTGCAGGATTACCTAATCTAGTCAAAGCTTTTGTAAGGAGATGTGCCACTTGCATTAGGAACAATCCAACAAACCCAAAGAAATCAAAGCATGAACATCTTGAGTACCCAACAACACCGTTTACCCATTTACAGATAGACTTTACACATATGCCCAAAGAAGGAAAGAAACAACAATACCTTTTGGTTATAGTGGACATGATGTCACGCTGGCCCGAAATTTTTGTCACCAACAATGAAAACGCACAAACTGTAGTGAAGATCCTCACACAGGAAATTATTCCTAGATGGGGGTGTCCATTGCAAATAAATTCAGACAATGGCCCAGCTTTCACAGCTAAAATCTGCCAAGATCTTGTAAAAGTATTAAAAATAGACTGGAAATTTCACCTCCCCTACCATCCACAGAGTTCAGGAATTGTAGAGAGAATGAATAGAACAATTAAAGACAGGATAAGGAAAGCTACGGGTGGGAATTTTGGCAAGTGGAAAAAAGTTCTCCCAGCTGTATTAGCTGAAATCAGAATGACCCCTCACAGTGTGATGGGTTATTTCCCCTTCGAGGTACTCATGGGTAGGCCATTCCCCACACCGTGGGCTAATCATCCCTTGATGGTAGAGAAAGGTGATTTGGAACAAATACAGGAGGAATATGTAAAAAAAACTGATTGAAACTCTTGATATTGTTGAAAGAAGAGTTGCTCGCACCTCTCCTTCTTCTTCACAGGTACCAACCCACCCGTTCCAGGTCGGTGATCAAGTTGTGGTCCAGAGTAGTGATGGCCGAACGGTTCGCCCGGCGGTCGTTTCGCGGCGAATTTCCGACTTTCGCCGTCCGCGGGTTCGAACGCCTTTTTCCGTCGTTCGCCCCGGCGGACTTACGTGTTTAATGTATACAAGAACTTTAACCTTTCGTGACACGTTTATCATGTGTTACAGGACAACCAATTGAGACATGACAGCTCATGGACACTTGGACATTCCCCCTAACCTATAAATACACCCGATCCGGTGGCCATTTTACATTCTTTCTTCTGTCACTGTAGGGAAAGGATCCTGTGTGGAGTAGGGACAGAGAAAACGCTAGCTATTTGGTACACAAAAGTTCTTTTCAGGACTGGTATAGGTGTTAGGTCAGCAGCCTGAGTTTCTTTTGTCAGTTTAGATAAAGGGACAGAGCGCTGTATGCTGCTATTTTAGGGACAGCTCAGCCAGATTAGTCTTTCTTCATCATCATCATCATCATCATCATTAGCTGTTACTATCAGGTCCACAAAAGAGCTGTTCCAGCTAATCGTTCCAGCCTACTCTTTTTTGCCAATTTGTATAGGGACAGGCAGGAAGCAGTGTTGTCAGGCAGTGAGGATAATTTTAAAGACTTGCTGTTACTATTAGTTCCACAAAGGTTCTTTTCAGGACTGGTATCAGTGGTACGGTAATAGGCTTGTACACGTATAATATTCTTTCTTCCAAATATAGAAAGAATATTATACTTGACTGCTGCCCTTCTGCTGCAGTCTGCTAATCATTCACAACTCACTTGTTCCACAAAGCTCTTTATCAGGACTGGTAACTTGGTCTGTCTAGGGTGCTACGGTACATAGGCTTGGGTGCGGTACAGTCTGCTGTTCTGTAAGGACCGCTATCGGTCCACAATAGATAGGGTTGCCGTGCACTACTGCTGACCGCTGCCCTATACTGCAGCAGTCCTTCAGCGGTATAGGGACTGACGCACAGTCTGCTAAACACTAATACACAACCTGCTTGGTCCACAAAAGTTCTTATAAGGACTGGTAACTTGGTATAGGGTGCTACGGTACATAGGCCTGAGTGCGTTACAGTCTGCTGTTCTGTAAGGACCGCTATCGGTCCACAATACATAGGGTTGCCGTGCACTACTGCTGACCGCTGCCCTATACTGCAGCAGTCCTTCATTGGTATAGGGACTGACGTACAGTCTGCTAATCACTAACACACAACCTGCTTGGTCCACAAAAGTTCTTATAAGGACTGGTAACTTGGTATAGGGTGCTACGGTACATAGGCCTGAGTGCAGTACAGTCTGCTGTTCTGTAAGGACCGCTATCGGTCCACAATACATAGGGTTGCCGTGCACTACTGCTGACCGCTGCCCTATACTGCAGCAGTCCTTCAGCGGTATAGGGACTGACGCACAGTCTGCTAATCACTAACACACAACCTGCTTGGTCCACAAAAGTTCTTATAAGGACTGGTAACTTGGTATAGGGTGCTACGGTACATAGGCCTGAGTGCGTTACAGTCTGCTGTTCTGTAAGGACCGCTATCGGTCCACAATACATAGGGTTGCCGTGCACTACTGCTGACCGCTGCCCTATACTGCAGCAGTCCTTCAGCGGTATAGGGACTGACGCACAGTCTGCTAATCACTAACACACAACCTGCTTGGTCCACAAAAGTTCTTATAAGGACTGGTAACTTGGTATAGGGTGCTACGGTACATAGGCCTGAGTGCGTTACAGTCTGCTGTTCTGTAAGGACCGCTATCGGTCCACAATACATAGGGTTGCCGTGCACTACTGCTGACCGCTGCCCTATACTGCAGCAGTCCTTCAGCGGTATAGGGACTGACGCACAGTCTGCTAATCACTAACACACAACCTGCTTGGTCCACAAAAGTTCTTATAAGGACTGGTAACTTGGTATAGGGTGCTACGGTACATAGGCCTGAGTGCAGTACAGTCTGCTGTTCTGTAAGGACCGCTATCGGTCCACAATACATAGGGTTGACGTGCACTACTGCTGACCGCTGCCCTATACTGCAGCAGTCCTTCAGCGGTATAGGGACTGACGCACAGTCTGCTAATCACTAACACACAACCTGCTTGGTCCACAAAAGTTCTTATAAGGACTGGTAACTTGGTATAGGGTGCTACGGTACATAGGCCTGAGTGCGTTACAGTCTGCTGTTCTGTAAGGACCGCTATCGGTCCACAATACATAGGGTTGCCGTGCACTACTGCTGACCGCTGCCCTATACTGCAGCAGTCCTTCATTGGTATAGGGACTGACGTACAGTCTGCTAATCACTAACACACAACCTGCTTGGTCCACAAAAGTTCTTATAAGGACTGGTAACTTGGTATAGGGTGCTACGGTACATAGGCCTGAGTGCGTTACAGTCTGCTGTTCTGTAAGGACCGCTATCGGTCCACAATACATAGGGTTGCCGTGCACTACTGCTGACCGCTGCCCTATACTGCAGCAGTCCTTCAGCGGTATAGGGACTAAGAGTTTTGTCACAGGGTGATTTAAAAAATGACAGGCAGAGGAAGAGGCAGGCCCTTCCGCAGGGGTGGTAGGGGTAGGGCAGGAGCAACAGCCTTGAGCCAAAGTGGGAAGTTGCAGAAGGTGCGTTCAATTACTTTAAAGGACGCACCAGACTTGGTTGAGTGGCTCACTCAGCCTTATTCTTCTGCACCCTCCTCATCCTCTCGATCTGCACCCTCTTCTTCACTCTCTGCTATGTGCACCCCCAAAGACACTACCACCAACAACACCACCACCACCACATACCTTCCGCTTGAGTGCAAATGGGGGCCTTCATGCTCCAGTGTTTTAATAGGGACCCCCGTATAAAAAGCATGAGGGTCAAGGACCAGTACTGGGTGGCAACGTACTTAGATCCCCGGTACAAACACAAAATGGCGGAAATGTTACCGCCGTCGCAGAGGGCTGTCAGAATGCAGCACTTCCAGGCCTTGCTTCGAGAAATGCTGCATTCTGCTTTTGCGTGCGCTGGCAGAGGAGCAATTCCCACTCCCAGAGAAGGATTTGCGGGTACCAATCCAACAGCGCCTGCAAGAAGAGGCCGGTTTGAAGATGTGTTGGTGACTTCGGATATGAGGTCATTCTTTCAGCCGACCCATCGACAGGTGTCATCCGGATCCAGCATCAGGGAACGCCTAGACCGTCAGGTGTCCGACTACATTGGGTTAACGGCCGATGTGGACGCTCTGAGGAGTGATGAACCCCTAGACTACTGGGTGGGCAGGCTTGACCTCTGGCCAGAGCTTGCCCAATTTGCAATCGAACTGTTGGCTTGCCCCTCATCCAGTGTCCTGTCCGAAAGGACGTTCAGCGCAGCAGGGGGGATTGTGACCGATAAGCGTACTCGCCTAGCTCACCACAGTGTTAACTACCTCACATTTCTAAAAATGAATGAGGCATGGATCTCGGAGGAATTCAACACATGTGATCAGTAGACCATGTATATGTCTATAAACAATTTTTGGAATCAAGCACACAGACCTTCTTAATTCATTTGGCTCACTTCCCTGACCCAAAAAAGCACACCGTACTATATGCCCCTACCCTCCTCTTTGAAGAGGTTGAGCGGTGTCATATTTCTACTGGGGCTGCTTATTATGAGGGGTTCCCACCATCCCTGTGCTGTGCTGACTTCCTCCTGGGTGTTCTTATTATGAGGGGCTCCCACCATCCCTGTGCTGTGCTGACTTCCTCCTGGGGGTTCTTATTATGAGGGGCTCCCACCATCCCTGTGCTGTGCTGACTTCCTCCTGGGGGTTCTTATTATGAGGGGATCACACCATCCCTGTGCTGTGCTGACTTCCTCCAGGGGCTGCTTACGGTGCTGCTGTCAGCGCTGTATGTCACGGAGCTGCTGTCAGCGCTGTATGTCACGGAGCTGCTGTCAGCGCTGTATGTCACGGAGCTGCTGTCAGCGCTGTATGTCACGGAGCTGCTGTCAGCGCTGTATGTCACGGAGCTGCTGTCAGCGCTGTATGTCACGGAGCTGCTGTCAGCGCTGTATGTCACGGAGCTGCTGTCAGCGCTGTATGTCACGGAGCTGCTGTCAGCGCTGTATGTCACGGTGCTGCTGTCAGCGCTGTATGTCACGGAGCTGCTGTCAGCGCTGTATGTCACGGAGCTGCTGTCAGCGCTGTATGTCACGGTGCTGCTGTCAGCGCTGTATGTCACGGAGCTGCTGTCAGCGCTGTATGTCACGGAGCTGCTGTCAGCGCTGTATGTCACGGAGCTGCTGTCAGCGCTGTATGTCACGGAGCTGCTGTCAGCGCTGTATGTCACGGAGCTGCTGTCAGCGCTGTATGTCACGGTGCTGCTGTCAGCGCTGTATGTCACGGAGCTGCTGTCAGCGCTGTATGTCACGGAGCTGCTGTCAGTGCTGTATGTCACGGAGCTGCTGTCAGCGCTGTATGTCACGGTGCTGCTGTCAGCGCTGTATGTCACGGAGCTGCTGTCAGCGCTGTATGTCACGGAGCTGCTGTCAGCGCTGTATGTCACGGTGCTGCTGTCAGCGCTGTATGTCACGGAGCTGCTGTCAGCGCTGTATGTCACGGAGCTGCTGTCAGCGCTGTATGTCACGGAGCTGCTGTCAGCGCTGTATGTCACGGAGCTGCTGTCAGCGCTGTATGTCACGGAGCTGCTGTCAGCGCTGTATGTCACGGTGCTGCTGTCAGCGCTGTATGTCACGGAGCTGCTGTCAGCGCTGTATGTCACGGAGCTGCTGTCAGTGCTGTATGTCACGGAGCTGCTGTCAGCGCTGTATGTCACGGAGCTGCTGTCAGCGCTGTATGTCACGGAGCTGCTGTCAGCGCTGTATGTCACGGTGCTGCTGTCAGCGCTGTATGTCACGGAGCTGCTGTCAGCGCTGTATGTCACGGAGCTGCTGTCAGTGCTGTATGTCACGGAGCTGCTGTCAGCGCTGTATGTCACGGAGCTGCTGTCAGCGCTGTATGTCACGGAGCTGCTGTCAGCGCTGTATGTCACGGTGCTGCTGTCAGCGCTGTATGTCACGGAGCTACTGTCAGCGCTGTATGTCACGGAGCTGCTGTCAGCGCTGTATGTCACGGAGCTGCTGTCAGCGCTGTATGTCACGGAGCTGCTGTCAGCGCTGTATGTCACGGAGCTGCTGTCAGTGCTGTATGTCACGGAGCTGCTGTCAGCGCTGTATGTCACGGAGCTGCTGTCAGCGCTGTATGTCACGGAGCTGCTGTCAGCGCTGTATGTCACGGTGCTGCTGTCAGCGCTGTATGTCACGGAGCTACTGTCAGCGCTGTATGTCACGGAGCTGCTGTCAGCGCTGTATGTCACGGAGCTGCTGTCAGCGCTGTATGTCACGGAGCTGCTGTCAGCGCTGTATGTCACGGAGCTGCTGTCAGCGCTGTATGTCACGGTGCTGATGTCAGTGCTCTGTATTACGGTGCTGCTGTCAGTGCTCTGTATCTCCTGCACCCTCTTGTTTGCCTACCCTGGTCCCTGACCTTCCCTCTCCTCCATTGCCTTCATTAGCTCCATAGTCCTGAATTGTCAGAACAATTTCCCAAATAAAAAAAAAATGCTTGTAGTTATCGATCCCAAATTCACCTCATACATGTATTATGCTATTGTCCAGGTGGTGGGACTACGTGCTACCCCCTAATAATTACCCCGTGGCCGCAAATTCGACCTAAAGGTTTGCGAAATTCGCCTCCCATTGAAGTCAATGGAGCCTGCGGCGAACGGTCGTTTTCGCGAACGTTTGTGCCCGTTCGCGTTTCGCGTTCGCGAAACGTCCCGTCGGAAGTTCGTCCATCACTAGTCCAGAGGCTTCAGAAAGGTCGAAAGCCGCAAGAGGTTCCATTCGGACCAGTGACCAAAGTGGTAGGACCGCCATCCTTACAGAGGAAAGTCGTACTTGGATCCATGCCAGCAGAGTAAAGAAGGTTGATCTAAGCCCAGGAATTCAAGAAAGGCTGAAAAGAGGTGAAGCAGGTGTTTTAAGTCCTCAAAAGACAAGCACAGACATAAAGGACAGTGATGTCACTCATTCCACCACAGACTTCTGGGAAGGCCTTTTGCCTTCTGGTGATGTTTCTACTTCTGATCTTTGTCCCAGTGTGGATAATAACTAACTGTATCTTTCATCCTGAAGACTTAGGTGCCTTGAAACTCATATGTGGTAAAAGCGAAATACACACCAACCATACTGACTTTCACCTCAGAAATCGCAGTAAAAGAGATGTCTCTAATGAATTGATCAAAGAAACAAGTTTTTCTGGAAAAATGTTACTGTTAAAATTTAAATATGCTTATGCTAGAAAGTCAGGATATGAAAAATGCTGGATTTGTAGTAAGTTGCACCCAGAAACTGCTAAAATCCCACTTTTAGCTGTCCCTCTAAACCTCAAGTCATTATTGGAAAATACTCTAGTCTTAAGTATTAAGAATGTCTCGGAAGGGTACCGCAATCAGAGTATTATGTTTTACACTTTAGGAAAGACACATGGTGTGTTCAGTTAGGCAATACATCCAACGGAATAGGTATGTGTTCCAAGTCTGTATTTAACATTTCAAAGGGTATTCCCTTCCACACCAGTAACATTATCATGGGTCATATGTGTAGTTACAAAAATCAATCCCTTAACAACACCATTAGTGAACTTACTACATACAGGAACACAACCTCTGGGATACTTGTGAGTAAACTTGTTAGTGCTGGATTTGAGGCTGGAACTGAGCCCCAACGTAGTTCTCTAAGGCGGCGTACACACGGGCGGGCTGTCTGCCCAAACTAAGTTCGTCAGACAGTCCGCTCAAACTTTTGAATGAACGAACTTGCCCACACACGGCACTTTTTGAGCGGACTAATACGGCAGACTAAGTTCGTCGTACTAAGTCCGCGCAACTTTTGAAATGAACGGACTCGCCCACACACGCGGAGGAAAGTCCGCTCATTTCGAGCGCGTGTCAAGGTAGGCGGGGCCCGCGACGGAGACGTCGCGGGCCCCGCCGCCTGGAATGGACTTAAAGGGGAACCCCAACGCCGAAAAAAATCGGCGTGGGGGTCCCCCCAAAGTCCACAACAGACCCTTGTCCGAGCACGCTACCCGGCCGGCCAGGAAAGGAGGGCGAGCGAGCGCCCCCCCCCCCCCTCCTGAGCCATACCAGGCCGCATGCCCTCAACATGGGGGGTGCCTTGGGGAAGGGGGTGCCGTGCGGCCCCCCCACCCCAAAGCACCTTGTCCCCATGTTGATGAGGACAAGGGCCTCTTCCCGACAACCCTGGCCGTTGGTTGTCGGGGTCTGCGGGCGGGGGGCTTATCGGAATCCGGGAGCCCCCTTTAATAAGGGGGCCCCCGGATACCGGCCCCCCACCCTATGTGAATGAGTATGGGGTACAATGTACCCCTACCCATTCACCTGTAAAAAAAGTACAAAAAAAAACACAACACAGGGTTAAAATATTTTATTGCACAGCTCCGGGGGTCTTCCGTCTTCGGGGGTCTTCTCGCCGGACTCCTCCGCTATCTTCTTGTAGCTCTTTTGCTAGCGGAGGAGTCCGGCTTTCTTCCTCCCCGCCGCCGGCCTCTTCTCCCGACTTCGGGGGTCTTGTCCCCCTCTTCGGTTCTTCTGCCGGGCCACCGCGCCTTCTTATAGCTCTTTTAGAGGCGGTGGCCCGGTCTTCTGTCACCGGCTTCCGTTCTTCTGCCGGGCCACCGCACCTTCTTATAGCTCTTTTAGAGGCGGTGGCCCGGTCTTCTGTCGCCGCTGTCGCCGCCTTCCGTTCTTCTTCTTCTTCTTCTTCTTCTTCTTCTTCTCCAGGAGATGTTGACACGACGCTCTCTCCGGCCGGAATGCCAGAGCCGCGCTGCGCGGCCACTTATATAGTGACAATGGGGCGGTGTCACATGGTATATGTCACATGGGTTGGTCACATGGGTTGATGTCACATGGGGACTATGACATCGTAAGGGGGCGGGGTCACCATGTGACCAACCCATGTGACATATACCATGTGACACCGCCCCATTGTCACTATATAAGTGGCAGCGCAGCGCGGCTCTGGCATTCCGGCCGGAGAGAGCGTCGTGTCAACATCTCCTGGAGAAGAAGAAGAAGAAGAAGAAGAAGAAGAAGAACGGAAGGCGGCAACGGCGGCGACAGCGGCGACAGAAGACCGGGCCACCGCCTCTAAAAGAGCTATAAGAAGGCGCGGTGGCCCGGCAGAAGAACCGAAGAGGGGGACAAGACCCCCGAAGTCGGGAGAAGAGGCCGGCGGCGGGGAGGAAGAAAGCCGGACTCCTCCGCTAGCAAAAGAGCTACAAGAAGATAGTGGAGGAGTACGGCGAGAAGACCCCCGGAGCTGTGCAATAAAATATTTTAACCCTGTGTTGTGTTTTTTTTTTGTACTTTTTTTCACAGGTGAATGGGTAGGGGTACATTGTACCCCATACTCATTCACATAGGGTGAGGGGCTGGTATCCGGGGGCCCCCTTATTAAAGGGGGCTCCCGGATTCCGATAAGCCCCCCGCCCGCAGACCCCGACAACCAACGGCCAGGGTTGTCGGGAAGAGGCCCTTGTCCTCATCAACATGGGGACAAGGTGCTTTGGGGTGGGGGGGCCGCGCGGCCCCCCCTTCCCCAAGGCACCCCCCATGTTGAGGGCACGCGGCCTGGTACGGCTCAGGAGGGGGGGCGCGCTCGCTCGCCCCCCTTTCCTGGCCGGCCGGGTAGCGTACTCGGACAAGGGTCTGTTGTGGACTTTGGGGGGACCCCCACGCCGATTTTTTTCGGCGTTGGGGTTCCCCTTTAAGTCCATACCAGGCGGCGGGGCCCGCGACGTCTCCTTCGCGGGCCCCGCCTACCTGGAGACGCGCTCGAAATGAGCAGACTTTTCTCCGGGCGGGAACAGTTCGCTCATTTCGAAAGTACAGCGGACTGGCACACACACGGGCGGACCGTCCGCTCAAACCAAGTTTCAGCGGACAGTTTTACGGAAATTCCGTAAGACTTTGTTCGTCAGACAGTCCGCTGAAACTGTCCGCTGAAGCCCACACACGAGCGGACTGTCCGCTGAACAGTTGGGCGAACAGTCCGCCCGTGTGTACGCGGCCTAAGAAGTTTTTCATTGGGAAACATGACATTTGTAGGACTCAACCCAGTGTTGTATCTATATACCTCGTAACCCTAAAACCCGGCTTCCCGCCCCCTCCCAACCTTGTCCCTCTTAAAAAATGACTGGACAGATTTTTGGAGTAAATGGCCATCAGGCCTAAACTTTTTTATTATTAACCAAAATATAATCTTTAATAAATACCAACATTAAATACGAAAATAACTTTCCCAGCCTTTCCAAGGGGTCATGGGTACGTAGCATCCCAACATCAAATTGGTCACTGCCTACAACTTCAACTGTAACCTTTTGACCTCCAGACGGCAACCCCTGTCTCGGAGGCAATAACCAACTGTAGCAGTGACCTACCCGTTTTAAACCCTTCCAGGTTAAACCCTCATAACCTGGAAGTACCTACAACCACTCCCATCCCATGGATGGGTACAACAGGCCTTTTTACCTGTACCTTACTTCTTCATCTAAAGCCCCCTGAACCGCCACAGCCCGAAAGGGGTAACCCCTTACCCTTTCGAGCACCTCCACACGCACAGTCCACGTTGAATGCCGTCCTGAAGGCCCAGAGACCATATATCAGTACTCACATCATTCAAGTGGACTCCGTCACTCCGCAAATACCGCCAGGTGTCAATTTCCAACTCCCTATGGCGGATAGCCAGGCCCCCATTTTTGATGAAGAACTTGCTGACTTCTTTATTAACTTTTACCCTGGCCCTGTCAACCTTTTTATCAGACAACACCCAACGCCAGGAAGATCTGCCCACCATATCCGACCAGACCATGACCATTCCCGGGTAATCCGATTGTAACCTCAGAAAATCACACTTGATGTCCTGGATCAGTTGCCTCATAGACCTAGCCCCCATGTCATTGCCCCCAACATGAAATAACAGAACATTCGGAGGCCTGTCCAGTCTGGCGAATCTACGGACTTCTCCTAAGACCCTGTTCCACCGCATGCCCGGAACCCCAATCCACCGTACTTGCGCCTCCTGCCTAGGTATGCGGAGTTGTCTGCCGTTCGGCCGAATGTCGGCCCTCTTCGCACCCCAGAACACAAAAGAATGGCCCAGTATCCACACCAGACCAACTTCATAACCTGTAAACGACAAAAACGAAATAGGAAAAAAAGGGGGGGGGGTTAGAACAGCTCACAACCTACTAAAGCATACCCCACCACCCCTACCCAGTCCCCAACCCGCTCCCTCACCCTAACCAGTGCGGGCGGACATATAATCTAAAACGATCAGAATCCCACCTCCCAATCCTCCTGACCGCCGCAGAACCCAAACCAGCCCTGGAAGCCTCTGTAGCCGCCCCGATCCTAAAGGAATGGGAAGAAAAATTCAGCGGGTCGAAACCGGATGCCCTCACGCACTTCCGGAAAACCGCTACAAACTGAAACTTGGACAGGGAAGAGCCATCCAAATGAATGAAAAAGGGGCCCGCGACCCTCGATCGCACAGCCAGAAATCTGTCCACCGCCTTCACCGGACAAATATCGCCTTCTGCAATCCCAGCCACCTCCACAGTAACCCCTTTCCCGGTTTGATCAGTCTTGGACCGAGGGATCCAGATGCGAACCCTGTCCTGTCCCAACTCTACATCCCCCCGCGCCAAACCCCCTGCCGTTTTTCTTGACCGGCTAACCAATTCACCCACCCTCAATACACCAAAGAAAGCAAGGGCGAATGCTGCCCTAAACAGCGCCTGTTCATAAGCTGAACTGCAGACCCCGGCCACCGCCCGGCACAACCCCTGAAGGAGGCCAAAAGAAACAGGCCTTCTCCCATCCCTACTCTTGTGCGCCCTCCTGTAACCTTTGACCGCTTGCCGCAACCAAAACTCCTTCGTATGATCCCGTTGCCCCTGCCATTTGAATAAGAAAGCCAAAGCTGACAGCTTCCGGTCGATCGTGGCCGCCGACACTCCTCTATCCATAGCCCCACTCAGAAAATAAAAGACCGCCTGAGCCATGCCTGCGTCGCCCGGGGCCATGCCGATAACCTCCAGGCAAGCCGACCACTCTTGCCACACCGTCGCGTAGGCCCTCCAGGTAGCCTCGCTCACCGACTGCTGAATCCACCTCTCTGCTACTCCAGCGCAACGCCCCACAACCAAGTGGGGCAGTCGATCCCTTGACGCTCCGCCGCTGGCGCCAGTTCTCGAAATCTGTCCCACTGAAAACGAGACAGAGCGTCAGCCATGGTGTTCTCCACCCCGGGCAAGTGCACAGCATAAATGAAAGCATTCACCTGTAGACACCGCAATACCAGGTGTCGTAGAAGCCTGACCACCGGCCCGGAGGCCGCCGTCAGCCGATTGACCACCTGCACCACTCCCAAGTTATCACAGTTAAACCTCACTTTCATAGTTCTGAACGCCTCCCCCCACAGCTCCACCGCCACCACGATGGGGAACAATTCCAGTAGCACCAAATTCTTCAGCAACCCCGCCTCGGCCCATTCCACTGGCCAGGGAGCGGCGCACCATTGGCCCTTAAAGATGGCCCCAAAACCCGTGGACCCTGCCGCATCGGTAAACAGCTCAAGATCCCCATTGCTGATCGGACCGGACATCCAAAGCGCCCGGCCACTAAACGACTCCAAGAATCCCTGCCAAACCTTCAAGTCCTCCCTATGGTCCCGCGTAAGGGTCACGTAATGCTTGGGGGCCTGTACACCAGCGGTAGCGGCCGCCAGCCGGCGGCAAAACACCCACCCCATCGGCATAATCCGACATGCAAAGTTCAGTTTTCCAAGGAGCGACTGCAACCGCCGCAGTTGCATCTTCCTCACCCCCATGGTCCCACGAATTTCGGCCTGCAGCTGCTCAAGCTTGTCCGCCGGCAACCTGCACTCCATCTTCACCGAATCGATCACGATCCCCAAGAACACTATGCAATCCGTGGGGCCCTCCGTCTTTTCAGGAGCCAACGGAACCCCAAAGCGCCCCGCCACCTGTTGCAGCGTTCCCAACAGAACCGCACAAACGTTGGTGCGGGCCGGGCCAACGCACAAGAAGTCATCCAGATAGTGGATGACCGAGTTGATACCCGACACCTCCCGAACAGCCCATTCCAAGAAGGAGCTAAACTGTTCGAAAAAGGCGCACGAAATCGAACACCCCATCGGCAGGCACCGATCGACGTAGAACCCCCCTTCCCACATACAGCCCAACAGCCGAAAGCTATCTGGGTGCACCGGCAGAAGCTGAAAGGCCGATTCAATGTCCGATTTCGCCATCATAGCCCCCTGCCCATAGCGCCGAACCCACGACACTGCCGCATCAAAAGAGGTGTATGATACCGCACACTCCTCCGGGGCAATGGCATCATTGACGGAAGCCCCTTTTGGGAAGGACAGATGGTGAATTAACCGAAACTTATTGGGCTCCTTCTTCGGCACCACCCCCAGTGGCGAGACCACCATATCCGGAAGGGGCGCCGACGGAAAAGTGCCGGCCATGCGGCCCAACGCCACTTCCATCCCCAATTTTTCGGTGACAACCGCCGAGTGCAGCAATGCAGACTTCAAGTTTTTTGCCAACGGCGGGACGGTTGCAAGAGAACAAGGGATCTTGAAACCGTATGTAAAGCCGTCCGCCAGCAGACGGGCCCCAACCCGGTCCGGATATCTACGCAGAAAAGGTAGCATCCTTGCCACCCGCACCGGAGTCGTCCCTCTTGTTCGCAAGATCTCCGGGACGTCCCTTTCCTTTGCGGAAACACTTCGACAGAGCGTGGGATGTGCTTGAATCGGCAGTTGGCCCCAAACTTGCAGGAGCCTTCGTTAACCACTTCCCGACCAGCGCACGACGATGTACCTCGACAGAATGGCACGGGCAGGCATATTGGCGTACATGTACGTCCAATATTCGTTGCCGCCGTGTCATCGGGAGCGTGCCGCCGGCGGCGCGCTCCCACGCTGGTCGGGACCCCCGTGAGTCCGGTCGCGGGACCCGCGGACTCGATCGCCGCAGGCATCCCCGCGATCGTCTCACGGAGCGCCCGAATGGAGGAAATGCTGTATAAACAACATTTTTCCATTCTGCCTAGCAACTAGTGACGCTGATCTCTGCTCCATGTGATTGGAGCAGAGATCAGTGTACACTAAATGAAAGCCCAACCCCCCCACAGTTAGTAACACACCCCTAGGAACACTTAACCCCTACACTGCCACCCACTGGTTAACCCTTTCACTGCCAGTGTCATTTACACAGGAATCACTGCATTTATATAGCAGTGATTACTGTATAAATGACAATGGTCCCAAAAATGTGTCAAAAATGTCCGATGGGTCCCCCACAATGTCGCAGTCACAATAAAAATCGCAGATCGCCGCCATTACTAGTAAAAAAAAAAATAATAAAAAATTATTAATAAAAATGCTATAAAACTATCCCTATTTTGTAAACGCTATAACTTTTGCGCAAACCAATCAATAATCGCTTATTGCGATTTTTTTTACCAAAAATATGTAGAAGAATACGTATCGGCCTAAACTGAGGGAAAAAAATGTTTTTTTATATATTTTTGGGGGATATTTATTATTACAAAAAGTAAAAAATAATGCGTTTTTTTCAAAATTATCGCTCTATTTTTGTTTATAGCGCAAAAAATAAAAACCGCAGGGGTGATCAAATACCACCAAAAGAAAGCTCTATTTGTGGGAAAAAAAGGACGTTAATTTTGTTTGGGAGCCACGTCGCACGACCGCGCAATTGTCAGTTAAAGCGACGCAGTGCCGAATCGCAAAAAGTGGTCTGGTCTTTGACCAGCAAATTGGTCCGGTCTGAAAGTGGTTAAACTGCCAGCAGAAACCCCAACGTTTTTCGGTCGGTTGCCCTGAGGTAGCTGAACCTCCGACCCCCAGCTGAAAAAACTGGTTAGGAGCCCGCGCCGCCGTCATCAACTTCATCCATAGGCTAATGTCCTTATGGTCCCAGCGAAGCGACGGTCGGACTGCCATCCTCTGCCGGAATTGCTCGTCGTACCGAAGCCATGCTGTCCCACCGTAAGTCCTGTGTGCCTCACTGATGGCTTCCAAGTACACAAACAGCGCGGAACAGTGTTCCGGAGCTTTTTCTCCGACCACGCTGGCCAAAATGGCGAATGCCTGCAGCCAGTTAGCAAAGGTACGAGGGATCAACCGATACCTACGCTTCTCCTCGTCCTCCTTCTTCCTCTCCTCCGGCTTCAACCTGTCCAGGTTGAACTTTTCCAGCGGCAGCAGGGTGAAGATCTCGATATACTCACCGTTCCAAATCTTCTCCTTCACCTCCGGTTTCAGATGTGCTCCCAATGGGCCTTCAAAGCAGACGTAGACCTCGCTTTTCGCAGCATCCGCTAGCCACACCGCATCCGTGACCTTCTCAGGCGCCTTAGCCGCTTCCCCAACCGCACTCGAGCTGGCCGGCAGCTCAGCGGGCGCCCCCGAAGCGACCGCGGGTGCCTGCACCCCGGTCGCCGCCGCGCTAGCGGCTGATTCAGCCGCCGGGCGCCACGCCTGTGCCGGACCACCCGCCCCTTGATCGAACTTCCTAACCAGCTCCTTGAGCCCCAAAAGCAGACCCCCCAGGCTGCCCTGCCCCACAGGCGCGTCCTCCCCCGACGCCGGAGGGACAACCTCCGCCCCCCGGCCCCGTCACCCCCTCGCGAACTACCCCGTGCGAGCAAGTCATGCAATAAAGATGTAATGGCAACAGAAGATTTGCACTCACCGGGCTGCCCAGGACCGGGCCTCACAGCCGCCGGCATCGGACCCAACGGAGACGACCGACCACGATCTCCTTCTCCCTCTGACTCCGACAGTTCGCCTTTGGACCTCCCGTCTGCGACCACATGCTGCTGGTGTGGGGTGCGATTCCCTGACGAGCCTGCTCCTTCCTCCTGGGGTCTGGTGCGCTGTGGAAGAGAGTCCCTGCTCCTCCGCCCGCCAGCCCCGCTCTCCCGCCTAGGCGACATGCTCATACATCTCCGTTCCAGCCGACTCCCACTGTTCTGCGACTCCATGACCACCCCGCTGGCCCTCTGTACCTCCTCTCGCTCCGGATGGCCGCACCACACCCTGGCCACCCCACTGTTGTCTGTTGCCCGTGCTGGGACTGGGGGGTGCGTCCGCCGCCCGGCCCCCCACCCGCTGAGCCTCCTGCCCCCGTTGACCAGATGAACCTGCAGCCCCAGGCCTCCTGGCGTCCGCGCTGCGCCCCAAACATCTACGCCGAGCTGGTGGGGGGGAACCTGGGACAAGTCGGCCTCCTCCACTGCGGTGTCTGGGCCCCTCCTCCTCGCCCCCCGTGTGGCATACCTGCCGCTCCCGACCCCCGATGGGGTGGAGGCTGGGGTGTCCTGAAGCTGGGGGTGTGCCACCGCTCCGATCCCCCTCCGATCCATCCTCGATGCAGCTCCCAGAGGGCCCCCCGGACCGACATCCGGGCTGTACCGCTCGGGCGGCCGAGAACGCCGCGCCCGAGGTGTCATCACCGCTCCCCCGCCGGCCGCCGCATCGCCGCCTGCCGCCATGGCCGATATCTGGTGTTGTAGCCATGCAGCGCCCTGGGTGTCTATAGCTGAGCACAACTGCGCCAGAAAGTCCACCGCCGCCATCTTGGATTCCGGGACACAGAGCGGGAGGGTACGTCTGATTCCTTCCTCCTCCGCTCTGCAACTGCTATCACTGACCCTTGCTGGCACGAGATGGCCGCCGTGGCTCCGCCCCCCGGCTCCGCCCACCCCACGTCCTTAAAGCGGCCACACCTCCCCTTAAAACGGTGACTGTGCAGTCCAGCACATGTCATGCCGTCCCTGCGCCTACCTCCCCCTAGTGGATGCTAGCTGCGGGACTCCCTATACATACGTATGCTGTGCTAAAATTTGTTACCCATGGATCCCCGCAGGAGTGAAAGGATGGTGTTATTTAGCACAGTTGGTACCAGTCATGTCAGCCCTAGGCCAGAATCAGGAACATCACATACAAGTTTCTTCAAGTCCAGTACATAGGTTAACTTATAAATACAAGAGAGAAACCCCACCTATGTTTTCTACTTCAGATAAGTCATGGACATGGTTTCCATCCTGGACAGGATGGGGCATAACCATGATGGACAAATTAAATAACTACACTGGTTTAATAAATGATGTTATGGAAAAAAACTCTCAAGATATAGGACTACTCAATGTCGAGCTCAAAGCAATTAGAAGACAACTAGAGTTACACGAATTGGCTATTGAAAGCATGAGTGCAGCTCTGACAGGTTTATGCGAAATGACCCAAGATTATGAATGTTGTACATGGTTTCACAATACTAGCCTGGAAATCCCAGACTACTATGATGTTATTAGTCAACACCGAACACAGGTAAATGAATTAATGAAACAAGCAAGGGACATAGGTAATTATGGATGGAACCCCTTTTCTAGTTTGGGTTTAGGTGGAATGTTTTCATGGTTAAAGGACATAGTGATTATGATTATCATAGTACTATTGTTAGGATTGATAGGCTACTTGATTTTCAAGCTTATTCTACTTTGTATTAGCAAATGTACTACACCAGACCAACCTTCTCACGCATATACGCAATATCTGCAGCTTTATGTAAATGAATATAACAAACGTAGCAAGAACCGTAGATTTCAGGAGGCTGCGGATCTGTAGAAGTCATTCCATGACTTAAGAGGGGGTTGAAAGGTTATGTTAAGCATCTATCTTGTTTCTGTCAGCCATCTTAATATTCACAAACTTCCATTTTACAATATGTACAGTTTGAACACCCCTTTAACTTCTCAGATAACTGTCTCAACATGAGATTCTTCTAACTCATGTGTTCTCACACACTTATCTATAACCTTCACACTGTTTCTCAGCATTCTTTTAGCTACAGAAGGAATTATGTATCGTTTTTTATCTTTTTCTTATATTAATTCAGCTAGCTGAGAAGAACAAAGAACAATAGCGTTTTGTCTTGACCAGCTGTAATCGTCTTGATGTCTACTGCGCATGTCTTATTCTGTGTGACGTGAAATTTACTATATCAATCGCTTTGTAATAACTCAATAAAATTAGTTCTTGAAGGACGCCATGGTGTGTGTGTGGTTTTATTTGTCCTTCGAGAATTGATTCCAGATATATCTGAATTTATACAATACATTGAATCTAAGGTCTGAGAGGTTGAAGGGACCACCCTAGACACAGGATTAACCCTTTCAGCGGGCATGCCACAGGAGCATGCCCATGGGTCCCCGCAGACTCAATGTCTGCTGGGGACCCACGATCGATGTGTACAGAGACAGAACGGGAAACCGTCTATGTAAACTAGGTGATTCCCCGTTCTGCCCAATAACATGTCAGAGATCTTCTGTTCAGAGTGATCGGGAACAGTGATTTCTGTCATGTCCCAGTGAGCCCATCCACCCTATAGTTAGAACACACCCAGGGAACATACTTAATCCCTTGATTGCCTCCTAGTTTTAAACCCTTCCCTGCCAGTGTCATTTTTACATTGATCAGTGTATTTTTATAGCACTGATCAATGTAATAATGTCACTGGTCCCCATAAAGTGTCATTTGGGGTCAGATGTGTCTGCCGCAATGTCACAGTCCCGCTAAAAATCGCAGATTGCCACCATTACCAGTAAAAACAATAAAAAAAGATTAAAGTCCCTAAATCTATCCCGTAGATTGTAGACACGATAACTTTTGCGCGAAACAATCAATATACGCCCAGTGTGATTTTTTTATTTTTTTTAATGAAAAATATGTAGAAGAATATATATCGGCCTAAACTGATGAATACATTTGTTTTTGTTATATTTTTTGGGGATATGTATTATAGCAATGTGGATGAAAAGTGTAGCGCTGAAAATAAATGAACATAACAGACCTACGGCAAGGGGGGCTGTCTGATCAAAGATTTATACAAAAATCAGTCTCTCATAATGAAGAGTCTAACAACATAAATAATAAATCACAGCATAGGAAAGACCGCATGCGTCAGTGCATCGCAGGAGAATCGCAAAACTCAAATTATAAAAATAGGATGAAAGTCACAGTATCATATAAAAGTGCTTGATAAGATGAACTTCCATATAACCGAACCAATGTAAACATGGAGTAAGGGGACCTCAAAGTAATAGTGATAGTGACTTCTTAAAGAGAAACACATTATTCCATGCACATAAAGGAGACAAACCCATATACAATCATGAGTATGTCAAATAGCACAAAATAAAAATAAAAATGTACTAGTCCAAAAGGTATCAGAGGTACACAGGGATGATTATAAAAATGCAACTGCTGCAAATATATGACAGTCTCTGAAGTAGATGTGTTCAGTGGTGGATATATACACCCGGGAGTGCCTTCACCTTCCAAGCAGAGGGGAGAGAAAAAGGTACTCTTACCAAAAATAGTGGACCCAACTCACCATGCAGTGGTGGATCTATCAGGCATGGAACCAGAGACGTGAAGTCAGGCTTCCAGGATGAGCCACACTGTGACCTCTTCCACAGGCCGAAGGAGATCCAAAATGCTAATCTTTATGGAGATAGATGGAACTCTCCAAAGTAAAGCAGTAGAAATTCACCGTAACATCTCCTCCAGGTAGGGGGTATTATATTCAAGGCATATGAGAGAGAAAAAACCTCCACATGGTGTAAATCCATTTCTGATCAGACAGGCCCCCTTGCCGTAGGTCTGTTATGTCCATCTATTTTCAGTGTTACACTTTTCACCCACATTTCGTTCACAATTAGTCTTATTGTTGAGTTGGCTGCTTACACTTGGGATTGGCGCAATATTTTATTAGCTTTATTTTTCGCAAGACCGCTCAATTGTCAGTTAAAGCGGCCAGTGCCATATCGCACAAAATGGCCTGGTCATTAAGGGGGCAAATCCTTCCGGGGCTGAAGTGGTTAATATTTGTAAAAATATTCATAACTTTATCACTAGGCTGAAAAATAAATACAGAGACCAGGGATGTGGGAGGGTCCAAGCAGCCACACCCACTACAAACTGAATGCAGAAAACTGGAGGAGGGAGCAGACCAGTCACTCTGCACAGGGAGAGAGAGCAGCAGTGATTGGTCTTCATTACAGGACATTGTTACTCAGAGGCAAAGTTTTATACTGATTTCTTGCACACATCTGAAGGAAAAATACATAGCGCACCAAGATTCAATAATAAATAGCATTAGTAACAATACACATACAATACTTCATGTATTTAGAAAATATTTACTCATCCCAGAGTTTAGCGTTAAAAATAGAAATAGACTAGAAATAGACTTGTAAGTATGACGAATGAGAAGAAAAGAATGGGATGATGCTAACACAATGCTTTTGTAATACAGGTTTTTTTTTTTCCTTTGAGATGAAGCATGTGCTGTCATGCAGTATACCATTTACAAAGTCATCGCATAAGGGTGTTAAAATCCTTTACTATGCATGGCTGAATGAGGTTATTGAGGCACAAATTGTGTTACATTAGACATGTGTTTATTCAGTAAAGTAACATTACACGGTTCATTGATCAAATTATAGCTACTTGCATATTTGCAGCTGCTGTGCAATGAAACAAATCATAATATACGTCCTTTAAACCTTTTGCTGCCAGGCCCAGTCTAATATTTATCACTTCAGCTTGCTGGACCAGCTTTCAGCTTTGAAAGTTAGTAAAAGACCCCACCAAACCATATATTATCTGAACGCAAAAGGCTTGTAGAATTTAATGATAGTGCTACTGATGATACCCCATGCTGATAACCTCTCCCATGATAATTGCACAAATGTGTTGTATATAAAAATGAAAAAAAAATGTGTTTCAATCTTTTTTATTCAGTTTTAACAAGTGGTTAAAATGGTGAAAGATCTCCCCATGCAGGAGCTTGCAATTAGATTGTAACATAAATTAGCTCACAAAGAAGACAAAACTAAGCAATACATAGCTCACAATTTTATATTTTTTCCTAACATGGCAACAGCAAAATAGTGTTTATGAAACCATAACAACTAAGGGGTCCCTAAAACTACAGGACATCCCCTGGAATCACCAATATCCAAAGGGTGCTGCAAAAAACTAGACTGGACTGAGAGGAAGAAACAAGAAAAAGAGCAGAGACCAGAGGAAAGTTAGGAGGAAAGATGAAGCTAGAGAAAAGAAGCTAGCCCACCTACCAAGAAAGGAGCTAGGGAAGGGGTAGACAAATTTGGGGGAAAAGGAGGGCCAGAAGGTTAAAGGGCGATGAATGGGGAGAAGGTAAGGGCAAAGGAGCATCAGGATTGTCCCAAGCTGGCTGAGGAAAGATAGGAAAGGTATATGACAGCCATGACTCCCTAAAAATTAAATTTTTTAATAAAAATACACTAACATTATTATTAGCATACACAAATACAACATTCAAAACTCTTGTAATAACACTCAAATATTTGTAAACTATTATTTGTGTCCTTTCTCAGAAAATGAACATTGCAGGTATGAAAACTGTAAAATGAAAACCATATGTATGGTCAAAAATATTATAATTTATCATAATTTTTCCTTTACATACATTTAAAGCTAAAAACCTGGAGGCATGTCTTACGCCAATGTATTGTGGTAATTCACAATCTGCAGTGCAGAAAGTTGCAGTGCCATTCATTTTGGTAAATCTTGCTAGTGCATCTCAACGCATATGCGTTTTAGCACACAACAATACAAAAAAGGGAACTCTTTGTATCTCTGTGTACTGGTTGACTGCATTGGAAAAAGGTTCATGCCTTGTTTCTATATGTATTGTGGTATGCTGGTACTTCATATTTCAAAAATAATGGGATGCCTAAATGTAATGCATGTTAAAGCACAAAATAACACACATTAATAAGACATGTTGGCTGTTCAAAGGGCCCCTTTTTTTCCTTGTGATACCTACCTTTTCAGTGGTATCCTGCTGCTCTTTCCTTCTTTATGTGAGCACTTCATTAATTTCTGATAAAACACGTGGTTTTCTTCATGTTACTTTAATGCATAGGATGCACAATTTGAATGATACTCAATGCTCATTGTGATACCATTCCTTTTGAAGCACCCCAAAGCACTCAAGCAATTCATTTGCATTGTTGTATGTTTCTTTACACAATACTATGTTGCATTGCATTAGACAATAGAACCATGTACATTTTTAAATATGTAGGGTACATTGGCAGCAAATTCATATCGAAATAAGCTCCTTTAATGCAATGCATAGCAACATGCCACATATTGTGTATTAACATTAATTCACCGCAAATATGCAGTATAAATGGTCACTGTATGTTTTTATCTACTGTGGGGTATATTGGCAGCCCCTTTAATATTACTGAGCTTTTGTGAGTCAATGGGGTTTATTTACTAAAGGAAAATCCCCTTTGCACTGCAAGTGCACTTGGAAGTAAAGTCACTGTACAGCTTGAGAAAAAACAGCATTTTAGCCTGCACATGATTGGATGATAAAATCAGCAAAGCTTCCACTAATTTCCGATCTACCACTAAGATTTAGAGCGACTGCACTTCCAAGTGCACTTTCAGTGCAAAGTAGATTTGCCTTTCGTAAATAACCCTCAATGTACCTTAGCTCATGATCTCATTTAGCAACCATAAACCTACAGCCTTTTGAACTTCAGGGGACATAAGGGTACCAAGCAAACCTATTGCAAACATCCATGGCAGTAAAATGATTATACTATTTTCTATTGCTTATAGTTGTTTAAATCAAAGTAACGTTTAGCTTTTTGTAGCACAGTGTCTTACAGTTTATGTTTTGTACTGCTTTAACCACTTGAGTACTAGCTTGTATATACCCCAGGCCAGGCATGTTTCGTACTGTGATGGTTTGACTGACAAGTGACAACTATTCGATCACTGTACCCAAATCCATTTTTTTTATAATTGTTTTGAGACAGACATAGCTTTTTGGGGTTTTATTGAATAAACACTGTTTTTATTTTCTATATAAAAAGGAAAAAAAACAAAAATTTCGTTTTTTGCCCACATTTACTTTTCCTTTATTTAACTTAAAAAATAAATTCCACCCTCACTGGTGTTCAGGGGAAATCACACAATCATTGGCGGTCAGTAGCATTGTAAACCCCACACCTTCACTTTAAACTGCTGAAATCCTCTTTTCTGCTGTGTTGAAGTTTTTTTTTTTCTTTTTTCACATTGCATGAATAGAAGCAAGTATATAACTCAGAGTTCAGTAGCTCTGGTTCACAATTATGAAAATAAAAGAGAAAACCAAAATTTGAACACTAAAAATGGAATGGGAGGGAGGGGGAAAGGGAAGGTGACAGGGGAAGTATATTTACTTGTAAACAACACTGTGACATAATATTTCAAAGTAAAACAACACAGTAGATATTAATACTTTCAGGAGTGGAAGCAACATTGGGTACATGTGAGTGGTGATCTCAGGGAATAGCATGACAAGAATGATAGCAACAGATAACTCAACCTATTTGGAATATAAGATCTTGAGTCATCAAAGAGCTTGAAAGGCATGGCATTTCTAGGTGGGTAGAGAGATGGAGGGATCCCATAAGTTGCATATTTTAAGTTTTTATAGGGAGTTTAAAAGATCTTGTTTTAGATACCAGTCCGTGAATTTAAATGGGTGCATAATATTCAGCAGTTCCTTTTGGGTGAACGTGACCTCCATATATTTATGCCATCTTGCAAAGAAGCATGAAGTAGAATGGACGTTTAGTACAATAGTGTCCAGTCTCTCAAGGTTGAAGAGCGATAACATTGAGTGTTCCACAGCTGGAGGGCTAGGTGGTTGATTTCCAATGGGACATGATCATTCTACGAGCAACTAGGAGAGTTATATGAATCCATTGTGTAAGGTTAAGTGAGCCTGCTGATGATGATGTGGAAGGTAGAGGTTCACATCCAAATATACAAAATATCAGATTATTGAGTAGCCCAGATCTTATTGAATTTGAAAATGTATGCTAGCACCAATTTCCAATATCTAGTAATGGTTGGACATTCTCAGTAGAGGAGTAGAGTAGGACATGGTAGTGAACACCAGGGGCATTGTGCTTGAGTACAGTATGCCTTATTGGCGCAGAATGAGTAATATACCCTGTGGATAATTTTAAATTGTGTTTCAAGCCACGTCTCCAATATCGTGAGTTTGTGAATGCGCCGGTACCCCTCTAAGATCCTTTCTAGAAGTGTGTTGTCATTGAAGATGGCAGACCATTTCTGGAATGGAGCAAGATAATATTTATCAGATTGGTGCGTAATGAGGTATGAGTCTAAACTGGAGATGACGTAATCGTCCCTCTGGAGCACTATATCAATGAATGATTGTTGAAGGGGATCAGTTTGAAGTCCACAATAAGACCGGAGATAGACTAGAATTTGCTGATAATAGAAGATGTACGATGTCGGCAACGCTAATTCTCGTGAGAGGGTTTGAAAAGACTTGAATTCACCAGGTTTGCCTTGATACAGGGAAGTTATGTTAGTGAGTCCATGGGTGCACAGTAGAGTAAAGGCTTTATGCATGATTGCGGGAAGAAACATAGGGTTGCCCTGAATGGTTAAATGGCAAGATGTACTTGAGGGTAATCCCAGCAGTCTCCGCACTTCTTTCCGAGCAATCATTTTGTCTTTCATAAGAACACTTGTTTTAAGGTGGGGTTGTAGAGCTCAGATATTCGAATATAGGATGGCTTACAAAGTGTGCGGAGAGGCCAGAGCGCTCCCAAGTATATTATTAAAGTACTTTGATTTTCCAGACAACCAGTGAAGACCTTGTCTAAGCAGGCAAAAGAGGTTGTAAAAACATATATTAGCAAACCTGCACCACCCCCGGATTTAGGGAGATGTAGTTTTTGTAACGCTATGCATGGTCTCTTGTGTGCCCTTATGAAGGCCACAAGTTCCTTGTGTATTTTCTGTACAACAGAGTGCTTTAATAAAAGGGGTATGGTTTACATTGGATAAAGTAGACGTGCAAAAGAAACCATTTTAAAGAGGTGACATCTCCCAAAGAGTGAGGCCGCGTACACACGGGCGGACTGTTCGCCCAACTTTGTCCGCTGAACAGTGTTTCAGCGGACAGTCCGCTCGTGTGTGGGCTTCAGCGGACAGTTTCAGCGGACAGTCTGACGAACAAAGTTTTTCGGAATTCCCGTAAGACAGTCCGCTCGTGTGTAGGCTTGTTCGTCAAACTAAGTTCCGCGCATGCTCAGAAAGGATTTACACGCCGAAGGTTGCATTGCAGTGTATAGGACGTCGTTTTTCTAGTCCCGTCGTACGTGCCGTTCACGTCATCGCGCACGCTTTCAGCGGACTGTTCGTTCATCGTGTGTGGTCAAGTCCGCTCATGCAAATTTTGAGCGGACTGTTTGTCGGATTGTTTGACAAACTAAGTTGGGCGAACAGTCCGCCCGTGTGTACGCGGCCTGAGAGGGGAAGGGTTGCCCAAGCTTCCAACTCCTTTACAATTTTGGTTATCAGAGGTGGGTAGTTAAGACCATATAGAGAGGAAGGTTCTTGGCCTATATGGATACCCAAGTAGGTGATGTGGTGAGCCGCTAAGGTAAAAGGGGATGATGACCTCCATTTAACTGATACCTGGGGGTGTAATGGTAAAACCTCGCTTTTGTCAAAATTCATTCTAAAGCCTGAGCTTACTCAAAGGGCCTCAAAGAGTTCTCTGATTTTGTCAAAGTCTGCAAGAGGGTCGGTGGAGAAAAGTAATATGTCGTCCGCGAATAGGGCGGAACGGAATATTTGATTGCCTACAGTCATGCCACTGACTCTGTCAGATGAGTTAAGTTTCCTTGATAGAGGCTCAATAGCTATATTCAAGAGGGGGCATACCTGTCTCATTCTTTTTGTCAAAGGGATTGTGTTGGAGACTAAATCAGGTGTGACGAGGTGAGCCGTCGGGGAGGCATACATTTGTTGTAGAAAGTGCACAATCGGTCCAGAATACCTGAATACTTACATCAATTTGAATAGGCACGACAAATTGATATTGTCAAAAGCTTTTTCGGCATTGAGTGAGATGATGGCTACATCTTGGTCCGGGTGTGATTTAGCGTACTCCAGTGCCATCAGAACCTTACAGATGTTCAAGGTGGCAGAACACCCTGGAACAAAACCAGATTGGGCTGGGTGGTGTAAAGAGGGATGTAATGGAGCTAGATGTGAGGCTATTATTTTAGATAGAATTTTAACGTCTACATTGATCAGGGAGATTGGACGATATGAGCCTGGGTGTAGGGGGTCTTTTCCTTTTTTGGAGATTAGTCTAATGTGTGCCTGCATTCCCGTGGGGAGATAGGGGCCACCATCTCACACAGCGGTAAAGGCATGTATCAGAGTGTCAGGGATAAAGTCTTTTGTCAATTTGTAGAATTACGCTGTGTAGCCATCTGGGCCCGGAGCCTTGGCAGATACTAGAGATTTAATAGTCAGCTGGATGTCCTCTAAGGAGATGGGAGCATTGAGTGTTTCTAAGTGAGTGGAGTTGAGCTTAGGTAGGTGGGCCTCTGCCATCGTCTTGTCAGTCTAATCCTTAGAGTACAGGGTCATATAGTAGTCAGAAAAAAGTTTACTGATTTCCGCAGGTGAGGTAACAATGGGACCCACAGTGTTTTTTAAGGCGGACATTTGGCTAGGTCGTCTCGTTTAGACTGTTGCCAGGTTTGTACGTTATCGGGGGGTGCTGTTTATTGTAAGACATTTGTGTGCTAAGCGTAAAGCATCGCTGGTCTGCATGTATTGTTGCTAAGAGTGTTTCTTTTTTTTTGTTCAAAAAGTTTTTTATTAACATAGAAGACATAGAGTACATAGGAAACAGCATTTTGTCTTGTACACAATGATGAAAGATAGTAGCAAAATGTACTCTAGACCATGTCAGGTTACAATAAAGTTGACAAATTAGCAATATGAATTACAGCTGTCTGAAACCTAATATACACAAGCCTAGACACCAGAGCATATAAGCATATATATGCAACATACATAAAGGCTAGGACATTATCATACAGAAAAGTGCAGGAGAACTAGTTCTGTGTATACAGAAAGCTACAGAGCATTCGCACCTTAACTAGCGTTACCCAAAATCACCTCCAGGGTGAACGAATATTACGATTGAGTACATTAAGAGGGTGGATAGTAAAGTACAAGTAAAAAAAAAGTAGAAGGAGAAAAAGAGGAAAAGATGGAAAGACTAGAAAGGGGGTGGTAAGAAGGAGAGGAAGAGAAAGGAAAGAGAATAGAGGGGGGATGGGGGAAGAGAAAAGTAGATAGACAAGAATTTCGGCCGGCCGGCTCCCACTAAACAGCTATAGGCCAGCTGTTAACCGCTAATCAAGGAAAAAATGTTACTATGGGTCCAATAAATGGTGATCGAAGTGTAGGGGTAGGTAATGTTTAACCCATGGGTGCCAAATTTTAGAGTGTCGGGGGACAGTATCTTGAACAGTTGCTTCGATTTTGCTGTGTATCATTGCCTGCGTAACCCTGTTCTTGGTTTCAGTCAAGCGCAGGGTGGGAGTTTTCCAGGCTTTAGCTATCGTTTGTTTGGCTGCCGTGGTGACCTGCAGAGCAAGACGCATCTGCGCCTTGGTGTACAAATTTGGATAGAAATTGAGGAGGGCCAAAGCCGGGTCAGGATCTACTGTGTTGTCAATCAAAGTGGATAAAATCAGAAAAATCTCAGTCCAGAAGCGTTGAACCACTGGGCAAGTCCACCAAATGTGCAGGTGTGTACCCCTCTCGCCACAGCCACGAAAACAGTTTGGGGAGTAAGAGGGTAAAAATGTTGCTATTCTATCTGGCACTAAGTACCAACGCATGAGGACTTTATAACTCGCTTCCAGGGCCACAATATTCTGTGAGGAAAGCTTAGTATGTAGCCAAATATCAGACCAGTCGTGTCCTTCCAAGTTCAGGTTCAGGTCCCTGGACCAACATTGCGCATACGTCGGAAGTGTCGAAGGTTGGGAAGTAAGCTGTGCATATAATTGTGATATGGTACTTGGGGCGTGCGGATCAGAGTTGCATATTTTTTCGAATATTATGTACGTACTTCTTCCCCTGGTCAAGCCTATAGTCTGTCGCACAAAGTGTGAAATTTGGAGATAGCGGAAATATTCACTATTTGGTAGTTGTTTTTGGGCTTGCAGGGAGGAGAACGATTTGATTGAACCATTAGCCACCAGGTCACATATGCGAGTTAAATCTGACTGCACCCATGCTCGGAATGAGGAAGAAGAAGTGTAAGCAGGATAGAACTTAGGGTGACCGATGTAAGATAGTAAGGGGGAGTGTGGGGAAATCAACTGAAATGTTTTCCATAGCTTATCCCAAAGTTTGACAGAGTCAGAGGTCAGGGGGTTGGAGATGAGGCCTCGGGCAGCAGGGGGAAGCCAAAGAAGGTTAGTTAGGGAAATAAGGTGGAGATCTACCGCCTCTAGACTCACCCAGATGGGAACCTCAACTGTGGCATGGTAAAGCGTTATTTGGGCAAGCTGGGCCGCGTGGTAATATTGTTGGAAATTGGGTACGCCTAGACCACCGGCCCTATAGTGACGAAGTAAGGTGGGTCTAGAAATCCTAGGTTTCGTGGAGCCCCATATATAAGTGAAAACCCGGCTTTGAATGATACGGTGAAAATAGGAGGGCACTGGAATGGGGAGAACTCTATATAAATAAAGAAGCTTGGGGAGTAAAGACATCTTGATGGCGGCAATACGCCCCATCCAAGAGATGCAAAGGGGACGCCAATCTTGGAGTAAAGATGAGAGGTGTTTCAGCATTGGGAGATAGTTCGCTCGAAACAGATCTGCAGGATCACTGGTAAGTTTTATGCCTAAATACGGGATAGAGAAGCTAGACCATTGGAATGGGAAATTAGTCCTAAGAAGTGCCATAGTATCGTCTGGTAGTGTCACATTAAGGGCCTTGGATTTTGCCTGATTAACTTCTAGGCCGGAGATTTTAGAGAATTTGTCAAGGAGGTCGAGCAGATTAGGGATAGTAATGTGTGGGGAGGTAATAAACAGTAAAGCGTCGTCTGCGAATAGGCACAATTTCTGGGTAATAGAGGCAACCTCCAATCCCCTAATGTCCGGGTGAGCTCTAATAAGCGCAGTCGCTAAGAGTGTTTCTTAAATTGGGTAGTGCATGAAATAATTTTTCCCATCAAAAGTGCTTTACCTGCTTTCCAGAAACAGTTTGGATCTGTAATATACGCCCCATTTGTAGAGGCATATTCTGTTCAGGCTTCATATAATGTATAACGGAAATCCTCATTATCTGCCAGATAAGAAGGAAAGCGACATGTGGCGAGGAAGATATGGGTTTTGTATTGGTGAAGTGCACCACTATTGAACTGTGGTCCAAAATTCATGCATCACTGATTTTATTAAGGGTTTATGCAAATATATAGATATCTCCTGTGCTATTATCATGTATTACCTTTAATCCCGTCATTTCCAGTCGCATACCTTTTATATATATATATATATATATATATATATATATATATATATATATATATATATATATATATATATATATACATTTTTTATATATATAATTTTTAAAAATTAAAAATAATTTTTAATCCTTTTAAATCCCTTTTTTCATTTTAAATTAATTCCCCCTTCTTTTTTAAATATATTCTTTACTAAAATTCATATAATTTTCCCCTTTTTTCGTCAATAATAAATTCTCCCAATACATCATTTATGGGGACCTTTTTCCATCCTCCGTTTTTTGCTGTCAATTCTAAATCATGCGTCTATGATAGAAGTATATGGGTTACGCTCGCTGGAGCTACCCGCACATGTTTTTAAAGTTGGTCGTTTGCTCTATTATATAGCGATGCCCACCAACATTATGTCCACCGGTCGTTCTAGCGACACATTTTTACCAAGATGGCCGCTATACGTCTTCTGGCATACAGCAAACCGGATGTTTACATCCTTGAAACCAATAAAATAGCCGCCGGTCTACTTCCGGCGACCATGTCGAAAGGAATATGGGCGCCTCATTACTTCCGGCGCCCGTTTAATAATAAAAATCAGCTGCGTTCGTGGATTATATTTACCTGCCTATATATAGTCACTCCATATGCATTTAAGCTATCCCCTGATGAAGTCACGTGACCCGTGACGAACACGCGTCGGGAATTACTGCTACCGGAAGTGACGTTGGTCGAGCTTGCTGCTCGTTTTTACATTGCCTTTTGTCATCCTATGTTTGTGAGTACCTGAAGTCTATTTTCTTTAATAAATATTGCACTTTTTTAAAATACTACACTATGGGGCATCCTTCCTTTATGCTTTAATCCTATATACTCGGCATGAGACTACCTACGGCGAACACCCCAAAGTGACTCTTAACCACTTACAAACCGGACCATTTTGCTGGTCAAAGACCAGACCACTTTTTGCGATTCGGCACTGCGTCGCTTTAACTGACAATTGCGCGGTCGTGCGACGTGGCTCCCAAACAAAATTGATGTCCTTTTTTTATCAACAAATAGAGCTTTCTTTTGGTGGTATTTAATCACCCCTGTGGTTTTTATTTTTTTCGCTATAAACAAAAATAGAGCGACAATTTTGAAAAAAACGCATTATTTTTTACTTTTTGTTATAATAAATATCCCCCAAAAATATATATATAAAAAAAAATTCCCTCAGTTTAGGCCAATACGTATTCTTCTACATATTTTTGGTAAAAAAAATCGCAATAAGCGATTATTGATTGGTTTGCGCAAAAGTTATAGCGTTTACAAAATAGGGATAGTTTTATAGCATTTTTATTAATATTTTTTTATTTTTTATTTTTTTACTAGTAATGGCCGCGATCAGCGATTTTTATTGTGACTGCGACATTGTGGGGGACCCATCGGACATTTTTGACACATTTTTGGGACCATTGTCATTTATACAGTAATCACTGCTATATAAATGCAGCGATTCCTGTGTAAATGACACTGGCAGTGGGTGGCAGTGTAGGGGTTAAGTGTTCCTAGGGGTGTGTTACTAACTGTGGGGGGGGGGTTGGGCTTTCATTTAGTGAACACTGATCTCTGTTCCAATCACATGGAGCAGTGATCAGCGTCACTAGTTGCTAGGCAGAATGGAGAAATGCTGTTTACACGGCATTTCCTCCATTCAGCTGTCCCGTCAGACGATCGCGGGGATGCCTGCGGTGATCGAGTCCGCGGGTCCCGCGACTGGACTCACGGGGGTCCCGACCAGCGGGGTCCCGGCGGCGCGCTCCCGATGGCAGGGCGGCATTGAAGATTGGACGTACCTGTATGCCAATATGCCTGCCCGTGCCATTCTGTCGACGTACATCGTCGTGCGCTGGTCGGGAACCGGTTAAAGAGGCCACACACCATATAGGGAGTAGGAGAGGGACGCCAAACAGGAATTGCCATATTAGGATCCATAAAGGGAAAGACCTCCAGGAACACCTAAAGACATACTTAATATATGCTGTAACCTTACAGCAGTAAGGTAAGGGAACATCCATAAATTGACCACTTAGGATCACACTGAACTCCGTTGGATCACCCTAACCATCACCTATTGTACTGAAGAACACTCAGCACGTTATTTACACCTGTAGTTTACTTTATGCGATTTTTTTATTCGAAGTTCACTTATGCTTTATGCGACTTATGTTATAGTCGCTACACAACTTATTTGCACCTTATGCGACTGTATACAGTTAGCACTTTACTTCACTATATGCACCTTTATATGGACATTTGATATAAATAATTTTCCGTCAATTTAGACGACTGTTCAAACTTTATTTTTTTTCACTTGAATGTAGCCCTCAGCACTATTGCACCTTGTCGTTTATTTTTTAACTTATTTTAATATTTTTATACGTTATTTATTACGTTTTTCTATTAACCGTTGCACCTTCTATTATAATATCATCAATTGTTATGAATTATTTTTACCTCTGTGTATTGATGTGTATGCTAAATCACTGATCCATGGTATCATATGATTATTACATTTTACCTCTGTCATATATTTGATGTATTACTAGCCATCATCCACTTACCTGCATATACGCTTTTTTCATTTACTATATTCACCCTCGTTGGTTTTATTTGAATTTTATTTATACAAGTTTACACAATACACAACTATTTTAAATTTACATATCCTCTAGTACAGCGCACCACTATTGCTGTATTACTGATTTCCAAGAGACAACTTCAAGAATAATAGCGTGTTGGATAATTATATTAATCCTAAAGGCGTACAGGGAAAAGGGTCTGGAACCACCTGCTTCAATTAAAGCTCATTCTACCAGGTCAGTCTGTGCTTCTTGGGTGCAAATGCATCGGTCAAAATCATCTGCATAGAGGCATCATGGTCGTCATGGTCCCATCATACGTTCATGAAACATTACAGAATAGACCCAGGAACTCTCTTATCTGTTGAGTTCGGAAGACATTTGGAAGATATTACGTAAGAATGCTGGGGGGTTTTCTAACCCTTTCTTTTATGATATTCACTGATTATGAGGGAGGAGCCAAGGTGGAGCTTGTCACAGGTATGCTGTCATGGATAGGCATCAGGAAAAGAAAATTATGGTAAGTATGATACAATTTTCTGTTTTCTCATCAGCAGTATATGGCAGTTTTGCGACTTCTAGCAGTGCCTGGTTAAAGCTTATAGAAGGAGTTTCATACTGCACCTGGCTGTCCTATCAGGATGCAGGACCCCTGACCCTCTTTCTGGACAGTGCTCATTGATTGAGCTGATCACATGCACTCTCCCAAAAAGAATACACATCAAACTGAGCATGTGAAGCCTGACTTCAGTAACTCTGTCTTATCCGGACATGTTTTGGAGACAATGCAAGAAGGGGAGGATCTGTGCAAACAGGATCAAACAGCCTTTTTACATAATGCAGAGGATTAACCCCTTAGGTTCCAGTGAGTATAACAAGTGTGTGTTACTGCATATACAGACCGATATTACTGTTGTGGGTTTAGTAACACTTTAACCACTTCCCGGCCAGCGTACGCCGATGTATGTTGGCAGAATGGCACGGGCAGGCATATTGGCCTACAGGTACGTCCAATCTTAAATGCCACCCTGCCATCGAGAGCGCGCAGGCGGCGGCACGCTCGCATGCTGGTCGGGACCCCCGTGAGTCCGGTCGCGGGTCCCGCAGACTCGATCGCCGCGGGCATACCCGCGATCATCTCACGGGGCAGCTGAACGAGGAGATGCCATTGTAAACAGTATCTCCCCATTCTGCCTAGCAACAAGTGACACTGATCTCTGCTCCATGTGATTGGAGCAGAGATCAGTGTTCACTAAAAGAAGGCCCAGCCCCCAACAGTTAGTAACACACCCCTAGGAACACTTAACCCCTACGTTGCCACCCACTGGTTAACCTCTTCACTGCCAGTGTCATTTACACAGGAATCACTGCATTTGTATAGCAGTGATTGCTGTATAAATGACAATGGTCCCAAAAATCTGTCAAAAATGTCCGATGTGTCCGCCATAATGTCGCAGTCACAATAAAAATCGCCGACATTACTATTAAAAAAAAAATTATTAATAAAAATGCCATAAAACTATCCCCTATTTTGTAAACGCTATAACTTTTGCGCAAACCAATCAATAATCGCTTATTGTGATTTTTTTACCAAAAATATGTAGAAGAATACGTATCGGCCTAAACTGTAGGAAAAATGTTTTTTTTATATATTTTTGGGAGATATTTATTATAACAAAAAGTAAAAAATAATGCGTTTCTTCAAAATTGTTGCTCTATTTTTGTTTATAGCGTAAAAAATAAAAACCGCAGGGGTGATCAAATACCACCAAAAGAAAGCTCTATTTGTGGGAAAAAAAGGAAGTCAATTTTGTTTGGGAGCCACGTCGCATGACCGTGCAATTGTCAGTTAAAGCGGCGCAGTGCTGAATCGCAAAAAGTGGTCTGGTCTTTGGCCAGCAAAATGGTTCGGGCTGAAGTGGTTAAGGCATATGTTGTGGGGAGAAGGACAGTGGAATGTACTGCATGTGCAGTATATACAACACATACGCTTGTGTTCTATTTAATTGTAGCACTACCCCCATAGGAGCTGCTAGAGTATTGCCCAGGTATTTCCCACTTCTGTACTGACAGCCAGGCACACATTATTTCTGGCACACGTTATTTCTGCATCCAGGCACACATACACACTTCAACTTCACTGGGGTGTTGTTTTTTCGTTTTTTTTTTTTTAGAGGAATTTTGGATAGGGTAATGGATTTGCAGTACGATTCTCCAAAAGCACAGCTTGAGGACTCTAGCTGTTCTAAGATGGAGCATTAGGTAAAGTCCCTTGCTGGGAGCAGATGACAGACTTCACCTGATTTAGCAGTGTAGGAATAAAGAAGCTTGTGCAAAGTTCTTTGCAGTAGGTGACAGGTAGACAAAGTTCTTCATATTACTATCCAGTGATCTAGCTGACTAGAGAACACTGGGGGGGGGGGGTTAACAGCACTAGTCCCTGAGATCCCACAGATGTCTGTACTCACAGGCCTTTGTAGAGCAGTGGTAGCCTCTCTCAGTGATACCAGATGGATCCTCAGTAAGCTTAGAAGAACCAGGGCCACTCTTCCATTCCAGTCAAAGACCCTCAGGTCACTCACTTGGGACCACATGGCAGAAAGTGCCAGGGGAAGTAAGCCTGCCTCCACTCTGGCTGGTGCAATTCACTATGGGAAGGAATCAGAGCCCATGTGTTCCCAGAATACATATGCCAGCCTCAGCATGCTCAGGGGCACCCTTCCACATAATTGACCAGAGCTGCATACATATTTATGCTACACATTTGCCTAGCTCTCACCTATGTTTTGGAAAGCTCTACTAGTTTCCAGAAGGCAGGAGGAGCCGAGGCATACTTAACAGACCAGAGCATTAGGAGCAGTCCTTATGAGCAATTTGCATCATTCTGTTAGGCAGAATGATGAAGATAAAATTTCCTCTAGCTCCTCATTAGGCAGAGGAGCAAATTACACTAACCTAGCTATTTACATCCTAGCACCGATACTAGGAGAGTGCATCCTTAGGCGCAAACACTGTTCAGCCCGATGTAGCCCCATGCAACATGTTATGGGTGCCACTGCTTTTTTCCCTCTTAAATGTGCCAAAAAAGGCTATAGTCAATAGTATTATTACACTGCCATTGCTAACTACATAACATTTTCAATATGTAATGATTTTTAATATAGCCTAGGATTCAGAATTCTAGACTTATCTACCCCTGCCACAAGCTTATACTCACTGCACAACAACAGCAAAATAAAACGGCCTTTGGCAGAAAATGCTACTCTACTTATTATTGGTGGCCAATTAGGTCTGTTTCTCAGCTAAGCTTTCAGAATCTTCCCCTCCTACTATACATCTGCAAGATTGTAGAGGTAGATTTATCTTGGTTTTAACACTCTGGGGGTAATTTACGAAAGACAAATCCACTTTGCACTGCAAGTGCACTTGGAAGTGCAGTTGCTCTAAATCTAAAGCCGCGTACACACGGGCGGACTGTATGGCCAACTTAGTCCGTCAGACAATCCGACGGACAGTCCGTCCTACTTTCGAATGAACGGACTTGACCACACACGGATGCAAAACAGTCCATCGAAAGTTTGCGCGATGACGTGTACAGCACGTACGACGGGACTAGAAATAGGAAGTCCAATACACAGCAATGCAACCTTTCGCCGTGTAAATCCTTTCTGGACATGCGCCATACTTAGTCCGTCGAACTAGCCTACTCACGAGCGGATTGTCCGCTGAAACCAAAGTCTGCCGGACAATATTACGGAAATTCCGAAATACTTAGTCCGCCAGACTGCACGCTGAAAAAGTCCGCTGAAGCCCACACACAAGCGGACTGTCCGCTGAAATGTGTTTCGACGGACTAAGTTGGCCAGACAGTCCGCCCGTGTGTACGCGGCTTTAGGGGTAGATCTGAAATGAGTGGAAGCTCTTCTGATTTTATCATCCAACGATGTGCAAGCTAAAATGCTGTTTTTTATTTTCCTTGGATGTCCCCCTCGGATCTACAGCGACTGCACTTTCAAGTGCACTTTCTTCTTGTCTTTTTAGTTTACTGGGAAAAATAAAATGGCCATTACCAGTGTAGAAAATAGTAACAAAAGCTTTGCATTTCCAAGTTTTGGTTTATCGTGCTGCATATGCAGTTATGTATATTTCTCAGCTTATTTGCTTGCAAACACTTCTGAAAATGTGTCAAGAAGCACTTATGAAAAGATGCCAGCACAACAAGGTTTAAATATAAACATCACTGATGCTGTAATCATAGTATGCAAATTGCCATTTAGCACAACTATAATAACCAAAGGGAACATGCATTTATGGGGATGTACTCACAGTATAAGAGGATTAGCCTAGGCCTGCCCCAAAGATATTATCAACATATAATATGTGCAACAAAATGGTAGCAGATCCAGATCCCTAGAAGGTCTTTCATCCTGCAGTGCCAAAAAGCTTCTGAACTCATAACTTTAATTTCTTGGATTACATAGTATTAAAAGGTGGCAAAAAGTTTATGAACTCATAATTTTAATTCCTTGCGTTACATATGCCGCGTACACACGTAGCCGACTATCCGGCGGACTTCCCGCCGGATTGTCCGCCGGACTTTCCGAACGGGCTACTTGCCCACACACGGCATTTTTTCAGTGGACTAATATGGCGTACTAAGTCCGCCGGACTATCTGCCGTACTTTTGAAATGAACGGACTCGCCCACACAGGAAAGTCCACTCATTTTGAGCACGTCTCCAGGTAGGCGGGGCCCGCGAAGGAGATGTCGCTGGCCCCGCCACCTGGTATGGACTGGTATGGGGAACCCCAACGCCGGTGGCCCGGTCTTCTGTCGCCGCCGTCTTCTGTTCTTCTGTTCTTCTGTTCTTCTCTTCAGATGTTGCCTCGTCGCTCTCTCTGCTCACAATGATGGGGACCAGGCACGCGGCGACTTATATAGGGACATCACCGGATGATGTCCCCGCCCAGTATGTCACAGTCACAGTCACAGTCCCAGTCCCAGTCCCAGAGGATGCTGGGACTGGGACATCATAATAGGCGGGGACATCATCCGGTGATGTCCCTATATAGGTCACCACGCGCCCAGTTCCCGTCATTGTGAGCAGAGAGAGCGACGAGGCAACATCTGAAGAGTAGAAGAGAAGAACAGAAGACGGCGGCGACGACGGCGACGGCGGCGACAGAAGACCGGGCCACCGCCTGTAAAAGAGCTAGAAGAAGGCGCGGTGGTCCGGCAAGAAGAACCGAAGAGGGGGACAAGACCCCCGAAGTCAGAAGAAGAGGGCGGAGGTGAAGAAGAATGCCGGACTCCTCCGCTAGTAAAAGAGCTAGCAGCAGATAGCTGAGGAGTCCGGCGAGAAGACCCCCGAAGACTTAAGACCCCCGGATCTGTGCAATAAACTATTTTAACCCTTGTGTGTTGTGTTTTTTTTTACTTTTATTTACAGGTGAATGGGTAGGGGTACATTGTACCCCATACTCATTCACATAGGGTGGGGGGATGGTATCCAGGGGCCCCCTTATTAAAGGGGGCTCCCGGATTCCGATAAGCCCCCCGCCCACAGACCCTGACAATCAACGGCCAGGGTTGTCAGGAAGAGGCCCTTGTCCTCATCAACATGGGGACAAGGTGCTTTGGGGTGGGGAGGCTGCGCCCCCCCCTTCCCCAAGGCACCCCCCAAGTTGAGGGCACACGGCCTGGTACGGCTCAGAAGGGGGGGCGCTCGCTCGTCCCCCCCTTTCCTGGCCGGCCGGGTAGCGTGCTCGGACAAGGGTATGATGTGGACCTGGGGGGACCCCCACGCCGATTTTTTTCAGTGTTGGGGTTCCCCTTTAAGTCCATACCAGGTGACGGGGCCAGCGATGCCTCCTTCGCTGGCCCCGTCTACCTGGAGACGTGCTCAAAATGAGTGGACTTTTCTCCGCATGGGAAAAGTCCGCTCATTTCAAAAGTACGGCGGACTGGCATACCAACGGCCAGATTGTCCGCCGAAATGCAAGTCCGGTGGGAAGATTGGAGTGCAAAAATACTTTCTAATGTCGCGTACACACGATCAAACAATCGGGTGGAAAAGTCCGGCAAACTCAAGTCCGCCGGACAATCCCCCCGTGTGTAGCGTCCGGCTGACTTTTTTTTACCCGAAAGTACGGCCGACTTAGAAAGTATTTTTGCACTCCAATCTTCCTGCCGGACTTGCATTTCAGCGGACAATCTGCCCGTGCGTATGCCAGTCCGCCGTACTTTTGAAATGAACAGACTTTTCCCACCCGGAGAAAAGTCTGCTCATTTTGAGCACGTCTCCAGGTAGGCAGGGCCCGCAAAGGATGCGTCGCTGGCCACCGTCACCTGGTATGAACTTAAAGGGGAACCCCAACGCCAAAAAAATTGGTGTGGGGGTCCCCCCAGGTCCACATCAGACCCTTGTCCGAGCACGCTACCTGGCCAGCCAGGAAAGGGGGAGACGAGCGAGCGCCCCCCCCTCCTGAGCCGTACCAGGCCCCCCACCCCAAAGCACCTTGTCCCCATGTTAATGAGGACAAGGGCCTCTTCCCGACAACCCTGGCCGTGGGTTGTCGGGGTCTGCGGGCGGGGGGCTTATCGGAATCCGGGAGCCCCCTTTAATAAGGGGGCCCCCGGATACCGGCCCCCCACCCTATGTGAATGAGTATGGGGTACAATGTACCCCTACCCATTCACCTGTAAAAAAAACACAACACACAAGGGTTAAATAGTTTATTGCACAGCTCGGGGGGTCTTCTCGCCGGACTCCTCCGCTATCTTCTTCCTTCTTCCAGCTCTTTTACTAGCGGAGGAGCCCGGCTTTCTTCCTCGCCGCCACCCTCTTCTTCCGACTTCGGGGGTCTTGTCCCCCTCTTCGGTTCTTCTTGCCGGGCCACCGCGCCTTCTTCTAGCTCTTTTACAGGCGGCGGCACGGTCTTCTGTCGCCGCCGTCTTCTGTTCTTCTCTTCTACTCTTCAGCTGTCGCTGCTGTCGTCGCCGCCTGGGGGGGGGATTGTCCGGCGGACTTGAGTTTGCCGGACTTTTCCACCCGATTGTTTGATCGTGTGTACATGGCATCAAAAGTACGGCGGATAGTCCGGCGGACTTAGTACGCCGTATTAGTCTGCTGAAAAAGTGCCGTGTGTGGGCAAGTAGCCCGTTCGGAAAGTCCGGCGGACAGTCCGGTGGGAAGTACGCCGGACTAAGTCCACCGGATAGTCCGCTACGTGTGTACACGGCATAAGTCCGCCGTACTTTCCGGTAAAAAAAGTCAGTCGGAGGCTACACACGGTGGGATTGTCCGGCGGACTTGAGTTTGCTGGACTTTTCCACCCGATTGTTTGATCGTGTGTACGCGGCATTAGTGTTAATAATGATAACAAATCACTGGTTCCGATGGGAGGTTAAAAATGGTAAAAATTACAAACATGTCCTAGAAAAACTTAGAATAAGGGTTATTAATAATTTGTGTCTCTCCAGGACTATAACACTTTTAATATTTGTTGTTTTTGGTCTCGAAATGTAGATATATGAGTGCCACAATTGTTAAGCAATATCTCATATTTGTACTACATAATTGCACAATGTACAATTATGTGGCTTTAAAACTTCCCCAAACATGCCTAAGGAATTTGTAAATGTATAATGTCGAGGTACTATCTTTGATGCTAGCTATGCATTATGAATTAGATGGAGGGGCTCTCCAACATATCTTTGTGTGCATATACATAACTGAATGTGTAGTTACAGTATACAGTAAGTTTGTGTATATATACAGTATTTGCAATTATAATAGTTACAGGGGTGATATTGTGATTGAGGGGAATTATGGAGCTTTTTGAGTTTAGTTAGACTCCATTCACACAGGGGCAACACGAGTTTCAGCGCAACTTTTGGAGGCAACTTGGACACGACTTGAGTATGGATAACAGCGCGACTTGGAGTGACTTTAACACGACTTGGGGTGAATTACAACATGACTTTAAGTCACCCCAGGCCAGGCGACTTTGGCCGTGGCAAATCAGAGAATAATGAGCTCTCAAGGGGGAACTCCACGCCAAATTTTAAATAAAAAACCCGGCATGGATTCCCCCTCTGGGAGCATACCAGGCCCTTAGGTCTGGTATGGATATTAAGAGGAACCCCCTACGCTAAAAAAATGGCGTGGGGGTCCCCCCAAAATCCATACCAGACCCTTATCCGAGCACGCAGCCTGGCTGGTCAGGAAGGGGGGTGGGGACGAGCGAGCACCCCCCTCCTGAACCATACCAGGCCACATGCCCTCAACATGGGGGGTGGGTGCTTTGGGGAAGGGGGGCGCCCTGCAGCCCCCCCAGCCCAAAGCACCTTGTCCCCATGTTGATGAGGACAAGGGCCTCTTCCCGACAACCCTGGCCGTTGGTTGTCGGGGTCTGCGGGCAGGGGGCTTATTGGAATCTGGGAGCCCCCAGATCCCGAACCCCCACCCTATGTGAATGAGTAAGGGGTACATCGTACCCCTACCCATTCACCTGGGGGAAAAAAAGTGTCAATAAAAAAAAAAAAAACACAACACAGGTTTTTAAAGCAATTTATTAATCAGCTCCGGGGGTTTCTTCTGAATTCTCTGCTCTGTTCGACCTCTTCTCCCGCTCTCCAGCGTCATCTCCCGCTTTCCGGCGCCTTCTCCCGGGCTCCTCTGCTGTCTTCTTGCAGCTATTTTACTAGCGGAGGAGCCTGGTCTCCTCCGTCCTTCTTCCCTCTTCTCTCTTCTTTCTTCTTCCAATGTTGACATGGCGCTCTTTTCCGCTATAATGGCTTGTGCGACACGTGCGGTGACTTATATAGGTATGGGGCGTGGTCGCCGGGTGATGTCACACATTTACCCCACCCCTTTATGACGTCAAAGTCCCAGCATGCCCCAGGACTTGGTGTCATAAAGGGGGGGTCACCGTGTGACATCACCCGGTAACCACGCCCCATACCTATATACCGCCGCAGGGCGCCCCCCTTCCCCAAAGCATTCACCCCCCATGTTGAAGGCATGCGGCCTGGTACGGTTCAGGAGGGGGGCGTTCGCTCATCCCCACCCCCTTTCCTGACTGGCCAGGCTGCGTGCTCGAATAAGGGTCTGGTATAGATTTTGGGGGGACCCCATGCCGTTTTTTTTTTGGCGTAGGGGGGTTCCCCTTACGATCCATACCAGACCTAAGGGCCTGGTATGCTCTCGGAGGGGAAACTCATGCCGTTTTTTTATTTAAAATTTGGCGTGGAGTTCCCCCTCGAGAGCTGATTATTCTGTGAGAGGTGACATTGTCGTCTCAATATACATGGAGATCTCACTTGGAGGCGACTTCCATTGAAATCGATGGGTACCAGTCGCCTAGAAGTCGGATAGAAGTAGTACAGAAACCTTTTCTGAAGTTGGAGCGACTTCAGTAGTGTGCATTAAGACGGCTCTCATTCACTTACATTGTTTTTTACATGTAGCACGACTTGAGGCGACTAGGGGCGACTTGAAGTCAGATCCAAAGTTGCCCCTGTGTGACTGGAGTCTTAGGGGTAAATGTCCTGTTTAGATGGTGGGATTTGGTGGTAAAATGTTAAAGTGGGGTACCCCCTAAAAAAAAAAAATTAAAAGTCAGCAGCTACAAATACTGCAGCTGCTGGCTTTTAATAATCGGACACTTACCTGCCCCAGGGTCCAGCGATGCGGGGGAACGAAGCACCCCCTCGCTCCCCGCTCCGCTCGCGGTGCCGTCATGCATACTGTGGGCACCCGGCTGTGGCTTCACAGCCGGGCACCCACTGCGCATGCGCGAGCGGCGCAGGGCGCCGTGATACGCCGTACAGTCACCTGGGACACATGACAGGTCCCAGGTGAATGTGCGGCGCGAGGGGAAGTGATGTCACCAGCCTGGGCAATGAGGAAGGCAGATTACGAGGGACCCCCTAGCAACCGGTATTTAGAGGTGAGTAAAAAATTTTTTTTTTGCCAATTATTTTTTTTTTTTTTTTTTTTACGAATTTTAAGCACTTTTAATTTTTTGGTGGCAACACCACTTTAACATAAAACCAGAGAATGAAAATAATTTAGGTACTGTGGGAATTCATTCTAAACATTTCTATGCAAAAGTTTATTATGGGTGTTTATTTCCCACATTAGAAATGTTGAGTTCACCCACAGGCCCACAGATCTTTTGCTCTCAAACTGTCACTTTCGATATTCTTATTAGAGATTGTCAGTATAGAAGTTATTTGCACAAGAGCAGCAGTGAATATATTTTATCAGGCTTTCCTAAACCTGATTTTTACCCACTTTCTGTCATCAAGTCCCTATACTCTGCACTAAAATATCAAGAAAATACTGCCAAACAAGTTGGATGGAGGAATCCTCCCCACTGCACTCTTGTATCCTGACAGCAGAACTCTTCTGCTGTCAGAATATAGGATCAGAAATGCAGCCTGATGGTTACATGCCCTAATTGAGTGAATATTTTGGAGTGGGAATGGCCATAGATGGATCTAAGTTCAGGCAGTCCCTGGTAAAGCATTAGAATTTGAATTTATCTATGGCGAGCACAACTAAAATTCTAGCTAGGGCACTGATAAACTGATTAATTGATGACATGTGTACAACAATTACAGGCAACACATAAAAGTGCACTGCTAATCTATTTTGTCACAATGCACCTGTGATAAATGGAATATTTATTCAATTTACCTTCATCTCAGTTTTCTGTACTACACTACACTCCATCCAAAGCACATACAGAAGAAATAAAAACGTGTGTGAATTTACATGAGGCATGGAGCAATTAATATTTCCCTGCCTCCAGCCCTAAGTTGCGAAACAAACTAGTCGAGGAAAAGTTGGGACTTTAGGAGTATAGAGGGAGTATAAGTACTCAATTACCAACTAAAGGGTAACCACCAATGTCACCCAGACAGGATTCCGCTAGGCATTTGGCACCAAAACCCTCACAGGGAAACGCCAAATGGACAAACTCAATGTCAGCCCATGACGTTGGCATAGCCGACATCATGAGTGGGACATTGGAGGCATGGCGTCGATGCACAGCGGGACATGGCCCAAACCCCCACATCTCAAAGAGGTGGAGGGGGAAGGGGAAAGTGTCCGGGGTGCCTCACAGCTTCCGAGACTGTGATGGCCAGCCAGTGTCCGAATGCCCACATCCCTCACAGACAACCATGAATAGACCATAAGCATGTAGGGGTGGGCCTATGTATAGTAAAACAAATGCACTCAACTAAACCTCTCCCATGCTAACACATCATGGACAAATTATAATTTGAAACAATAAATATACAAAATTGTACCATTGCTGTATATTAATAAATAAACCATACATAACTGAAATCATACTTCCAGCCCTATTCAATTAATGAAGAAATAAAAATGTGTGGGACTATATTGAGGCATAGGAGCAATGAATAGTTTCCAGCCTCCATCCCTAAATTGCGAGACTAACTAGGGGAGGAAAAATCGGGACTTTATATGAAGCATGCAGTGTAAATGGGTTACAAATATGTCTGGCAGGTGAATCATAGAAGTATAAAACCGCTTTAACATGGTACATTATAAACAGGAAACCATTTTATATAAAGATCAGTTTCATTCCATACATGTAATACATATAAGCATCATAGCATAATAACATAGTAATACATGGTAGCGCCAGACTCTCTTGATCCATATGAATAGTATAACTATAAAGCATATACAGGGGTACAGTATGGTACAGTGACAGGTTGAAAGTTGTTTCTAGAATGTAAAAACGTGGGTAGCATCAAGTAGCTCGACATGTTTCGTGGAATACCTCCACTCATCAGGAGCAGATGTAATATAGGGATCTAAAGATATTAGATTATAAGGATTATTATCAATGGGTATCAGCATGGGGGGGGGGGGTAATAAGGAAAGAGGACAATAAATAAATCCATTACCAACCAATGGGTAATCACCAATGTCCCACAAGGCACATAGTGGAAAGGGAGATGCCAATACCCAGGTGGGATTCTGGTAGGCATTTGGCGCCAAAACCCTCACAGGGAAACTCCAGGTGGACACGGCCTGAACCCCCCGCATCTCAAAGTGGCAGAGGGGGAAGGTGAAAGGGTCTGGTGTGCCTTGCAGCTTCTGAGACTGTCACAGTCTCGGAAGCTGTGAGGCACACTGGACGCTTTCCCCTTCCCCCTCCACCTCTTTGAGAGGTGGGGGTTTGGGCCGTGTTCTGCTGTGCATCAACGCCCCGTCTTCAGCATCCTATGCATGATGTCAGCTACACCAGGGGGGGATCCAGAGTCTAGTTTCGGGAAGGGCACTGCCAGAAAATACGTTTTTTGGGGGGAAATTTACCAGGGAAATGGCTGGTGTTGGCGCTTCAATCATCACGGCACCATGGATGATATGCTGTCAGGACGATTGAAGCGCATTATTTCTATTATTACATTCTTATATAAAATGAAATTCAACTCACCATAATGCAGAATCAGTGGGAGCCCTGAGCGTGTCACTTGCCACCTTCGCCTGCCACCAGATGCAGCTTGTCACTTGCCACGTCACTTGTCACCAGATGCGGATTGTCACTTGCCACATCTCCTGCCACCAGATGCTGATTGTCACTTGCCACGCCACCTGCCACATGTTGCGAATTGTCACTTGCTACCTCACCTGCCACACGTTGCAGATTGTCACTTGACATGTCACCTGCCACATGTTTCGGATTGTCACTTGCCACGTCACCCGCCACGTGTTGCGGATTGTCACTTGCCACACGTTCCAAATTGTCACTTGCCAAGTCACCTGCCACACGTTATGTATTGTCACTTGCCACGTCACCTGCCACACATTGCGGATTGTCTCTTGCTGTGTCACTTTCCTGCTAAGGTGGTCTCTTGCTGTGTCCCAGAGTCAGGCAACAGATTACCAGTCAGGGAGCAGAGAGAAGATGTCATCTCTCTGCTTCCCACGGCTGCCTGCACAGTCAGGGTGGAACTACACTGCAGGAATGCAGGGTGGGCACCGGGCACTGGGCAGGGGAGCAGAGAGATGATTGGCAGCCATCCGCTCCCCCACTGAGCCACCCAGCTGGTCACTCGCTCTCTCTCACCCGCCCGTTGAGCCTCTGCCCACTCACCAACCGAGCTGGCCGACTGCCCGGCCTGCCCGCGGAGTTGCCCGCCCTCTCAGCCATTGAGCCGGAGCCGCCTGTGGAGCAGCCAGCCCGCCCACTCGCTCACCCACATTCTCAAGGGGGGGGAATTGCCTGATTGCCCCCTGGATCTGCCCCTGAGCAACGATGACATCATGCACCGACATTGGGTTTGTCCACCTGGCGATTCCTTGTGAAGGTTTCGGAATCCCGCCTGGGTATTGGCATCTCCCTTCCCACTATGTGCCTTGCCTGACATTGGTGGTTGCCCATCGGTTGGTAATTGAGTACTTATACTCCCCTCAGTGTGTCCAGACAATCCCTGTGGCTGTTTTTTTTCTTGTGGACACTGTGCACCAATCAATCATGTATTGATCTAGATCTCAAGGTAATACTTTGGCCCCTTCTTTTTCTTACTTGGTTTCCCACACCGTGGGTTTGAGTGTGGTCTCCTTTCTGATTTTAGCTTCTATTATGTTACTCTGTACAATATCTATTTTTTAACTACTTCTAGGCTTCACCTATAATATTGTGTCAACTGCACTTTCTATTACTTTTTCAAACCAGTATTGGTTCATCATCTACACTTTTATTAGGTACACTAGACTGGTATTTGTCATATCAACATTTCTATCTATTCTGTATATTCACAGAGGTTTATTATGTTGATGTCTCCTTTATCACCCTTATCCATGGGATACCACACTCCCTGGAAGGTCTGTCCTCTGATGTTTTGCCATCACTGCACCTTGAGTTATACCACCTTAGCTCCCAGGATTGATGAACAATCCGGCTGGACCTTAGCCTTCATTGCATTTCCTTCTTTTTTTTTCCTTTCTGTATCACCATTTACATTCAAATTTCCTCATTATATCTGAATTTTAAGGGTAGTTGCAAAAACATTTTGAAGATCAGGCTTTATGAATGTGTAAGGTAGCAAGGTGGATATTCTAATATATCAAGCAAGTGTGTTCCGATACTATGGACATAAGGGACTGGGGTAGACTGATGCATTGCAGCAATATTTAATGAAAAACCAAAGTACTCCCTGTATGTAACTCAAAGCCTCAAATTTTTGCAGGAACGTACCTTAACTAATAACTGTTTTGGGATTGAGTAAACAGCAAAAACTCAAATATGCATATGCAGATTCGCAGAACCTATGTTGCAAACTGTTTTCATGTTTTTAAGACAGACGAGTCACCAGATATAAAATTATAGGATTATGAGAAAAACATTTTTCATGAAAAAATTGTTCCTCAGAGTTAGAGACTGTCTTATTTATTTGTCTTATTACAGCAGCACAACAGCCCAAATATTTTTCCTACAGAAACAAATTATTTTAATAAATGCTGCACTCATTGGTCATAAGAAAAGCATGTATTATAGTTATAAAATCAAAGTTGAGAAGCTTTTTATGGCACACAAGGAGCAAGGTAAGAAACTCAACATTATTGGATCTAACTCCCTCAGCTAAACCATGCAGAGTAGTTTTTATTGTCTCCTAATTTTAAAAACAAATTAGTTATTGACAAATCTTCTTGACTGTCGAGGAGGCACTTTCTGCTCATTTAACAAAGTCCTAATGTAATAATGTTCTCTCTCTGGCAGAACAAGTGCAAAAAACAAAATTATGATACCAGTTATTATTCCTGTAAAAAGTGCTGGATTAACTGGACGACAGCAGTAACACAACAATAATAGCAGCCAGTCTGATCAGATTAAAGCTAGCAAAAAGACAAGATGTGCACACGGGCAGGGCAATATAAAATCAACATATAAGTTCTCCAGGACACCTTTTACCTGATCAGCTGAAAAACCTACCTAAACTAAATGGTTTCTACTCGTCAGGATAAAAACAGAGGTTTTGATGCATTGATTTTTATTATATGCAAATACATGTAAAGTCACACTGCCAAGGCACCTCTAAAAAGTGTGGTCCCTATCTGATATCTATCAGCAATAAATAAAATATCAGCAGGCTTACAAGGCTACACTACTGCATAACGAAACGCGTTGACGCCATCATCGCCCTGATGCCACAGCATCATCCCCTGTACTGTTGGCGAGCATGCGAGAGGATTCCTTCAGATCGGAGAGGGACCATACATGTATCCTTGGTCATTGGCCAAGCTGACCTTTATGCAGAGATATCGGGATTGGTGAGAGGAAGTTGCAGCAACTGGCGGCATTCATCCCACTCTACTGGCATAGAACTACTTGTCTTGCAGCACAGGAAAGGATGGATATGGGAGTGTAACATACACTTGCCTGGGAAAAACCAGATACCAAGCATGTACTAAGAAAAAACTGATAGAATCCATGGAAGGGTATAGTACTACACCAACCTGCTGGCATCTTGAGCATGTAACCCTATTGTGAATCATCACAGACTGGTTTCTGCATGAACTCCTATTACCCTCTATATCCCTTTATCCTTCTTTTATCAATGATAAATCCACTGCACTTCCATCCTTCCCTGTATGCCATCCATCCATGACCCTTTTTTTGTGGAATTGCCACCAGCCACTCTGAATTGTCGCATTTTCCAGAAAGGCTTTGATATAGTGCTCTCAAATATATTGAACACTATTCAGCATAATGTATACCAAATTCCACAGCAATATTGACAACTCAGCATATGGGTTCATCAGGAACTCAGTAATTAGATGGATAACAACCTTCTGTTCTTCTATACACTGGAATGTTAGGCCCGTCCAGCCAGTGTAGTGCTTTCAGCGTTTTCCTGCTGTTCCTGGGCCATCCAGATCCTCCACAGGTAACTCCAGTGTGCTGTTACCTCTGGTGATTCCTTCTTCTTCAGCCATGTTACCATCTGTTTCTCCTGCCCATTTCATTCCGGCCAATCTCAAAAAGGATATTTTGGTGGGGAAAGATCCCTGGCATCCCTGCTCATTGCATCTCAGGATGTAGTTAAGAACAAGGCTTATGCTTGCGGGGAAGTCTCGGTGGTCCTCAGAACCCGTGATCCCAGGCTTAATTGCAAGCTGAGCATTGCCGAGTTTGTCCTTGCCTTTGGCATCTACAGGGATGTCATTTGCGCAGTCAGTCCTGGCAGGAGGGAGGAGATGGACCTCTATCTCCAGAAGGTGGTTGATCTGGCCCACAAGTATGGCGATTATCATAGATCTTTCTCATCCAAAGTCGCTGTCACGTGGGCCCAGTTCCAGTTGGTCACATGTTGGATCAACATTGACACCAAATTATTCTGCAGGCATTTTGCCAGTCAAAAATCTCCACTATGTGCCAACTGTCAGTCAGCTGCCCACACCGCCAACTGGTGTCCCAACCTAGAGCACCTGGGGGCTTCAGGGTCTAACAGGCCAGGGTCCAGTGGTTCTTCCTCTGGGCCTTCCGGGCAGTTTGATAAACTCAGCAGACCCATAAATTTGCTAGACAAGGCTCAGCTTTGCAACAATTTTACCACCTGTAATTATAACCAGCGCAGGCTGCTCCATGTTTGTGCTAATTGTTTCAGGGCTCATGCCAAAACTGCCTGTCCTATCAAGGCGTTGAGTTCACCCTGACTGAGCCAGGTTGGAGTTCTGGTTGGGTCACCACCCATCCTGGGCTCTTAGGCGGTTTCTGGTCGATGGGTTTTCTGAGGGATGCTACATGGGCCTGATAACCCTTCCTTTACAATCTCATGAATGTGCCAATTTGTTGTCTGCTGCCTCCAATGTCGGGTTAGTGGATGAATTGTTGCAGGATGAGTTGACTAAGGGGTTTGTCTTTGGGTCTTTTTTGTCTCCGCCATTTAGCATGTGGAGGGTGAGCCCCATTGGTGTCATGAAGGGTAAATTTTCTAATAAATATAAGTTGATTTGCGATCTATTGGCTCCTCATTCATCACCCATTCCTAGTTTAAATTCCCTTATACCACCTGAGGAGTTCTCCTTTCAATACTTATCGGTTGACTTCATCCAGGATATCTTAAAGTTAGGCGTGGGCACCTAGTTGTCTAAGGCTGACACCTCTGATGCCTTCAAACTCCTCCCCATCAAACCTTCTCTCTGGCACTGGCATGGGTTCAAATGGAGGGAGCAGTTTTACTTTGCCACCAAATTGACGTTCGGCTCCAAGAGCAGCCCTTGGCTTTTTAACACGTTTGCCTCAGCACTTAATTGGGTTTTGTCATCGCAGTTAGGGTGTGGCAAGGTCCTTCATTACTTGGATGACTTCTTGCTACTTGAAAGCCTGGCACAGCCATCCAAAGATCTCGCCACTCTCATCGAGTTGTTCAGGGATCTAAACGTCCCCTTGGCTACCCACAAGATTGATGGGCCTTCCACCATGATCACCTTTCTAGGGATCACCTTGGACACCGTCCGCATGATCGCCAGCTTGCTGGAGAGCAAACTGGTCAGGATCCATGGGGATCATTCACAATTTGGTCAGATCCCCGGTGTGCTCTAAGAGACAGTTAAGTCTCTCATAGGCATGCTCAACTTTGCCGTGAGGATCATTCCTCAGGGCAGGTCATTTGTATCCAGTCTCCTGGCTCTCCTTCTGCTCTGCCCAGACGCTGACTCAGTGGTGTGGTTGCAGGCCAATGCTAGGGCTGATCTACTAATGTGGGATTGGTTCTTGTGTGAGTGGAATGAGATTTCCATGTTCATTCATCCACCTACGACAGCCTCTCCCAGGGTCTTTTCAGATGCTGCTGCCTCGGTAGGCTTCTCAGCCATTTTTTGGTGCCAGTGGCTTGTGGGTCCCTGGCCTTTGGAGGTGTCAGAGATCCCTGAATTTTCCCGGACATCCACACTTTTTGAGATTTTCCCTATTGTGGCCTCAGCTTGTACCTGGGGACCCCCGTAGCTGATTTATTGTCCCTCTCACCCTTCGGGTTGGGTCCCAGTTTGGTTCTGAAGGCAGCGGTGTTCCTCTGTTTCCTTGGGTTCCTCAGACCTGGGGAGATGTCCCAAGCCAGTCCCCACACACCAGTTCTCCACAAGGGTAGTCTCACCAGGTTGTTGGATCATTTTGCATTACAACTCCCCAACAACAAGAACTGGCAGGTGGGGCAAGGGTTTGTCATTAACTACTACAGGACAAACGCTGCCTAGTGTCCGGTGGAGGTTTTGGATCGGCTAATTTGTTTAGTCTCTGCAGCTCCTCTCGACAGCCCGTTGCTTCCCTTCCCTATGCAGGGTCTCTCATCCAGTCAGTTCATTTCTCATGTCAGGATTTTGATTGGTAGATAGGAGTTCAACCCAAAACAGTTCTCGGGGCACTCTTTCAGGATTGGGGCAGCACTCGCGGCTTCCAAGCAGGGGGTCCCTTCCCATGTCATCAAGTACATGGGGTGCTGGCAATAATCTTGCTACAGTCGGGACATTCCGGATCCCCATGTGGAGGTCAAACGTACTTTTTCCACTTTGTTGGATTAATTATTTATCGTGTTGTTTCATTAAATTCACTTTCTGTACCTAGTTGGTGTCTCTGTGCCCTCTTTTAAGCATACTCTCATGGGCGGCCATGGCACACCTCAGGTCACCATGGTTGGGGTTATGTTCGCTCCAGTATCCAGACTCTGACTACAAGTTAGCAGGCTGGTCATTGGCTAGCCTGTATTTGTAGGAAGAGTGTGGAGTCTTATAATCTCCCCTCCTTCCCCCATGCTCTCTTCAGCTTGTATTTCCGGGTTCCCTCCCACCCATTCCCCATTTTTTCATAAAGTTACACTCAGGGTATGCCCTCTTTTAAGCATACTCTCAGTGGAGGCCATGGCACACCTCAGATTGCAATGGTTGGGGTTATGTTCGTGTACCCCCCACCAATTCCCATGGGGGGTGGGATCTGGGGGTCCCCTTGTTATAGAGGGCTTCCAGATTCTGATAAGCTTCCACCCGCAGACCCCCACAACCACTGGGCAAGAGTTGTGGGGATGAGGCCCTTGTCCCCATCAACGTGGGGACAAGGTGCTTTGGGGGGGGACCCCAGAGCACCCTCCCCATATTGAGGGCATGTGACCTGGTATGGTTCAGGAGAGGGGCACTTGCTCTTCCCCCCTATCCTGGCCTGCCAGGTTGAATGCTTGGATAAGGGTCTGGTATGGATTTTGGGGAGGACCCCACGCCATTCTTTTTTATTTTGACGTAGGGTTCCCCTTAAAATCTACACCAGATCTGAAGGGCCTGGCATGAATTTTGGGGGGACCCCCACACAATTTTGATTTAAAAAAATTGGCACGGGTTTCCTCTTAACCACTTCAATACACTGTGTTATATATACTACACTGCCTGCACTATATATATATATATATATATATATATATATATATATATATATATATATATATATATATATATAAATAAATAAATAAAATACACTGCCTGGATGCCACTAAATAACCTGTCTGCCTAATCAACCTCAATATATCTCCGTCCACACACTATACATGGCCACAATGTAAGCAGCCTTACATAGTGTGGGGCATGAACTTAGTCCCCCTAAGCCATGATTGGCCAAGGGCACCCTGCCTTTGGCCAATTATGACTCTCGCAACAGAGTGTGCTGCAATTGGCCAAAGCATGCAGGTCAGGTGCATGCTTTGGCCAATCATCAGACGTCAATGCACTGCGACCTCGAAGTGCATTATTGCATATCAAATTTCCCACAAATGCCCCAAGTGTTTGGTTCGATTGCGAGCAAAGGAACACCCATTGTTCAAGACGAAGAACTGTGGGCTCATCCCTACTAGTGAGGAATTGTTAAGGGTGCTAGTCACACACAGGAGCAGAGGGGAAAGGAGAGAAGACTAATATCTTGTAATGCTCCAACTTTTTCTGAGGGAAGTTCCAACTGAAGTCCCAAGAGGAGAAAATGTCCCAGAAGATGATAGACAGAATGCAATATGCAGCGACATTGATTTAAGTAACACCAAACACGCCAATACTCCTGCAACAAGAAGACAAGATTGAATACTGACACAGTCTTATTGGTGCATCCACTGTACTCACAGAGAGAGGCAAATCTTCACATACAGGGACATTGACTGCCACAGTTGTGGACCTCAAGTAGGCTCTGCAGGGTATCCACAGACAATGGAAAATCTGGTGAGACAAAAGGAACAGAGGTGTGCTTATAAGAAGGCACATCCAGGCATGCCACTACAGAAACACCACTGTGAGATCACACATTTTTCATTCAATTGGAAAAACTCTCACTAGATGGCTGAAAGGATTTAACCATTGCCTTGAATTTAGCAGGAGTGGCAAATGAAGAAGAAATCTTAAAAAAAAAAACATTGTCCCATCACTCTATCATACTGCAAAAAGAAATTGGAGATTCCGAATTCGGAACTCTTTCGGTTCTCTCAAATTCTACACTTCCTTCATGGGCTTTGGAAGGAGAAACCGGCCCCCCCTCGCTTTACTGACTATGAGGCGTGGTGTGGACAAGCCACGAACCAAAGAGGTTGAATCTCGGTAATTTACCAGGCTCTAGCTCAGAACGACAACAAGTCTTCTTTCATGGTAGCCTGGGAAAGGGACCTCTCATTTCAATGGGACCTGGAGTCCTGGTATTCCTCTCTCGACAAAGCCTATAAAGGGGTTAGGTTCATATCTCTAATAGAAGCAAATCTTAAAGTGCTGACTAGATGGTATCTGACACCGTCCAGATTGGCCCACATGTTCCCCTCAACCAGTCCCCTTTGTTTCAGGGGCTGCGAGTTGACGGGAGGTATGGCCCACATTTGGTGGGAATGTGTAAAGCTTAGGCCTTTCTGGAGGCAGATGTTTAACTTAATCTTTAAGGTGACGGGCATTCAGGTTCCTAGAACCCCGGTGGTAGCTCTTCTAAATAGCCCTATCCCTCGGACTGGCAAATCTACTAGCTTGTTGATTCACTACATGTTGCTAGGGGCCAAGATCACCATAGCGAAAGCTTGGAAACAGCCCAAAGTCTCAATTCGTGCTGCTAAACGTAAGATCTCATGGATCATGACACAAGAAAAAGTCACAAGCGTTTTACTGAATTACAAAGAGAAGTTTGAGACCACTTGGGAACCTTGGGCCCAACACGTGGGCATCTCCCTTATAACGGGCGTTCCTCCAACTAGGACCAGCTAGGTAACCATAGCCCAGTTTTATTCCTGTCGCCTGGCTTCCTGTCTCCCCTTCCCTCCCCTTCCTCCCCGCAGGTCGAAATTTCTGCATCCCTTAGCGTGGTCCCTCTCCGTTGACACTATTATTTAGGAACTGGTCGGGTTCCGCCTGTCCCCCCTGGCTCCCCCTGTTATCCTTTTTCCTCTCTTCTATGTTTCTTCCCATCTAGAACCCCCCAACCCCCTCTCTTCTTCTTTCTCTCCTTTTCTACGTGCTTTTACAAAAGTAGTTGCTGGTGTTGCCATATTTGAGCCGAGTTATTCCGGTCGACCCAGAAGGGGCCCCGGTTGAATACAAGCTTTTTTACTCAACTGAATTGGGGGTCCTCCCCATGAAGCTTTAGCCAGTTACACATAATTCTTTACCGCTCTGTGCCTTTCCTAGATTTGCATCGGGAACAGGGGGTATCTGGGGGTTTGGGGGGTGACGGCCCGGCACAGCGAGCTCCCATTAGGGGTGCTGGGCTGTTCTCCCTGGCTCCCGGGTACCCGCCTCTTTTCTTCCCCTTTTTCTTTCTATTTGTTTTAATGTTGATCGAATACATGTTATTCCCCGAGGTTATAGACTGTGGGAACAGAGTGTCGACCTCTAATAGTTTCAGGGGTTTGTAAGGTTTTGCCTGTAATTAAGATGTTCAGACGGCGGACTTTTATGGAATGCATTTATGTTCTGATGTTGGCACCTGATTTGTATATTTTCCTGTACTATGTATTTTGAAAATAAATTCTTTGAAATATAAAAAAAAACATTGAAAACAGATTTGAGAAAGATATCCTTCCTCCTTTAGGACACTAAACTGAGCAGTCTAAATATGGTAGAGGTTATGGCCCTTAAGGGCTTGCTCCTATAGTATAATCATCCTTTAGGTGGCAGTAAAACACACATTTAAGAATATGAAGTGCTGTATCTCTCAACAGATGAAAGAACATGTCTTGCTTGCTATCTCTGCATATGTGAATAAGTGGTTATGTAGCACTGAAACGTATGCAGATGACTGCTCTATTTGAAGTTAAACTATCACAACATAAAAATGTAAAAATACTACTACTAATAAATATATATATATATTTCAAATTGTCAAAGGTACATACACATTTTTCACCGTACTGCTCACAGTCAAACCACAGCACAGCATGTCCAAGTACATTTGCACTTTCATTACAGTTATACCTATTTTTAAAAAATACTTTAAAAATACCCCTTTATTTACCTCCGCCCATTCAAATTGTAGGCAGGAGTTACTGTCCCTTTAACTGTAATGCCGCGTACACACGATCGGAATTCTCGTCGGAAAAAGCTCTGATGGTTTTCTTGACGGAATTCCGATGGAATTCGGCTCAAGCTGTCTTGCCTACACACGGTCACATCAAATTCCGATCATTTATAATGTGGCGACGCACAACACATACGACGTGACTAGAAAAGGGAATTTCAATAGCCAGTAGCCAATAGCTTCTGTCTCGTAGTTGAATCTGAGCATGCCTAATTTTTAGCGTGTCGGAATTGCATACGCACGATTGGAATTACCAATAGAAAGTTTTTCCATCGGGAAAATTGAGAACATGCTGTCAATTTTTGGCTGGCGGAAATTCGGACAGCTAAATTCTGATGGAGCATACACACGTTCGCATTTTCCGATGAAAAGCTCTCATCGGTCTTTTTCTGGCCGGAATTCCGATCGTGTGTACGTGGCATAAGAATTTCCTGTAGGCTTGGAGTAAGGTAATTCACTCCTTTTGTCTTCTTAGGCTTGGAGTCTCAGAGAGAGGCCTAAAAGAAGCCGTGTACTGTGCTGTGCTGTGTACCTCCTGATGTGCTCTTTGATGTGCCCTGCTGTGTACCCCCTGATGTACCCTGTACCCCCTGTGATATACCATTCTGTGCTCAATAATGTGCCCTGCTGTGTACAGCATAATAAACCCTGCTGTGTGCCCCGTGATGTGCCAAACTATGTACCCCCCTGATGTGTTCTACTGTGTGCCCTGTGATGTGTCCCATGCCCTATGATGTGCTCAGTGCCCTGCTGTATGCCCCATTATGTGTCCTCCTGTGTGACCTGGGATGTGCCCTACTGTTTGCCCTGTGCCCTGTGATGTGCTCAGTGTCCTCCTGTGTGCCCCATGATGCACCCTCCTGTGTGCCCTGTGATGTGCCCTACTGTGTGCCCCATGCCCTGTGCCCCATGATGTGCCCTGCTGGTGCACTCCATGCCCTGTGATGTGCCACGTGCTCTGCTGTGTGCCATGTGATGTGCCTTACTGTGTGCCCATGATTTATTTAGGTGGGGCTTTGTGACGGTATGGCTTGCTTGTGGACGGGGACATAGGGGGCTCCATGATCTTCTATTGCCCGGGGGCCGCATGAGTTGTCAGTCCACCCCTGGGCCAATTACAGGCAAGAACTCACAGTCCCTTAAAAGAAGTATATATATGGAATGAAACAGCGTGTACCCTTTCTTTTTGCTTCCTCTGTGGTCGCTGGTCCCAGCACCATTTCTTTAGGCAATGCTAGCCCACCTGGCTGCAGCTGCCTCTTTTACTAGCCCTCCTGGCTACCTCTCTACACCAATCTACCCGACTGACTATTCACCAGCCTAGCCATCTGACTCTCTGGTGATCTCTCAGGGAAAAGGCAGAAGACTTAAGCCCATCTCTGTCTTCAAGGGAGACTGGCTACATGTGCCCCCCCTTTGCTAGTCCCCACCAGTACTCACTCTGTCCTCTCTTTGCTCCTGTGCCTCCAGGAAAGCTTCCCTCCTTGCCCAGACTAGGGGGGTATGCCTCAGGGCCACTGACAGCTTCCTCAACACTGTATATCCATCTTCCACCTGACTGCCTGACTGCCCCTGCTGGCAGGGCCATGTCTATTTATGTTTATATTTAAAGGTTCTCCAACCTTTCAGACCTGGGACAGGCACCGAAGAGCTACCAGCCCTGTCATCCAGCCCTGGCCTCTAATAACCCTGACCCAATTTAGTGACCCAGGTTATTCCTGACCAGAACATATGTTTGCCTATTCTACTAATAATAGTAGCACACACTAGTGAGTGCTACATAGGGCTCATGCAAGCTCTACAATCTTCATGTAATCTGACTTTAACTATAAAGATCTGTTTGAACTGAAATTTCTACCTGGAGACTGAGGTCCAATGGTACTGTTGGAGAATAGTCCCAGTTGAGCCTGTAGGCAGCAATAAGACTACCAGCTGGAAGTATGGTCAGTTTTTAAATGGCTCACGCTCTCTAGCAGCAGATATTAAATCCCCACAGCAGCAGCTCATCAGTCCTAGCAATATTCCAGCTAATCATTTGGTCACACACAGCAAATAGTCCACTTTCTGCTAAGCACTCAGGTGGCTCTGGCTGTTGGCACACCTAGACTCAGTACTCCCGATCCTGCTCAGACAGCCGTTATGCAGCAGTGATGATACACACTGGACAGCGATGTGCACTCAGGCTCGGGCTCAAGAAGAAACTGTGTCCTGTACAGCTAGAGAACATTGAGCTCTTTCCTCTCTGCCCCTCCAAGAGATTCAGTTTAAAAGCTCTTGATTACAGCAGAGTAGTAGAGTTTCTCTCCTCCAGACTACAGTTCTCACAGTTCAGTGCTGCCTGCAATCAGTCTATTGAACTCTTCATGCTTAGCATCTCTCTCCTCTTGCTGATAAAGCTGTTAACCATCTCTCCTCTAGCTAATAAAGGTGTTAACCAGTTCAGCACTGCTGGGCAGTAGCTACAGCTGTAGCCAGTGTTTCTCTCACTCTCCATTCTTGAATTAGCAACTGGTAACATACCTTTTGGCAAGAGTTATATGAATCTGCCATAAGGACAAGTTATCGTCAGTACATGTTCAGCCCCTTACTAGCGAGAGTACATCAAAGGCAGAACTGGTTGGTCAGACTTTAGAGGCAGACAAGACACTTGGTAATATAAAAACATGCACATTTTATTTGTACAAAACAATTTAAATGTCAAAGCGCATGTGTTATGCGCTATATTTAAAAATATATGCACAATGATGTTAATGATACATCAAATTACTCTGATATTATTTCCAGATAATTAGGCAATTTAATACATCTATTTGTATCTGTTTATCAACGTGTTTCACTTATTGCTTCCTCAGGACACAAAGCAAGAGGACATAGGGATTCACTATGTGGAAGAAAAACATAGATTACAATTGTGCAAAACATATAATCAATACCACATGTCTATATATCATACAGCCACAGAGAGTGTTCACCTTGCACAGACACACGTATAGGAAAGCCTCCAGGGTGGGCACTGGGCACCCAAGGGAAGTACACACCCTAATCGCCCAACTTACATATGAAACAACACATAATGGCACCCAAAATGTAGGTGGGGGAAGCTACTTATAATGCATGTATGTCCTTCTAAGTACTCTATCTAGATATTTTGTATCAATATTTGCACATGTATGAAGCAAAAAAGCCCCTTATGCAGTTTTTAAATACCCCCAAACCAATACAACATCAAATTAGGATCAACAGGTCGTAGGCTACTTACTTGTGGAGAAAGGAGCAATAGGGAGGTTCAATACATAGTGGAAACCATATGGCTCACAGATGATGAAGAGTGGCCCCCAAAGTTCAAAGGTATATGTCAGCTGTGTTAGTAAGCTGGACATATTACAATAAACATGAGTGCCAATAGAACATAAAGCATCGATTGACATAAGGCCCAAAACTAAACTAAGATCAAACAAAACAGAAAACCAGGGCCAACTAAGTGCACTTCAAGAGCATTTCAAAATATAACAGACAAACACATCCTCCAGCAACAGACAAAGCACACATCTTACTGTATTTAAGAGTGCGCCACTATAGCCAAGAGAGTGCGCCTATAGTGGGGGGGAGGGGCGCTAGGGCACAGCATCATAGCACCTAATTACTTATCCCTGACTCCATTCAGCTGGAGATTTGCTGGAGACTGCTGAAAGTAAATAAGAGGGAGATGATACTGGCTGTAATCATTGTCCAAATATGCCCATAAATATTATTTGGTAATGACATCAGCCAGCATCCCAGACCCTTTCTTTACTTTCAGCTGTAGGCTGGGAAATCTCCCAGCTGACATCTGATTATGACAGTGGTGAGTGATCTGTTGGTATGATGCCAGCAGCTGATTGTGTCCTAGCAACCAGGAAGCTATGTATGAAGCTGTCATATGACAATGCATAGACTACAGCTTGAGCTTTCATATTTTTGGTATAGTATGAAATACTGAAATTTGGAAATTAGCAACTAAATGCAAGGAAGATTCATTATTTTAAAGATTCTGCCTAACTGCATAACAGCTACCAGATGCCAGCCACAAAGGGAGTGTACTGTTTTCAATGAGTTGTCGATCTGATTGGCATTGTGAGTAGGAGCTCCAAATTACAAGCACTATGTGGCACTGTAAAGCTGGAAGCAGAGTCTGTGCATGTAATGAACACATATGGCTGCTCTTATGCAGGTAAGTAATTATAAACTGCATGGAAACACTGTTTTTAAAACATTAACACACACTAATGAGATTAATAAAGTGGTGGGCCAGCTGAATTTTTTTTTATAAAGTCAGCAGCTACAAACACTATAGCTGCTGACTTTTAATAAGCACACTTACCTGTCCAGGGTGCACGCGATGTCGGCTGCCAGAGGCCGACCCGTCCCTTGGCTCTTGGGTCCCGGTGCCGCAATTCATACTAAGGGAAACAGGCAGTGGAGCCTTGCGGCTTCACTGCCCATTTCCTACTGTGCATGAGCTGTGTTCTGGGACACACACAGTTCCCAGAACACAGCGCACCCCATTCCCCAGAAGACAAGGTGAGGAGGAGAAGACTGAAGATCACCGCAGTGTAGGAAGTGGCAGATTAGGACAATCTGCCTAGCAACAGCCATTTCTGGTAAATTAAAAAAAAAAGTTTTTTTCATTTTTTTTTTCAGATTTTTTTAGGATGTAAATTTTTTTTTTTTAGGGTGGCCCTCTGCTTTAATATCAAGCCAATGTCTCAAAAGATAAATTCATGTTCTTTTCTGGCTCAATCCAGCACAAGTTCCCAAATCTGTTGTTTACTGCAATCAAGATATTGGAGAAATATCTCAACAGTGGCCATGAAAGAACACATGGCCATATTAATATAATTTAAGTTCATACTAATAAAAGTCCAGCAACTTGGCAACATTAAGCATTGCAAACATTGCCTAGTATGCCTTGAGTATTAAAAAATATAATGCTAACTATGTATTATGCTTAAAAAAATCTTATCTACAGTAATAATTCTTATTTTTTACAAAAATAAAAGTTTTTCACATTGATCTGTTTTCCCTTAGTATAGTATTTCTGTTTTCTACACTCATACTCTTCCCTTGCTAGAACTGTCAGATGGTCTTGCTTATGTTTTCTAATTAACCCCTTAATACCGCATTGTAAATATCCCAATGTCCAAACACAGTTTTGTAACTTTGGCATTTGTTAGTAAGACTTTACATATCATTGTAACTACTTAATGTATCCAGATGAAATATACATTGTTTTTGCAAGATGAATTGGCATTTACTAATGGTAAATGTTAATGGATATCTCTATTTTTCTTTCAAAGGAAATTATCAAATGAAAATTGGACAAAAAACAAAAAAACACTTTATATATTTCTTGCCATTACCATGACCCACCACCACAAAACCCCCCAAAAAGTTCTCCTACACTTGATTTTTGTGGTGATACCACATATAGTATGCCTATATTATTTGTTGTTTGTACCCATAGTAGTGCCAAAAATCAATCTGCATACTTTTTTGTAAAAACACTGACACTTAATAAAGTTTTTTATTTTTTGATCCTACTTAAACAATACTGACCCTGACTTTTGAACCTGACACTAACCTATATTTTTATTTTATTTTTTTACTGTGACTAGGAGAAGAAGATCCAATGTATATTTTTCTCCATTCAAAAGGAGAAAGACATGTACATAGCTGTAGTGCAACGTAAGCGTAGGACATACATGACAGGGTGCAAGGCTTACGCAGGGGAATGGTACGAGGGGTTAAGAGAGTTACAAGGCTTACCTGATTGGAGGATGGTGTAAGAGGGGGTGGAGTAGAGTTGATGTGAAGGCACGTGAGTCTAGGAGGGTCAGCAGTCTGGAGCAGCAGGTCAGGAGGAACGTTCAGGATCAGCTACCTGGAAAAGATGAGTGGGTTAGAGCAGCTTTGGGCCCAGCTTAGATCAGCCGCAGAACAGCATGGCGCAGACTGGTTACAAAGCCAAATTGCGGCCACCCTTCAGGGGGTAGGGCAGGGACCTTCCGCAGATGGGGTACCCCCGACACGGGCAAGGAGGTCTCGGCCCCCTGTGCGCCTTAGCCCTGACATTGCCCCCCGTACTCAGCGCCGGCTTGGGAGCCCCAGTTGGGCCCCTTCAGGCCCCCCTGCTAAGCAGACACCCCGGTCGTCTAGTGGGGGGCCTGGGAGGAATCCCCGTCCACGGCTGAGTCCCAGAGGGAGGGGGGTCACTCACCGGATCCTGCCTCAGGCCACCTCCAGGACCGCGCGATCGGTGGTGGTTCCAGTGGTTCCCCCTGGCGATGCTCCGGTCGGGGGGGCCGCTCGACGGGGGAGAGTGGGGTCCTCGGGGGCCGGCCTTGTCCCGGAGGCGGCCGGCGGCCTGCCACGTGTGGGCGCCATCTTAGCTTCGGGGGGGGGCCCATTAGAAGATGCAGAGCGACAGTCGGGTGGCCACGCCTCCGGGCATGTTTCTGTGCCTGGGAGGGAGGGCCAGCGGAGGAGCAGCGCGCGCGCGCTCGGCGCGGCGCACGCCGATGACGTCGGCGGAAGTGAGGTCGGCGCGACCGGAAGTGATGTCTTAGTAAACAAGAAACATGGCGGCCGCCATGCACAGCGACAGGAAAACGGTCGGGAGCGGCCTGGGCCGTCTGGCACGCCGGCGCGGAGGCCCCCGAGGGTCAGAACACTGACGGAGGACAGCAGCATGGAAGAGGGGGAGCTGCAGGAGGACGAGTGCAATCCGGCGGAGGCAGTGGGGGCAGCGGCTGGAGAGCCTTCCAGGCAACAGCAGCCCGGTAAGTCCTTGGGGTCTGTGGGGGGGATGCAGGGGTGGGGGGGGGGCGGAGGGGGGGGGGAGATGTTGTTGGTGTTGAAAGAGCTGCTGCGCCGCCTGCAGGGCGACTCGGTGTCGGTGCCCGCCCCGATTAATCCATGGGTAGGGCCGCCTGCCGCGGCTCGGGTAGAGCTGGGGACGGCTGTCCCCTCCGGGTTAGGGTTGGCGGGGGGTGGGGTGGCAGCGGAGACGCAGACGGAGAAGGAGGTGCTGGCGCGGAAGGACGGCGAGGGACCAAGTGGTGCTGCGGGGGACAAAGACAAGGATGCGGAGAAAATTCGCCTGGCAGATGCGGCGAGGAGCGAAGTTTATGTGTGCTTCGAGGGACCGTTAGGTGCGCATTTGAAGAAGGAGGTGAGGGAGAAGATTTTGAAGGACGAGTTTGTGGAAATCTTCTCGTTGTTGCCGTTGGAGAAGTTTAATTTAGACAGGGTTAAGCCTGATGAGAGCAAGAAAGAAGAGGAGGAGAAGAGGAGATATAGGCTTATTCCACGCACGTTTGCGAACTGGCTGCAAGCGTTTGCGATTTTAGCTAGCGTGATTGGGGAAAAGGCGCCGGAGAATTGTTCGGCATTGTTCTGTTACCTGGAGGCCATTAGTGAGGCGCACAGGGTTTATGGGGGCTTGGCCTGGCTACGTTATGACGAACAGTTCCGTCAACGGAAAGCGGTACGGACGTCCATTAGGTGGGACCACAAGGACATCAGCCTGTGGATGAAGTTGATGACTTCGGCCCGGGCCCCGGGACAGTTTTTTCCAGGGGGGGCCGGCGCCGCCGCCTCAGCGGGATCGCTGGCCCCAAAAAAGAAGGGGGTCTGCTGGCAATTTAATGACGGGACGTGCAAGTTTGGTAACGCCTGTCGTTACAAGCACGAGTGTTCGGGTTGCAGTGGAGGGCACCCCTTCGCACGTTGTTTCAGACAGGGAAAAGGTCGTACTGGAGATTTCGCTGGAAAAAGGGATGACGCCGGTGAGGCTGGAAAGGATGCTTCCTTTCCTAAGTAGGTATCCTGATCGTGCGGCGGCGGGGTTGTTGGAGGCTGGTTTTAGGGATGGGTTTCGGATTCCGAGTGCATTGAGGGAGGTTCTCCCGCTGGCCAAAAATTTAAAGTCGGCTTTGCTGCATGAACATGTGGTGTCGGCAAAATTGGCTAAGGAGGTGGCGTTGGGCCGGATGGCCGGCCCATTTCCTACCCCTCCGATGGCGGATCTGGTGGTCTCGCCTTTGGGGGTTGTTCCGAAGAAGGAACCGGGGCAATTCAGGATGATTCACCACCTGTCTTACCCCAGGGGCGGATCGGTAAATGATGGTATTGACCCGCAAGCTTGTGCGGTTACTTATACATCATTTGATGCAGCGATAGCGTGGGTGAGAAAGTATGGCAGGGGGGCTCTGTTGGCAAAAACGGATGTAGAGGCGGCGTTTCTTTTTTTGCCGGTGCATCCAGGGAGTATGCGCTTGTTGGGTTGTTGCTGGCAGGGGTCGTATTTTGTTGATCGCTGCTTGCCCATGGGATGTTCTATCTCGTGTGCACTTTTTGAGCTGTTCAGTTCGTTTTTTGAATAGGCTGTGCGGGAGACGGCGGGAGTCAACTCGGTCATACATTACCTGGATGACTTCCTGTGTGTGGGGCCGCCAGGATCCCGCGGCTGCGGGATACTGCTGGGGACGTTGCGGCATTTGGCCGAACGGTTTGGGGTTCCCTTGGCGAGGGAGAAGACGGAGGGTCCCAGGTCGGAGATAGTGTTTTTGGGAATCACGATTGATTCCCTGGCCATGGAATGTAGGTTGCCTGAGGAGAAGGTGGTGGCGCTGCGGCAGGAGGTGGTCGCGGCGCGGGGGAAACGAAAACTCAGGTTGAAGGAATTGCAAATTGAATTTTGCTTGCAGGATTATGCCTATGGGGAGAATTTTTTGCAGGAGACTGGCGGCAGCCACAGCAGGGGTGAAGGTGCCCACTCATTTTGTGCGGTTGTCCAGAGAATTGCGGGATGATCTGGGTGTATGGGGGGTGTTCCTGGTGGAGTTTAATGGGAGAGCGATTGTGCAGGAGGGACCGGTCAGCAACGCTGATTTGGTTTTGTTTACTGACGCGGCAGGTTCGGCAGGTTATGGAGCTTATTGCCAGGGGCAATGGAGTGCCGAACCATGGCCGGACTCTTGGAGGGAGGCGGGGTTTTTAACTAACCTGGCGTTACTGGAGCTTTTTCCCATAGTTCTGGCGGTGGAATTGTGGGGGGACAAGCTCCGGGATAAAAAAGTGCGATTCCATTGTGATAACATGGGAGTGGTGGTGGCCATAAATAATGTTTCGGCCTCCTCCCCCCCGGTGGTTAGGTTGTTAAGGAGGTTGGTGCTCAGTTGTTTACGGATTAATGCGTTTGTTTATGCGGTGCATATCCCTGGGATTGAGAATAAGTTGGCGGATGCTAAGTCTCGTTTCCAGTGGGAGGACTTTCGCAGACTGGCTCCGGACGCAAACAGACGCGGGGACCCGTGCCCTCCAGAGATGTGGGGGATTGCGTTGGAATCATCGGAGGACTGATTCAGCAGTCGTTGAGTGAAGGTACTCGAGCGGCTTATAATACAGTGTGGAGGGAATGGTCGAACTGGTTGGGTGAGGTTGGGGGGTCGGAGGGCCCGGCTGAGCTGCTGCGGTGGGTATTGGGTTTTATCTGTTACAATTATGTGTCTGGGGTGTCGGGCTCGGCAGTCAGCAAGAAAATGTCGGCTTTGGCCTTTTTGTTTCAATGTAAGGGGTTGGCGGATGTGACTAAGAATTTTTTAGTTAAAAAGGCGTTGAGGGGTTTTAGAAAAGGGGCGGCGAAAAGGGACTTGCGGCGCCCGATTTCTTTTGAAGTTTTGGGTATTTTGTTGAGCCACGTCAGGGAAGTGTGTTCTCTGGTTTTTGAACAAATACTTTTCCGAGCTGCTTTCCTGGTGGCATTTTTTGGGGCGTTTCGGATAGGAGAATTGGTGTCGCCATCAAAAACAGCTCCGGGGGGTTTGGGGAGGGGTGACGTTTCATGGGCCCCTTCTTCGGTGGTAATTTTGGTCCGGAAGTCAAAAAGGGACCAGTTGGGTAGAGGGGTGCGGGTAACATTGTTTCGGGGGACGGACCCTAGTTTTTGTCCGGTGGAGGCTTTAAGGGTTTATTTGGAGGTTCGCCCGGACCGGGACGGGGTGTTATTCATGCACGCGGATGGTTCGTGCCTTTCGCGGTTTCAATTTACGGCGGTGTTGAGGAAGTGTTTGCGGAGCGGGGGTTTGTCTCCGGGAGAGTATGCTGCTCATTCCTTCCGGATAGGGGCGGCCACGGAGGCAGCTAGATGGGGATTGCCGGAAGAGGTTATTAAGCAACTTGGGAGGTGGGAGTCTCGGAGGTATCGGCTTTATGTGCGACCGCACCTTTTCTAAAAGGGGTAGGAGTACGGTTCCTGGTGTGGTCGACTATATGTTTTGGTTGTTTTGGGTTGGATTGGTTAATTTTTGGTTATGTCATTTCAGAGCCGGGATGTCTCATTTGGATTTTGGGACATTCTTTTGTGTTCTGGGGGGCTAGACGGGCGGATGTACGGCCGGACGGCAGACAACTCAGACTGTCCAGGGAGGAAGGCCGGGTTCGATGGATTGGCATCCCGGGACTGATGTGGCACAAGGTGGTGCCGGAGGTTCATCGCTATGCGGGCCTGGATCGGGCACCGGACGTACTGGTCTTACATGTGGGAGGTAATGACTTGGTTGTCAGGCCGATGCGCAACATCATAAAAGACATACGGTGGGACTTCCTCAGGCTTCGTACTGCCTTCCCGGACATGATTATTGTGTGGTCCGATATTGTGGCCCGCATGTCTTGGAGGGGGGCCCGGTCTTGTGAGAAGATTAATAAGGCCCGGATAAAGGTGAACAAAGAGGTGGGGAGGTTTGTTGCCCGGAATGGTGGTATTGTGGTGAGGCATTGGGAGTTGGAAGTGGAGACGTGGAGGTATTTACGGGGAGATGGTGTCCACCTTAACCCAGTCGGGATTGACCTGTGGGCTTTGGGTTTGGAAGATGGCATTGGCAGGGCTTTGCAGGTGTGGCGGCAGGCACAAGGGTGAGGTGTCACTCTTGTGCTGCTGTGGCGGTAGGGTCCTTGACGGCTGGTATGCAATTTATCTGTTCCAAATTAGGTTTTGGAAAAGTTAGGACCCATCATGGGTATGGAGTCCTCCCGGGTGGTCTGGCGGCTGGCCAGACTGACGGGCTAATAAGTTGGGGGTCTGTGGTCAATTGGTAAGTCCCCGAGGCAAGTTGGCGGCTGGGGACGAATGCCATAAAAAGTTTGGGATTACAGGCTCAAGTTGAAATGGGGTCGTCAGGGATCAACAACTGTTTATCTGATGAGCTGGTTTTGGTTACAGGAAAATATATGGTAAAATAAATGGTTACAGAAGTTTTAAAGAAAAAGTTTTAGTTTGGTTTATTGTTTAAATAAAGGCCTGAAAGGCCATTTACATCCAGCAGGTGTCTGTGTCATTTTTTATAGAAAAAGGTATAAAAGGGGTGTACATGTATGGATTGGCATAGTAAGGTATCTGGCTACCTTGTCAAGACATGTACGTAGCTGTAGTGCAACGTAAGCGTAGGACATACATGACAGGGTGCAAGGCTTACGCAGGGGAATGGTACGAGGGGTTAAGAGAGTTACAAGGCTTACCTGATTGGAGGATGGTGTAAGAGGGGGTGGAGTAGAGTTGATGTGAAGGCACGTGAGTCTAGGAGGGTCAGCAGTCTGGAGCAGCAGGTCAGGAGGAACGTTCCCGCCCGCCCGCCCTTTAATGGGGAGGGTTGGTTGGCCATGGGGTGCCCATGAGTGCGAGTGGCGGTAGGGTCCTTGACGGCTGGTATGCAATTTATCTGTTCCAAATTAGGTTTTGGAAAAGTTAGGACCCATCATGGGTATGGAGTCCTCCCGGGTGGTCTGGCGGCTGGCCAGACTGACGGGCTAATAAGTTGGGGGTCTGTGGTCAATTGGTAAGTCCCCGAGGCAAGTTGGCGGCTGGGGACGAATGCCATAAAAAGTTTGGGATTACAGGCTCAAGTTGAAATGGGGTCGTCAGGGATCAACAACTGTTTATCTGATGAGCTGGTTTTGGTTACAGGAAAATATATGGTAAAATAAATGGTTACAGAAGTTTTAAAGAAAAAGTTTTAGTTTGGTTTATTGTTTAAATAAAGGCCTGAAAGGCCATTTACATCCAGCAGGTGTCTGTGTCATTTTTTATAGAAAAAGGTATAAAAGGGGTGTACATGTATGGATTGGCGTAGTAAGGTATCTGGCTACCTTGTCAAGCTTGTTTTGTAGTTTGCCTATAGTTGTTATCAGCAGTTAGCCGGGATCATCCTTATGTCTCCTATTAGTATACTGGCTGCTGTATGCTGATGCTTCACACTGGTCACCTCCTGCTCCTGATAATAGCCCAGCTTTAAAAGGATACCAGTATCTCCTGGCCACTTCCACCATGCCTCCTCATATATGCCAAATAGAGAAAATGATAGAGGTATACAATAGTGTGATAGCATCTGAGAAATGTTTAATCTTTAAAAAACACTCAATTTACATTCAACTCACATATGCATAATAAAAACATTGCTTATAAAGTGCTGTAGTGCTGTGGTAGTGAGGGGGGTAGGGTCACCTGAATCCCGGATCTGCAGCCCCGGTTTCACAGCGCTCAGTGTGTCCTATGCCTCCTCTCCAGACCACTTCCTACTTCCCACATGTCAGACAATCAGGCTCCTCCTACCGGTTTCGTCACAGATCTCGTGAATTTTTTTCACATTGTGGGGAAGTGTGGGAAGTGCAGGCAGCTGTTCTCAGCTTTTAGTCTACGGTAGGTTATAGTTTTGGCAGCTCACAAGGTTTCACCCGTTTATCCAATTTCCAGTGCTATACTAGGGTCCAAAGAGTAGCAAAACAAAGCATGGATGAGTTTTTCATCTGTATGTGTAACCCCTGGGATAGAGGAGAAGAAAAGGCACATTGGGAGGGTCAAAACTAAGGTATTACCAATAATTGCTGATGCAATCTGAGACATTCTATGTCAAAGCGTCTGAGCCTTGTCACAAAACCAAAAGATGTGTACGAATGAACCCCTGGAGGCACAGCCTCTAAAGCACAGATGTGATACACTTGGGTAAATGGCATGTAGTCTTGTTGGTGTGTAATACCATCTGATGAGAAGCTTGAGGACCATCTGCCTAATAGTGAGTGATTTGGTGCAGCTATGCAAATTGTCTATCATAATGGCCCAATTTTCCGAAGTAAAGAGTGCATCACAATCCACCTTCCATCAGTATATGGAAGGGAGTCTGAAAAGAGGGTTCCAAGGTAAGAGCCATATAAATCAGATATTAAACCTTTACCCGCGGCAATGTTATTCATAAATAGGTGGCTGGAGAAGAGGGAGCTGATGCATTGCATGAAAATACCAAATTTGTAAATAAGGAAGTAATTCCCATGATGGCATGTCTTTATGAGTACTAGTGGCGGTCGCTCATGCAGGGCACAGGAGCTCAGCGCAAATATGTAAAACTAACATTTACCTTCAGCAAGGCTTTTTAAAAACACCTAGACATTTTCAAAAAACATTATAAAAAAATATGGGGATTTGGTCACACCATATTGCTATACGGTGCTTAAGCCCACTTACTGTGACAAAGTACCCCATGATTAGTGGGAAGTTAGTTTTGCATGTGTGCGCTGTAATATTTTTGTTCTGTTGTATGGTCTTATGGCAGCACCATCTTTATGCATTTTTTAGGGTGTGCCCCCCAAATATCTTGTTTGTCTATTGTATGGATTCTGACCAAATCCTTTTGGGTGGAGCACCCCACTCCCTCAGTAAGCACCTTTCATTAGTGACCACCTGTGTCATGGTGGAGACCTCATGTTCTCCCATATAGAGGAGTGTAGCTCCCATGGTTCTGAGAAGCGGGGTCTCCCAATCTAAGGATAGTGTAGGACCCGCTAATCATGGGGTACTTTGTCGCAGTAAGTGGGCTTAAGCACCATATAGCAATATGGTGTGACCAAATTCCCATATTTTTTGATAATGTTTTTTGAAAATGTCTAAGGCCGCGTACACACGAGAGGATTGTCCGTCCAACTTAGTCCGCTGAAACACATTTCAGCGGACAGTCCGCTCGTGTGTGGGCTTCAGCGGACTTTTTCAGCGGACAGTCTGGTGGACTAAGTCTTTCGGAATTTCCGTAATACAGTCCGTCCAACTTTGGTTTCAGCGGACAGTCCGCTCGTGAGTAGGCTAGTTGGACGGACTAAGTATGGCGCATGCTCAGAAAGGATTTACACGGCCGAAGGTTGCATTGCAGTGTATTGGACGTCGTATTTCTAGTCCCGTCGTACGTGCTGTACACCTCATCGCGCAAGCTTTCAACGGACTGTCTGTTCATCGTGTGTGGTCAAGTCCGTTCATTCAAAAGTAGGATGGACTGTCTGTCGGATTGTTGGACGGACAATCCTCTCGTGTGTACGCAGCCTAAGTGTTTTTAAAAAGCCTTGCTGGAGGTAAATGCTAGTTTTGCATGTGTGCGCTGTAATATTTTGTTCTGTTGTATAGTCTTATGGCAGCACCATCTTTATGCATTTTTTAGGGTGTGTCCCCCAAATAACTTGTTTGTCTAAGATCCAATTGACCGCGCATCCTAAGTCCTGATTGGCTAGGGGGCGAAGCAACCACTGGGACTCGGGAGGAGATGCAAGGGGGAAGCCGCGACCTGGATGGGGTAACTGCAGGCACTGGTGGGGGGGCCTGGCGAGTGATGGGTGAGCAATGCAGTGATTGAGCGTCAGGGGGGAAAGCAACGATTGATCGCAAGGGGGGTGGGGGTAGGGGAAGGTTGGTCGGCTGGCTAGCTGGGGAGGCCGAGGGCCGTTGTCCAAGAAAACTTAGCATCATCTGCCACTGATGAGTATGCAGGTGGTCAAATGAAACAAATTTCGTACCCATCTGAAGGATGTTCAAAATTATTAGGTTGTAACTATGCCACAAGGAAGAAACAGGTGCACATACTGTATATTCAGCACCTGAGGAGAACACCTGCTTCCACTTTCTGCATATATGTGTGAGTCCAGCATAAATGGGTTAAAAGATCCTTCAGCGCCAAGTATAAATACACACTATCGTCAATGAAAGTCCTACTATATTTCAAGAGGAATTAAAAGTCCACATGGAAAATACCTATTCGTACTCTAGGAGCTGCTGCAACTCTAAAAAAAAACACCAATTTTATTTTAATAAACTATTCTTTCTTTTAGAAATAGTATTGGTTGTGTAATTTGATGCAATTAGAATTTGGTGTACAGAAATCTTTTTTGTCCACAACTATGATATGTCGGTTTTCAAACTACCTACTGTAAGATATACTGAATGTCCTTATGTGCTGCATTACACAACTCAGTTTATTTATCTGGAAAAATAACACTGACAACAGATAGCAGACCCAGTAACATACAGTAACTACTACTATGAGGTAGGTTGGTTGGCTACATCCAGGCCTGACCTCCTAACTTTTTAGTTATTGTGCTGATTAATGGCACGCACTGTGAGAAGCATGTACTTGTAGTTTGTGTATTAATCCTGCAGAAAGCATCTCTGGATGTAGTTTATTAAGGCGTTGCTATGGAGATCTGATTCAGATGGGAGCTGTGCCAAAGAAAGGGATACTAAAAGAAGCAACAAAAGTGACATTATTACAGCTATGGGATTCCAATAAAGGGAGCAAAGTATAACTGGCCAATGACCCACAACAAAAAGGAGAGCGGTATATAAGGGTTACAAGGTCCTTTAGTCTATAAAATACTTATTGAACAAGAATATATATTTAATCACAGATGAAATGCACCTAGGCCAGTGGACTGGAAATATGAGGAAAAAGGCTGGGAAAAAACCTAAGCTTATCCATTCTGGACATAAGTAATGGTGTGCAATGGTAATCCTCATTGACAGGTTGACAGGTTTGGACGTGTCATCGGGGGATCAGATGTAATAATGTTTTTGCCCAGTGAGCCTCAATACATTTTCTTTTATCTAAATGTGAACATTTAGCAACATCATGTAATAAGGAGAGGAGAGGTTGACAAACGAACTAAAGTAAACAGAGACAAACTTGCTCTGCTTGAGGACGAACCATGTCCACCTTTGCCTGTGGACATGGATGCTGCTAGCCCCCTCATAGTGGCATAGGAATGTCTGCCTTTTCTTGTTGGCCTCCCAGACATGATGGGGGGGGGGGGAGGTTATTGCAAAAATGTAATAAAACCTGGGAAATGTGTGATTGGATGCACTTTATTGAATGAAAAGTGGTGTTTGGTGCACTTTAAATTGAGGATTGACGTGGACAGAAATGTAAAAACTATGAAAATTAATAAATAAGGGGGAACACAAGCATCAATTTAAAAAAAGGGGGCAGGCAGGGGACCAAAAAAACAACAACACGCAGCAACAAAAAAAAGGGGTTATACAGCACTGTATACAGCACTAAATGTTATGTGATGCTGTGTTTAACACTGCACTACACTAACACACAACACTGACACTGCACTATAATGACACTGTTGGAAGGCAACATGTTTTATTTGATAATACAAGAGGTGTTTGAAATATGAACTATGGCTATACCAAGCCTCCTCGTTCTTGGGGTTGTCTGGAATGTAACAAGTACACATCAAAGCTTTGTAGCATATCAGAATATTCATCTGAAAGGAAGTCAGGCCCTCTATCAAGGCTGAATAACAGCTTGGCTCCTGACTGACTGGTGTGATAACGCTCTGAAAGCAAGTTTCAAAAGGGACCATGGCTGACAAGATGATTGATCAATGTCCTACTACAGAAAATCAAAGGGCAAGCTAAGAACTTCCCCTTGAGGCCAATACAGCAGGACAGCAGAAATATAATATATTAAAAGGACTACCTTTTGGCAATATCACGCTACACTCAGAGTCACAATAACTGAATACACTAAGGCCGCATACACACGGGCGGATTGTCTGCCCAACTTAGTCCACTGAAACGTGTTTCAGCGGACAATCCGCTCGTCTGTGGGCTTCAGCGGACTTTTTCAGCGGACAGTCTGGCGGACTAAGTCTTTCGGAATTTCCGTAATTTTGTCCGTCCAAACTTGGTTTCAGTGGACAGTCCGCTCGTGTGTAGGCAAGTTGGACGGACTAAGTATGGCGCATGCTCAGAAAGGATTTACACGCCAAAGGTTGCATTGCAGTGTATTGGACGTCGAATTTCTAGTCCCGTCGTACGTGCCGTACACGTCATCGCGCAAGCTTTCGGCGGACTGTCTGCTCATCGTGTGTGGTCAAGTCCGTTCATTCAAAAGTAGGATGGATTGTCTGTCGGATTGTCTGACGAACTTAGTTGGCCAGACAATCCGCCCGTGTGTACGCGGCCTAACTCGCTAGTAGCAAACTGAGCCGTGCTCTCTCTATCTCCACTCCAACAACACACTGCAAAAACTCCCTGAGTGAAGGAACCTTTTAAAGTGTGGGGTGGGACTATGAGCACTAAGCAGTGGTTGGACAAAGTCATCATCACTTTGTCCAATCAGAGCTCTGACAGTGTTCTATGTCCAAATTAGCAAAGCCTTGCACCTGACCAGCAGTTAGGTACATTGCTTCATTCAATCAGGACCATAAAATGCACTGTGAAAGACGCAGTGAACAAGTGATGTTCGGGGTGAACTTTTGATTAGCCCGAACTGTTCGCTCCAAGTCTTCTTACTCCATGGCACTACAACTCTTGTATGGGTCAACCCTCTCTTAAGACTTCCCTTTTAATTATGTTGCCCAATTATTTAACCATCTTCTTATATTTAAAATGTTCAGATCTTTCTCTGTATCATTGATTCAACACTTTCGGGGTCTTACTTGCCTTATTTACTCTCGGCTTTGCAAAGTGAATTTCTCTGGTGATCTGTATAAAACACTGGGGTTGATTTACTAAAGGGAAATCCACTCTGCACTACAAGTGCACTTGGAAATGAAGTTGCTGTAGATCTGTGGGGAAGAACTGAAATGAGGGGAAGCTCTGCTGTTTTCTATCATCCAATCGTGTGCAAGCAAAAATTATATTTTTTATTTTCCTTGTATGTCCCCCTCATATCTACAGCGACAAGTCGACCTTAACCACTTCAAAATTTCTCTCTGATTGAACCCTTGGCTATCAGATTGTAGAGCTAACATCCTAATCTAACAATGGAGACTTTTCTCTAGCATCTCCATACACACAAAGACAAACTACAAACCCCAGCAACACAGTGTGCACATTGCAAAACCAATTTCTCCCCTATAGTCTATTTAGCAATATACGTATGAAGTAATGCTTCTCTGTACTCTCTACATGGTACCTTTCTTTCTATCTCTTTTAGCCTTTATAGTACTTTGATACCCGGGGCAGACTGACATTTCTGAGTTTATATAAAACCTATGCCAATTGTTTAACATTGGTTATCCACCTATGTTCACATATAGTGATTAACTCGATACCGAATATTATTTGTATGTTTTAGAGAAAACAATACAATTTAAAGTAGCAAAAAAAAAAACAAAAAAAGTTCAGAGCTATAATGGGGTGTCAACCAAGCCATGACGAGTCGTATAGGTGAGCAAGTGAATCTTAAAGTTTATGCGCAATGATAATTTTTACCAGACCTAGCCAGGATTCTGGCTGCAGAATCTTGAACATATTGAAGTCCATTAGTAGTGGATTTAAGTACACCAGTGAGATAAGCACTGCAGTATTCAACTTGGGAGAACACAAGTGGATCAGCTTTTCAGCTACAGTGTGTGATAGCAGTAGAAACTAAGAATCTATAAATGGTGCTCAAACTTTCCTATTGTCATTGGAGGATTACATCCTTGGACTAATAATTCAGGCACAAATCTTATATAGGCCGGACTTTAAATGTCCTTCCAATGAATGCAAATGCAATTCTAAACTGTATTAAAAAGTTAAAATACATGTTTTTATTCAAAACATTTTAAGAATAGCATCCGTTTGTTTGGGAAGTTACCATTTTATGAATAAATACAATATATCCCATATCTTTAATTTGAGAGACACATAAGGCCGCGTACACACGCGCGGACTGTTCGCCCAACCTTGTCCGCTGAACAGTGTTTGGGCGGACAGTCCGCTCGTGTGTGGGGCTTCAGCGGACAGTTTCAGCGGACAGTTGGACGAACAAGGTCTTACGGAAATTCCGAAAAACTGTCCGCTGAAACAAGGTTTCAGCGGACTGTTCGCTCGTGTGTAGGCTTGTTCGGCCAACTAAGTCTCGCGCATGCTCAGAAAGGATTTCCACGTCGGAAGGTTGCATTGCAGTGTATAGGACGTCGTATTTTTCGTCCCGTCGTACGTGCCGTTCACGTCATCGCGCACGGTTTCAGCAAACTGTTCGTCCGTCGTGTGTGGCCATGTCCGTCCATGCTAAGTTTGAGCGGACTGTTTGCCGAAACTGTTGGACGGACAAAGTTGGGCGAACAGTCCGCGCGTGTGTACGCGGCCTAAGTTGTTGCGCATGGAGACCTTCTTAATAACTACAACATTGGGCGATGCATTTCGCGGATAGAAGCCACTTGATCAGGACCTTGAATCTCTCATGCGGATAAAAATATTTCACTACAATATCAAGGTAAGAAGAAAACAAAACCTAAATAAAATATACGTGAATTACCATCTGAGCTACACAATATAGTCTACTTTACAGAAGCATCTCCATATGTACTATATGGTGATGGATATCAAAGGGTGAAACAACTATCCCCAAAGGAATGGGAAAAAGGAAAAAAGAAGGAAGGGAGGGGGGAAGAAAAAAAAACAGGAAGCATGTATAAATATACACGATAATACCAATAGTATTGAGCCTGGCTCGCAGTCTCAGCTCTAATTTATCCCAAAGGTGTTCTATCAGGTTGAGGCCAGTCAAGTTACTCTACCGTAAACTAGCTCATCCATGTCCTTACCAAAATGTCTTGGCATGCTGACACATTAAGAGTTACCTTCACAAGAACTAAGGGGCCAAGCCCAACCCTTGAAAAACACCGCCACACCATAATCCTCCCCACCAAATGATTTAAACTAGTGCAAAAAGCAAGGTCCATAAAGACAAAGATGGATGAACTTTTTTGGGATGGAGGAACTTGACTGGCCTGCACAGAGTCCTAACCTCAACCTGATAGAACAGCTTTGGGATGAAATAGAGCGGAGACTGTGAGCCAGGTCTTCTAGTCCACATCAGTTCCTGACCTTACAAATGCACTTCTTGAAAAATAGACACATTCCTAAACCTTGTGGACAGCCTTTCCAGAAGAGTTGAAGCTGTTATAGCTGCAAAAGATGTGCCAACGCAATATTGAAAATAGATTGAATATAGACTAAGACTGGAATGCCATTAAAGTTCATGTGTGTGTAAAGGCAGGTGTCCCAATACCTTTGGTTATATATATATATATATATATATATATATATATATGTATATATCTATGTATGTATATATATATATATATATATATATATGTATGTGTATATATATATATCACAAATGAAGTTAGTAACTATCACATCAAATGGATATACCTTAAAATCAAAGGAGGCTGATGTGAGAATATGTAGACTAAATCTCACCAGCCTCAAATCATGAAGGGGAAAAAAAAATTTAAAAAAGCTGACCCCTGAAAATTAGTATAAAAAAAAAGAAACGAAAAGGAGGGAAAGCTTTGTATTATTAAAGCAATTTCAACAATGTAGATACTGGCAGCAAAAAGGAGGGAGATTTAATGGCCCAAAAAGATAAATCTTACGGTACCTCCCAGTAATAGAAGAGGGTGTTGAGTAGGAATACAGGAATACATAAGCTATAGTCATAGATGTAGCCAGCTTACTATAAGCAGGTATGTTACTAGATTAAATCCTTTTATAGATCTCATATACCTCCTCCGTCCTTTTTCTTATTCCTTTAGTTTTTATTTATTTAGTTTTTCGTTCAAAAATTGCATTCGTCCAAAAATCCACATGAATTACGGTCGAATCTGTCTTTGAAGGCTTATGGTGTCTGTCGGATGTATAAAGAAGATTCGACGGAGCTAATATATAGCATACTTTAGAACCCCTATTAAAGTCTATGGGACTCCAACGTTCAAAATCTAAAGTGCTGATTTTAAAGACTAATTTGCAAGTTACTGTCCTAAAAAGTGTTTGGGGACCCGGGTCCTGCCCCAGGGGACATGGATCAATGCAAAAAAAAGTTTTAAAAACAGCCGTTTTTTCGGGAGCAGTGATTTTAATAATGATTAAAGTGAAACAATAAAAGTGTAATATTCCTTTAAATTTCGTGGGGGGGGGTCTATAGTATGCCTGTGAAGGGGCGCATGTTTCTGGTGCTTAGAACTGTCCCTGCACAAAGTGTCATTTATGCAGGAAAAAAAGTCCTTTAAAATCACTCGCAGCTATTATGAATTGTCGGCTCCGTAATACAGAGAATACTCATTGAAAGTCATTGATAAAATAAATAAATAAAAAAGCGTGGGGGTCCCCCAAATTCAATTACCAGGCCCTTCAGGTCTGGTATGGATATTAAGGGGAACCCGCCTCAAATTTAAGAAAAAAAATTACGTGGGGTTCCCCCTAAATATCCATAACCAGACCCTTCAGGTCTGGTATGGATATTAAGGGGAACCCCGCGTCAAATAAAAAAAAAAAATTGACGTGGGGGTCCCCTAAAAATCCATACCAGACCCTTTATCAGAGCACGCAACCTGGCAGGCCGCAGGAAAAGAGGGGGGGACGAGAGAGCGGCCCCCCCTCCCTCCTGAACCGTACCAGGCCACATGCCCTCAACATTGGGAGGATGCTTTGGGGGTCTGTGAAACCTGCCTGTGTTACATCAGAGGGGTGCGGGGTCACCCATACGTCACAGGGAACCCCGGGTTTCCCCTTGCGTCAGAGGGGGGCGGGGTCAGGTGACGGGTGGCCCCGCCCTCCGTATATAAGAAACGTCAGGCTGCCGAAATCCCTGAAGTGTCTCCTCCGTGGAGACAGAAGAAGGATGGATTCGCTGCGCTGGATGAGATGAGCCATCGCTGGAGAGATGACCGTCCGTCGCTGAATAGCAAGAGTGGATTACCACCGCTGGAATCTTTATTTTATTTTTTTTATTTTTAATAAAGGAATTTTTCAAAAGTGTGTTTGTCTTATTTAACTATTTTTTACACTTTCTTTGTGAAATGGTAGGGGTACTTTTGTACCCCCTTACCATTTCAAACAGGGGGGGCGGGATCTGGGGGTCCCCTTGTTAAAGGGTGCTTCCAGATTCTGATAAGCCCCCCGCCCGCAGACCCCCACAACCACCGGCCACGGTTGTGGGGATGAGGCCCTTGTCCTCATCAACATGGGGACAAGGTGCTTTGAGGGGTCACAGGTGAGGTAATGGTAAGCCCAAATCAAACCAGCAGCTCCTTTTGGGGTTAGTGCTGCAGTTATGTCTATGGTGGTCCTCCAAATTATTCATGTGGGACCAGAGTGCATGTAACTGATGATGGTGGCACCACAACTTTCACTACTTTTACACGATCATGGATCCCCTGCAGGCTAGAAGCCAGGCCTGCCATGTCAAAAAATGAGTGTGGATCATCAATCCTGGATCTGTGCTGCCTGTGCACCAGGTCAACTACTCCAGCCATCTTCTTGCCTCAGCCTGGGACTCCTTTTGAGATTGGTGTTCCAGTCCTTCACCGGACCCTGTGCCCGGTCCACCTCCTATCTACAGCTCAGCAGTCGGGGTGCATAGGGAGTTAGGTACACTTTACCAGCCTCCCCACACCGGGACCATTCCTCATATTTCCCTGTGTCCCCCTTCCCTCTCTCCCCTCTCACCGGAAGTCACCATACTCCGTGTTGAGTGGAGCGATTGTTGTCCATATCTTTCATTAGTGTCCAGCAGGATCCGATACTCCAATACTAGGACGTGTTCCCAGGGTGTAGAGGCTGACTCCCCAAGAAGCACCACTGTCATGGTGCCCTTTGTGGGGAATTCCCTCTCTCCCCTCAGGGACCCTCCAAGCCTGACACACACGGCCCTCCTCAATCCAGTCTCGGAGCAGGCACTAGGATCAGTGGCTAGCTGTCCCTCCGGTTTCTCGTTTTCCTTGTGTTTTTCAATATATTTTTACATGGATGCAAGAACCTATGATGCCCTCAAGCAATACTTTATAACACATCTGTATCGTGCTGTTTCCAATCAGTACCCCTGAAGAAGAGTTCTTACTTGGGTAGTCTCCTTAAATGTAGTTTACGTGTCTAATGAGTCAATGATTGTGACCTTTTAATATTGTATTGCACTTTTTGGTATATTTTGCATCCTGTACAATTTACTTTTCTTTGTATAACCACGTCTGTGTATTTTGCAGTTTTGTAATATTTACATTACTCTCACTTTGTTTAAAATAAAATAAAATAAAAAACATACACATTACTACTCCAAAGTAGCTTTTTTCCCCCTTTAAAGTCCCATAAGAGGAACACCCCTCCATTTGTCCAGATTCAATAGGGATGTTGGGTTAATTCTACTTTATAGACCCACTGTGCACCATCCCCTCTATCTCCAAAATGGCGGGGTTTCTAGTACTGATAAGGCCAGCGGGTTCAGGGTCTTCAAGGAAGGATGTTTTCATATGGCCATTGGCAGACCACTCACTATTTTGTTTGGTTAATAGTCAATAAATGTTAAAGGCCTAAAGTTAAGATCATAATATTACTGTCATAAGCTGTTTATTAGCAGATGTTATGTGACATGAATGTTGTAAAGTGCACACCCTTCATACCTTTGGTGTTTTTTACATTGTTGTCCTGAAGAGACCCTCCTTGACTTAACATATAGATAATTCCTAGCATTCCCTAAAGATTGGGTATGACTCTTAAGGTAACCTTCTTAAATGTGAAGAAACTAAATAGCTCATATAAATGTTCCATGATGTGGTGAGAAGCACAAGCACAGAAATGTGACATTCTTTGTGTTGAAGAAACAAATGTTGTTAAAATAACTGTCCCATCCTAGCTTAAACATCATAACTTTAGTGCTGCCATTTTACCTTTACAGAAAAAAAAGAAAGGGACGCATGATAGCTGTTAAAGGATAATTTGGTTTTTAGTTGCTATTGTTAGAATGTGACAATGGGTATAGATATCTCATCCTATGAGCCAATATATTAATCAGGCCTATACTATTGTAAACCTATTCTCTCTGAACATAAATCAAAAACCTTTTCTAACAGTCATTATCATGAAAACAAAAAGCCTCATTCTTTGTAGAGACTTTAATGAAGTAATTGACAACACTTTAGAATCTACCAACATGCAGAAAAAATGTGCTGTTACCCCTATGACTTATTATGGTCGGAATACCTATATGAAGTTTATGTACTGTACCCCCTAAGGAGCTGCAGATGAATTGGGTCCCCCAGTCCTGTGCAGCCAGGCACACCAAATTTTCCCAGGCACTCCAGAGTCAGAGAACAGTCCCTGACTCTTTGTTTTGGTTATTTATTGAGGGTTAATAACTTGGATAGGGATGGGAGGTTATGGAGTGCCCACTTGACTTCAACAACAACACTTTAGCAACAACTTTAGGGAAATCTTCCTATATAAAGTCTCTTTTACTCTCTTCCTGCACACATTTGCTTGCAGACTCCAGCTGAATCACTGTTAGTTGATATGACAGGTTTTCATTCAGTTTTTTTTAGCAATGGTCCTTTACAGGCAGGAACTCATAGTTCCTATGGTGTAGCAAAACTTACAGTGAACAGCTTAAACTTCTCCTCTGTGACTACTGATCTCAGCACTACCTCTTCAGGCACTGCCAACCTACTTGGCTGCAGCTGCTCCTTTCATTAGCCCTCCAGGCTAAACTCTCCACACCAGTCCTTGAAACTGACTCTCAGGAGATCTCCCAGGGAAGGCTGAAGACTTAATCTCACCACTGTCTTCAGGGAGACTGGCTACATGTAGTAGCTTCTCTCCTTGTTAGTCCCCAGCAGTTTGTGAAACCATTTGTAAAAGTCTATGTCAGCCCCTCTATTAGAGGCTGGCATAGCACACTGTGTTAAGCATTTTTTAAAACGATGCTGTAAATACCGATTTTCAGCTGTCTTCAGGGCGGTCACGTGACTCACGCCCGCTTTACAGTTTGACAGATGGCTTCTGTGGGAGGAGCTGTGATCTCCCTCTGACGTCAGCCAGGGAGATCACGTGGCTCCACCCGCAGAAGCTCTGACCAGCCTGCAGTCAACTGAAAATGGGTATTTACAGCACTCGTTTTTAAAAATGCTTAACACAGTGTGGTATGCCAGCCTCTAACAGAGGGGCTGGCAGTGACGATTATGTGGTTTTTTCTCAATAATAGCAGTGGGGGTGGGATGGGGCTGAGCAGAGACAGAGAGGGGGGTCACAAGAAGGAGGGGAGAGGAGAGCAGAGCAGCCTATCACAGAGGGAGGCACTTTGACCAAGGTGATCAGGGCGGAGCAGCCCTGGTTACCATGGCCTGTTTAGAGAGGGCATATAGGAAGTGGCATATTCAGTTTTTTTTTTTTTACAGTTTAGAGGGGGGGCAGATTAGATAGTACAAGCGCTGTGCTGTTTAATCTGCTTTAAGGGACCAAAATCTGGGGGGGAGGGGTTAACAAACGCTTTAAGCTGTCCTCTCTCTTTCTCCTATGCCTCCAGGAAGGGCTTCCTCAGGGCCGTATTTAAGGCAGGGCAAAAGGGGCAGCTGCCCTGGGCCCTGTCATTGTTGTGGGGCCCAAAGCAGCTGCCTCATACTTGCCAACTATCCCAGTTTACATTCCCTTGTCCCTTGAGGTTTTAGTCCTGTTGTTGTGTACAGACGACTCACCTGCAGACCCTGTGTTTACATGTAAATAACCAGCATTCATATGTAAATAGCAGTGACATGCATATGTAAATAGCTGAGGCCAACTGCATTGATATGTAAATAAGGCAGCATTCATATGTATATCATGCCCCCTGCAGTGAGGAGATGATGTGCTGTAACCTACAGCAACCAGTGAGCAGTATTACTGTACAGTAATCTCTAGCAGCCAATCAACAAGCCGAAATCATGTGCTGTAACCTCTAGCAACTAATCAGTGAGCCTTAAGGAGTGTTGTAACCTCTAGCAACCAGTCAGTAAGCAGTAATGATATGCTGTAACCTCTGGCAACCAATCGCAATCGCTGCCTGATCTGATACAGTAAACTGATTTTAAGTCTAGCTGCTATTTATTGTATGTCTCAGAGAAGGTGGAGAGCGAAATTCGCTCTCCACCTTCTCTGAGACATACAATAAATAGCAGCTAGACTTAAAATCAGTTTACTGTATCAGATCAGGCAGCGATTGCGATTGGTTGCCATAGGTTACAGCATATCATTATTGTTTACTGACTGGTTGCTAGAGGTTACAGCACTCCTTAAGGCTCACTGATTAGTTGCTAGAGGTTACATCACATGATTTTGGCTTGTTGATTGGCTGCTAGAGATTACTGTGTGTTGTGGCAGGATCTTTCCGGCATTGGAGCCCCAACCCAAGGCAGGACACACCTCAGACTAGGGGGAACCCCTGAGGGCCACCGACAGCCTCCTCAGCCCTGTATCTCCATCTTCCACCGACTGCCCTGCTGGCATGGCTTATGCTTATTTATGAGGTAAACTCTGCCCCCTGACAATCCACTACTGGAGATTGGCCGAGGCCTCATAAATATTCCAGGCAGCTCCTCCTAATCTCCACCCACTAGCTGTAGAAAAGGGGTGCTTAACCTTTTGAAGAGCGAAGGCCACTTAAGTGACTTGGTAACCGGTCACGAGCCACAATGAGTGGAGTGGGCAGATGACAGGTTGATGTCCACTCTGCATATGCAGAGCAGACACAGCCCACTCTACTATATGGGCCCTTTGATCTGATTTACCCAGATGGATCTACTTCTCACTTATCAACGGAATTGAGGTAGGCGGGTGTAATGGGACACAAATCAAAGAGGTAGAGGTGAATGGAGGGTCCAATTGGCAAAGGGGCCTAAGGCTGCTTTCACACTGATGCTCTGCAGTTTACCCACACCGAGGGTACAATGCAGTGCATCTGTGGCTTTTCTGTGAGTTAGCTGTACTTTGCCATAGACTTCTATTATATCCTGCAGGTGTTGTGCACTTTCTGAAACTGCACCAAACCCGCAGGTAATAACAGAGGTCTATGACTGCAGGTCAGGAGTGCAGGTAATGCACAGGTGCACTGTGCTGCACCTGTGGATCAGTTTAAAAGCAGCCCAGTAACCACTGCATAACAGATATGCGCCTATATACACTGTGATTTTAGTAATAAACTTACCTTTAATAACAGTTTTCCACCCAGGTATCGCCAGCTGTTGCTATCCCAGGCAGAATACATTTGGTATCACTCTGCCTGTGACAGGCGCCAGCGCTATACAGGAAGCATTGGCTTATGCTGCACGGCTCTGCGTCGCTTGCTTCCTCTAATGCCAGCTTCATTCACAACACTGATGTTCTGGGATGGTGGGTCAGCAACCCGCGATCTGGGCTTGTCAACCCGCCATCCCAGAGTAGGAGGTCGCATAGGCATGGAATAAAGCATATACTTTAGCTGGAGCACCTTCCCTTAGAGGGAAGCCCACCCAGAAAACTGTAAAAAAAAAATCAAAGTCCATCACTTGACAGGAGACGGCCATCCATAACGCTACCTGCAAACAGAAACAAGAAGATATGAAGATACAGTCCTATACACTATATATATTTTTTTCAGAGAATATGAATGATAACGCAAAAACATTTCTTTCATTCATGGTTAGTGTTTGGCTGAAGTCAGTTATTATCAATCAACTGTGTTTACTCTTTTTAAATCATGATGACAACAGAAACTACCCAAATTACCCTGATCAAAAGTTTACATACCCCAGTTCTTAATACCGTGTATTGCCCCCTTTAACATCAATGACAGCTTGAAGTCTTTTGTGGTATTTGTGGATGAGGCTATTTATCTTCTCAGATGGTAAAGCTGCCTATTCCTCTTGGCAAAAAGCCTCCAGTTCCTGGAAATGATTGGGCTGTCTTGCATGAACTTCAGATTTGAGATCTCCCCAGAGTGGCTCAATGATATTGCGGTCAGGAGACTGAGATGGCCACTCCAGAGCCTTCACTTTATTTTGCTGTAAACAATGACAGGCCGACTTGACATTGTGTTTTGGATCATTGTCATGTTGGAATGTCCAAATACGTCCCATGTGCAGCTTCCTGGCTGATGAATGCAAATGTTCCTACAGTATTTTTTGATAACAATCTGCATTCATCTTGCCATCAATTTTGACCAAATTTCTTGTGCCTCTGTAGCTCACACATCCCCAAAACTTCAGCGATCCACCCTTCCGTGTTTCACAGTAGGAATGGTGTACCTTTCATTGTAGGCCTTGCTGACTCCTCTCCAAATGTAGTGTTTATGGTTGTGGCCAAAAAGCTAAGTCTCATCACTCCAAATGACTCTGTTCCAGAAGGTTTGAGGCTTGTTTCTATGCTGTTTGTCGTATTGTAAGCCGGATACTTTGTGGCATTTGCGTAGTAATGGCTTTCTTCTGGCAACTCAACCACGCAACTCATCTTATTGTGCATCTTGAAACAGCCACACCACATGTTTTCAGAGAGTCCTGTATACCACCTGAAGTTATTTGTGGGTTTTTCTTTGTATCCCAAACAATTTTCCTGACAGTTGTGGCTGAAATTTTAGTTGGACTACCTGACCGTGGTTTGGTTTCAACAGAACCCCTAATTTTCCACTTCTTGATTAGAGTTTGAACACTGCTGGCAGTCTCAATTCCTTGGGTGTCTTTTTTATATCCCTTTCCTGTGTTATACAGTTCAACCACCTTTTCCTGCAGATCTTTTGACAATTCTTTTGCTTTGCCCATGACTCATAATCCAGAAACGTCAGTGCAGCACTGGGTGAAAGATGCAAGGGTCTGTCAGGAGTCCAGAAACTCATTGACCTTTTATACACACACTAATTACAAGCAAACAGATCACAGTTGAGGATGGTTACTTTTAATAGCCATTCAAACCCCTTTGTGCATGTTATCAGACTAAAATCACCAGGGTATGTAAATTTTTGATCAGGGTGATTTGGGTAGTTTCTGTTGTCATTATGATATAAAAAGAGTAAACACGGTTGATTGATATTAATAAATGGTTTCAGACAAACACTAACCATGAGTGAAAGAAATGTTTTTGTGTTATCATTCATATTCTCTGAAAAATGGCCAAGAAATCATAAATTCTGCCAGGGTATAAAAACTTATGAGCATGACTGTGTGTGTGTGTGTATATATATATATATATATATACAGTGGTGTGAAAAAGTGTTTGCCCCCTTCCTCATTTCCTGTTCCTTTGCATGTTTGTCACACTTAAGTGTTTCGGAACATCAAACCAATTTAAACAATAGTCAAGGACAACACAAGTAAACACAAAATGCAATTTGTAAATGAAGGTGTTTATTATTAAAGGTGAAAAAAAATCCAAACCATCATGGCCCTGTGTGAAAAAGTGATTGCCCCCCTTGTTAAAACATACTATAACTGTGGTTGTCCACACCTGAGTTCAATTTCTCTAGCCACACCCAGGCCTGATTATTGCCACACCTGTTCACAATCAAGGCATCACTTAAATAGGAGCTGCTTGACACAGTAAGGTCCACCAGAAGATCCTTAAAAGCTACACATCATGCCGAGACCCAAAGAAATTCAGGAACAATTGAGAAAGAAAGTAATTGAGATCTATCAGTCTGGAAAGGGTTATAAAGCCATTTCCAAAGCTTTGAGAATCCAGCGAACCACAGTGAGAGCCATTATCCACAAATGGCGAAGACATGGAACAGTGGTGAACCTTCCCAGGAGTGGCCGGCCGCCCAAAATTACCCCAAAAGCGCAGCGACGACTCATCCAAGAGGTCACAAAAGACCCCACAACAACGTCCAAGGAACTGCAGGCCTCACTTGCCTCAGTTAAGGTCAGCGTTCATGCCTCCACCATCAGGAAAAGACTGGGCAAAAATGGCCTGCATGGCAGAGTTCCAAGGAGAAAACCACTGCTGAGCAAAAAGAACATCAAAGCTCGTCTCAATTTCTCCACAACACATCTTGATGATCCCCAAGACTTTTGGGACAACATTCTGTGGACCGATGAGACAAAAGTGGAACTCTTTGGAAGGTGTGTGTCCAAGTATATCTGGCGTAGAAGGAACACTGCATTTCATAAAAAGAACATTATACCAACAGTAAAATATGGTGGTGGTAGTGTGATGGTCTGGGGGTGTTTTGCTGCTTCAGGACCTGGAAGACTTGCCGTGATAAAAGGAACTATGAATTCTGCTGTCTACCAAGAGATCCTGAAGGAGAATGTCCGACCATCTGTTCGTTTAATCAAGCTGAAACGAACTTGGGTTCTGCAGCAGGACAATGATCCTAAACACACGAGCAAGTCCACCACCGAATGGCTGAAGAAAAACAAAATGAAGACTTTGGAGTGGCCTAGCCAAAGTCCTGACCTGAATCCTATTGAGATGTTGTGAAAAGGCCGTTCATGCTCGAAAACCCTCTAATGTAACTGAATTAGGACAATTCTGCAAAGATGAGTGGGCCAAAATTCCTCCAGGACGCTGTAAAAGCCTCATTGCACGTTATCGCAAACGCTTGGTTGCAGTTGTTGCTGCTAAGGGTGGCCCAACCAGTTATTAGGTTTAGGGGGCAATCACTTTTTCACACAGGGCCATGATGGTTTGGATTTTTTTTCACCTTTAATAATAAACACCTTCATTTACAAATTGCATTTTGTGTTTACTTGTGTTGTCCTTGACTATTGTTTAAATTGGTTTGATGTTCCGAAACACTTAAGTGTGACAAACATTCAAAGGAACAGGAAATGAGGAAGGGGGCAAACACTTTTTCACACCACTGTATATAGAAAGGCCAGTATGGTGGCCTGAAATTATGGGAGGAGCCCGGTGGAGTATATAACCAGCCCGTTCGCCTATCCTCCTCGTCGGTTCCGGTGCGCGATATCTGATACGTCAGAAATCAAGGGCCGACTATCCTCGAGACCAAAACGTAGTGAGCCGTGTTCGTGAGTTCCCGCGTTGTCCGTTCGCCTTCGCATTTGACAACTCGTCTTGTCATTCGTCAGCGTCCGTGTGTTTGCCGTCCGAGTGTCGCTATACTCAACGAAATTTTCTGTTGTCGTACAACACGTCTGGGCCGGCTGTCGCAGGTAGGGCTTCGGCACCCTTTTCAGTTCACGTGTTACAATGTCACGCAAACGAGATTCCCTGGACTCACGAACCTCTCACTTTCATTTTCACGAACGTTTTAAACTGTGGCACTCGTACTCGTTACCTCATGTCACTACCCCCTTTCTTTCGGAAGAAGTCGTTATCACCTTTTCGGGACATGTCGATCGTGCCACATCAGGCACTTCGTTTCGTAGGCACGTCTAAGCCGAACGACTCCCCGATCATTTCTCTATATCCGAATCGATCGAATCGTTTCGAAATCACAGCCGACTGCTCATTACGTTATATCAAGCAGTCCGGACAATGGCAATTTCACGTTGTTTTCAAGCCGTAAACCGGTCGGACCGTTCCAATTCGAATAATCATTTCATCATTTCTGTCACTTACCGCGCTCCGGTGCGAATCTTGTCGCATCTCCGATGCACCGATTCGCTTCGAAGTGCCCCAGGGTTCGGCCTCATTTCTGTACATGCTCCAGAGACTGAGTCACTCGCAGGATCAGGCACGGTCCCTGATTCTAGTCTTTGTCATGGCATACCATTTCTGTCACTTATTACGCTCCAATTCGAATCCTGTCGCATTCTTTTATGCACCGATTCGTTCTGGTGTGCCCAGCTGCTACGCCTCATTTCAGTACATGCTCCAGAGACGGATTCTTTGTTGTAACCATCAGTCCAGTCGTTGAATCTTGTCTCTGTCATGGCATATCATTTCTGTCACTTATTACGCTCCAATTCGAATCCTGTCGCATTCTTTTATGCACTGATCCGTTCTGATGTGCCCAGCTGCTACGCCTCATTTCAGTACATGCTCCAGAGACGGATTCTTTGTTGTAACCATCAGTCCAGTCGTTGAATCTTGTCTCTGTCATGGCATATCATTTCTGTCACTTATTACGCTCCAATTCGAATCCTGTCGCATTCTTTTATGCACCGATTCGTTCTGGTGTGCCCAGCTGCTACGCCTCATTTCAGTACATGCTCCAGAGACGGATTCTTTGTTGTAACCATCAGTCCAGTCGTTGAATCTTGTCTCTGTCATGGCATATCATTTCTGTCACTTATTACGCTCCAATTCGAATCCTGTCGCATTTTGTTTTTATGCACTGATTCATTCTGGTGTGCCCAGCTGCTACGCCTCATTTCAGTACATGCTCCAAAGACAGGATTCATCTGTTTGGTTCATGGGCTCGTCCTCTGATTCTTGTCTTTGTCATGGGTTTTCATTTCATTTCACCTATCACGTTCCGGTACGAATAGTCACATCTGTGTACCAAATTCGTCTCGGCGTGCCCCAGGAATGGCCTCATTTCAGTACATGCTCCAGAATCCATTTCGTGCTCGGTCGCAAGTTGTGGCATGGCGATCCGGATCTCTGTCATGGCAGGTTCTCTCATTTCACTGTCACATACCGCTTCCCGGTTTGGGTCCAGTTGATTCTTCAATGTTTGGACGCCTACCGGGGGCCTTGCTCCTCGGCCTCATTTCATTATTAGTTGCCTCGGAAGGGAAACACAGCTTCGTTTAGGCGGGTCTCGCTGTTTTCTCCACATACAAGCGTAGACTTCTTGCAATCGTTGCAAACACACATCCAAGCGTAGACTTCTTGCAATCATGGCAAGCATGCATCCAGACATAGACTTCTCGCAATCATTGCAAGCACACATTCGAGCATAGACCTCTGGCACTCATTGCAAGCATGCATTCGAGCATAGACCTCTTGCAATCATTGCAAGCACGCATTCGAGCATAGACCTCTTGCAATCATGGCAAGCACGCATTCGAGCATAGACTTCTTGCGATCATCGCAAGCACGCATTTGAGCATAGACCTCTTGCACTCATTACAAGCACGCACTCGAGCATAGACCTCTTGCAATCATGGCAAGCACGCATTCGAGCATAGACCTCTTGCAATCGTTGCAGGCAGATGTCCAGGCACAACTTATGCCAATCATTGTTGGCAGGCACTTCTGGCTGCTCGATAGATTGCTTTGGGGAAAGCCTGGATACCTTCCTAAAGGTACGTTGTATTACGGGGTACTTATATTTATAGGTTTAGTTGATCCAGGGAAAAATCCGATTGCCTCTCGAGGGGTCAGGAAGGAATTTTTTCCCCTGCTGTAGCAAATTGGGCTATGCTCTGTTGGGGTTTTTTTGCCTTCCTCTGGATCAGCTGCGGGCGTAGAATTGGGTGTGTCGGGTTGTGTGATACCTTATTTATTTTGATTTGTGGTGGGACTGGATGGACTTCTGTCTTTCCGGCCTGGCTACCCATGTGACCTACCATAATTCCTTGCAATCGTTGCAAGCACGAGTCCTGGCATAACTCCTCGCATTAGTTGCAGGCACGCATCCTAGCATAACATCTTGCAATCATAGCAAGCACGCATCCTGGGTAACATCTTGCAATCATCGCAAGCACGCGTCCAAACATACACAACTCCTGCAGTCTTCGCAGTGCACATGCGGTAACACGAATGGCTCACAGTCACTACGTACACATCTCCAGTGACAAATTCCCGGGCAATTGTCGCAAGCACACGTTTAACACACTTTTGGTCATGCCAAGGCTCGCGACTTAGCATAACTTCTTGCAATCATTCGTTGGCAAGCACGTTCTCAGTGGCACACGAACTGGCTACACGTCATTTTCAGCAGCACTTAATTGGCCACTCGTCTCCTGTGGCTTTTCTTACAAACCACTCACTGTTGTCTGCCTACCCGTCTCTTCCTTAGGACAGTTGAGTTCCGTCCCGCACCAGGATCATGTTGACACACGCAACTGGCTTCTTCCTGTAGCACGCCCAGGCTATTTCTAGCCAGCATTCAGCATTTCTTATCCTTACAGTGCACGGAGAGCCATCTGTCATTCAGCCCATACAGCAAGATCCCCTCTACGAGGCATCCAGAGGCATCAGCCCATAGCCAACGGCAAACGCTCGCCCATCACAACTACCATCTTTAGGGGCATATAATATCCTCGCATATTCCCCAGTCTAGTCATCCAAAAGACACCTACAGTCCCTACACGGCATGTCGAGTTTCGCTATGCGCATCATCCCTCAGGGGCACGCCTTTGTGTCACGCCTATTGGTCTTACTGTCCCTCTCACAGGATCCAGAGCAAGTCCTCAGCCTGGATCCCGCGGCAATAGCAGTCCTGGCTATGCGGGAGGAATTCCTATCGTCTGGGAATGGGGTCTCCCTGTTCATTCCCTCCGTGTCTTCCCTTCTCCCCAGGTGGTGACCGACGCAGCGGCCTCCACGGGCTTGCGGCTGTTTTTGGCCACCTCTGGCTCGCAGCTCCCTGGCCTCCCCAGTTACTGGCAATTCCTGGCTGCGCCAAGGCGTCCTCTCTGTTGATTATGTCCTTCCTACGTCGACTGGTCCAGCTCTTGTTGTTGTTTCAGTTCAACATCCGTTGTTCCTTTATCCCCGGTAAATTCAATCAGGCAGCGGACGCCCTCTCCCGCTTTAACCTCGTCTCGTTTTCCGATCAGGTACCCGGAGCCGGACCCACATCAGCAGCTATCCCGGACTGGTCTCAACTGACCCTGGATTAGCCCCTCACCTCCTAGCGGCTACCCAACTCATTGATCACTCCCTTTTCCCGCAATACCCTCAAGGCCTATCAATCAGCCTGGAGGGCCTTTAACCGCTTCATCACGTATCACAGCACAGAGACGTCCCGTGTCAAGCAAGTCATAGCCTTCTTTTCCTACTGCCACTCGCAGTTGGCGTTATCCTTTATTACGATCCAGCTATACCTGACCGGTGTATAACATTTCACCTCCCTCCAGGACCCTATCGTACCCTCCTTATTTTTACCACGCCGTTCAGGCTGTTATGCGCGGTATCCAGAAGCGCCAGCCGATGGCCGGCACCAAACGACTGCCTACCACAGGAGACGTTTTAGAAATATGTCAGATATCCTGGCCACTTCACCTTTTCGGTCTCCACATTAGTGTCATTTACAAGCAGCCATACACCCGGCCTTCTTCGGCTTCTTACGGCCAAGCGAGTTTACTTGTAGTAGCCTCACAGCACGCATGCTGTGCAAGCACCACCTGGTCCGATACAAAGACCATTTCGTCTTACACTTAGCAGTCTCCAAGACACAGCAGCTTGGCTCGGGTACGGACATACACTTCTATAAGTCCTACAACCGCTGGTACCCGGTCGCCATTCTCACCCGCTTGTTGACCCTTTTGGCTGATCAACCAGGAACTAGTCCGCTTCTGCCATTTCACACTAAGCCTCTGAACGCTGCCCGCTTTATGGAACATCTCAGGATACTCCTGGGTATCCTTCACCTCTATCCTACTCACTACTCCGGACATTCATTCCGTATCGGAGCAGCTTCGGCGGCATCCCGCCAGGGGGTCCCGGTCCACGTTATCGAGAGGTTGGGCAGACGGAGGTCCACCTGTTTCGCCCGCTACATACCCAATCCGCTAGTGGAGATGGCCCAGGCCTTTGTCGAGCTCACCCAGTAACAAACTTGAATCAATAAAATGCAACCCCTACCTGAATGTTTTTGCCCCCTTATTTTGGTATACCGTACGTCAGACCAGGGCACACTTTCAGGTCCATTTCAAGTAAGCGAGTTTATGTTAACCTTGTTTGTCATCCTTATCCGTATCGGTCAGAGGGCTCTGGACCATAAATAGAAAGGCCAGTATGGTGGCCTGAAATTATGGGAGGAGCCCGGTGGAGTATATAACCAGCCCGTTCGCCTATCCTCCTCGTCGGTTCCGGTGCGTGATACCCACCCACCCATCCCCTTTTTCAGGGCATTTCTCAAGCATTATACTCCTCATGAGAGTACTCATTTCACTCCATTCATATTCATTTCATTTATCACCCACTTCTCTATCTAAGGTATGCCCCCTTATTTTGGTATACCGTACGTCAGACCAGGGCACACTTTCAGGTCCATTTCAAGTAAGCGAGTTTATGTTAACCTTGTTTGTCATCCTTATCCGTATCGGTCAGAGGGCTCTGGACCATAAATATATATATATATACTCTACACACACACACACTAACTTTCTTATCTATCTGTACATTCTGTCATCAGGGGGTTATAGGCCTGCCATCTGAAACAAACAACTTTTTTTTTCAAGAGTTTCTGGCAGGAGGCGCCCCTCCATATTTAGTAAAGCAATGGGACACTAGGCCTCACCCAAAGTTCTTCAGTAGAACAGAACATTCCCTGCTGGAGCTGAAAACAGGTTACTGGGCTGGCCTTGTCCTTGAATGAAGAAACAACAGAGGCTCCAATTCTCTCCTCGCTGTCCATTTCTGTGACATCTGGGCTGAACAAATCTCTTCAATTCTTTCACAAATAGAAGAGATGATTGGACAGTTTTTTGGTGCTGCAGTTAGCTCCTCTGAAGGCGGCAAAGTGGCTCCTTGTTGGCTGTCCAGTCTTGACATCTACTACCCTGTCCTTGCAGATGGCTCTTTCCAGCCACCCTTCCTGATGAATGTCCTGGAACGGGGTCAACGCCTCCTCACTTTGAGATCCCTGCAATAGTTTGGGGATGTGCATGTAGTCCAACACCAGGTCATCCTCCCACTGTGCATGAAAGTCCTCTATGATGTCCATGATGTCTTGGGGGACATACCACTCAAGTGCTGTTCTCCTCTGTACTTTTCGCTGGAACGTGAAAAACCTTAGCAGTTCCCTTAGTTCCCTTGTCTTGCCTTTCCCAGGGAGGACACAGGAATTGGGTGATCTCCCTACACACTGCTTTACTCAGTACATCTGGAATTTCTACCGGACACAGATAGTAGTCTGTAGAGATCCTTTGGCTCTTTCAGCTGACTCTGACACCTCTAGCATTTCTGGCAGTACTTCCACCACTGCCAGGGAGTCCCCCCTATTTCTATTTCTCCTCAGAACTGCTGTAAGATGTCCATTCTTCCCAGTCATCATCTATGAGCACGAATTCTGCTTGCTGTCTGGGTGACCTCCAATCTATTGTCCTACCACTGCCGCTCCCCTCTGGCTCACCTGAAGAGATGTTGTCTTCCTGCACTGGGTCCTTCCAGGTGGGGTTGGCAGGGTGGACGGGGGCAGCCAGCCTTCTGGAAGTATCTTCTGGCCCCTGCTAGGCAGTACTTACAGGTAAAATATTAGAAAATTTTAGAAAAAAGTAGGGCGCACTGACCTAGTGCATTTCCAATCATATTTTTAATCCAAGTAAAAACAGAAATGGTTGTACTCACATACAGATGTAGTATATAAACATATTACGACAAAAGCAATAGTGCACAGTCTCTATCAGGTCAAACACTGTGATCCAGAAGTTCTGCTGGATCTGGGTTCCACCTGCCACTTCCGGTTACCGCTGCATCACTTCCGGGGTGTCAATCATAGAAGGACCCAAGGGTCCCATACAGGTGCTGGTTTGCGTGTGAGACACAGCTACCTCATGCTGCCCGGAAGTGCGGCGGGGGGGGGGATCAGTGTTCCACCCACTACTTCCTGTACCTGCAATGTCACTTCCCAGATCTGGATGCAGTCATCGCTTGTGTATCTGCCAGAACCATAAGCCTTGCTCAATGGGATCTGCCAGTGAGTGCAAAGACCGTGCCCCCCTAACCCCTTGCTGTAATACAGTGGGTGTCATGCAGTTGGTTCCATCAATGTCATTGGGACAGGCCCCACCAAGTAAGACCATTACTTACAGGGACCAGACTGGTCTGCAGGCTGAGGCAGGTTTCCAGCTTTCTTCTCCAATGTCGCTTGTCTTTGCAGGGGAGTCACTATTCCCAGACTCAACCCCGCCTTTCTCAATCACTTGTCGGCCCGCTCTTACCATCTGGGACTATCTGTGGCTATTCTGTTCAGAGATCTGATCGCAGATACATGCTGTTGGTGAGCAGCTCCTGCTCACTCTGTGTCAGCTTGATAAGCAGCTTGTCGCAGTGCCTGCACCAGATACAGGTACTGACCACTGCGACAAGCCACATATCAAGCTAGCAGCGAGTGAGCAGGAGTGCTGCTCAATCGGAAATAGCAGAAACAGCCTCTCTGGACAGTAAGCACATAGCAGGCACAGCCTCTCTGTCCCTTCGATCACCCAAGGGGGTAAATCCCCCTCGATGCTCCAGCCACCCACCAGTGTCATCTCCTGCACTTTAGGCAACCAGGTTAATGCTGGGTACACATGTGCACCTTCTGCCATCTTGCTCCTCTCTCTCTCTCTCTCTGCATGCAAAGCATGTTGGGTCTACTCTGGGGGGATGACTTCCCTTGCTAATCTCTATAGCCCAGGTGGCTTTAGAAATAAGTATTATAAAAAAATATAATAAATAATTTCCCTATACCTTTAAATGTCTATAATACTGCTGCTTAAACTGACACGCTCCCTAGGTAGGCTTTAAAAGTCTTAAACATAAAACCATAATGTGTCACACTACGCCTCCACGTATGTTTCGTAATTGATATGACATCAGGAGCGCTTCCTGTTGACGTAGTAATTATGAAACGTACGTCGAGACGCTTTCGGTCACGTCCCTTCTGGTCACGTCACTTCTGGTCATGTCACTTCCGAGTCCCAGCTTCCGGTTTCTCTCCCGAGAGGAGTGGAATGCACGCCGGCTCTTTAACATGAGCCCAGCGGCGTGCGGCTCCCACTAAACATATCGCAAGCTATCCTCAGTGCCAGGACAAGGCACCAATGAATGTAAGCAGGCATTTTTCTTCTATTTTATATTTCTTTATAAAAGACAATATTGTGCTATGTGCTCTCCCTTTGTCTTTTAGGCTACTTTCACACTGAGGACAGGCACTATAACACTAAAAATAGCGCCTGTATAGCACCTCTCCTGTGTCTCCAGTGTGAAAACCAGACGGCTTTCATACTGGAGCGGTGCGCTTGCAGCACAGTCAAAAAGTCCTGCAAGCCGTATCTTTGCAGCGCTGTAGGAGCGGTGTATTCACCACCACTCCCATTGAAAACAATGGGGCAGTGGCGCTGAACTGCTGGCTATGCTGGCGGTTTTAACCCTTTTTCGGCCGCCTAGCGGAGGGTTTAAATCACCCTGCTAGCGGCCCAATAAACAACGGTAAAGCACCGATAAAATATCACCGCTTTACCACTGGCGCCCACCCACCCCAGTGTGAAAGTAGTCTTAAGCCCTGTACACACGGTCGGAGAATCTGTTGGAATGCGTTTTATTGGAACGTGTCGTCAGATAATCCGACTGTGTGTGGTATGCATCGGACTGATTCCGTCCGAATCTCCGTCTGACCCAATTTTCCAACATGTTGGAAATATTTCCCGACCAACTGGGCCGGTCGGACCTAATCCGATCATGTGTAGAGCATTTTCATCGGACCAAGTGCCACGCATGCTCACATTCAAATTCCGACACGGAAGCGCTTGTTCAGGTAAAACTACTGCTCGTAAGCGATATAGCACATTCGTCACGCTGCAATGTTAAAAAATCGTTCATCAAGCGTATTCTCTTGTTCATTACAATGCTGCAAGAACCAACTTCTTTTGATGCTCATAGTCACACACACTTCTCCCGAACGGATTTCATTACTCTTTTTTAACCATTTCAGCAATACAATTTTAGTTTGCGTCACATCTACACAATGTTTGATTTGTTTTTTTATTTTTGGGATGTTTTTTTTTGGGGGGGGGAATTCCCTAAAAATCTCCTTTAAAGACACTGCTCATTTCTCCTTATTTTTTACTTTTTATTTTTGGGTGTAAACTTACAACAACAACATTATTGTATTTTTTAGATTTTATTTTTCTTTTTTAATCTACAGGAGGTTGTTTAGTGTTGGTACCCCTTGTTCTTTAGTTCACTTTGTATTTTGGAAATGTACCTGCCTGCTCACAAATAAACTCTACTTTTTGAAGGAAAACACATTACACAAGTATTTCATCAAACAAAAATAAAACTTATTTTGTTTGCTCGAAAATAAAACTAGGAACGCAGCACTGGAGAAACTTCTTAACTTTGGTGCAGCCTTTGGCCCCCAGGGCAGACATGACTAAATGAGATATAAAAAAATTGGTGGCCTGAGGAGTACATATCTCAGGGAGAGAAGTCTGCTCCTGAAGTCCTAGAGAGCAGGAAATTCAGATGACATTTCTGTCCCCAGGATGGTGATCTTCAAGAGGCTGCATCTTCTGGCACACCAGACTCAACCCAGGCCATCACTCTCTTGTCTTCCTTTGTGACTTCCCACCAGGCATCCTTCCAGGCTGTGGCTGGGCTCCTGTAGCTGGGGCAGGAGGAGAAGGAGGGCGTTGGTGGACCTCCTGGCTGCCACTTGCCACAGCCTCCCCCCGACTGAGGTCTTCCTGTGTATGAAAAGGGGACATAGTTTTCTTTTTTGATCATTAATCACAACATTTTGTGCTCCTGGCTTTTGCTAATTGAATGTTACCAAATAGAAAAGACTATTATTCTGACACCAGCATTTTTCTTTCCCGTCCCAATCATTTTTGGTCACTACTGTCTATTGAGATGTAAACCACTTGGAGAAATCTCAACTTACTGATCAATAAGAACATCTAGTTAACATCATTAAATGTAACACAAGAAATATGTTCAACAATGCAATACCTGTCTCAAGCTGGGCCCCACCACATGGTGCTGCCTGGAAGGCCCAGGTTGTACATCAGAAGCCTCAGCTGGGGGTGAAGGATGCCTTGGAGGAAGCATGGAGAGTGGTGGCCTGAGTGGTGGCCTGGGTACCCCCTGGTCTACCAGAAAATGCAGCCTGTCAAAGTGCACCATCCTGGGGTAATAAACATCATCTGGATCTCCTGCTCTCAAGGACTCCAGGTGCTTCTTTTTCTCCCTGAAATATGTAAGCTTCATGGCCACAATTTTGCGATTCAGATATTTCATGTCTGCCGTGGGGACCCTGATCTGCACCAAAGCAAGCAGTTTCTCCAGTGCTGCGTTCCTCTTTGATCTGTTATTATTAATCTTGTTGTGGAACTGCCACAGGCAGGGCATCTCCATGTAGAGCTCGAGGAATAGCCCCATAAAGTTGGCATTGTTGAATGGGTCCATTTTGTCTGCAAGACACAACACAAGACAAACCCTCAAATACTAATAATGAAATTAAAATCCCTCCTAATCTTGTCCCAACAGCGGCCTAGATACAAGCAGTCTAGTCTAGTGAAGCACAAAGTTAAAAATGTTACCTTCGTTTCGACGTTCGCCGCGTCCGTGACTCACACTCTCCTCCCAGATCGTACGGACGATACACATGTGTGGCGTTTTATATACAGTGCGCATGCGTGAAACTCTGCCCGCCCCTGACGTTCTTTCCAGACTATTCCCCGCCCCTTCGCTTCCTGCGCAGTGGGGAGAGCACATAGCGGAGAGAATGCAGGTGCGCAATAATAGTTCCACTAACGAGGAGGAGGGTGAGGAAAGCTCGGAGCCTGAAACGTCCCGATCCAGGAAGACAAGATTTAAGGCCTCAAATATGTCTTTTGGAGAGATGTTGGAGATGGTTGACATATTGAACAGGACCGACTATGATGGGAAGTATGGACCTTACCCAAACCCAAATATCAGAAAGGCCAAGATCATGAATAAAGTTGTGAAGAGTCTTCTGAAGAATTTTGGGGTACGCCGATCCAAGGATCAACTGAGAAAATGCTGGTCAGACCTGAAACTGAGGGAGCACGAGCAGTACCTAAGGATCAAGCGTGTTCTTAAAAAAAGTAAGTAGTTGTCGTGTGTTCATATGATTATTCTTGCTTGCATACATGCTCCATGTGCTTTGATTTCATGTTGTGCATTTTAAAATGGCCACTTTCAAGGTCATGGTTTCGTTCGTTCGTATGAAACATCGTTCTGCAGGGAAGTATTCCAGCTTAACAAAGTGGCCCCAATAATGTTCTCACCTTGTAACTCGGCCCAAAAACACAATTGTACAACACTTCCAAGCAATGTTTCAGATTCCTATTTCTGCCCTCTGTGTGCTAATTAATCTTTGTTTACATTCTCATAGGGGAGAGAAGACTCGGCATGTATGAGGACACCAGGGACCATGAGGACACCAGGGACCACACCCCTCCCAAAGAAGGGCAACTTCCAAAAGAAGAAACAGAGGAGCAGGAGCAGGAGCAGGAGGAGGAAGAAGGAGAGATTGTGGAGGTTGGCCAAATTGTCACCACAACAGGTGAGTGTCGGAGAACACAGCTTCCGGTAAGCTCATCAATGTATATCACCATATTTGGATTACATGGTGTGTTTGTTTGTTTTTTTTCTAGGTGATGTGGAGGAAGATTCCCGTTTTACCAGTGAAAGTGCCCAGCTCTTGATCGGGGAGATAATGGGGTGCAATAGGGATTTGGAAATTGTACAACAAAACATCAATGATGTTAAAAATAAAATGAAGAACATCATTGGTGTTTTGGGGAGAGTGTGAAAATGAAAAAAACTAGATAGGGTTTTATTTTTGCTTTTTAAAAAGAAATGTTGTATTTTGCATAATTCCAAATTTGAAGATGCACAAAGTGTGTAAACATCATGGGGGATCAATGTACGTGTTTTGTGTAAAGTGTCTGAGATGAAGGGGTTGCAGCCCCAAAGCATGTACATTGATCCCCCATGATGGGAGTTAGCACATGTTGACACACTGTGTGCATCTTCCAAATTTGTATTTTTCAGGGGTCACACCCCATGTGATGAAGGCAATATCAGCCCAGTTTGTACATACTCATGTCTGATATTGTCTTCACTTTTCCAAGCTGAACTTTGTAAGTTCCTGTGTTCTGTATTTTACGCTTTGATACATGCCTGTTTACACAAAAAAAAACAAGTAAAAAATAAATCTGATTAAACTCGGTTTTGGATACCCAAAATCTCTTGGTTTGTTGTAAAAACCTTTACTAAACGCACATATGATTGTGCTTGTATTAAAAAGTTGAATTCTCAACAATGTGTGGCTTCCTTTTTCATTGGGCTTAAAATGTATTTGTAGTGAAATTTGAGTTTGTGCTGAGAAGGAGTGCGATTTACTAAAGGCAACTCCACTTTGCACTCCAAGTGCAGTTTCAGGTGTACTTTTGCAGTGCACTTGTAGTGCATAGTGGGTGTGCCTTTAATAAAAAGCACCCACAGTGATGTGTAAATTTGGACAATCATGCCATTTTCCTGCCATGGTGCTGAAAATGAGCATGATTTAGATCAGTAATGCACTACACATTAGTTAACAAAAAGAAGGTGTGTGTGTGTAGCAGACGCACAACATAATAAGATTATCTGAAGAAGAGACTGTCCCCTCATCTCACTCTGAACTTGGGTTTGCACTGTTGGTGAAAAAGGCACAACTTGACGAAAAATGGCAAAGTGGGAGGCCACAGTCTGCCATTCCTGTGCCGTTGAAGGACACTGTGTAGTGACACAAGAAAAAAAACTAGTAATTTTACAAATCAACATTGCATGCAGATTAGACACACATTTTTTGACAAAATTAGTATAACATTTTTTTAACTGAGTATTTAAAGACTAAAGTATAAGGTCCCCTTATGAGAGTCCTAACCCCCCCATCCCCCCCATCTGATGGGCCCTTGCTAAAAAATGAGGGGGGATGTTTAGGACAGGTAACCCTCTCCACTTGATTGAGAGCTGAATGCCTAAATAATGTGTGATACTTTGGGAAGCCCCTCCTTAGTTACACTATTGGCAGCCCACTGGACAGGTAAGAAGTGTCAGAATAACAAAATGGAAGCACATTTTGACATTCTGCTATTACATAGCAAGAAAATTAATGTGTTAAAAAAATAAAAATAGCATTTGAAAGTATTGAGGCAGGCCCTTACACTACATGCTTTGGTGAATTTGTCCATAAATGTGATCATGAAAAGGGTATTTAGAGTGTGTATTGGGTTGGGTCAAGTCATCAGATAGAAGATTGCTATCAGCTGAGCTAGCAGTTGGGGAGAGGAGGGTTCCTAATGAGTATGGCACAACTCCAAAAAACACAAAAAAGGTCACTTTGCATGAATTGAAGCACACACATCACATTTGTAGAGATTTTAGGGGGTGTTTAGGGGAAAGCAATACTATGGAGCTGACAAAAGACATTGTCAAGTGACTAGCCTATAGTTTTAGGGGCCAAGAAGAGCATGGTGGGGAAGTTAGTGAGGCAAATATGCATGAGGACAAAGGGGCAGAGCATATGAATTAGAGCATATTGCAATGATGGTAATTAGGGAATGAGGAAAGAAATGCAAGACATTAGCAATCATGAAATACATAGAATGTGATGTTTAAGGATAAAACTTAGCAGAATATAGTCCTTCTGCAGGAGCAGAATGATGGCAGAACAGGTCTCTGGAATAATGATCCCCAGAGCCTGGGGGGAGATGCCTATAGAGAACTTGAGGTCCTAAAGGCTTCTCCCTGACGCCAAGTAGCGCAACGTGGCGATGAGCCTCTGCTCCAGAGTGATGGCTTACTGCATGCAGGTATCCTGCCTGGTGATATAAGGGGACAGCAAAGCCAGCAGACAGTGAAAAACAGGGTCCATCATCCTGAGAATAATCCAGAAATGATCAGGATTATTCTCGTGGATCTCATGGAGCAAAGGCATGTGGGAGAACTGGTGACGCTGGCGCAACCAATTCTTGGTTGTCCAAACATGTTTCGTCTACTTACTCATCATACAGTTTGTGCTGTGCAGGGGTTCTTACTTTGACTTTGACACAAGCCCTTTGGCTTGTGTCAAAGTCAAAGTAAGAACCCCTGCACAGCACAAACTGTACGATGAGTACGTAGACGAAACATGTTTGGAAAACGGTCGGCTGGTCAGAACGGACACCAGAAAGCAACGATAAACAGCAAGGCCTGAAAGGACAACCTGAATAGCAGAAGCAAGCAGACAATAAAAAATGCCTTTCAAAGCGTACTATACCAAGATAGAGTCCACAATGAGAAGCAAATACTTAATGACTAAACGCACTGATTATCAGATACGCAAAGACAAGCCAAACTGAAGAGCAGTAGTAATTTGAAAAGCGCGAATCGTCTTTCACCAAACTTCTACTAAAACACGAGATCAGCAGAAGGAGCCCAAAGGGTGCCGGACGTGGAGCTGAACTTCCTTTTTCTAGTCCCGCCGTTCACGGCTTACGTCACCGCATTCTTGGCAACCGCGAAATCAGACAACTTGGCCCGACCGTGTGCATGCAACAGTTTCGGACACAATCCGTCGGACTAAATCTGACGGGCAAAATCCGACGGATTTGGTTGCCAAAATCTCCGACCGTGTGTACAGGGGCTTACATTTCGTTGCAGAGGAGCTCACAATCAGGATTTCCCACATAGGACATTAGACCTTCTTTTCAAATTAAAGATTTTTAACTTTGGGTGTATTTGAATTGCAAGTGGTGAAAGATTTCTTTTATGGTTTATCCATCAAGATTATCATCGAAGATTTATGGACTCCCGATTATCACAATAACTATTCAATATTGTTGCACATTATGTACATGTTCACTTTATTCCATGTTATACGATTTTAAAGTAGTATTAAGACACATTTTAAGGTCACATGCAGCGCCCCTATCATCACTATTCACACAGCCATTAATGTCTAAATTGCTGGCAACAAGTGAGTACACTCAACAGCAGGTGTTTGGGGTCGTTATCATGTGGGAATAGTGCCCTGTGGCCCCTGGGCTTGAGTCACTTTTGGGCCCTACCTTCTATACATTACCGTATTTATCAACGTATAAGCCCTTGTACACACGGTCGGACATTCCAACCACAAAATCCGTCTGATTTTTTCCGATGGATTTTGTCTGAAACTGGTGTTGCATACGTGATGACGTAAGATGGGACTAAAAAAGAAAGTTCAATAACCAGTAGCCAATAGCTTCCCTTGCATTGTATTTGTTCCGTCGGACTAGCATACAGATGAACGGTTTTCACGATAGGAATTAAGTCGGTCGACAGATTTGAAACATTCTATTTCTATGTCCGTCAGATTTTTTTAAATGAAAAATGATCGGATTAGCCCACACATGATTGGATTGTTCGATGGACTGATTCAGTTGGAGCTAGTTTGCCGGAAAGTCCGTCGTGTGTACGCAGCATAAGAGGAGTGAGATGAAGGACTGCCCTGAGGGATGATCCTCATGGCGAAATTGTGCATGGCTAGCAAGTATTGTAGCTGTCTCTTGGTACACCCTCAAGTAAGGGTAAAAGTGTGAATGACCGACCTGATGCGGGTCAGCTTGTTGGGAGGCAGGTTGGCCTGCATGGACCGTGTGTCGAGCATGACACCCAAGAAGGTGATAGACTGTGCTGGACATTCCACAGTCAATGTCTACTGGGGGCTCACCGTTTTTTTTTTTGATGCGCAGAAAGTCATCAAGATAGTGGATGCCTTTCTGGCAACGTGCCTGATGCGACGAGGTCCAGAAAAGGGACTGGGCAAAAGTATCGACAAGCACAGACTGTATTTTTTTTTTTATCGTTTTTTCATTATTTAGTACCAAATGTCAATTAGGTGGCGAAATAATATAAGCCTTTGCACATGGCACATGGGATGGCTCAATGGGCAGTAATTTGAAAGTGTCCGAGATGTCTGCATTTGACCTCCAAGCGCCTACTTCTATGCTAATGATGGCTTGAATTGCTAGATCGACTGACAAATACTTATGGGAAAATAGGTATTAGGGAGTTCAAACTTGGGATGTGAGAACAATGAGGCACGGACAAATCATACACTAACAAAGTTTGTTAGAATACATGCCCTCGTCAAGTCCAATAGGGCTGACACTCCAGGTGGTAAAAGGTGACTTTGGAAGAGTGTGGATTCCTGAGGTGCATCCCTGCAGAAGGAAGGTGGCCAGGGAGGGAGTCGGGTGAGAGGATAGGTAGAACCAGAGCCATCCGACATGCATGTGGCCTAGTCATGATGTATTTATCTGCTTAATGCTGCAAGTGACTTTGGGATGTGCTTTATGGCATGAGAGGCAAACATGAAGGAGCTTACAGTGAGTGTAGTTGCAAGGCCTGATCCTTTTTTTTTTTTTTAGCTGAGCAATAGTTAAGGATATAGACTGCAGAGAAGCCTGGGTGCCAGGATGGGGTGCTGCTGGTGGTGGAGATAGCAGCCCAAAAGCTCGGCTTTCATAGCTGTAGCAGGGTAGTAAATACCCCTGCACTGCAGCTCTGCTGTAAGCTTGAGGATGGTCCAAGATCTGGGAGGTTGAGTACCGCTTTCTAAACAGAGGGTGAAAGTCAAGGAGAGGGGAAGTGTATATGTTAAGATAAGTTGAAAAGACAGGAGGTGACAGATGCGTTGGGTAGGTAAAGATGGGAAAAAAGAAGGAAATGATAAGGACAGGAAAAGGAATGACAGGTGTAGTGAAGAAGCCGATTTACGTAAACGCTATTGAGTGGAAAATTTGAGAACTCAAAAGAGTGTGTGGCAACCGAGGTGAGCCAGGAGGTGACTGGCCAGGTAACCAATAGCTTGGGTGCCTGGCTGTGCTCGGAACAAATATGTGAACCAGAGCCCCCAGGGCATACTGGGATGGGGAGCTGCTGTCTGGTATTCTAAGTAGGAATGTTGCGATCTGTAGTTTATTGACATATGTTCAGCCTGCTAACGCTTGCACTGCCAGCAAGCTTAATGTTGAGGGACCTTGTTTGTGTGGTGAAGGATCTCACTTCAAAAACAGAGTGAAGTGCTGCATAGAAATATGTGACAGTTACTAACGCCTCAGGAGCAATTTGAATCATGTATGTGAAATATGCAGTGAAAGAGTGCTTAAGGAAAATGCAAGGGAGGATCCCTTATACTATGTACCTGACTCGATGTCCTAGCTTGTGAAGTCCTGGTTGGGGTCAAGAACTGGGTTGACCGGGAACCTGTTGTAAGTTTACATGCGAGCCCTGTCACGTGTCATGTGTGTGTGTTTTTTTTTTTATGAACACACTTTTTTTTTCTTTATCCTGAAGGAATGCCGCTCAAACCTGGTGCAGGATGGACCAAATCGAACCCTGCTGACCTAAAGGGGGAAGCGTCAGAGAATAGATGAATGGCCGATTTGCCACTGGAGATGAAGAGTGGTGGATTTGAGCCACTTGCAGAAATGCTTGCATCAATTGCAAGTAAGCAGCCTTATCAGGAAGGCAAAAACAAAGATAGCGGAATTTGAGCATGTAGGAATGACCGACTGCAACAACGTATGAATAGATGGAGTGAGATGTGTATGTTTATGCTTGATAAGCGTAATGTAAAGTCGAGGATCTGAATCATTGTGCCACCACAATGTCACGTTGATGCGACTAGATTCGGATGGGGCTGAAGAGTGAGTAAACGGTGTGGTGTGTAGAGCCGAGGACCCTAATCGTTGTGCAGTCGTGATATCACGCCGATGCGACTAGATTTGGATTGGGCTGAAGAGCAAGTAAATGGTGTGGTGTGTAGAGCCGAGTATCCAAATCGCTGTGCTGCCGCAATGTCACTCCGATGTGACTAGATTTGGGTTGGGCTGAAGAGTGAGTAAATGGTGTGGAGTGTAGAGCCGAGGATCCGAATCGCTGTGATGTCATGCCAATGCGACTAGATTCGGATCAGGCTGAAAAGAGTATGAGGGGTATGGGATTTGGAAAGTTATGTTGCCGGTGCGACTAGATTCGGTACTGGCTTAAGTTTGAGTGAGTGGTGTGCATATAAATCATTTGTGCCTCAAACGCGACGTGATATGAATCAGCCTGAGCAGTGGGCTGACATGAGTCGTTATGTCGTCGGTGTGACTGGACTCGAATGGGGTGTAGAATATTTTACAACAGGGTGGTAGTGATTTTTGAGAAACCAACTAGGTAAAATTACAGGTGAATGATACGGTAAGATAATGAAGCAGTGGGGATAAGGGAAGGAACTATAACATGTGGTAACAACAGTTTTACGAATGGGGAACATGATAGGCAATGGTAGACTCCGATACGTATCGGTTATAAATGTATGAAATGAATCCAATACAAATCGGTAGTAAGTAGTATTAAATGGATCTACTACAAATTTGTTGTAGAATATATGCCACCCCTTACTCTGAAATCGAAACATATACCAACTACCCAACCCCTCCAGGCTAATAAAGGTGCAGGCAAGGCACCAGGGGGGCCTAATTACCAACTCAATTAGCCACAGAACCCATACAATCAATACATGCTCATCTTCAAATGGATGAGGCGGCAACCCCATGGACAGTGAATCCTATAACCAGTGAAGTCTATGTCGAGTGATATCCAACAAAACAACCGACAGCAGCTCAGAGGCTTGGATCAAATAATTAATCATATGTTTGTAGATGGGATGACAAACAAGGCAGAAGAAACCTTTGAATGTACTATGCGTGTGCCAAATGATGTCAAGATATGACCGACAACAACTCAAAGGCAGGTTTTTTAACCAAAGGGATGCTGGATAGAGAAGCATAATGAATTGCATGATTTGCACATGTTACGAAAAGGTTTGAATCCTACCTGCAACAGTGAGCGGGAATCGCCGACTAAGACCACAAACAGAGAAGCCGCAATGCACTTGCTATCGAATCACGAACTGATGAGCTGGGGAGAGTCAACCTAGTAGTGCCGTGCACTGGAACCGACAAAAGACCACTGTGGGTGGTCTGCTCAAATACACCACGAGCGCCTCCCATAATTTCAGGCCACCATACTGGACTTCCATATATATATATATATATATATATATATATATATATATATATATATTTATGGTCCAGAGCCCTCTGACCGATACAGATAAGGATGACAAACAAGGTTAACATAAACTCGCTTACTTGAAATGGACCTGAAAGTGTGCCCTGGTCCGACGTACGGTATACCAAAATAAGGGGGCATACCTTAGATAGAGAAGTGGGTGATAAATGAAATGAATATGAATGGAGTGAAATGAGTACTCTCATGAGGAGTATAATGCTTGAGAAATGCCCTGAAAAAGGGGATGGGTGGGTGGGTATCGCGCACCGGAACCGACGAGGAGGAAAGGCGAACGGGCTGGTTATATACACCACCGGGCTCCTCCCATAATTTCAGGCCACCACACTGGCCTTTCTATTTATGGTCCAGAGCCCCCTGACCGATACAGATAAGGATGACAAACAAGGTTAACATAAACTCGCTTACTTGAAATGGACCTGAAAGTGTGCCCTGGTCCGACGTACGGTATACCAAAATAAGGGGGCAAAACATTCAGGTAGGGGTTGCATTCTATTGATTCAAGTTTGTTACTGGGTGAGCTCGACAAAGGCCTGGGCCATCTCCACTAGCGGATTGGATATGAAGCGGGCGAAACAGGTGGACCTCCATCTGCCCAACTTCTTGATAATGTGGTCCGGGACCCCTTGTCGGGATGCTGTTGAAGCTGCTCCGATACGGAATGAATGTCCGGAGTAGTGGGTAGGATAGAGGCGAAGGATACCCAGGAGTATCCTGAGATGATCCATAAAGCGGGCAGCGTTCAGAGGCTTAGTGTGAAACGGCAGAAGCAGACTAGTACTTGGTTGATCAGCCAAAAGGGGCAACGAGCGGTGAGAATGGCGATCGGGTACCAGCGGTTGTTGGACTTATAGAAGTGTATGTCCGTACCCGAGCCAAGCTGCTGTGTCTTGGAGACTGCTAAGTATAAGGCGGAATGGTCTTTGTATCGGACCAGGTGGTGCTTGTACAGCATGCGTGCTGTGAGGCTACTACAAGTAAACTCGCTTGGCCGTAAGAAGCCGTAGAAGGCCGGGTGTATGGCTGTTTGTAAATGACACTAATGTGGAGACCGAAAAGGTGCAGTGGCCAGGATATCTGACACATTTCTAAACATCTCCTGTGATAGGCAGTCGTCTGGTGCCGGCCATAGGCTGGCGCTTCTGGATACCGCACATAACAGCCTGAACGGCGAGGTAAATAAGGAGGGTACGGTAGGGTCCTGGTGGGAGGTGTAATGTTATACACCGGTCAGGTATAGCCGGGTCGTATTAAAGGATAACGCCAACTGCGAGTGGCAGTAGGAAATGAAGGCTATGACTTGCTTGACACGGGACGTCTCTGTGCTGTGATCCGTGATTAAACGATTAAAGGCCCTCCAGGCTGATTGATAGGCCTTGAGGTTATTTGCGGGAAAGGGAGTGATCAATGAGTTGAGTAGCCGCTAGGAGGTGAGGGGCTAATCCAGGGTCAGCTGAGACCAGTCCGGGATAGCTGCTGATGTTGGTCCGGCTCCAGGTACCTGAACGGAAAACGAGACAAGGTTAAAGCGGGAGAGGGCGTCCGCTGCCTGATTGAATTTACCGGGGATAAAGGAACAACGGACGTTGAACTGAAACAACAACAAGAGCTGGACCAGTCGACGTAGGAAGGACATAATCAACAGAGAGGACGCCTTGGCGCAGCCAGGAATTGCCAGTAACTGGGGAGGCCAGGGAGCTGCGAGCCAGAGGTGGCCAAAAAACAGCCGCAAGCCCGTGGAGGCCGCTGCGTCGGTCATCACCTGGGGAGAAAGGGAAGACACAGAGGAAATGAACAGGGAGACGCCATTCCCAAACGATAGCAATTCCTCCCGCAAGGCAAGGACTGCTATTGCCGCGGGATCCAGGCTGAGGACTTGCTCTGAATCCTGTGAGAGGGACAGTAAGACCAATAGGCGTGCCACAAAGGCGCAACCCTGAGGGATGATGCGCATAGGGAAACTCGACATGCCGTGTAGGGACTGTAGGTGTCTATTGGATGACTAGACAGGGGAATATGCGAGGATATTATATGCCCCTAAAGACGGTAGTTGTGATGGGCGAGCGTCTGCCGTTGGCTATGGGCTGATGCCTCTGGATGCCTCGTAGTGGGGATCTTGCTGTATGGGCCGAATGACAGAAGGCTCTCCGTGCATTTGTAAGGATAAGAAATGCTGAACGCTGGCTAGAAATAGCCTGGGCGTGCTACAGGAAGAAGTCAGTTGCGTGTGTCAACAAGATCCTGGTGCGGGACGGGAGTTGAACTCAACTGTCCTAAGAAAGAGACGAGTAGGCAGACAACAGTGAGTGGTTGTGTAAGAAAAGCCACAGGAGACGAGTGGCCGATTGAGTGCTGCTGAAAATGACGTGTAGCCGGTTCGTGTGCCACTGAGAACGTGCTTGCCAACGAATGATTGCAAGAAGTTATGTTAAGTCGCGAGTCTTGGTATGACCAAAAGTGTGTTAAACGTGTGCTTGCGATAAATGCCCGGGAGTTTGTCACTGGAGATGTGTACGTAGTGACTGCGAGCCGTTCATGTTACCGCATGTGCACTGCGAGGACTGCAGGAGTTGTGCTTGAATGTATGTTTTGGACGCGTGCTTGCAAGATGTTACCCAGGATGCGTGCTTGCTATGATTGCAAGATGTTATGCTAGGATGCGTGCCTGCAACCAATGCAAGGAGTTATGCCGGGATTCGTGCTTGCAACGATTGCAAGGAATTATGGTAGGTCACATGGGTAGCCAGGCCGGAAAGACCGAAGTCCATCCAGTCCCACCATAAATCAAATTAAATAAGGTATCACACAACCCGACACACCCAATTCTACGCCCGCAGCTGATCCAGAGGAAGGCAAAAAACCCCCAACAGAGCATAGCCCAATTTGCTACAGCAGGGGAAAAAATTCCTTCCTGACCCCTCGAGAGGCAATCGGATTTTTCCCTGGATCAACTATACCTATAAATAAGTACCCCGTAATACAACGTACCTTTAGGAAGGTATCCAGGCTTTCCCCAAAACAATCTATCGCGCAGCCAGAAGTGCCTGCCAACAATGATTGCCATAAGTTGTGCCTGGACATCTGTTTGCAACGATTTGCAAGAGGTCTATGCTCGAATGCGTGCTTGCCATGATTGTAAGAGGTCTATGCTCGCGTGCGTGCTTGCCATGATTGTAAGAGGTCTATGCTCGAGTGCGTGCTTGTAATGAGTGCAAGAGGTCTATGCTGAAATGCGTGCTTGCGATGATCGCAAGAGGTCTATGCCCGAATGCGTGCTTGCAACGATTGCAAGAGGTCTATGCTCGAATGCATACTTGCAATGAGTGCCAGAGGTCTATGCTCGAATGTGTGCTTGCGATGACTGCGAGAAGTCTATGCTTGAGTGCGTGCTTGCGATGATCGCAAGAGGTCTATGCTCAAATGCGTGCTTGCGATGATCGCAAGAGGTCTATGCTCGAATGCGTGCTTGCAATGATTGCAAGAGGTCTAAGCTCGAATGCGTGCCTGCAATGAGTGCCAGAGGTCTATGCTCGAATGCGTGCTTGCAATGATTGCAAGAGGTCTAAGCTCGAATGCATGCCTGCAATGAGTGCCAGAGGTCTATGCTCGAATGCGTGCTTGTAATGATTGCGAGAAGTCTATGTCTAGATGCGTGCTTGCCATGATTGCAAGAAGTCTACGCTTGGATGTGTGTTTGCAACGATTGCAAGAAGTCTACGCTTGTATGTGGAGAAAACGGCGAGACCCACCTAAACGAAGCTGAGTTTCCCTTCCGAGGCAACTGATAATGAAATGAGGCCGAGGAGCAAGGCCCCCGGTAGGCGTCCAAACATTGAAGAATCAACTGGACCCAAACCGGGAAGCGGTATGTGACAGTGAAGTGAGAGAACCTGCCATGACAGAGATCCAGATCGCCATGCCACAACTTGCGACCGAGCACGAAATGGATTCTGGAGCATGAACCGAAATGAGGCCATTCCTGGGGCACGCCGAGACGAATTTGGTACACAGATGTGACTATTCGTACCGGAACGTGATAGGTGAAATGAAATGAAAACCCATGACAAAGACAAGAATCAGAGGACGAGCCCATGAAGCAAACAGATGGATTCTGTCTTTGGAGCATGTACTGAAATGAGGCGTAGCAGCTGGGCACCCCAGAACGAATCAGTGCATAAAAACAAAATGCGACAGGATTCGAATTGGCGCGTAATAAGTGACAGAAATGATATGCCATGACAGAGACAAGATTCAACGACTGGACTGATGGTTACAACAAAGAATCCGTCTCTGGAGCATGTACTGAAATGAGGCGTAGCAGCTGGGCACACCGGGACGAATCGGTGCATAAATAAACGCAACAGGATTCGAATCGGAGCGTAATAAGTGACAGAAATGATATCCCATGACAGAGACAAGATTCAACGACTGGACTGATGGTAGCAATAAAGAACCCGTCTCTGGAGCATGTACTGAAATGAGGCGTAGCAGCTGGGCACACCAGGACGAATCGGTGCATAAAAAATGCGACAGGATTTGAATTGGAGTGTAATAAGTGACAGAAATGATGTCCCATGACAGAGACAGGATTCAACGACTGGACTGCAGGTTACAAAGAATCCGTCTCTGGAGCATGTACCGAAATGAGGCGTAGCAGCTGGGCACACCAGGACGAATCGGTGCATAGAGGAATGCGACAGGATTCGAATTGGAGCGTAATAAGTGACAGAAATGGTATGCCATGACAGAGACGAGAATCAGGGACCGTGCGTGAACCTGCGAGTGATTCAGTCTCTGGAGCATGTACAGAAATGAGGCCGAACCCTGGGGCACTTCAAAGCGAATCGGTGCACGAGAGGTGCGACAAGATTCGCGCCGGAGCGCGACTAGTGACAGAAATGATTTGAAACGGTAGAAATGACTGGGAGTGAAATGATTTGACATGAGATAAAATAAGATACATAACATAACTGCATGAATGAAGAGACATATATTCGAACTGGAGCAGACAAAGCGAAACGTGCGGACTGCTTGCCTTGTCGTAACAAGCAGTCGGCTGTGAGTCGAACGATTCGACCGATACTTTTTCCTTGAAGTGGGGTGAGCTGACCTCCTTTTTAAACATATAGGGAATGTATGTAAAACCAATAATACCATGATAACTGTTCTTGCTCATTCTTTGTTTTCTTTCTATATTTATATATATGTATTATCTAATGTTTGTAATGCTTCTGTATAGATACCCTCCTGAAGAAGCGGGTTCTTTCCCGCGAAACTAGTCTAATTTTTTTTTTTTTGAGGAAATTTACTGTGCACTTTCTACGGTTGAATGTTCCCCATGGAGAATCCGTTAGGAATACCTCAACTGTGATGCGCATACTACTGTATCTCTTCAAGTGACATATTGTTATTGTTTATTTTGTTTTAAATGTTTATTAAATATTACATTGATTTTAAATTTATTAGTGCCTTTTCTATTATCAAGTACCGCTATAGTCCAATCCACTATATGGCTAAATGGAACTACACATGGGTTTGATGTGAGCAATCACCCGGTATTTCCAATTAAGCCCTCCTCTTCTTGAAAATTACAAATTCTGGATGATGGTACATTGTATTTATTTATAACGCTTTAAATTAGAGGCGATACTCATAGTATATCGACCGATACTAATAGAAATGCTCGGGCAGACGAATGGTTTCGAATGCCATACCTGCGAATGAATCGCCTGACGTGGCGTAATCGAACGTGTCGAAAAGTGATAACGACTACATCGAAAATAGAAAATAGTGACATGCGTACGAGGGCCACAGTAAAACATTCGATTTAAAAGAAGCGAGCGGGTCGAGAGTACAGGGAATGTTGATGGTACATCGAAATACATAATTGAAAAGGGGATGCCGAAGCCAAACCTGCGACAGCCGGCCCAAAGTGAAACGACAAATTCGATGGGTACGACGACACTCCGACGGCGAAACCCACGGACGCTGATGTACGGGAAGACGAGTTGTCAAGACGGAAACGAATAACGCGGGAACTCACGAACAGGCTCACTGCATCTGGTCTGGATAGTCGGCCCTTGATGTCTGACGTATCAGACATCGCGCACCGGAACCGACGAGGAGGAAAGGCGAACGGGCTGGTTATATACACCACCGGGCTCCTCCCATAATTTCAGGCCACCACACTGGCCTTTCTATATATATATATTTATATATTTATGGTTCAGAGCCCTATGCCTGATACGGATATGGATGACATATAGGGTTAACATAAAGCTTACCACATGAAATGGACGTACGGTATACCAAAATAAGGGGGCATACCCTAGATAAGAAATGAGGAATGACATTAAATAAATATGAAATGAGATTAAATTAGTAATCTATGAGGAGTATGAATACTTTGAGAAATGCCCTAAAAAGGGGATGGGAGGGTGGGTATCGCGCACAGGAATACGACGAAGACCACAGATGAACGGGCTGGTTAAATACCCCTCCGGGCTCCTCCCATGAATTCAGGCCACCATACTGGCCTTCTTATTTATGGTTCAGAGCCTCATGGCCGATGCGGATATGGATGACATACAGGATTAACATAAAACTTACCACTTGAAATGGACCTGAATGTGTGCCTTGGTCTAACCTACATTATACCAAAATAAGGGGGCAGAAACATTCAGGTAGGGAATAGCTTTTTATTGATTTGAGTTTAGTCATTGAGTGAGTTTGGCAAAGGCCTGGGCCATTTCCACTTGCGGATTGGGGATGTAGCGGGGCAGACTTCCACCTGCCTAGTCTTTTAATAACATGGTCCGGGACCCCATGATGGGACGCTGTTGAGGCTGTCCCGATACGAAATTAGTGTCTGGAGTACTGGCTAGGGTTCAGGTGAATGTTGAGGAGAAGTATCCTCATGTGCTTCATGATTTGACCGGTATTTAGGGGCTCGACAGGAAAGGGTAGAAGGGGACTAGAGTCTGGCTACTCGGGCAGTAGTAACAGCAACTGATTTAGTGTGGCAACTGGACACCAGTTATTATTGGTTCTATAGAAGTGGATATCTGTTCCTGAGCTAACTAGCTGGGTTTTGGAAACTGCTAGATGCAAAATGAAATGGTCTTTGCAGTGGACCAAGTGGCGTTTGCGTAGGACTTGGCCTGTAGGGTTGCTACAAGTGAATTCTTCGGCTGTTAAGAATCCGTAGAAGGCCAGGTATATGGCTGCTTGTAGGACCATACTAGGGAGGAGACCAAATGGAGATGTAGCCAGGATGGTTGACATACCCCTAAATATGTCTCCCGTTATTGGTAAGCGTTTGGCGCTGACCACTGGTCGGAGTTTTTGAATGCCACGTAGAATGGCTCGTATTGCGTGAGACGTAAATATGGAGGGTTTTTGCGGGGCCCCGAAGGGACAAGAAAAGTTGGATGCTGGCTAGGTATAGCAAAATGGTGTTGTGGGATTGTTGGAAGTGAACAAGAAGTAACGTTATATATCTAAAGTTCTACACATTTGTTGGTACAGCCGAACTCAGCCATATTGATGTTTGCATGACACATGTTTAGAATGTGTAGAGGAATGTGGCAGAATCTGCATAGCAAAGGAGTTATCTTCAGCCCACCTGGTGTACACAAAGCTTCAAAGAGATTGATGACGAAGACGGCCCAGGGCACATCAAATGCATACTGGCCACAGAGGCCAAGTATGGCAGGGCAGTCAGTAATATTAGGAGGGCTGTCATGTGAACACTGATTGGTCCAAACCAAATGGGACTGGCAGTAGGGTGTGGTATGGCTGAGGTATGTTTAACAAAAAGGTTGCAACCATGAGTTCGCTCTCTTTATTCCATCATGAGGCGTAGCTGCGAAGGTCGGATAAGTATGGCTTATATTATACTTTGATTGTATGCTATGTATTATTGTAACTTCTATTGATTCCTTATGCACGCTGTATTATTTCCTTGGGAAATAAATGAGATTTGATTGATCTTAGACCGTGTATTGATTTCATAGACAAGGGTGGTAGTATTGTGATATTAACAATAACATGTGCTTGGCGTAATTGATAGACTAGCTGAACTATAGGGACTAGACAAAGGAATACATAACTGATAATAATAAGAATAGAGTGAATTGATCAGTTACTTCATTTGGCACCCCAGAAGGCGTGTAAAACGTATTTTTACACAGAATCCACGAAAATCTAATGTATTTTTGTTTCTGAGTCCCTGTAAGTCACAACGATCCTCAAAGACACCCAGAACTGAAAGTCATCTCTAGTGTGGACAAGATTGGCGCTGGCTCGCGAATTCTGAAACCACGCTTGGATGAGCAGGAGGATTCTGTGAGATATTCCACTGGTAGAAACGGACGCGTGAAACCTGGTGAGAATTGTGACTGATATATATATATATATATGTACGTATTGTTGTGTTTGCTGCAAACTTGTAACCAGAGGGCAAATTGGCACACTGGCGAGATAGGGGGACTGATCATCCCTGGTTATGTGATATAACCGCAGATTGACAGGATAAATCATACAATTTTGAGGGAAAGTGGAAATATCCACGTGATTGTGAAAAAGCTTTCTGTCCCAAAAGAAATTCCCTATGACCTGCTATCGGATAGAAGGACATTGAATAAGAGTGTGTTCTCCTAAAGAAATTCGTGAGTAAACGGATTTGTATTTGTTTTTTGTTTTTTTTCTTGGCTTTTTGCATTTTTTTTTATTTTATTTTTTCCGCTGTTTTTTTTTTTTGTCTGTATTTGGAGTGGGACTACAGGTCAAAGCTAGCTTCTAAACAGCTTCATCTGTGTCTTTGGGTGTTTGGTATCTGTTTGTTTAGTGTATTGCTAATGCACAGTGTTGGTTAGAGAGCGGCAGGAATTACCATACATCTTTGAGGAAAAAGGAAAAGTGGGGGAAGTATAGGTTTTTATTTCTACACACATGAGAGTGAAATAGCTCTGGTCCAATAAAACCAAGGCATTGATTAAGAGTGTGCCTTGTGTCTTGTATGCTGTAGAACCACAAGTCACTGTAGATTTAAACGTTCGTATCTGGTTTTTTTTTTTTTTTGTTTTTTTTGTTTTTTTTTTGGTAGGACCAGGGGGGGTTGTCCATTTGTTTATCTGTTTTCTATTGTCTAAGCAACTGGTTGAGCAATCTAGTGGGGATAGTCTAATTAGCATGTCAATGGATATCCTTGAAGAGTTTCTTGGGAAAAATGCTTGTATTCAATTCAACAGTATAAGAAAGGATGCTTTAACACACCAATTCAATGATCTATTGAAACAATGCAATACTCATAATGATGCCATAAAGTATAAAAAATCTTCAAAAAAGGGCAAGAAAAAGAGAATAGCCAATTCTGTATGCATGTTGCTGAGAATGAAAGAAATTGCGGAACAAAAAGAATTAGAATGGTTTGCTGATAGAGAAAAAGTGATGGAACAGGTAAGTGATGTAGCAATGAGGATTGAAAAGGATGATGCAGATACTAGTAGTCGGATTAAACAATTAGTGACTGAGAAATGTGTATTGCAACAGAGATTAGATGAATTAGAACAAACGTGTAAATTAAGAGAAAGTTGCATTGCCTCTTTGAATCAAAGGGAGGCTGAGAATTTGCAGGTTATCACAAGGCTTAAGGCACAAGCAGCCATAATGGAATTATCCTCCAAGTGTGCAATAGTGGAGGTACCCTCCACACATGCTCAGTGTATAGAAAAGCTAGAAGTGAAATATGAAGAAAACCCGTATGCTATTATCACTGCAAATGATAGTAATGTGATGGGAATCGATGTGGAAGAAGCAAATAAAGGTGGGATAACTGCACTTGAAATTGACTCAGGAGTTGACACTTCGGATGACTCCTCAGACAACGAAAGTGTAAAGTCTGTGCATTCCAATCGCAGTAATATTATCCAGCAATGTGGGTTTCCAGCGCCATATGCTAAAAAAAATGGCCTATGCAGGGAAACCAGAACTAAAATGTTTTTTGTGTAAAAGGGGGGGTCACATTTCAAAATATTGTTGGGCGGCGAATAATGATATCGAAAGGAAATTATACCCGAAAACGACCCCAAGGCTTCAGGTGTGTTATTCAGCAAGGTGGGGTAGCCATCCAAAGCATGGAACCCATAGTAATCAAACCCATTTCCCGTGTAAAACGCAAATGCAGGGTTTACAAACTAAAAAGCAATATGTAGGACAGTTGCTTAGAGTCAAAATGGAGATAGACGCATGGTTACTCAAATATAGCACTGGGGGAAACAATGTTAGCAGAACTTAGTGAGCTGCAAGCATGGTAAGAATATTCTGGTCAATGTTTCCCGGCTATGAAAAAGGTTTGATGCAAGTTTCAAGTTCAGAATATGATAGAGGACCTGGATATAGATATACATTTTTTTTGTTTTGTACTTTTAGGGATAAACCCCTGAATTGGTATTGTGGTTTTTCTTTTGTGTGGTTAAAAGATGTTTCTGTTATGAGTTTTTTTTTATCTTGTGTTTCTTTACTCTTCTCTTATTGTCAGTCTTTGTAAACTTTTCCTGAGTAATATCCAATACTGCTGATTAACATAAGAATTGTGTGTAATCACTTGTGTGTTCCTTTTTCCAGAGACCAGGAAGAAGTTAAACTGGTTCGCATACGGACATTTGCATTTGTTTGCAGGTCTCTCAAAGTGAGAACAGTGGGAAAAATATAACAGAACAGGGGTTAGGTTATTGTAAATGCATAATCGATTATCACATGGTACCTTGAGCTCATTAGTTAGTAATTGTTTGCAAACAATGAAAAATAAATAGTACTAAAAAGAGTTACAAATGAAGCTAAAATGTTGTGATGATACATATGCTTTGTTTTGTTTTTCGTTTTCCCCATTAACTAATTGTATTTCAGATTGGAATAAGCACTCTTTGCAGGAGTCCATGGATGTTGTCAACTAAAAGTTGAGTGTTTGTCATTGTTGTATGATGGTTGTCTTGTCGTATGATGGTTGTCTTGTCATGTTATTTGTGTGATCATGGCCAGATTTTTAAGTTTTTTACATTTTTTTTTATTTTTTTTTATTTTATTTTTTATTTTATTTTTTTTCTTCTAAATTTTTTTTTTTTTGTTGATATTGGTTTAGTCCTCTATGTTAGTTATATTTTTATTCAGGTGGAAAAGTAGTAGGTCTAATCCACCTGAAAGGGGGGGAATTGACAATGCCCTCAGTTAGAACCAGTCACCTGAAAAGGGGTAGTGCATACATCGTAAAGATACAGATAGATGCATTGTTTTTTTAGTTTGTAAAATTTGAAGTTTTTGAGAAGCAACACTGACGTTCAGTTTTAAACATTTTTTGATCATACCATGGGGATCCATTTTACAGTGGGTGTAGCCTAAAGAGGTCATGGTTGTTTGGATAGTTTGGTCAGAAGTTGCAGAAGCCAGGAATACTGAGGTCCTGGGCTCCAAGGAGGGAACTATAAGTAAACATGGTAAGCGAGCAGATATTGTGGATAAGAATTTGATACTGCTCTTGTTTTTCACTTCCAGAATCCAAGTGGAGCGAGAATTGGAGAGGCTTCTGGAACATGGATGACAGATGATCATCTGGTTGGCAGTTTGTCTGTGCCACACCATACCACAAATTAGTTCCGATAAACATCAGGAGAGAAGGAAAACTTAAAGATTCAGATTAATACCTGTTTTTTCGTATGGACAATTTGGTGCTAATGCTGAATCTGAAAGACTGTGCCTAGCAAGAGAACTTGTGAAATATTTTTGCTGAAGTCTCTCCTGATGAATGCAAACATGTTATTTATACATCTGCAATGGGTTGGAGGTTGGGGAAGAATTATGACACATCCAATCCGTCAAAACATGAAAATGTAAAATATGTGTTTTTTTTTGTTGGAAGGAGGAATTGAAAGAAGAAAGGTTTTAATGTATTACATGTATTGATGTAACGGAGACAATATGGTGCAGGTACCCAGGAGGTATACTGGCGCTTATGCATAATAAGGTGGCTGTTGGTTAGACTAAAGGGTGCCAGGTGATACATCAATGGGGTGAAAACTTCCTCGTAGGGGTGGTGTCTCAATCCTAGCGGTCCTAGAGAGAAGCTTTCGGTTACAGGACATGCGGGACACCAGAACTAGACACGAGGAAGATACGCCCGGTTGGGGTCTCACCTGAGAGGTTGAAACCCTGCACAGATAATGCCAGTAAATACACACAGGAGCATGCTCCGTTAAAATAAAGGGAACAAACGCTGGCTACCAGGGTACCGTAGGACTTCACCACATGGTGCTGCAACATCTCACGGTGGTTGACAAAAACCTATCACCCTATATGTGCTGAGTATACACTGAATCAAGTGCGGTCATTGCACCAGTGACTTACTCCCAGAGAATGAGGTCCATGCAGGATGCTTATTTCTGAGGAGTAATCCGAAAGAGGAGGGATGTATTCAGCACTATATTGGGGGGGGGGGAACAATAGCTGGGATGGGTGTTGGTAATGGAGTGGACATCAGCCTCCTGAGGAACAAACTCACAGCCATAGCTTCAGAGAAGGAGCGTGACTTTGTTACCACGGGAGATTGGTGGCATCCTTGATAACATTCAATGAAGTCACAGAAACACTCAGGTTAGAATGGCTCCGGATTTTGTCAACCATGTTGAGAGGTTGGTAGAGAGGACAGAAACCTGTCATTGGCTCTGGCGCGCACTCTGTGGCAGGTGGAAATATCAGCCAACATCAAGCTGATTGTACTGTCTCTGTATAAGGGGCAGTGGCCTGATGAGTTAGCATCACCGCTCAGTAAGATTTTGCCAAAACACGTTGCTTACACTAATCCAAAGTAGTGGTCGAATGCCTGTATGGGCTGTACTAAGTTGGATTGTGAAAGGTGCTATGCTGTATGTTCCCATATACAGAAGTGAAGACTCGGTCTGTATATTTGGTGGCATCAATGGGCTTACTGACTGGAGATTTTATCTTGTTGCATTTGAGGCTATATCACACATGTGATCAGAGAAGATAAACGCTGGAGGCAGGTTGATATTTCCCTTTGTCGGAAGCATGACCATGATGTCCTTTGTATGCCAGGTCAATACGTGGGGATGAACGAGTAATGTTGGGAAGTTATTGCTCTCTGTGTTCTGGATGGAGAGATCATTGCTGGGAAGAAGGCACCCAGGTATTATTTAGGACATAGGCGAGTTTGTTTCTTTGTCCTAAAGAATACCGGTGTAGTGTTAGTCATGGAACTAGAGGGTTCCTTGAACCTAACCGTAGGTAGAGGTGCATGGTATACAATGGGCATGATCTCTGAAATCCAGACACAGGGGTGGAATTGTGTGGGTTTGGTAATTGTTGTAAACTTATATGTGTAGTTAAGCGATATTTATCTAGAAGGGTCTCCCATTTGTCTATGCAAGTTGAGGGACGATTTGACGGTGAGCTCTCTGCGTACAAATTGGAGACGTTGCTGCCAAGTCAGAGCCCTGCAACGCCGCTGCGAGCAAGCCTGCCTAATCCCGACCCGTATTTACAGTAAAAGGTTATAGGAGGTTGGGAGCAGGGTGCGTAATACATATATATGTATATATTATGGTAATAAGTTGATTTATGTTTGTGGTAGAATGTGACCTATGGGTATTGTAGGCTAGTAATATGGGCAAGAAAGGCCCTCCTCAAGACTCTGGGTCTGAAAGCTGGGTGATATGTTGCTCTGAATGGGTGCTGGTGAATGGTGAATGAATGGACACCCCTTGCCTGTACTGCCGTCCTGAAGATACCCAAGATACAGAATGGTGACATGGAAGCTGTCGCTGAAGAGTGGTGGAGATGTGTCACTCAGTGGCAAAGCGGCACGTGTTGGGAAACATCACATGGTAAACATTTATGGACTGCTCCATAGGACCTGCTTCTGCACACGTTGAAAACACAGCGTGGTAAGACAATTGTGTACTGTTCCATGAGAGATGTCTCTGGAGCGCTCGTTGAAAACAACCATGCGTTACACAAGCTAAGGACTGTGCTACAGGTACTGGTTCGGAAGCACATGTTGGGGAACCACACACGTTAAGACAGTTATGGATTGTTCAAAAGGAGCCGTGTCTGAAGAAGGGTGGTATGCGCCTTTTAGGCGCAACGCGGAATATGTTGGAAGTGAACAAGAAGTAACGTTATATATCTAAAGTTCTACACATTTGTTGGTACAGCCGAACTCAGCCATATTGATGTTTGCATGACACATGTTTAGAATGTGTAGAGGAATGTGGCAGAATCTGCATAGCAAAGGAGTTATCTTCAGCCCACCTGGTGTACACAAAGCTTCAAAAAGATTGATGACGAAGACGGCCCAGGGCACATCAAATGCATACTGGCCACAGAGGCCAAGTATGGCAGGGCAGTCAGTAATATTAGGAGGGCTGTCATGTGAACACTGATTGGTCCAAACCAAATGGGACTGGCAGTAGGGTGTGGTATGGCTGAGGTATGTTTAACAAAAAGGTTGCAACCATGAGTTCGCTCTCTTTATTCCATCATGAGGCGTAGCTGCGAAGGTCGGATAAGTATGGCTTATATTATACTTTGATTGTATGCTATGTATTATTGTAACTTCTATTGATACCTTATGCACGCTGTATTATTTCCTTGGGAAATAAATGAGATTTGATTGATCTTAGACCGTGTATTGATTTCATAGACAAGGGTGGTAGTATTGTGATATTAACAATAACATGTGCTTGGCGTAATTGATAGACTAGCTGAACTATAGGGACTAGACAAAGGAATACATAACTGATAATAATAAGAATAGAGTGAATTGATCAGTTACTTCAGGGATAGAGTCAACTGAGTATGACAGTGTGAAATGAAGGCCAGAATCTTTTTGATACTAGACATTTCCTTGGAGTGATGTGTCAGGAATTTGTTGAAGGCCCTCCAGGCTGTCTGGTAGGCCTTGAGGGTGTTGCGGGAGAGTGAGGAGTTGATAAGGCGAGTTGCTGTCTGCAGATGTTGAGCTAGTCCAGGGTCAGCTGAGACCAGGGCAGGATAGTGGCTGATACAGGATCAGCTCCGGGCATCTGTTCAAAAAATGATGTGTAGTTGAAACGGGAGAGCGCATCTTCTGCAAGATTGCGCTTGCCCAGAACAAATGAACAATAAATATTAAACTGAAATTGTAATGACAGTTGTACCAGCCTACACAGGAAGGAGATGACTGCAAGGGATTTGGACCCGTCTTTATTTATAATTTCTTCTGTGGCTAGGTTATCGGTAGTGAAGGCCACGGTTTGCCCGGTCCAGCTATGACCCAGGAGCTGTGCGGCTGCCACTATAGGGTAAAGTTCGAAGAGGGAAGATGTGTTGGTGAAACCGGGTATTGTTAGTATCTGTGGCGGCTAGGGTGCTGCAAACCAGAGATGGCCAAAAATTGCAGCAAAGCCTGTGGATGCCACTGTGTCTGTCACTACCTGGGGTGACAGGGAAGACACAGTGGAATGAATAATGATATACCGATCCAGGTGGAAAAGAACTCCTGCCACATGGAGAGGTCCACTACTGCTGCGGTGTTGAGACTGAGGACTTGATTGGGATCTTGCGTACGGGAAAGGAACACTAGTAGGAGGGACACAAAGGAGCGACCCTGTATGATAATGCGCATGGCAAGATTGAGCATCCCAAGAAGGGATTGCAGTTGTTTTTGGCGCACCCTCTGGGTGAAGTCTTACAGTGAAGTCTTGGAGGACCGCCCTAGTCAGTTTGTCTGGGGGCAGGCTGGCCTGCATAGCGTAGGTGTCCAGATTGATACCAAGAAACGTGATCATCTGTGCTGGACCGTTGACTTTGTGTTCAGCGATGGGATTATTGAGATTTTTAAACACAATCCTTAGCTTGTCAAGGTCCCCTGGGGATGAGCCGGGCGTCTCTATTAGTAAGAAGTCGTCTAGATAATGGATGACCTCTTGACACTGGGCTTTGTGTAAGAGGATCCATGTAAGTGATTGTGCAAACATGTCAAATAGCCAGAGGCTACTCTTTGACCCGAAGGTCAATTTGGTAGCAAAGTAATACGCCTCCCTCCATTTGATGCCATGCCAGCACCAAAGGGATGGATGGATAGGTAGGAGTTTAAAGGCGTCCGAGATATCAGCTTTGGAGAGCCAGGTACCTATGCCTGTTTTGAGTATAGCCTGGATCACCATATCCACAGAGGCGTATTTGAGGGAAAATTCTTTGGAGGGGATAAGGGAATTAAGACTGGGGATGGGGGAAGAATGAGGCGCTGACCAATCGTACACAAGATGTTGTTTATTGGAGAACTTGCCCTTGATATGCCCAGTAGGGCTGACTCTCCATTTGGGATGATTTCGTTGTTCGAGTCGAATGCATGTTCGACTCGAACACTGGCTGTTTGCCCGTTCAGCGAAGACAGAACTCTGTGGGCCGTTCGCGCCATATTCGTGTGGCGCTCATGGCCCACAATGCACTGCACCCTCTCAGTGCATTGCTGGCTCATGATTGACCAATCATGCACTGTGACCCCACATGCTTGGCGAATCACAGCGCCGGCAGCGAGGAGAGCCATAATTGGCCACAGGCAGGATGCCTGTGCCCAATTATAACTCAGGGAGGTTAAGTACAACACTAAATAAGGCCGCCAGCGTGGCAGCCTTGTGTAGTGTGTTGCGGCGGTCAGGGAAAGAGCAGCAGAGGCAGGGACAGTGTCTTTGTGGCTTGCAAATCTAGCACTGTTAAAGTGGGTGTTGTGTACCTCCAGCACAGTATACACCTGAAGCTACCTTTTATTGCTGGTGTTCTGTAATACAGGCATCTGCAGCAGTTAAAGGGGGTGTTGTGTGCCTCCAGCACAGTATACACCTGAAGATACCCCTTATTGCTGGTGTTCTTTAATACAGGCATCTGCAGCAGTTAAATTGGGTGTTGTGTGCCTCCAGCACAATATGCACCTGAAGCTACCCTTTATTACTGGTGTTCTGTAATACACGCATCTGCAGCAGTTAAAGTGGGTGTTGTGTGCCTTCAGCACAGTATACACCTGAAGATACCCATTATTGCTTTTGTTCTGTAATACAGGCATCTGCAGCAGTTAAAGTGGGTGTTGTGTGCCTCCAGCACAGTATACACCTGAAGCAACCCTTTATTACTGGTGTTCTGTAATACAGGCACCTACAGCAGTTAAATTGGGTGTTGTGTGCCTCCAGCACAGTATACAGCTGAAGCTACCCCTTTTTGCTGGTGTTCTGTAATACAGCCATCTGCAGCAGTTAAAGTGGGTGTTATGTGCCTCCAGCACAGTATACAGCTGAAGGTACCCTTTATTGCTGATGTTCTGTAATACAGTTATCTGCAGCAGTTAAAGTGGGTGTTGTGTGCCTCCAGCACAATATACACCTGAAGCTACCCTTTATTACAGGTGTTCTGTAATACAGGCATCTGCAGCAGTTAACCACTTCAGCCCCGGACCAATTAACAGTCTAAGGACCAGAGGTCTTTTTACAATTTCGCACTACACTACTTTAACTGGTAATTGCGCGGTCATGCAATGTTGTACCCAAACGAAATTTGGGTCCTTTTCTTCCCACGAATAGAGCTTTCTTTTGATGGTATTTGATTGCCTCTGCGATTTTAATTTTTTGCGATATAAATGGAAAAAGACCGTAAATTTTGAGAAAAAATGATATTTTCTACTTTTTGTTATAAGAAAAATCGAATAAACTCAATTTTAGTCATACATTTAGGGCAAAATTTATTCAGCCACATGTCTTTAGTAAAAAAAAGTCAATAAGCATATATTTATTTTTTTTGCGCAAAAGTTATAGCGTCTACAAACTAGAGTACATTTTCTGGAATTTACACAGCTTTTAATTTACGACTGCCTATCTCATTTCTTGAGGTGCTAAAATGGCAGGGCAGTACAACCCCCCCCCCCCAAATGACCCCATTTTGGAAAGTAGACACCCCAAGAAAGTTGTGGAGAGGCATGTTGAGCCCATTGAATATTTATTTTTTGTCCCAAGTGATTGAATAATGACACAAAAAAAAAAAAAAAAAAAGTTTACAAAAAGTTGTCACTAAATGATATATTGCTCACACATGCCATAGTTATATGTGGAATTGCACCCCAAAATATATTTTGCTGCTTCTCCTGAGTACGAGGATACCACATATGTGGGACTTTTTGGGAGTCTAGCTGCGTACGGCACCCTGAAAACCAATCACTGCCTTCAGGGTTTCTAAGGGTGCAAATTTTTGATTTCACTCCTCACTACCTATCACAGTTTCGAAGGCCATAAAATGCCAAAATAGCACAAAACCCCCCCAAATGACCCCATTTTGGAAAGTAGACACCCCAAGCTATTTACTGAGAGGCATGTTGAGTCCATGAAATATTTTATATTTTGCCACAAGTTGCAGGAATTTAAAAATGTTTTTTTTTTGCACAAAGTTGTCACTAAATGATATATTGCTCACACATGCTATGGACATAAGTCAAATTACACCCCAAAATAAATTCTGCTGCTTCTCCCGAGTACGGGGATACCACACGTGGGGGACTTTTTGGGAGCCTAGCCACGTAGGGGACCCCGAAAACCAAGCACTGCCTTCCGGATTTAAATATAAAATGCTACCAAAAAAAACTGTTAGCGATCGCAGGGATCAGGCCTAACTCTGCGATCGCTGCAGTTATGTGTTTAGTGTTTTGTAAGTGACAGTGATCGATCGATACTGCACTTGGGTGGGCTGGGCAGAGGGGCAAAACGCAGGTGCCAGCAGGTATCTGGGCGGATCCCGCTAACAATGCGTTTTTTTGGAACCCTAAACTGCTGGGGATGCTAGTATAGATCTGATCAGATCAGATATTGATCTGTTCAGATTCTATACCACTACGGGAGGTTTATGCTTTGCGTGTGGGTGTTAGCGGTACTGGCACTAACCTAGCGCTGCCTGGGGCGACACAGACCCTGACCCTAAAACCTAATTGATATCACCCGCCGGGGGATCAGGGGGTTAAACCTTTATTGGGTAATAAATGGTGGGTGCCCTGATACTATAAAAAGCAAACTAACCAGAGTCACCCGTAACACTTATACGGTGATCACTGGTGAAAGGGTTAACTAGGGGCAATCAGGGGGTTCAAATTTTTATTAGGTAGTATATGGGGGTCCCTGGCGCTATATAAAAACCTGACGGGGAACCTAAATAACTAACTGGCTAACCAGCGTCACCAGTGACACTTATACTGTGATCACTGGTGAAAGGGTTAACTAGGGGCAATCAGGGGGTTAAAACCATTATTGGGTAGTATATGGGGGTACCTAGCGCTATAAAAACCTGGCGGTGAACCTAAAAAAATAACTAGCTACCTAGCGACACTAGTGCCACTAATGCAGCGATCAGAAAAATGATCGCTTAGTGACACTGGCAAAAGGGGGTGAAAGGGTTAACTAGGGTCAATCAGGGGGTTAAAACCATTATTGGGTAGTATATCGGGGTACCTAGCGCTATAAAAACCTGGCGGTGAACCTAAAAAAATAACTAGCTACCTAGCGACACTAGCGACACTAATGCAGCGATCAGAAAAATGATCGCTTAGTGACACTGGCAAAAGGGGGTGAAAGGGTTAACTAGGGGCAATCAGGGGGTTAAAACCATTATTGGTTAGTATAGCGGGGTACCTAGCGCTATAAAAATCTGGCGGTGAACCTAAAAAAATAACTAGCTACCTAGCGACACTAGCGACACTAATGCAGCGATCAGAAAAATGATCGCTTAGTGACACTGGCAAAAGGGGGTGAAAGGGTTAACTAGGGTCAATCAGGGGGTTAAAACCATTATTGGGTAGTATATAGGGGTACCTAGCGCTATAAAAACCTGGAGGTGAACCTAAAAAAATAACTAGCTACCTAGCGACACTAGCGACACTAATGCAGCGATCAGAAAAATGATCGCTTAGTGACACTGGCAAAAGGGGGTGAAAGGGTTAACTCTAGGGGCAATCAGGGGGTTAAACCTTTATTGGGGGGTGGTAGGGGGCTACCCTGGACCTAACACTAACTGCCCTGACAGTTTTTACTTTTACAACTGAAACTGAATGCAGTGATCAGTAAATAAATGATCACTGCAATCAGTGACACTGTGACGGGGGGCGATCGGGGGGGATCGGGGGGGGGTTTGTGTGCCTGTGTGTGCCTACATGTCAGTGTAGTGTTGGTGCACACTTACTTTCTGTCTTCTCCTCATAGTCCGGTCAAAAAGACCGCCCTGAGGAGAATGACATCACTTCCTCGCTGCCTGTGTATACAATACACAGTGGGAGGAAGCTTCTCATTCGCCAGGAGCGATCGAGAGGGGATGGCCAGAAACCAACGGCCATCCCCTCATCCCGGATCGCTCCTGAAGCGAAATGGACCACCGTATCCAGCGGGAGGGGGTCTGATCGGACCCCCCACCCACTGGAAGGCAAGCACGTACATGTACGTGCTTGTGCCTGCCGGTGCCATTGTAATGACGTACATTGGCAATACGGCGGTCCTTAAGTGGTTAAAGTGGGTGTTGTGTGCCTCCAGCACAGTATACACCCAAAGCTACCCTTTATTACTGGTGTTCTGTAATACAGGCATCTGCAGCAGTTAAATTGGGTGTTGTGTGCCTCCAGCACAGTATGAACCTGAAGCTACCCCTTATTGCTGGTGTCCTGTAATACAGGCATCTGCAGCAGTTAAAGTGGGTGTTGTGTGCCTCCAGCACAATATGCACCTGAAGCTACCCTTTATTGCTTGTGTCTAGTAATACAGGCATCTGCAGCAGTTAAAGTGGGTGTTGTTTGCCTCCAGAACAATATGCACCTGAAGCTACCCTTTATTACTGGTGTTCTGTAATACAGGCATCTGCAGCAGTTAAAGTGGGTGTTGTGTGCCTCCAGCACAGTATACACCTGAAGATACCCCTTATTACTGGTGTTCTGTAATACAGGCATCTGCAGCAGTTAAAGTGGGTGTTGTGTGCCTCCAGCACAGTATACACATGAAGATACCCCTTATTGATGGTGTTCTGTAATACAGACATCTGCAGAAGTTAAAGTGGGTGTTGTGTGCCTCCAGCACAATATACACCTGAAGATACCCCTTATTGCTGGTGTTCTGTAATACAGGCATCTGCAGCAGTTAAATTGGATGTTGTGTGCCTCCAGCACAGTATACACCTGAAGCTACCCTTTATTACTGGTGTTCTGTAATACAGACATCTGCAGCAGTTAAAGTTGGTGTTGTGTGCCTCCAGCAGAGTATACACCTGAAGCTACCCTTTATTACTGGTGTCCTGTAATACAGGCATCTGCAGCAATTACAGTGGGTGTTGTGTGCCTCCTGCACAGTGTACATCTGAAGCTACCCCTTATTGCTGGTGTTGTTCTGTTACTGTAACAGAGGCAGGCAGCTGTAGTAATTACAGGCCGTGTACTGTGTCATCTGCTCAGTGTGCACCTAAAGCTATCCAGTTGCTGGTTTTCCCATCTCCCTGCAGGCCATTACTATGTCTGGAAGGCAAAGAAGGAGAGGCAGACAGTCACTAGCCAATAAAAGAGGGCCACCAGGCTCTGTGTCTAGAGACAACAGTGCTGGTCGTGGACGCGGTGCATAGTCATCAGCACGTGGCCATGGGACACGCTTGTCCTTATTTTCGGCAGCTGGATGTGCTGAGCCACATCATGCCGAAGACTTGGTAGAGTGGATGACCAAGCCCTCCTCATCCTCCTCATCCTCTCTCACCCAGGCTCAGGGTACTAGCAAAGCAGTTGCCAATGCGTCCTCTTCCCTCGTCTCAATGTCATCAATCACTCCTTCCCTAGACCCACCATGTCCTCCTGAGGAGTCCCCCGAACTGTTTGAGCACAGTGTTGGGTACATGCTCCAGGAGGATACCCGGCGTTTTGTAGGCTCTGATGATTATACCCAGCTAGAGAAAGGCAGTAGCATGAGCGCAGAGAGAGGGGATGCTCAAGAAGGACAGCAATCTGGCAGTCATGTTCCATCAGCTGCAGCATACTGCCAGGTTTGCTCCAGTGATGAAGAGGGAGAGGATGATGAGGTCACTGACTCCACGTGGGTGCCTGATAGGAGAGAGGAGGAAGAGGTGGAGGCACATCTCCAACGAGGCAGGATACCCTGCGGGGTCTAGCTTAGGGGCAGCACAACAACTGAATCACACCGCAGAGCTCCGCCTGTGCAGGGAGCTGCCTCTGCACGTTATTCCAAAAGTTCTTTGGTGTGGGCCTTTTTTTAGACGAGTGCATCAGATCGCACTGCTGCTATCTGCAACATATATCTCAAGCGTATCTCGCGTAGCCAAAACATCAGACGCTTGGGCACCACATGCTTGACCAGACATATGTTGACCTGCCATGCAGCTCGTTGGCAAGCGTACCTCAAAGACCCACACCAAAGAACAAAGCGGAGCTCTCCTTGCTCCTCGTCAGCTGAGATCTCCAACCCCACAAGACCTTCAGTCCTCTCTGAAACCTGCACTGAGAGGAATGAAGGTGTAGAATTAGGTGTGTTACAGCCAAGTACTTGCGGGCACTCTGCTAGCAGTACACCGATGTTCGATTGTACCAGGAAAATTTCCCTGCCACAACTGCTGGACCGTCGAAAGAAGTTCACTCCCAGCCATCCACATGCCCAGCGGTTGAATGTTAGCTTGGCTAATTTGCTAGCACTTCAGCTGCTGCCTTTTCAGTTGGTAGACTCGGTCCCCTGAGTTTGTGCAATGTGCGGTTCCTCAGTGGCAGGTCCCCAAATGCCACTTTTTCTCACGGAAGGTGATTCCGGCTCTCTACCGGCATGTGGAAGGCAATGTCCATGCCTCGCTGGACAGGGCGGTCAGCGGTAAGGTGCATATTACCGCTGACTCATGGTCCAGCAGGTATGGACAGGGACATTACCTATATTTCACGGCCCATTGGGTCACTCTTCTGGCAGCTGGGAAGGATGCAGGACAAGGTGCAGTAGTGTTGGAGGTTGTTCCCCCACCACGCCTCCAAAATGCTACTACTGGTTGTGACACACCTCTCTCCTCCACCCCCTCCTGTTCTTCTTCCTCCATGGCCTCTTCCTGTGCTTTGTCCTCGGAACCAGCAGTGCTCCGTAGGTGTTCAAGGGGCTACGCAAGTACCCAGGCAAATAGATGCCATGCCATGCTTGCACTGGTTTGTTTGGGGGACAGGAGCCACACTGGGGCAGATATTTTGTCAGCTCTGCAGGGGCAGGCCGAGAGGTGGTTGACGCCACGCCAGCTTAAGCCAGGAATGGTGGTTTGCGACAATGGCACCAACCTCTTCTCCGCCCTCCGACAGGGACATCTGACCCATGTGCCCTGTGTGGCTCACATCCTTAACCTGGTAGTGCAGCGGTTCTTGGGCAGGTACCCGGGCTTACAGGATGTCCTGAGGCAGGCCAGGAAAGTCTGTGTGCATTTCCACCGATCATTTAATGCCAGTGCTCGGCTGGCTGAGCTCCAAAAGGAGTTGAACCTGCCCAAGAACCGCTTCATATGTGACATGCCCACCAGGTGGAACTCAATGTTGGCCATGCTGTAGTGGCTGCACACGCAGCAGAGGGCCATCAATGAGTACCTGTGCGACTACGGCACCAGGACAGGGTCAGGGGAGCTTGTTTTTTTTTCACCACGCCAGTGGGGCATGATCAGAGATGCATGCACTGTCCTGTCACCATTTGAGGAGGCCACGAGGATGGTGAGCAGTGACAGTGCATGCATCAATGACACTGTACCTCTTGTCCACCTGTTGGAGCATACACTGCGTGGAATAATTGACAGGGCACTTGAGGCAGAACAGAGGCAGGAAGAGGAGGACTTCCTTGCCTCTCAAGGCCCCCTTTATCCAGACAGTGTTCCTGCTGTCCCACCCATCACACAGGAAGAGGATGAGGAGGAGGAGGAGGAGGAGGATGCTTGTGTCAGCATGGAGGTGGAGCCTGGCACTCAGCATCAGCAGCAGCAGCAGTCTTTTAGGGATGATTTACAGTCCCAAGAAACCCGTGGATTTGTACGTGGCTGGGAGGAGGTGGCTGCGGATCATGCTGTCCTTAGTGACCCAGAGGACTCCGGACCGAATGCCTCAGCTAACCTACGCTGCATGGCCTCACTGATCCTGCAAAGCCTGCGGAAGGATCCTCGTATTCTTCGGATAAAGGAGAGGGATCATTACTGGCTCGCCACTCTCCTTGATCCACAGTACAAGGGTAAAATTGCAGACCTTATCTTGCTGTCTCAGAGGGAGCAGAGGATGAGACATCTCCGGGAAGAAAGGTCTGTGCAACGCGTTCCCAGAGATTGGGAGGTTACAAACTTCTGGTCCTGGACAACGTGCTGCTGAGGCTTCGGTCAGTCACAGAAGGAGCGGTGGAGAAGGTGGCCGTCTGACCGATGCATTTAGACAATTTTTTAGTCCGCAGCCCCAAGGTATGATTGGTTCCAGCAACCATCGCCAGCGTCTGATTTACATGGTACAGGAATACCTATGGTCAAGGTCAGACTTGGACACCTTTCCCATCGAAAATCCTCTGGCTTACTGGGTCTTGAGGATGGATCACTGGCCGGAGCTTGCACAGTATGCAATTAAGCTACTGGCCTGTCCTGCATCCAGCGTTCTTTCGGAATGCACCTTCAGTGCTGCTGGAGGCTTTGTAACCGATCACAAAGTGTGCCTGTCCACCGACTCAGTTTATTGACTGACCTTCATAAAGATGAATCAGTCTTGGATCACCACCAGCTACCAAGCACCTGAAGCTGATGTAACCAAATAATTTTTTTTGAAATGTCACACCCCTTAAGACTGCCTATGCTGATACTGAGTCACTGTCCTGTTATGTTGACTGACTCTCCTCTTCCTCTTCAATGATCCTGCTGATAGCTTGGAAGAACATTTTTGGTTCTGGGTGACCCCACCAGTGGCTAAGGCCCAAATTTTCAGCCCCTGTTTAACAGGGGCATGTAATTACAATTTTTGATGCAATGCTTTGTAGCAGGGCTCATTCCTGCACTTGAACTGGAGTATCTGGGAGAGGTTGCAGTGTCGTGGCACCAGCATCAGTGCCTAAGGCCCAATTTTTCAGCCCCTGTTTAACTGGGGCATGTAATTTTAATTTTTGATGCAATGCTTTGCAGCAGGGCTCATTCCTGCACTCCAACTAGAGTATCTGGGAAAGGTTGCAGTGTTGTGGCACCAGCACCAGTGCCTAATGCCCAATTATTCAGCCCTTGTTTAACAGGGGCATGTAATTAAAATTTTTGATGCAATGCTTTGCAGCAGGGCTCATTCCTGCACTCCAACTAGAGTATCTGGGAGAGGTTGCAGTGTCGTGGAACCGGACCAGTGCCTAAAGCCCAATTTTTCAGCCCCTGTTTAACAGGGGCATGTAATTACAATTCTTGATATAATATTTCACAGCAGGGCCCGTTCCTGCACCCACCGAGGACTTATAGTGTTGTGGCACCAGGACCACCACCACCACAATCACCAAAGGCCCAATTTTTCTACCACTGTTCAACAATGGCATGTAGTTACAATTCTTGATATAATCGTTCACAGCAGGGTGCTCCAGCACCCACCAAGAGTCACTTTGAGGGCTTACAGTGTTGTGGCAACACCAACACCTTAGACCCACATTTTTGCAGAGCATATAGGGCAGGCCCCTACTTTCAAACATCCAACTTACAAACGTCTCATACTTGCAAACAGAAGGAGACAACAGGAAGTGAGATGAAAAAAGACGGACGGGCCAAAAAAAGGGGTGATAACCCTTCCCTATGTTTTCCAAAAAGCTTAAAAATAGATTTTTTTTACTTTAAAAAATGTACCAGTTCAAAATTACAAGCAGATTCTACTATACACAACAAACCTACACAGTCCCTGTCTTGTTTGCACCACCTGTATACTGCTGTTCTGAGTATGTAGGTCCTGGGGGCCCCACGCCTTTCTTTTTTTTAATTTGGGTACAGGGTTCCCCTTAATATCTGTACAAGACCCAAAGGGGCTGGTAATGGGCAGGGGGGGCTACCTATGCCATTTTTTTCTCAATGATTTTCATCCGTATTGCCGGAAACAGACATTACATTAAAACCACTAGCAGTTTTAAATTACTTTTTTTCTGTTAAATGTCATTTTGTGCAGGGACTGTTCTAAACATGGAAAACACGTGCCACTTCACAGGCATACTATAGACACCCCCCATGCATGATATTTAAAGGAATATTTCACTTTTTCACTTTTCACTTTAAGCATCATTAAAATAAGTGCTCCTGAAAAAACAACCGTTTAAAAAAAAAAAAAAATTGGCATTGATCCATGTCCCCAACCCCTTTTTAGAACAATATCTTGCATATTAGCCATTAAAATTAACACTTTTTATTTTGAACGTTCGAGTCCTATAGACTTCAATGGGGTTGTAAAGTTCGTACGAATTTTTGGTCCTCTGAAAAGTTCTGGTGCGAACCGAACCAGGGGGTGTTCAGCTCATCCCTACTCTCCATGTGTTGAAGCGGGGCTGAGTGAAAGGGCCTATCATGAAGTCCCGGTCTATCTCGGTCTGTAGGAGCTGGTCTATGGCCTGCTCCTCAGTGAATGTAGGTTCCTGCACTCATGGGTAGTGTGAGACAGAGAAATGACCTTGGATGAATTAGATGGCCAGGGAGGGAGTGGGGTGTGCGGAAAGATAGAAGCTGAGCAATGTGACATTGACCCGGCTTAGTCATGCCTTCTTCAGTTGCTTGACCTCGCACGGGAGCCTAGGATGAGCCCTCTGGCATAAGGTACAGATGTGAAGCAGATGACACTGGCTGAAATTAAAGGAACCATTATTAAAATTATTGCAGATGGTTGCCCCTCCCATGGCCTGGACTGGGCGTCTGAATTTGTCTATTTGGGGCATACATGCAGGAGCCTGCTGGCCCTGAACTGCACCGGAGGTAGAGGGACTTTCAAAGGGGCGACTGGTTGTCGCACCAAGTGGCGGTATGGGTAGCCGACTGGCAGATTGCGCACAGTGGTGATCGTAGGCCAGCAAAGTGGTGACAAAAGAGCTCCATGTCCATGATGCTCCAATTTGTGGGCGTCTGAAACTGCAAGAACCTGACTCCTGCTTTGGGTGAGAAGTAGCGGTGATAGTTGTAAAACTCGAAGCCTCCATACTTGTAGCTTGTAGATCCAGCTCTTCCCTTCTGTTGGGAGAAGCTGAACATATAACATCCCTCATCATACCAAAGGCCAATGTGAACTCCGGCACTGATAGCTTCCTATTAAGCCTGGGGTCCTTAGCCTTAAGGACTACTGACACTCCCCCCAAGTATATGCTTTATTCTCTGCCAAGTCATGTACTGAGATAAGCAAAGAGGGGAGGTTGATGTCCCTGCCCTCCAGGATGTCCTTCCTGATATTGGTTGGGACCAAGTGGGAAGGGTACACTATGGAACTCCACCCTGTGGTACCTGCAGAAGGAGTTGTAATAGCCTGGACTATGGCAGGGTCAGGGAGAAACGGCCGGACGGGTCTCCAGGAGTGCCACTCTGTTCTGAACCTCAGAAACTGATGCGGTCAGAGATGACACCAAGGTATACAGTTGAGATATGGCTGATGCGATGGAATCCAGGGATGCCTGCTGAATGCTGGATCCTGCTGTGACCGGTGGAGGAAAGAGAAGCCTGAAGAGCTCCTCTTTCCTGGCTGTAGCAGGAAAGGGCACCCCTCTATGCCTCAGCTCTGTGGTCAACTTCGGGATGGTCCATCCATTAAGTGACTGTAAGCTGCCTCTCTCTGAGACCAGAGAGGGGGACAGAGGGGCCGTGAGATCTTCACTGCCAACCTGGAACATGGTTCAGTTGTTCTAATGCCTGGGTGTGCTGACTTGTCCTCGGGGTTGAGTCTTGACTGACCGGAACCTATTGAGGGTGACATAAATTTCAAGTCTCGCTTGTGCTCCCTAATGGCATACGTACCTAAGCGAAGTGTATACCTCTCTATTTTTATTTATTTTTTACCTGGGGAGGCACTGTCCAAGCTGATGCAGGGTGGACCTACTGAATCCGACTGACCAGAAGAAATATGAGAGGTGAAAACTTGTTAAAAGCTTTGTTTACCTGTCTTTGACAAATTACTAAAATGGTGACTTTAACAGGCGGTAGTGAGTTGAAATGAAATGAAATGAAATAAATGAAATATATTAGCCTTGAATGAAATTAATTTCTGATAAGACAGAGGCACGACTCAGTCATGCCACAGTTATGACTGACAGCGAACCGGTTTCTGGAGCATGTACTGAAATGAGGCAATTGGTGAAATAAGGTCAAATAGCTGGGGCCCCCGGGACAAATCAGTACATCGTGGATGCAATTGTATTCGAATCAGAGTGTGGTACGCGACAGTGAAATGTTTTGTTCTGCCTTGACATAGGATGGATCGCCATGCCACTGTTTGCGACTGAGCACAAAACGCACTCTGGAGCATGTACTGAAATGTGGCTTGTCGTGGGGCATACCGAGACTAATTAGTGCGTAGATGTGACTAGATTTGTGTCAGAACGCGATACGTGACAAAGAAATGATATGCCATGACAAAGACAAGAATCAGTGACTGAACCCACGACTGACAAGTGAATCCATCTCTGGAGCATGTACTGAAATGACACGAAGCAACTGGGCACACCGGAGCGAATCTGTGCATCTTTAAATGTGACTGGATTCGTATCTGAGCGTAATAAATGACAAGAAATGATATGCCATGACAAAGACAAGAATCAGTGACCGAACCTACGACTGAGAAGTGAATCCGTCTCTGGAGCATGTACTGAAATGAGGCCAAACAACTGGGCACACCGGAGCAAATCGGTGCATCTTTAAATGCGACTGGATTCGTATTGGAGCCTAATAAGTGAGAAGAAATGATATGCCATGACAAAGACAAGAATAAACGACCGAACCCACGACTGACAAATGAATCCGTCTCTGGAGCATGTACTAAAATGAGGCTGAGATCCACTGGGGCACACCGAAAAGAATCGGTGCATCAAAGATGCGACTGGATTCGAATCGGAGCATGGTATGTGACAGAAATGAATGAAATGATTCGAAATGCTTTGAAATGCTTTAGAAATGATTAGAAATGCTTTGAAATAGTTATAACGATTAAAACAATTGAAATGATTTTAAATGATTGAAATGTTTGCAAAACGAATGCCTGATGTGGCATCGACCGAGCAAGCGGTACCGAATCGTCTTGTGACGCATGGTAAGAACGTTTATATGGACATGCAAACACGACGGTGTGAATTGAAATATACGTACAGATTACGTGAAATGTTGTGAGTAATTTGTTGTTTTAGATATCACAATTTAGTGACATGGTAAGCTTGGGAGCTCCATATATTTATCATCCTAAAAAGACATGATACTAAACTTCATCTTTCAGACCCAAGGAAGAAATGGAGTTACTTCTAGACATAAATTCACACATTATATTACACAAGGTCTGTAGCACAGGTTATGCCTGCCTATTAATTGTTCCAAAGCAATGGGTAAAGTATGCCATAGTAACATGGTAGATAATGATATGAATATAAAAGTCATAAATGACATTAAGCAAACTCAACAGAATTCCTAAACATTGCATATGATATTATAAAATAAATAAATACTAGTTTTAGATGAGATGGGGAAGTCATTCATGATTGTGTGGGAGAGTGGTAATATAATTTTCCTACATAGAGGGTACTCGAAGCAGAGACCCACATCTGGATGTAATGGGAAATGCCTTGAAGCAAGGCTAAAACAGAAAATTGTACCATACTTACCGTAATTTTCTTTTCCTGGTGCCTATCCATAGCAGCATACCTGTGACAAGCTCCGCCTTGGCTCTTCCCTCAGGACTAGTGAATATTATAAAAGAAATGGTTACCGCAGCCCCAGCATTCTCCGTAATATAGAATGCAGAGGGTGGGATTGTATGCTGCCATGGATAGGCACCAGGAAAAGAAAATTACGGTAAGTATGGTACAATTTTCTGTTTTCCTGGTGCCTCCATGGCAGCATACCTGTGACAAATAACTAGCTGAGATGGGTGGGATGCTTAAAAGTTTATTTTAACCACTTTCAGACCGGACCATTTTGCTGGTAAATGACCAGAGGTCTTTTTACACTTTGGCACTGCGCTGCTTTAACTGGTAATTGCGCGGTCATGCAATGTTGTACCCAAACAAAATTTGCGTCCTTTTCTTCCCACAAATAGAGCTTTCTTTTGATGGTATTTGATTGCCTCTGCGATTTTTATTTTTTGCGATATAAACGTAAAAAGACCGCAAATTTTGAAAAAAAATGATATTTTCTACTTTTTGTTATTAGAAAAATCCAATAAACTCAATTTTAGTCATACATTTAGGCCAAAATGTATTCAGCCACATGTCTTTGGTAAAAAAAAAGTCAATAATTGTATATTTATTGGTTTGCGCAAAAGTTGTCACATCTACAAACTAAGGTACGTTTTCTGGAATTTACGCAGCTTTTAGTTTACGACTGCCTATCTCATTTCTTGAGGTGCTAAATTGGCAGGGCAGTACAAAACCCCCCCAAATGACCCCATTTTGGAAAGTAGACCCCCTAAGGAAATTGATAAGAGGCATGTTGAGCCCATTGAATATTTTATTTTTTTGCCTCAAGCGATTGAATAATGACCAAAAAAAAAATTTTTTTTTTACACAAAGTTGTCACTAAATGATATATTGCTCACACATGCTATGGGCATATGTGAAATGACACCGCAAAATAAATTCTGCTGCTTCTCCTGAGTACGGGGATACCACATATGTGGGACTTTTTGGGCGCCTAGCTGCGTACGGGGCCCCGAAAACCAAGCACCGCCTTCAGGCTTTCTAAGGGCGTAAATTTTTGAGTTCACTTCTCACTACCTATTACAGTTTTGAAGGCCATAAAATGCCAAGATGGCACAAAACCCCCACAAATGACCCCATTTTAGAAAGTAGACACCCCAAGCTATTTGCTGAGAGGCATGTTGAGTTCATGGAATATTTTATATTTTGCCACAAGTTGCGGGAAAATTACAAACTTTTTTTTTTTTTTCACAAAGTTGTCACTAAATGATATATTGCTCATGCATGCCATGGGCATATGTGAAATGACACCCCAAAATAAATTCTGCTGCTTCTCCTGAGTACGGGGATACCACATATGTGGGACTTTTTGGGAGCCTAGCCGCGTACGGGGCCCCGAAAACCAAGCACCGCCTTCAGGCTTTCTAAGGGCGTAAATTTTTGAGTTCACTTCTCACTACCTATTACAGTTTTGAAGGCCATAAAATGCCAAGATGGCACAAAACCCCCACAAATGACCCCATTTTAGAAAGTAGACACCCCAAGCTATTTGCTGAGAGGCATGTTGAGTCCATGGAATATTTTATATTTTGCCACAAGTTGCGGGAAAATTACAAACTTTTTTTTTTTTTTTTTTTTTTCACAAAGTTGTCACTAAATGATATATTGCTCACGCATGCCATGGGCATATGTGAAATAACACCCCAAAATAAATTCTGCTGCTTCTCCTGAGTACGGGGATACCACATATGTGGGACTTTTTGGGAGCCTAGCCGCGTACGGGGCCCCGAAAACCAAGCACCGCCTTCAGGCTTTCTAAGGGCGTTACAGTTTTGAAGGCCATAAAATGCCAAGATGGCACAAACCCCCCCAAATGACCCTATTTTGGAAAGTAGACACCCCTAAATTTAGGGGTACACTAGTGAGACTAGGTAATAAATGGCGGGTGCCCTGAAACTATAAAAAAATAACTAACCAACCAGCGTCACCTGTAACAGTTATATGGTGATCACTGGTGAAAGGGTTAACTAGGGGGCAATCAGGGGGCTTTATGCGGTAGTATATGGGGGTCCCTGGCGCTATAAAAAGCTGCGGCGAACCTAAATACCTACCTGCCTAACTAGCGTCACCTGTGACACTAATACAGCGATCAGAAAAACGATCGCTTATTAGGCTGGGTTCACACTGGAGCGATGCGGGAACGCCACGAATGCGCGGCGGGTTCCCGCATCGCATGCCTCCCGGCGGCAGTTCACACTGCCCTATGCGAACTGCTGGGAGTGTCAGTGAAATGTTAATGACACCCCCAGATCAGTTCGCATATCGCAGTGCGATCTGCAAACTTGGATCGCATGGTGTGAACACCCATGCGATCCAATTCTGCTGCGGACCAAAAAAAGGGTCCCGTGCGAGTTTGCGGCGGGTGCGACACGAATTCAGCCATACTATCTGTATAGCTGAACTCGAATCGCACAGAGATCGGATGTGATTTGCACTGCAGTGCGGTGCGAATCACATCCGTTCTCATAAACCGCTGCAATGTGAACCCAGCCTTAGTGACACTGGCGACGGGGGGTGATCACGGGGTTAAACCTTTATTGGGGGGGTTAGGGGGTACCTTAGAACTAAAGGGGGCTAACCCTAACTGCCCTAACAGTTATTAGTCACAAATGACACCCGCCGGGTGATCAGGGGGTTAAACCTTTATTAGGTAATAAATGGCGGGTGCCCTGAAACTATAAAAAAATAACTAACCAACCAGCGTCACCTGTAACAGTTATATGGTGATCACTGGTGAAAGGGTTAACTAGGGGGCAATCAGGGGGCAATCAGGGGGCAATCAGGGGGCTTTATGCGGTAGTATATGGGGGTCCCTGGCGCTATAAAAAGCTGCGGCGAACCTAAATACCTACCTGCCTAACTAGCGTCACCTGTGACACTAATACGGCGATCAGAAAAATGATCGCTTATTAGGCTGGGTTCACACTGGAGCGATGCGGAAACGCCACGAATCCGCGGCGGGTTCCCGCATCGCATGCCTCCCGGCGGCAGTTCACACTGCCCTATGCGAACTGCTGGGAGTGTCAGTGAAATGTTACTGACACCCCCAGATCAGTTCGCATATCGCAGTGCGATCTGCAAACTCGGATCGCATGGTGTGAACACCCATGCGATCCGATTCTGCTGCGGGCCAAAAAAAGGGTCCCGTGCGAATTTGCGGCGGGTGCGGCGGGTGTGGCGGGTGCGGCGAATGGCTGAACTCGAATCGCACAGAGATCGGATGTGATTTGCACTGCAGTGCGGTGCGAATCACATTCGTTCTCATAAACCGCTGCAATGTGAACCCAGCCTTAGTGACACTGGCGACGGGGGGTGATCACGGGGTTAAACCTTTATTGGGGGGGTTAGGGGGGTACATTAGAACTAAAGGGGGCTAACCCTAACTGCCCTAACAGTTATTACAGTCACAAATGACACCAATGCAAAAAAAAAAAAATGACATTGGTGTCACTGTGACTGGGGGGCAGGGGTAATTGGAGGGGTGATCGGGGGGGTGTGAGTGTGCCTGGCATGTTCTACTGTGTGTGTAGAGTGTTGGTGCAACTCACCGATCCGCTCTCCTCCGTGTCGGAACGAAAAATACCGACACGGAGGAGAGAATACATCACTTCCTCTCCTGTGTTTACATTACAGGAGAGGAAGTGATGTCACGGGGGATTTCTATTCGTCGGGAGCGATCGCGAGGGGGTGGCCATGAATAAATGGCCGCCCCCTCGTCCCGGATCGCTCCCGGACGAAAACCGACCGCCGCAGGCACCGGGCGGGGGCCCGATCGGGCCCCCGACCCGCGGGAAGGCAGGGACGTACATGTACGCCCATATGCCTGCCCGTGCCATGCTGTCGACGTACATCGTCGTGCGGCGGTCGGCAACTGGTTAAAGAAATTATTATTTAGAAGAAGCGAAGGCCGAAGTGACTGCCTGTCTGCCAAACTCCACCGAAGAGAAAGCTCCTGGGTCCACCCTGTAATGTTTCAGAAATGTATGTTGGGACGACAAAGTCGCTGCCCGACAAATAGTCTCGATCGACACATTCGCTCTTGCCGCCCAAGAAGCAGAAACCGCTCTGGTGGAGTGCGCCCTGACCGCCGAAGGGCGTTCCAGTCCCTTCGTCCTGTACACCTTGTGGATGAGTTTAACGATCCATGAGGCAATCGTTCTTGTTGACACCTCCTTTCCTTTGTTTTTACCCCAGGGAATTATAAACAGCCTGATGGAAGCCCGGAATGATGCTGTGGCCTGCAGATAGCCTTTCAAAGTGGAGGCGATGTCTAGCTCATGAAGAGAACCGGAGTCCTGTTCTGAAAATGTTGGGAGTGCCCAAGGTTCCAACATGTTCAAGGATGATGCGACCTTGGGAATAAACCCTCGCACTGCTCTGAGTTCCACTCTGTCTGGGTAAAATATAATGTGATCGTGATCTGCTCCTAAAGCTTGGAGCTCCGAAACCCGTCTGCCAGAGGTTATAGCTATCAGGAAGGCTAACTTCAAGGTTAGATTCCAGAGCGATGCCGAGTCCGAAGGGGCAAAGGGTGGATTGGCCAAGGACTCCAGGATGACGGCAAGGTCCCAAGTGGGAAAAGATTGCTTGGTTGGTGGTCGGATCTTTCTGACAACTTTGAAGAACTGGATTAACAATGGATCCTCTGCCCATCTTCTACTGGTTGCTGCTGAGACCGCTGATACCTGCACCTTTAGTGTACCTAATGCAAGACCTAGGTCTAGGCCTGTCTGCAAGAACTTGAGAATTTGAGAGGATGATGGGGAACCTGGATCACAGCTTCTGTCAAGCATGAAGGCCCTGAACTTGTTCCACACTTTATCGTATATGTCGTTTGTGGATTGTTTTCTTGCTTTGAGCAGGGTTGCGATCACTTTGTCGAAGCACCCTAGGGATTGGAACCTTTTCCTTTCAGCTGCCAGATGTGAAGGTCCAGCCTGTGGGGATCTGGATGGGTGTGACATCCCTATGACAGGAGAAGAGGTATTATTGGAACCTTGACCGGAGGTCGGGTGCTCAGATCCATTGCCGTGGGGAACCAAGGCCTTCCTGGCCAATATGGTAGGACTGCTATCACCGTTGAGGTTTCCCTCACAAGTCTTGACAAGAATCTTGGAATGAGAGGCCGCGGAGGGAAGGCATAGGCCCGATTAGATGCCCAAGGGGCTGAGAGGGCATCTGTTGCCTCCGCCTGGGGGTGAGGAAGCCACGAGATAAACCTTGGAAGCTTGGTGTTGAATGCTGTCGCTAAGAGGTCTAGCTCGAGGGGACCCCACTGGTTCCCTATCCAGTTGATAATTTCCGGGTGTAGGGACCACTCGTTGGTATCCGCGAACTTGCGGGAGAGGCTGTCTGCCCTCGAGTTGAGATGACCGGGCAGATAGACTGCCCTTAGGTCCTTCAAATTCCTTTCTGCCCAGAGGAATATGGGCTCCACCTCATTCAGGAGGGACCTGCTGCGCGTCCCCCCTTGTCGGTGCACATAAGATACCGCGGCCCTGTTGTCCACCCTGAGGAGAACTGGTTTCCCCGAAATCTCAAACTCTAGGGCTAGTAGTGCAAGGTAGGCTGCTCTGAGCTCCAAGACATTTGACACCATGCCTGCTGCATGGAAGGACCATCTTCCTTGCACTGAGGTCTGGTTGGAGTGTGCTCCCCAACCAGCTGCACTGGCATCGGTAGTAATTATGATCCAGTCGACATGCCCTAGCGGGCGTGATTTCAGAAGTGTCTGTTTCTTCATCCACCAATGTAGACTCCTGAGCATCAGGGTCGTCAAGTGTATGGGTTGGGATAGATATCGTCTGTTCCACAGTCTTAGGAACTCCAGCTGGAAATGTCTCAAATGCCAGTGGGCCCAGGAGACCATAGGGATACATGACGACATCCGGCCTATCAGGCTCAAGCAGTTTGAGGCTGTCAGGTAGAATCTCGTGCTCACTCTCTTCATTTGCTGAATAATGGAAGTTGCCTTCTGTATTGGGAGAGACACTGTTCCGTTCCTTATGTTAAACAGAGCGCCCAAATAGACACTCTCCTGGGTTGGAGAAAGGTGACTTTTCTCCTGGTTTATCTTCCATCCGAATTCCGTTAGTGTTGTCAAAAGGATGCTCCTGTGCTCCACTAACTGGGCTGGATCCTTCGCCAGGAGTAGAAGGTCATCCAAGTAGTGGTATACCCGAAGCCCCAATTCTCTCAGGGGGGCTATGATGGCAATCAGAGTCTTTGTGAAGACTCTTGGTGACGTGCAGAGGCCAAATGGAAGGTTCTGAAATTGTAGATGTACCTGCCCCACCGCGAATCTCAGATACTTCTGGAAAGGAGGGAGTATGGGTATATGCAGGTAAGCGTCCTGCAAGTCTATTGACAACATCCAGTCCCCTGGTTGGACTACACGAATAATCATCTGTAGTGACTCCATCTTGAATTTTTCTAGAAAAATATAGCTATTTAGTCTTTTTAGGTCTATCACGGGTCTCCACCCTCCGTTTCTCTTTTGGACTAGAAACAGGGTGGAGTAAAAACCCGAAAATCTCTTGGATGGAGGTACTGGGACTACTGCTTGCTGTTCCTGCAAGGAGAGAAGAAATCGCTTTAGCACTTCCGCTTTTTGGGGGGACCTTGACACCCTTGTCGGGGAGAAAAAGTCCTTGGGAGGTTTGTCTAGGAAAGACCAGAAATGGCCGTGTTTGACGGTGGCAACTACCCAAGGATCCCTGCACTTTTGTTCCCAGATCTTTGAGAACTGTTTTAACCTGGCCCCTACAGGGATCACTTGGGCTGGCCTGGCGTCAAAAAGGATTTCGATGAATCCTGTGGGGTAGGCACTGGCCTCTGTCTCCGGGTCTTGAGAAACGTAGACTGTGTGCTTTTCCAATTATGCCTGAAGCCTCTCCCTTGCCTGGACTTTCGGTAGTCCTTATTTTTGGAGTAATGGAACCTGGGTGTGAATGACCTGAAGCGTCTGGATCGCCTGTCTTGGGGAAGTAGGCCTGATTTTCCGCCAGTGACCCGAGAGATAGCCTTGTCCAGCTTTTCCCCAACAAGGCTTTACCGTCAAAAGGTATCTGGCACCAGTTCTGCTTCGAGGCAATGTCCGCTGCCCACGGTTTCAGCCACAGGGCCCGTTTGGCCATTACTGAATGGAGCATTGCCCTTGCGGAGCAACGAATTGAGTCAATGGTGGCTTCTCCAATAAAGTCCGCTGAGAGCTTCAGCTCATCTAAGGCCTTAATTATATCTTCCTTTGGGATGTCCTGTTGGATTGCCGACTCTATATTATCCGTCCAGACACGTAATGCGTTAGACACTGATGTCAGGGCTATCGCAGGTTTACAGGCGTTGCCTGCCATCTGATAAGCCTTCTTAAAGGGGTTGTAAAGGTAATTTTTTTATTTTCTACATAGGTTCCTTTGAGCTAGTGCATTGTTGGTTCACTTACCTTTTCCTTTGATTTCCCTTCTAAATGTTTTTTTGCTTTGTCTGAATATCTCACTTCCTGTTTCTCCTCAGTAAACTTCTCACCATCATTCGAGCTGGTGGTTAGTCAGCCAGAACAGCTTACTGAACAGCTTACTGAGGAGGAACAGGAAGTGAGAAATTCAGACAAAGAAAACAAAGAAAAAAAAACATTTAGAAGGGAAATCGAAGGAAAAGATAAGTGAACCAACAATGCACTAGCTTAAAGGAAGCTATGTAGAAAATAAAAAATTTACCTTTACAACCCCTTTAAGGTCAAGGTCCATCCTTCTGTCCAGAGGATCCCTGAAAGAAGTTGAATCTTCTAGGGGCAAAGTGACATTCTTTGCCAGCCTCACCACTGCAGCATCGACTACTGGAGAGCCCTCAAGCATTGCGGAATCCGCCTCAGAGAGAGGGTATAATTTTCCCAAGCGATTGGTGGAAAAACTCTTTTCCCCAACCGATCGCTTGTTTAACTGCCTGTACATAAGGCTGGACCATGGCGAAGGCAAAGCCCGAGGCATCTAGGTCATCAGAGGATTCCTCTGAAATGGCCATCTCATCTTGATGCTTAGAGGAAGATGCAGGCGTCGGACGAAAAATTCCACTTATGGATGGCCCGGGAATGGAGGCCTCAGACATCTGCTCCTGAGGAGGGGATGCTGGCTGTTGCGTCGGCATTGTAGCTACCAATTCCACAAGGGAGCCTTTTACTGCCTTTTAAGGAGATCCGCCACTTGCAGGCCCTCAGATTCTCTGTCCGCTACATAGTCTCTAAGACAATTTCGACAAATCAGTTTGTCCGGAAGTGGGGTACCTCCACAGGCCTGACATCTAGTGGGTCTAGGTCTCGGGGAGCGTGAATGACGGCGCTTCTTGGCCGAAGCTTTCCTGCCACTTCTGTAATCCCCACGCCTGGGCGACCTGTCTCTACTGTGACTAGAGTCATCGTTGTCTTTATATCGCCTTGAGGTCCTCTTGGACGTCTTCTGGCGTAGAGGACTGAAGTACAAAAAGAACCATCCTCAGTGCACTCTTTTTTTTTTTTTTTTTTTTTTTTAAGACTTACCTGGACGTAGGTCCTTACCTTGGGAGTAGAGTAGGATCTTGAGCGGGTGGCGAAAGGCTCATGTTAGGCGGCTTAGCAGAGGCAACGGCTAGGAAAAGAGTCAGAGGAGAAGCATCAACTGGTCGTGCCCTAACTTACGAGGAAAAGGGAATTTACCTGCATAAATGATGACTTCCCCCCCCTTTTTTTTTTTTTTTTGGAACCGTAAATGATCAATTAATTAATTAATTCAATTGATTAATTTACATTTATATAAATAAATTAATATATATATTATCCATTTATATTATTTAGTACAATATATATATATATACACATCAATTCATTTGCCTACCTTTAGAAGAATGGGTATAACTTCCCTGGAGCTCTAAAGTGCAGTTCTCCCCGCAGCCACAGGCATCCCACTGAGGCTATTAGGGAGATAAATAGGAGGAGGAGGGGTGGGGGCACTCCTGTGTTCCACCCCTGACGCTCTGAGGGCAAAGTGGACACTCCGCCCTCAGCAAAAATGGCCGCCGTAGCCTCCGAATCCTCCGCGCATGCGCCGAGCGGCGGAACGAGCCATCGAAAAATCCGACCCGCTGGCGCATGCGCACAAGACGGCGGGGAATGCTGACAGTAAATAAAACCCCAGTGCTGGCCGCGCGCGGCCCCTAGGGAGCCTGAAGGACGGCAGGGGCGAGGGGGGAAGGGAGGGGGGGTCTCTGAGGGGTATGGGAAGCCAGGGGAAAGAAATAGAAAGTTGGGGAGGAGAGGAAAAGAGAGAGGGAAGAGGAAAGGAGAGGCAAGAGACAGATTGCAAGCCTAAAGATAAAGGGAAAAATTAAAGATAAGGAGGACAGGAGGGAAGAGAGAGACAGAAAGGACAATAGAAATAGCTGCTACCTCTGCTGCCATGAGCTGAAGCCTGAATACCAAAACTGCAGATAAAGCTCTTAGTTAAGAGACAAACTGCTTGTCCCAAAAGATCCTACAGAAGGGACTTCCAACCTTATAAGCACATTTAGCTGCCCAAGAGAAGGAACTGTGTCCGGGAGAGGCTTGAACCCGGACGGAAGCTGCCAAATGCAGAAGGTAAGGACACCGAACAGAATTCACTGCCATGAGGTATGAGGAAAAAAAGGAGAATGCTGGGGCTGCGCTAACCATTTCTTTTATAATATTCACTAGTCCTGAGGGAGGAGCCAAGGCAGAGCTTGTCACAGGTATGCTGCCATGGAGGCACCAGGAAATCTGTTTGGATAGAATATGGTATGGTTAAATTCTAGTCAGGATTTGTCCTATTGGGAAAATGTAAGGAGATATCTTTTAAACAGCTTTTACCAGAGCAGGTGTCCTTACTGAGGCTTTACAGTGTGTTAACATATGTTATGTTGCGTTTTAATGTGCAGTGTGCTAAGGGCCTTTTTTACACAACACGCTGCTATGCAATGCAGCACAATACAAAACAGGTGCATTGGGGTGCCATTGAAACTGAATGGCACTACAATGCAGTAAAATATTACCATGATGCAAAAGTTTAATTCTGCCCAAAATATTTCCCCTCTACTTCTTTTCCAGTGACAACCATATAATTGTGTATTTTATACCGCCTTTTGTCCCTTGTGACAATGGTGACTAAGGCTGGATTCACACCTATGCAGTTTTAGTGCTTTTTGCATTTTGCAGATTTGCACTACAGTCTATTTAACATGGCTTCCTATGGAACTCGTTCTGTGGTGCAAATCTGCAAAATGCAAAAAGCACTAAAAAGGCATAGGTGTGAATCCAGCCTTAAACAGAGCATGTTATTCTGTGTAATGTGGACACAAACAGCAATAAAAAATGAGGACACAAACAGCAATAAAAAAATTGCAAACTAAATCATAATAGAGAATGCTATGTAATGATAGCCCAGTGTGCATGCACTCAATGGACTGAAAGAGACTGGAACTTATGATAAAAACATCGGACTCCATCCTGAAGATCTGAAGATCTGAAGCCAGTGGGGTAGAAACTCTAAATGATTAGTTGGGTCTACTGCTGAGAAACAACATGCTACTTAGTGGATATGAAGGGATGTTCAATCAATAAATATAATAACAAATTGCATGATAACAACTGATAGCAATAAATAATAGAGGAGAGTGGGACAAGGAGGAAAAAATACTGAAGAAAGATATAATTCATTGCTGGTAAACAATATAATTTACAAAAACTTAAAGGTGTATTCCATCAATCATTCAAATAAAGAACTAAATAAATAAAAGGGAGAAAGGGCAAAAAGAAACCTATTTTATTTTTACCAAAAAGTAGGGGAAAAAAAGGGTCAGAACAGGACCTCGTGTGAAAGGTATACAAATTTAAGAACAACTGAAATGTAACAAAATCTTCAAATATTATGTTCAAATACATGTTCAAAAAGGACCAAATCTTACAAGAACAGAGTACATCTTATAAGAAAGTACAGTTTGGACTAAAGAAATTAGATAAATCATTATTCAGGTAGTAAGCACAGTAATAGCACAGTGATATTAAAGTCCCCTTCTGTTCTTCTTACAAAAATTGGAAAACTACAGATTACAACACAGTGGGGTTGATTTCCTAAAACTGGGGAATGCTAAATCTGGTCCAGCTCTGCATAGAAACTTATCAACTCCCAGTTTTTTTTGTTTGTAAAAGCTTAATTGAACAAGCTCAAGTTAGAAGCTGCTACCATGCACAGCTGCACCAGATTTTGCATTCTCCAGTTTTAGGAGTTGATTTACTAAAACTGGAGAATGCAAAATCTGGTGCAGCTCTGCATAAAAACAAATCAGCTTCCATTTTTATTTTTTTATCAAAGCTTAATTGAATAAGCTGAAGTTAGAACTGATAAACTACTATTTACAGCTGCACCAGGTTTTGCACCCTCCAGTTCTAAAAAATCTACCCCCGTTTTTCTATACACCAGTATCCCCTTTCTTTTACAGGGATTGGAATTAGCCTTGGAAAACAATTTATTCAAATTTGAGGAGACTGTATGAACAAACTAGTGACATTGCCATGGAGAGTTGTCATTTTTTTTGTATTATGCTTTTTCTTGCTTCCTATTTTACTATTTTCGATTGATGGAATGCCCATTAAAATTATGTCAATCCTCTGTAATTTATTTCTCCCATTTGTTTCCTCTATTCTTTATTGATATTATTTGTTATAGTTTATTTCTTTTTATGATTCATTGAGTGCCCCGTTAGTTCAACTTAATAACATGTTGTTTCAGAGCAATGGACCCAACAGAACTTTACCCCATTGGCTCGAGAACAGTGTCTGATGGGTTTTTCATCACTTCCAAGTAGGGATGGCCGAACGGTTCGCCCGGCGGTCGTTTCACGGCGAATTTCGGCTGTTCGCGGTCCGCCCAATTGGCGGACTATTGCCACCGTTCACCCGGCGGACTTCCGTGTTTACTGTGTAAAAGAACTTTGACCTATGATGACACATCCATCATGGGGTATAGGACAGCCAATTGAGACATTACAGCACATGGACACTTGGACATTCCCCCTAAATTATAAATAGACCCGATCTGGCGGCCATTTTACATTCTTTCGTTTGTCACTATAGGGAGAGGTTGCTGTGTGGAGCAGGGATAGACTGCAGTGACCCAAATCGCTAGCTATTAGGTCCACAAAAGTTCTTTTCAGGACTGGTATGGTATAGGTGTTAGGTGTAGTTCAGGATATAGGTTTGAGGCACTGCTGTGCTAGTGATTGTTGCAGCAGCCTGTCTTTTGTCAGTGTAGAGAGAGGGACAGGATGCTGTGTGCAGCAGGGACAGTCAGTTTAATCATTAGCTGTTACTATTAGGTCCACAAAAGTCCTTTTCAGGACTGGTATGGTAAAGTAGTACAGGATATAGTTTTGAGTGCTATTCAAGTTATTGTTCCAGCAGCCTGTGTTTTGTCAGTTTAAATAGGGACAGGCAGGAAGCTGTGTGTGGCGGTGAGGGACAGTCAGTTTAATTAGTAGCTGTTACTATTACACAAAGGTTCTTTTCAGGACTGGTATGGGAATAGGCTTGTACACGTATAATATTCTTTCTTCCAAATATAGAAAGAATATTATACTTGACTGCTGCCCTTCTGCTGCAGTAGTCCTTTAGCAATATAGGGACTGAGGTACAGTCTGCTAATCATTCACAACCTACTAGTTCCACAAAGGTCCTTATAAGGACTGGTAAGGTATAGTGTACTACAGTACATAGGGTTGAGTGAGGTACAGTCTGCTATTCCTTAAGGACTGGTATAGGTCCACAATATATAGGGTTGAGGTGCACTACTGCTGACTGCTGCCCTTCTGCTGCAGTAGTCCTTTATCAGTATAGGGACTGAGGTACAGTCTGCTAATCATTCACAACCTACTAGTTCCACAAAGGTCCTTATAAGGACTGGTAAGGTATAGGGTACTACAGTACATAGGGTTGAGTGAGGTACAGTCTGCTATTCCTTAAGGACTGGTATATGTCCACAATATATAGGGTTGAGGTGCACTACTGCTGACTGCTGCCCTTCTACTGCAGTAGTCCTTTATCGGTATAAGGACTAAGGTACAGTCTGCTAATCATTCACAACCTACTTGTTCCACAAAGGTCCTTATAAGGACTGGTAAGGTATAGTGTACTACAGTACATAGGGTTGAGTGAGGTACAGTCTGCTATTCCTTAAGGACTGGTATAGGTCCACAATATATAGGGTTGAGGTGCACTACTGCTGACTGCTGCCCTATTCTGCAGCAGTCCTTTATCAGTATAGGGACTGAGGTACAGTCTGCTAATCATTCACAACCTACTAGTTCCACAAAGGTCCTTATAAGGACTGGTAAGGTATAGGGTACTACAGTACATAGGGTTGAGTGAGGTACAGTCTGCTATTCCTTAAGGACTGGTATAGGTCCACAATATAAAGGGTTGAGGTGCACTACTGCTGACTGCTGCCCTATTCTGCAGCAGTCCTTTATCAGTATAGGGACTGAGAGTTTTGTCACAGGGTCGTTTAAAAAATGACAGGCAGAGGAAGAGGCAGGCCCTTCCGCAGGGGTGGGAGGGGTAGGGCAGGAGCAACAGGCTTGAGCCAAAATGGGAAGTTGCAGAAGGTGCGTTCAATTACTTTAAAGAACGCACCAGACTTGGTTGAGTGGCTCACTCAGCCTTACTCTTCTGCACCCTCCTCATCCTCTCGATCTGTACCCTCTTCTTCACTCTCTGCTATGTGCACCCCCAAAGACACTATCACCAACAACACCACCACCACCACCACCACATACCTTCCGCTTGAGTCATAGGAATTATTTTCCGATCCATATTAAGACATTTCTGATGTGCAGCCACTCTTGGCATTGGATCAGGAAGAGGAGGTAGCAACAACCGCCACTCAGCAGTCTGACGACAGTACCCAGATCAGCCCAAGGAGGAGGTTGGTCCCCGGTGTTGCTGCCTACTCCGAGATCTCTACTTATAGCGGTGGGGAAGGTGACGTCGATGATGACGTGTCTAGTGATGTCACGTGGGTGCCCACAAGAGAGGAAGAGGAGGGGAGTTCAGAGGGAGATATGGACCAGCAGATAGGGAGAAGAAGCAGGAATAACTTACATTGCACAGGAGGGACAAAGCAGACTGCTAATGTATCAGGAGCGAGTCATCGACCATTTACGGTCACATCTGGCGCTCCCAGGATGCCGGCACATGGCTCCGCAGTGTGGGCTTTTTTTAAGCTGTCCGCTGCTGACAATATCGTTGCCATCTGCAATCTTTGCAGTCAACGCATTAGTCGCGGTAAGCCCAACACTCACCTAGGGATCACCGCCTTAAGAAGGCACAGGAGCAGCCATCACCATGCCCAGTGGGAGCAACGGAACACACAAAGCCACACTCCAGGCTCTCACCGTCCAGCCTCTTCTTCTACTTCTCCTTCTCCTCTCAATTGTCCTCCACTCCACCTTCCATCACGCCAAGCTCACGTTTTTCTGCAAAAAGGCAGGCTTCCGTGGGCCTAATGTTCGAGCGTAAAAAAGTGATGACGCCGAATAACTCTCTTGCCCAACGGTTGATGGCTGGCTTGTCAGAACTGATAGCCCGCCAACTACTGCCATATAAACTGGTGGACTCGGAGGCCTTTCGAAAATTTGTGGCCATTGGAACACCACAATGGAAGGTCCCAGGAAGGAAGTATTTCTCACAGAAGGGCATCCCAGAGCTATATGGCCATGTTCAGTGGCAAGTGAATGTATCTCTGGCACACAGTGTCGATGCCAAGATACATCTGACCACAGACACATGGTGTAGCAAACATGGGCAGGGAAGGTATATCACTTTTACTGCCCACTGGGTGAACCTTCTGACGGCCATTAAGCATGTAATCCGTGGCACCCGCGTAGATTTGGTTTTACCGCCATGGATTGCATGCATGCCTGGCTCTTCTTCTCCTCCTCCTCCTACTCCATCCTCCTCCCTCTCCTCCTCGGCTGACTCCTGCTTTTCCGCTGCTAGCGTCTCTTCTGCTGCCCCGCCTAAGCTCCCCAGAACCTATTCGACATGCCAGGTGAGATGTTGCCATGCTGTTCTGCGTCTGTTGTGCCAGGAAGCCAAGAGCCACACTGGCCCGGCACTCCTTTCAGCTTTGCATTCACAGGCAGATCAGTGGCTAACACCGCTCAATTTGACAGTTGGTAAAGTGGTGTGTGACATTGGTGCCAATCTGCTTAGCGCATTGAAACAGGGCAAAATTACGCCCGTGCCATGCATGGCACACGTCTTAAACTTGGTCGTGCAGCGATTCATCGTCAAATACCCTGGAGTCCAGGACATCTTGCGGCAGGCAAGAAAAATCTCGGCCCATTTCAGAAGATCTTACACGGCCATGGCTCGCCTTGCTGACATTCAGCGGCGACACAATCTGCCGGTCTTATTTGCGATTGCCCGACGCGATGGAACTCAACCTTCTATATGCTTGATAGGCTGCTCCAGCAGAAACGTGCAGTTAATGTCTACCTGTATGAACTCTGTGGCAGAACAGGTTCTGGGAGCTGTTTTTTTTTTCACCGCGCCAGTGGCTGCTCATGCGCGACGCATGCAGATTTCTGCGGCCATATGAGGAGATCACCAAACTGGTCAGTCGCAGCCATGGTGCCATCAGTGACATGGTACCTTATGCTTTCTTTATGGAGCATGCATTGCGTTGTGTCATTGATCAAGCTGTGGAGGAGCAGGAAGATGAGGAAGTCGCAATGCTGGATGAATTCCCAGGGGGGGCTACTCTATCTGAGACAAGTGAACAACAGCAGTCTGAAGAGGAGTCGGAGGAGGATGGTGCCGGGGCGGATGAGGAGGAGCAAGAAGAGCATGCTTTAAACCTTTCTGGGATCCCTGTTGTTGTGCGTGGATGGGGAGAGGAGAATGAAGAGGACGACATTATCCTGGATGATGAGCAGGAGCCAGGCCACCACACCGCTTCCAGTTTAGTGCAAATGGGGGCCTTCATGCTCCAGTGTTTTAATAGGGACCCCCGTATAAAAAGCATAAGGGTCAAGGACCAGTACTGGGTGGCAACGTACTTAGACCCCCGGTACAAACACAAAATGGCGGAAATGTTACCGCCGTCATAGAGGGCTGTCAGAATGGAGCACTTCCAGGCCTTGCTTCGAGAAATGCTGCATTCTGCTTTTGCGTGCGCTGACAGAGGAGCAATTCCCACTCCCAGAGAAGGAGTTGCGGGTAAAAATCCAACAGCGCCTGCAAGAAGTGGCCGGTTTGAAGATGTGTTGGTGACTTCGAATATGAGATTATTCTTTCAGCCGACTCATCAACAGGTGTCATCCGGATCCAGCATCAGGGAACGCCTAAACCGTCAGGTGTCCGACTACATCGGATTAACGGCCCATGTGGACGCTCTGAGGAGTGATGAACCCCTGGACTACTGGGTGGGCAGGCTTGACCTCTGGCCAGAGCTTGCCCAATTTGCAATCGAACTGTTGGCTTGCCCCTCGTCCAATGTCCTGTCCGAAAGGACGTTCAGCGCAGCAGGGGGATCGTGACCGATAAGCGTACTCGCCTAGCTCTCGACAGTGTTAACTACCTCACATTTCTAAAAATGAATGAGGCATGGATCTCGGAGGAATTCAACACATGTGACCAGTAGACCATGTATATGTCTATAAACGATTTTTTTAATCAAGCACACAGACATTCTTTCTTCAGTTGGCTCACTTCCTTGTCCAAAAAAAAGCACACCGTACTATATGCCCGTACCCTCCTGTTTGAAGAGGTTGAGCAGTGTCATATTTCTACTGGGGCTGCTTATTATGAGGGGCTCCCACCATCCCTGTGCTGTGCTGACTTCCTCCTGGGGCTGTACCTCTGCTGTGCATATTATGAGGGGCTCCCACCATCCCTCTGCTATGCTCATTATGAGGGGCTCCCATCATCCCTGCGCTGTGCTGACTTCCTCCTGGGGCTGCTTATTATGAGGGGCTCCCACCATCCCTGTGCTGTGCTGACTTCCTCCTGGGGCTGTACCTCTGCTGTGTATATTATGAGGGGCTCCCACCATCCCTGTGCTATGCTCATTATGAGGGGCTCCCACCATCCCTGTGCTGTGCTGACTTCCTCCTGGGGCTGCTTATTATGAGGGGCTCCCACCATCCCTGTGCTATGCTGACATCCTCCTGGGGCTTCTTATTATGAGGGGATCCCACCATCCCTGTGCTATGCTGACATCCTCCTGGGGCTGCTTATTATGAGGGGCTCCCACCATCCCTGTGCTGTGCTGACTTCCTCCTGGGGCTGTACCTCTGCTGTGCATATTATGAGGGGCTCCCACCATCCCTGTGCTATGCTCATTATGAGGGGCTCCCACCATCCCTGTGCTGTGCTGACTTCCTCCTGGGGCTGCTTACGGTGCAGGTGTCAGTGCTGTATATCACGGTGCTGGTGTCAGTGCTGTATATCACGGTGCTGGTGTGAGTGCTTTATGACACGCTGCTGATGTCAGTGCTCTCTATCACGGTGCTGGTGTCAGATCACTCTATCACGGTGCAGGTGTCATTGCTGTCTGTCACGCTGCTGATGTCAGTGCTCTCTATCACGGTGCTGGTGTCAGTGCTGTATATCACGGTGCTGGTGTCAGTGCTTTATGTCACGCTGCTGATGTCAGTGCTCTCTATCACGGTGCTGGTGTCAGATCACTCTATCACGGTGCAGGTGTCATTGCTGTATGACACGCTGCTGATGTCAGTGCTCTCTATCACGGTGCAGTTGATCATCTCCTGCACCCTCTTTTTTGCTTACCCTGACCTTCCCTCTTCTCCATTGCCTTCATGCGCTCCACAGTCCTGAATTGTCACAATTTCACATATAAAAAAAGAATGCTTGTAGTTGTCGATCCCAGATTCACCTCATACATGTGTTATGTCATTGGCCATGTGGTGGGACTATGTTTGCACAGCTAGTAATTATTTTGTGGCTGCAAATTTGACCTGTAGGTTTGCAAAGTTCGCCTCCCATTGAAGTCAATGGGGCCCGCCGCGAACGTTACGGTTCGTGAACTATCGGCCGCGTTTGCGGTCCGCGCTCGCGAAACGTCCCGTCGGAAGTTCGTCCATCACTACTTCCAAGTTCCTTGACAGCATTACAGAGTTATTATTATTATTATTTTATTATTATTATACAGGATTTATATAGAGCCAACAGTTTGCTCAGCGCTTTACAACATGAGGGCAGACATTACATTTACATTACAATTTGGTACAAGAGGAATCAGAGGGCCCTGCTCGTTAGAGCTTACAATATAAAAAGGAAGGGGCAATTGATACAAAAGGTAATAGCTGTGGGGGGATGAGCTGATGGAGGAAGTAAAACAGTGTTAGTAAAGCCCCATACACACTATCAGATTGTCTGCTGATTTTTTCCTTCAGGTTTACCAAAACCATGTAGTACAAGGGCCTGCCTGATTGCATACACATTGAAACCCCTAAGGTTTGACCTCATATTATATGGTTTTGGTAAATCTGATGGAAAAAATCAGCAGACAATCTGATAGTGTGTATGAGGCTTTAGAAGCAGGATAGGCTTCTTTGAAGAGAAGGGTTTTCAGGGATCGTCTAAAGATGGATAGATTAGGGGAAAGTCAGACATATTGGGGTAGGGAGTTCCAAAGGATGGGAGAAGCTCTGGAGAAATCCTGGAGGCGAGCATGGGAGGAGGTGACAAGGGAGCTAGAGAGCAGGAGTTCTTGGGGTGACCGAAGAGAGCAGCTTGCTTGGTATTTTGGGACTAGGTTTGTGATGTAACTAGGGACAGAGTTATGGATGGCTTTGTAAATTATTGTTAGTACCTTGAATTTTATCCGTTGGGTGAGTGAAAGCCAGTGCAGGGATTGGCAAAGAGTGGTGGAGGACACTGAATGGCTGGTAAGGTGGATGAGTCCGGTAGCGGCATTCATTATGGACTGAAGGGGGGATAGCCTATGTAAAGGTAATCCAACGGGGAGGGAGTTGCAATAGTCGAGGCGAGAGATGACCAGGGAGTGAATTAGAAGCTTGGTGGTGTCATTAGTTAAAAAGGGGCATATTCTGGAAATGTTGCGGAGGCTGAGGCGGCATGATTTGGACAGGGCTTGTATGTGGGCCTGAAAGGACAGTTCGGCATCTAAGGTTACCCCTAGCACCCTGGCATGTGGGGACGGACTGACAGATGTGCCATTTAGAGATGGACGAACTTCTGACGGGACGCTTCGCGACCGCAAACCGCGAACGTGGCTGGAAGTTCGCGAACCACAAAGTTTGCGGCGGGCACCGTTGACTTTAATGGCAGACGAACTTTAAAAACCTACAGGTCATATTTTCAGCCACAAAATAATTATTAGCTGTGCAAACATAATCCCACCACAAGGCCACTGACATAACACATGCATGAAGTGAATCTGGGATCGACAACTACAAGCATTCTTTTTTTATCTGTGAAATTTTTACAATTCATGACTCAGGAGCGCATGAAGGCAATGGAGGAGAGGAAAGGTCAGGGTAGGCTATGAAGAGGGTGCAGGAGATGATCACCAGCACCGTGATATAGCGCACTGACACCAGCACCGTGATATAGAGCACTGACACCAGCACCGTGATATAGAGCACTAACACCAGCACCGTGATATAGAGCACTGACACCAGCACTGTGATATAGAGCACTGACACCAGCACCGTGATAGAGTGCACTGACACCAGCACCGTGATATAGAGCACTGACACCAGCACCGTGATATAGAGCACTGACACCAGCACCGAGATAGAGTGCACTGACACCAGCACCGTGATATAGAGCACTGACTCCAGCACTGTGATATAGAGCACTGACACCAGCACCGTGATATAGAGCACTGACACCAGCACAGTGATAGAGTGCACTGACACCAGCACCGTAATATAGAGCACTGACACCAGCACAGTGATAGAGTGCACTGACACCAGCACCGTGATAGAGAGCACTGACGCCAGCACCGAGATAGAGAGCACTGACACCAGCACCGTGATATAGAGCACTGACTCCAGCACCGTGATATAGAGCACTGACACCAGCACCGTGATATAGAGCACTGACACCAGCACAGTGATAGAGTGCACTAACACCAGCACTGTGATATAGAGCACTGACACCAGCACATTGATAGAGTGCACTGACACCAGCACCGTGATAGAGAGCACTGACGCCAGCACCGAGATAGAGAGCACTGACAGCAACACTGATAACAGCAGCTCGCTGCTGGGCCCCAAAAATATGACACTGCTCAACCTCTTCAAACAGGAGGGTACGGGCATATAGTACGGTGTGCTTTTTTGTACAAGGAAGTGAGCCAAATGTAGAAAAAAGGTCTGTGTGCTCGATTAAATAATCGTTTATAGAGCTATACATAGTCTACTGGTCACATGTGTTGAATTCCTTCGAGATCCATGCCTCATTCATTTTTATAAATGTGAGGTAGTCAACACTGTCGTGAGCTAGGCGAGTGCGCTTATCGGTCACGATCCCCCCTGCTGCGCTGAACGTCCTTTCGGACAGGACACTGGATGAGTGGCAAGCCAACAGTTCCATTGCAAATTGGGCAAGCTCTGGCCAGAGGTCAAGCCTGCGCACCCAGTAGTCCAGGGGTTTATCACTCCTCAGAGCGTCCACATGGGCGGTTAACCCGATGTAGTCGGACACCTGTCAGTCTAGGCGTTCCCTGATGCTGGATCCGGATGACACCTGTCGATGGGTCAGCTGAAAGAATGACCTCATATCAGAAGTCACCAACACATCTTCAAACCGCCCTCTTCTTGCAGGCGCTGTTGGATTGGTACCCGCAACTCTTTCTCTGGTCTGGGAGTGGGAATTGCTCCTCTGCCAGTGCACGCAAAAGCAGAATGCAGCATTTCTCGAAGCAAGGCCTGGAAGTGCTCCATTCTGACAGCCCTCTGTGACGGTGGTAACATTTCTGCCATTTTGTGTTTGTACCGGGGGTCTAAGTACGTTGACACCCAGTACTGGTTCTTGACCCTTATGCTTTTTATACGGGGGTCCCTGTTAAAACACTGGAGCATGTAGGCCCCCATTTGCACTAAACTGGAAGCAGTGTGGTGGCCTGGCTCCTGCTCATCATCCAGGATAATGTCGTCCTCTTCGTTCTCCTCTCCCCATCCACGCACAACAACAGGGATCCCAGAAACGTTTAAAGCATGCTTTTATTGCTCCTCCTCATCTGCCCCGGCACCATTCTCCTCTGATTCCTCTTCAGACTCCTGTTGTTGACCTGTCTCAGATAGAGTAGCCCCCCTGGGAATTCATCCAGCATTGCGACTTCCTCATCTTCCTGCTCCTGCTCCTCCATGGCTTGATCAATGACACAACACAATGCACGCTCCATAAAAAAGGCATAATGTACCATGTCACTGATGGCGCCATGGCTGCGACTGACCAGTTTGGTGATCTCATCAAATGGCCACAGAAGTCTGCATGCATCGCACATGAGCGGCCACTGGCACGGTGAAAAAAAAACAGCTCCCCAGAACCTGTTCTGCCGCAGAGTTCATACAGGTAGACGTATATAGAAGCATATAGAAGGTTGAGTTCCATTGCGTCGGGCAATCGCAAATAAGATGTCTGACCGTCTGATTGTGTCGCCGCTGAAGGTCAGCAAGGCGAGCCATGGCCATGTAAGATCTTCTGAAATGGGCTGAGATTTTCCTTGCCTGCCGCAAGATGTCCTGGACCCCAGGGTATTTGACAACGAATCGATGCACGACCAAGTTTAAGACGCGTGCCATGCATGGCACGTGCGTAATTTTGCCCTGTTTCAATGTACTAAGCAGATTGGCACCATTGTCACACACCACTTTACCAACTGTCAAATTGAGCGGTGTTAGCCACTGATCTGCTGTGAACGCAAAGCTGAAAGGAGTGCCGGGCCAGTGTGGCTCTTGGCTTCCAGGCACAACAGACGCAGCACGGCATGGCAACGTCTCACCTGGCATGTCGAATAGGTTCTGGGGAGCTTGGGCAGTGCAGCGGAAGAGACGCTAGCAGCGGAAAAGGAGGAGTCAGCTGTGGACGAGAGGGAGGAGGATGGAGTAGGAGGAGGAGGAGAAGAAAAGCCAGGCCTGCATGCAATTCGTGGCGGTAAAACCAAATCTACACGGGTGCCACGGGTTACATGCTTGACGGCCGTCAGAAGGTTCACCCAGTGGGCAGTAAAAGTGATATACCTTCCCTGCCCGTGTTTGCTAGACCACGTGTCTGTGGTCAGATGTATCTTGGCACCGACACTGTGTGCCAGAGATACATTAACTTGCCGCTGAACATGACCATATAGCTCTGGGATGCCCTTCTGTGAGAAATACTTCCTTCCTGGGACCTTCCGATGTGGTGTTTCAATGGCCACACATTTTTGAAAAGGCCTCCGAGTCCACCAGTTTATATGGCAGTAGTTGGCGGGCTATCAGTTCTGACAAGCCAGACGTCAACCGTTGGGCAAGAGGGTTATCCGGCGTCATCATTTTTTTACGCTCGAACATTTGGCCCATGGAAGCCTGCCTTTTTGCAGAAAAACGTGAGCTTGGCCTGATGGAAGGTGGAGTGGAGGACAATTGTGAGGAGAGAGGAGAAGGAGAAGTAGAAGACGAGGCTGGACAGTGAGAGCCTGGAGTGTGGCTTTGTGTGTTCCGTTGCTCCCACTGGGCTCGGTGATGGCAGCTCATGTGCCTTCTTAAGGCGGTCATCCCTAGGTGAGTGTTGGGCTTACCGCGACTTATGCGTTGACTGCAAAGTTTGCAGATGGCAACACTATTGTCAGCAGTGGATACGTTAAAAAAAGCCCACACTGCGGAGCCATGTGCTGGCGTACTGGGAGCTCCAGATGTGACCGTACATCGTTGATGCCTTGCTCCTGATACGTTCGCAGTCTGCTTTGTCCCCTCTGTGCAATGTAAGTTCTTCCTGTTTCTATTCCCTATCTGCTGGTCCATATCTCCCTCTGAACTCCCCTCCTCTTCCTCTCTTGTGGGTACCCACGTGACATCACTAGACACATCATCATCGACGTCACCTTCTCCACCACTAAAATTAGAGATCTCGGAGTAGGCAGCAACAGCGGGGAGCAACCTCCTCCTTGGGCTGATATGGGTACTGTCGTCAGACTGCTGAGTGGCGGTTGTTGCTACCTCCTCTTCCGGATCCAATGCCAAGAGTGGCTGCGCATTGGAAATGTCTTGATATGGATCAGAAAATATTTCCTGTGACTGAAGTGGAAGGTATATGGTGGTGGTGTCTTTGGGGGAGCACATAGCAGAGAGTGAAGAAGAGGGTGCAGATCGAGAGGATGAGGAGGGTGCAGAAGAGTAAGGCTGAGTGAGCCACTCAACCAAGTCTGGTGCGTCCTTTGACGTAATCGCATGCACCTTCTGCAATTTGCCACTTTGGCTCAAGTCTGTTGCTCCTGCCCTACCCCTAACACCCCTGCGGAAGGGCCTGCCTCTTCCTCTGCCTGTCATTTTTTAAATGACCCTGTGACAAAAGTCTCTAGAGAAGTGCAGTATGTATGTGGAAGAAGGTATATAACACCCCACTTCAATCTGTTGTTTTTGGGGGCCACTGGTCTATCACACCAGTTATAATACCTTTTTTTTTATTGCATTTGTCACTCTTTGTAGTATCGCTGCAGAACCGCTCAGCAGTCACAATGCTGCACAGTGGAAATGCACTATACTATGCTTTCTATATGAACAAGTATTTTATACGTGTATTACACACCTATATACTGCGCACCAAATAGTACACCTATACCAATTCTTACAAGGACCGTTGTGGACCTAGTAGCTAGTGATTTGCAGACTGTCCCTCAGTCACTACACTGATAAAGGACTGCTGAAGAATAGGGCAGCAGTCAGCAGCAGTGCACCACAACCCTATATATTGTATACCTATACCAGTCCTTACAAGGACCTTTGTGGACCTAGTAGCTAGTGATTTGCAGACTGTACCTCAGTCCCTACACTGATAAAAGACTGCTGAAGAAACCATCAGTAAACTGCAGCAGTGCACCACAACTCTTCTTCAACCCTATATATTGTACACCTATACCAGTCCTTACAAGGACCGTTGAGGACCTAGTAGCTAGTGATTTGCAGACTGTCCCTCAGTCCCTACACTGATAAAGGACTGCTGCAGAATAGGGCAGTAATCTGCAGCACAGCCCTGCACCAGCACCCTATATATTGTACACCTATACCAGTCCTTACAAGGACCTTTGTGGACCTAGTAGCTAGTGATTTGCAGACTGTACCTCAGTCCCTATACTGATAAAAGACTGCTGCAGAATAGGGCAGCAGTCAGCAGCAGTGCACCACAACCCTATATATTGTACACCTATACCAGTCCTTACAAGGACCTTTGTGGACCTAGTAGCTAGTGATTTGCAGATTGTACCTCAGTCCCTACACTGATAAAAGACTGCTGCAGAAACCAGCAATAATCTGGAGCAGTGCACCACAACCCAATATATTGTACACCTATACCAGTCCTTACAAAGACCTTTGTGGACCTAGTAGCTAGAGATTTGCAGACTGTACCTCAGTCCCTACACTGATAATGGACTGCTGCAGAATAGGGTAGCAGTCAAGTATAATATTCTTTCTATATTTGGAAGAAAGTATATTATACGTGTACAACCCTATATACTGTACACCTATACCAGTCCTTAAAAGGACCTTTATGGACCTAATAGTAATAGCTAGTGATTAAACTGACTGTCCCTGCTGCACACAGCGTCCTGTCCCTCCCTTCACTGACAAAAGACAGGCTGCTGCAATCACCAGCACAGCAGTGCACTGAACCCTATATACTGTACTACACCTATACCATACCAGTCCTTAAAAGGACTTTTGTGGACCTAATAGCTAGCGATTTGTGTCACTACAGTCTCTTCCTGCAGCACACAGTGTCCTGTCCCTACACTGAAATAAGACAGAATGTAAAATGGCTGCCAGATCAGGTCTATTTATAAGGTAGGGGGTGTGTCCAATTGTCTATGTGCTGAAATGTCTCAATTGGCTGTCCTGTACCCCATGTGATGTGTCATCATGGGTCAAAGTTATTTCACACTGTAAACACATAGTCCGCCGATCGGGAGAATCATGAACAAGCAAAATTCGCCGTGAAACGACCGCCAGGCGAACAGTTCGGCCATCCCTAGTGCCATTGATCTTGACAGAGAAGTCAGGCGAAGGGGCATGTGGGGGAGGAAATATTAAGAGCTTGGTTTTAGATAGATTAAGTTTGAGGAAGTGGCGTGACATCCAGGCTGATATGTCTGTTAGTAGATCAGTGATGCGTGAGGAGATTGATGGGGTGAGCTGAGGGGCAGAGAGATAGATTTGGGTGTCATTAGCGTATAAATGGTAGTGAAAGCCATGGGAGGCTATCAGCTGACCCAGGGAGGACGTGTAGATTGAGAATAGTAGAGGTCCAAGGACAGAACCTTGGGGGACCCCAACGGAACGGGGAGTTGGAGAAGAGGAAGTGGAGTTGTAAGTGACGCTGAAGGTGCGATGAGATAGGTAAGATTCAAACCAACAGAGAGTACAGCCATGGAGACCAAGCAAATTTAGTTTTTTGAGGAGGAGGGGGTGGTCAACTGTATCAAAGGCAGCAGAAAGGTCCAATAGTAAGAGTATGGAATAATGACCGTTGGTTTTGGCTGTTAGTAAGTCTAGTAAGTGTGAGTTTTAGGAGGGCAGTTTCTGTGGAGTGCTGTGGGCAAAATCCAGACTGAAGAGGATCGAGAAGGTTATTTTCAATGAGGTGGTTGCTCAGTCGGTTGTAGACTAAACGTTCAAGGAGTTTGGAGGCAAAAAGGAGTAAAGAGATGGATCTTAAGTTGTTAAGATTGGTGGGGTCTGAGGCCTTTTTTGGTATGGGAGTGACTAGCGTATGTTTTAGAGGGTTGGGGAAGATGCCAGTAGAGAGTGAGAGGTTGAAGATATAAGTTAAGGAATGTAGGATTGAGTCAGATGGTGACCATAGTATTTGAGGAGCAACAGGGTCTAGGGGGCAGGAGGTTAGGTGGGCATTAGAAAAAAGTTTAGTGACTTCCTCTATAGTAGCTGGGTCAAAAGAGGAAAGTATTGATTGTGCAGGAGGACAAGGAGTTTAAGGGTCCTTTCACAAGGGGCGGATCAGTGCTGATCCACCCCGTGGATATCCACTTGCTCAGCGGGGATCGCCGGAGCGATCTCCGATGAGCAGGAAGATGACAGGTCCGTCTCTGTACACTGCGCAGGGATGAACCTGTCACAGCGCCGCTCTCCCCTATGGGAGATCGGGTGACGACGGACCGCAGTGTCCGTCGTCACCCGATTTATGGAGCATCCGTTCAGGTCTGCCTGAAAAGCTGACAGGCGGACCTGAACGGATCGTCCGTGTGAAAGGGGCCTAAGGTGAGGGAGATATCTGTAGAGCGGAGATCTCGAGAGGAATCGTCTCAATCTTATTTTTTAAGTGATAATCAATCTCCTGGGCAGTGAGTAAGTTAGTGGGTGGGGGTAATGGAGGACGAAGTAGAGTGGTAAAGGTAGAAAAGAGTTGACGGGGACTGCATGAGAGGGTGCTAATGAGAGTGATAAAGTAGGTCTGTTTGGCAGCGTGCAGGCAGGAATGGTATTTTTGGAGGGCAGATTTATATTGGCTGAAATCTTGCTGTGACTTAGTTTTACGCCACACACGCTCAAGAGCACGGCTACGTTTTTTGAGGCTTTTGGTATTGTCTGTCTGCCAGGGTTGTAGCGATCGGGGCCTGATTCTGTGCGTAGTAAGGGGGCCCAAGGTATCCTGGGTAGATGACAGTGAACTGTTATAGACAGAAGTAGCCAAGTTGGGGCAGGACAAGGATGAGATTTTGTCGTAGAGACAATCTGTAGCAGAGAAAAGAAGAGAAGTGTTAAGATGGCGAAGGTTTCTACGGGTAATAGTTTGGTAGTTGGAAGGCAAGGAGGAGGCAGACAAGGAGAGATTGAAACTAATAAGGTGGTGATCAGATAGAGGCAAAGGAATATTGGAGAGGGTGTGCGGAGTGCATAGGTAGGAGAAGATGAGGTCAAGGCAGTTGCCAACAGAGTGAGTGAAAGCACTTGTCCATTTTTTTAGGTCAAAAGAGGAGGTTAAGCTTAGAAGTAGCAGGAGTGTTAAGATTAACAGGTATGTTGAAGTCACCAAGAATGATTGTTGGAATTTCAGAGGAGAGAAAGTAGGGTAGCCAGGCGGAGAAGTCGTCAAGGAAGTTTGATACCGGTCCAGGGGGCCAATAGATCACAGCAATTCTCAATGAAACTGGAGAAAATAAACGAATACAGTGAGCTTCAAATGAAGAGAGGGACAAAGAGGGCAGTGGATGAAGAACCTGAAAAGTGCTTTGAGGGGACAGGAGGATTCCAACACCACCTCCTTTCTGCCCACTAGGCCTGGGAGAGTGAGTCCACAGAAGGCCACCATAGGAGAGAGAAGCAGGAGAAGGAAGGTCCGATTCTTGAATCGAGGTCTCAGTAATTGCAAGTAAGTTCAGGGAGTTAGTGATAAATAGGTCATAGATGGTGGTGAGTTTGTTACAAACAGAGCGGGCATTCCAAAGGGCACAGGAGAAGGGGAGGCTAGCTCTAGGCTTAAGAGGAATAGAAATGAGATTGTGTGGATTGCGGCTGCTAGCAGAGGATGGTTTGTGCTGGGTATGTTGGCCGAAGGTAAATGATTGTGGTCCAGGATTTGGGGAAATATCTCCAGAAGTTAGGAGAAGAAGAAGGGTGAGAGAGGTGATATGGGAGTGTGACTTATGTGGGGGGACACGTCCCAGTGGCCTGCAGGCTTTATTGGTATATGGATTTAGAATTAGCAGGAGCTGATGAGTGCGGTAATAAGGTGAAGACAGGAGTGAGGGTGATATATATAAGCTGTGGGGGGGAGAAGGTGGGTGAAGGAGTGAGAATTTAAGTAGAGAGGATGCAACTGTGAGAAGGAAAAGTAGAGAGTACATGATACAGAGTAGTGAGATTGAGAGGAAGCATGAATGAGAGAAGAAAAAGTTTGGAGAATCAGGTCACCTGTAGTCTGTTTAATGTTCTGCAGAAGTCTGTTGGGTATTTTCGCTTTGTGCAGTCGCTGAAGTGCTGAGTGGAAGTGCAATACTTAATCCAATATGAATACTTTATACAAGATGATAGTTACCAATGCAACCCCTGCCTGGGCATCCCCTAGGTAAGGCCTGAATTTATAGTGAATTTGGGTGGGGGTATTGCCAATTAATTAGTCTGGATTGCATAGGAGGAACACATGGCTAACAGAATGAACTTCTCACACCAAAGCTCACTACAAGACACAGCAAGAGAGCAGAAAAGGTCAGTGCCGTAAAGATAAGAACAGCTCCTAAATTTAGGTATAGTGAGAAAATAAGAATGTTAAAGAGGAAGTAAATGCTGATGGGTTTACTTCCTCTTTCATTCCCTGCAAAGGTAAAGCATAATGGACTACTATGCATCGCATAGTAGTCCATTATGTGTCACTAACCTAACACAGGAGCCAGCAAAGTCACCGATGTCCCCTGTAGTTCCGAGCGTCCATCTTCTTGGTGGGTCTCGCTGCTCCGGCGCTGTGATTTTCCGGAGCAGCGATGACGTCACTCCCACGCTTGCGCACGGGATCCGACACTCGCGGCATATTCGCTGCTATCTGCGGCTTACCCAGTGCGCCTGCGCGCAGCTGTCTATGGCGCATGTGCTGTAGACAGCGGTGGCTGTCTTCAGGTAAATATCTCCTAAACCGTATAGGTTTAGGAGATATTTCTTGGACCTACAGGTAAGCTTTAATCTAGGCTTACCTGTAGGTCAAAGTGGTTTGTAAGTGTTTACAACCACTTTAAATAAACATCATTCTGATATGGACAGAGGTAAAGAATTTGACAGCAGCACAGATCACCAAAAGCACATACACAGAACTAGCAAGCTGATCCCAGTTTCAATTAAAGGTGGAAGTTGTGAGCTGACACATACACAGAACTAGCAAGCTGTTATGACACCAGACTGCAAAAGTACTTAAAGTGGTTGTTAACCCACTTTTATTAACCACTTGCTTACTGGGCACTTACACCCCCCTTCTTTCCAGACCAATTTTCAGCTTTCAGCGCTGTCGCACTTTGAACGACAATTGCACGGTCATACAACACTGTACACAAATTACATTTTTATATTTTTTTCCCCCAAATAGAGCTTTCTTTTGGTGGTATTTGATCACCTGTGTGATTTTTCTTTTTTTTTTATGTAAAAAGACCAAATTAAAAAAATAAAATTATTTTGTTTTAAAATCTTATAACGGGTCATTTTTGTCTGTCATTGATGTATGCTGATGAGGTGGCACTGATGGGCACCGATAGGTGGCAGTGATGGGCACTGATGGGTGGCAGTGCTGGGCACTGATCGGTTACATTGATAAGCAGCACTTCTAGGTGGCACTGATTGGCACCACTGGTGGGCATTGATAGGTGGCACTTGTGGGTATTGATAGGTGACACTTGTGGGCACTGTTAGCATAAATAGCGCATAATTGCCTCTTCCTTTTCGGGACCGATGTCCCTTTAAGATGAGCCGGTGATTGGCTTTTTTTTCTCATCCGCTCTCAGCGTGAGGAGAAAGGAAAAACGATCCCTGAGCGTTTGTGTTGATCATTGTGATCAGCTGTCATTGGCTGACAGCTGATCACATGGTAAGGGGCCGGGACTGGCCCCTTACTCGGATCAGTGATCACCCGAGTCTCATTGACTCGGTGATCACAGCACAGGGGAGGCTGTCATGTGACGGCCTCCCGGGAATTCACATCTGCGCTGTGGCCGTCATTCGACCATAGCGCGGATGCTCGGCCATAGCGCGGATGTCAGATGGTTAAATGCTCCCATCCTCTCTTCACCATTATAATAATTGTCCCCGTGCCTGTATTCTGTAAAAAATACTGCCCAATTGTATCTATATGAGCTCCGCTCCAAGCGCTCAGTTGATTTTTCTCCTCTCTTCTTTCTCAGCTCACAGCTGCAGTGGGTGGGGCCGATCCCTCCCGCTGATGTCAGCCGGGGAGGAGGGGGAAAGAGGAGAGAGACAGCGCCTACAATCAGTTGAGTGCCAGGAGCTGCGCTCATATAGGTACAATTGGGCAGTTTTTTTTACAGAACACAGGCATAGGGACAAATATTGTAATGGCGCAGAGAGGATGGGAGCATTTAATAGCTGATATGAGAGCAGCAGGAGCGGGGTGGGGGGGATCACTGGTAGGAGCAGAGACAGGCAGAGAGGGGAGGGGGGAGGAGGGGGAGAAGGACACAGGAGACAGCAGGCTGCGGCTGACAGAATCACTCAAACTGTCCATGGTGTCAGGGCTCAGCAGCCATGATTATCATAGTCAGTTTGCAGAGGGGAAGGTATAGCCAGGCAGGATCAGTCAGATATTTCAGGTGATACGGGGGTCCAAATGACACAGCACAAGCTTTACGGGAACAGGTAAAAAAAACATTTGAAAAAAATGTGTTACGGCACAAAAATATATAAATCTATAATAATATGTGACTTTACCTTTTGGTTTAAATATCAGATCTGCTGCAGTTATAGATCCCCCACCAGTAATGTGGGGTAAACAATGTTACAGGAAAAGGTGTAACTGCGTTGACCCTAAATAGTATATTTATCTTACCACATATCAAAAACAATCTTTATCAGTGATTGTTCATCATGATTTCAAATAAAGTGCATATTTAGTGAACTACAATACTACAATACTACAATATTGTAAAGAAAATAATCCTTCTTAATCAATAAATAGTAAAAAATGATGTGTTAAACAAAAAACAGTCCCAGTGATCCTCTTCCAAAGATGCTTATTCGAATCCCATGTGCGTAAATCCACATCCCTGATTGGACAACTTTCACCAATTCATGAACCACCACCACCTTTTAAAATGGACACTCACCAGAAACAAGGTAAAAAGACTTGTTTGGTTTATGTTGGTTGCAGGCTTCCTGAAGACACTTCGGCTACATACAGTATATACCGCTGAGCCAATCCTGGTGAGCGATGTATTCAAATGAATACAAAGCCTGCTCGGATTGGAGTAACGACCTCTGCCAATCCGAACAGGCTACTCTGTAGCCTGCTCGGATTGGCTTGGAGAGTCAGAGAGGCGCGGGCTGATGATGTTACAGCCTCTGCCAATCCGAGCAGGCTTTGTATTCATTAATAGAATACATCGCTCGCCGTGATTGGCTCCAGCAAATGCAGGAAGAAGGAAGAAATATGAAGCCTCGGAAGCCTCGAAAGCCAGGTCGTCTTATACGGTAAGTACAGTTTTAAAACCGTTTTGTCCTGTAAGATTAGGGGGTCGTCTTGTATGCCGGGTCGCCTTATACACCAGCAAATACGGTATACAGTGGCCGGACAGGAGGTAGTTCATCTATATCTAGTTTTTCTTAATTTCATTTAATATTTTTTAAATAAATATTCTTAATTTAGCTAAATGATATCCAGATTCTAGGTGTCCTGCAGGAGATATCCTCGTCTTTCTGGGATTCATAAGGACCCCAAAGAATGCTTTTTTCATGCTTAACCAGTTACAGCATTTTAACTTTCTTGAAATTATACAGGCAACTCTCAGCACTGTTTTTAATGAGATTTATTTACTAAAGGATAAGAATTTGAGAATGTTCAAAATATTCACTGCAATTATCCAGTTATATTCAAATAAAATGGTTATTTACTTATTTCTTCTGCACATGAATTGAAGTAAATATTTACACAATTTATTGTGTTAACATTCACAAATCCTTTAGTAAATCAGACTCACCAAATATGGCATTACAGCAGAGATACTAGCGTGAACTTGCAATGGACTCTGCACTTTTTAACTGAAGGAGGAGAAAACCTGTGGAAAAGGGAAGAAGAGGAGACATGCTGCAAATCATCTGAAATTATACTAAATTCTTCATAATTACATTAAGAATACTGTAAGCCTTTTCATCAGTGTATACATTTTACAGTTAACACTTTCTTACAGGAAAACACATGGTGAATGATCAGGTGTTCCTAATACCACCTCACTAGAGAGAATGTAGTCCACTTCTTATTTCACTATTATGGCAGCAAGGTAGCGCAGTAGCCCCCTTGCTTACAAATACAATTTTCTCAATTTTCACTTTCCTTTAAAGTGGAAGTAAACTCCCCTATCATTTTCAGCCAAGGAAGCTGCCATCTTTACCTCTGAACTTAACACAGGTTTGGTAAATGATCCTTTTATAACCTGGAACGCTCATAAAGCATTTATTTGAGGTATACTAATCAAAATGGGAGCGAGGGCCAGGAAACTGAGGGATCGGCATATCCGAGATCCTACCTCTAAGATTCAACGGCTTGAGACACAAAACAAAATTAAAGCTACTAATGAATTATCCCAGCAATTAACAAACTTAAAGTGGAAGTAAACTCCCCTATCGTTTTCAGCCAAGGAAGCTGCCATCTTTGCCTCTGTTTAACCACTTTCAGACCGGACCATTTTGCTGGTAAATGACCAGAGGTCTTTTTACACTTTGGCACTGCGCTGCTTTAACTGGTAATTGCGCGGTCATGCAATGTTGTACCCAAACAAAATTTGCGTCCTTTTCTTCCCACAAATAGAGCTTTCTTTTGATGGTATTTGATTGCCTCTGCGATTTTTATTTTTTGCGATATAAACGTAAAAAGACCGCAAATTTTGAAAAAAAATGATATTTTCTACTTTTTGTTATTAGAAAAATCCAATAAACTCAATTTTAGTCATACATTTAGGCCAAAATGTATTCAGCCACATGTCTTTGGTAAAAAAAAAGTCAATAATTGTATATTTATTGGTTTGCGCAAAAGTTGTCACATCTACAAACTAAGGTACGTTTTCTGGAATTTACGCAGCTTTTAGTTTACGACTGCCTATCTCATTTCTTGAGGTGCTAAAATGGCAGGGCAGTACAAAACCCCCCCAAATGACCCCATTTTGGAAAGTAGACCCCCTAAGGAAATTGATAAGAGGCATGTTGAGCCCATTGAATATTTAATTTTTTTGCCTCAAGCGATTGAATAATGACAAAAAAAAAAATATTTTTTTTTTTTACACAAAGTTGTCACTAAATGATATATTGCTCACACATGCTATGGGCGTATGTGAAATGACACCCCAAAATAAATTCTGCTGCTTCTCCTGAGTACGGGGATACCACATATGTGGGACTTTTTGGGAGCCTAGCCGCGTACGGGGCCCCGAAAACCAAGCACCGCCTTCAGGCTTTCTAAGGGCGTAAATTTTTGAGTTCACTTCTCACTACCTATTACAGTTTTGAAGGCCATAAAATGCCAAGATGGCACAAAACCCCCACAAATGACCCCATTTTAGAAAGTAGACACCCCAAGCTATTTGCTGAGAGGCATGTTGAGTTCATGGAATATTTTATATTTTGCCACAAGTTGCGGGAAAATTACAAACTTTTTTTTTTTTTTTTTTTTTTTTCACAAAGTTGTCACTAAATGATATATTGCTCATGCATGCCATGGGCATATGTGAAATGACACCCCAAAATAAATTCTGCTGCTTCTCCTGAGTACGGGGATACCACATATGTGGGACTTTTTGGGAGCCTAGCCGCGTACGGGGCCCCGAAAACCAAGCACCGCCTTCAGGCTTTCTAAGGGCGTAAATTTTTGAGTTCACTTCTCACTACCTATTACAGTTTTGAAGGCCATAAAATGCCAAGATGGCACAAAACCCCCACAAATGACCCCATTTTAGAAAGTAGACACCCCAAGCTATTTGCTGAGAGGCATGTTGAGTCCATGGAATATTTTATATTTTGCCACAAGTTGCGGGAAAATTACAAACTTTTTTTTTTTTTTTTTTTTTTTCACAAAGTTGTCACTAAATGATATATTGCTCACGCATGCCATGGGCATATGTAAAAATGACACCCCAAAATAAATTCTGCTGCTTCTCCTGAGTACGGGGATACCACATATGTGGGACTTTTTGGGAGCCTAGCCGCGTACGGGGCCCCGAAAACCAAGCACCGCCTTCAGGCTTTCTAAGGGCGTTACAGTTTTGAAGGTCATAAAATGCCAAGATGGCACAAACCCCCCCCAAATGACCCCATTTTGGAAAGTAGACACCCCTAAATTTAGGGGTACACTAGTGAGACTAGGTAATAAATGGCAGGTGCCCTGAAACTATAAAAAAATAACTAACCAACCAGCGTCACCTGTAACAGTTATATGGTGATCACTGGTGAAAGGGTTAACTAGGGGGCAATCAGGGGGCTTTATGCGGTAGTATATGGGGGTCCCTGGCGCTATAAAAAGCTGCGGCAAACCTAAATACCTACCTGCCTAACTAGCGTCACCTGTGACACTAATACAGCGATCAGAAAAACGATCGCTTATTAGGCTGGGTTCACACTGGAGCGATGCGGGAACGCCACGAATGCGCGGCGGGTTCCCGCATCGCATGCCTCCCGGCGGCAGTTCACACTGCCCTATGCGAACTGCTGGGAGTGTCAGTGAAATGTTACTGACACCCCCAGATCAGTTCGCATATCGCAGTGCGATCTGCAAACTCGGATCGCATGGTGTGAACACCCATGCGATCCGATTCTGCTGCGGGCCAAAAAAAGGGTCCCGTGCGAATTTGCGGCGGGTGCGGCGGGTGTGGCGGGTGCGGCGAATGGCTGAACTCGAATCGCACAGAGATCGGATGTGATTTGCACTGCAGTGCGTTGCGAATCACATCCGTTCTCATAAACCGCTGCAATGTGAACCCAGCCTTAGTGACACTGGCGACGGGGGGTGATCACGGGGTTAAACCTTTATTGGGGGGGTTAGGGGGGTACCTTAGAACTAAAGGGGGCTAACCCTAACTGCCCTAACAGTTATTAGTCACAAATGACACCCGCCGGGTGATCAGGGGGTTAAACCTTTATTAGGTAATAAATGGCGGGTGCCCTGAAACTATAAAAAAATAACTAACCAACCAGCGTCACCTGTAACAGTTATATGGTGATCACAGGTGAAAGGGTTAACTAGGGGGCAATCAGGGGGCTTTATGCGGTAGTATATGGGGGTCCCTGGCGCTATAAAAAGCTGCGGCGAACCTAAATACCTACCTGCCTAACTAGCGTCACCTGTGACACTAATACGGCGATCAGAAAAATGATCGCTTATTAGGCTGGGTTCACACTGGAGCGATGCGGAAACGCCGCGAATCCGCGGCGGGTTCCCGCATCGCATGCCTCCCGGCGGCAGTTCACACTGCCCTATGCGAACTGCTGGGAGTGTCAGTGAAATGTTACTGACACCCCCAGATCAGTTCGCATATCGCAGTGCGATCTGCAAACTCGGATCGCATGTTGTGAACACCCATGCGATCCGATTCTGCTGCGGGCCAAAAAAAGGGTCCCGTGCGAATTTGCGGCGGGTGTGGCGGGTGCGGCGAATGGCTGAACTCGAATCGCACAGAGATCGGATGTGATTTGCACTGCAGTGCGGTGCGAATCACATTCGTTCTCATAAACCGCTGCAATGTGAACCCAGCCTTAGTGACACTGGCGACGGGGGGTGATCACGGGGTTAAACCTTTATTGGGGGGGTTATGGGGGTACATTAGAACTAAAGGGGCTAACTCTAACTGCCCTAACAGTTATTACAGTCACAAATGACACCAATGCAAAAAAAAAAATGACATTGGTGTCACTGTGACTGGGGGTCAGGGGTAATTGGGGGGGTGATCGGGGGGTAAAGGGGGGGTGTGAGTGTGCCTGGCATGTTCTACTGTGTGTGTAGAGTGTTGGTGCAACTCACCGATCCGCTCTCCTCCGTGTCGGAACGAAAAATACCGACACGGAGGAGAGAATACATCACTTCCTCTCCTGTGTTTACATTACAGGAGAGGAAGTGATGTCACGGGGGATTCCTATTCGTTGGGAGCGATCGCGAGGGGGTGGCCATGAATGAATGGCCGCCCCCTCATCCCGGATCGCTCTCGAAGGAATGCCGACCGCCGCAGGCACCGGGGGGGGGCCCGATCGGGCCCCCCACCCGCGGGCAGGCAGGGACTTATATATACGCCCATATGCCTGCCCGTGCCATTCTGCCGACGTATATCGTCGTGCGGCGGTCGGCAAGTGGTTAATCTTCAACTGCTATGGTGCTGCACATGTAATTCGTTATGACACCAGCCATTGGATGATTTGATAATTTGGCTGAGAGCACAGCCAATGTTCAGTTAGCATTCCCGGCATCTCGTTTTTTTTAAATGTTTAAATCCATGGGTTTACTTCCACTTTAAGTACTAGTGCATAGTTGCCAACATTATAAAAACAATTATAGGAACACCTTTTTACCTGTAGGTGGAGTCTTGTTGTAATTAGGTATGGGCCATTAATTTGTGGGCGTAGTTTAGTGGGGAGTAAAATTGCATACAGGATCACCCATTGGCTGGGACACGCCGCTGCAGCCCAACCTCATGCTACCTCCTCAGCCAGTATCTGGCTGAAGTTGTCAGTTCTCATCCAGCTCATCCAGTTTACTGTGTAGGCTGGCTGGGATGACACAGAATGATGGCGGAGCGGTGCAAATTTTTTATTATGGGGGATCGGACACCCCAGCCCAGTTAGCCGCTGCCCGGGACAAATCAAATTATTCGGGGCTTTGCCCGGGAAACGTACAGGCCGGGACTGGGGTCCGAATCCCTTGAATGTCCTGGCAAAATTGGGACAGTTGGCACTTATGCTGGTGGACAAATATAACTTAAATGAATATGTTAAAAAATATATCATTTAAAATCAAGTGTTCTCTTATGTTACTGGTGTGACCTTAGAAATAATAACTGGAGCATGGCAACATTATTATTTGTGAGCAAGTGTCAATGTCTCAAAACAAGGCATTTATTTCACAGGAACATGCTGTTACATTGACCATGCTTGTTACGAAAAAAATAAAATAAAAATCATTCTACGAGTTGCAAACAAAAAAAATTTCAGGGAAAGAAAATAGAATTGTGCATATCTGAAAAAATGCATTTGTACACATTTGAAAAATGTACTAAATGTTATATTTCAAAATTATTGCATTGCTTTGCTCTTTTCATCTACTTACAATATATTATAATTTTTTACGTGCCAACAATCTTCAGTTTCTGAAAAACAGTGCCAGCTGCTGCAGCTACTGCCAAGAATCAAACACAGTGTCGATACAAATATTCTTGCACTTTTCACATTTTGTTGACTACAATTTCAACAATTCCAACAATTCCAATAATATTATATATTATTAAATTTCTACAGTACATTACTCTGGGCCTTTAGGACACAGCTATTTAGGCTAATAAAGACAAAACCAGTGGTGGCTGGTGAAGTTTTAGGATGGGGGGCGCCAGACCCAGCCCTTCCTTTTTAAACCATCCCACTTATCATAAGCCTGACCCCTTATATAATCCACCCACTCCATCCCCTGTATTCCACCCATAGTGTCAGGAGTATTCAGCTCAGTATCACAGAACAGAGTATACAGCTCAGCCTCACAGGACATAGTATACAGCTCCAGCATCACAGGGCACAGTATACAGGCCCAGCATCACAGGACATAGTATACAGCCCCAGCATCACAGGACAGAGTATACAGCTCAGCATCACAGGGCAGAGTATACAGGCCCAGCATCACAGGACAGAGTATACAGACCAAGCATCACAGGACAGAGTATACAGGTCCAGCATCACAGGACAGGGTATACAGGCCCAGCATCACAGGACAGGATATACAGCTCAGCATCACAGGACAGAGTATACAGCTCAGCCTCACAGATCTTGGTAAGCTGGAGAAAGAGAGAGACTCCAACTCCTCAGCTCAGCTCATAGCACCAGGAGACATCCAGTAAAGCGACCACTAACATCTGTCAGCCTTCCCCATACTCTCAGTTGTGTGTGAGGGCAGAGAGGGGCTGTTGGTGCGGGGGGGGGGGGCAGGGTTATCACAGAGGATATTGCAGGTCTATCAGTGTGGGATGTTCATCTGCTTCCCCCAGCTGCTTGCTCTGCTCAGGCTGCCTCCTCCTCCGCTCCTTATATCTAACTTATGTTCTCTTGTTCCTCCAGCACAGACAGTCATCCTCTGTCTCTCTATTCCTGGCTCTCCTACTCACAGCTATCAAACTCTTCCATAGTTACTGTGAGCAGGGTGGAAGCTGGAGGAGGTGGAGCAGCTCAGTAGAAAGAAATTGGAGCAAACAGAGAATTCTGAGCCAGCCACGATGTGGCCCCAATGCACAGGCAGCACGGGTTACTTGCAGCTTTTCAGAGCAGCCCAGAGGGGAGAGAGAGAGAGACCCACTTAGTGACCAATTGCACTAAATTTCATAAATGACAGAAGGTGAGAGAAAGAGAGAGAAGATCCGATCTGCAGTAAAAAGGGTTAATGGCGATGCACATTACTGTTACCTCCGATCCCCGCACTCACCTCAGCTACACTTCGCTCAGGCTCAGCACTGCCAGCTCCATGCCCATCCACTGCATCAGTGATCCACTGCCTGCCTCACATAACAGGGTACTGGTCACAGTCAGTGTCCGCATTTCGCACTCCACTTTGACTCCACAGCACAACAGTGAACCAGCCGGTAAACCGGAAGTGACTCGGTAGGGCCGAAAAAGCAACTTACAGTCACCCTCTGGTCCGGACCTATTGACAGGCCGCCACTGCAAGAGACCATTCTGGAATAGAGAAAGGGAAAACAGAAAACCCAGGACAACTATGAACAATTTTTCTTCTCAGGGGAATGAAACATGTCTCCTAATCTCAAAAGTGAGTTTCCTGCATTAAAAAAAATAACATCCTTAGTAAATACAACTTTGGGTGCAGTTTGTGGCATGATAATCATTTTAAATTGAATCACTGACTTTGCCATTAGTAGGGCTGTCCTTCAGCTTTGGTTTTTAGAATCCAGCCTGTTTGCAATTTGGTAAACTCCTGAGCAAAATTATTATATTATGGTTTGCATGCCTAAATGTTCAGCAACTAGGCTGTAAACAAAGCAGATGGGGATCTCAGGTAACATCATTAACTAAATATGGTCAAGACACATGATGCCCTGTATTGTGTTCATTATAAAAGCACTGGGCATTCTGTTATTTGCAATGGTAGTGTAATGGTGGAGCATCATTACCTCAGTGAACAAACAGGGACAAAGGCCTCTTTCCCACATTCTGTCCCACCATAATGAATGTTGAGGTTTGTTGGGGGACTTAGAAAAATCTGAAAGTCCCCATTTTATGATAAATTCTCAAGAGAATACATACCAGGTAAATTACTACCCCATATTACTCATTGCCATAAAAATTTCAAAAGTAAATAGATACACCAACAAGATGAAAAAGTCCTTTTAAAAAAATGCAAATAATGTCCTCTGATCCATCATTAGTCATGATGTAGATTAATCGGCAATCAATATGACTGCCCGATGATGTTGCTTAAAGCTAAATACCAGATCCCAGGTGCTAGTGTAATGTAATCAACAGCCCCAGAGATCCTTGTTGACATCTTTGGCCATATTTGGCATAAGTAAATATGGTCAATTACATGTGGGTGGCACAATAGTGTAGTGGTTAGCACTCTCACCTAGCAGTAAAAAGGGTGGCTAGTTCAAATCCCAACCAAGACACTACCTGCCTGGAGTTTGCATGTTCTCCGGATGCCTGTGTGGGTTTCCTCTGGGTACTCCAGTTTCCTCCCACCCTCCAAAGACATGCAGGTAGGTTAATTGGCTTCTGTCCCAAATTGGCCCTAGTATATGAATGGGGACCTTGGATTGTGGGCTCCTTGAGGGTAGGGACTGATGTGAGTGTGCAATGTACAGGGATAGGGACAATTGTAGACACTCGCTCAGGTTGAATTGGATGGACTGGTGTCTTTGTTCAACCTTACTAACTATGTATATCACTATGTACTATGTATCTCCCAGGATTTCTGACTGTTTACTTTCTAGCAGCCATGAATCTGTCATTTAATGGCAGTAGTGCAGGAGGGCAAAATGGACAACATAATTACCATAATTTCAAGGTGTCAGTGTTTTTCATTACTTTTTTGAGACTTATTAATAATTAATAAGGAGTACTAATGTACCCTGAGATCATTCTCCTGGGGTGGAATATATCTGGGGCCATCCTATTAAAAGGTGATTAAAAGGCAATTTCAGATTCTTATAAGTTCCTTCCACAAGCCTCCACATTTCTTTTGGAGGGCATAATGTGGGTAATAGGCTCTTGTCCCTCACCACTGGGGCATGATGCCTTGCAAGTGGGAGGTGTTTCTGTCCCCCCTCCTCCTCTTCTATTGGAAAGCATGTGGCCATGATCTTCTTTTCTTCTATGACAGGTCCATCCACAGGTTAACCACTCCTACTGAAAATGACCTCCTATACTGATGGTAAAATCTCCTTTCCTCTATACACATAAAGAATTTGTGGTTACCACATTACAATAAAAAAAAATATGATTATAGCAACATGCTGATTCCAGACTTACAGTCAATGAATTCCCAGAACACGTCCTTCTTGTTGGACCTAAACCCCCAGCACGTGTTGATGCAATGACTGTCAGAAATGGAAAATGACCCAAAGTAACTGCATCAAAGAGCCAACTACTTTCCATTCCTCCAAATCCTTGTGTTCAGATCAGTGGCGGAATTATCAGGGTCGCAGCAGTCGTGCCACTCCAGGGGGGCTCCTCGACTGCCGATCCGTCAGTGCGAGAGGGGCCCGCCCGTCGCCTATCCATGTGAGGGGTCCAGCTGACCGTCCTGTGCTGTGATTCCATTCTGGCTGCTGTGGTGAGGACATCATGACATGTGGCGGTGGTTCGTTCTGTTGTGGGGAGGGGGGCTTTTGTCCACTGAGGGGAGAGGGAGAAGGTAGAGGCAGCGCTGAGAGACTTTGGACCACCCCTCCCCTGCCTATTCAGAGACAGAGAGAATGTAGAGAGGCGGGGCAGACACTGAAAAATAAAATCAGCAGACCTGCTGACACCAATTGAGTGAAGGTGGGGGAAGAGCTATCCCCTCTGTGACTGTGTGGACTGAAGTACCTGTCCCTTCTAGGCGTCTACCCTTGAGGCAAGGCATTCCTGGAGGTGGCACTGTGAAGGATTTCTGAGGGGGAATAAATCGATTGATTGGCGGTAAGTCAAGTGACATTTTGCACTGCATTAGATCCCAACTTCCACCACATCTGCCTCTTACTGATCCCATCCCCCCACCACCACCACAGATCTCATCCCTATCCCCCCATCACCACTACAACAGAGGTGATGATGAGGGATAGGGATGAGATCTGTGATGGCGGTGGAGGGATGGGATCAGTAAGCTGCAGAGGTGGTGGTGGGAGAGGATGACACCACCACTGCCACAGCTGCCACCCCTCCTCCAATACCACTGATACCACCCCCCTCCAGTCCACCACTACCCCCCTCAAGTACCACTGCAGCCCCCCCCCCCCTCAAGTACCACTGCAGCAACCCTCCCTCAAGTACCACCGCTACCACCCCCTCCAGTACAACCACTACCACCCCCCTCAAGTACCATCGCAGCAACCCTCCCTTATGTACCACAGCTACCACCCCCCTCTAGTACCATTGCCCCCACCCCCTACTCCAGTTGAAATCAGAAACAAAAATGTTTTACTTACTTTTTACTTTAATGTTTATCTGTTTTTCAGATCCTCCTCATCTAACTCAGTGAGTTCCCCTGAAAAACTCCTTACCCTTACATTACTGAAACATGTTAATTTTTCTATTTGTGAGCAAGTGTCAGTATCTTTAAAACAATGACAACTATTTCATGCATACTTGATGTTAATAAGTGTTCAGTGTTAAAATAAACATAATTATATTGCTTATAGAGAAAAACACTGTGTAGTGTCTTGGCAAGAAGAAAAGCACATGTCTAGACATCTGTCTACCAATTAAATACTCATTTGGGTAAGATGCTAGGGCTTCTGGTCCTGCTGTATTAATTACTGAATTGAATCACCTTTTTCCTATTTTGGATGTTTTTGCAACATATGCCATGATTCTACATAACATGGTAAGCCTCCTGGGATTCTTAATATATAATATAGTGAATGAATCTGCCAACATATACTGTACAGCAGCAACTACAGCCAGAAATAATACATGTCATTAAGGTCTATTGGATCAATTTGGTGACCATGATAGTGGGAGCTACCAAGCACTGATTAGAATAGTAAGTCAATGCTTCAGGATCAGACATTTGTTTTCTCCCTCCACATTTTTCTTGCAAGTCTCCTCCAGTATCTGACCTCAATGCAGACAATTATTGGCTATACTCAGAATCACATGTGCATGAATATGTGCTGCAGTGCTGTATGGTACCAGATAAGCGCAAAGGCTAGCAAATTGCTGGTTTGTGCCTACTAATGAATTTGCCTCTGGCTTTTCCTACATCATACCACATTGGTCAATGCAGTCAGTGTCACTGCACTTTTTTTAAAGCTCAATTTCAGGCAGATAAATAATATATAAACAATAATATAGTCATAAAAATACTTAAAGGAGCATTAAACCCATTCTTCTTTTATTTTCACCTAGTGACCCTACCATTAAGTCAGTTAAAGGGTTCAGATAAACCATTTACACTGACATGGGTGCTTACCAGTGTTAGTTTTGGTAGCAAATTTCAATTTCGTTTTAGTCTTAGTCTTTTGACTAAAATGGCATTTTAGTTTTAGTCCCATTTTAATAATCTGCAATTGTTTTAGTTTTAGTCATGTTTAGTTGACTAAAATCTTCAGTACATTTAGTCAACTAATATCTCCAGTACATTTTAATTGACTAAAATTAATTTTAGTTGTCTAAAATTGAATGGGTTTAGGTAAATTGTAATGCATTATTTAAGCATTTCTCTACAATTTCCAAACTCATTATATACTCCTGGAGTGAAAAATCATATATGTTATTATTTATGGTATTACGGTTTGAATATGCACTACAGACACAGATTTAGTTGTTATATAATGCATGAGGGTGCCATTAACAATACACACTGCTGTGTATCTTCTAAAGGGCAGCATGTTTCTGTGCTGTCAGGAAAGCATTTTTGCATGTGTTCCATACAGGGGGGTGCAAATGCATGGAACTCCAAAGGGTCCAGGACCTCAGAAACGGAATCCAGGGGTGTAGTGGATGACCATCAAATGAACCTCCAATGGAAGGGGCACCAAAGCTGGATCTTAGATGCAAAAAGATCAACTGGAACACACGGCCATTCTCATCCAGATGCATGGGCGTCTGCAGAACTTTTTTCAGGGAGGGTCATCATTTTAGGGTCACCCATGCGCCGCCCCTTTTTTAGTTTCAATAGTTTTTATTGATTTTTCCATAAGGAAAGAAACATTACATAATAAAATAAACGTATACTTCAGCGTAGTAACACCAAACACAGTAAGGGTAAACTGGATATTATCAGCATCTGTCCACCTATCTTACCAAACATTTTGATTAGCTTATTAATATAGGACAAGCCTCAACTCCCTGTTTTGGAAGGAGCGGTGCTAGCGCCCCCCCCCCAGCACCCCACTTGGGAACATTCTGTGCTCGGAGAGAGGGAGCCCACCACCCGTCCTGGTTGCTTCAAGTTCAGTAACATCTAAACATCCTCACTATGTATACCAATATTGGATCTTCAACAGGGATAGAGAGGTATACTCCAGAAATACAGAATTGAGAAAAGTATAAACTGAAATAATAAGTATAAACGAGAACAATAAACATAAACAAGTATAATAAACATAAAACATTGGCAGTCATCCAATTGCCTACCCCGAGTTTTCAAGATTGGAGAGTGAGATATGATCTACATGTAATTTGGATAGGCTAGTGCAGATTTCTATGTTGCGTATACCATCTAGTCCAAGTGCTCCAAAGCTCACTAATGATCTGGAAATTGCCAGTTGTAAGCGCTAGTTGTTTTTTGTACATTCCATGTGTATCTATTATTTGTAATGTTTTGGCTAAGTTGGGCGATGATTCATCCTTCCAGTGTCTGGACAATGTAAGGTGAGCCGCCAGCAAAATATGGGAAATTATAGTCCTCTCCCTCCTAGGAACTTCTCCTATTCCCAAGGAGTGAAGTGCCATGCCTTGAGAGGGTTTCAGCTGGACCTTAGTTACTTGCTGAATTACCCCGGATACCTTAGTCCAGTAATTCTGAATATTTGGGCACTGCCATAATATGTGCGATAAGGTTCCCACCTCATCACAATTCCTCCAGCATTTTGGGGAGAGGGTAGGGCTAAGTCTAGACAGGCGGTACGGTGTGAGATACCACCGTAGAAGACATTTTTGATACAGTTCCCACAGGTTAACCCCTTTGGTGGTGGAAAAGGTGGTGTTGAGTGCTTTCCCCCACTGGTCTATGCTATAATTCCTACCCATGTCATCCTCCCAATGCTCAGATATTGGGTGTTTTGTTGAATGTGAATTTGTTCTGTAGGTAATTATATATTAGCAAAACCCCTTTAATCTTAGTGGGGTTAGTCATAACAAATTATGCTAATTTCCAGGGTAGAGTTATGGTGATATTTTTATTCTGCTTCAGGGGGTGGGAGATTTGGATGTACTTGTATACTTTTGACAATGGAATTGAATATTCTAGTTGAAGAGATCGGAATGTTTTGAGTGACGGCCCTATATACAAGTCTTCCAAGTACATAGTCTTGGAGGTATTCCATTTAGATAGGGACAACCCGGGGATCAGAAATGACAATGCTGATAGTGGGAATTTGATGGTGGATTGAGTGGTTTTTGGTAGGTCAGACTTTAGGAGGTGTCTCCAGGAGTCTATAGAAGCTCAGATGGTGGGCACTACGGTGTTACTAGGGGGCGAGCGTAAGCTGCCAGTTATGAGGTAGTTATATAGATCCCCTCCTATAATCTATTGTTGTTCTAATTCAGCACATAGTGCAATCTGTTGTGTGGGAACCCATCCCTTTAGCTGGGCCAGGACAGTAGCCGTGTAGTAGTCCTTTAAGTGCGTATGACCTATTCCTCCTGCTTTCTTTGTTTGAATAAACCTACTAAATGCACATCTAGCCTTTTTACCCTTCCACAAATTTTTTTTTAGCATTGATTGTGCTTGTGAGAAGAATGAATTAGGGACTGGAATGGGCAGCGTTCTGAACAATTAAAGGATTTGAGGTAGGACTTGCATCTTAAATGCTGCCAGTCTTCCTGTCCATGAAAGTTCGTGTTTCTCTATTTTTCCCAGTTGATGTTGCAAAAAGGGTAGGAATGGTAGGTAATTTCCTTTTACTCTTTCTGATGTGTGGGGGGTGAGGGCGATACCTAAATATTTTATGCCATCATCTTTCCAACTGTAAGGGAATTCCCTACTGATAGTACCCTTAACCTCTTTGGGTAGGCCCAGTCCTAACAGGTATGATTTGGAGTCATTGACCTTGTAATATGAGATGGAATTAAACATTTGCAATGAATGGTATACTGAAGCCAGGGAGGAGCAAACATTAGTAAGCATTAGAATTACATCATCTGCAAACAAACTGATTAGATGTTCCCTATTTTTTATCATGAAGCCTGTGATGTTCGGGTGTTGGTGAATATATGTAGCCATAGGTTTCATGAGGAGGTTAAAGATCAAAGGTGACAATGGACACCCTTGGCGGGTAACATTCGTTATCCAAAATGGGGTTGATAGTGTTCCAGAGATATATACTTGGGCTGATGGGTTGGTGTATAATGCCATGGTGGCTTGATACATTTGACCTTTAAAACTGAATTTTGCCAGAGTTTGTGCAAGGTATTCCCAGTGGATTCGGTCGAACACCTTCTCCGCATCTAAAGACAGCAGCCATCGAAGGCGTCCCCATTTTGTTGGCCAGGTGTAATACATTTATTAAGCGTCTGGTGGCATCAGCCGTTTGATGGCCTTTAGTAAAACCAGATTGAGCTGGATGAATAAGGGATGGTAATAGGCCCATCAATCTGCCTGCTATCAATTTTGAATAGATTTTAATGTCATTATTTAACAAGGAAATCGGGCGGAAATTTTGGGGCATGTTGGGTTCCTTCTCTGGCTTCGGCAGAGCAACAATCATGGCTTGGAGCATTTCAGAGGGGAAAAAAGATGAGGAGACGGCTTGATTATAGAGTTAAATGTAGGGTTAATATGTGTTTAAAAGTCTTAAAGTATTCTCCGGTTAAACCATCGGGTCCAGGGAATTTATTATTGGGGAGTGAATCTATGGCTTGGATGATTTCTAATAGTGTAAATGGAGCATTTAGAGCTTCTAGTTGATCTTCCGTTACCTTCGGAAGTGTGAGTGTACTTAAAGAGGAAGTAAACCCTGATGGGTTTACTTCTTCTTTTTTTCCCTGCAAAGGTAAAGCATAATGGACTACTATGCATCGCATAGTAGCTCATTATGTGTCACTTACCTGACACAGGAGCCAGCGAAGTCGCTGCTGATCCCTGTAGTCCGCCGCATCCATCTTGCTGGTGGCGTCTCGCAGCTCCGACCAATGACAGCGGCGAAGCCGCGATGACGTCACTCCCGCGTATGCGCACGGGAGTCGCGTCTCGCAGCTCCGCCGCTGCCATTCGGCGAAGCCGCGATGACGTCACTCCCGCGCATGCGCACGGGAGTCGACAAATTAGGCAAATCCATTCTTGGACTTGCCCCATTTAGTGCGCCTGCGCGCCGCTGTCTACGGCGCATGCGCCGTAGACAGCGGTGCCCATTTTCGGGCAAATATCTCCTAAACCATATAGGTTTAGGAGATATTGCTTGGACCTACAGGTAAGCCTTAATCTAGGCTTACCTGTAGGTCAAAGTGGTTTGAAGGGGTTTACTTCCTCTTTAAGAAATCTGAAATCATAGAGGGAGAAGGTTGAGGAGTTGCCGGATCTTGGTTCAAGTTATATAATGAACTAATACTGAACTAATAATTGCTAAAAGTGTCTGCAACTTCCTGTGGATGGTATAATTTGGCTTTGGAGGTAGGGTGTATGATATAAGAAAATTTTGCTTTTTGTCTATAGCCTTTAAGACGAGAGGCCAGCAGCTTCCCTGCCTTGTTACCGCTGGTTTAATATAACATTTTCAAGCTCCTGGTGGATTTATCAAAATCCTCCAGAATGAGTAGCCTCAGATTGTGCCTTAAAGTGGAAGTAAACCCATGGATTTAAACAGTTAAAAAAAAAAAAGGCATGCCGGGAATGCTAACTGCACATTGGCTGTGCTCTCAGCCAAACCATCAAACCATCCAATGGCTGGTGTCATAACGAATCACATGTGCAGCACCATAGCAGTGGAAGATTAAACAGAGGCAAAGATGGCAGCTTCCTTGGCTGAAAACGATAGGGGAGTTTACTTCCACTTTAAGTTTGTTAATTGCTGGGATAATTCATTAGTAGCTTTAATTTTGTTTTGTGTCTCAAGCCGTTGAATCTTAGAGGTAAGATCTCGGATATGCCGTTCCCTCAGTTTCCTGGCTCTCGCTCCCATTTTGATTAGTATACCTCGAATAAATGCTTTATGAGCGTTCCAAGTTATAAAAGGATCATTTACCGAACCTGTGTTAAGTTCAAAAAATTCAGTTAATGTTTCCATAAGTTCAGACCTGGTGGGATCTGCCTGGATCAGCCTACGGTTGGATCTCCATATATACATGGGAGGTGTTTTCAGGTTGTCCTCTACCCGTAGCGTCACAGAGGCATGATCCGACCAGGTTATACTGTTAATACTAGAAATTCTGATTTTAGGTAGTAACCATTTGTCTACTAGGAAAAGGTCCAGTCTCGTATATACTTTGTGCCTAGCAGAGAAAAATTAGTAGTCCCTTTCTGAGGCATGTAAACACCTCCATGCGTCATATAGATCATGGCTAATGATCGTGGGTAGTAGCGATCATTGAGATCTGTTAGAGGTAGTGGTGGAGTCTACCTCAGGGTCAGGAGGGAGATTAAAATCTCCACACAACAACAGGAATCTTTGTTTAATGTGATTAACCATTCTCATAACATTATGGAAGAATCCGGTTTGGCGTGCATTCGGAGCATACATGTTCACTATAGTATATTTACTATGGTTAATGTCACAAACCAGTATGTGAAATCTTCCTTGCGGGTCAGATATTTCATTATGCATTGTAAACACTCCCAAATCTTTTATGGCTGTGAGTACTTCTCTTTTTTTTGCTCATGCATTGGCAAAAAAATGTTTGGAAATTTGGGATGGGAGCACTTGGGCTGTGCTAGGCTGTGGAAATGTGTCTCTTGGACACAGAGGACATCACACTGTTGTAGTGCCGCCTCTCTCCACATGGACTTGCGCTTGGCCGGGTGGTTGAGGCCTTTGGCATTTATCAACATACAGGTTATAGCCATTTCTGCCTATTATGGTATGAGATCGTATCTAAGGTGTGTAAGCAGCACTTACATCTGGTAGGGGAATTGCTGTGTGATCTTCTGCAGTGAAGGATAATCCATCCGGGTTTAAGGTGTCCAGCTGCTTCGTGGAATCCAGAGTAGGAAAACATCTTCATTGCTGTTTGTGGCCATTGGCAATGGTTGACTGCAAAATTTAACAAGAAACAAAAACAAAACATATAGAAAAATATAAACCATAAGTTAGAAGAGAACATTAGGATCCAGGTTCGGCTATTACCACTCAACATAGTTAGGGGTAGACTACAAGGTAGCCAGTCAAGTGAGCTCTCACTTCCATCAAAAAGAGAGGTACAACAGGAGAGTTCGGGATTAGGTATGTTTGCGGGCATTCTTTGCAGTGACAATGTTCCAGTTGGTCCCTGGCGCGAGCTGCCACCATTAGACGCTCCTTCACGAGAAAAAAATAGAGGAGCAAGATAACATCTCTAGGTACATTATCTGAGAGATAGGATGACTTGGGGAGCCTATGAATTCTATCCACTACAACGTCCAGGTCGGTTAAGTCAGGCAGGATGGATTTAAACAGTTATGTGGCATAGTCACAAAGTTCAGATTGCTTGACCGTCTCGGGACCCCCCTGATTTTTAAATTGTTCCACCTGGAACGGTCTTCGATGTCAGCGAGTTTGGATTTAACTGCCTCCATCTCTCCCTCATTGTTGTCATCGGCGTCTACCAGATCGTTAATGGTGGTGGCAAATTCCTCCATTTTTGTTTCTATATGATCCACCCGGGATGCTGTGGCCTGTAGTTCCACCCCAAATCTATGCATGCAGGACATCATATCTGCGTGCAAGGAGCCCTTTAGTGAGACTAGCATGTTCTTTAATGTGGTGTCAAGAACGGGTTTGTTATTTGTGGGGAATGAGTCTATTGAATCAGTGAGGTCTCTAGTATCCTCCCCTAATTCTAGGCTTCTGCTCACCTCATGTCCTGCATCTGCGGCATCCAGTCTCATCCTGACCTTTTCAGGGCTTCCCGAGCTAGGAGAATGTAGCGGAGACTGTGGGCTCTTGGATGAGCTGTTCCTTTTCGCTGGATTGCCGGTGGGTGATTCGCTCTGTGGTGTGCTACCTAGCATTGCGCAGACGGGCCGCCACCATCATGCCTCTGTTCCAGGGGATATCAGGACGTCAATTTCTGCGGCCTCCGTGTCTCCTTGTTCTTCCTGGTCATGCTCACGGTGCTCGCTGATACAGTGGGTGCGTTCCGTCGTCCTCTTGGGATCTTAGCAATCCCCTTGCTCCCTGCTATTAGCTGGTATGTGTCCGCCTGCTCCGAAGCCCCTCTCTCAGGCGTCCATCTCCTTCCGCAGCTAGCTCCACCCCATGCACCACCCCTTTTTGACAATGTCATTATCACATTGTCATGGTCAGAGACAGCAGGCATAGTACAGTCCCCAGGATAAGTAATCGATAATGGCCGACATGCACTCTTACTAGACCCAGCAAAACTACAGCAGTGATCCCTCCGGCTGGACTATTGCTCACTCTGGGTTCCCCAAGGGCAATTCTGGTCAGTTGTGTAGCATGTCTATACCCTGGCAGTGGCTCAGTCTTTCTCTCTCTGGTGGAGCTAGGCAGCGTGGCTCTCTTTCTGGTGATGTTCGTACAGTGTGGCTCCCTCTGGTAGTGCGGCTCTCTCTCTGGCGCTGGGTAGCATGGCTCTCTCTGGTGACGCTGGGTAGCGTGGCTCTCTCTGGTGGTACTGGGTAGCGTGGCTCTCCTTGCCCTTGCTATCCTTGCCCTTATATTACTGAAACATGTTAATTTTTCTATTTGTGAGCAAGTGTCAGTGTCTTTAAAACAATGACAACTATTTCATGTGTACTTGATGTTAATAAGTGTTCAGTGTTAAAATAAACATAATTTTATTGCTTATAGAGAAGAACACTGTGTAGTGTCTTGGCATGAAGAAAAGCACATGTCTAGACATCTGTCTACCAATTAAATACTCATTTTGGTAAGATGCTAGGGCTGCTGGTCCTGCTGTATTAATTACTGAATTTAATAACTGTTTTCCTATTTTGGATGTTTTTGCAACATATGCCTGATTCTACATAACATGGTAAGCCTCCTGGGATTCTTAATATATAATTAAGGATGAGCCGAACACCCCCCTGTTGGGTTCGCACCAGAACCTGCGAACAGACCTATACTTCGTGTGAACTTTATAACCCTATTAAAGTCTATGGGACTCGAACGTTCAAAATCTAAAGTGCTAATTTTAAAGGCTAATATGCAAGTTACTGTCCTAAAAGTGTTTGGGGACCTGGGTCCTGCACCAGGGGACATGTATCAATGCAAAAAAAGTTTTAAAAACGGCCATTTTTTTGGGAGTAGGGATTTTAATAATGATTAAAGTGAAACAATAAAAGTGTAATATTCCTTTAACTCGTACCTGGGGGTGTCTATAGTATGCCTGTGGAGGGGCGCATGTTTCCCGTGCTTAGAACTGTCCCTGCACAAAGTGTCATTTCTGCAGAAAAAAAAGTCATTTAAAATCACTTGCGTCTATAATGAATTGTCAGCTCCCGTAATACAGAGAACACTCATTGAAAGTCATTGATTAAAAAAAAAGTGCGGGGTTCCCCCAAATTCAATAACCAGGCCCTTCAGGTCTGGTATGGATATTAAGGGGAACCCCGCATCAAATTTGAAAAAAAAATTACATGGGGTCCCTCTAAAAATCCATACCAGACCCTTTATCTGATCACGCAACCTGGCAGGCCGCAGGAAAAGAGGGGGGGACGAGAGAGCGCCCCCCTCCTGAACCATACCAGGCCACATGCCCTCAACATTGGGAGGATGCTTTGGGGGTCTATGACCCCTCAAAGCACCATGTCCTCATGTTGATGGGGACAAGGGCCTCATCCCCACAACCCTGGCCGGTGGTTGTGGGGGTCTGCGGGCGGGGGATTATCAGAATCTGGAAGCCCCCTTTAACAAGGGGACCCCCAGATCCTGGCCCCCCATTTGAAATGGTAAGGGGGTACAAAAGTACCACTACCATTTCAAAAAACAAGGTGTAAAAAATAGTTAAATAAGACAAACACACTTTTGAAAAATTCCTTTATTAAAAATAAAAAAAATAAAAAAAAGATTCCAGCGGTGCTAATCCACTCTTGCTATCCAGCAATGGATGATCATCTCTCCGGGGTCCAGAGATGGCTGATCTGATCCAGCAATGGGTGATTTCTCAGTCCAGCGCAGTCCATCCATGCATCCATCTTCCGTCTCCACTGTCGGAGACACTGCGGGATGCCGGCGCCTGACGTTCCTTATATTAGGAGGGCGGGCCACCTGACCCCGCCCCCTATGACGCTAGTGAGGGAATCTGGGTTTCCCCAATAACGTATGGGTGACCCCGCCCACCTCTGATGTAACGGAAACCTGCGTTGAACTGGTCCCAGATACGGCCATCTTGGAGTATTCGCTCCTTGGAGCTCGTGGATACAGAGCCGAGGACCTTCTGTAAGGATCCTTCTAACCACTGCTCCCACGCGGCATTAGATCGTGATTGCAAGCCTTTATGACCCACTGTCGTATGACTTGTGTGTCCAACTATGCCGGTAAGAGTACCCACCTTTTTTCTTGACTGGTCGATGTTGATGTGACTTCAGACAACTAGTCCTAGCCTCCATTGTTGGCATCGCTTTTCCCAGATTTCTCTTTGTGTTTGGCATTATCCTACAGGAACATTCACCTGCACATTTGGGCTTATGTGGACTATTCCCAATATAGGACACACTGGAGTTAATTTTTTCAATGTGAACCAAGTCCTTCACTTTGTTCACTTTTTTCATATATTGTTTTGCACTTTTATGTAAATTCTATCACATTGTGCAGTGCTGTTTTATGTGCTGTATTACACTTGTATTTACACTTGTGTACAAAATGTTTAGCACTACACTAATCTTTTATCATTGTGCATTATAACAGTCACCACTTTTTATTAACTCTTTTCTCTCGCTTAGCATTCACAATGACATTAGAGGTAAATGTCACACTAAAAAGACTACTAGAGGCAGGACCCCAACATAAGGTTGCCCTTTTTGACAGTTACTGATCTATTTGTATTTTTCATTAGTGTGATATTTACCTCTATTGTAAAATTTGTAAAAGAGAGAGAGGAGTTCATAAAAAGTGGTGGTTATTATAGTTCCACATACTAATGACATCTGTTGTTGTAGCCTGTGCATTTTTCCTATGAATTTAAATTGACAATTAAAACTGTTGTTGAAATATTGATTCTTCCTATCGCAATAAGCACAACCCACAAGTATTAGGTATGCTTCTTATGTTAGAAATAGAAATACCTGGCGAATAAAACACTTCTATTTGTTTTGATTCATTTTAAGGAAAACACTTCACGCCAACATGATCCTTGATCTATTTCGCTAGCCTCTGGTCACCTGTGGCACTGAATACCCTCTGTGCTTGGGGCCGGGCAGTCTTTAAGGCAGGCAAAAATGGCCAGCTGCCCCATACTTACTAACTATCTCAGTTCAAATTTACTTGTTCCTTGAAGCTTTAGTCATGTGCTGTGTCCTGATATCTCAGTGTGAAGTTGTGTTACTAATGCTGCCCAGATCTGCCCTATTTACTCAGCTGCAGACTCTGTGTTTACATGTAAATAACCTGCATTGATATGTAAATAGCTGCAGCATTAATATGTAAATAGACACAGATTGGTTGCATTGATATGTAAGTAGAAGTGGCATTCATATGTAAATCATGCCCCCCTGAGGTCATATCCCCCAGAGCCGTCTCTAAGGCAGGGCAAAAGGGGAAGCTGCCCTGGGCCCTGTCACTGTTGTGGGGCCCAAAGTAGCTGCCTCATACTTGCCAACTATCCCAGTTTAAATTTCCTTGCCCCTTAAAGTTTTAGCCCTGTTGTTGTGTACAGATGACTCACCTGCAGACCCTGTGTTTACATGTAAATAAATGGCATTCATATGTAAATAGCAGCGGCTTTACTAAGCAAATAGCTGTGGCCAGCTGCATTGATATGTAAATAAAGGTGGCATTCATATGTATATCATGCTTCCCTGCAGTGAGAAGATGATATGCTGTAACCTCTAGCAATCAGTGAGCAGTATTACTGTACAGTAATCTCTAGCAACTAATTAACAAGCAGAAATCATTTGCTGTAAACCCTAGCAACTAATCAGTGAGCCATAATGTGAGCTGTAACTTCTAGCAACCAGTCAGTAAGCAATAATGATATGCTGTAACCTCTGGCAACCAATCACAATTGCTGCCTGATCTGATACAGTAAACTGATTTTAAGTCCAGCTTCTATTTATTGTATGTCTCAGAGCAGGTGGAGAGTGAAATTACATGGGAGGGGCCCCCAAAAAAAAATTTGCCCGGGTTCCAATCAATATTAAAGATGGCCCCCATCACTTCTGCTGAATATCCCGATATGATATCCCCCATCACTTCTGCTGAGTGCTGCCCACTGGGGTGGTAAAGGGGCATGCTAGAAAGAACTGCCTGCAACTGTGGTCATTAAGCTTAACATCAGCCTGTTCTGCAAAGGTAAGTAAATTGAAGTTGGAACCCTTTTTCAAAATAACATGGTGCCACAGCACATTGAAGTTTGGTGCATGTGAATACGCACATCTCAGAAGATGCATGAGTGTGTCATTAACAAAACACACCACTGTGTATCTGGTAAAGGGCAGCATCAGGAAAGCAATTTTGCATGCATTCCCAACAAACACAAATATGAACGCAGGCTAAATGTCTCAGTTACATTGGTGGTCAGTGTAAATCTTCTCATTACATTGGGGCTTGGTGTACAATCCTTTCATTCACACTAGTGGCCAATTTTAAGGTCCCTCTTACATTGGTGGTCAGTGTAAATCCCTCCTTACATTGGTGGTTACTGTGAATGCTCCAGGACTGGTTTTAAGGCAAGGCAAAAGGGACAGCTGCCCTGGGCCCCATCATTGTTGTGGGGCCCAAAGTAGCTGCTTCATACTTGACAATTATCCCTCTTTAAATTCCCTTGTCCCTTGATGTTTTAGTCCCATGCTGTGTCCTAATATCTCAGTGGGAAGTTCTGTTACTAATGCTGCTCAGCTCAATCTCATTGGCATGTTGGTTTCAACAAGGAGACGTGGAACACTGGGTAAATATTGTAGGAAACCAGCAAAGCAAGTTAAAAAGCTGTGGGGTCACTTCTCTTTTAATCTTGAATGGTCCAACAAACTTTGGACCTAGCTTCCTGGAAAGACAAGAGAGATTAAGGTCATTAGAGGCCAGCCATACCTTATCTCCCACCTTATAGATGTGGTTTCCTCTCCTTCTTTTGTCATTTTGCCTTTTGAAGTCTTCTTGAGCTTTCCGCATGGTTTCTTTGAGGACTTGGTAATTTGTTTGAAAGATACTTATCCTGCCTTGAACGGCTGGTACTGGAGATTCAGGAATGGTGTTGAGTAGGAATAGTGATGGACGAACTTCCGACGGGACGTTTCGCGAAAGCGAAATGCGAACGGACTCAAACGTTCGCGAAACCGAACGTTCGCCGCGGGCCCCATTGACTTCAATGGGAGGCGAACTTTGCAAACCTTCATGTCGAATTTGCGGCCACGTGGTAATTATTAGGGGGTAAAACGTAGTCCCACCATCTGGACAATGACATAATACATGTATGAGGTGAATTTGGGATCGATAACTACAAGCATTTTTATTTTATTTGGGAAATTGTTCTAACAATTCAGGACTATGGAGCTAATGAAGGCAATGGAGGAGAGGGAAGGTCAGGGACCAGGGTAGGCAAAGAAGAGGGTGCAGGAGATGATCACCAGCAGCGTGACATACCGGAATGACACATGCACCGTGATAGAGGCATCTGACAGCAGCACCGTAATACAGAGCACTGACAGCAGCACCGTGACATACAGCGCTGACAGCAGCACCGTGACATACAGCGCTGACAGCAGCACCGTGACATACAGCGCTGACAGCAGCACCGTGACATACAGCGCTGACAGCAGCACCGTGACATACAGCGCTGACAGCAGCACCGTGACATACAGCGCTGACAGCAGCACCGTGACATACAGCGCTGACAGCAGCACCGTGACATACAGCGCTGACAGCAGCACCGTGACATACAGCGCTGACAGCAGCACCGTGACATACAGCACTGACAGCAGCACCGTAAGCAGCCCCAGGAGGAAGTCAGCACAGCACAGGGATGGTGTGATCCCCTCATAATAAGAACCCCCAGGAGGAAGTCAGCACAGCACAGGGATAGTGTGATCCCTTCATAATAAGAACCCCCAGGAGGAAGTCAGCACAGCACAGGGATATCATAAGCAGCCCCAGTAGAAATATGACACCGCTCAACCTCTTCAAAGAGGAGGGTAGGGGCATATAGTACGGTGTGCTTTTTTGGGTCAAGGAAGTGAGCCAAATGAATTAAGAAGGTCTGTGTGCTTGATTAAAAAAATAGTTTATAGACATATACATGGTCTACTGGTCACATGTGTTGAATTCCTCCGAGATCCATGCCTCATTCATTTTTAGAAATGTGAGGTAGTTAACACTGTCGTGAGCTAGGCGAGTACGCTTATCGGTCACAATCCCCCCTGCTGCGCTGAACGTCCTTTCGGACAGGACACTGGATGAGGGGCAAGCCAACAGTTCGATTGCAAATTGGGCAAGCTCTGGCCAGAGGTCAAGCCTGCCCACCCAGTAGTCTAGGGGTTCATCACTCCTCAGAGCGTCCACATCGGCCGTTAACCCAATGTAGTCGGACACCTGACGGTCTAGGCGTTCCCTGATGCTGGATCCGGATGACACCTGTCGATGGGTCGGCTGAAAGAATGACCTCATATCCGAAGTCACCAACACATCTTCAAACCGGCCTCTTCTTGCAGGCGCTGTTGGATTGGTACCCGCAAATCCTTCTCTGGGAGTGGGAATTGCTCCTCTGCCAGCGCACGCAAAAGCAGAATGCAGCATTTCTCGAAGCAAGGCCTGGAAGTGCTGCATTCTGACAGCCCTCTGCGACGGCGGTAACATTTCCGCCATTTTGTGTTTGTACCGGGGGTCTAAGTACGTTGCCACCCAGTACTGGTCCTTGACCCTCATGCTTTTTATACGGGGGTCCCTATTAAAACACTGGAGCATGAAGGCCCCCATTTGCACTAAAGTGGAAGCGGTGTGGTGGCCTGGCTCCTGCTCATCATCCAGGATAATGTCGTCCTCTTCATTCTCCTCTCCCCATCCTCGCACAACAGGGATCCCAGAAAGGTTTAAAGCATGCTCTTCTTGCTCCTGCTCATCCGCCCCGGCACCATCCTCCTCTGACTCCTCATCAGACTCCTGTTGTTGACTTGTCTCAGATAGAGTAGCCCCCCCTGGGAATTCATCCAGCATTGCGACTTCCTCATCTTCCCGCTCCTGCTCCTCCACAGCCTGATCAATGACACGACGCAATGCACGCTCCAGAAAGAAGGCATAAGGTACCATGTCACTGATGGCGCCATGGCTGCGACTGACCAGTTTGGTGATCTCCTCAAATGGCCGCAGAAGTCTGCATGTGTCGCGCATGAGCAGCCACTGGCGCGGTGAAAAAAAACCCAGCTCCCCAGAACCGTTTCTTTCGCAGAGTTCATACAGGTAGACGTTAACTGCACGTTTCTGCTGGAGCAGCCTATCAAGCATATAGAAGGTTGAGTTCCATCGCGTCGGGCAATCGCAAATAAGACGTCTGACCGGCAGATGGTGTCGCCGCTGAATGTCAGCAAGGCGAGCCATGGCCGTGTAAGATCTTCTGAAATGGGCCGAGATTTTCCTTGCCTGCCGCAAGATGTCCTGGACCCCAGGGTATTTGACAAGGAATCGCTGCACGACCAAGTTTAAGACGTGTGCCATGCACGGCACGTGCGTGATTTTGCCCTGTTTCAATGCGCTAAGCAGATTGGCACCGTTGTCACACACCACTTTACCAACTGTCAAATTGAGCGGTGTTAGCCACTCATCTGCCTGTGAACGCAAAGCTGAAAGGAGTGCCGGGCCAGTGTGGCTCTTTGCTTCCAGGCACAACAGACGCAGCACGGCATGGCAACGTCTCACCTGGCATGTGGAATAGGTTCTGGGGAGCTTGGGCGGTGCAGCGGAAGAGACGCTAGCAGCGGAAAAGGAGGAGGCAGCTGAGGAGGAGAGGGAGGAGGATGGAGTAGGAGGAGGAGAAGAAGAGTCAGGCCTGCATGCAATCCGTGGCGGTAAAACCAAATCTACACGGGTGCCACGGGTTACATGCTTGACGGCCGTCAGAAGGTTCACCCAGTGGGCAGTAAAACTGATATACCTTCCCTGCCCGTGTTTGCTAGACCACGTGTCTGTGGTCAGATGTATCTTGGCACCGACACTGTGTGCCAGAGATACATTCACTTGCCGCTGAACATGGCCATATAGCTCTGGGATGCCCTTCTCTGAGAAATACTTCCTTCCTGGGACCTTCCATTGTGGTGTTCCAATGGCCACAAATTTGCGAAAGGCCTCCGAGTCCACCAGTTTATATGGCAGTAGTTGGCGGGCTATGAGTTCTGACAAGCCAGCCGCCAACCGTTGGGCAAGAGGGTTATCCGGCGTCATCATTTTTTTACGCTCAAACATTAGGCCCACGGAAGCCTGCCTTTTTGCAGAAAAATGTGAGCTTGGCGTGATGGAAGGTGGAGTGGAGGACAATTGTGAGGAGAGAGGAGAAGGAGAAGTAGAAGACGAGGCTGGACGGTGAGAGCCTGCAGTGTGGCTTTGTGTGTTCCGTTGCTCCCACTGGGCTCGGTGATGGCTGCTCATGTGCCTTCTTAAGGCGGTCGTCCCTAGGTGAGTATTGGGCTTACCGCGACTAACGCGTTGACTGCAAAGATTGCAGATGGCAACGCTATTGTCAGCAGCGGACACGTTAAAAAAAGCCCACACTGCGGAGCCATGTGCCGGTGTCCTGGGAGCGCCAGATGTGACCGTACATGGTCGATGACTCGCTCCTGATACATTTGCAGTCTGCTTTGTCCCTCCTGTGCAATGTAAGTTATTCCTGCTTCTCCTCCCTATCTGCTGGTCCATATCTCCCTCTGAACTCCCCTCCTCTTCCTCTCTTGTGGGCACCCACGTGACATCACTAGACACGTCATCATCAACGTCACCTTCCCCACCGCTATAAGTAGAGATCTCGGAGTAGGCAGCAACACCGGGGACCAACCTCCTCCTTGGGCTGATCTGGGTACTGTCGTCAGACTGCTGAGTAGCGCTTGTTGCTACCTCCTCTTCCTGATCCAATACCAAGAGTGGCTGCGCATCAGAAATGTCCTCTTGATATGGATCGGAAAATAATTCCAGTGACTCAAGCGGAAGGTATGTGGTGGTGGTGGTGGTGGTCGTGTTGTTGGTGGTAGTGTCTTTGGGGGTGCACATAGCAGAGAGTGAAGAAGAGGGTGCAGATCGAGAGGATGAGGAGGGTGCAGAAGAGTAAGGCTGAGCGAGCCACTCAACCAAGTCTGGTGCATCCTTTAAAGTAATTGAACGCACCTTCTGCAACTTCCCACTTTGGCTCAAGCCTGTTGCTCCTGCCCTACCCCTACCACCCCTGCGGAAGGGCCTGCCTCTTCCTCTGCCTGTCATTTTTTAAATGACCCTGTGACAAAACTCTTAGTCCCTATACCGATGAAGGACTGCTGCAGTATAGGGCAGCAGTCAGCAGTGGTGCACGTCAACCCTATCTATTGTGGACCGATAGCGGTCCTTACAGAACAGCAGACTGTACCGCACTCAAGCCTATGTACCGTAGCACCCTATACCAAGTTACCAGTCCTTATAAGAACTTTTGTGGACCAAGCAGGTTGTGTATTAGTGTTTAGCAGACTGTACGTCAGTCCCTATACCGCTGAAGGACTGCTGCAGTATAGGGCAGCAGTCAGCAGTGGTGCACGTCAACCCTATCTATTGTGGACCGATAGCGGTCCTTACAGAACAGCAGACTGTACCGCACTCAAGCCTATGTACCGTAGCACCCTATACCAAGTTACCAGTCCTTATAAGAACTTTTGTGGACCAAGCAGGTTGTGTATTAGTGTTTAGCAGACTGTACGTCAGTCCCTATACCGCTGAAGGACTGCTGCAGTATAGGGCAGCGGTCAGCAGTGGTGCACGTCAACCCTATCTATTGTGGACCGATAGCGGTCCTTACAGAACAGCAGACTGTACCGCACTCAAGCCTATGTACCGTAGCACCCTATACCAAGTTACCAGTCCTTATAAGAACTTTTGTGGAACAAGCAGGTTGTGTGTTAGTGATTAGCAGACTGTACGTCAGTCCCTATACCGCTGAAGGACTGCTGCAGTATAGGTGAGCGGTCAGCAGTGGTGCACGTCAACCCTATCTATTGTGGACCTATAGCGGTCCTTACAGAACAGCAGACTGTACCGCACTCAAGCCTATGTACCGTAGCACCCTATACCAAGTTACCAGTCCTTATAAGAACTTTTGTGGACCAAGCAGGTTGTGTATTAGTGTTTAGCAGACTGTACGTCAGTCCCTATACCGCTGAAGGACTGCTGCAGTATAGGGCAGCGGTCAGCAGTGGTGCACGTCAACCCTATCTATTGTGGACCGATAGCGGTCCTTACAGAACAGCAGACTGTACCGCACTCAAGCCTATGTACCGTAGCACCCTATACCAAGTTACCAGTCCTTATAAGAACTTTTGTGGAACAAGTGAGTTGTGAATGTTTAGCAGACTGCAGCAGAAGGGCAGCAGTCAAGTATAATATCCTTTCTATATTTGGAAGAAAGAATATTATACATGTACAAGCCTATTACTGTACCACTGATACCAGTCCTGAAAAGAACCTTTGTGGAACTAATAATAACAGCAAGTCTTTAAAATTACCCTCACTGCCTGACAACACTGCTTCCTTCCTGTCCCTATACAAATTGGCAAAAAAAGAGAACGATTAGTGGTTACTGGAACAGCTCTTTTGTGGACCTTGATAGTAACAGCTAATGATGATGATGATGATGATGATGATGAAAGACTAATCTGGCTGTCCCTGTAGCATACACCGTCCTTTCCCTTTCTCTAAACTAACAAAAGACACTCAGGCTGCTGCAAGAATCAGCAGCACAGCAAACCTATCAACACCTAACACCTATACCAGTCCTGAAAAGAACTTTTGTGTACCAAATAGCTAGTGGTTTATCTCTCCCTACTCCACACAGGAACCTGTCCCTATCGTAACAGAAGAAAGAATGTAAAATGGCCACCGGATCGGGTGTATTTATAGGTTAGGGGGAATGTCCAAGTGTCCATGTGCTGTCATGTCTCAATTGGCTGTCCTGTATCACATGATAAACGTGTCACCAAAGGTTAAAGTTCTTGTATACATTAAACACGTAAGTCCGCCGCGGCGAACGACGGAAAAAGGCGTTCGAACGTGCGGACCGCGAATGTCGGAAATTCGCCGCGAAACGACCGCCGGGCGAAACGTTCGTCCATCACTAAGTAGGAATGAAGGGTGAAAGCCATATTTAGCCCAGAAAGGTGACTGGTGGCCGTGTGTATGGATTGTTGTATGCAAACTCAGTGCAAGGCAGCAAGGAGGACCAGTCATCTTGAAAAATGAGCAGAAGCACCGCAGATATTGCTCCAGGGTTTGATTTGTTTTCTCTGCCTGGCTGTTACTCTGAGGATGATAAGCAGAAGAGAGACATACTTCAATTGAAAGGATCTTGCAAAGGTTCCTCCAAAATCTAGAGGTGACTTTTACCCCTCTATCAGAGACGATGTTATCAAGTAGTCCATGTAATCTGACTATTTCTTTAATAAAGAATGTTGCTGTGTCCATGGCGGAAAGTGTACCAAGCATGGGCAGGAAGTGAGCCATTTTTGATAGTCGGTGCATTACCACCAAAATGGTTGTCAAATTCTCTGATGGAGGATGATCAACCATCAGTCCATCGAAATATGTTTCCAGGGTTGTTCTGGAATTGGTAAGGGACTTAACAAACCCCAAGACTTGGTATTGGAACTTTTGTTGCGCTGGCATATCAGACATGAGTTCATGTATTTCCTGCAATCTGATCTTAGGGAAGGCCACCACAGATATTGTTGAACGAGGTCGATTGTCTTCCGAAAACCTGAAATGCCCGGTGAGTTGGTGATCATTAAACTTTTTCAGGGTTTGCAATCTGACTTCTTGGGGGACAAAAATTTTGTCCTGGTGCCACAGGAACCCGTCATGATAAGGCTGAGATTTCTGGCTCTGTGCATTGGAGATTGCTTGTTTAATAGATGCCTTTACGTCTGGTTGAATTAACAAAAAGTTTTGCGTAGACAGGATTGTGTCAGGAGCGGTTTCTTTTGGTGTGTCTAAGAAAGGGCATCAGCTTTTTCATTCTTGGATCCAGGGCGGTAAGTAATATGGAAATAGAACCTAGAAAATAAACCATGCCCACCATGCTTGACGCGGTTTCAGCCGTCTGGCCGTCCTCAAATATTCTAGGTTCTTGTGATCTGTGAAGACCATGATGGTATGTGCCGCACCTTCAAGCAAGTATCTCCACTCCTCCAAAACTGTTTTAATGACCAAAAGCTCTCCTGATCTCCGACATCGTAGTTCATTTTCTGTGAAGAAAAAGCTATGGCATGTAGCAGTGATTTTGTGCCCTGTCGTTGGGACAGGACAGCTCCTGTGGCCACTTCTGAGGCATCAACTTCCAAAACATAGGGCAAAGTAGGGTCAGGATGCTGATGAACTGACGCCAAAACAAATACAGCTTTGAGTTTATCAAAGGCTGCCTGAGCCTCCAAGGACCACTGAAATCTGGAATGCAAATGAGTTAGTTGGGTAATGGGTGAAATAATGGCCGAGAAGTTCCTGATAAATCTTCTGTAAAGGTTTGAAAAACCAAAAAATCTTTGAACACCCTTCTTGTCTGAAGGGGCGGGCCATTCCAGGATCACTTTCACTTTGAGGATCCATGGCAACTCCTTTAGTAGAGATGACAAGTCCCAGGAAGAAACGGAATTGACCCCTTCTCAAAGTAAAATTTTTCTACTTTCACATATAATCCATGTGTCCTTAGGGTAGCTAATACCTTCATGTGAGCTCTATGGATTTCCAGGATGGCTGAGAAAACAAGGATATCGTCAAGATATACAATGACGAAATGATCTAGATAGTCTCGAAAAATATCGTTCACAAAGTGCTGGAACGTGGCTGGAGCGTTACAGAGTCCAAACGGCATTACCAGATATTCAGTGTCCGAAACGTGTTCGGAATGCGGTCTACCACTCGTCCCCCTCACGAATGCAAACCAGGTTGTAGGCACCCCGTAAGTCCAGTTTAGAAAGGACTTGAGCAGAACGGAATTGTTGGAAGAGCTCTGGGATAAGAGGGAGTGGGTAGGGATTCTTGAAAGTAATTTTATTCAACTCTCTGTAATCTACACAAAGTCTTAATAATTTATCCTTTTTCTCGACAAAGAAAATGCCAGCACCCGCAGGAGATGAAGAAGGATGGATAAATCCCTTTTCCAGGTTTTGGTAAATATATTGTCATAAATTCTCAAGTTCAGTTTCTGATAGAGGAAAAATACGACCAAACAGAATTTCAGAACCTGGGAGCAATTGAATAGGACAGGTGTAGGGGCGATGAAGTGGAAGGGCGTCAGCTCCTTTTTGTCAAACACCTCCAGAAATTCTTGGTAGGCAGGTGGTATATGTTGATTGGCACTGGGGACAAATTTGCACAGTGCTGGATGGTGATCTCAGTTTTTAGGGATGGCCTGTAATGCACAGTTCTCTAGATGGCAGTGGTCAGAGCAGACCTATAATGCTATACAGTGCTGGATGGTGGTCTCAGGTCTGAGGGATGGCCTGTAATGCACAGTGCTTTGGATGTCAGCAGTCAGAGGAGGCCTGTAATGCACACACAGTGCTCTGGATGGATGGTGGTCTGAGGGGAGGGCGCAGGCCTGTATTTGTAATCTACACATTTATAGCACTCTCTGCTCTGGATGGAGAAAGTGGCACTCTCGTCGGGAGGCTGCACATTGTTGTTCTGCTCTGGGCAGTTGTCTGAGGACTGAGAGGCCTGAAATGCTGGATGCACAATGCTGCCACTGCTGCTAACCGAGGCACGCTGTGGACTCGACTTGCTGGGGGTGAAAGCAGATGGAGCCCCATGGAAACCGAAAGTTCTGAGGCTAAACGTCCCTGCCTCAGCAATTTAATTTCATTTTCATTTGTTAACACAAATGGAATTGATTTCCGTCATCGTTTTTGTCAGTGGACAAAAATGTGGTGTACTTTTTGTTTAGTTTTCATCTCTGTAAAAAGCCTGCTGGTGAAAATTTTGACAAAAATGTTTTTGTTACCGAAATTAACACTGGTGCTTACAATGATCAGCTTTTATGTGAAGCATTTATCCCAGGACAAAAGGTGTTACTGTTACTTCTTAAAATGTATTAGCATTAGTTTGGCTTCAATTTGTTAGCAAACATTTGTAGTCAGAGTCTTCAAGCGGGAAATGCGATACTCCTAAGAACCAAGGCCTGAGGTGTGCCTTGGCCTAGCTGGTCAGTATGCCTGAGAAGAGGGCATACCCTGAATGTAAGAATAAGAACAAAATACTATGAGAATGTATGAAAGTGGGGAACGGGTGGGTGGGAACCCAGAAAACCTACCGACACTGGCCCTGACAGAGGAGGAGGTTTAAATAGCCCTCTCAGGCTCCTCCTACAAATACAGGCTGGCCTGCGGCCAGCCTTACAACTTGTAGTCAGAGTCTTCAAGCGGGAAATGCGATACTCCTAAGAACCAAGGCCTGAGGTGTGCCTTGGCCTAGCTGGTCAGTATGCCTGAGAAGAGGGCAAAAAGACACAAAATTTAGGTGAAGAAGGGAAGGTAATGAACCATCAAGGATAAAGGTGTGCTCCCGGACGGCAGCAGTACGCATCCAGTAAGTAACTGTAAAGCGTTTGCCATGGCAAAAGATCACAATGACTCCTGACTTGGCGATGAGACGGAACCCCCTATCGAACCTGTGACACTACCCTAAACCCAACTGAACATCCCCTGAAAGATTGAATTGAGCCGGATGCCCGCGACACCCAGACCCGAGAATGAACTGCTTGTGAAATGAGAGGATACGAGAGGGGAAAGGAACAAGGTCTGGCCCGAGGAACCCCCTGCAAAAGATCGCAAAATACCCCAATGAACACCAGTGAAATAGCCCAGAGACATACCCCCCCAAGAGGGTGAGTGGCAAAAAGACCACTAACAGGAGTGCTAAAAGCTAGAAACCTGATGGATGTGACGGAGTAAGTGGACAAGGCCCATGCCCATGGCAATAATACTGTCAACCTGGAAAAACCATACCGGGCGCAGGACCCAGGTCCCACCGGATAAGATCGGGTCATGCTACAGCCTGAACCCAACAGCTGGGACAGAACCCTGAACCAAGGAGGGCCAAACCCCCTTTCAGGGAAACAGTCCCCATGGCATGCAACTGACATACCCGAGCCCCCCCTATTTGGAACAAGCTGGGGATCGGAAAAGACGACTGGACTGATGTCCCTAAGTGGGACTCCAGGCAATAAGTTCAAACAAGATCAGAGCCAAGAGTGGAATCCAAAACCATTGTGACGTCTGCCCAACCTACCCCCCAAGGACCGTCACGTGGACGTGGCTTAACAAACACCCAGAAAACCTACCGACACTGGCCCTGACAGAGGAGGAGGTTTAAATAGCCCTCTCAGGCTCCTCCTACAAATACAGGCTGGCCTGCGGACAGCCTTACAACATATCAGCTAGTGCAACTAACGCTACAATCTCACCAGCCTGCCAATGCTGCTGTCCAAGCTCAGGTTGTCTTTGTTGCTCTTTCATCCAGAGTGCAGGCACTCTAATGCAGAAGGTGTGTTACTGCCATCAGTCTGTTGCTATTGCCTTACTGTCCAATCAGAGGCTGGGGCAGGGAGGTGGCCTTTCTGTGTTGCCTAACTTCAAAGACAAGTGAGGTCACTGTGCCAGCTTTTCAATTTTGCAAGTTTATGAAAATCTATGAAAAAAAAAAAATATGAAAAAGTAGTCTGGACAGAAATACAAATCTTTTGGCAGGTAAACCAGCTTCCATAATTCTTTGAAGCTGTTCTCTTTCTGCCAGTGTGGTCTTCACACCTCTACAGCAAGCCTCTTGGACGTACTGGAATTCACCTCCCACTGACTTTTCCTGTCAATAACACACTGACATGGTATCTGTAATGGGTGACCAAGTTTAGGGCTGTCATAGCAACTATTCTTTCTAAGTGCAATATAACCTTGTTATCATTGTGTTCCAAGTACAGTGCTGATACTTTTACACAACAAGACAGTTTTATGGCTGAACAAGTTTCCCCTGAATAAGCGTCAATAAGTTGATGCTTATTCAGGGGAAACACGTAGGAAAAGGAGCTAGCAGTGTGGCATTTTAGGGCACAGACTGTACTGCAGGCGGTCACACTATTGTGCTATTTTATAAAAAATTTTGTAAGTGCAACTTTTTATTAAACTTTTAACTGTTTAAAAAGTTTATGCACTATGAGATTTTTTTATACCTCTCGAACATACTTACTTTTGAGCACTTCAAGCTGGTGTCTAATGTGAATCCCAGCGACTGATTATAACTAGCTGAATTACCCTGGTGGACACACATACACACAAGGATCCTGTTGGGATTTCTTCAGCAGCAGATGGAGTCAGTGTTCAGCCTTATTTCCAGCAAGTAATTATTAACAGCTGATTTCTCATTGTAGAGACACATGCATTTAATGGAAAATTATATCAAATACTTGTGAGTGTGATTTTCCTTTCCTGATGCCAAACTATGGCAGCATACTAGTGTAGCGCCGGTACTCATAAAGAGTACGTGCTATGTTCGTAAATTTAGTTTTTGCCCAAAACTGTAGTTGAGTTTTGGGGCTAATTGTGCTAAATTGTGCTTTGGCATCAGTTGGCTGGGCTGTATTAAGGTTCTGCCTGATCATAGGTGGGGCTCGCACCTGTGAGAGGCCTTAGAACGCAGTCTGGTTGGACACATTAGGTACAAATCTCTCTCTCTGAGCCAATCAGTGGGAGTTTGTCTTCCTGTGTATTCCAGGAGAGGGTACTTAAGGTGCTGAAGTCACGTGGTTCTGGGTTCTGGTTCAGAGGCTGTTGCTGACTCCGTGGTACTGGTTAGGGATGAGCTTCGAGTTCGAGACGAACTCATGTTCGACTCGAACATTGCCTGTTCACCTGTTCGGAAAACAGTGAACAATTTGGGTTGTTCACGGCAAATTCGAAAAGCTGCGGAACACCCTGTACAAGTCTATGGGAGAAATCTAAAGTGCTAATTTTAAAGGCTAATATGCAAGTTACTGTCCTAAAAAGTGTTTGGGGACCTGTGTCCTGCCCCAGGGGACATGTATCAATGCAAAAAAAAGTTTTAAAAACGGCCGTTTTTTCGGGAGCAGTGATTTTAATAATGATTAAAGTGAAACAATAAAAGTGTAATATTCCTTTAAAATTCGTACCTGGGGGGTGTCTATAGTATGCCTGTGAAGGGGTGCATGTTTCCCGTGCTTAGAACTGTCCCTGCGCAAAGTGTCATTTCTGCAGAAAAAAAGTCATTTAAAATCACTTGCGGCTATAATGAATTGTCGGCTCCCGTAATACAGAGAACACTCATTGAAAGTCATTGATAAAAAATAAAAAAATTAAAAAAGCTTGGAGTTCCCCCAAATTCAATTACTAGGCCCTTTAGGTCTGGTATGGATATTAAGGGGAACTCCGCGTCCAATTTTAAAACAAAATTTACGTGGGGTTCCCCCTAAATATCCATACCAGACCCTTTATCCGAGCACGCAACCTGGCAGGCCGCCGGAAAAGAGGGGGGGGACGAGAGAGCGCCCCCCCCCCCTCCTGAACCGTACCAGGCCACATACCCTCAACATTGGGAGGATGCTTTGGGGTCCCCCACAAAGGGGGCTGGGTCAGGTGATGGGTGGCCCCACCCTCCTAATATAAGAAACGTCAGCGCTACCCCCCCCTGCATGCGTCACTCTTGGATCTCTCCATGTCCCTTCTCTTCCCGTTCCCCTCCATCTTCCCTGTTTTGTTGTTTGTTTGTTTTTTTTTTTTTTTTCTCCTTGTTTTTCTGGTGTTTAGATATATGTGTAATCTCGGGTAGCATTCACAGGGGGGTCGCTAGGGGTCCGTGACCGCACCCCCACACCTCTCCCGGCATGGTAATACGGCATAATTGCTACCAATTAAATCCCCAAGATCCTGGGCATTAAAGTTTACAGTCACCTTAAAGCTTGACACATGAAAACCCATTGTTGAGTTTGTTACGCATGCCTTAGCACGTATTTTTCATGTTTTGTTCTATCAACACGCATTGCTCAAATTTTCCTTGTGTCGGTTCTTGACCTAGAGGAGCTTTTAGGTATACGGGGCAGTTTGTTCATGACCCTCGTCTCCTCTAAAGGTATTTGCTTTAACTTGTAGACATGTGTTTTGTTTCATTCATTGTTCCTTGGTTATTAATCGACTTTGACATCACTGTGCTGTACTGCTCTGATGTGCTGAATTGTAAGTTTTCTGCAACTTTTACAATAAAACTTTTCTTGAAACAAAAAAAAAAAAAAAAAAAAAAAAGAAACGTCAGCGCTGGGATCCCCGCAGTGTCTCCACAGTGGAGACAGAAGACGGATGTATGGACAGCGCTGGACTGAAAATCACCCATCGCTGGATCAGATCAGCCATCGCTGGACCCTGGAATCTTTTTTTAATTTTTTTTATTTTTAATAAAGGAATTTTTCAAAAGTGTGTTTGTCTTATTTAACCATTTTTACGCGTTCTTTGTGAAATAGTAGGGGTAAGTACCCCCTTACCATTTCTAATGGGGGGGCAGGATCTGGGGGTCCCCTTTTTAAAGGGGGCTTCTAAATTCTGATAAGCCCCCCGCCCGCAGACCCCCACAACCACCGGCCAGGGTTGTGGGGATGAGGCCCTTCTCCACATCAACATGGGGACATGGTGCTTTGAGGGGTCACCGATCCCCAAAGCATCCTCCAAATGTTGAGGGCATGTGGCCTGGTACGGTTCAGGAGGGGTGGCGCTCTCTCGTCCCCCCCTCTTTTCCTGTGGCCTGCCAGGTTGTGTGCTCGAATAAAGGGTCTGGTATGGATATTTAGGGGAACCCCCATGCTTTTTTTTTTTATCAATGAATGAATTGTCGGCTAATACAGAGAACACTTATTGAGTGTTCTCTGTATTATGGGAGCCGACAATGGAAAGTGATTTTAAAAGACTTTTTTTCCTTGCAAAATGACACTTTGTGCAGGGACAGTTCTAAGCACGGGAAACATGCACCCCTTCACAGGCATACTATAGACACCCCCCAGGTACGAAATGTAAAGGAATATTACACTTTTATTGTTTCACTTTAATCATTATTAAAATCACTGCTCCTGAAAAAACTGCAGTTTTTAAAACTTTTTTTTGCATTGATCCATGTCCCCTGGGGCAGGACCAGGGTCCCCAAACACTTTTTAGGACAGTAACTTGCATATTAGCCTTTAAAATTAGCACTTTAGATTGTGAAAGTTTGAGTTCCATAGACTTTAATAGGGTTCTACAGTTCACACGAAGTTTAGGTCTGTTCGCAGGTTCTGGTGCGAACCGAACAGGGGGGTGTTCGACTCATCCTTACAGAACACCAGCAATAAGGGGTATCTTCAGGTGTATACTGTGCAGGAGGCACACAACACCCACTCTAACTGATGCAGATGCCTGTATTACAGAAACAGAACACCAGTAATAAAGGGTAGCTTCAGGCGTATACTCTGCAGGAGATGGACAACACCCACTTTAACTGCTGCAGATGCCTGTATTATAGAAACAGAACACCAGCAATAAGGGGTACCTTCAGGTGTATACTGTGCAGGAGGCACACAACACCCACTCTAACTTCTGCAGATGCCTGTATTACAGAAACCGCACATCAGCAATAAAGGGTAGCTTCAGGCATTTACTTTGCAGGAGGCACACAACATACACTTTAACTGCTGCAGATGCCTGTATTACAGAAACAGAACACCAGCAATAAGGGGTATCTTCAGGTGTATACGGTGCAGGAGGCACACAACACCCACTCTAACTGATGCAGATGCCTGTATTACAGAAACAGAACACCAGTAATAAAGGGTAGCTTCAAGTGTATACTGTGCAGGAGGCACACAATGACACCCACTTTAACTGCTGCAGATGCCTGTATTACAGAAACATAACACCAGCAATAAAGGGTAACTTCAGGTGTATACTGTGCAGGAGGCACACAACGCCCACTCTAACTTCTGCACTGTAGATGCCTGTATTGCAGAAAAAGAACACCAGTAATAAAGGGTAGCTTCAGGTGTATACTGTGCAGGAGGCACAAAACACCCACTCAAATTGCTGCAGATGCCTGTATTACAGAAACAGAACAACACCAGCAATAAGGGGTATCTTCAGGTGTATACCGTGCAAGAGGCACACAACACCCACTTTAAGATGTTACAAAGAAAGTCAAGCAATGCTTTTGCAGGATAGTGCCTGCTCACATAGATGGACTGCAGATGTATATGAGAGACTTCCTCCCCTAGGTTTAAGCATGAAATATATGGAAAACAGCAGAGAGATCCATAGCGTAATACAGTTTTCCATATATTCCATGCTTAAACCCCGGGGAGGAAGTTTCTCATACACATCTCCAGTCCATCCACGTCAGCAGGCCCTATCCTGCAAAAGCGTTTTTTGACTTTCTTTGTAACAAAAGAAGTAAATTACATCTGGTAAGTAGATTTAATATCTAGCACATGTTGGGTGCCATATATATGATCTTTGGTGAAGGATCCCTCACTACTATTCTAGAAGATTGTCTACACAGAATATTTTTTTTGTTTATAATAGAACTGCATTCTTTCTCTTGGGACTTTATATATCAATGTTTGTCACGATTCACTCTGATCGATTGAATTCATTTTTAGTTTTTATCATTGGCATTTTACACTTGATTGCTATTTACATGTATGATTATTGTATGTTAGTTTACACTATGTGTTTATATTAATATTAGTCGCTCTATAGCGCCTCTACACATTATTCAATTGTTCTTTGATTATTATTTATCAAATTAGGGGAGCAGCTTATTCTAACATTTATATTTACTTTATATTTGTTTTTGGCGCGGAGTACATACACATATTTACCATTATTGTACTAATGACACTGGCAGGGAAGGGGTTTACATCAGGGGCAATCAAAGGGTTAAGTGTGTCCTAGGAGGTGCTTTATAACTGTGTGGGGGATGGACTGACTGGAGGAACACCAGACACCCGTGTTCCTGCTTAGCATGAGCAGAAGATCTTTGTGTCCTTCATAGGCAGATCACAGTTCTGCCTCTCTGGGGAACGTTCGCGGGTGGCCGCCAGACCCTCAGATTGGCTCTCCCTCTGTCCAATGGGCGCACGCGCGGCCACAGTATCTATTGCATAAAGTTAGGTACATTTATGTGATTTTGCCCAATTGAGACGCCTGGCTGCAGTGTATATGAGGTAAGCGGTCGTTAAATGGTTAATTAGTGCTGTTAAAACAACTCATCCTAGTGATTTGAGCCTATTGTCTGATATAAGCTTAAAGTGATTGTAAAGACTCAGTTTTTTCCTATAAAACTAATAAACAAGTTATACTTACCTGCTCTGTTGCAGTGGATTTGCATAGCCCAGCTCCTCCTCTTCTCGGGTCCCTCTTCTGTGCTCCTGGCCTCTCCCTCCTGTTCAGTCCCCCCCACAGCAAGCAGCTTGCTATGGGGGCACCCAAGCTGAGTCACAGCTCCCTGTGTCCATGCAGACATGGGGCCCTGACCCCGCCCCATTCCCTTTCTCCCCTGATTGGCTAGCTGACTTTGATTGACAGCAGCATGGGGCCAATGGCGCCACTACTGTGTCTCAGCCAATCAGTAAGGAGAATATCAGACGGCTAAGAAACTCTTAGACATCACTAGACAGGGACCTCTGGTAAGTGTAAGGGGGCTAAGGGGGGCTGCTGCATACAGAAGGCTTTTTATTTTAATGCATAGAATGTATTAGGATAAATAACCTCCTGACTTCCACAATAAGCCTAATAAGTCTTAAAAATGCTCCCTGCCCTTCTTAACACCTATGATGACTGATTAAAAAATATGTATATACAGTATCTCAAAAAAGTGAGTACATCCCTCACATTTTTGTAATTTTTTTTTATATCTTTTCATGGGACAACACTGAAGAAATTACACTTTGCTACAATATAAAGTAGTGTACACCTTGTATAACACTTTAACTGTGCTGTGCCCTCAAAATAACTCAACACACAGCCATTAATATCTAAACTGCTGCCAACAAAAGTAAGTACATCCCTAAGTGAAAATGTCCAAATTGGGCTCAATTAGCCATTTTCCCTCCCCGGTGTCATGTGACTCATTAGTGTTACAAGGTCTCAGGTGTGAATGGGGAGAAGGTGTGTTAAATTTGGTGTTATCACTCTCACTCTCATACTGGTCACTGGAAGTTCAACATGGCACCTCATGGCAAAGAACTCACTGAGGATCTGAAAAAAAGAATTGTTGCTCTTCCTAATGATGGTTTATGTTATAAGAAGATTGCCAAGACCCTGAAACTGAGCTGCAGCACAGCGGGCAAGACCATACGGTGGTTTATCAGGACAGGTTCCACTCAGAACAGGCCTTTCCAGGGTCAACCAAAGAAGTTGAGAGCACACGCTTAGCATCATATCCAGAGGTTGTCTTTGGGAAATAGATGCATTGCTGCAGAGGTTGAAGGAGTAAGGGGTCAGCCTGTGAATGCTTAGACCATACGCCGCACACTGCATCAAATTGGTCTGCACGGCTGTTGTCCCAGAAGGAATTCTCTCCTAAAGAGAATGCACAAGAAAGCCCACAGTTTGCTGAAGACAAGCAGACTAATGACATGGATTACTGGAACCATGTTCTGTGGTCTGATGAGATCAAGATAAACTTATTTTGTTCAGATGGTGTCAAGCATGTGTCGCGGAAACCAGGTGAGGAGTACAAATACAAGTGTGTCTTGCCTACAGTCTAGCATGGTGGTGGGAGTGTCATGGTCTGGGGCTGAATGAGTGCTACCATCACTGGGGAGCTACAGTTCATTGAGGGAACCATGAATGCCAAAATGTACTGTGACATACTGAAGCAGAGCATGATCCCCTCCCTTTGGAAACTGGGCTGCTGGGCAGTATTCCAACATAATAATGACCCCAAACACACCTCGAAGGTGACCACTGCCGTGCTAAAGAAGCTGAGGGTAAAGGTGATGGGCTGGCCAAACATGTCTCCAGACCTAAAACCCTATTGAGCATCTGCGGGGCATCCTCAAAAAGAAGGTGGAGATGTGCAAGGTCTCTCATCCACCAGCTTGGTGATGTCATCATGGAGGAGTGGAAGATGACTTCAGTGGCAACTTGTGAAGCTCTGGTGAACTCCATGCCCAAGAGGGTTAAGGCAATGCTGGAAATTAATGGTGGCCACACAAAATATTAACACTTTGGGCACAATTTGGACATTTTCAGTTAGGGGTGTACTCACTTTTGTTGCAATTAGACATTATTGTCTGTGTGTTGAGTTATTTGAGTTATTTTGAGGGGACAGCAAATTTACACTGTTATAAAAGCTGTAAACTCACTACTTTACATTTTAGCTTGACAATGGCTGATAAAGCCTGGAGATCATCCATAGGTTATCTGTTGTTGGTGCTCCCTTCTCTCCCCTGTGGCCACTGCTGTCTGTGCTAGATCATGAGCGTACAGAAAATAGGTAAGTATACACTGTACATCTTTCTTACACAGGTTAGTCAGTATACTGTAGGTGTTAGGAAGGAGCATTTCTAAGCCCTTATACACATGGTCAAAAATTCCGACAGAAAATGTCGGATGTTGTCAGATAATCCGACCGTGTGTGGGCTTCATCTGACTTTTTCCGTCGGAATGTCCGATCAACAAAGTTTGAGAGCTGGATATAAAAATTTTCCGACAACATGATCCGATCGGACTTTGTCCGATCATTTGTAGAGAATGCCAATCGGACAAAGTGCCACGCATGCTTAGATCAAATTATGAGACCAAAGCTATTGGCTACTAGCCTGAATGTAGTCCCGTCCTATCGAACGAACGTTATCATGTTCCGAACGATCAGATTTTCCGACAACTTTGTACGACCGTATGTATGCAACACCTGTTTCGGATAAAATCCGTCTGAAGAATCCGGATGGATTTTGTTGTCGGAATGTCCAACCGTGTGTACAAGGGCTAAGACTAGTTAGGTTTATCTTGGAATTCTACTTTAAAGCTGAACTTCAGGCAAACAGATAAATATATAGATGAAAAACATATATGTAAGAAGAATGTTTTACCTGCCAAAAGGATTTGCTTTTCTGTCCATCCAGCCCTGATTTACAGCAAGAGAGTGGACCTAATCTTTCTTTGCTGTAATCTTGTTTTCATTTATTGGTTTATCCCCTGTAAATGAAGAAGAAGCGCACTGCTAAGTTCATGCTTCTAGTGCTGCAGCACACCTGATTGGATCCTTGTGCTGTTTCTTCGTCTTCTCTCAGAGTTCTGCTGTAGAGAGCATACTGTAGACTTTAAGTTTAAAGGGTAAATACAGATATGTACATTGCTTTAATTGAAAAAAACAAACAAACAAAAAAAAATGTTTAATTATGCTAATGGTTGCAGAATTTTCCAAATTTGTGAATTTGTGCAAAAAAAGCACACAGGTACAGTACAAAAAAGAAAATTTTTAAAAATAGTAAATAGCTTTCCTCTTTACATATAAATTAACAAAAAATAAATAAAAAATGACGTTGTCACTGCAAATATTATTCAAATAAATTAACTGACTACATTTGCAAATGTCCACCACAGTAAATGTGTACTAATCTTAATGTAATTTAAAATGTTAGCACTAGCATCACAAACATAGGAAGCAGCGTAGGTATTCTATTGTCTGAAACTGACAAAAAAAAACTGTAATTTCACTACTTGCCAAGAAACACGTCTGTTCCCTTTCAGATCTTTCAAGTCATTTATTCTCATAGAGAATTAGGGGAAAGAAATTGAAGTAAAAACCTGACAAAAAAAATCAATTATTCTCATTAGCCACTTAGTGTACTTGTAACCTTTCAGTAATAGGCTTAATTTACAGAAGGGAGACTAGACTGAAATGTTCATTTCTATAAGCAATGATAGCTTTGAGGATTCTGTAATAGCATGCTATAAAGGACATTATTTAGAAAAGAAAGAGGAGACTAGTCAGGCATTAGACAATGTATTTATCAGTCTAAAGGGACCCCTACGGGTTGTGTGAGCCTTCCCATTGTGGTTACTTGGTAGATGGACTCTCAGGTGTTCTTTGCATCAGTCTTTCATCTCCCTCCTAGTTTTCACATATTGTCAGTATGTTTCCTACACTTTTTATTTTTTGTTAGAATGGGAAATAGTTAAGACTTTTTCTGTCTGTGTGGGTGTGTCAATTTTACTTCATTTCCTGTCACAAGGACATAACAGGAAGTAAAAGGATATCTCTCCAAAGTGAGGGGAAATCCCCTTTTAGACAGTTGTCACCAGAACAGGTCCTCCTATTGAAAGACTTCCTCTCCTTTTCCTGTGAAATAGTTAAAATGTTAGATCCCCCTTCACTTTCTCTACTAGAGACAATGATCATAAGGACAAATACAAACAAATTGCAATCACCCCAACCTTTAACTAGTCTTTGCAGCAAGGAGCAAATGGAAGGACAACACATGTCGAAAAACAAACAAAAATTCCCAGCTCACATGCCAGCCAGCCTGCAACAAACTGAATTGAACCTGACTAAGCCCTTGTACACACGTCGGATATTCCGACGGAAAATGTCCGATCAGACCGTGTTATCGGATAATCCTACCGTGTGTGGGCTCCATCGAACTGTTTCTGTCGGAATATCCGACCGACAAAGTTTTAGAGCTGGCTATAAAATTTTCCGACAACATGCTCCGATCGGACTTTGTTCGATCGTTTGTAGAGAATTCCAATCGGACAAAGTGCCACGCATGCTCAGATCAAATTCCTAGACCAAAGCTATTGGCTACTAGCCTGAATGTAGTCCCGTCGTAACTAAATAACTTCATCACGTTCTGAACGATCGGATTTTCTGACAAATTTGTCGGACCGTGTGTATGCAACACCAGCTTCGGACAAAATCCGTCAGACAAAATCCGACGGATTTGGTTGTCAGAATGTCCGACTGTGGGTACAAGGGCTTACAGTTTATGTTTATGTTTAAGACCAGATTGCACACATTTGCAAAAAAATGCATAAGCTGCTGCAGATACATTATGGCACCCCGGTGTATAGTCCTAACTCTATAAATTTTAAAAGTCTCCAAAGTTGGAGCAAATATGTAATAATGGCTAGCTTAAGGGTAGGTATGTGTATCACACAGAGGCGTTTGTATTGCACATAGCATAGGATAGCGTGTATCGCACAGAGCAGTATGTAAAACACAGAGCATAGAGCAGCACGTATCACACAGAGAATAGAGGAGTGCATATCACACAGAGAAATGTGTATTGCACAGAGCGGTTTGTATCGCACAGAGTAGTGTGTATCACACAGAGGAGTGCATATCACACAGATTATAGGAGTGCACATAGTGCAGAGCATAGGAATGTGTAGAGTACATGGGTTCAGGAGTTCATTTCACAAAGTGCTCAGGAGTGTGCATTACACACTGCTCAGTGTACAACAAATATTGCCCCCTCCCTCCATTCCCAGTACAGACTCACCCCCTAAACTACCCCCGGTGCAGACTTTCCCATACTCCTGGCTCCTTCTCAAGTCTGAAGGGATGGTATAGCACATTTAGATCCCACTGTCTGGTACAAACCCCTCTGTTCCCAGGATCTTTTTTTTTTTTTTTGCTGTTAGAGGTGAGTGGGGGAATTGGGTGGACAGAAGCTGAGTGACTTCCTTGTGAGCCATTCATCCCTGATTATAGCAAGTCCATTAGCTCTTCGCCTCCCTTCCCAGGTTGCTGCCTGTGCAAAGTTCCAGCTCACTGTACACACAGACATTCTCCCCATATATCCCATTCAGCAGCTGCTAATTGACAAAGCAACTGGCTCATTTCTCCCCCCCCCCCTTCCTCCCTGCACATACCTGCACTCACTGGGCATAATATTTGAAGCTGACAGATGCAGGTTAGGAGTAGGGATGAGCCGAACACCCCCTGGTTCGGTTCGCACCAGAACTTTTGAACGGACCGAAAATTCGTACAAACTTTACAACCCCATTGAAGTCTATGGGACTCGAACGTTCGAAATAAAAAGTGCTAATTTTAATGGCTAATATGCAAGATATTGTCCTAAAAAAGGGTTAGGGGACCTGGTTCCTGCCCCAGGGGACATGGGGCAATGCCTAAAATGTTTTTTAAAATGACAGTTTTTTTGGGAGCACTGGTTTTAATGACGATTAAAGTGAAAAAAGTGAAATATTCCTTTAAATATCATGCCTGGGGGGTGTATATAGTATGCCTGTGAAGTGCCCTGTGTTTCCCATGTTTAGAACAGTCCCTGCACAAAAAAATACAGGCGGTGCAAACAAGAAAGGGACTGTGTAGGTTTGTTGTGTTAAGTAGAATCTGTTTGTAATTTTGAACTAGTACATTTTTAAAGTGTAGCTCCACTCAAAAAATCTATTTTTAAGCTTTATGGAAAACATAGGGAAGGGTTATCACCCCTGTATAATTTGTTTGGCTGTCCATCTTTTTTCATCTAATTTCCTGTTGTCTCCTTCCGTTTGCAAGTAGGAGACGTTTGTAAGTTGGATGTTTGAAAGTAGGGGCCTGCCCTATATGCTCTGCAGAAATTTGCGCCTAAGGTGTTGGTTTTGCCACAACACTGTAAGCCCTCAAAGTGACTCTTGGTAGGCGCTGGAGAGCCCTGCTGTGAACAATTATATCAAGAATTGTTATTACATGCCATTGTTGAACAGTGGTAGAAAAATAGGGCCTTTGGTGGTTGTGGTAGTGGTAGTGGTGCTGGTGCCACAACACTGTAAGTCATCACAGTTACTCTCGGTGGGCGCAGGAACGGGCCCTGCTATGAAATATTATATCAAGAATTGTAATTACATGCCCCTGTCAAACAGGGGCTGAAAAATTGGGTCTTAGCCACTGTTTGCTGTTGCCACAACACTGCAACCTCTCCCAGATACTCTAGTTGTAGTGCAGGAATGAGCCCTGCTGCAAAGCATTGCAACAAAAATTGTAATTACACACCCCTGTTAAACAGGGGCTGAAAAATTGGGCTGGTGGCATCACCCAGAACCAAAAATGTTCTTCCAAGATATCTGCGGAGGAGGAAGAGGATAGACAGTCAACATAACAGGACAGTCACTCAGAATCAGCATAGGCAGTCTTGAAGGGATGTGATATTTAAAAAAAAAATGATTCAGTCACATCAGCTTTAGGTGCTTGGTAGCTGGTGGTGATCCAAGACTGATTCATCTTTATGAAGGTCAGTCGATCAACCAAGTCGGTGGACAGGCACACCCTGTGATCAGTTACAAAGCCACCAGCAGCACTGAAGGTGCGTTCCGAAAGAACGCTGGATGAAGGACAGGCCAGTAGCTCAATTGCATACTGTGCATGCTCTGGCCAGTGATCCATCCTCAAGACCCACTAAGCCAGAGGATTTTCGGTGGGAAAGGTGTACAAGTCTGACCTTGCCCCTAGGTATTCCTGCACCATGTAAATCAGATGCTGGCGATGGTTGCTGGAACCGATCATACCTTGGGGCTGCATACTAAAAAAAATTCTGAACGCATCGGACAGACAGCCACCTTCTCAACCGCTCCTTCTGACCGATGCCTCAGCAACACATTGTCCAGGACCAGGAGTTTGTAACCTCCCAGTCTCTGGGAAGGTGTTGCACAGACCTTTCTGTAAGGCCTCCCGGAGATGTCTCATCCTCTGCTCCCTCTGCGACGACAAGATAAGGTCCGCAACCTTACCCTTGTACCGTGGATCAAGGAGAGTGGCCAGCCAGTAATGGTCCCTCTCCTTGTTCCTAAGAATACGAGGATCCTTCCGCAGGCTTTGCAGGATCAGGGAGGCCATGCACTGTAGGTTAGCAGAGGCATTCGGCCCAGAGTCCTCTGGGTCACTAAGGACAACATGATCCGCAGCTACCTCCTCCCAGCCATGTATAAGTCCACGGGTTTCTTGGGACTGTAAATCAACCCTACAAGACTGCTGCTGCTGATGCTGAGCGCCAGGCTCCACCTCCATGCTGACACAATCATCCTCCTCCTCCTCCTCTTCCTGTGTGATGGGTGAGACAGCAGGAACACTGTCTGGATAAAGGAGGCCTTGAGAGGCAAGTAAGCCCTCCTCTTCCTGCCTCTGTTCTGCCTCAAGTGCCCTGTCCATATGTCCACGCAGCGTATGCTCCAACAAGTGGACAAGTGGTACAGTGTCACTGATGCATGCACTGTCACTGATCACCATCCTTGTGGCCTTCTCAAATGGTGACAGGACAGTTCATGCATCCCTGATCATGCCCCACTGGCATGGTGAGAAAAAAACAAGCTCCCCTGACCCTGTCCTGGTGCCATAGTCGCACAGGTACTCATTGATGTTCCTCTGCTGCATGTGCAACGTTGAGTTCCACCTGGTGGGCATGTCACATATAAGGCGATTCTTGGGCAGGTTCAACTCCTTTTGGAGCTCAGTCAGCTGAGCACAGGCATTAAATGATCTGCGGAAATACACACAGACTTTCCTGGCCTGCTTCAGGACATCCTGCAAGCCCGGGTACCTGCCCAAGAACCGCTGCACCACCAGGTTAAGGACGTGAGACACACAGGGCACATAGGTCAGTTGTCCCTGTCGGAGGGCAGAGAGGAGGTTGGTGCCATTGTCGCAAACCACCATTCCTGGCTTAAGCTGGCGTGGCGTCAACCCCCTCTCGGCCTGCCCCTGCAGAGCTGACAAAATATCTGCCCCAGTGTGGCTCCTGTCCCCCAAACAAACCAGTGCAAGCATGGCATGGCATCGTTTTGCCTGCGTACTTGCGTAACCCCTTGAACGCCTACAAAGCACTGCTGGTTCCGAGGACAGAGCACTGGAAGAGGCCATGGAAGAAGAAGAAGAGGAGGGGGTGGAGGAGAGAGGTGTGTCACAACCAGTAGTAGCATTTTGGAGGCATGGTGGTGGAACAACCTCCAACACTATTGCACCTTGTCCTACATCCTTCCCAGCTGCCAGAAGAGTGACCCAATGGGCCGTGAAAGACAGGTAACGTCCCTGTTCATGCCTGCTGGACCATGAGTCAGTAGTAATATGCACCTTACCCCTGACCGCCCTGTTCAGCGAGGCAAGGACATTGCCTTCCACATGCCGGTAGAGAATCACCTTCTGTGAAAAAAAGTAGCGTTTGGGGACCTTCCACTGAGAAACCGTACATTGCACAAACTCACGGAAGGGGGCCGGGTCTTCCAACTGAAAAGGTAGCAGTTGAAGTGCTAGCAATTTAGCCAAGCTAACATTCAACCGCTGGGCATGTGGATGGCTGGGAGTGAACTTCTTTCTACGGTCCAGCAGCTGGGGCAGGGAAATTTGCCTGCTACAATCGGACGTGGGTGTACTTGCCCGCAAGTACTTGGCTGTGACACACCTAATTCTACACCTTCCTTCCTCTCAGTGCATATTTCAGAGAGGACTAAAGGTCTAGTGGGATTGGAAATCCCAGCTGATGAGGAGCAAGGAGGGGTCCGCTTTGTTCTTTGGTGTGGGTCTTTGAGGTAAGCTTGCCAATGAGCTGCATGGCAGGTCAACATATGTCTGGTCAAGCATGTGGTACCCAAGCGGCTGATGTTTTGGCCATGCGAGATACGTTTGAGACATATGTTGCAAATAGCAGTGATGCGATCTGATGCACTCGCCTCAAAAAAGGCCCACACCAAAGAACTTTTAGAATAACACACAGAGCCAGCGCCCTGCACAGGCGGAGCTCTGCGGTGTGATTCAGTCAGTGTGCTGCCCCTAAGCTGGCCCCCGGAGGGCATCCTGCCTAGTTGGAGATGTGCCTCCTCCTCCTCTCTCCTACCAGGCACCCACGTGGAGTCAGTGCCCTCATCATCCCCTACCTCTTCATCACTTGAGCAAACCTGGCAGTATGCTGCAGCTTGTGGAACATGACTGCTAGATTGCTCTCCTTCTTGAGCATCCCCTCTCTCTGCGCTCACACTACTGCCTTCCTCTAGCTGAGCATCATCATCACAGCCTACAAAACACTGGGCATCCTCCTGGCGCATGTACCCAACACTGTGCTCAAACAGTTCGGGGGACTCCTCAGGAGGATGTGGTGGTGGGTCTTGGGAAGGAGTCACTGATGATGACATTGAGATGAGGGAAGAGCATGCGTTGGCAGCTGTTTTGTTAGTACCGTGAGCCTGGGTGAGAGAGGATGAGGAGGATGAAGAGGGCTTGGTCATCCACTCTACCAAATCTTCAGCATGATGCGGCTCAACGCGTCCAGCTGCCGAAAATAAGGACAAGCGTGCTGATGGCCACGTGCTGATGACGATGCACCGTGTCCACGACCAGCACTGTTGTCTCTAGCCTGCTTGCCCTCTTTTATTGGCTTGTGCCTGTCTGCCTCTCCTTGTTGGCCTTCCAGACATGGTAATGGCCTGCAGGGACATGGGAAAACCAGCAATTAGTAGATACAGGTGTATATTGTGCTGTACTGGAGGCACACAACACCCACTAACTCCTACAGATTCCTTTATTATAGAACACCAGCAATAAAGGGTAGATACAGGTGTATATTGTGCTGTGCTGGAGGCACACAACACCCACTAACTCCTGCAGATTCCTTTATTATAGAACATCAGCAATAAAGGGTAGATACCAGTGTATACTGTGCTGTGCTGGAGGCACACAACACAAACTAACTCTTGCAGATGGCTCAATTAGAGAAGAGCAATATAGGTAGCTACAGGTGTATACTGCGCTGGAGACACACAACACCAACTAACTCCTGCAGATGGCAGATGGCTCAATTAGAGAACAGCAATATAGGTAGCTACAGGTGTATACTGTGCTGGAGACACACAACACCAACTAACTCCTGCAGATGGCAGATGGCTCAATTAGAGAACAGCAATATAGGTAGCTACAGGTGTATACTGTGCTGGAGACACACAACACCAACTTACTCCTGCAGATGGCAGATGGCTCAATTAGAGAAGAGCAATATAGGTAGATACAGGTGTATACTACACTGAAGGCACACAGACAACACCCACTAACTCTTGCAGATGGCAGATGGCTTAATTAGAGAACAGCAATAAAGGGTAGATACAGGTGTATTCTGCGCTGAAGGCACACAGACAACACCCACTAACTCCTGCAGATGGCTCAATTAGAGAAGAGCAATATAGGTAGCTACAGGTGTATACTGTGCTGGAGGCACACAACACCAACTAACTACTGCAGGTGGCAGCTGGCTCAATTAGAAAAGAGCAATATAGGTAGATACAGGTGTATACTACATTGAAGGCACACAGACAACACCCACTAACTCTTGCAGATGGCAGATGGCTTAATTAGAGAACAGCAATAAAGGGTGGATACAGGTGTATTATGCGCTGAATGCACACAGACAACACCCACTAACTCCTGCAGATGGCAGATGGCTCAATTAGAGAACAGCAATAAAGGGTAGATACAGGTGTATTCTGCGCTGAAGGCACACAGCCAGCACCCACTAACTCCTGCAGATGCCGGAACACTACACAAGGCCACTGCGCTGGCGGCCTTATATAGTGTGGGGCGTGTTCTACACAGCCTGAGCTATAATTGGCCACAGGCATCCAGCCTGTGGCCAATCATGGCTCTCCTCGCTGCCGGCGCTGTGATTGGCCAAGCATGCGGGGTCACAGTGCATGCTTGGCCAATCATGAGCCAGCAATGCACTTGCGATGGCGCAGTGCATTGTGGCCGCGAGTGCCACGCGAATTTGGCATGAGCGGCCCACAGAGTTCTGGCTTCGTCAAACGGGCGAACAGCCGGTGTTCGAGTCGAACATGCGTTCGACTCGAACACAGAGCTCATCCCTAATGACCACAAAGAAAATGACATATCCTAAAAAAAAGATACCATAAAACTGAATAACAAAAATAAACAAAGAAACAATAGGCAATTTCTGAAAACGTTTTCGTAAAAAAATACCAACTAGCTAAGTAAATCGTTTTTGGAAGAAAACCTCTGTGATGGTAAGTGCTCATGCACATTGCTTAATTAAGGTTGTTCAATATTGAGGTAGAGCATGTCCCCAAACATGTCCCTCTCTCTTACAAAGTTATGTAGAGCATGGGTCGTCCTGATTACATTATTAGCATTTTTGAGGCATTTAGATGTTTGCATTATCTGCCATTTGTTTCCCATGATACCAAATGTGCACTTGACCCTTCCGCGGGCACAGCACAACTGCTAATTGAATATGGGAATAAAATGGCTTAGGCAACATTAAATGGCTGCCCAGTACGAATGCCTCACTACCTACAATACCAAAAAGGTATACTGATTTGGTGGTTCCATGCCATGCTATCCTGTGGAAGATTGAGTTTATTGTTCCTCTATCGCTGTCCAATTTTGAATGATTAAAGTTGAAAGAATCAATGCTGACTCCTTTGCCATAATAAATCACCAATGTCTTTCCACCTTGCCTGTGTAGGAGTTGCTTATCACCATTTTCTGCTAGTTTCTCCATATACCCTTGCATGTGGATCATACAATAGAATAGATGGTCTATTTAGTAAAGCGTATTTCAAAATGTATGGATGCATATTAATGCCCAGCAGCAAGAAACCTGTAAATATAAAAAAAATCTATGACAGACAAAAAAATGTATTTTTGTTTTTCAGTTATTACTTTAAAGACATGCTGGATCAATGTCAAGGACACTTATTGCCAAGATATGCCAGTCCAAAAGCAAGCCCAATATAGCAGGGCCGGAGCTTGCAGGCATCCATACTTAACAGCTAGTCTTCCCACATCCATATTTAGAACTAGATTAGTAGGTAGGAGAAATAGCTTTGAATTTTTTGCATTTTACCATAACAAAGGTACCCCATTTTATGTGTGTGTGTGTGTTGTTGTTTTTTTTTTTTTAAGAACAGAAAGCAAGTTTGTAGGCAGGTTGTTTATTTTTGCATTAGTTAGTTGCAGGCCCAGGCTGTGGGGGAAAAGGGTTAAGTATGTGTGCTCACTTCCTGGGCTTTTTGGGCTTTTTAGATCCAGCCTACTTAATCAGTGATATAATTATGGGAGAAGACTGGGTTTAAGGATTTTGACAAACACTTGACTGTATATGCTGCACTTTGCAGTCCATCAGAGACACCAGGAATCCAGAGAGCAGCCAGCACCTGGAGAACACCAACATGGACAATTGCCTTGCAAAGGAATGCCTGGAAAGCGGCTCAGTTGTAGTTATGGTTAGGCAATTGACTCTATTCACATTGGGCTTAAATGCTAAAAGACTTTCAGTAAAGCGGCATCAACTGTTCTGAACCTGGTCTGACGTTATTTAAAGGGGTGCATATTGGTTCTGGTGTATCAATAGAACAGGATCTGTAAAGCCCAATGGGGTATAAAGCAAGTCTACTGCAAAAAGGGTTAACTCAGAAAGACAAGAATGTAGTTGCTATGAATAACCAATTACTAACACATGCAACCAGTCGTTAAGGGTTGTACTGAGTTAATAAGTGCATGCATGAGGTCCATGCTATGTGCACGGTGGAACCCCATTCTGTTACTAGGACCATTCAGTGATTGGCACCATAGCAACCATTCTGTTGCTATGGTGCCAATCACTGAAAATTGATCACACCTGATGTACTGATGGCCTATTTCATTTCTTGAGACACTAACAAGCCAGGACAGTACAAATAACCCCCAAATGACCCCTTTTTGGAAAGTAGACATTCCAAGATATATAGTAAGAGGCGTTGTGAGTTTTTTGAAGTTGTAATTTTTTCCCACAATTCTTTGCAAAATGAAGATTTTTTTTTCTTTTCACAAAAATTGTTATATTAACAGGTTATTTCTCTCACATGGCATATGCATACTTGCAACTCCACCCCCCAAAAACACATTCTGCTACTCCTCCCGAGTATGGGGATACTTTTACGCAGCCTGGCCATATAAAGAGCCCCAACATTCAGGGAGCCCCGTCAGGTGTTCTAGGGGCATAAATTACACATTTTATTTCTTGACTACCTGTTACAGTTTTGAAGGAGCTGGAGCACTAGGTCAATTGGAACACTCAAAAAATGACCCCATTTTGGTAAACAAACACCCCAACACATAATCTAGGAGGCATAATAAGTCTTTTGAAAATGTCTTTTGTTTCCACAAGTTTTTGGAAAATGTGGAAAGAAAATGAAAACACATTTTTTTTTTACACAAAGTTGTCAATTTATAAGATATTTCTAACACATAGCACGCACATAGCAAAAATTACACCCCAAAATACATTCTGCTACTCCTCCTGCGTATTGCAATACCACATGTGTAAGACTTTTACACAGCTTAGCCACATATAGTGGCCCAACATCCAGGGAGCACCATCAGGTGTTCTAGAGACATAAATTACACATCTAATTTCCTGACTACCTATTACAGTTTTGTGAGGCTCTGTAGGACACGGGTGGCACTGTAGTGGCATGGATGTGGCACAAATGAGGTATGGATGAGCAATGATGTGGCACTGATGAGCACTTATGTGGCATGGATGAGGCATGGATGAACACTGATGTGGCATGGGTGATGCACGGATGAGCACAGATGTGGCATGGGTGAGGAATGGATGAGCACAGATGTGGCATGGGTGAGGAATGGATGAGCACTGATGTGGCATGGATGAGGCATGGATGAGCACTGATGTGGCATGGATGAGGCACCGATGAGCACTGATGTGGCACGGATGAGCCATGGATAATCACTGATGTGGCACAGATTAGCATTGATATGGCATAGATGAACACTGATGTGGCATGGATGAGCACTGACGTGGCACAGAGAAGCACTGATGGGGCATGGATGAGACACGGATGAGCAGGGGTATAAAGCACAGCTACTGCAAAAAGGGTTAACTCAGAAAGACAATAATGTAGTTGTTATGAGTAACCATTACACAACTAACACAAGCAACCAGGGTAGTACTGAGTTAATAAGTGCATGCATGTGGTCCATGTTATGTACACGGTGGGACCCCATTCTGTTACTAGGAGTGAGGTAACAGAGAAATGCTGGACTGTGGGCACAGGCTCAGCATGTCCCTCCTAATGCAACATACAAGTTACAGTGTGTAGTGACATGGGGCAGAACTTTTCAGAGGAACTCTGCATTTTTACTGCACACGGTGTAAAGGCTCATCTCTAAGTTGGGGGATTGCCTTAAAGTGGTTGTAACCCTAAAAAAAAAAAAAAAAGCTCCTGTTCTCTTATTGCAAATTAAACAGCACAGTGCTGTCTAATCTGCTCCTTTCTAAGCTGTAAAAAAAAACCTTGTTGATCCTGCCTGTTCCTGTGTTCTCCTCTGTGTGCTGACCATGGTAATCATGGTTGCTGATCCATGATTACTGTGGTCAGTTTACATGCCTCTGTAATATCACTGCTTTCCTCCCCTCCTCCCTCCCTGCCTGTCATCATCTGTGTATGTCTCTCCCCATCTCTGCCCCCCCCCCCCCCTCCTGCCACTATTAGTAGCTGGCAGTAAAAGTAATGAAATATTACTGCCAGAACCTCTAATAATCTATCCTACACTGTGTACATTTTTTTTAAACAATGCCTATAAATACCTTATCTTCGATCTGTTCTGGCCGGTCATGTGGCATCAGCCCCTCCATCTAAGGGCTACAGTGGGAGGGGCTGAGCGGTCAGCACAGTGGACACATGACCTCCCCGGCTGACGTCAGAGAGGGATCTCTGCCCCCTCTTGCTGTAGTCCGTAGATCAGAGGAATAGAGCGGCTAGAGGTCACATGACCAGTCAGAAGAGATGGAAGTTATTTACGGGCATTTTTTAAAAAAACATTTACCCAGTGTAGGATAGATTAATAGAACAGAGGGGATAGCTGTCATTTGTTTTTTTTACATTTACAACCACTGTAATGTTACATTTTTCACATGACCGCACTCATCAATGCCACTCATTGATGAGTGCATTTTGCGTGAAAGCTACCCTTGCTGAGGGCAGTCAGAACCCCCCTGCAGAAATTCTATGCAAGGGGGCTTCAAGCACTTTCTAGGCACACTTTTTTTTTTTTAACCACTTTTCCACTGGACACTTATATCCCTTCATAACCAAATCAATTTTCAGCTTTTAGTGCTCTCACATTTTGAATAACAATTCCTCAGTTATACAACACTGTACCCATATAAAATGTTTGTAATTTTTTTCACACAAATAGAGCTATTTTTGGTGGTCTTTAAAGCGGAGGTCCACCCTAAAGTGTACCTTCCGCTCACTGGAATCCTCCCCCCCTCCGGCGCCACAATTGGCACCTTTCAGGGGGGAGGGGGGTGCAGGTACCTGTACAGTACAGGTATATGCACCCACTTCCGGCGTAGATTCTGCAGAAGGTGCGCCCCTTTCCACAGAATATACGCCCCTTTCCGAAAGTCCCCCGCTGCCTGCTGGGAAACACACGGATCCCAGAGACAGCGGGGACCATCCTTATTGCGCAGCGCGACTTGCGCATGCACAGTAGGGAACCGGGAAATGAAGCCGAAAGGCTCCACTTCCTGATTCCCATACCCAAGATGGCGGCGGCAGCACCCGAGAGACGATCGAGAGATCGGCTTCGGGTGCCGACATCACGGGCGCTCTGGGCAGGTAAGTGTCACTATTTTAAAAGTCAGCAGCTGCAGTATTTGTAGCTGCTGGCTTTTAAAAAAAAAAAACGGCGGACTCCCGGTGGACTCCCGCTTTAACCACTTAAAGACCGGGCCTATGTTTCAGACTCTGTGTTTACAAGTTAAAATTAGTTTTTTGCTAGAAAATTACTGCTAGAACCCCCAAACTGGTTCAGGCGCTGCATGAGGTAGCTGTGCCTCTCCACAGCTCCCGCAGCAGTGACCCACATCGGCCTCACAGCCGGTCCCGGGTGTCCCCCTTGCTCCCCCATACCTCATGGACCGATTCTTGGAAAAATCAGACTCTCGCTCGTACGCGGCCGTGGCGGCACCTCCGGACCGGCCTCAAATCAAGCCCCCAGCTTCGGCCTTCCTGGAGAACATGACAGGTGCACAGGCTTCAGACATGGAGGTGAGCGGGGACTCCTCTTCCCAACACACCACCGCCCCATCCACCTCATCCACTGGGCCTGCCTCAATAACTCCTTTTCTAGCCTTACCAGGGGACAGCCTTACACCACCTTCCAGAGATGATGGTCACACTAACCGCATCGCTTATGCAGTTGCAGCCCTCCTATCTCCCATGATAGCGGCCTCAGTAGAAAAAGCTGTCAATGCTGGGAGGACACAAATCAAGGCACAATTAAGCGAACACACCACCAGACTGAACATGGTAGAACACTGTTTATCGGAGGTAGAAGATGATTTATATCAAGCTCAAGCCACATAGCAATTGCAGGACAAAAAAAATCAACATATCATCCAGAAATTGTACGATTTAGAAAACAGATCCAGACGGAGCAATCTGCGATTTGTAGGTGTTCCTGAATCGCTACCTATGGTGACTATCGCCGATTTCTGCTCTAAAAGCATCCCGGAGGCCATTGGCCTGCCAGGCCCCTTCACAGTTGAGCATGCACACTGCATGGGGTCCTACAATGCAGAACGCAAGTCTCCCTGTCCTATTATCGCCAAATATCTCAACTACGCTGAGAAGGCCCTCATCCTCCAAAGATTCCAGCAATCTCCATCTCTTCAAATTGACGGCGTTAAAATCCTACTCTTTGCCAACTACTCCATTGAGGTCTCTAGGAGGAAAGCCTTTCAACCAATTTGCTCGGAACTTTACAAGCAACAGGTCAAATTCACTCTGGCATTTCCAGCAATTCTCCATCTCAAGTCAAGCAGAATCCTTCCTTCGTTCACTTCGAGCAGACTCGAACCCCTTCACACCATCCAAGTCAACCTCCGGCCTACGATCTCTGGAACACAGGAGCCCAAGAAAGGATTCTCCCAAACGCTTTCGGGCCTCAGCACCGGACCACCGTAACCACAAATCTTTCTGCTGAGGGCACTACTACCATCCTGATTCGTCTGGGCAGTTATCTCAGGTCGTATGGCTTGTTCTGTTTTCACTTATTATAGTGCTCTTCCCTCACAATCTGACTCTCCTAATGGTATCCCTACGGGCTGCCTCTGACCTTCGGTCACTAATAAGGGCTTAGGGCCCTCTGCCTGTCTTTTACTGCTTTGTGTTTACGTTTTATGGTTTTATTTATCATACCTTACGTTACTGCCATGTTTTGTGTTCCGTTTGATGCTGCACTTCTAATTTTTCTCACTGTGTAATATCCCCCACCCTTCGCCTCCGACATACCCCAGGTCATCCCTACGCCTCATCGGCCTTCCTGGGACACTCCAGCTTCCTTTCATTGGGGTCCTGAACTACAGAGTGAACTCATGCGGAAAAAAGAGAAGTTTATCCGAATGTATGATTTACTTGATTTTCTTTTCCTGCCTTGTTTCTCCCCTTCTCCCTCCCTTCATTCTCCCCGGTTCTTTCTTATACATCTCTCACCATTATTTACATAAGGGTTCTTCAGACACACCTCCCCTGCCTACCTCACATCAATACATACCTATGCTGTCTTTCTTGTACTGCTAGAGCTACAAACTTTCTGCATATACACCCACTCTCTCCTCCAATCTTAAAGTAATCTCCTGGAACATGAAGGATCTTCGTTCTCCTCACAAGAGAATGACGATTCTTTGCCACCTTAAAAGACTTAAAACCGACATAGCCCTGTTGCAGGAAACCCATCTCCAAGCATCTGATTTCCACCGCATGCAAAAACTCTGGGTCGGGACGGTCCTTGGGGCTGAATCAGTTTGACGAAAAGCAGGTGTCCTCCTCCTGATTCATAAAAATCTTCACTGCACAATCCTCTCTCTCTACACAGACAGGTGACCAAGGTTGTTTTGTTTCAGTGCGGGTTAAGATAGGATCCAAAGAAATTCTGATCTCTAATATTTATGCCCCAAACAATCCTAGTAAACAATTTTACTATGAACTTTTCTCATGGCTTCTTAACAACACTCATCTGCCCCACCTAGTAGGGGGTGATTTTAACGACATCATGTATCTCCCCTAAACATCTCAAGTCGGGCCTCGCACCTTCTACTCCCACTCTATTTGCCTCCACCATGGACTCCCTACATCTCTTAGACTTATGGCGACTGTGACACCCTGTAGACAGGGACTTCACCTTCTACTTAAACCCCACAAGACCCTCACTAGAATAGATTACTTTTTCGGTTCCGACAATCTCATCCCTCTAGTCTCGGATTCAGAGATCTGCGACATAGCCATCTCCGACCATGCCCCAATTGCAATTACACTTGACAAGTTGGATCTTCCCCCTCACCCCAACCTCTGGCGCTTCCCCTCCTTCCTTCATAATAATGCTGACTTCCAAAAATACATGGAACAAGCATGGTCAGATTAATCTACTGCCAATTCCCCTCACACAGATGACCCAAACCTCTTACGGGAAGCTGGTAAAGCATACCTCAGGGGTCGGATCATATGCTATGCCACTTCCTTCAAACAGAATGCCCTGAAGAATCTTAAATCAGCCAGCGCTAGGTTACATATTGCACAATGTACCCTTGCTACATCTGACTCCCCTGTGGACAGGGATGAATGGTTGGCCGCCAAGTCCACCTTTGATACTTGGGCAGATACTTTTGAACTCACCAAGAAGGCACACTTGGACGCTACTCTCCACAAATTTGGCAATAAAGCCGGGAAACTTCTGTCCAGACTCTGCAAGGGCATGACCCATCCGACCCATATCACCTCCTTATGTGACCACACGGGAACTAGCCATTCCACCCCTCAGGCCATAAACAAGGCCATGCTGCACTATTACCCTGCCCTATATGCCCCGATCTAATAAACAAGGACCTTCCCAAGAACTGCCTTAATTGTGACATGCCCACCAGGTGGAACTCAACGCTGGCCATGCTGAAGCAGCTGCACATGCAGCAGAGGGCCATCAATGAGTACCTGTGCTACTACGGCAACAGGACAGGGCCAAGGGAGCTCGGTTTTTTCTCACCACGCCAGTGGGGCATGATCAGGGATGCATGCACTGTCCTGTCACCATTTGAGGAGGCCACAAGGATGGTGAGCAGTGACAGTGCATGCATCAGTGACATTGTACCTCTTGTCCACCTGTTGGAGCATGCGCTGCGTGGAATAATGGACAGGGCACTTGAGGCAGAACAGAGGCAGGAAGAGGAGGACTTCCTTGCCTCTCAAGGCCCCCTTTATCCAGACAGTGTTCCGGCTGTCCCACCCATCACACAGGAAGAGGAGTAGGAGGATTGTGTCAGCATGGAGGTGGAGCCTGGCACTCAGCAGCAGCAGTCTTGTAGGGATGATTTACAGTCCCAAGAAACCCGTGGACTTGTACGTGGCTGGGAGGAGGTAGCTGCGAATCATGTTGTTCTTAGTGACCGAGAGGACTCTGGACCGAATGCCTCAGCTAACCTACGCTGCATGGCCTCCCTGATCCCGCAAAGCCTGCGGAAGAATCCTCGTATTCTTCGGATCAAGGAGAGGGACCATTACTGGCTGGCCACTCTCCTTGATCCACGGTACAAGGGTAAGGTTGCCCACTTTATCTTGCCATCGCAGAGGGAGCAAAGGATGAGACATCTCCGGGAGGCCTTGCAGAAAGGTCTGTGCAACGCTTTCCCAGAGACTGGGAGGTTACAAACTCCTGGTCCTGGACAATGTGTTGCTGAGGCTTCGGTCAGAAGGAATGGTGGAGAAGGTGGCCGTCTGACCGATGCATTTAGACAATTTTTTAGTCCGCAGCCCCAAGGTATGATCGGTTCCAGCAACCATCGCCAGCGTCTGATTTACATGGTGAAGGAATACCTAGGGGCAAGGTCAGACTTGGACACCTTTCCCACTGAAAATCCTCTGGCTTACTGGGTCTTGAGGATGGATCACTGGCCAGAGCTTGCACAGTATGCAATTGAGCTACTGGCCTGTCCTGCATCCAGCGTTCTTTTGGAACGCACCTTCAGTGCTGCTGGTGGCTTTGTAACCGATCACAGGGTGCGCCTGTCCACCGACTTGGTTGATCGACTGACCTTCGTAAAGATGAATCAGTCTTGGATCACCACCAGCTACCAAGCACCTGAAGCTGATGTAACCTATTAATTTTTTTTGAAATATCACATCCCTTCAAGACTGCCTATGCTGATGCTGAGTGACTGTCCTGTTATGTTGACTGTCTATCCTCTCCCTCCTCCACTGATATCTTGGAAGAAACTTTTTGGTTCTGGGAGATGCCACCAGCCCAATTTTTCAGCCCCTGTTTAACAGGGGCACGTAATTACAATTTTTGATGCAATGCTTTGCAGCAGGGCTCATTCCTGCACTCCAAATAGAGTATACGGTAGAGGTTGCAGTGTGGTGGCACCAGCACCCGTGCCTAAGGCCCAATTTTTCTGCCCTGTTTAACAGGGGCGTTTAATTACAATTTTTGATGCAATGCTTTGCAGCAGGGCTAATTCCTGCAATAAAACTAGAGTATATGGCAGAGGTTGCAGTGTGGTGGCACCAGCACCAGTGCCTAAGGCCCAGTTTTTCAGCCCCTGTTTAACAGGGGCGTGTAATTACAATTTTTGATGCAATGTTTTGCCGCAGGGCTCTGTCACGTACCTGGTGGTAGGAGCCCGGAGTGCAGGGAGCGGCCTCTCGTAAGCCTCTGGCTCGAGACCCCCTGAAGGTGAGAACAGGGGTTCTGGAGGGCAGAGGGCACAAGTGCCAAGTCCGTGAAGGTGGGCCTTGGTCAGGAACTGGCGTAGACAGCGAAGGACGAAGTCAGGTGACTCAGGAACGGTAAGACGTCAGCAGCTGGAAGCAAGCAGGTGGGCACCAACACGAAGTGGAACAGCAGGCAGAAGCGAAGTGGTCACAAGCCGGGTCGTCAACGGGCTGGCAGCAGAGGTACCGAAGGATAAGGCAGAAGAGTAGTCAGGAGGTCCGAAGGTCAGGGCAGGCAGCAGGCAGGATAATCAGGAACAAGCCGAGGTAAACAGAGACAGGAACAATCAGGCAAACAGAGCAACTCTCAGGAACGCTGTAGACAGGACAGCAACGAGCCCCTAGAGTGAATCACTTAAGAAGCCTTCTGGGCGCCAAAGACGGTCGCACGGCACGTCAGTTCGTGCCCACGTCAAACCGTGCAACCGAGCGTGGCCCCGCGCACCCGCGTGCGCACGTCTGCAACTCTGCGCACCCGCGTGCGCCCGATCGTACCAGCTCGCACTCGCGTGCGTACGTCTACAACTCTGCGCACCCGCGTGCGCCCGAACGTACCAGCTCGCACCCGCGTGCGTCCGCTCGCGCCAACGCGCGCCCGGGAAGACCCATCAGCGCTCAACGGACCGACATTGTGGGTAAGTCTTCCACGGGCTGCAGGGACTCGGGACCGACCATGACATTGCCCCCCCCCGAGGGGCAGCCTCCGGATGCCCAATTGGGCTATTCTATCAGGATGGGCCCTTCTGAAGGCGAGAATCAATCTTTCGGCATGAAGGTTGGATTCAGGTTCCCAAGAATTTTCCTCGGGTCCATACCCCTTCCATTTTACCAGGAACTGGACTTGATTCCGTCTACGCCTGCAGTCCAGGATAGACTCCACCTCGTATTCGATTTCACCGTCGACGACCACAGGTTCCGGTGGGACAATCCTCCGGCTGACAAAGGGGTCTGGAACGGCTGGCTTGAGTAACGCCACATGGAACACGGGGTGAATCCGGAAAGACTCAGGCAATTTCAGCTCAAAAGTTACCTCGTTAATTCTTCTAATAATAGGGAAGGGACCCACAAACCTTGGTCCCAACTTCTTGGTAGGGCAGGCCATCTTCAGGTTTAGTGTGGAGAGCCACACCTGGTCTCCAATTTTAAGTTCAAGCTCCCCCCTTCTTTTCCTGTCAAAGATTTCCTTATTACGTTTTTGAGTTTTCGCCAAGGTCTCCTGCAGAAGCTTATTATTGGCACTAAAGAAGTTGATACTCTCCTGGACAGCAGGTACCGGGCTTTCAGGCAGGTCTTGGGACAAGAATGAAGGGTGGAAGCCGTAATTAGCAAAGAATGGAGACTGACTTATGGCAGAATGGATGGAATTGTTGTAAGCGAACTCCGCTAACGGGAGCAAGGAAGTCCAGTCGTCCTGGGAGAAGGACGAAAAGCAGCGTAAGTATTGCTCTAGCGTCTGGTTTGTCCGCTCTGTTTGCCCGTTGGTCTGCGGGTGGTAGGCTGATGAAAGACAGAGGTCAATCTTTAAAGCCCTGCAGAGAGCTCTCCAAAACTTGGATGTGAACTGCACACCCCGATCCGAGATAATATTCGCGGGAACACCGTGCAGCCTTACGATTTCCTTAATAAAAACCTCAGCGGTCTCTGCAGCAGACGGGGTGCCCTTCATTGGCAGGAAGTGGGCCATCTTCGTTAGCCTATCCACCACCACGAAGATAGTGGAGTGACCTTCTGATGGAGGAAGTTCTACGATGAAATCCATCGAAATCATTCGCCAGGGCCTCTCTGGAACAGGTAATGGCTTCATCAGACCCCAGGCCCTGGACTTGCTGTTCTTATTACGGGTGCAAATGACACAAGCTTCCACATACCTCTTGCAATCGGTTCTCAGCTGGGGCCACCAAAAGGAGCGCTTGACCAACTCGGTAGTCTTGAAGGCGCCGAAATGACCGGCCAACGGGTGGTCATGACATGCACTGAGGACTGATACCCGAGCTTCCTGGGGGACAAAAATTTTATCTTCATGCCAGAGAAGTTCGTCTTGGGTCAGAAGCGTGACATTTGGCGGAGGAGTGGCACCCACGGAGGCTTGTTTGATCAGGGACAATAAATCGGCCTGAAGAAAAAGAAAGTTCCCTGAGGCCAAGATGGTATCCGGGTGTGGAGTAGTCTCAGGTTCATTGTACATTCGGGACAGGGCGTCCGGTTTGGTGTTCTTGGAACCCGGACGATACGTTATGTGGAACAGGAACCTGGAAAAGAAAAGAGCCCATCTGGCTTGGCGTGGTTTCAACCTCTTAGCGGATTTCAAGTATTCCAGGTTCCTGTGATCCGTATAGATGAGGATTGGATGCGTAGCTCCCTCCAGTAGGTAACGCCATTCCTCGAGAGCCGCTTTAATGGCCAATAGCTCCCGATCACCGACATCATAGTTTGCTTCTGCCTCCGTTAATTTGCGGGAGAAAAATGCCACCGGGTGTAAGCGGGCCCTAGGACCATGTCTCTGGGAGAGAATTGCCCCAACCGCGATCTCAGAGGCATCAACCTCTAAAATATAGGGCCGGGTTGGATCAGGGTGTTTGAGGATGGTAGCTGACACGAATAAGTCCTTCAGGGTGGAGAAGGCTTTCTGAGCTTCTGGAGACCATTGGAATTTTAGACTCTGCCTGGTCAGTCTGGTGATGGGGGCAATGATAGTAGAGAACCCCTTGATAAATTTCCTATAGAAATTTGCGAATCCTATGAAACGCTGGACGCCTTTTCTGTCAGTGGGAGCGGGCCAATCCTGGATAGCGGAAACCTTCTGAGGGTCCATCTTGATGCCATCTACAGAGATTATCAACCCCAGGAATTGAATGCTAGATTGCTCAAAGGTACATTTCTCCGGCTTGGCGTATAACCCATGCAGACGAAGTCGGGATAGCACCTTCCTGACATGCTCCCGGTGCTCTGCCAGAGAGGAGGAGAAGATCAGGATATCGTCCAAGTAAGTGATGACGAACAGGTCTAGGTAATCCTTGAAAATGTCGTTAATAAAATGTTGGAACGTGGCGGGAGCGTTGCATAATCCAAAAGGCATGACAAGGTACTCGAAGTGCCCGAAGCGAGTACGAAAAGCCGTCTTCCACTCATCACCATCACGGATGCGGACCAGATTGTAAGCCCCCCGGAGATCCAGTTTTGAAAATACTGCTGCTGATCCCAGTCTCTGAAAAAGCTCCGGTACGAGTGGTAGGGGGTAACGGTTTTTGATCGTTATTTTATTAAGGGCCCGGTAATCAATGCAAGGGCGCAGGGTCTGATCCTTTTTTTCCACGAAAAAGATCCCTGCCCCTGCCGGAGAAGTGGAGGGACGGATAAATCCCTTCCTGAGGTTATCGTCCAAATAAGACTTCAGAGTCACCAACTCAGTTTCAGACAGCGGGAAGATCCTCCCAAAAGGAATTTCTGCCCCAGGAAGTAACTCAATGGGGCAGTCGTATGGCCTGTGAGGGGGTAAGGTCTCTGCACCCTTCTTGCTAAATACGTCTAGGAAATCGTGGTAGGCAGCGGGTACAACTTGGCGGGTTTCTTCGTCAGCTTCCAGACAGAACAAGGAAGAAGAAGAGGCCTGGTCGGTTCCCGGAAGGCAGTGTTGGAGGCAGTAAGGAGAAGGAAATCTCAGCTCCCCAGTGGTCCAGTCAATACAGGGGTTATGTGCCCTCAGCCAGGGCATGCCGAGAATGATAGGGGAGAGGGGAGAGGTGATAATGTCCAGGCAGAGTAATTCTTGATGGACTCCAGCAATTGTAGTTAACAGGGGTTGGGTCTGTTGGGTAACAGGTCCGGACTTGAGAGTGGAACCATCGGCCAGGTGTATAGAAAGACCCCTTGCCCTGGGCCGAAGTGGTATATTATGTTTAGAGGCAAAGGTTGAATCCATAAAGCCACTGCAAGCACCAGAGTCAATAATGGCGTTGGTCTGGACGTTCCCTCCTGGTAGCTGCAAAGAAATGGACACAGTCAAATGGGAAGCAGCACTAGGACAGTCTAATGTGAGGGCAGGAGAAACACGGAGGGACTTACGGAGCTTAGCAGGGCAATTGCGCACAAAATGTCCAGACCCACCACAGTAGAGACAGAGGTTTCCTTCCCGACGGCGCTGGCGTTCTTCAGGCGTTAAAGAAGGCCGGAGTAAACCCAGCTGCATGGGCTCAGGGAGGTCTTGACTGGTCGTGGTGGTAGCAGGAGGGATGAGATGAGGAGAGCTGGGGACTCGTGGAAGCATCCAGACCGGACGAGATGTGGTTGTAGACCGCTCCAGACGGCGTTCCCTCAGCCGTCTGTCAATTTGGATTGCCAGATCTATTAGGGCTTCTAGAGTCTCTGGGATGCCTACTCGGGCGAGCTCATCCTTTAATGGTTCCGATAGGCCCATCCGGAACTGGTAACGTAATGCTGCATTATTCCAGTCCGTGTCAGAGCTCCAGCGTCGGAACTCCGACACGTAGTCCTCTACAGGCCGACGGCCTTGCTGCAGCGAGTGCAGAGCTGCTTCAGCGGTGGCGGTTAACTGTGGGTCCTCGTACAACCGCGACATGGCCTGGAAGAAGGTGTCCAGGGTCTCGAGGGAGCGATCTTTTCTTTCAAGAAGACGGTGGGCCCAAGACTGAGGTTCACCGGTCAGCAAAGAGATCACATAGCCCACCTTAGTGGCCTCGAGGAAGAAAGTCCTTGGCTGTAGGGCAAAGAACAGTTCGCAAGAGTTCCTGAAAGACCGGAATTTCCCTCGATCTCCGGAAAATCTCTCGGGTGTAGGCACCCTGGGTTCGGGTGGCAGCATTACTACAGCAGGAGTAGCAGGAGATCCGGAGGAAGCAGGAGAGGAAGCGGATAGGGCCTGAACCCGTTCCTCCAGTTGACTGTAGCCTTCCTGTAAGCTTTTCACCGCTTGAGTGAGACCTGCGAGATGGTGGCAAAGTTCGTCCATTGGAGACGCTCCCTGCGTGGGCTCGGACATGGCTGTCCTGTACTGTCACGTACCTGGTGGTAGGAGCCCGGAGTGCAGGGAGCGGCCTCTCGTAAGCCTCTGGCTCGAGACCCCCTGAAGGTGAGAACAGGGGTTCTGGAGGGCAGAGGGCACAAGTGCCAAGTCCGTGAAGGTGGGCCTTGGTCAGGAACTGGCGTAGACAGCGAAGGACGAAGTCAGGTGACTCAGGAACGGTAAGACGTCAGCAGCTGGAAGCAAGCAGGTGGGCACCAACACGAAGTGGAACAGCAGGCAGAAGCGAAGTGGTCACAAGCCGGGTCGTCAACGGGCTGGCAGCAGAGGTACCGAAGGATAAGGCAGAAGAGTAGTCAGGAGGTCCGAAGGTCAGGGCAGGCAGCAGGCAGGATAATCAGGAACAAGCCGAGGTAAACAGAGACAGGAACAATCAGGCAAACAGAGCAACTCTCAGGAACGCTGTAGACAGGACAGCAACGAGCCCCTAGAGTGAATCACTTAAGAAGCCTTCTGGGCGCCAAAGACGGTCGCACGGCACGTCAGTTCGTGCCCACGTCAAACCGTGCAACCGAGCGTGGCCCCGCGCACCCGCGTGCGCACGTCTGCAACTCTGCGCACCCGCGTGCGCCCGATCGTACCAGCTCGCACTCGCGTGCGTACGTCTACAACTCTGCGCACCCGCGTGCGCCCGAACGTACCAGCTCGCACCCGCGTGCGTCCGCTCGCGCCAACGCGCGCCCGGGAAGACCCATCAGCGCTCAACGGACCGACATTGTGGGTAAGTCTTCCACGGGCTGCAGGGACTCGGGACCGACCATGACAGGCTCATTCCTGCACTCCAAATAGAGTATATGGGAGAGGTTTCAATGTTGTGGCACCAGCAAGCAGTGCATAAGGCCCAATTTTTCAGCCCCTGTTTGACAGGGGCATGCAATTACAATTCTTGATATAATATTTCATAGCAGGGCCCGTTCCTGTGCCCACCGAGAGTAACTGTGAGGACTTATAGTGTTGTGGCACCAGCACCACCACCACAACCACCAAAGGCCCAATTTTTCTACCACTGTTCAACAATGGCATGTAATTACAATTCTTGATATAATCATTCACAGCAGGGTGCTCCAGCAAGAGTCACTTTGAGGGCTTACAGTGTTGTGCCAGCACCAATACCTTGCTCCGCCATTTCTGCAGAGCATATAGGGCAGGCCCCTACTTTCAAACATCCAACTTACAAACGTCTCCTACTTGCAAATGGAAGGAGACAACAGGAAGTGAGATGAAAAAAGACGGAAAATTAAACAGGGGTGATAACCCTTCCCTATGTTTTCCAAAAAGCTTAAAAATTAATTTTTTGACTGGAGCTACACTTTAAAAATGTACCAGTTCAAAATTACAAACAGATTCTACTTAACACAACAAACCTACACAGTCCCTGTCTTGTTTGCACCGCCTGTATACTCCTGTTCTGAGTATATAGGGCCTGGGGGCCCCACGCCATTCTTTTTTTAATATGGGTACAGGGTTCCCCTTAATATCCATACAAGACCCAGAGGGGCTGGTGATAGGCAGGGGGGGGGGGGGCTACCTATGCCATTTTTCTCAATGATTTCATTTTCCTTATTGCCGGAACCAGATATTACATTAAAACTGCAAGCAGTTTTAAATGACTTTTTTTCCGTTAAATGTCATTTTGTGCAGGGACTGTTCTAAACATGACAACCCCAGGCACAATATTTAAAGGAATATTTCACTTTTTTTCACTTTAATCGTCATTAAAATCAGTGCTCCCGAAAAACGACAGTTTTTTAAAACATTTTAGGCATTGGCCCATGTCCCCTGGGGCAGGGGCCAGATCCCCAAACCCTTTTTAGGACAAAATCTTCCATATTAGCCATTAAAATTAACACTTTTTATTTTGAACGTTCGAGTCCCATAAAGTTTGCACAAATTTTCGATCCGTTCGAAAGTTCTGGTGCAAACCGAACCGGGGGGTGTTCGGCTCATCCCTAGTGGCTATGAATAGTTTTTTCTCCTCCACATAATGTTATATTTTTCTAATGTTCAATTACCTTAAATGCTTTTTATCTCTTTTATATTATTATATCAGTAACTTAATAATATAAGTATATTTTTATAGTATTAACTACTATTACATTTATTTCCTATTACCAATAATAAGAGCAATCATGGGTGGAGTTGTCAATTAACAATTTTTAGAATAGAAATGTCTACACTCTCTGTACAATGCCTAGTGTACTGACTATGTAGTACATGGTTAAAGCCTCTCGTAGGATCATTGTTAGGAATTAAGGGGTACCATCATCCTGACAATACAATTGATGAAATATTAGGGACAGCCCCCACCGTAACCCCATAAGGAGGAAAATGTACTATCTTGGTATCCAAAAATGGTTGACAACATTTTTTATTTGTACAAACATGTTTTTAAACGTAAACATATATCTGCAATCATAGTTAAAAAAACAGTGTGCAATAACATCTTTGATAGATATAGTGTTCCACGCTGGGGTAAATAATCTCAGTATCCTTAGATAAAACTGGGGAGAAAAGATGTAATCAGTTCACAATGTAAAGTACAGCCTCTACATGTTTTGCGTAATTGCCCACTTATTCAGGAGGAATTATACAGAGTGACATCTGCAGAAAAGCATCATAACAAACAGTAAAAAAAATGTGTGGTAAATATTAATGAGGGCGAAGGGGGGTCTTTGAGTTTTTTACCAAAAGGAACCAGAAGCCAGTGACAGTGAGAACCAGGGGAACCCGAAGGTACTCCATGGCGGACATGGGGAGCAGATAGCCAGCACACATACTAATGAGTTATTCAAAAACTGAAAATAGAAGAATAGAAATATTCTATGACCAGTATGTACCTTGCCATGAAGCCTCCCGATGTAAACTAATACAAATAATGGGGGTATGAAAAAGTTGAAAGGGGGGAAAAAAGAAAGAGAAGAAGGGGTAAAAACTACGATAGAGAAAGGGAACATGCAATAGAAAAAACATACATAAAGGGTGGAGTAATCCCTGAAAGAGGGGAAGGGGGGATAAAGCGAGGGGAGGGGGGGAAGAAGCAAGGGATAAAGGATGGGAGAAAGAAATATTAATGGGAAGAGAATAAAACAATTGCAAATATAACACTGCTGATGCACTAACCTCTATGACAGGGGTACCTAACCAGTGACCCGGGGGTCACAGGTGGCCCGCGGAGCCCTTTGATGTGGCCCTCGACCTCCTGCTCTAAGATGGCAGGTTGACAAGCCCAGATCACGGGTTGTCGACCAGCCATCCCAGAGCAGCAGTTTTGTGAATGAAGACACTGGTAGTGGCAGCAAGTGGCTGCGGAGCAGAGCCACATAAGCCGATGCTTTCTGTATGGTGCCCGCTCCTGTTACAGGCGGAGTGATACCAAATTCACTCCGCCTGGGACAGCAACAGCCAGCAATACCATAATGGAAGACGGTTATTAAAGGTAAGTTTACTACTAAATTCACAGTATATATGGATATATCTGTTTTGCAGTGGTTACTGGGCTGCTTTTAAACTGATCTGCAGGTGCAGTGCATTGAGCCATAGACTTCTGTTATTACCTGCAGGTTTGTTGCGCCTTCAGAAAGCGCGCCACACCTGCAGAATATAATAGAAGTTTATGGCAAGGTGCAGCTAAGCTGCAAAATATCCACAGGTTCACTGCGCTGCACCCGCGCTTTGGGGAAATCGCAGGGCATCAGTGTGAAAGCAGCCTTAGGCCCCTTTCACATGATTGGTCCGACCCAATTGGACTTACTATTCACCTCTATGGAGCAGCAGATGTAAACATGTGTCTGTTTAAACCCGCCTACCTAAAAAAAACAGAAAGGGATTTGCCCCTTCCGTCTGGACGAATCGGATTGGATCAGAGGGCCCATAGAGTAGAGTGGGCTGTGTCTGTGGACACGGACCTGTCATCCTCCCGCTCCACTCATTGTGGTCTGCGACCAGTTACCAATTCAGTTAAGTGGCCCTCGCTCTTCAAAAGGTTGGACACCCCTGCGCTATGATAATAGAGAAAAAATATACTAATATTCCCCGGGGAGGGAACGGTAATACCACCGCCACTGGACACCCCACCAGAATGGGTGGATCAACAAGATTTGATTTGCACAAATATCCCTCAAAGGGTTACCACCATAAAGTCTATTGAGGTCTTTTGAGGTCTAAAGATCAATACATTTCTCTATTATGATTTAAAACTACAGTAACACTTTCGGTTCAGGCTTCGCATGAGGCAGCTGCGCCTCTCCACAGCTCCCACAGCAGTGACCCACATCGGCCTTACAGCCGGTCCTGGGTGTCCCCCTCGCTCCCCCATACCTCATGGACCGATTCTTGGAAAAATCGGATGCCCACTTGTACGTGGCCGCGGTGGCACCTCTGGACCGGCCTCAAATCAAGCCTTCCTGGAGAACGTGGCAGGTGCACAGGCTTCAGACATGGAGGTGAGCGGGGACTCCTCTTCCCAACACACCACCGCCCCATCCACCCCATCCACCCCATCCACTGGGCCTGCCTCAATAACTCCCCTTCTAGCCTTACCAGGAGACAGCCTTACACATCCTCCCAGAGACGATGGTCACACTAACCGCATCGCTCATGCAGTTGCAGCCCTCCTATCCCCCATGATAGCGGCCTCAGTAGAAAAAGCTGTCAATGCTGGGATGACACAAATCAAGGCACAATTAAGCGAACACACCACCAGACTGAACGAGGTAGAACACCGCTTATCAAAGGTAGAAGATGAATTATATCAAGCTCAAGCCACAGAGCAATCGCAGGACAAAACAAATCAACATATCACCCAGAAATTGGATGATTTGGAAAACAGATCCAGACGGAGCAATCTGCGATTTGTGGGTGTTCCTGAATCGCTACCTATGGCGACTCTCACCGATTTCTGCTCTAAAAGCATCCCGGAGGCCATTGGCCTACCAGGCCCCTTCACAGTTGAGCATGCACACTGCATGGGGTCCTACAATGCAGAACACAAGTCTCCCTGTCCTATTATCACCAAATATCTCAACTACGCTGAGAAGGCCCTCATCCTCCAAAGATTTCAGCAATCTCCATCTCTTCAAATTGACGGCGTTAAAATCCTACTCTTTGCCGACTACTCCATTGAGGTCTCTAAAAAGAGGAAAGCCTTTCAACCAATTTGCTCGGAACTTTACAAGCAACAGGTCAAATTCACTCTGGCATTTCCAGCAATTCTCCGTCTCAAGTCAAGCAGAATCCTTCCTTCGTTCTCTTTGTGCAGACTCAAACCCCATCACACCATCCAAGTCAACCTCCAGCCTCCAATCTCTGGAACACAGGAGCCCACAAAAGGATTCTCCCAAACACTTTCGGGCCTCAGCACCTGACTGAGGGCCCTACTACCATCCTGATTTGTCTGTGCATTTATCTCAGGTCCTATGGCTTGTTCTGTTTTCACTTATTATAGTGCTCTTCCCTCACAATCTGACTCTCCTAATGGTACCCCTACGGGCTGCCTCTGACCTTCGGTCACTAATAAGGGCTTAGGGCCCTCTGCCTGTCTTTTACTGCTTTGTGTTTACGTTTTATGGTTTTATTTATCATACCTTACGTTACTGCCATGTTTTGTGTTCCGTTTGATGCTGCACTTCTAATTTTTCTCACTGTGTAATATCCCCCACCCCTAGCCTCCGACATACCCCAGGTCATCCCTACGCCTCATCGGCCTTCCTGGGACACTCCAGCTTCCTTTCATTGGGGTCCTGCATGGGGAGCTGAACTACACAGTGAACTCATGCGGAAAAAAGAGAAGTTTATCCGAATGTATGATTTACTTGATTTTCTTGTCCTGCCGTTTCCCCGCTTCTCCCCCCTTCATTCTCCCCGGGTTCTTTATTATACATCTCTCACCATTATTTACATAAGGGTTCTTCAGACACACCTCTCCTGCCTGCCTCACATCAAGATATACCTATGCTGTCTTTCTTGTACTACTAGAGCTACAAACTTTCTGCATATACACCCACTCTCTCCTCCAATCTTAAGGTCATCTCCTGGAACGTGAAGGATCTTCGTTCTCCTCACAAGAGAATGAAGATTCTTTGCCACCTTAAAAGACTTAAAACCTACATAGCCCTGTTGCAGGAAACCCATCTCCAAGCATCTGATTTCCACCGCATGCAAAAACTCTGGGTCGGGACGGTCCTTGAGGCTGAATCGGTAGGAAAAAAAGCAGGTGTCCTCCTCCTGATTCATAAAAATCTTCAGTGCACAATCCTCTCTACACAGACAGGCGACCAAGGTCGTTTTGTTTTAGTGCGGGTTAAGATAGGATCCAAAGAAATTCTGATCTCTAATATTTATGCCCCCAACAATCCTAGTAAACAATTTTACTGTGAACTTTTCTCATGGCTTCTTAACAACACTCATCTGCCCCACCTAGTAGGGGGTGATTTTAACAACATCATGCATCCTTCAGGTCCTCCCCTAAACATCTCAAGTCGGGCCTCACACCTTCTACTCCCACTCTATTTGCCTCCACCATGGACTCCCTACATCTCTTAGCCCTTGTACACACGGTCGGAGAATCTGTCGGAATGAGTCTTATCGGACCGTGTCGTCAGATAATCCGACTGTGTGTGGTATGCATCGGACTGATTCCGTCCGAATCTCCGTCCGACCCAATTTTCCAACATGTTGGAAATATTTCCCGACCAACTGGGCCGGACGGACCTAATCCGATCATGTGTACAGCATTTTCCTCGGACCAAGTGCCACGCATGCTCAGATCAAATTCCTACATCAAAGCTATTGGCTACTAGCCTGAATGTAGTCCCATCATAACGAAATTACGTCATCACGTTCTGAAAGATCGGATTTTTCGCCAACTTGGCCCGACCGTGTGTATGCAACAGTTTCGGACACAATATCCGACGGGCAAAATCCGACGGATTTGGTTGGCAAAATCTCCGACCGTGTGTACGTGGGCTTAGACTTATGGCGGCTGTCACACCCTAAAAAATCATAGGCATTCAAAAGGAAAAAAAAAGGAAACTGAAATATAAAAGCAAACGTGTTGCCTGTGTGGCTAGTATATTACTATATAAATCCAATAAAGTGCTGATATGCGAATCAAACCACCAAATAGAATATATATTCACACTTATAAATATCTTAAAAAAATATATGTATAAGTTAATAAGAATAAATAAAATTGTCCGTGTGAAAAGAAGTGAAATAAATGAATAAAAAGTATAATCAATGCCAAAAGTGAAAGTGTCACTCAAAGTGAAAATCTATAAAACAGTGAATAAAATCCTCCACACGATGGTGAAACAGGCATCACACATATGTGACAGGCAGTATCCAAGACAATAGCGGTGATATCCAGGTGTCTACTGAGCACACTAGGTAATTACCTTACAGCTGTAAGGTGTACAGCATGTATAAACTCCTAAAGAGGAGAGACAGGGAAGGAGCCTCGGTTTTTCTTGTGTCCTCACCGCTTCTCCATACGAGATTTATATCCAAGAAAACTCCAAGGAGATGCTCAAAATATAAATATAGAGTCCACCATAGTGCAGTAGTTTGTAAATAACACCAATTTTATTCCAATTAAAAACTACTCACATAATTCAAACGAATAGTACACAGTGAAATGAGTTACGAGCGTCCTGCTCGTGTGTGAACATCACTTCCGGTGTCCGTCGCCTTTCCTACGCGTTACGTCACTGTCACATATAGGGATGGCCGAACGGTTCCCCCGGCGGTCGTTTCGTGGTGAATTTCGGCTGTTCGCGGTCCGCCCAATCGGTGGACTATTGCCGCCGTTTGCCCGGCGGACTTCCGTGTTTACTGTGTAAAAGAACTTTGACCTATGATGACACATCCATCATGGGGTACAGGACAGCCAATTGAGACATTACAGCACACGGACACTTGGATATTCCCCCTAACTTATAAATAGACCCGATCCGGTGGCCATTTTACATTCTTTCTTCTGTAGGGAGAGGTTGCTGTGTGGAGTAGGGAGAGACTGCAGTGACCCAAATCGCTAGTTATTAGGTCCACAAAAGTTATTTTCAGGACTGGTATGGTATAGGTGTTAGGTGTAGTTCAGGATATAGGTTTGAGGCACTGCTGTGCTAGTGATTGTTGCAGCAGCCTGTCTTTTGTCAGTGTAGAGAGAGGGACGGGATGCTGTGTGCAGCAGGGACAGTCAGTTTAATCATTAGCTGTTACTATTAGGTCCACAAAAGTCCTTTTCAGGACTGGTATGGTAAAGTAGTACAGGATATAGTTTTGAGTGCTATTCAAGTTATTGTTCCAGCAGCCTGTGTTTTGTCAGTTTAAATAGGGACAGGCAGGAAGATGAGTGTGGCAGTGAGGGACAGTCAGTTTAATCAGTAGCTGTTACTATTAGGTCCACAAAGGTTCTTTTCAGGACTGGTGGGGTTGAGGTGCACTACTGCTGACTGCTGCCCTTCTGCTGCAGCAGTCCTTTATCAGTATAGGGACTGAGGTACAGTCTGCTAATCATTCACAACCTACTAGTTCCACAAAGGTCCTTATAAGGACTGGTAAGGTATAGGGTACTACAGTACATAGGGTTGGGTGAGGTACAGTCTGCTATTCCTTAAGGGCTGGTATAGGTCCACAATATATAGGGTTGAGGTGCACTACTGGTGACTGCTGCCCTTCTGCTGCAGCAGTCCTTTATCAGTATAGGGACTGAGGTACAGTCTGCTAATCATTCACAGCCTACTAGTTCCACAAAGGTCCTTATAAGGACTGGTAAGGTATAGGGTACTACAGTACATAGGGTTGAGTGAGGTACAGTCTGCTATTCCTTAAGGACTGGTATAGGTCCACAATATATAGGGTTGAGGTGCACTACTGCTGACTGCTGCCCTTATGCTGCAGCAGTCCTTTATCAGAATAGGGACTGAGGTACAGTCTGCTAATCATTCACAACCTACTAGTTCCACAAAGGTCCTTATAAGGACTGGTAAGGTATAGGGTAATACAGTACATAGGGTTGAGTGAAGTACAGTCTGCTATTCCTTAAGGACTGGTATAGGTCCACAATATATAGGGTTGAGGTGCACTACTGCTGACTGCTGCCCTTCTGCTGCAGCAGTCCTTTATCAGTATAGGGACTGAGGTACAGTCTGCTAATCATTCACAACCTACTAGTTCCACAAAGGTCCTTATAAGGACTGGTATTGTATAGGGTACTACAGTACATAGGGTTGAGTGAGGTACAGTCTGCTATTCCTTAAGGACTGGCATAGGTCCACAATATATAGGGTTGAGGTGCACAACTGCTGACTGCTGCTCTATACTGCAACAGTCCTTTATCAGTATAGGGACTGAGAGTTTTGTCACAGGGTCATTTAAAAAATGACAGGCAGAGGAAGAGGCAGGCCCTTCCGCAGGGGTGGTAGGGGTAGGGCAGGAACAACAGGCATAAGCCAAAGTGGGAAGTTGCAGAAGGAGCGTTTGATTACTTTAAAGGACGCACCAGACTTGGTTGAGTGGCTCACTCAGCCTTACTCTTCTGCACCCTCCTCATCCTCTCGATCTGCACCCTCTTCTTCACTCTCTGCTATGTGCACCCCCAAAGACACTACCACCAACAACACCACCACCACCACCACATACCTTCCGCTTGAGTCACGGGAATTATTTTCCAATCCATATCAAGACATTTCTGATGCGCAGCCACTCTTGGCATTGGATCAGGAAGAGGAGGTAGCAACAACCGCCACTCAGCAGTTTGACGACAGTACCCAGATCAGCCCAAGGAGGAGGTTGGTCCCCGGTGTTGCTGCCTACTCCGAGATCTCTACTTATAGCGGTGGGGAAGGTGACGTTGATGATGACGTGTCTAGTGATGTCACGTGGGTGCCCACAAGAGGGGAAGAGGAGGGGAGTTCTGAGGGAGATATGGACTAGCAGATAGGGAGGAGAAGCAGGAATAACTTACATTGCACAGGAGGGACAAAGCAGACTGCTAATGTATCAGGAGCGAGGCATCGACCACGTACGGTCACATCTGGCGCTCCCAGGACGCCGGCACATGGCTCCGCAGTGTGGGCTTTTTTTAACGTGTCCGCTGCTGACAATAGCGTTGCCATCTGCAATCTTTGCAGTCAACGAATTTGTTGCGGTAAGCCCAACACTCACCTAGGGACGACCACCTTAAGAAGGCACATGAGCAGCCATCACCGAGCCCAGTGGGAGCAACGGAACACACAAAGCCACACTCCAGGCTCTCACCGTCCAGCCTCCTCTTCTATTTCTCCTTCTCCTCTCTCCTCACAATTGTCCTCCACTCTACTTTCTATCAAGCCAAGCTCACGTTTTTCTGCAAAAAGGCAGGCTTCCGTAGGCCTAATGTTCGAGCGTAAAAAAATGATGACGCCGGATAACCCTCTTGCCCAACGGTTGACAGCTGGCTTGTCAGAACCGATAGCCTGCCAACTGCTGCCATATAAACTGGTGGACTCGGAGGCCTTTCGCAAATTTGTGGCCATTGGAACACCACAATGGAAGGTCCCAGGAAGAAAGTATTTCTCAGAGAAGGGCATCCCAGAGCTATATGGCCATGTTCAGCGGCAAGTGAATCTATCTCTGGCACACAGTGTCGGTGCCAAGATACATCTGACCACAGACACGTGGTCTAGCAAACATAGGCAGGGGTGTTATATCACTTTTACTGCCCACTGGGTGAACCTTCTGACGGCCGTCAAGCATGTAACCCGTGTAGATTTGGTTTTACCACCACGGATTGCATGCAGGCCTGGATCTTCTTCTCCCCCTACTCCTCCTACTCCATCCTCCTCCCTCTCCTCCTCGGCTGACTCCTCCTTTTCCGCTGCTAGCGTCTCTTTGGCTGCGCCCCCCAAGCTCCCCAGAACCTATTCGACATGCCAGGTGAGACGTTGCCATGCCGTGCTGCGTCTGTTGTGCCTGGAAGCCAAGAGCTTTGCGTTCACAGGCAGATCAGTGGCTAACACCGCTCAATTTGACAGTTGGTAAATTGGTGTGTGACAACGGTGCCAATCTGCTTAGCACATTGAAACAGGGCAAAATTACGCACGTGCCATGCATGGCACACATCTTAAACTTTGTCGTGCAGCGATTCGTTGTCAAATACCCTGGGGTCCAGGACATCTTGCGGCAGGCAAGGAAAATCTCAGCCCATTTCAGAAGATCGTACACGGCCATGGCTCGCCTTGCTGACATTCAGGACGACACAATCTGCCGGTCAGACGTCTTATTTGCGATTGCCCGACGCAATGGAACTCAACCTTCTATATGCTTGATAGGCTGCTCCAGCAGAAACGTGCAGTTAACGTCTACCTGTATGAACTCTGCGGCAGAACAGGTTCTGGGAAGCTGTTTTTTTTTCACCTCGCCAGTGGCTGCTCATGCGCGACACATGCAGACTTCTGCGGACATTTGAGGAGATCACAAAACTGGTCAGTCGCAGCCATGGCACCATCAGTGACATAGCACCTTATGCCTTCTTTATGGAGCGTGCATTGCGTCATGTCATTGATCAAGCTGTGGAGGAGCAGGAGCGGGAAGATGAGGAAATCACAATGCTGGCTACTCTATCTGAGACAAGTGAACAACAGGAGTCTGAAGAGGAGTCAGAGGAGGATGGTGCCGGGGCCGATGAGGAGGAGCAAGAAGAGCATGCTTTAAACCTTTCTGGGATCCCTGTTGTTGTGCGTGGATGAGGAGAGGAGAATGAAGAGGGCGACATTATCCTGGATGATGAGCAGGAGCCAGGCCACCATACCGCTTCCAGTTTAGTGCAAATGGGGGCCTTCATGCTCCAGTGTTTTAATAAGGATCCCCGTATAAAAAACATAAGGGTCAAGGACCAGTACTGTGTGGCAACGTACTTAGACCCCCAGTACAAACACAAAATGGTGGAAATGTTACCGCCGTCACAGAGGGCTGTCACAATGGAGCACTTCCAGGCCTTGCTTCGAGAAATGCTGCATTCTGCTTTTGCGTGCGCTGGCAGAGGAGCAATTCCCACTCCCAGAGAAGGATTTGCGGGCACCAATCCAACAGCGCCTGCAAGAAGAGGCCGGTTTTGAAGATGTGTTGGTGACTTCTGATATGAGGTCATTCTTTCAGCCGACCCATCGACAGGTGTCATCCGGATCCAGCATTAGGGAACGCCTAGACCGGCAGGTGTCCGACTACATCGGGTTAACGGCCGATGTGGACTCTCTGAGGAGTGATGAACCCCTGGACTACTAGGTGGGCAGGCTTGACCTCTGGCCAGAGCTTTCCCAATTTGCAATCGAACTGTTAGCTTGCCCCTCCTCCAGTGTCCTGTCCGAAAGGACGTTCAGCGCAGCAGGGGGGATCGTGACCGATAAGCGTACTCGCCTAGCTCATGACAGTGTTAACTACCTCACATTTCTAAAAATGAATGAGGCATGGATCTCGGAGGAATTCAACACATGTGACCAGTAGACCATGTATATGTCTATAAACGATTTTTTTAATCGAGCACACAGACCTTCTTTCTTCATTTGGCTCACTTCCTTGTCCAAAAAAAGCACACCGTACTATATGCCCGTACCCTCCTGTTTGAAGAGTTTTAGCGGTGTCATATTTCTACTGGGGCTGCTTATTATGAGGGGCTCCCACCATCCCTGTGCTGTGCTGACTTCCTCCTGGAGCTTCTTATTATGAGGGGCTCCCACCATCCTTGTGCTGTGCTGACTTCCTCCTGGGGCTGTACCTCTGCTGTGCATATTATGAGGGGCTCCCACCATCCCTGTGCTGTGCTGACTTCCTCCTGGGGCTGTACCTCTGCTGTGCATATTATGAGGGGCTCCCACCATCCCTGTGCTATGCTCATTATGAGGGGCTCCCACCATCCCTGTGCTGTTCTGACTTCCTCCTGGGGCTGCTTATTATGAGGGGCTCCCACCATCCCTGTGCTGTGCTGACTTCCTCCTGGGACTGTACCTCTGCTGTGCATATTATGAGGGGCTCCCACCATCCCTGTGCTATGCTCATTATGAGGGGCTCCCACCAACCCTGTGCTATTCTCATTATGAGGGGCTCCCACCATCCCTGTGCTGTGCTGACTTCCTCCTGGGGCTGCTTATTATGAGGGGCTCCCACCATCCCTGTGCTATGCTGACATCCTCCTGGAGCTGCTTATTATGAGGAGCTCCCACCATCCCTGTGCTGTGCTGACTTCCTCCTGGGACTGTACCTCTGCTGTGCATATTATGAGGGGCTCCCACCATCCCTGTGCTATGCTCATTATGAGGGGCTCCCACTATCCCTGTGCTATGCTCATTATGAGGGGCTCCCACCATCCCTGTGCTGTGCTGACTTCCTCCTGGGGCTGCTTATTATGAGTGGCTCCCACCATCCCTGTGCTATGCTGACATCCTCCTGGGGCTGCTTATTGTGAGGGGCTCACACCATCCCTGTGCTGTGCTGACTTCCTCCTGGGGCTGTACCTCTGCTGTGCATATTATGAGGGGCTCCCACCATCCCTGTGCTATGCTCATTATGAGGGGCTCCCACCAACCCTGTGCTATTCTCATTATGAGGGGCTCCCACCATCCCTGTGCTGTGCTGACTTCCTCCTGGGGCTGCTTATTATGAGGGGCTCCCACCATCCCTGTGCTATGCTGACATCCTCCTGGAGCTGCTTATTATGAGGAGCTCCCACCATCCCTGTGCTGTGCTGACTTCCTCCTGGGACTGTACCTCTGCTGTGCATATTATGAGGGGCTCCCACCATCCCTGTGCTATGCTCATTATGAGGGGCTCCCACTATCCCTGTGCTATGCTCATTATGAGGGGCTCCCACCATCCCTGTGCTGTGCTGACTTCCTCCTGGGGCTGCTTATTATGAGTGGCTCCCACCATCCCTGTGCTATGCTGACATCCTCCTGGGGCTGCTTATTGTGAGGGGCTCACACCATCCCTGTGCTGTGCTGACTTCCTCCTGGGGCTGTACCTCTGCTGTGCATATTATGAGGGGCTCCCACCATCCCTGTGCTATGCTCATTATTAGGGGCGCCCACCATCCCTGTGCTATGCTCATTATGAGGGGCTCCCACCATCCCTGTGCTGTTCTGACTTCCTCCTGGGGCTGCTTATTATGAGGGGCTCCCACCATCCCTGTGCTGTGCTGACTTCCTCCTGGGGCTGTACCTCTGCTGTGCATATTATGAGGGGCTCCCACCATCCCTGTGCTATGCTCATTATGAGGGGCTCCCACCATCCCTGTGCTATGCTCATTAAGAGGGGCTCCCACCATCCCTGTGCTCTGCTGACTTCCTCCTGGGGCTGCTTATTATGAGGGGCTCCCACCATCCCTGTGCTATGCTGACATCCTCCTGGGGCTGCTTATTATGAGGGGCTCCCACCATCCCTGTGCTGTGCTGACTTCCTCCTGGGGCTGTACCTCTGCTGTGCATATTATGAGGGGCTCCCACCATCCCTGTGCTATGCTCATTATGAGGGGCTCCCACTATCCCTGTGCTATGCTGACTTCCTCCTGGGACTGCTTACGGTGCAGGTGTCAGTGCTGTATATCACGGAGCAGGTGTCATTGCTGTATGTCACACTGCTGATGTCAGTGCTGTATATCACAGTGCTGGTGTCAGTGCTGTATATCACGGTGTTGGTGTCAGTGCTTTATGTCACGCTGCTGATGTCAGTACTCTCTATCACGTTGCTGGTTTCAGATCACTCTATCACGGTGCAGGTGTCATTGCTGTATGTCACGCTGCTGATGTCAGTGCTCTCTATCACGGTGTTGGTGTCAGATCACTCTATAACGGTGCAGGTGTTATTGCTGTATGTCACGCTGCTGATGTCAGTGCTCTCTATCACGGTGCTGGTGTCAGATCACTCTATCACGGTGCAGGTGTCATTGCTGTATGTCACGCTGCTGATGTCAGTGCTCTCTATCACGGTGCTGGTGTCAGTGCTGTATATCACGGTGCTGGTGTCAGTGCTTTATGTCACGCTGCTGATGTTGGTGCTCTATATCACGGTGCTGGTGTCAGATCACTCTATCACGGTGCAGGTGTCATTGCTGTATGTCACGCTGCTAATGTCAGTGCTCTCTTTCACGGTGCTGGTGTCAGATCACTCTATCACGGTGCAGGTGTCATTGCTGTATGTCACGCTGCTGATGCCAGTGCTCTCTATCACGGTGCTGGTGTCAGTGCTGTATATCACGGTGCTGGTGTCAGTGCTTTATGTCACGCTGTTGATGTCAGTGCTCTCTATCACGCTGCTGGTGTCAGATGACTCTATCACAGTGCAGGTGTCATTGGTGTATGTCACGCTGCTGATGTCAGTGCTGTATATCACGGTGCTGGTGTCAGATCACTCTATCACGGTGCAGGTGTCATTGCTGTATGTCACACTGCTGATGTCAGTGCTGTATATCACGGTGCTGGTGTCAGTGCTGTATATCACGGTGCTGGTGTCAGTGCTTTATGTCACACTGCTGATGTCAGTGCTCTCTATCACGGTGCTGGTGTCAGATCACTTTATCACGGTGCAGGTGTCATTGCTGTATGTCACGCTGCTGATGTCAGTGCTCTCTATCACAGTGCTGGTGTCAGATCACTCTATCACGGTGCAGGTGTTATTGCTGTATGTCACGCTGCTGATGTCAGTGCTCTCTATCACGGTGCTGGTGTCAGTGCTGTATATCACGGTGCTGGTTTCAGTGCTTTATGTCACGCTGCTGATGTCAGTGCTCTCTATCACGGTGCTGGTGTCAGATCACTCTATCACGGTGCAGGTGTCATTGCTGTATGTCACGGTGCTGATGTCAGTGCTCTCTATCACGGTGCTGGTGTCAGATGACTCTATCACGGTGCAGGTGTCATTGCTGTATGTCACGCTGCTGGTGATCATCTCCTGCACCCTCTTCTTTGCCTACCCTGACCTTCCCTCTCCTCCGTTGCCTTCATGCGCTCCACAGTCCTGAATTGTCACAATTTCACATATAAAAAAAGAATGCTTGTAGTTGTCGATCCCAGATTCAACTCATACATGTGTTATGTCATTGGCCATGTGGTGGGACTATGTTTGCACAGCTAGTAATTATTTTGTGGCTGCAAATTTGACCTGTAGGTTTGCAAAGTTCGCCTGCCATTTAAGTCAATGGGGCCCGTCGCGAACGTTGCGGTTCGCAAACTATCGGCGGCCCGCTTTCGTGAAACGTCCCGTCGGAAGTTCGTCCATCACTAGTCACATATAGGTACTTCGACCTGGAGTCAAAGTCATGTGACAGTGATGTAACGCGTAGGAAAGCAGACACTTGACAAGTTGGATCTTCCCCCTCACCCCAACCTCTGGCGCTTCCCCTCCTTCCTTCGTAATAATGCTGACTTCCAAAAATACATGGAACAAGCATGGTCAGATTATTCTACTGCCAATTCCCCTCACACAGATGAGCCAAACCTCTTCCGGGATGCTGGTAAAGCATACCTCAGGGGTCGGATCATATGCTATGCCACTTCTTTCAAACAGAATGCACTGAAGAATCTTTTATTTATTTATTTATTTATTTTTTGTTTACAAACGATTTAGGTTACATATGGCACATATATATGTACCCTTACTACATCTGACTCCGCTGTGGACAGGGACGAATGGTTGACCGCCAAGTTCGCCTTCGATACTTGGGCAGATACTCTTGAACTCACCAAGAAGGCACACTTGGACGCTACTCTCCACAAAATTGGCAATAAAGCCGGGAAACTTCTGTCCAGACTCTGCAAGGGCATGACCCGTCCGACCCATATCTCCTCCTTATGTGACCACATGGGAACTACCCATTCCACCCGTCAGGCCATAAACAAGGCCATGCTGCACTATTACCCTGCCCTATATGCCCCCGATCCAATAAACAAGGACTTAGCCCGCTCTTTTCTAGAGAAAATGAAACTCTCCACCATCTCCCCCACTCACTTAGAAACCCTTAATGCCCCCATCACTCTCAATGAAATAGAAGACACCATTCGAAACCTTCATCCGTCTAAAGCCCCTGGCCCCGACGGTTTCGCTAGTGAGTTTTATAAGACCCTTCTACACATTAGAGCCCCTACACTCCATTCGGTTTACTCTGGCATTTGGGTGGGTGGTCCCTATCTTCCGACAGGCAACCAAGCTCTTATTAAGCTCCTTTCTAAGAAGGGCAAGGATTCGTTGGAGCCGGGGTCTGGCTTTGTGAAAGGGCGCATGGCCACCTTGAACATCCGCAAAGTCCTTTTGGCCCTCAAGCAAGCCAAACACGATCCCAAAGGTGATTACACCATCATCACCTTAGAAGCAGAAAAAGCCTTTGACAACGCCAGGTTCGACTGGCTTTCACTGTCACTCTCCAAAATGGGGTTCTCAGGCCCGTTCTGCCACATCATCGATTCCATGTACACATCTCCCACAGCCAGGCTGGTTGCAGCGGGTCTTCTCTCAGAAGGCTTCCGCCTACACAAGGGGACCAGACAAGGCTGCCCCCTTTCCTCCCTACTGTTCAATATTGCCCTGGAACCACTGTCTAGATACCTGTCCCAGATAGCCCCTTTACAGGGTATTAAGTTAGGCGACAATGAATTACGTACATCCCTTTTTGCTGATGATGTCCTCATCTTTACATCCAATCCCTCCGCACATATACTTACCATAACATTTTTTTTGACAATTTCAGATTCTGTTTCGGTCTGCGTATTAACTACTCCAAAAGCGAAATCCTTCCTATTGGCACACATGTCACACCTCCCTGGGCTCACCGGTCCATATTCACAGTGGCCTCTTCCCACATCACATATCTGGGAATAAAAATTGGGAAACTACCTCTCGCTCCTGGGAAGGTGCCACCTCCTCAAAATGGTAAGCTTCACCAGACTACTATACCCAATGCAAACTATATCGTTACTCTTAAAACACAAGGATGTTCATTTCCTTAACTCTTCCATTTCAACATTTCTCTGGCATGGCAAAAGACCTCGTATTGCTTTAAAAAAAACTGCACCTTCCCAGGAGCAACGGGGGCATTCGTCTCCCAAACATACGTTTATACAATTTAGCTTGTCTGTTAAGGACCAGTCTAGACTGGATAACTCAATCTTCCCGGTACTCTAATCATAGCCTGGAATCCACAATGGCCCACCCCTATTCCCTGGTGGCCCTTCTGCACTGCAGATGGAAATCTGTCCCTTCCCTATTCCAGCACAACTTTCTCCTACGTGACAAGGAAATCTTCCCCCCCATTCCAGCACAACCTTCTCCTTCGTGACACAGCCGTAGCCTGGAGGGAAACCAGGAAAATTCTCAAACTTTCCCCCTTCGTCTCCCCATATCTACCAATACAAGGGAACCCAAACTTTCTCCCAGGCCTGCACTACAAATGCGTCTCAGACTGTCAAAAGTGGGGTCTCTCAAATTTCTCCTCCTTGTGTAACCTGGACACTGGGATTCCGTTACCCTTCCAGATCTTGGCAGCCTCTTTCTCTCTTCCTCCAGTCCATTCTTTCTATTATCAACAATGCCTCAGCTTCATGTCTCATGCTTGCAAAGACGAATCCCGGAGATTCCAGCACAGTTTCACTGACCAGTTGTTACAAGGTGGCCAATACAAAATATCGGATATCTACAAACCTCTCTTGTGAGACTCATCCCCATCCCTGTCTTCCTCATCCATCACCAACTGGGCTCCAGATTTTCCGGACCCTAATCTAGTGGACAAAATTCTGATTGGGCTACAAAAAGTACTCTGTCTAACCCCCAACGAAATCTGGAGAGAAACCCAGCTCAAGATTGCTCACAGGGCTCACATCCCGTTCCTCTCCCCCAAAACAAACCGAGATGGGGCATCATGCCCCCTTTGTCAGGAACTGAAACCACATCTCTCTCATTGCTTCTGGTTCTGTCCAGCCATTTCTACATTTTGGGATCAAGTCCTTTCCTTCATCTGGGCAGCAGCCATGAGGGGGAGGAGTCTAATGTTGGAGCGTGCCTGCACCTAACATGCTCAGGTGGGGATCGGGTCTCCCCTCACAGCCGTGATGCTGCCACTCGATCCCGCCTGACTCTGGCTCTGGCGTACCCGCTGTAGCCTCTCCCCACTCTCCCTCCATTATCCATTCCCTGTGGCGGTGTCTTTAGCTGGATGCTCCGTGCGGACGTAGGATCTTCCGTCTAAGGGACTGTCCGACGAAGCGGAGGAGAGCCTCGGGGAAGGACGTTGTCCGTGACCCCGTGAGAGGGGCGGTATCCTGAACGAGGTCAGATATCTCCGGAGAAAACTGCAGCTCCAGGCGCCCTCTGCTGCTGAAGGAGAAACAGCGCTACTAGGAGAACTGCCTTGGAGTGTCAGAGCTGAAAGAGGAAGACCCCAAGGCTCCACGAGGTGTTTCTGTGTCTCAGCAGACCCAGCGGAGGACGCCCAGAGAGAGAGCTTGCTTAAGGGGTATGTGGATTTATATTAAGAGCTATTAAAAATCCTTGAAACCCTGAAAAATGGTCATGTGGAAGTCCTTCTAAGCCACAGATAGGAAGAAGGTGAAGGTGAACAAGTTGCTGAGGTTAGTGCTGCAAATATCTATGCTGTAATTTATTGGAAATCCATGGAAAATAATAAAAGCTCCATCTCTTAACACCAACTTAAGAAACTGCTTGTTAGGCGTTGCAATAAGAATTTAAAAGGAGAAGTAGAAACAAAAATAGACAATGTGTGCTTAAAGTAACTTTATAACATTGCTCCCCATCAGACTTTGATAGCAAATGTATATCATACAGGGGTTGCTAGCAACACCAGGCAGAATACAGAACCAGCAGCGGTACAGTAATATATATAAAAAAAAAACACTTACTGTGCTGTGTGAAGCCTATATGATCTCATTTTGAACAAAGATAGACTGCAAAAAAACAACAAAAAACATGTGTATGTAATTACCTGGCTGCAGTGGAACGAAACTAAATGGAGTAAATGTATTGCAAAGAATAAGGTGGTTTTTATGTTTGGAAAGTGTCCTTGAATATTGGTATTCATCTGCATTGCCCTTGTATATTGACTTTCATCTTAAGTAAACACTAATGTCTCCTAGTGGACGGGCATAACCAGGGATCAATAATAGTGACCGAAAAAAAAAAACAGTGTGAGAACAGAAGCTACTGAAAAAAAAAATACATATATATACATAAATAAACTACCGTAATCTTAGATATAGGAAGAATGGAATACGCCTTTATATCATCGCAGTGTATAAGTATCTATTTTAAGAAGCGGGGAAATAGTCGCTGGGAGAAAATAGATACTTTAAACAGATACCAATAATAAAACAAAAAAAACTAAAATAATAGTGATAAATCGGACCGAGTAAGTGTGCTCGGACAAATGAAGGGAAAGATACCGAAGATGGGAGCCATCCCTAAATCACCTCGGCGGAGCCTGGTCACTAGCCCTGGTCCAATGAATAAATGTTACGCAAACTGGGGTAACGGAGAAACAACAGCCAGAAAAACAACAATATACAAGAAGTTCTCAAGCTGAAAATAAAGATAAAGATAAAAAGGAAAAGGGAGGGGCGTGGCTTGCCTTGGAATGAAGATGGCTGCTTAACTCCCGAGCTCCGTCTAGCCTGTGGCCTGTAATCCTACTAGCGGGGGATTCTACCAGCGCACACCGCTCAAATCATGGGCACCTCTTCCCGGAGCCCTTCGACATCCCGCCCCCGCTCTCCGAGAGACCTGAGCACTCGCACAGCACCTACTATCCCGGAACTTTTCCGGACCCAGGGAGCAAACATGGCGGTGAATTCTCCTGCCCGTGGCCATGTCGGCATTACACTTACTCCTACGGACACACCGCCAATGCCAGGATCCACTCTTCCTCCACACCATCAACACCCTAGCCTACAAGACCTGAGGGCGGTAGCGACGGACATAAAAGATACGCTTACAGCAGCTATCTCGGACCTCCGCCGTGAACTTCAAGAGATCTCAGGCCGCGTACACGCGGTGGAAACCCAGGCCTCACAACACCAACAGGCCATCCACAGAACCGACCGTCAAGTGGATACCCATACCATGCAGCTCCGTGACCTTCAGCGGCACGTCGAGGACATTGACAATAGAGGCCGCAGGCATAACCTCAGGGTGCACGGCCTACCTGAATCCATCGACCAAGAGCAGTTGATTCCTGCTGTGACTTCCATCTTTAACCAACTCCTGGACAGGCCGCAGCAGACTGCCATCGCTATGGAGCGTATACATAGGGCACTGAGGCCCAAAAGCAAAGAAGCAGACCCACCAAGGGATGTCATCTGCCACATTGACGATTTTGCGATTAAGGAAGATATCCTCAAAAGAGCCCGAGACCAACCAGGATTATCATACGAGGACAACCCTATTCACATCTTTCAAGACTTATCGGCGATCACGCTGAGACACAGGAGAGATTTACGCCCGTTGTTAGAAATCTTGAAGAATAGGGACATACGGTACCGTTGGCGGTTTCCGTTCGCTCTTCAAGCCACATACCTTGGACGCACTGCCACCCTGAGGGTTCCGGAGGAGCTAGATTCGTTCTGCCGTGTGCTGGACATCCCATATATAGACCTACCAAACTGGTATGCTGACTTCCAAATCCCGGTTCGTAGCGGCGGCTACCCGGACCATGAGAGCATGGACTTTCAAACCCCAAATCCACGGAGGCGAAGATCCCCATCTCTAAGCAGAACAGGGGGAGGATCCCGCATCAGACACCCACCAGCGAGCCCAACTGCAGCACCGCTACCAAGGAGGGCACGCAGGGACCGTTAAGCCGGTCAGTATATTCTCCTTATGTTCAACCTCTGTCTAACGTTATAATTTCCCCAGTTACAGACTGTCATCACACCTCTGTGATTTTATTTTAAGACTCCCGCTCCTATCCTCTTTTCCATGCTAACAGAATATACGTATACATTGCTGTCACATACCTTCCCCCAGCGATCTTAAACTGCCTATGCCGCTATGATTCTCTTATTGGAAGACGCAGGCAGCACGTCTCTTTCAGCCCTTTTCCGCATATGTAGACTAAGATCCCTCCTGTCGAGAATGGAAACGATCGTTTTCTTTAGCAAAATCTGTCGGACTCTACGAAAGCCACATGCCGTCGGTGATACTTTCGGACAGCTTCCCAACGACTTAGTTAGGTGTATACTTAATAAAAAAGAAGGGACTTGCAAACGTACTCACGTGTGGATGGATACACGTAACTTTACACCTTCGATCAGAGGGGACGTTGCAACCTGAATATTAGTCCCAGACTTTTGCTTTAAATACCTCACATTGGCACCCTAGCCCATTCAGCATGCCCGGCTTCGGAATCCATGGAAACAGAAAGATCCTCATTCGACAGGTTGGACTGCATCTGAGAATGGGGGTATACCGACAAGACGGAACTATGCTTATGAACTCGCACAGGAGGGCCTATTTACAGGTTTATGGTAAAGCTATATATATGGGGTTCCATTTTGCTCTACTGAAGCTAGTTGCTCTGAGGACATAGGTAGTATTGCCTAAAGGCTTTGCTATGCCCATCCCCTATCAGTTACGCTGGAGAGGCACACGATATTTTTTCTCTCCCATGGGGTTGGGCAAGGCAAACCCCACGTTAGCTTGAGCCTAGCAGTTGTGAGAGACTAACATAGATGAGAGGCTTAGCATCACCCCTTGACACCTCTTGACTCCTCCATGATACTACAAGAGGGCCGCCCCCGGGGCTACAGTACTTTTTATAATAATAGAGCTGTCTTTTCCATTATGGTACTTAACTTCTAACCTTACATGCTGCCATATTTATGTCTTTCTTTAAACCAGGTTGTTATTCAGAAGACGGGGAGGATTATATGAGGATTTAAACACACGGGAGTGAGACAGTCCTCTTTGTATTTTGGTATTGTTTTTTTTAGTATTTTAGTTAGACATTGGTTCTGGTTTATGTTTTTCACCCTACTCCTCAGGCTTATGCTTCACCTGCCAACCAATACCATGTCCACAGGTCAGGTTTTTCATAAATTGATGTGATCTATGGCCTAGTCACTCTGTGTTAATAAGATCGCTTAGAGCGACATGCATGATAAATGAACGAACTGAACGGATGTGGTCTGATTATATGATAACCCCTTACTATTTTAAGCTTAGGATTGTATCCCGAAACAACCTTAGGCTCACGATATAAGATCAGCAGATGCTTAAAAGACATCCCCCAAACTTTATGACAATTTATTCTAACGGTTGTGATTCTGGCCGCAGGCTGGACAGTTTACAAATGATTTAGACACCTTACAAATATAGTTCTAGACCTCAGGTCTCTGGTACAAGAAGGCGGAGACCGTTGGCCTACCATCACATTACTATCTTGGTTAGAGTTTCGACTCTACAGACATTCGCTCTTCATCCAAGGTAGAGCCAACCCCACTGCAGTGGTACTTTTAGAGCTTAAAACAAGACATACCTCACAACACCACTGACCCTATCTGGCGACTGTACATAAATAGTCCGGGTGACCCTTCGGGGATTCCAAGGGACTTTCCAACGCCAGCTATACCTTAGTTGGTTCGACACCAGTCGATCAACTTCTTCCTCCACATCGAGTCAGCTCGGTTTTCTCTGTCTCCCCTCTCTCGATATAGACGGAGGAATTTCTCAGAGTTAGCGAGTTAAGTGTTTGGTACTTACTTACACTTAGGTTAGGGACAGACAAATTCATTACTGATTCTGATACTATCACTTTTCTTTAAACTCGGCTCGAAGATGTCCTCGAGCCCGAATCAAACAGTCCCCCTCAGAGCAAAAATTATTTCACTTAATGTTAAAGGTCTGAACGTCCCGGAGAAAAGGTCCAAACTCCTCCTCACTATGCACAGGAATAGAGCAGACATTATTTTTCTTCAAGAAACGCATTTCAAGACGAACTCAGTCCCAAAACTCCGTGACAATCGATACCCCATTGTTTTTCATGCAACCTCCCCTCTCACGAAGTCGAAAGGAGTTTCAATATTGTTTCAAAAAAATTGCCCCTTTCAACTCACTGATCAATTGATAGATGATAACGGCAGGTTCATCTTCCTTGAGGGTCAATATGCTGGCACAACAGTTACCTTAGTCAACATATATGCCCCAAACACCCAACAGGTCGCTTTTTTCAAAAAGATAACGACCTCACTAATCTCCTTTCAGGAAGGAATTGTGATCCTGGGAGGAGACTTTAATGCCCCCCTTGTACCCGTCCTAGACACGTCCACCGGCACATCTTCTCTTCCGTACAGAGCCTTGAAGGCTATTAACTCATCCCTAACTACTGTTTTGCTCCATGATACCTGGCGTACTTTAAACCCCGACTGTAGAGATTATACATACTACTCAGCCCCCCACGACAGATACTCACGTATTGACTTTTTATTCCTAACGCAGAAAGATCTACCACTACTACGAAAAGCTTCTATAGACCCAATGATCTTATCGGACCACCACCCAATCTCGATCACTCTACAATTCCCACTGGCCAAATCTTCAACTCCAATTTGGAGACTAGACTCCTCTCTACTTACCGACCCAACCATTCAGGCAGAACTCAATACCCATTTGAAACATTTTTTCACTGAAAATAAAGCTGAAGACACTTCCCCTTTAAATAACTGGGCAGCACATAAGAGTGTAATTAGGGGAATACTAATTGCAATTAAGGCCAAACGCAACCGCGAGAGAAAGAAGCTATATTCAGACCTTACCGCCCAAATTAAGAGACTTGAATCGGCCCACAAACATTCCCAAGCGGTAGCTACGCTTACAGAACTTACGGAAGCTCGAGCAAAACTCCTGGAACTATTAGATATGCAAACTAAACGCAAATATATCCTTTACAAGAAATCTTTTTACGAATACGGCAACAAAACTAGCAAATTGCTGGCCAGAGCACTTCAAATTAGAAGAGCCGCCAACACCATTCATTCTTTGACCGACGTCACCGGCAAAAAAATACACAAATCTGAAGATATAGCCAACCAATTTGTTAAATATTATACAAAACTTTATAATCTCTCCCACACGGCCCCAACGGTAGATCAATTGGCTTTACGACAAGAAAACATTAAGGAATTTTTGCATCACTATAGTCCCGCTCCCATTTCAGATGACACCGCTCGAGATTTAGACTCCCCCTTAACGTCGGAAGAACTCACTGTAGCTCTTAAGCAGCTTAAACCAGGGAAGAGCCCGGGCCCTGACGGGCTAACAGTGGCCTATTATAAAACGTTTGCAGATATCCTTTTACCACCTTTTCTGAAGGCATTCCGCTCACTCGCTGAACCGACCCATCCCCCTGCTGAATTTTTGCAAGCACACATAACGGTCATCCCGAAACCGGGCAAAGATCCCCTGGTAGTAACGAACTACAGACCAATCTCTCTATTGAATGTAGACCTTAAATGGTATGCCAAAGCATTAGCAAATAGACTTTTACCACTCTTGCCTCAGCTCATTAGTCCTGATCAAGTTGGGTTTATTCCGGGAAGGGAAGCTAGGGATAACACCCTTAAAGCCCTAAATGTCGGCCACTGGCTATCAATTTCTAAGAAACCTGGTTTCATGCTATCACTGGATGCGGAGAAGGCGTTCGACAGGGTGGCCTGGGACTATATGTCTGCAGTACTTACAGCTATACATATCCCGCCTCGCTTGTTGAATTCGATTCTAGCTCTTTACTCTGTCCCTACAGCAAAGGTTAGGGTAAATGGCCATCTGTCGGACGCCTTCTCCATATCGAATGGTACACGTCAGGGATGCCCTTTATCCCCCTTGATGTTCATATTAACATTAGAACCCCTATTAAGACGGCTCAGAGCTAACCCAGAAATTAAGGGAATCAACATTAAAAATCACACGTACAAGGTTGCAGCGTTTGCAGACGATATTCTCCTCTTCCTGTCCGCTCCACTGACTACCATCCCCAACTTGTTACGAGACTTCTCAGAATTTAAGATGCTTTCCAACCTACAGATAAACTTTGACAAATCTAGTGCCTTGAATATATCATTGCCCGACCCGTTATGTTCTTTATGCCGTACCAACTTTTCGTTCAAGTGGAAAGAAGCAGCGATTACTTACTTAGGAATCCAACTCCCAGCTTCTCTATCAAACTTATACACCTTAAACTACGCCCCGTTGCTACAAAAGATTGGTTCCGACCTTCAGAGGTGGTCCCCGGAGCAATTTTCTTGGTTCGGTAGAATAGCCATAATCAAAATGAATATTCTCCCACAAATTTTATACCTAATGCAGACTATCCCAATAAAACTTCCTCTTACATTCTTTTCAACATATTGCAAATTGTGTACACAATTTGTTTGGAACAAACGTCGTTCACGCCTAAATTTCTCCAAACTTACTTTACCTAAATTGAAGGGAGGAACCGGTCTCCCGGACATACACAAATACCAGGTGGCTTGCCACCTTACTAGGATTATCGATTGGCATATACATGCCCCGTTTAAGGATTGGGTTCGTCTTGAACAGGCCATGTCCCCTGACCCATTAACTTCTCTCCCGTGGCTAGATCATACTTACCAAGTGCGAACATATAAGTCTCACCCTCTGATAGCTCCAACACTGCACTCCTTCTGTTGGGCAAATACTCACCACAACATTTCCTCCACCAAGGGTCCAATGACCCCCCTTCGGGGCAATCCGGATTTCCCACCAGGTATCCACCCATCCTTTCCAACATTAAGGTGGCCATATAATACAGTTAGAGCAACACATTTCTTCCGCGATAATGTAATCCTCTCTAGGGAGGATTTGGCATCTCTCATAGAACAGGAGACCTTTCCATTGTGGGCATACCTACAGATCCGCCATTTTTTACTCAATCATAAAACCAGACCACAATGGTCCAGAGCCTTGACTACTTTTGAAGAACTATGCTACAAGGAAGAACCCCAGCGCCACTTAATCTCGTATACCTATCCACTGTTGTTTCAAGACAGTGATAGGAGTAACCTCCATATACAGCAAAAATGGTCTACCGACCTCCAAATGGAAGTTTCTGAAATTGACTGGGATAATATTTATAGGTGCGTCCATAAAGGATCGTTCAACGCCAACACACAAGAGACTGCCTTTAAAATAGCTTCCAGGTGGTACCTCACGCCCCATAAACTTCACATAATTAACCCCTCCATTTCCCAGATGTGTTGGAGATGTAACACGGCAATTGGAACATTTTTGCATATTTAGTGGTCATGCCCTGCCATACAAACATATTGGTCGGAAGTACACAAAACGATAGAAGAAGTCACGACCTATCACCTAGAGTACACTCCGGCCCAATTTTTACTGCACTACTCCGATCACTCAAACCACTCATACCATAAGTCTCTAGCCATGCACATGGTCAATGCAGCTAGAACCTGCATTCCACGTAAGTGGCGCTCCCCTGACCCCCCCCTACTCCGGGACTGGTTTCATTGCGTTAACAATGTGATGACAATGGAAGACCTGATCCACCAGGCCAATGATACTCCTGCAAAGTTCACAACTACATGGGCCTGTTGGATTCACTTTCAGACCACCGATCCGTATAAACGCCTTATGCAGATCTGACCGCATAGACTGAGACACAGACCTCTTCCATAGGAATTCAACCCTTAAACTGAAATCATTTCTCATTTCTCATTATCTAACCTCTTAGATTCCCTGGATTCGGATTTCTACAAAATCCCTTCTATATTTTGCAAATTTTTGTGTTGTTTTGTTCTACCCATACTTTCAAATAGCTATTCACATAAGTCGTCGATTTCCTCTGTATATACTCATAACAATTGGCATACCTTGGCAGAGATACCCATTTCACACAATACACCCTCAGAGACTCGATAAAACACCTTTGTTATACAGGTAGCGAGATAGCTACCATCTGATTGTCACACGATGAATTCTCTTTTGATAGTGTTCCTTTTTAGGTTGCGCATAGCATCCTGAAGTTTACTATTTTCTCCTGTTTTTTTTTCTCTTCTTGTTTGTTTGATGGCGACTGCGTTCGCCTGTATGTGTTAACAAATATAACTGAACTTTTGAATTCTATTGACTATGCACTGTTTAAACCTCCTGTATTGATGTATGCATCTTCAATAAAATGTTTTTGACAAAAAAAAAAAAGGAAAAGGAAAAGAAGGACAAGGAAAAAAGAAGGCAACAAGCACAAAATAATTCTTTACAGGACCAAGACATACCGCCGGAGGTGGAGATAGACCAACTAGTAGAACTAGAGTACGAAATAGAAGGTACACAGACTCACCCAATTCAACACGAAAGCCCCCTATCTTTGCCTACAAAAAAATAAATAATTTCTATGTTTGCAGCTCTAGAAAATTCCATGAAATCGGAAATGGAAAGATTACACAAGAATCTCGGCCATATACTGGAACGGGTAGAAAACATGGAAAAAAAAGCGAAAAAATATACTAATATAATAAAGAAACTAGAAGCAGAAATAGTATTCTTAAAAAAAGCGCAACAAGAACACACATATGAAGTAAAAGACCAAGAAAATAGGGACAGAAGAAAAAACATAAGAATACGTGGAGTCCCGGATTCATCACAGCAAGAAGATCTAATAGATATAATAAAAAAGATCTGTAATCCATTGATGAATAAAGTCATAACAACTCCAATAAATATCGAAAGGGTTCATCGATTAAGGAAACCTAAGGAACTGTCACAGGATATGCCATGGGATATAATAGTGCGATTCCAAAATGAAGAAGATAAATATCAAATATGGAGAAATATAAGAGCAAATGCACCAATAGAATACGAAGGAAAGGACATCCAGATATTCCAGGACCTATCCCAAGACCCTAAGGAGTAGAAGAGCGCTAAAACCTTTATTAGCAGTTTTGATTAAGAATGGGGTGCAATATAACTGGGGTTTCCCTGCATGCCTAATAGGTAGAAAGAACGGTCGGATAGGAAGACTGAGACATATCGAAGATATAACAGAATTCTGTAAAAAACGTGATATTCCAGTACCAAGGACATAGAGACAATGTTGGGGCGGGTGGGAATGACTAGGGGGACAGGTCCCCCCCCCTCTCCCGTAATGGGAGAGGGGGTGGGGATAAGTGAATATAAATGTATGGGTGTTTTTTTTTTATTCCCCCGGGTCATTTCCTCCCTCTCCCTCCCTCTCTTTCTCCCCCCTCCCTCTATGGGGGGGGGGAGTTGGAGGGGATGGAGGGGACAAGGCGGTTTGGGGGGGGCAAGATGCTTCTGGCAAGTTGGGTAATCGTCTCGCAAGTAATAGGCGAGATGGATGGCGACACGGCCAAACAGAATTCCACCCTAGGACAAAGGGGCAAATGGAACAATGGGGTTCCTGATAAGATGTCCTGGACCATGGGGTCAAATTGACATCAAAAGAGGGTGCAAGGAGGGGGTGGGAGCGAAGGGAGGGAAAATCTGTTGGCCTGAATCCACTAAATGAAATAAGAAAGTACAGTACCTAGATTTGTCTGTTGGTAGAACTTAAGATAGTAACATATAACGTGAGAGGAATGAATTCTCCCAAGAAAAGGCATAACATTTTCAAAGAGTTGGAGGGATATTTGGCGGATATTGTTTTTTTGCAGGAGACACGCCTATCCCTTGACTCCAACACTCGGTTAAATACAGGAAAGTTTCCAACCTGGTATTATGCAGACTCCCCGATTAAGGGATCTAGGGGGGTAGCTATTGGGATTTCGAATAACGTTAGGTGGAATGTAGAAGGAATGAAAGTGGACCCGGAAAGGAGGTTCCTATTCCTAAAAGGTAACATATTAAGGAAAAAATACACATTAGTTAATATCTATTGTCCCAACAAGGGCCCAAAAAAATACCTAAATGGGATTTTGAATACTTTAGAGAACTATAAACAAGGCCAAGTGATCTTAGCGGGGGATCTAAATTTTGCTATGAATCCCGATATAGATAGCACATCACATGCTTTCCCCCAGGAAATTAAATAACACAGAATACTAAAAAGAAAAATATACAAACAACAGCTTGTGGATATATGGAGAATATGTAATTTGGGAGAAAAGGATTATACGTATTATTCCTCGGTTCATGATATGTACGCGAGACTGGACTACATATTTGTAGACCACGAAATATTGGAAAATGTGGTAGACGTGGTGATAGGAACCACCACTCTGTCGGACCACGCACCGGTGATAGCCAAAATCAGACAGGGCGAAATGGAGTATAGAAAAGGGACTTGGAGACTCAATGAGGCTCTGATAGAAAACGAGGAAATAGAGAACATTATAAAAATAGAGATCGAACAATATTTCAAAATTAATGACACAACAGAAGTGTCCAAAGCAACTCTATGGGAGGCTCACAAAGCCCTAATTCGAGGGAAATTAATCTCCATAGGTCCCGGGGAAAAAAAAGAAAGTGAAATGAGATTTAATAATTTAAAAAAAGAACTCCATAAGTTAGAACAAAAACACAAGAGACAACTAGATAAAAACATATATAAGGAGATCACCCAAAAATGTATACAATTAAACGATATGATGGAGCAAGAGTTATGAAAAGTGTACAAAAATGTAGCTAAAGAAAGATACCTGTGGGGAAACAAGACGGGGAAACACTTGGCAAGATTAGCACGGGAAAAAAAAGCCTTAAACTATATTGAAAAGATTAAAGATGAGCATGGGGAAATTAAATTTAGAACAGCGGAGATAGCAAAGGCTTTTAAAACATACTATAGAGCTTTATATTCAATTAGAAGCACCGAGACAGGAGAACAAAAGTGGATTAGGAAAACTAAAATTCAAGAATATTTAAGTGAAACAGACCTACCTAAAATAACTGAAGAAATGGCTAAGAGGCTAGATGAGCCTATTACGCCAGATTAACTTTATAAAGCAATAAAGGAAACGCCGAATGGGAAAAGTCCAGGACTGGATGGCTTCACAATCAGGTATTATAAGAAATTTAAACAGCAACTGGTCCCAGAATTATGCAAATACTTGAATAATTTGGGGGAGGACATGAGGAAAGAATCGCTGTTGGCGAATATAACAGTTATACCAAAACCAGGCAAAGATAAATCTATTTGCTCCAAATACCGGCCTATAGCATTGCTGAACACGGATACAAAGCTATATGCAAAGGTATTAGCAACAAGAGTGAAAAATCTCATGCCGGAATTAATTAATGGGGATCAAGTAGGATTTGTACCAGGTTGGGAGGGACGAGATAACAGTCTGAGAACTTTGCTACTCATGGGTAAAGACAAGGAAAACAAACCCCCAACGATATTAATATCGATCGATGCCGAAAAGGCATTCGATCGAGTAGATTGGTGTTTTATAAAGGAAACCCTCCGGAATATAGGCCTGGGTCCAAAGATGCTGAAATGGATAAATAATTTATATACACAGCCATAAGCTAGAGTGGAGGTGAATGGGAGTATGTCATCCTCATTTGAAATGTTAAATGGGACAAGGCAGGGTTGCCCACTTTCGCCCTTTCTGTATGTGATCGCCTTGGAGCCACTATTGGCAAAGATTCGAAATAATGTTAACATAGGTGGGGTTAGGATGGGGGGAGAGGATCATAAAGTGGTGGCATATGCGGATGACATACTCCTATATATACAGTAACTAATCCACAACTGTCCTTACCTACCTTAATAAAAGAAATAAGGGAATATGGTGCTCTTTAGAGATGGCCGAACGGTTCGCCCGGCGGTCGTTTCGCAGCGAATTTCGGCTGTTCGCCGTCCGCCCGACCAGCGGACTATTGCCGCCGTTCGTCCGGCGGACTTCCGTGTTTACTGTGTAAAAGAACTTTGACCTATGATGACACATACATCATGGGGTACAGGGCAGCCAATTGAGACATTACAGCACATGGACACTTGGACATTCCCCCTAACTTATAAATAGACCCGATCCGGCGGACATTTTACATTCTTTCTTTTGTCACTATAGGGAGAGGTTGCTGTGTGGAGCAGGGAGAGACTGCAGTGACCCAAATCGCTAGCTATTTGGTCCATAAAAGTTCTTTTCAGGACTGGTATAGGTGTTAGGTGTAGTTCAGGATATAGGTTTGAGGCACTGCTGTGCTAGTGATTGTTGCAGCAGCCTGTCTTTTGTCAATGTAGAGAGAGGGACAGGACGCTGTGTGCAGCAGGGACAGTCAGTTTAATCATCAGCAGTTACTATTAGGTCCACAAAAGTGCTATTCAAGTTATTGTTCCAGCAGCCTCTGTTTTGTCAGTTTAAATAGGGACAGGCAGGAAGCTGTGTGTGAGGCAGTGAGGGACAGTCAGTTTAATCAGTAGCTGTTACTATTAGGTCCACAAAGGTTCTTTTCAGGACTGGTATGGTAATAGGCTTGTACACGTATAATATTCTTTCTTCCAAATATAGAAAGAATATTATACTTGACTGCTGCCCTTCTGCTGCAGTAGTCCTTTATCAGTATAGAGACTGAGGTACAGTCTGCTAATCATTCACAACCTAATTGTTCCACAAAGGTCCTTATAAGGACTGGTAAGGTATAGGGTACTACAGTACATAGGGTTGAGTGAGGTACAGTCTGCTATTCCGTAAGGACTGGTATAGGTACACAATACATAGGGTTGAGGTGCACTACTGGTGACTGCTGCCCTTCTGCAGTAGTCCTTTATCAGTATAGGGACTGAGGTACAGTCTGCTAATCATTCACAAGTTACCTACTTGTTCCACAAAGGTCCTTATAAGGACTGGTAAGGTATAGGGTACTACAGTACATAGGGTTGGGTGAGGTACAGTCTGCTATTCCTTAAGGACTGGTATAGGTACACAATACATAGGGTTGAGGTGCACTACTGGTGACTGCTGCCCTTCTGCTGCAGTAGTCCTTTATCAGTATAGGGACTGAGGTACAGTCTGCTAATCATTCACAACCTACTTGTTCCACAAAGGTCCTTATAAGGACTGGTAAGGTATAGGGTACTACAGTACATAGGGTTGAGTGAGGTACAGTCTGCTATTCCTTAAGAACTGCTATAGGTCCACAATACATAGGGTTGAGGTGCACTACTGCTGACTGCTGCCCTTCTGCTGCAGTAGTCCTTTATCAGTATAGGGACTGAGGTACAGTTTGCTAATCATTTACAACCTACTTGTTCCACAAAGGTCCTTATAAGGACTGGTAAGGTATAGGGTACTACAGTACATAGGGTTGAGTGAGGTACAGTCTGCTATTCCTTAAGGACTGGTATAGGTCCACAATACATAGGGTTGAGGTGCACTACTGCTGACTGCTGCCCTATACTGCAGCAGTCCTTTATCAGTATAGGGACTGAGAGTTTTGTCACAGGCTCATTTAAAAAATGACAGGCAGAGGAAGAGGCAGGCCCTTCCGCAGGGGTGGTAGGGGTAGGGCAGGAGAAACAGGCTTGAGCCAAAGTGGGAAGTTGCAGAAGGTGCATTCAATTACTTTAAAGGACGCACCAGACTTGGTTGAGTGGCTCACTCAGTCTTACTCTTCTGCACCCTCCTCATCCTCTCGATCTGTACCCTCTTCTTCACTCTCTGCTATGTGCACCCCTAAAGACACTACCACCAACAACACCACCACCACCACATACCTTCCGCTTGAGTCACAGGAATTATTTTCCGATCCATATCAAGACATTTCTGATGCGCAGCCACTCTTGGCATTGGATCAGGAAGAGGAGGTAGCAACAACCGCCACTCAGCAGTCTGACGACAGTACCCAGATCAGCCCAAGGAGGAGGTTGGTCCCTGGTCTTGCTGCCTACTCTGAGATCTCTACTTATAGCGGTGGGGAAGGTGACGTTGATGATGACGTGTCTAGTGATGTCACGTGGGTGCCCACAAGAGAGGAAGAGGAGGGGAGTTCAGAGGGAGATATGGACCAGCAGATAGGGAGGAGAAGCAGGAATAACTTACATTGCACAGGAGGGACAAAGCAGACTGCAAATGTATCAGGAGCGAGTCATCGACCATGTACGGTCCCATCTGGCGCTCCCAGGACACCGACACATGGCTCCGCAGTGTGGGCTTTTTTAACGTGTCCGCTGCTGACAATGGCGTTGCCATCTGCAATCTTTGCAGTCAACGCATTAGTCGCGGTAAGCCCAACACTCACCTAGGGACAACCGCCTTAAGAAGGCACATGAGCAGCCATCACCGAGCCCAGTGGGAGCAACGGAACACACAAAGCCACACTCCAGGCTCTCACCGTCCAGCCTCGTCTTCTACTTCTCCTTCTCCTCTCTCCTCACAATTGTCCTCCACTCCACCTTCCATCATGCCAAGCTCACATTTTTCTGCAAAAAGGCAGGCTTCCGTGGGCCTAATGTTTGAGCGTAAAAAAATGATGACGCTGGATAACCCTCTTGCCCAACGGTTGACGGCTGGCTTGTCAGAACTCATAGCCCGCCAACTACTGCCATATAAACTGGTGGATTCGGAGGCCTTTTGCAAATTTGTGGCCATTGGAACACCACAATGGAAGGTCCCAGGAAGGAAGTATTTCTCAGAGAAGGGCATCCCAGAGCTATATAGCCATGTTCAGCGGCAAGTGAATGTATCTCTGGCACACAGTGCGGTGCCAAGATACATCTGACCACAGACACGTGGTCTAGCAAACACGGGCAGGGAAGGTATATCACTTTTACTGCCCACTGGGTGAACCTTCTGACGGCCGTCAAGCATGTAACCCATGGCACCCGTGTAGATTTGGTTTTACCGCCATGGATTGCATGCAGGCCTGGATCTTCTTCTCCTCCTACTCCATCCTCCTCCCTCTCCTCCTCGGCTGACTCCTCCTTTTCCGCTGCTAGTGTCTCTTCCGCTGCGCCGCCCAAGCTCCCCAGAACCTATTCGACATGCCAGGTGAGACGTTGCCATGCCGTGCTGCGTCTGTTGTGCCTGGAAGCCAAGAGCCACACTGGCCCGGCACTCCTTTCAGCTTTGCGTTCACAGGCAGATCAGTGGCTAACACCGCTCAATTTGACAGTTGGTAAAGTGGTGTGTGACAATGGTGCCAATCTGCTTAGCGCATTGAAACAGGGCAAAATTACGCACGTGCCATGCATGGCACACGTCTTAAACTTGTCAAATACCCTGGGGTCCAGGACATCTTGCGGCAGGCAAGGAAAATCTCGGCCCATTTCAGAAGATCTTACACGGCCATGGCTCGCCTTGCTGACATTCAGCGGCGACACAATCTGCCGGTCAGACGTTTTATTTGCGATTGCCCGACGCGATGGAACTCAACCTTCTATATGCTTGATAGGCTGCTCCAGCAGAAACGTGCAGTTAACGTCTACCTGTATGAACTCTGCGGCAGAACAGGTTCTGGGGAGCTGGGTTTTTTTCACCGCGCCAGTGGCTGCTCATGCGCGACGCATGCAGACTTCTGCGGCCATTTGAGGAGATCACCAAACTGGTCAGTCGCAGCCATGGCGCCATCATTGTCATGGTACCTTATGCCTTCTTTATGGAGCGTGCATTGCGTCGTGTCATTGATCAAGCTGTGGAGGAGCAGGAGCGGGAAGATGAGGAAGTTGCAATGCTGGATGAATTCCCTGGGGGGGACTACTCTACCTGAGACAAATAAACAACAGGAGTCTGAAGAGGAGTCAGAGGAGGATAGTGCCAGGGCGGATGAGGAGGAACAAGAAGAGCATGCTTTAAACCTCTCTGGGATCCCTGTTGTTGTGCGTGGATGGGGGAAAGGAGAATGAAGAGGACGACATTATCCTGGATGATGAGCAGGAGCCAGGCCACCACACCGCTTCCAGTTTAGTGCAAATGGGGGCCTTCATGCTCCAGTGTTTTAACAGGGACCCCCGTATAAAAAGCATAAGGGTCAAGGACCAGTACTGGGTGGCAACGTACTTAGACCCTCGGTACAAACACAAAATGGCGGAAATGTTACCGCCGTCACAGAGGGCTGTCAGAATGGAGCACTTCCAGGCCTTGCTTCGAGAAATGCTGCATTCTGCTTTTGCGTGCGCTGGCAGAGGAGCAATTCCCACTCCCAGAGAAGGAGTTGCGGGTACCAATCCAACAGCGCTTGCAAGAAGAGGCCGGTTTGAAGATGTGTTGGTGACTTCTGATATGAGGTAATTCTTTCAGCCGACCCATCGACAGGTGTCATCCGGATCCAGCATCAGGGAATGCCTAGACCGTCAGGTGTCCGACTATATCAGGTTAACGGCCAATGTGGACGCTCTGCGTAGTGATGAACCCCTGGACTACTGGGTGGGCAGGCTTGACCTCTGGCCAGAGCTTTCCCAATTTACAATCGAACTGTTGGCTTGCCCCTCGTCCAGTGTCCTGTCAGAAAGGACGTTCAGCGCAGCAGGGGGGATCGTGACCAACAAGCATACTCGCCTAACTCACGACAGTGCTAACTACCTCACATTTCTAAAAATGAATGAGGCATGGATCTCGGAGGAATTCAACACATGTGACTAGTAGACCATTTATATGTCTATAAACTATTTTTTTAATCGAGCACACAGACCTTCTTTCTTCATTTGGCTCACTTCCTTGTCCAAAAAAAGCACACCGTACTATATGCCCATACCCTCCTGTTTGAAGAGGTTGAGCGGTGTCATATTTCTACTGGGGCTGCTTATTATGAGGGGCTCCCACCATCCCTGTGCTGTGCTGACTTCCTCCTGTGGGTTGTACCTCTGCTGTGCATATTATGAGGGGCTCCCACCATCCCTGTGCTATGCTCATTATGAGGGGCTCCCACCATCCCTGTGCTGTGCTGACTTCCTCCTGGGGCTGCTTATTATGAGGGGCTCCCACCATCCCTGTGCTATACTGACATCCTCCTGGGGCTGCTTATTATGAGGGGCTCCCACCATCCCTGTGCTGTGCTGACTTCCTCCTGGGGCTGCTTATTATGAGGGGTTCCCACCATCCCTGTGCTATGCTGACATCCTCCTGGGGCTGCTTATTATGAGGGGCTCCCACCGTCCCTGTGCTATGCTGACATCCTCCTGGGGCTGCTTATTATGAGGGGCTCCCACCATCACTGTGCTGTGCTGACTTCCTCTTGGGCTGCTTATTATGAGGGGCTCCCACCATCCCTGTGCTGACTTCCTCCTGGGGCTGTAGCTCTGCTGTGCATATTATGAGGGGCTCCCACCATCCCTGTGCTATGCTCATTACGAGGGGCTCCCACCATCCCTGTGCTATGCTGACATCCTCCTGGGGCTGCTTATTATGAGGGGCTCCCACCATCCCTGTGCTGTGCTGACTTCCTCCTGGGGCTGTACCTCTGCTGTGCATATTATGAGGGGCTCCCACCATCCCTGTGCTATGCTCATTATGAGGTGCTCCCACCATCCCTGTGCTATGCTGACTTCCTCCTGGGGCTGCTTACTGTGCAGGTGTCAGTGCTGTATATCACGGTGCTGGTGTCAGTGCTGTATATCACCATGCAAGTGTGAGTGCTTTATGACACGCTGCTGATGTCAGTGCTCTCTATCACGGTGCTGGTGTCAGTGCTTTATGTCACGCTGCTGATGTCAGTGCTCTCTATCACGGTGCTGGTTTCAGATTACTCTATCACGGTGCAGGTGTCATTGCTGTATGTCACGCTGCTGATGTCAGTGCTCTCCATCACAGTGCTGGTGTCAGTGCTGTATATCATGGTGCTGGTGTCAGTGCTTTATGTCACGCTGCTGATGTCAGTGCTCTCTATCACGGTGCTGGTGTCAGATCACTCTATCGCGGTGCAGGTGTCATTGCTGTATGTCACGCTGCTGATGTCAGTGCTCTCTATCACGGTGCTGGTGTCAGTGCTGTATATCATGGTGCTGGTGTCAGTATTTTATGTCACGCTGCTGATGTCAGTGCTCTCTATCACGGTGCTGGTGTCATATCACTCTATCACGGTGCAGGTGTCATTGCTGTATGTCACGCTGCTGATGTCAGTGCTCTCTATCACGGTGCTGGTGTCAGATGACTCTATCACTGTGCAGGTGTCATTGCTGTATGTCACGCTGCTGATGTCAGTGCTCTCCATCACGGTGCTGGTGTCAGTGCTGTATATCATGGTGCTGGTGTCAGTGCTTTATGTCACGCTGCTGATGTCACGGTGCTGGTGATCATCTCCTGCACCCTCTTCTTTGCCTACCCTGACCTTCCCTCTCCTCCATTGCCTTTATGCGCTCCACAGTCCTGAATTGTAACAAGAATTTCACATATAAAAAAAGAATGCTGGTAGTTGTCGATCCCAGATTCACCTCATACATGTGTTATGTCATTGGCCATGTGGTGGGACTATGTTTGCACAGCTAGTAATTATTTTGTGGCTGCAAATTTGACCTGTAGGTTTGCAAAGTTCGCCTCCCATTGAAGTCAATGGGGCCCGCCGCGAACGTTACGGTTCGCGAACTATCGGCCGCGTTCCCGGTCCGCGTTCGCAAAACGTCCCCGTCAGAAGTTCGTCCATTGGCTGGATGGACGTCTGCTAGTACAGCTCCGCTCCAGCAATGGGAACCGAGCGACATACACTCACCACTGCTGACTTGTAGACACCTTACCGGTCACCTGAAGGCCCGGGCACCCGGGTGGAATGTCCAGAAAGCGGAGAGGAGTGGTGGCTCCGAAGAAACTGGATGATTTCTTCTGACGGGAAGGCCGTGTCCCGCGGCAAGATGGCGCCGGCCCATGCTCACGCGCGGCCTCCTCCTCAGACGGCTCTGCAGCAACCAGCCCGGAGAATGGAGAGGCAGATTACCGCCGCTCCCCGGAGGTCTCCACGCCGCTCTCTCGCAGCCTGGCCAAATCCAAGCCACGAATGGCTTCAGACAGCACACAGGTGAGCAAGGGCCGGGATCCATTAGAGGACACGAGGGAACTTATTGACCCTTTCACTGCCTTCCCCACCACGGACGGGCCTATATCTGACACAACCCTGAAAGAGATGCTTCTCTCACTCCGCACCTCCATGCACAATGATATGCTTTATTGCCTTAATAACTTTAAAACTGAGGTAAGAGAACTGGGCTCAAGAGTTGATCATATCGAATCTAAAATGGGAGACTTTGCCACCTCACACAATACCCTGATTAACGCTCACAGCGACCAAGCCGAAGAAGTCGCATGGCTCAAAGCTAAAGTCGCAGACTTAGAAGACAGGTCCCGCAGAAATAATATTCAGGTGCGGGGGGTCCCGGAGGATGTCCTCCCTGCACAACTTCAGCAGTATGCCCAGGACCTAATGATGGCATTCCTCCCCTCCCTGCCCCAAACAGAGTTGCAAATAGACCGTATACACCGGTTGCCCAAACCTGCTTTTCTCCCTGACAATATACCTCGTGATGTCTTAATGAGAGTTCACTTTTTTCAAACGAAGGAGCAACTCATGTCTGCTTTCAGCAAACAACAGAACCCCCCTGCAGAATACGCTTGCATCCAATTGTTTGCCGACCTCTCACAGTTTACTATGCAGAAGCGCAAATCCCTTCTGTCTGTAACTAAGGCCCTGCGTAACCACAATATTCAGTACAGATGGGGCTACCCAGTTAAACAGACGGTCACCCACGAGGTCAAAGCTACTGTGGTCACCTCCATTGATGAGGGCCTCGCATTGTTGCGATCATTGGACATTCTCCCTGCCCCGTCTTCAGATGGCGCTTCCCCCTCCTCCAATGACCATTTACAGATGGACTGGCAAAAGGTGGTGCGCAAGAAGAAAAACAAATGAAGTCAGCCTTGGATACACATCTGTGGATGTGTTTATGTTCTTTTCTCAACGATAGTGTTCCTGTTGCACTGAGACCCCCAACTCAGTGTGTTTATTCTCCCCCCCCTTGAATATGGGCAGCTGTTATGCCTCTACGTGCAGGTTTGCACCTACTTTTTTACAGAACTTTGTTTGCTTGTTTTTCTTTTTCTTTTTTTTTCTCTTCCCCCCCCTTTAATCCCTTCCTAAAGGGTCTGGTCGGTCTACCTGTCTTTCCATTCACCACTCTCCCAGCAAGTCTCCTTGAAGTATCAGAAGAAGACCTTTGGGACACTCTGGAATCATGCATGAGGTACCCTCATTATCTTTTTATTCATCTTTGATGATTAATGATGGCTATTAATATAGTTTCATTTAATGTTAAAAGGTCTCAACCACCCTGCCAAGAGGTCTTCTCTTTGGAAAGAAGCGGTTAAATTAAATGCCGATGTTCTCTGCATCCAGGAGACCCACTTTGCTGCCGACTGTATGCCCCAATTTCGCCACAAAAACTTTCCGCACATTTTCATGGCATCCTGCGCCAAGAAGCAAAAAGGAGTCCTAATCGCTATCAAGGATTCAGTCGCATTCACCATGAAGGACCTTCTAGCTGACCCGGAGGGTCGTTATCTTATCCTGGTCTGCGAACTCAACAACAAACCCTACACTGTAGTAAACCTGTACGCACCCAACTCTCACCAACTACAATTTCTGAAACGCCTTCACAAGAAAATTTATGCCAACACAAAGGGATCGGTAGTGATATGTGGAGATCATAACCTGACGCCAGATCACAATATGGACACTACCTCCACAGCTAGACGACAACCACCTTCACTTAAACCTCTCCTGCATGCGGAGGACTTGTTTGATGTCTGGAGATGTCAGCACGCAAACGAGCGTGATTATTCCTATCACTCTTTAAGGCATAATTCATATTCTAGAATTGATTTAATTTTAGTTGATAAACATCTCTTGCAGGCAGTGTCCTCCTCCACCATACATGACATCACTTGGTCTGATCATGCTCCTGTTTCTGTCGTGGTGGTGGAGGGGCACACTCCAGGCCCTGCGTATCTATGGAGGGCTAACCCTCGTATTTTTCAAAAACCGGAACATTCTGCGAGTGTAGCCGCTAACCTCTCTGAATTTTTCTCCTTAAATGACCAGTCGGTTTCAGATCCAATGTTGCTATGGTGTGCACACAAAGCATATATAAGAGGTGTAATGTTACAAATATGTGCAAGAGAAAAGAGGCAGAGGACACAAAAACTTGACCAAATTCTCCAGAAGATTAGGTCGTTAGAATCACTTAATAAGACATGTGCGACTTTGCAACTTGCGCAAAGTCTTGCTCAATATCGCTCTGATCTCAGACTTCTTTTGATAGAACAATATGACAAACATATCAGATATTTCAAACTGTCCCACTATTCCTCCGGGAATCGGGCAGGCAAGTTTCTTGCCCAAAGGCTTAGAGCAGCAAGAATTAAGTAAAAAATTTCATACCTTATACATCCTCCAACTAAACGGAAAATCTATAACCCCAAGGAAATAGCAAACTCCTTTGCTGAGTACTATGCCTCACTCTATAATCTAAAAAACGACCCCAACACCCCTCAACCGAATGAACATACTATAAAGGAGTTCTTAGCGAAAATTAATTTGCCCTCCCTTACCCCTGATCAACTTAACTCCTTGAACTCCCCTATTACGGAGCCTGAGATTAGAAAAATCGTTAGAACCCTCCCTCTGGGGAAGTCTCCAGGCCCCGATGGGCTCCCCAATGACTATTATAGGTCTTTTCAAGACAACCTTATCCCAACACTTATGAATGTTTATTCAACAGCAATGTCCTCTGCCTTGTTTCCTGCAGAAATGCTTAAAGCATATGTAGTTACCATCCCGAAACCAGGAAAAGAACCCACTTCACCAGCCAACTTTAGGCCGATCTCTTTGCTTAACTCTGATGTTAAGCTATATGCGAAAATGCTCGCACACAGACTACTCACGATCCTGCCTGGACTGGTAGGTGCTGACCAGACGGGCTTCACTCCGGGCAGGCAATCTTCTGCTGCCACGAGAAGAGTTATTAAAGAGGAAGTAAACCCTGATGGGTTTACTTCCTCTTTTTTTCCCTGCAAAGGTAAAGCATAATGGACTACTATGCATCGCATAGTAGCTCATTATGTGACACTTACCTGACACAGGAGCCAGCGAAGTCGCCGCTGTCCCCTGTAGTCCGCCGCATCCATGTTGCTGGTGGCGTCTCGCAGCTCCGACGAATCACAGCGGCGCAGCCGCGATGACGTCACTCCCGCGCATGCGCACGGGAGTCGCGTCTCGCAGCTCCGCCGCTGCCATACGGCGAAGCCGCGATGACGTCACTCCCGCGCATGCGCACGGGAGTCGACAAATTAGGCAAATCCATTCTTGGATTTGCCGCATTTAGTGCGCCTGCGCGCCGCTGTCTACGGCGCATGCGCCGTAGACAGCGGTGCCCATTTTCGGGCAAATATCTCCTAAACCATATAGGTTTAGGAGATATTGCTTGGACCTACAGGTAAGCCTTAATCTAGGCTTACCTATAGGTCCAAGTTGTTTGGAAGGGTTTACTTCCTCTTTAATATTATGCAATACGCCGGGGCCTGTCGGGTGCCTTCTCTGCTCCTCTCTTTGGATGCAGAGAAGGCATTCGACAGGACTCATTGGGGTTATATGAGACTCACATTACAAAAATATGGATTTACAGGCCCTATCCTATCGGCCATAATGGCCCTCTACTCGTCCCCCTGTGCACAAGTGTATACATCTAATATGCTGTCGACCACATTTACCATATCTAATGGTACCAGACAGGGGTGCCCCCTATCCCCTTCTATCTTTAACTTACTCATAGAGCCCCTAGCGGAAAGGATTAGAACTCACCCTAATATTGCTGGCTTTGACCTTCCGCATGGTTCACATGTTATCAATTTATTCGCGGACGATATCATTCTGTTTCTAACCTCACCACGAACCTCCCTTCCCTACGCCCATAGCACACTTATAGAATTTAGTAATGTATCCTACTATAAGGTCAACTGCACGAAATCGCTTATTTTGCCATTAGGACTTCCCTCCCCCCTATGTGAATCTTTACAAAACGCTTTCCCCTACACCTGGAACAAAGATGGAATAACATACCTTGGCCTAAAAATTACTGATATCAAGACGATAGCAGACGCTAATTACGGCCCCTCATAGACAAACTTACTAAAGAAGCCAAACGCTTGGCTAATACTGAACTGACCTGGTCGGGCAGACTTGCTACATTTAAAATGCTGCTTCTCCCTCAAGTGCTGTATGTCTTCCGGACCCTGCCTATCCCGGTAAAATCGAAGCATATCAAAGCTCTCAATTCTCTACTTAAAAATTTCATTTGGAAAGATTCGAGACCCAGATACGCAAAACTTTTACTGACCAAACACAGATCGGCCGGGGGGATGGGTCTGGTCGACATACAGGACTACTATAGAGCTTCTATCCTTACTCAACTGCGGAAGTGGTTCCACCAACCGTCGGACACCCCTTGGTGCAGTGTCGAACGTGCCTTGAGCCCGACCAAAGATCTTAAACAGCTTCTGTTGGTCGACGCCCTACATCCAACTCCCACACATGGTTTACCTCCCACTCTCCGTGCCTCCCTAGATGCCTGGAGGACTTTTTTAAAACTTCCTCTGCCATCTGACAGGCTGTCTACCATCCCAATACCCTTATCGACCCTACAACAGGCCATACCCAACTTGTCACTCACAAGCTGGCAGGAGAAGGGACTACAACTTCTCTCTGACCTATATGATGGGAACTCCCTTATCCCGTTCGACACTCTCCTACTTCGTTTTAACTTATCATCATCTGATAAATATAAATATAACCAAATCCATCACTTTTGCAGATCCATCGCTACACCCACCATTCGCCTTTCAAAAGAGGCAATTTTATAATACTACCCCTTTATCTGTTAAAGGTATCTCCTTATTTTATAATCTATTCCATTGTAAAATGGACTTTGTTAAATCACCCCCCTATCTCAAATGGGAAGCCGACCTGCAGACGACCTTTACTATTCCACAGTGGAAGGAGGCTTTCAAGTGGCTATACAGAGCCTCCAAGTGTGTGAACCATTGGGAACTGTCACAAAAGATTGCCCTGAGGTGGTATCTTACCCCATACAGGATTGCCCAGTTTAGTGGGGATGGCTCACCGTTATGCTGGAGAAGTTGCGGGGAGATAGGCAACTTACTCCACATGTTTTGGACTTGTAAACATCTCACTAGCTACTGGAATTCCATATTCCGCTCGCTCTCCAGCATCACGGGCATTATCACTCCCCCCAGCCTGACCCTGGCCATACTAAATTTGGGAATAGATTCTTTTCCACCAGAATTTAGAGTAGTGGTTACCCACGTATTGATAATTGCCAGGTCTCTAATCACAAGACATTGGAAGAGCAACAAAGCCCCGGATGTAGCCGAGGTTTTTACTACTATGCAGACCCATTATACCTATGAGTCACTAATAGCAGCAGCAGGGGGAAACAAAAAATATTTTGATAACAAATGGAAATGTTGGACAACTTGGTATAAACGTAAGAACTGATTGGTACCCTAAGCCGGGTAGACTGGACCAGACCGACTACACCCTCCCCATCCCCTCTCTGACTCCCTTCCTTATGCCCCCTATTACAATTTCTTGTGTGCATAATATTCGGTAGAATAATGTTATAGCTGAATACTGGTATGACTGTGCTTCCGCAGCCCAGGGATGTCGGAGGGTTAGCTCTACGTATGGGTTAATATATATATGATTCACATCCTGATATTCCCTGGTCTGCGCATCTGTTGCAATTTGCATCTGTTGGTTTACTCACATCACTGTACCGATATCCTGTAACTGGGGTTTCTGTTTTGTGCTTTTTTTTTTTTTTTTTTTTTTGTTTTCTCCTGTTGTTGTTTTTTCTTTTTTCTTTTCTTTCCCTTTCTTGCCAGTATGCCTAATACAATGTGGAGATCGGCATCTGTTAATTGCTGGGCAATGTATTTTCTTTTCGCCCTATGTATCCTGTATTTCTGTACACTAAAAATTTTAATAAAGACTATTTACAAAAAAAAAGAAGTTCGTCCATCACTAGTGCTCTTTCAAACTTTAAAATAAACCCCATAAAAACAGTTATATTGAATATAGGCTTAGATAATAGGGAAGAAAAATTATTACAACAGGAATTCCCCTTTACATGGGAAAAAAAAGAAATGACATATTTAGGTATAAAAATAACAAAGACGGTCCAGGATCTATATCAAGCTAACTATATTCCATTAGTAAATGAAATTAAAACAGTGTTAAGGAAAATAAAAAAGGGATCAATCACATGGACGGGCAGAATTAATATGTTGAAGATGGTGGTCTTACCAAAAATTACCTATAAACTCTAAATGCTTCCAAACATTCCAAACTGTTTTTTTTAAAGTAATAAAAACACTTTTCTTAAAATTTATATGGCAAAATAAAAAATCAAGGATAAATTATAATATATTAACTAGAAAAAAAAAAGAGGGGGGATGGCATTGCCAGACACTTATAGATATTATATTGCAATCACTTTGGCGAGATTGGTGGAGTGGACTAATTTAGGCACTAAGAAGAAGTGGGTAAAAATGGAGGAGTCACTTATTGGATCACAATTACAAAAAAATATTTGGATCCCGCCAAAATTTAGAATAGGCAGTAATAAGGCACAAGAAATTACTTTAACGACACTTAAATTATGGGACGCAGTGCACCGGAGAAATAAATGGGTATATAATTCTCCATTAATTCTACTTGAGGGCACAGATTTTTTTATTCCAGGAAATGGCACGCAACTAGGTAAACAAATGATAAACGCACAATTAAAAGATATCACTTTTGGAGGTGAACTAATGTTAAAACAAGATCTAATAAAGAAGCTTAGTTGGCAAAATGTAAAGGAATGGGAATACCTACAGATTCAACATTTTGTTAATTCAATCCCAAAACCAATAAGGGACGAAAATACATTAACGCCAATGGAAAAGCTTTGTAATTCAAAAATAACAGTAAAGCACTGTGTGTCACGGGTATATGAAATCCTTTCAGAAATTGAGGGATGAGGGGCCATACCAGCTATAGCAAAATGGGAACAGGATATGGGTATTAAAGTAGACGAGACTCAGATGGTTGATGCTGTGCATAGCTATGTATCGAACACAATGTCAATTGAAGTCAACTACAAATGCATGATGAGATGGCATCTGATACCGGACAGATTACACAGAATAGACCCCTCTAGATCCATACAGTGCTGGAGAGAATGTACATTCCCGGAACAACATTCCATATATGGTGGGAATGCCCAGAGATAAAACAATATTGGTATAGCATATTAGCCTATATAGAAATAATAACAGGGGAAAGAATACCATGTTGTCCCTGGGTGTGTCTGTTTTATGGTGTAGAGGAAAAAACTGGTAACAAATAATAAAAAAAAAAAAACGTTGGTACCCTTTCTGCTTAATGCAGCAAAAGCCCTGATACCTAAAAACTGGTTACAAATTAAAAAAACCCCTATCAGAGAATGGATACAGAGAATTGAGTATATCAATAATATGGAATATTTAAGTAAAATGGAGAAAAATAAAATAAATAGATATTGGGCAATGTGGGAAAAGTGGAGATCATTCAAACTACATTCAGGCATTAGCGGAATAAACAGGGAATGGATTCAAGAAGGGCCAACAGAACACGGGGTGGATGGGAGGGTGAATAGGGGTTACAAGGGATAGAAGAAGGGAAATAAGATAAATGCTTAATGTGATTAAGTTGAACATACATCTATTGTATAAGACATTTTTTTTTAAATACTATAAAATTTAAATAAAAAAAAAAAGTCCTTTCCTTCATCTTTGAAGTCACACTTTTGAAGCTACCTAAAGACCCCCTACTCCTTATTTTCAGGTATTGGGACCCTCTGCTGTTACCTTGGTCCCTAACCTCTATAGGACCTCTGAATTCTCCTCCCCCACAGACTGGATCCTGTTATGCTTACTTATCACCCGGAGGCTCATTCTCCAACACTGGCTTTTGTCCCAGAGCCCTCCTATCCACCAACTAAAAAAGGAGCTCCTCACCCTTTTATTTAGAGACAGACTTCTCACCGACTTCAAGCAACTTAAGTCTAAAGCACGTTTCTTCTATAGGTGGCAATCCTTTATCCTCTCGGCCCTACCACTGACTGATCAAGCAGCATTGGAGCAATTCTCATTCTCTTACGACAAACCACCCTTACACAGTTAAAGAAAGGCAGTCTCTGTATCTCCCCTTGTGTATGAACTAAGCCTCCCATTTGCCTCTGTCTGAACACCCAAGTGGACTACCATCATTGTGATATTGTCCCCCCACCCACACCTTACCCCCCTCTTTCCCTGCCTCCCCTGCCACCCCAGGTTACACCCCCCCATTTTTGTACTATATTTTATTAGTCGGGGTTCTTAGACAGATCCATCCAGGTCGTCGATGTTTCTTTGCCTATGCTCTACCCCTGATGGATCCTCAATGCCTCTTCGCTCGAGATTTCTATCTCTTCGAATCGCTGCCGCAACACCACAAGGTTACCTCTGTATGAATATATTAGTACCTGCCAATGACTTGTGTTTATTTACTGTGTGTTGTTATCATAAGAAATTGTACTTGATCTGTGCGATTGTACGTTTATTTTTTTTTGATCTCCAATAAAAACTTTTTGAAAAAAAAAAAAACTACAGTGAAACCTTGGTGTGAGAGTAACTTGGTTTGAGAGCATTTTCCAAGACAAGCAACAGTTTTAAATACATTTTGACTTGATATACAAGCAGTGTCAAGTCACAACTGAGTATAAAAGAGAAGAGAGGCATCTCTAAGTGTAGCAATATGGTTACATTTAATGAAGGTACAATATTTAGCAACTCACATGGTTGATGATTAAAACAGGTACGTCAAAGTATGCAGGCATCCGGGGTGAAGCTGTTCACATAGACCATCCTCCTCACCACCATCAATGTCATCCCTTCCACGCTGTGCTCCATGAGTGCTTCAAGCCTCGCTTTCAGATCACTCTACTGCAGGTTAGTCTTCCCAGTCACGGTTGCAGGCTGACAGTGGTGAGAGCTGGTGGTGCAGAGGATGGTCTATGTGGACACCTTTACCCCGGATGCCTGCATACTTAGATGTGCCTGTTTTAACCATCAACCATGTGAGTTGCTAAATGTTGTGCCTTCATTAAATTTAACCATATTGCTACACTTAAAGGAGCCTCTCTTCTCTTTTATATTTGCTATAATCCTTAAATATGGGCAATAAACTGAAAGACCTATAAATAAATGGTTATGGAATGAATCATCTGAGTTTCCATTATTTCTTATGGGGAAATTTGCTTTGCTATACAAGTTCTTTGGATTACAAGCATGTTTCCGGAACGAGTCTCGCAGTCCAAAGTTTTACTGTATAGTGATTTGCAATTGTAACATTAGCTTTATCTCTGTTGTTAAATTGATTATACCTATGCAGAAATATGCATTTCATAACTAAAGCTTATTACTAGCAAAAAAAAACATTTCTTCAAGTAAAAGGTCCCAGCAGCCTTTTAAAGTGTTCTTGGATGTGCAAGGAAACATTACGTCAGACATCTATAGTATTTTATATGTACAAGAGGCACATTTCAGAAGAATATAATGACCAAATATGAACACTCAAAATTTCAACATATTTTTTTCTTAGCTCTGAATCTAGGAGAAATGAGTTGTGCTAGCCATTAAAGAGACTCTGTATCTTTGCCTACTAACAACAATGTGAAAGGATCTGTTTAACCCCTTTCTGCTTATTATCCGTATATAAAAACATTCCAAGAGATGTCAACACAAGAAGAAGTTTACAAGGCTGAACATTTCACAGTAAAAATAATAAAGTGATTGTTAACCCCCAAAAAATAAAATAGAGATCCTGGTCCCTCAATTAAAGCAGATTAAACAGCACAGTGCTTGTGCTGTGTTATATGCTCCCATCCCCTCTAAACTGTAAAAGAAAAACCTGGCTGATCCTGCCACTTCCTGTATCCCCCTCTGTAATGACCACAAAAATCAGGGCTACTGAGCCCTGACCACCGTGGTCAGTGTACGTCTCCTCATCATCCACAGCCCTGCTCTCCTCTCCTCTCTCCTCCTCACCCCCTCCTCCCTGCCTGTCAGCTCCATGTCTGTCTGTCCCCCCACCTCCTTCTAAATGGTCACTTTCAGCTCCTCTATTATAGCCTGGTATACCACACTGTACATGCCTTTTATAAAAATGAGGCTTCTAAATACTAGGGATGGTCCCGATGTTCGAATCAAACATAAGTTTGACTCGAACATCGGGTGTTCGTTTGCCCACAAATGAACCCGAACATATGGGGCGTTCACAGCGACTTTGAGCACCACGAAGCGCCCCACAATGCACTGCGAGGTGGCAGTGCACTGACGGATGCTGACTGGCCAAAGCATGCATCTGACCTGCATGCTTTGGCCAACCACTGTGAGATCTGCTAGGAGAGCCATGATTGGCCAAAAGGAGGGTGCCTTTGGCCAATCATGGCTCAGGAGGCTAAGTCCACACTTAATAAGATTGCTTACATGTGATATATGTAGCTTGATAACATGGAGAGATTTAGATAACTTGAGCTAGATTAGGCAGGTTAGTTAGTGGCGTGCAGACAGTTAAGTAATATATAAATATATCTATAGATATACAGATATATATATATATATATATATATATATATATATATATATATGTAGCACCCTCTACCTAAAGGTAGGTGCTAGAGTAGTATTTTTCTAGCTGCAGGGCCCAAGTGCAGGTAAATTTAGCCAGGCCTGTGCTTTAGGCAGGGCCCGGTTGTTGTGATTTGGGAGTGGGAGTGTTCAGTGTAGTGGGGGATGTGGCCACCTGTATTTTGGCTCAGAGAGGCCTTCTCTGCTTGCTTTCAGATGAATTGTTCTGGAAGAGAGGTGGGACCTGAGACCTGAGTGGCAGGCAGCTCTTGTAGGGAGCCCTGACCAATTATCTCTTGGTATTGGCAGGGGGCAGGCTTCCCATATAAGCTGGGGTCACATGCTTCCATGGAGGAGTTCTGTGGAGCAAAAAGACAGAATGGATGCTTGAGGTGCTGTTCCATGTGTTCCCACGTGGGGGATGTGGCGGGCATGGAGGAGGGATGGAGGAACCGCTAGGAAGGAGCTAAAGATACAGACCTTCATCTCTATGGAGGCATTCGGCTGCTGTGACTGGGGAACACAGGACCTGGATGTAAAGAGGATCAAGTAAAGGAAGTAACAGTCAAGTGGAAGAGAGTAGAGCAGAATTCTGTGTCCGGGGACACAGTACTGCTCTGGAGGAGAAAGGTTTTTTTTTTTTAACATAAGATTTTATTAAATTTGTACAGTACAGTATGTCAGAACAGTGGTACAATCTCAGCAGTGATTATCATGACATTTTACAGCGGTAGACCAAGAAGAGTATATAGAGAGAAAAATCCAATCTGGGCTAAGCAGCATAGATAACATATCAGATTACAACATAAAATCAGGTAGTATCCCTGTCAAGCCAGAATTGCATTCAGAAAGTAAGGTCACTGTAGTACACATATCATCACAGGGGGGATACCATCGTCTATACCAAACACAGGTTATCCCCAGCTTACTGAAAAAGGCAAACAGATTCCCCGGCCCTTCCTACCACCACCACCTTCCTACTTAGAGATTCTTATACCGTCTTCAGCTTAGTGACTAAGGAAGCGGTCTCTCTTTGGTCCAGGGGCCCCATATCTTATCAAATTTTTTGGGACAGTTTTTTCCCTGGTACGTCAATTTATAGAGCGGCAAGGCCGCATCAATCAGGGCTCTCCATTGAGAAACCGTTGGGGGACTAGGGTCCTGCCATTTAATTAGGATAGCTTTCCTAGCATAGAAGGCTGAGTAGAATACAAATTGTTTTCATGCCTGCGATGCGGGGAGCGTATCTACAATTCCCAATAAAAGGGGTAGCGGATCACAGGGGACTTCAAAATGGCCTATAGAACTGATCTCCGATGCCACCCCCCTCCAGAAGGTCTGCAAGTACACACAGGACCATGTAATATGGAAGAAAGTACCAGAGGCCAAACCGCATTTAGGGTACATATCATTTCTGTTAGGGTAAATTCTGGCCAAACGTTCCCAGGAGTAGTAAGCTCGGTGAAGAAACCTAAGCTGGGTGTATCTGTCTCTAGAGGATATCATGAGAGGTAGATATTGTTGGACACCCTCCTCCCAATCGCCCTCCTCTAATTCTGGTATATCTCGCTGCCATCTGGAGAACAGACGGGAGATAACAGAGGTATCAATACTGTTTAAAACAGCATATGGGGTCGACTACATTTTCTTTTCATTCGATAGGGCCAGAATGGTCTCCACAAGGGTCGCCTCCAGAGTAATAGCACATGTAAACTGTGCTCGATAGGCATGCCGGAGCTGGCTGTACCTAAAAAACATGGAGTTAGGCAGCTCGTGTCTACGTTTCAGTTCATCAAATGGAAGCAACTCCTGTGAGGAGGAGACATCCGCCAAAGTTTTGATACCACTCCGGGCCCATAACAGCGGGTCTGGAATGGTTTTAAAGTGGGGCAGCCGCGGGTTCCCCCACAACGTAGTATCAGGGGACCAGCTGTGCAGTTTTCCTATCCTGGCCCTAACTGCATCCCAGACCCTCAGTGTGGTCCGCATCGAGAGAGTAACCCCGGAATTGGACCTAGGGCCTCTGTGGACCAAATCCCGGAGTTCGGAATAAGAGCCCAGGAGTGCCACCTCAAGGGTAGCCGCAGGGTTTGCCGGCTCTGCCGACAACCACCACCGTACCTTTACCAGGACTGCGGCACAGTAGTATTTAACAAAGCACGGTAAAGCTAAACCCCCTAAAGAGAGCGGAAGCTGAAGCGTGCTCTGTGCTATTCTCGGGGTGCCGCCGTTCCAGATAGAAGAAATAATCAGACTGTTTAGCTTCCGAAAGAAAGCCTGGGGGATATGCACTGGGGTTTGTCGAAATAAGTAGGTGAACTTGGGCAGGACCGTCATCTTGATCAAGTTAACTCTGCCATTGGCGAAAGAGGCAAAGTCCTCCAACCTGAGCACTGTCGCGTCAGTGAGGACAAAACTGGGTTAAGATTAAGAGGTATGAATCGGGTCAGGTCTCTGTGGATTATCACCCCCAACTACTTAAACTGTGTGACCACCTGAAGTGGGGCGCTAAACGGGAGCCCAGCATCCGAGGGGTGAAGGGCAAACAGGACAGACTTGTCCCAGTTTACTCGGACACCTGAGTACCTGCCAAAGGTGTCGATAAGGGAGAGGGCCTCCTCCAATGACCTCTCGGAGGTACAAATGGGTGTCGTCGGCATAGAGGTAAATTTTCTCCTCCACAGGGATGCCACGGATCACCGAAGAAGATCTGATCAACATGGCCATTGGCTCTATAGCTAGCGCAAAGAGCGCCGGAGAGAGCAGGCATCCCTGTCGAGTACCCCTGCGGAGGAGAAAAGGGGGAGAAACGACCGATCCAGGGCGCACTCATGCCCTAGGGGCACCGTAGATAGCCTTCACCCAGCAAACAAATCTGGGGCCAAAGCCAAAGTGGAGCAGGACCCCCCAAAGGTACTCCCACTCGACAGAGTCGAATGCTTTTTCAGCATCCAGGGGGCCACTGCATCCGCCGGGGCCAGGTGGGCATCAGATCCCAGAACCGTGTATAACCTCCGGAGATTTATATCCGTACCCTTGCCCGGCATAAAACCAGTCTGGTCCTCGTGAACCAGGGTGAGGATTACCTCATTTAATCTCCGCGCCAAGATTTTAGTAAGCACCTTGGCGTCAGCATTAAGTAAGGATATGGGTCGGTATGAGGACAGAGGTCCTTACCCGGCTTGGGTATAACCACTATTATCGCCTCAGCCATTGACGCTGGTAGGGCCTCCCCCCGAAGAGATTGGACTATCATATAGTGCAGCCTTGGGACCAACTCATCCCCATACTGCCTATAAAATTCCGGAGGAATCCCATCAAGGTCCAGAGTTTTCCCCGCCTGGAGTTCCCCCAGCGCCCGCCGAACCTCCTCCTTCGCTATGGGGGCCTCCAGAGAGTCCCGGGCCTCAGGAGGGAGGAGAAAGGTTAGTGTAACAAAAGAAGAGAAACTTGTCAGAGCAGTGTAGAATGATGTGTTCAGGGAACACAGCATTGTTAGTGATGGACTAACTGGAAGCAGTGGTCCATTTGTTGCCATGTGTCAGGTCAGTGGTTAGCACATTGGTAATACTTTCCAAAGACTAGGTGACTGTCCAATTTATGGAGGCTGGAGGGAGCAGCTGTGTGCAGCTCTGGCTCTTCGACAATATCATCCCGGTTTACAAGTGGAAATTATTCAGAGTGGTCCCTTTTGTTCTTTTGAAAGTGAAGCTAGTAACTCAATAACAATGCAGTGAAGGATTCGCACAAAGCAAAAGAAGCAACAGTCAGTAAAGACGGTATTGCACAGAAATACTAAGATACAAGGCCAAGGCCATGAGTAAATTCAAGAATGTGCTTTATCAGGGGCATCTCATATTCCCTTTTCTCCCATCCAAGTTGTACCCCACAATAAAAGCAACACAAATAGTGCATTCAGTGCAGAGTATATAATACAGTGGATTGAAGTGGTTAAGGGGTACCCTATGACAGAATTAAGAAACAAAATGGCATGGGGTCCCCTCCCAAAACCCATACCAGGACCTTTGGGTCTGGTATAGATTTTAAGGGGAACTCCATGCCAAACTGTTTAAAAAAACAGCGTGGGGTTCCCCCAAAATCCATGCCAGGCCCTTTGGGTCTAGATTTTAAGGGAGACTGCATACAAAAGTTGAAAAAAAAATCCATACCAGACCCTTATCCGAGCTAGCAGCCTGGCAGGCCAGAAAAGGGGGGGGGCGAGTGAGCTGAACCATACCAGGCCACTTGCCCTCAACATGGGGAGGATGCTTTGGGGTCCTCCTAAAGCCCTTTGTCCCCATGTTGATGGGGACATGGGCCTCTTCCTGACAACCCTGGTTTATCAGAATCTTGAAGCCCCCTTTAACAAGGGGGCCCCCAGATCCTGCCCCCCCCCTATGTGAATGGGTATTGGGAACAGTGTACCCCTACCCATTCACCAACAAAAGTGTCAAAAAGTAAAAACCACAGCAGACAGTTTTTGACAATTCCTTTATTTAAAAAAAGAAAAAAGTGTCCCATGATGTCCATCTGTCAGGCTAGGTGCAGATAACAAGTAACAGTTCAGGTGTGCTGATTATACAAAGAGTTCAAAGCACATACCATGAGCAGGTCTAAGCAGAGCAGGTCAGCTGGGACTTGTAGTACACCGCTGCAGACAAAGGTAGATGATTGCTGGACCTTGTAGTTCACTGCTGTAGGTGAGGATAGATGATTGCTGGACCTTGTAGTTCACTGCTGTAGATGAGGATAGATGTTTGCTGGACCTTGTAGTTCACTGCTGCAGATGAGGGTACTAGTAGAATCAGGAAAAGCGTAGTCTAGGCAAGCTGGGTCATACACAGGTAGATCAGAATCCAAACGGTACCGAATCAGAAGCAAGTAAGGAGGGTCAAACAAGCCGGGTCAAACACGAAAGTCACAGAGCAAATATCAGCTGGATCAAACACGAGTGAACTCTAACACGAGCACTGACTGAATGCTGATACAGTGATTTAAACGTGAGCTGGCCAATCACTGTTGTTTCCCAGACACAGGCTGTGTCAGGTGAGTTGTGCTGGGTCCTAAAGGGATTCTAGTACTGACAGTACCCCCCCTTTCTCGAGGGGTTGCTCCTGCACCCCCAGGCTTACTTGGATAACGGAGATGGAACTTCTTCTTAAGTCGATCAGCATGAAGATCACGAGCTGGTACCCAAGATCGATCCTCTGGGCCGAACCCTTTCCAATGAACAAGATATTGTAAGGAATTGCGCACTCGTCTGGAATCAAGAATAAATGCCACTTCATATTCTTGACTGTCCAACACATCCACAGGTTCTGGTTCATTTACTAGGAGGCTGGAATGAACAGGTTTCAACAATGAAACATGAAAGACATTTGGAATGCGCATGGATGGGGGAAGTTTTAATCTGTAGGACACAGGATTAACAATCTCCGAGATTTCATAAGGCCCGAAGAATTTTGGGCCAAGCTTTTTAGATGGAACATGCAGGGACAGATTCCGAGATGATAACCACACTTTGTCACCAACTTTATATTCTGGTGCCTTTGAGCGCTTCTTGTCAGCAGTTTTCTTAAAAGCCTGCACAGAGCGGGAATTAGCATGATTTACATCGGACCAGATTTTGGAGAAATGTACAATCGTGGTGTTGGCTTCTGGAACATCAGAGGGCGGAAGATCAAAGGAGCACACACGAGGATGCAACCCGTAAACACAAAAGAAAGGAGAGGTCCCTGTAGATGTGCTGGCACAATTATTAAAGGCAAACTCTGCCCATGGAAGGATGTTGACCCACTCCACCTCATCTTTTGCCATCAGACAACGTACCATCTTCTCTAGAGTCTGATTAGTCCTTTCTGTTTGGCCATTAGTCTCAGGATGATATGCTGAAGAATATGATAATTTAATCCCCAGCTGAGAGCAAAGGGCCTTCCAAAACTGGGCTATAAACTGAGAGCCACGGTCAGAGACAATGTTAACTGGTGCCCCATGGAGCCTGAAAATGTGCTTAATGAATAAAGATGCCAGTTCTTTAGCAGATGGAAGCTTCGGAAGCGGAACAAAGTGGGCCATCTTACTGAACCTGTCTACCACCACCCAGATCGTGGAACATCCCTGGGACAGAGGCAAGTCTGTGATAAAGTCCATAGATAAATGGGTCCAGGGACAGGTAGGTATTGGTAGAGGACGAAGGAGACCGGGGGGCTTAGAGGTACTGCTCTTGCTTCTGGCGCAAACTTCACAGGCCTGGATGAAGGCTAACACATCCTGCCTAAGCGATGGCCACCAGAGGTTGCGAGAGACAATCTCAAAAGTTTGTCTAAACCCTGGATGTGCTGCAGGTTTTGATGCATGTACTTGTTGCAATACCTGAAAACGAAGAGCCAGGGGCACAAAGAGCATACCAGAGGGAGTGGAGGGAGGGGCTTCAGCCTGTGCTGGTAACAAGGCCTCAGAGATGTCAGTCTGGGTAAAAGCCAAAATCCTATCCTCAGAGATAATGCGTTGAGGAGGAAGCGGAGGAGGAGACTCTGATAAAAAGCTGCGAGACAAGGCATCGGCCTTAATGTTTTTTGGACCTGGTAAATAAGAAATTGTAAAGTCAAATCTGGAGAAGAACAATGACCACCTGGCTTGACGCGAGTTCAGTCTTTTAGCAGAACGGATATATTCAAGGTTTTTGTGGTCAGTCAGAACTATGAATGGATAGCAAGCTCCCTCCAGCCAATGTCTCCACTCCTCTAAAGCTAGCTTTATGGCTAAAAGTTCTCTGTTGCCTATATCGTAATTGCGCTCTGCTGGGGAATATTTACGGGACAAGAAGGCACAAGGGTGGATGGCAGCGCTTACAGGATCTTTTTGTGACAAAAGCGCCCCCACTCCTACTTCAGATGCATCTACCTCTACAATAAAAGGTAGCTCAGGAACAGTATGGCGTAGAATTGGTGCAGAGGTAAAGGCTTTCTTTAACTGAGTGAAGGCTGCCTGGGCTTCAGTAGTCCATTTAAATGTACTAGGAGTCTTCCTGGTGAGAGAGGTGATGGGATGTGCAATGGTGGCAAAGTTCTTATGGAATTTTCGATAGAAATTTGCAAAGCCCAGGAAGCGTTGAACTGCCTTCAGGTCTGAAGGTGGTGCCCAGTCTAAAATGGCTTGAACCTTGGCTGGGTCCATGGTGAGGCCTGTGTCAGAAATTAGGTAACCCAGGAAAGGTACTTGTTTAACATGGAAAAGACATTTTTCAGGCTTTACAAAAAGGGAGTGAGTCTTTAGTCGGGCTAATACCGAGCAGACATGCTTCTGATGTGTTTCAAGATTGGGAGAGTAAATCAAAATATCGTCTAAATAAACAAGCATGAAGCGACCCATCATGTCACGGAAAATGTCATTTATGAAGTTCTGAAAGACGGCTGGTGCATTCCTGAGGCCGAAAGGCATGACAAGACATTCGTAATGACCATCCTTGGTGTTAAAGGCCGTCTTCCATTCATCGCCTGCACGGATTCGCACCAGATTATAGGCTCCCCTTAAATCCAGTTTAGAGAAGATTTTGGCTCCCTGGATTTGAGAGAACAACTCTGTGATGAGAGGGAGAGGATACCGATTGGGAACGGTTATTTTATTTAGACCTCTGTAATCAACACAAAGTCGCAGTCCTCCATCCTTCTTCGGGACAAAGAAGCATCCTGCTCCTGCGGGAGAAGTGGAGGGGCGGATGAAACCCTTAGCTAGGTTTTCCTGGATGTATTCTTGCAAAGCAAGATTCTCTGGTTCAGACAGTGGAACGACTCTCCCTCGAGGAGGTGTACTGTCAGGCAAGAGGTCAATGGGACAATCATAACTGCAATGAGGAGGTAAAGTGTCAGCAATTCCTTTAGAAAACACATCCCGAAAGTCCTTATAACAAAGTGGAATCTGTTCTATTCCCACTTGACAGGTATCAAGTCGAACAAGGTGCTGGATGCAGCTCTTTTTTACACTGATTGGACCAAGCCAGAATATCTCCTGTTGGCCAGTCAATTACAGGATTGTGCTTCTGAAGCCAAGGAAGGCCTAGGATCAAAGGAGTGGATGGAGAGTCAATGACAAGACAAGAAATCTTCTCCCAATGCAAAGCCCCTAATTGTAACTGGAAAGGGTTGGTGGATTGGAGCACTAGGTCTTGTGAGAGAGGCCGATTATCCACGGAGATCAGGCGGACTGGACAAACTAGAGCATGAGTTTCCAGGGACAAAGAGGTGATCAGAGTTTTATCAATAAAATTCTCAGCTGCTCCAGAATCCACCAAGGCCAGCAGTTCATGAGCCCCTGTCCCAAAGTGAATGACAGCGGGTAAAAGTATACGATTGTCCCCCTGGGGAGATGAGAGTAGACCTAAGGTGACCTCCCCGCAATCACCTAGGTCCTGGCGTTTCCCGGACGTGTAGGGCACGAACGGAGCATATGACCCTTGAGGCCACAGTATAAGCAGAGTCCCATATTACGCCTGCGTTTGTGTTCCTGGGCAGATAACCGGGTGGAGCCTAACTGCATAGGTTCTTCCTCAGATTTGGCACTGGAGATGGAATAATCAGGTGGTAAGGAAGGTATATACTTTGTCACAGCCATTGTTTGTTCTCGCCTTCTCTCTCGCTGGCGGCGGTCAATTCTAATAGCTAGGCACATAGCCTCCTCCAGTGAGGCTGGGTAGGAGAAGTTGACCAGAGTGTCTTTAATAGCATCTGAAAGGCCAATTCTAAACTGGCTGCGGAGAGCTGCATCATTCCAGCCAGATTCCGGGGCCCACCTGCTAAACTCTGAGCAATACATTTCAGCTGTGGTAGTTCCTTGTTTTAAGTTACGCAGGGTCGATTCTGCAGTAGCAGCACGATCTGGATCATCATATAGCAACCCAAGGGCTTCAAAGAAGGCATCTACTGTTAGTAAGGCTGGATGGTTAGGTTCCAGGTTAAAGGCCCAAGCCTGGGGGTCACCCTGTAGTAGAGAGATAATGATTTGAACCCTCTGAGTTTCAGGGCCAGACGGGGATGGCCTCAACTTGAAATATAATTTGCAGCTGTTTTTAAAGTTGCAAAACGCTTTACGGTCACCAGAAAACCGGTCGGGCAAAGGAATTTTTGGTTCAGATGGAGTTTTTGTAATGATGGTAGTAGAAGGAGATTGCACCTTGGTGAGCTCTGTGGCCATTTCCTGAACTTGATGTGATAAACGGCAAAGTTCTTGTGTAAACAACTGAGCCTGTTCAGGATTCATGATAGGTTTCCCTTTATGTATTGGCTCGTGTTAATGTCAGGCTAGGTGCAGATAACAAGTAACAGTTCAGGTGTGCTGATTATACAAAGAGTTCAAAGCACATACCATGAGCAGGTCTAAGCAGAGCAGGTCAGCTGGGACTTGTAGTACACCGCTGCAGACGAAGGTAGATGATTGCTGGACCTTGTAGTTCACTGCTGTAGGTGAGGATAGATGATTGCTGGACCTTGTAGTTCACTGCTGTAGATGAGGATAGATGTTTGCTGGACCTTGTAGTTCACTGCTGCAGATGAGGGTACTAGCAGAACCAGGAAAAGCGTAGTCTAGGCAAGCTGGGTCATACACAGGTAGATCAGAATCCAAACGGTACCGAATCAGAAGCAAGTAAGGAGGGTCAAACAAGCCGGGTCAAACACAAAAGTCACAGAGCAAATATCAGCTGGATCAAACACGAGTGAACTCTAACACGAGCACTGACTGAATGCTGATACAGGTGATTTAAACGTGAGCTGGCCAATCACTGTTGTTTCCCAGACACAGGCTGTGTCAGGAGAGTTGTGCTGGGTCCTAAAGGGATTCTAGTACTGACACCATCCATCTTCAATCACACCGCCAGATGAACCCAAAAATTAGAAAAAAAAATCTCAAACTCGACGGGAGGCCTTCCGGCAACTGCTGTCTTTTGGCTTTGACAGATTTTATATAGGCAAGGGCGGGGCCACCCGGTGATGTAACCGAGTGACCCCCACCCCTTCTGATGTCATATGTTATCAGATGGGGCAGGGTCTTCCGGTTACATCAGTGAGTGGCCCCGCCCTTGCCTATATAACAGTTGTCAAAGCCAAAAGACAGCAGTCGCCAGGAGGCCTCCTATGGAGGCAGAGTTTTTTAATTTTTCTTTCTATTTTTCAGATCCGTTGGGTGGCGTTATTGACCATGGATGTACATTGCGGGACACTTTATTTTTTATTAATAAAGGTCAAAAACTGTCTATTGTGGTTTTTACTTTTTGACACTTTTTTGATGAATGGGTAGGGGTACAATGTGCCTGATTCCCATTCACATGGGGGGGGGGATATCTGGGGGCCCCTTTGTTAAAGGGGGCTTCCAGATTCCAATATGCCCCCCCACATGCAGACCCTGACAACCAACGACCAGGGTTGTCGGAAAGAGGCTCTTGTCCCCATCAACATGGGGAGGGTGCTTTGAGGTCCCCCCCAAAGCACCTTGTCCCCATGTTGAGGGCAAGAGGCCTGGTATGGTTCAGAAGGGGGGTGCACTCGCAAACACTTTAAGAATCAATTTTTGCAGAGAAATGGGAAGTACTTTCAAGCAATTTATTAAAATGTGTGTGATTTTAATAATATTATTGGCAAGGAATTATGCTGTCTCTTACATCTGATTCATGCTGAATTGGGTGAAATTCAAGCCATGAGTGCACGTTGGCACCAAGTGGCTTGATAAACTCACAGGGGAGATTGGTCCACATGTGCTGTTTAGCATGGATGGAAGAACCTGTTATATATCTAGATAATTTAAAGAAATCTAGTGTATGGCAAACTTTTCAAGAAGACATTTACAATATATTTAAATGCTGAAATAGTATATAGAAATGCCATAAAATTGCTTGTATTTTGAGATTTCATCTCATATATTCTTGAACTATGCTCTAATATAAAGTCTGAATATTCTCCTGGATTGCAGCTTACTCAATAATTGTTGTGTACTGCTGGACACTTTTTAAACATTGACCTCCTAGTTATGAATTCCTCATAGTAATATAGAATAGTTTTATTACAGCTGTTTTTTTTAAAGCTCAGTAAACATAGTGTAGGTAATCCAATAACTGTGGCATGCCTGCAGGCCATAAATGAGAGGCATTTTTTATTTTAATCAAATATAGCTCCCTTGAGTTAAAACAAACATTTTTATTAATTGTATACGTTTTAGAAAGCGATATAGTCAGAAATGTAATTAATCAACCTGCTATCAAATGCTTTCAAATCCCCTGCATTAATTACAGGACAGTCCATCTTATAAACAATTAAAAAAATCTTTAAAACCTCAGTGGCGTTATTGTTTAAACTTTATAGGACTGTCAAATTACAATCCAAAATTGAAGAAAACACAGTAGCCATGTTGCATCTCTAGGGCATTTTATGTTTTTTTTATTTTTTTTTATTTGACATTGTAATGCAATCAACATAAATACATATTTTAGCAACATTAATGTGTGTTATATTGAAGATGCAAATACAAAATAATAAAAAAAAAAACCTGACCAACTCACACATTCAAACAAATTTTCTTCTCCCTTAACCCCAAATGTTTTAAAATATTATCCACTTGTAGGTGATAAGTGGATCAAATGCAACATATGCACTGATAGTTTTATACAATTTTAGATATATTTGACTCCAGTCACAGGATTCATATTAGTTTGAACTACTTATCTACACTGCCTACTCAGTCATGCTACATTGTACCCATATGACATTTTTTTTTTCACTTTTTTTCACACAAAAAGTGCTATTTAATCACCACTGGGTTTGAAGGCCACTTCCCCAGGGGTCGTGCGGGAAATGCGAGGTCGGGAGGACATCATAGTACGATGCATAATAGTCCATTATGCTTTACCTTTGCAGGGAATCAAAGAGGAAGTAAGTGAATGGTGGAATGTGAACGGTGTATGTGAACGGTGGAAATAAGAGGAAGTGGAAACTAGGAATTAAGAGAAACATTCAGTACAGCGTTTGAACGGTGCAGGGGCAGGATGTCTATGGACTCATGATAGGAGACTGCATAATGGGATTTGTATGAAGTTATCAAGGCTAATGCAAGCTGCTATATTTAAAGGTGTACTAGATTTATTACACCGAAGTGTCATGATTGCATAAGATAACAATTATTTGTGATTCATTTATCCATCCATCCCTTGTGTAGCAGCCCACTTAAGCTAGTGATTGGAAACTTTTTATTCTGCTCATAATTTTATTTATTTATGGAGCACGTTTTGTGAAAGGTTATTTTACACACGGATGTTTTTATATATATTTATTTGATCTGGCATATTGCCACACATGGTATTAGCGCACTAATATTATTGTTTTAATTTTGTATACCTTTGCTATTACCTGGGTATCCAATGGCTCCACCTGCTGCTGAAAAAGGAACAACACTCCACACTTAACCAGAAACATATTTTTACTGGAACTTGTATTGAGTAAAATGGTAATTACAGCATATGTACTGTCATATAAACATAATCTAACAGTACAGTAGGTATACAAAACAGATTGTACCTGTACAGTTGTCTTGGATGACCTCTTAGAATGCGGTTCCATTTGGGACTGGGGCTCAGAGGGACTACGCCTTACTCTGGGCGCCTTCCCACTTCCAGAACACTCTGGTGAATAAAGAAATGGAAATGATAAATATGATACAACACAACTACAAGGGAGCTCCCCCTACTTTAATAGGATGCAAGGCCTTGCAGTAACAGATGCATTCTCTTTAGTCTTCAGTCTTCTGCTAGCTATTTGTGTTTGTATCAATTGTAATCCAACAGGAATCTACTTGTAATTCCCTTTGGTGTAATTGCTTTGTAATAACACAGTACTAATAGAGTTGTGATGAATAGGCTTGAGGCCTATTTAAACTCAGTCTTTACTTTGGTTCTTCTCCATGAGACTACAGGTCCCAGCAACACCGTGTCAAAGTCTAGGTGTGTAACAAAGTGCGTTAGGAAATTATGGGCAACAGCCCTCTCACCAAACTGGGTCCAAGAAATAGAACAGCTCCGCTCCGCTGGTCTCAGTCTATTTGTTGTGGCCATGCCGTCACGCTGTTCCAATTCACAAGGTCACCAGGAGCTCTCAGTTACTTCCGTCAGGGTGCCTCTGGATCCTTCTGGATCCAACCACACTGCTGTCCCAGCACACTGTGGTGTGAAGTCCTCCTCTGGCTTTAGATTGCTGATCCACACCGAACAGGCCGCAGTTCTCTGGAGACCTCCTCACACGCAGGTCATGCATCCAGAAGAGAAAGAAAATGGCATTGCGGGCTCTTTTATAGCCTACCCAGCATGCAGTTCAGTACAGGGTTATCATGGGTAGGTCACCTGGTATTCTGGGTAGATAGGTCATAGCAGAATGTAAACAGAGCAGTCACTTCCTGTTATCTTTCTAGTGCTATAGAAAAAGAAAATCATTCAAGTCCATTTCCTGTTTTTGGATGCTAGATGGTGCCAAACACTAAAGAATAACACTTTCCATACGCTTACATTGCATTAACATTAAAATTGCATTAGTAGGCAAAAATGCCAGTGCTACACTATCATCAGTTATTACGCCCTTTACTTGGTCCAATCATATTGCAGTTTGTACTACCATCTCCTCCCCTATCCCAAGATCCCAGGATTCTTCTTGGTGCATTAATGATTCCATTCTAACTCACATCCCATTGTCTAGAAATTAAACATGCTCTCAATGACTCTTTAATAAACATTTCTGCAGATATTTCCCCTCTCACTCTTTGGGAAGCCCATAAACCTGTAATTCGAGGTACGCTTATCTGGCAAGCATCATATCTCAAACACGAGTGTAAGCAAATTACTTCAATCTGTGTCAGGATAAATTCTAAATTCTAATTCTCCCTCCCCTTCTACTAAAGCTAAGCATGATACAGCCCGCTTAGATTTAAACCTGTTTCTCACTGACTCTGCAGATAAATGAATATGTAAATGAATATGTAAATCATAACACCTTTATTACCTCAAAGCAAACAAACCAGATACCCTATTAGCTCAAATCTTACGCTCACTGCAAAAACCTTGAACATCTGTGTGACTCAAATTGAACTGCGATTCATACACAAGTAACACTGTCAAAATTTTACACATATTCTGCTCAAATCTTGCTAAATTATATTCGCCCAACCATAATGTTGACCATGCTGTTGCTGATTCCCTTTTTTCACAAATGACCCTTCCAACACTCCCACCGTGAGCAATTTGAGTGTCCCATCTCTGCAACAGAAGTAATCATGGCTATTAAGGCTTTAAAACTTAATAAATGTCCCAACCCAGATAGATTTTCTGCTTCCTACTACAAGAAATTTTCTGATATATTATCTCCTATCCTAACTGAGACCTTCAATCACTCTTTTCATTCAGAATACTTAAAGGGCATAATTTCCATGCTTTCCAAATCTAAATCTGATACAACCTCTTGGACAAATTACCGTCCTATTTCGCTTCTTAATATTGACATTAAACCTTTAAAGTGGAAGTAAACCCATGGATTTAAACAGTTTAAAAAAAAAAAAAAAAAAAGGCATGCCGGGAATGCTAACTGCACATTGGCTGTGCTCTCAGCCAAACTATCAAACCATCCAATGGCTGGTGTCATAACGAATCACATGTGCTGCACCATAGCAGCTGAAGATTAAACAGAGGCAAAGATGGCAGCTTCCTTGGCTGAAAACGATATGGGAATTTAATTCCACTTTAACTAAAAAACCTGCGACCCACTTGGATCAAGTAATAGGCAAACTTGTTCATCGAGATCAAGTTGGACTTATTCCTCTGTGCCAAACAAGGGATAATAATTGTAGAGCTTATTTACTCACCCATGTCACTAAATCCAGATGTCTACCTGTGTGTTTTTTATTGCTTGATATTAGAAAAGCATTTGATGCTGTCTCATGACCATACTTACAATATATTCTTCATAAATGGGGGTTTGGTCCACGTTTTATGAAGTGGATTTCATCCTTAAGTGACAAGCCGAATGCATTTATTAAATATGTTGGTTTTAAATAGGAATGGCTCCAATATTTGAGTCGCACGTAACTTTGACTAGAACAGTGATGGCGAACCTTGGCACTCCAGATGTTTTGGAACTACATTTCCCATGATGCTCATGCACTCTGCGTTGTAGTGGAGCATCATGGGAAATGTAGTTCCAAAACATCTGGGGTGCCAAGGTTCGCCATCACTGAACTAGAACATAGGGTGTTCGTTTGCTCACAAACGAACAGAACATATGACGCGTTCATGGCAAATTTGAGTGCCCTATTTTGCACTGTGCATCGCAGTGCATTGATGGCTGCTGATTGGATGAAGAATGCACCTGACCTTCATGCTTTGGCAAATCAGAGCTCGCTCTGCTGTGAAGCCATGATTGGCCAAAGGCAGTGTGCCTTTAGTCAACCATGGCTCAGGGGGCTAAATCCACACCCCACACTATATAAGACTGCTTACACAGCGGCCGTATACAGTGTTATGATTGAGAGAACATCAGCTAGAGGCAGGTTAGTTAGTGGCGTACAGGCAGTTTAGTATATATGTGTATTTGTATATATACATTGCAGGCAGTATAGTGTGTGTATATAGACACACACACACACACACTGTATCTCACAAAGCGAGTATACCCCTCACACTTTTGTAAATATTTTATTATTTTATTATATCTTTTCATGTGACAACACTGACAAAATCACACTTTGCTACAATGTAAATCAGTGAGTGTACAGCTTGTATAACAGTGTAAATTTGCTATCCCCTCAAAATAACTCAACACACAGCCATTAATGTCTAAACCGCTGGAAACAAAAGTGAGTACACCCCTAAGTGAAAATGTCCAAATTGGGCCCAATTATCTATTTTCCCTCCCCGGTGTCATGTGACCCGTTAGTGTTACAAGGTCTCAGGTGTGAATGGGAAGCAGGTGTGTTAAATTCGATGTAATCGCTCTCACTCTATTATATTGATCACTGGAAGTTCAACATGGCACCTCATTGCAAAGAACTCTCTGAGGATCTGAAAAAATAAAAAAAATGTTTGCTCTAAATAAAGATGGCCTGGGCTATAAGAAAATTGGCAAGACCCTGAAACTGAGTTGCAGCACAGTAAAGCAAGCAAATTGACACGGGTATTGAGAGGTGTACTGTATATATATATATATATATATATATATATATATATATATATGTATATATATATATATATATATTGTGAGGGGTTAGCTCGGCAGCGGGTGTGTGTGACCCCCTGGATGGGTTCACAACACAAAATCAGGCACAGCAGACAGCGTTGTAGGTGCAAAAAAACAAAAGATGCGGTTTATTTATGCTACATGCAGTGATACATATAACAGCCAAACAAAAATAAAACATGAAAATAAATCCTGGTCAGCTTGACCTCTAACTACACACTTAGATTCCCTGTCTAACAACTGAGAGCAGCCTTGTGCTGCCCCAGTCCCTGTCCCTGTTGTAGAGGTTTGCCACACAGGCGTTAACTCACCGCACAGAACAGATATCACACTCCCCAGTCTATACAACACAAAAACTGGTTCCATGATGGAGCATCTCCCTAAGCATGCTGGGGTTTTTTGTAGAGGTCTTAATGAGCTCACTTACTTCAGCTGGGCTCATTAACTCTTCCCCTCTAATTGTAAAGGTCTGCATAAAGCCTGAATCTAGGGCACACATATTTCCCATCCTGGATACAACCAGGTGACTTTACCTGCTTGCTGCCACATACCCCCCCCCCTCTTGTTTCAACCTCGGGGTTGTAACACAAGCAGTCAGACACGCATGTATCCGAGACAAAGCATCCACATTCCCCATTTTAACACCAGGGCGATGCTTAACTGTAAAGTTAAATTCCTGTAGGGCCAGGAACCACCTATTTACCCTTCTATTGGTCTCCTTGTTCTGAGCCATCCACTTTAAAGGAGCGTGATCAGTCACTAGGTCAAAGTGCCTACCTAGCAGATAGTACCGAAGGGAATCTAGAGCCCACTTCACTGCTAAACATTCCTTCTCAATCGTGGCGTAATTTACCTCATGGGACTTCAACTTCCTGCTGAGGTAAATGACTGGGTGCTCTTCCCCGTTCCAGACCTGGGATAACACTGCTCCTAACCCAACGTCTGATGCATCAGTTTGTACCACGAAGTCCTTAGAGAAGTCTGGTGAGTACAACACTGGCTGGCTACATAAGGCTGTTTTTAGGGACTGAAATGCTTCTTCAGCCTCTGGGGACCATTTAACCATGACAGACTCTTTCCCTTTTGTCAGGTTGGTGAGGGGCACAGCCTGAGAAGCAAAATGGGGAATGAATCGTCGATAATAGCCAGCAATTCCCAGAAAGGCTCGTACCTGTTTCTTGCTGTTGGGACGTGGCCAACTCTGTATGGCCTCGACTTTATTGACTTGGGGTTTTATCACCCCCCTCCCAATAGTGTACCCAAGATATTTGGCCTCCTCCTGTCCAATGGTACACTTCTTTGGATTGGCCGTAAACCCAGCTTCCCGGATAGAGTCTAGGACTGCTTGTACTTTCGGCAAATGTGAGACCCAGTCTGTGCTATGGATAATCACATCATCCAGGTAAGCTGCAGCACATTTCTGATGGGGCCTCAGAATCTTATCCATTTTCCGCTGGAATGTTGCCGGTGCATTCTGTAACCCAAACGGCATTCTCTTATATTGGAATGCCCCATCTGGGGTTACAAACGCAGTTTTCTCCTTGGCCGACTCGGCCAGGGGAATTTGCCAATACCCTTTGGTGAGATCAAGAGTTGTCATATATCGGGCTGTTCCCAGCCGGTCAATCAACTCATCTATACGCGGCATGGGGTAGGTGTAAAATTTTGTAACTTTATTTAATTGTCGAAAATCGTTACAAAACCGCCAGCTCCCATCAGGTTTGGGCACTAGTACGATAGGACTGGACCAGTCACTCTGGGACTCCTCTATCACACCCAATTCCAACATCCTTTGAACCTCCCCACGTATTGCCTCCCGTCGGGCCTCTGGTATTCTATAAGGTTTTAGTTTTACCCTTTCTCCTGGCGGGGTGATAATGTGATGCTCTACGCCAGATGTTTGTCCCGGAAGCTCAGAGAAAATCTCTTTGTTACGAAGTACAAACTCTTTAACCTCCTGTTGTTGGGCTTTCGATAAGGTGTCTTCTATTCCAACCTCAGGAACTAAGCAATCAGGCTGTACTTGTGACAAAGTCTCTGCGACTAGGGATTCCCTATCCCTCCAGGCTTTCAGCAGATTGACGTGATAGATCTGCTCCGGCTTTCGCCTTCCTGGCTGTCTAACCCTGTAGTTCACCTCGCTAATTTTTTCAATTACTTCATATGGACCTTGCCATTTGGCCAGAAATTTGCTTTCAACCGTAGGGACAAGCACCAAGACCCTATCCCCCGGGGAAAAAGTACGGGTCTTGGCCCCACGGTTGTACACTCTCTGCTGTGCTAACTGCGCTTGGGTTAAATGTTCCTTTACAATTGGCATTACCTGTGCAATTCTGTCTTGCATCAGGGCGACATGCTCAATCACACTCCTGTAAGGAGAACTCTCATTTTCCCAAGTTTCCTTGGCGATATCCAGCAGCCCTCTTGGGTGTCTCCCATAGAGCAACTCGAAGGGTGAGAAACCCGTAGAGGATTGGGGTACCTCCCTAATGGCAAACATCAGATAGGGTATTAGACAGTCCCAATTCTTTCCATCTCTATCCACCACCTTCTTTAACATTTGTTTTAGTGTTTTGTTGAATCTTTCAACCAACCCATCTGTTTGGGGGTGATACACAGATGTACGCAATTGCTTCACTTTGTACAACTTGCATAATTCTTTCATAACCCGGGACATAAAGGGTGTACCTTGGTCCATAAGCAGTTCCTTACAAATACCCACGCGGCTAAAAACAAGAGATAGCTCTTTGGCTATGGTTTTGGCCGAGGTATTTCGGAGAGGAATTGCTTCCGGATAACGGGTGGCATAGTCCAATATAACCAAAATGTACTGATGGCCCCTGGCGGACTTCATTATCGGAACTACCAAATCCATTGTGATCCTTTCAAAGGGGACCTCAATGATAGGAAGAGGTACCAGCGGGTTACGGAAATGTGGCATAGGTGCCGACTTCTGACACACAGGGCAGGAGGAACAATAATTTTCTATTTCCTTCATGACCCCAGGCCAATAGAATCTCTGCAATACCCTCTCTCTGGTATTCTCTGTCCCCAGATGACCTCCCAGAATGTGCCCATGAGCCAATTCTAACACCAACTTCCTGTAAGGTTTGGGCACTACAAGTTGCTCAATGGTTTCTTCTGCCCTTTGAGCCACTCGATACAGCAGGTCCCTTTCCATAGTGAAGTAAGGATAAGGGCAAGTCTTATCTGGGTTCACTAACTCGCCATCTATTTTCACCACATTTTCCCGTGCCTTTATTAGGGTGGGGTCTTTTAACTGTTCTGTGGCAAAATTTTCCCTGTGAACCTCAAGATCCGAAAACTCCACAGACGGCATGTTTTCATCTGAGGATGTTGGCTCCTCCCCAGTTTCTCGAGTTTCCCCCGCCAATACCGACAAGGGAAATTCAGGAGAGTCCTCACCACTCCCAGAGGAATTCTGGTCATCTTCCTGGTTTATAGGGGCACCAGTGGGGGGCTCAGGACAATCCCAGAGTTCCCAGAATTTTGGAAAATCCCTTCCCACAATAGCATCATGTGGTAAGTGAGACACTAACCCCACCTGATGAGAGAGGTTACCTTTGGGGGTCTCAAAAAACACTGAAGTTACAGGATACTCTCGGGTGTCCCCATGCACACAAATAACAGCCACCCTGTTCTTCCCAGAGACCTCTGTAGTAACTAATTCAGCTTTTATCAATGTTACCAGGCTACCTGAATCCAGCAACACATCAACATTTCTACCATTAATACACATTTTACATAAATGTTTCTCAGGTCCCCGAATGGCAGTGCATGCAACTGTCGCAAACAGCGACTGACGTCTCTCCCTTATAAAGTCACATTGCATAGGCTCATCCACAACGGGGCAATTGGCTGCAATATGTCCCTCTTGCCGGCAGCGGTAGCAAATAATCTTTTTCACTGTCTCTTGCAGCATGGGCTTCCTGGGCTGCTCCCGCCAGACCTTAGGTAGAACCCCCACCCTCTCACTCTCTCCACCCTCACCCCTTGGAGTCATCTTACCCGCCACTGGGGATGATCTGGTCTTAGGATGGAAAGTCCGTGAGTCCCTGGAAGAGGTGGTCAAGTTCTCTGTAGCCAAGTACCTCTCAACCAGATCCACAAGTTTATCTGCATTTTCTGGGTCTCCATGGCTTACCCATTTTTGGATGGCAGTAGGAAGAGCTCTCAGGAAACGATCCATAACAACACGTTCCACAATTTTTGGTGCGGTCAAAGTCTCTGGCTGCAGCCACTTCCTGCTCAGGTGAATGAGATCATACATTTGAGACCTGGGGGGTTTTCCAACCTGAAAAGTCCAATTATGCACACGCTGAGCCCGGACAGCCAGGGTGACACCCAGCCGTGCCAATATTTCTGCTTTTAGCACCACATAGTCTTTTGCTTGGTCAGGCTCTAGGTCATAATAAGCTTTCTGCGATTCCCCAGTTAACAGAGGGGCCACCAGTCCAGCCCATTGCTCCTTAGGCCACTTTTCCCTTTCAGCAGTCCTTTCAAATGTGGTCAAAAACACCTCCGGATCATCCTCTCCAGTCATTTTTGTCAATAAACGGCTCACACCAAAGGATGCAGTATTATTGTAACCACTTGCTTCATTGGTCTGCGGACGTTGCTGTATTAATGTCTCTATTTTCTGTTGAAAACTCTGCTCTTGCTTCTGCAACAGGTCTATAAAGCGGGCTTCAGATTGCTGCTGGGCTTGTTGCTGAGCTTCCAAACTCTGCTGGTGAGCCTTCTGCTGAGCTTCCAGACTTTGCTGCAAAGTTGCATTTGTCTGCTGCTGGGCTGCAAGGCTCTGTTGTTGAGCTGCAAGGCTCCTTTGTAAACCCGCATTTGTTTGCTGCTGATTTGCATTTGCTAGAGCCAGCTTTCTCAGTATCTCCTCCATGCTGGCCTTTAAAAAAAAACTGCCCGCATTCTCCACCAACTGTGAGGGGTTAGCTCGGCAGCGGGTGTGTGTGACCCCCTGGATGGGTTCACAACACAAAATCAGGCACAGCAGACAGCGTTGTAGGTGCAAAAAAACAAAAGATGCGGATTATTTATGCTACATGCAGTGATACATATAACAGCCAAACAAAAATAAAACATGAAAATAAATCCTGGTCAGCTTGACCTCTAACTACACACTTAGATTCCCTGTCTAACAACTGAGAGCAGCCTTGTGCTGCCCCAGTCCCTGTCCCTGTTGTAGAGGTTTGCCACACAGGCGTTAACTCACCGCACAAAACAGATATCACACTCCCCAGTCTATACAACACAAAAACTGGTTCCAGGATGGAGCATCTCCCTAAGCATGCTGGGGTTTTTTGTAGAGGTCTTAATGAGCCCACTTACTTCAGCTGGGCTCATTAACTCTTCCCCTCTAATTGTAAAGGTCTGCATAAAGCCTGAATCTAGGGCACACATATTTCCCATCCTGGATACAACCAGGTGACTTTACCTGCTTGCTGCCACAATATATATACACACACACAGTGCAATCAGTGTACAGTATATAATACAGTGTATTGAAGTTGTAGGGGAACCCTATGACAAAATTAAGAAAAGAAATGGCATGGGTCCCCCCCCAGTCCATACCAGGCCCTTTTGGTCTGGTATAGATTTTAAGGGGAACGCCACGCCAATTATTTTTCTCTTAAATTAGCGCCCGGTCCCCCCCCCCCCTCCCAAAATCCATACCAGACCCTTATCAGAGCAAGCAGGCTGGCAGGCCAGAAAAGCTCCTGAACCATACCAGGCCTGGGATGTGAAGGCCTCAATATGGGGAGAGTGCTTTGGGTTCCCTCCCCAAAGCACCTTGTAGCCATGTTGATTCACCAAAAAAAGTGTCTAAAAGTAAAAACCACAAAAGACAGTTTTTTACAATTCCTTTATTAACCACTTCAGCCCCTGAAGGTTTTACCACCTTAATGATGAAAGCATTTTTAGCGATACGGCACTACGTCGATTTAACTGACAATTGTGCGGTCGATGTACCCAAACAAAATTTACATCCTTTTTTTCCCACAAGTAGAGCTTTCTTTTTTTGTATAATCTTTATTTTTCAAATTTTATAAACAGATTGACATCACAACAAGATCACATTAATTGGGGTGGTGGGGAGGGAAGAAGGGGGAGGATAAGGGTAGGGATAAGGGGAAAAAAGGGGAAGGGAATGGGGATACAGGGGGATACATTTAGCATGGTCTGTCCCATTGCTTGTCCAAGTTCCAAGTGAGGCTGTCTGCTCCCTTGGAGGAAACTACGGGTATCCGCCTACTGGTGTCAGTGGAGATGTCCACTGTGCTAAAGCTAAGCATGCATTCATTCTGTCCCACATTTTCAAGGAGTGTACCGTCAACAGCGAGACCCAGTCAGAGAGTCCCCTATCCTCTACGGGGACCCAGGGCACATAGGATAGATCCCGGCCTGCCATTTTTTTCTCCAGGGGAACCCACAACTTAAAGGATGCGTGGAACTTCCAGTTCAAAATACGCTGCATGGTGATCACCTGGTAGTATTGAAATTTGTTGGGTATGCCCAATCCCCCCTTTAGCTTAGATCTTTGTAGTGTCGCCATAGTGAGACATGGCTTCTTGCCGCCCCCATACAAACTTAATAAAGACACAGCGTAGGCCCATAAAGAAGAGCTTTGGTAAATGCATCGGTATCATTTGCAGGAGGAAAAGGATGCTGGGCAGTATAATCATTTTTAAAATGTTCATCCGGCCAACACATGTAAATAACACCTTGTTCCATGTCTGCAAATCTTGGGAGATCTTCTTGAGTAAGGGGATGTAGTTGTGTGAATATAGGGCGTCTGGTCGGTCTGTAAGTTAGAGCCTAGATATTTTATAGAGAGGGTAGACCACGTGAAAGGGAAAGATCCCTTTAGGGTTACCGCTAAAGTTGGGGGAACAGTGATCGGCAGGATCTCTGACTTAGTGTAGTTTATCCGAAAATTGGATACCTCCCCATATGCAGTCAGTTCTCCCATTAGGTTTAGCAGCGAGACGTGGGGGTTCACTATGTGAAATAGCATGTAATTTGCATAAGCAGAGAGCTTGTGCTTGAAGGAGCCCGTCTATACCCCCCTGATGTTTTTATTTGCTCTGATCTTTTGCAGTAGTGATTCTAAGATCAGCGCGAACAGAAGGGGAGAGAGCGGGCATCCCTGTCTCATGCCGTTCCGGATAGGGAACGCTGTGGAGAGGCTACCATTCACCTTAACCTGGGCAGTGGGAGACATGTAAAGTGCTGAAATCCAATTCAGCATATGTGGGCCCAAACCAGTACCCTGAAGCACAGCGTTTAGGAAGTCCCAGTCCATGCGATTGAATGAATCCATGGACAAAATCAGGTATGGATAGGGACTTAATAGTGGTCAGTAATTCAGCTGTGGTAATTGGGTGTTCTAGGTCAGTTGCTTGTTCTGGGGATAAGGTGGGGAGCCTTATGGAAGAGCAGTAAGTTGTTATTCGGGACTTTTTAAGAGCTACGTCTGCTGGAGAGCAGGCAGAGTCCAGACTGTTCAAGGTTGCATAATAGTCGCGGAACATAGAGACTATTTTTGATGTGTGCTGTGCTGGCTTTCCCATAGAGGAGTGTAGCTTATGCACATTTGCTAGAAGTCTTTTTTTACGGAGAGCTCAGGTCAATAACCTGCTGCATTTATTGCCGTGCGCATAGTAAGTATGGGCCATGTATCATAATTTGCGGCTTATTCTGTGGTCTAGCAGTTTCGAGAAAAGCTGTCTTAGCTCACTCAGAGCTCAGCACGTTGTAATGCCTGCAGTACTCTCTGGAAATCAGCCTGCTTCTAATTTTTAAGTTTGCCTCCAGGGCAATGAGGGTACCACGAACAACTGCTTTGTGGCCTTCACATAGAATGCCATCGCTGACCTTCCCATAGAATGCCATTGCTGACCTTCCCATTGATGTTTTCTGTGAAATAGTGTGTCAAAGTCTTTTGTACCCCTGCCACCACCCCCAGGTCATCCAGCCAGTTCTCATTTAGTTTCCAGGTCCCCGCTTTAGCCAGGGCTTGTATTAGTGAGAGTGTGAGTGTCACCGGGGCATGGTCAGAAATAGCGATCTGGTCAATGGTTGGTCCTAGTAGTAAGTCAAGTGTACCTTGATCCCCCAGTAAAAGGTCAATTCTAGTGTACACCTTGTGGACACTGGAATAGTAGCTATAGTCTCTCTCAGTAGCATGTAATGCTCTCCAGCAGTCCACCAAGGTATGTCCCTGGATGGTCTTTTGGAAAAAAACGTTCCAAGAAGTCATGAGAGTGTGTTGATCTATTCGCAGAGGTATCTAACACAGGGTCAGGGCTGACATTGAAGTCCCCTCCTAGGATTAGTCTACCCTCCCGAAAGTTTGCCAGCTTGGTGAGGGCTTGGTTGATGAATGTGAGTTGTTGGGCATCAGGAGTGTATAGTGTAGCAAATGTAGCCGTACTGTGTGGGTTGTTTTGGAAGTGAGGAGTCAGTGAAATGGGTCTCCCGCAGGAACAGCACCTGCTCCCCCAGTCTTCTCAATTCTAACCATAACCTATTCCATTTGTTAGGGAAGCAAATACCACGTGCATTGCATGACACTACCTTAATTGTGGCCATGTTGCATCGGAGGGGGTTGTCCAGACGACCTTCTAAGTAATGGAAAAGGAGGTAAGATGGGGAGTGGAGAGACAAAAAGGGGGGGAAAAGAGAAAGTGAACATAACATCTGGCAGTGGCATCTGGCAGTGTGAGTCCACTGACCCCGTAAAGGCCAAATGTGGTTTTACCCTTAACTGTTTGCTCGACTCATGTAGCCCCCCTAATATAGGGGAGTCACCTGAATGTGGCAAATTGTCCATATCTGGGCTATCACCCAAAACGGGTAGTCCCATGTGGGAGTCGTGATCGGATATGGGAAGTCAGGAAGTTCCCACTCCCCACAGAAATAAAAGCGGTAGTTGTCTGGGGAGTTGGCATTTGGTGGAGTCCTAGATAAACCAGGGTACTTAATAATGCATTAAAATCGTGGTGTCCTTCAACAGACTTATTGACTATTTGCCCTTGTGCATAGATTATAGTGAGCAAAAAGAAGCAAAAAAATGAAAGGAAAAGAAAAAGGGGCTTCAAATGAGTATCTGAGTTGCACATTCCTAGTGCGTGCGTATCTAGAGAATCCATTTTTAGTCAATGGGCAAGTCTAGAGGCTGTCACAGGTGCATCCCGGAGGATGTGGTAATGCATGTGGATCCTTCAGTCGCCAGCAAGGGACTCCTGCCTCACAGTTGTAGAGGAAGAGCATTTGCAGTTCTGTGAGTTCTGGTTGGATCGGGCCTGCTGCCAGGGCTGGGGTGCTGGTACTGTTTGGATATCCATGGAGAATTTCCAGTGAGGGAAATCTACAGGTTCCAGGCTCAATTGTGAGAGGAAACGTGGGAGGTCATCTTTAGTGTGCAGGGTGGCAGATTTTTCATCTCTTCTCTCGTGGAGTCTGAAAGGGAACCCCCACCTATAGGTGATGCCTGCTGTGCGTAGTGATTCCAGGAAGGGTTTTAATGCTTTGCGCTGCTGACACACAGCAATCCAGGTTCTCCGTGTGTCAACGGTGATCGCGGGAGTCCATCGGTGTTCGTGACCTCCAGGCATTCGCATCGGCTCAGGCAGAGTGCATGGGCCCCTAATGGCCACAGGGCGAAGCGACATAACATTGTTTTGCCCAGCCGTGCCATTCTGCTGCAGTACAACTGCGGCGGCTGGTCGGCAAGTGGTTAAATGTAACTGCCTACTCCCAAACTGTAATTCAAAGTAAAACACATAGCCAAGTATTATTCTACACAATTTTTTTATTGTGCATTAAAAAAAGAAAACAAAATAAAATTAGATATGCTATCTGAGAATAGAACTTAACCAAAAAGTGCATTCTATGCATCTAAAAATATAGAACATATACCAAATCAAATCATTATTAAACCAAAAAAATAATTTCAAGGCAATAACGCCAAGGCCAATAATAAATAATACGTTATCTCCTCCGATTCTGCAACATGTCTGACTGAGGAACGGCCGTTCAGAAATGAACTGAAAAGCAGGAAATGAAAAGTGCGAAATGAAGCACGAATCAACACTCACCAAACTTCTACAAACACGAAATTAGCAGAAGGAGCCCAAAGGGTGGTGCTAAAGAGCTGAAAAACCACATAGTACGTCAGTACGTTCATGTTTGTTGGCTGACAATTCCTTGCCATTTGTATGCAAGACAAGTTTGGGCCAACGCCCTTCGGACAAAAGTCCACGGTTTTGTTGGCTAACCGATCGAGTGTACGAGGATTTTCTCTTCATGTCATATGCGCATATCACAACACATAATCTCCTCTCTGTCCTAAACAGTTTTGCATACTTTTTGAGCTTAACAGTTAACTATCAAAAATCAACTGCACTCAACATTTCCTTGCCTCCTTCAGACCTTCAGCTTGCTAAAGATTCACTTCCCTTCTCTTGGACACCTCATTGACTTCCATACCTAGGAATACGAATCACTCCTAAGAAACCTGACTTATACTAAGCTAATTTCCCTCCTTTACTAAAACAGGTTACTGAATTATTATCACAATGGTCCTCTATTCCTCTAACCTGGATAGGCAAAATTAAGATGGCTATATTTCCCAAGTTTTTATATCTTTTTAGAGTCTCGCCCATCCCAGTTCCATCTCATTTTTTACGACTTATACAGCACAGAATTATCTATTTTAGCTGGGGTAAAATGAAAGCTCAACCCTCTAAATCCACTCAATGTCTCCCACAATGCTGTGGAGGTTTAGGTCTCCCAAATATTTCTGCTTACTATCATGCCGCACACCTTGTACATTTACCAAATACCAAAGAAATTCCCCTATGGGTAACAATTCATCGTATGTCTATTCGCAATCCCACCACAAAACATTCTTTATCCATCTGGGACAGATTCAAAACTTCTCTTGGCCTTCAATCCCGTAATTTAACGCTCCTTTCTTTTATTAACAATCCCGCTTTTTACCTTGTCTTGATCACTCCTAATTCTTTGAGAGCATGGAATACAGCTAATTTATTCAGTTTATATACTTTGACATCTGCCTCCTCCATACTTTCTTTTCCTACTTTATTTGATATATTTGGACTTCCTCAATGGGAACTGCTCCGATATTTGCAAATCAAAATTTTTTTCCAACCTTATCTCAATTTCAGCTCCCAACTATCCCAGATGTTGCGTTTTGAATGCATATGTATTTCTGACCCTCATGCTAGGGGACAAATTTTAGCTAGTACTAACACTGGTCCCCCTTCATATGTCTCCAAATAGGAACCAGACCTTAATCGCTCATTTATTGTTACTTAATTGTATAGCATATGGTCTGCCACTAAGTCTGCTTCTTCTAATGTTGTTGCTGTGGAAACTAACTTTAAGGTGCTAACCTGTTGGTATTTGGTTCTCATTATGCTGCGTACACACGATCAGACTATCTGGCAGACTTAGTCCAGCAGACAACCCGCCGGACTTTGCCGCCGGACTTTCCAAATGAACGGACTTGCCCACACACGACCAGACTTTTCCAGCGGACTATGAGGGAAGTCCACCGGACTTTTGAAATGAACGGACTTGCCCACACACAGAGTAAAGTCTGTTCTCATCCTCTGTGACTGTGACATCATAAGGGTCAGGGTCACCATGTGACATCACCCGGTGACCCCGTCCCTTATCCTTATATAAGTCGCTGCACATCACGTCCCTGCCATTATGGCCAGAGAGAGCATTGTGTCAACATCGTAAGAAGAGAAGAAGAAGGAAGAAGAAGAAGCAGAAGGCAGGGCCAACGCTAGTAAAAAAAGCTGGAAGAAGAAAGCGGAGGCCTGTCAAGAAGAACCGAAGAGCGGGACAAGAAGAAGACCCCCAGATGGCGGCGGCGACAAAGGAGAAAGCCGGGCTCCTCTGTTAGTAAAAGAGCTAGTAAAAGAGCAGAAGATAACAGAGGAGTCCAGCGAGAAGACCCCCGAAGATGGAAGAAGAGCCCGGAGCGGTCTAATAAAGTATTTTAAAAACCTGTGTTGTGTTTTTTTTTTTTTTTTTTTTTTATAAAAGTTAGATTTTTATTAGGTTTTCACATATTACAAGTATCGCAGGACGAACATTTTCTTACATGTCATCAGTAAAGGTAACATACAAAATATCTAGCAACAGAATGAACATTATGCATAGGTCTATGTAGACAACCAGATGATGACCCTTGGTGCGAACACCTCTTAAATGTAGAGCTATAGAGCGCGACCCAAAATTTGGCGGGGAACTCCTCTCCACCTAGACACCCCTTACGGGAACAATTCTGTGTCCGGGAGGAGAGCAGTGCCCCCAGGAAGCGGATCGGGATCCCATTCGTTTCGAGATCAAATTGTTTCCAAACCATAATACGGTAATAACATAAGTACAACAACTGGGTACATTATCATATCGAAAGTGGAACAGAGATTCTCTAAAGTAACGTCTGTTAATCCCAGTGAAGAAGAACCTCAGGGTGGTTGAGAGCAGTTTTCCAGCGGAAGAATGTTGGTGTGTGCAATCCATGTTGACCAGGGGGTCCAGTTTTGGATCACCTGGTCCCTCTTGGGATTACTGCGTGCAAGCGTTAGTTCGTAAATGTGATGTAAATGTGTGGTGCTTATTACTTCCGCTAAAGTCGGTGGAGTAGGGTTTTTCCACCGTCTGGTTATTCCCAGTCTAGCTGCCAGCAAGACATGTGAGATTGAGTGCCTCATCTTTGTTGGGAATTGGTCAAGGTTCAAAGAGAGCAGAGCTAGATCAGGACGTGGGGTAGTTACAACTTGGGATATGGCAGATATTAACTTAAAGGTCGACTCCCAAAAGGGTACCAGTTTGGGGCAACTCCAGAAAATATGGAGTACATCCCCTTTGTTCCCACACTGCCTCCAGCAATTCGTAGAGTGCTGATCAGAGAACTTTGACATCTTGTCTGGAGTCAAGTACCACCGTTGGGTTATTTTAATCATCAATTCCCATAATGTGACACATCTAGTGTATTGGTAAGTAGTTTTGATTGCCTTGGCCCATTGTTCGGGTGTGAACGTGAGGCTGAGGTCTCTTTCCCATTTGAGCATAGGAGCTGATTTATCAAGTGTGTGTTTTTGTTGGAGTATGGCGTAGAAGAGAGATATGCCTTTGTGTTTGCAAGTCGGGTTCGTAAGGAAGAGCCATGCAGGGTGGGGGATTTTGCATGCCCAATTTGGGGAGGCATGGAGGTAATGCTTGGTTCTAAGGTACAGGTAGAGGTCTGAGTTTGGAAGTTGGTATTCTTTCTGCAGGTCAGGGAATGTTTTCAGTTGCCCCGATGCGAAGAGATCATTGATATGCGATATACCTTTGGCTCGCCAAGATGCATAGGACACCAAGTCAATTTTTTCTTGGAGGACGAGTATCAGAGTTTTTAAAGTGGCCCTGTTAGGATGATTGTTGGTGAGGTGTAGAAAGCTGTTCCATGTCCTGAGGGTGGCTAACATAGTGGGGGGAAAATGTGGAGTTTTGGTGAGATGGCACTTGGAGGAGAGCAACCATACATGCAGGTGATTCCCCGGGGTTAGTGATGCTTCTAACTGTCCCCAAAGAGTAGTTTGAGAGGGGGCTATCCATTCTCGCATTCGTGTCAAGATAGAGGCCATGTAATAGTCGTGGAAGTCAATGCAACCTGCCCCTCCCGCCGAGCGATGTTTAACAAGGAGTTTGTGTGCGCTTCTGGCCTTTTTACCTTGCCATAGAAAGGCTGAAAGGATAGCTTGTAATGATTTAAGAAAGGAGTGGGGAATGGTGATCGGTAAGGTCCGGAATAGGTACAATACTTGGGGTAGATGAAGCATTTTGAAGGCTGCGAGGCGGCCCATCCACGACAGCTCAAAGGATGCCAGTTTGCGGAGGTCATTCTGTAATTGAGTGCGAAAGGGGATGAAGTTGTGGGAGAAAAGGTCGGCAGTGTTATTGGTTAGTTGAACCCCTAGATAAGTGATGCTCCTGTCTGCCCATGAGTATGGAAACAGGTTTTGTAGTATGGAGCTGGTGGAGGCATCAAGGCCCAGGTTCAAAATTTGCGACTTGGCTTCATTTACTTTGTAAAATGATACTTTGCTGAATTGTGCAAGAATACTTTGAGCTGCCGGAAGGGATGTGGTGGGTTCAGAGAGCATGAGAATCACGTCGTCCGCAAATAGACTTATCTTATGGACATTTTTGCCTATGGTTATACCTTGTATGTTATCAGTCATTCAGATGGATTGCGCGAGGGGTTCTATTACTAGATTGAAGATTAGGGGGGACAGGGGGCACCCCTGTCTAGTACCGTTGGAGATGTCAAACGGGTATGATAGTGCGTCCGCCGAATATACCCGGGCAGAGGGGGAGGAATAAAGAGCCATTATAGCGCTGTAAATGGGGCCCGTGAAACCAATTTTTTCCAGTACCGCAGACAGATACCCCCAGTGCACTCTGTCGAATGCTTTTTCAGCGTCCAAGGACAGGAGTACAGAGGGGGCACCCGTGTGCGGCACCTGGTGAATGATATCCACCATTCGTCTGGTGGCATCCGAAGCCTGGCGACCCTTCGTGAACCCCGATTGGTCTGGGTGTATCAGGGCTGGGGTAATGTCTAATAGTCTATTGGCGATCATTTTTGCGTAGATTTTTATGTCTACGTTTAGTAGGGAGATGGGGCGGAAGTTCTGAGGTACATTAGGTTCCTTACCTGGCTTTGGAAGAGTTATTATAGTTGCGCTAAGCATGTCTTTTGAGAATGTCGAGGATTGAGCTGCCGAGTTGTACACTTCGCATAGAACAGGAGCTAGTAGTTTGTGGAATCTTTTGTAATATTCCCCATTGAATCCATCAGGGCCAGGGGCTTTAGCGATGGGGAGTTTTTTGATCGTAAGTTCTATCTCAGGGACCGTGAAGGGCTCGTTAAGTGTAGTTAGTTGAGTGGGGGATAAAGCGGGAAGATCTACGTGGGCGAGGAAGTCTAGTATGTCCGATTGCGTGGGTTGTATGGTACTCTTGTCCTTTCTTAGATTGTACAGGTCACTATAGTACGTGCCAAATGCATCCGCAATTTCAGTAGGTTTGAGAACTTTAGCTTTAGTGTGAGGATGATAGATATATGGAATCTTGGATTTGGTCCTATGACCTTTTAATCTCAGGGCCATAAGTTTGCCCGCCTTGTTGCCCGTGGAGTAGTTTGTCGCCTTTAACTTAGTGAACGTTTTCTCGAAGGACTCTAACAATAGAGACCGTAGTTCATGGCGGAGTTTAAATATCTGCGATTGTGTAGCGGGGGAGGGGTTGTGTTTGTTGAGAGTTTCAGCAGCCGCTATAGCGGTTGTCAGATTGTCTAGATGTTGAGCTCTCTTTTTTTTCGCTCTGGCTCCTGCCTGTATGAGAACACCCCTAATAACTGCCTTGTGGGCGTTCCACACTACCTCCGGGTCAGACACAGAATTGGCGTTAATGGAGAAAAATTCTTCCAATTGTTGTTGGATATGAGTGGCTGTGGACGGATCATTAAGAAGATAGCTATTGAGCCTCCATAGTTTGGAGTTAGGGTGTTGCGATTTCGAGTCAATAGTGATACTAATAGGTGCGTGGTCCGACCAGGTGGTAGTGTGAATCACCGAGGCAGAAATTCTGGAAAGCAAAAACTTATCAGATAGAAATAGATCTATACGTGAGTAGGTGTTATGACGCGGTGAAAGAAATGTATAATCTCGTTCATTCGCATGACAACACCTCCATACATCAAACAAGTCATTTGATCGTAAAAACCCATCTAGTGGTGAAGCAAGTCTCTTGCATCCTGCTGTAGAATCTAACTTGAAGTTAGGATTAAGACTAAGATTAAAGTCCCCGCACCAGAGGGTTTGCCCCTGCCGGAGGGACTCAACCTTCCTCCATAGTGACTTTAGAAAGGTCATTTGACGATGGTTGGGGGCATAGAGGGACACCAGAGTATACAGAGTGTTGTTGATCTTGCATAACAGGATAATGTAGCGACCCTGTCCGTGATGCATTGTTGAAGTTGAAAGTCAACAGTGTCACGAATTGCAATGAAAACTCCTCTTTGTTTCTTCGTAAAGGATGCTTTAAAGATATGAGGGAATAGCTTATGCTGGCAAGTGGGAGGAGAGTCCGTAGTGAAATGTGTTTCTTGTACACAGAGCACATCGCTATTAAGCGACAGGGCTGTTTTCCATAGGGATGCACGTTTAACCGGGTGGTTTAACCCCTTTGCATTTAGGGAGAGGACTGTGAATGACATGGTGACTAATGGTCGTAGGTGAAGATTAGTTTGCACTTACAGCTGGAAGATATCAAGCTTACGGCCGCTGGTCGCTGTTGCACCTTAGTTGTGTAGGAATTCGCGGTGGATAAGCAGTTGCGATGTTCAGAATGGGAGTAGCAGGATTCCGATGAGCGCACTTGGAGGTACGAGGGGTCACCGATTAGTCACGTCGCTTCTGGGGCTGGTGTGCCTTAGAATCAGGAACACTGGTGTAAGCTGGAAACAAAAACACTCGAAAAAGAAAGAAAAAGAAAAAAAAGAAAAGTGAAATGTTAACAGTTCAAGATGCAGCTAACAGGAACTGAGCTTCACAGCAAAACAGATCAGCTAACACCGCCTGAGCGGGAGCTGAGTAGACTAGGGGGTAGAGTTCAGCAGTGGCGGCTGGTGAAGTTTTAAGATGGGGGGGCGCTAGACCACGCCCACCCTTTTGACCCATCCCACTTCTCATAAGCCCCACCCATTAGAGAATCCACCAACTCCGTCCCCTGTAGTACATCATATACAAGGCTCTACATTATACACAGGGCCCTATACTTCATATACCAGGCTCTACATTATAGACAGGGCTCTGTACATCATATACCAGGCTCTACATTATAGACAGGGCTCTGTACATCATATACCAGGCTCTACATTATACACCAGGTTCTAAGGACACATCAATATGTCTGACAGCCCAGCCACACTCCTCGTTCACCAGAGAAAAAAAAACAGGAAACACAAAAAAGGTGCTCGGGAAACAGCAATAGGCAGAGGTCACCGCAGACAATGAAGTACAAGAAAGCCTAATAAAATAAAACAAATACAGTCATCACATTTAGTGACTGCAATAATGCAATATCTTACATGTTTTCCTTTGGTGGTGGGATCAGAGGGATGGTGATGATCAGAGACAGAAGGATGGAGGTGGGGTGGGGAGTTGGATCAGTGGTGGGTGGGATGGGATCAGGGACAGAGGGATGGATCAGGGACAGAGGGATGGATCAGGGACAGAGGGGTGGATCAGGGACAGAGAGATGGTGGGTGGGATGGACCAGGGACAGAGAGATGGTAGGTGTGATGGATCAGGGACAGAAGGACGGTGGGATGGATCAGGGACAGAGAGATGGTGGGTGGGATGGATCAGGGACAGAGAGATGGTGGGTGGGATGGATCAGGGACAGAGAGATGGTAGGTGGGATGGATCAGGGACAGAAGGACGGTGGGATGGATCAGGGACAGAGAGATGGTGGGTGGGATGGATCAGGGACAGAGGGATGGTGGGTGGGTGGGATGGATCAGAGATCAGGGACAGAGAGCTGGTGGGTGGGATGAATCAGGGATCAGGGACAGAGAGATGGTGGTTGGGATGAATCAGGGACAGAGGGATGGGTGGGTGGGATGGATCAGGGACAGAGGGATGGTGGGTGGGATGGATCAGGGATCAGGGACAGAGAGATGGTGGTTGGGATGAATCAGGGACAGAGGGATGGTGGGTGGGATGGATCAGGGATCAGGGACAGAGAGATGGTGGTTGGGATGAATCAGGGACAGAGGGATGGGTGGGTGGGGGGAGGCTTCATATGGGCTGTGTGTTTCACAAGAGCCTCCACTGGTATAGACTACATTAAAAGGCTAAACATTTTGAACTGGCATACAAATTGTTCTTTAGGTTTAAAGGCAGGAGAAATTGGCTTAAAGCTCACAAAAAAATCAAAGGCAGTGAGCAAATCTTCAATATTACATATCGATAAAGATTTACTACTACATACTAAAGGGACAGAAGTCATCAGATGATACACAGAATGCAAGCACGATGCGGAGAATATTTGGCAACTACTAAAAAGGCTTCTATTGAAACCACAGTTACAGGAGGTAAAGCTGAACAGCAACCACAACCATGCAGACATAGCAGCGGGACCTAGGCATTCACATCCAGATGCAATACACTGTCAGGGTTTGATGAGTATATTTTAGCGAAGCAGTGGGGAACTTTTGCTAAAGGTAATGTTATCCTGGGGTGTTGGGGGGGGGGGGGGGGTAAAACACTGGAAGGAGTGTTGGTTTCCGAATGGCCAACAAGTGCCTATACTAGATGTCACTGTCTGCAGTAGACAGGCTTTTGGAGAGATTCAGGTCTGACTGCCAAACCGAGACACAGCAAAACCACTCAGTGGAGATAATAGAAGTGCTGATCGTCAGTGCTGCCCGTGTAAAGCCTCCCCCTCCATCCATCCTGTAGCTCTGCCCCCCTCCTGTGGATTTCCAGCAATTCTACCTTGTTGTTTCATAGTGCAGCAGGCCAGCAGCAGTTCACATTCCTCTGCTCCTCCGCTCGGCGCACTGATCCGACAGGGGAAGACCGGAAGTGACGGCTAACTAGTCTGTCACTCAAACCCATAGCATTGTAAACCTATGGGCGCCGGGCGGATGCAGATCGGCATTTGTACTTGCGCCACAAGGCGGGTTAAAACCCCGCAAATGAAGCGCCGCGTCTGCAATCTTGTGATTGCGTTGACGTGGCGTCTTCACATAGTGCACTGTGTCCAGCGCTGCACTGTATCCGGCGCTCGTACACAGTGCACTTAAGGACTTTTTTTCATTTTTTTTTTTAAAGGGTCATTTCCAAAAAAAAAAATATTTTTTTTTCAATTTTTTTTTTTTTGTGACTGCCTGGAGGGGGGGCGGCGCCCGGGCGCCCCCTATGGACGGGCCGCCACTGGAGTTCAGACTCAGAAGAAGCAAGCCTCTAGCCGGCCAGGATTATAGACAGTAGCTCTTAGTAAGAACGGGCAAGAGCTTTCATTTTGAATTGGGGTGAGGGCGGTCCCTCAGACGGCTGTGGGGTGGAGAGGCCTGCTTGTTAGGGCCTGGCTGGTGATTCTGAGGGGGATCCTGGTGAATGCCCCAGGAATGAAGCAGTTTCAAACCCCCTTCCAGGGTAGAGATCGTGTGCGGAATGCCGTTGAATGCCACCATAATTGTAGCCGGATGGCGCCATTTGTAGACTATTTTGTGATTGGTTAAGGCTTTGGTGATTGGCTTCAGTTGCCTTCTTGATTGGAGCGTGTACTGCGATAAATCAGCGAACAGCTGGATGTCTGCATAGGGTGCTGGGAGCGTAACCAATGCCCTGGCTTTAGACAGGATCTGTTCTTTTGCCTGAAAGAAGTGGATTCTCAGGAGCACATCACGTGGAACTAAGTCCGCTAGGTGCTTTGGCTTAGGGATCCTGTGTATGCAGTCAATTGTTAATTCTATAGGAGACAGCTCAGGGAGCATCACAGAAAACATGATGCTAGCAAAATTGTGGAGATCTGCGGGGGGCACCGTTTCCGGAATTCCGCGTATTTTCACATTATTGCGGCGTGAGCGGTCCTCGAGGTCCGCCAATTTATGTTTGATCCATTCCGTGTCCTCCTTCTGGGCCGTACAGGAGTCAACTAAATCATTAACAGTCTCTGTACATTCCTCCATTTTGTCCTCCATGTACTGCACCCTGTCCCCCATGCGTCTCATATCTGCTGAGAAGTTGTGTATCAGTGAGGATAAGTTGGACATGAGGGAAGACTGGAGGGATAATAGCATGTCTTTCATGGTAGAGTCTAGGACTGGTTGCCCCGATGTAGGGAAGGCCGCTATGGAGGATTGTAGTGAGGCTATAGCGCTAGCATTATGGAGGTCTGTACTCACAGTGGTTCCGGCCTGGTAAGCTGCATCCAGGCGCATCCGCGCTTTGGCTGGGCTCTGGGAGTTCGGAGTTAGCGGAGGAGAGTCTGCCCGGGGCGAGGATGAACATTCTCTGGCCATGTCTCCCGGATCCCCGTCAGGAAGATCGGTATAAGCCGTCGTATTCCGTGTTGCTGCACCGGTGGCGCCATCTTGCCTGAGGCCTCCGCGCTGGAAGGAGAGGGCCGTCAGCTTTTGGACGTTTCTTTCGTCTTTTCGTTTGCGGGACGACATGTCGACGGGTTGCGCAAGGCTACCGGAGCTCGGTAAGACCTTCGATGGGTTTGAACTTGCCCGTTTAGCGGTGATTATCCGGTCGGCTAGCGGGAGCCTCAAGCACAAGCGGCCATCCGGATTGCGCGCAAGCCATGCCCCTCGTTTTGTGTTTTTTTATTAACACTTTTTCCCCCCAGGTGAATGGGTAGGGGTACATCATACCCCATACTCATTCACATAGGGTGGGGGGGCCAGAATCTGGGGGCCCCTTATTAAAGGGGGCTCCTGGATTCTGATAAGCCCCCCACCCGCAGACCCCAAAACCAACAGCCAGGGTTGTCGGGAAGAGGCCCTTGTCCTCATCAACATGGGGACAAGGTGCCTTGGGGTGGGGGGCCCACAGGGCCCCCCTTCCCCAAGGCACCCCCCCATGTTGAGGGCACGCTGCCTGGTACGGCTCAGGAGGGGGGGGGGGCGCTCGCTCATCCCCACCCCTTTTCCTGACCAGCCGGGCTACGTGCTCGGATAAGGGTCTGGTATGGACTTTGGGGAGACCCCCACGCCTTTTTTTCGGCGTAAGCGTTCACCTTTAAATCCATACCAGGTGATACCGGGCTAGCACGGTATCAATCTCGCTAATGGAGGCGGCGACATTGACTTCCTTCCCTAGTTCCGTCTACCTGGAGTCACATTCAAAATGAACTGATTTTTCTCTGTGTGTGGGCAAGTTCATTTATTTCGAAAGTCCGGCGGACTAGCACACAAACGGGCGGATTGTCAATTTTGAGTCAAGACTTCTTTTTAAGTCCGCCGGAGCCCACACACAAAATATGCTTCTGATTACCCTGGAGCTTGTTTTCACGACGGTTCAGAGTCTGGCACTCACGTTCATATTTGGTGGGATTGCCCATTTGTTCAAAAATCCGGGAAGGCAGTTTTTGACTTAGCCTCCAAAATCTTTGATACACCTATACAACCCAATCCTGCTACCTGAAACCTGATGGGATTACACAGAATCAATTTTGCCTTCTTTTACAGCTCCTGACAGCTACAAAACAAACCATTGCTAAGGCATGCAGAACTAAATATTAAATTTTAACTGAAATTATACGCCAAACTAATAAATCTCTTTTACATGCTAAAATGGAAGCAATTGAAAGAGATTGAATCAGTCAATTTGAGAATCTCTGGCTTTCCTGCGTTAATCATTGTTTGCCTTGATTATAATTTTTATTCATTTTGGATCATATCAAAACGAGGCCACTGAAGACGTCTATGGCTAAACGCATACGGCGTTACTATGCACATCATGTGACTTCCAGGAAGCTGAGTGAGCGAGAGGGTGGAAGGCAACTAGGCATTCTGTCCACCTATAGCTCGGCTGTCTATACTTTATACTGGCAAGTGAAGGCCTTACGCGGCAAGAACTGCATTTTTTGTCTGTTTGCTTTTTAACATTTTTTAAATAATCTTTTAATAAACTGAAGTTTTGGTTATACTGCACTGGGAGCCAATTTCTCTTTTTTATGAAGATTATGAAAATGACATCTATCACAACCCGGATATGCCAAGGCTGCTCGAGGAACTGCAAAGGCTGACACCAGTGGTTACCTGCCAACCTAAGGAGCTACATGCGCATTACCCCTGCAGGATTAGTAGGATCTGGTGAGTAGGGACCCTTGAGTGGGAGCACTCAAGTCACCTGTCAAGATTATGTGATCACTAAAGTCACGTGCTACAACTCCTCTAAACACGAACATTCACCTTCATTGGGATGAATGCACCTATGTGTTTTCTGTAAACAGTGCGATAAACTGTATCTTTGTGTCATTTTGAATTTTGGTGTGATTTTGGCATTTTTTATGTTTTTTGGTGCGGTTATTTTTACATTTTTTTATGTTTATGTATTTTTATTTTTTTTTGGGCTTATATACACCTTGATTTTATGATTGGGACACTATATGTATATACTTATATGTTTTTGTATATGGTGCAATAATTATATTCTGGTGCGACTTTGGTGCAACTTTTTTATAACTTTTTTGTTTTTTGGTGCGATTCTTTGCATTTTTATTTGGATTTGGTTTTTGGGCTTACTCACATCCTGTATTTTGGGTTTGGACACTACACTCACTTACAAGTAGAGGATCACTATACTATCATGATATTCATGTCTGGATGTTTTATACACTAATTTGTAAGCCATTATATTTTTGGTGATAACCTCTCCTGTGTAGGATTGGTGTCCACACCTAGAGGGTTTTAGTACTCACCTACTGGGGTTGGTGAGGTGTGATAATTATTACAATATCACCTTTATGGTAACTGTTTTGTTATAATTCATTCCACAATAACACTGTGTCTTTTAATACTTAGTCACTATAGAGTGATTTGGTAGAGCACTAGTTGACATATGTGTAGCGCCACTCACCCCTTCACATCTTTCTTTCTATATCCTAGAGCCCTCTTACGAGGGTTTTTTGCGGAGGCTGCAACCTTCACACACGTCCTAAGCGTGGACCTTCCTAATTAATTTATTTATTGTTGTCTGTGTCCCTCTTTTGGAGATTTACTTCTGTCCTGATCACCTGTGACACACAAAATAAAGTTGTATTAATCTAAAAATTTGAGTTGTCACCAGAATAGAGGGGATATATTCTATTTTCCAGAGAGCTGTCTAAAAGAGGATTTCCCATCATTTGAAAAACATTACTCCACTTCCCGCTGAGTCTACAGGACAGGAAATTAAGGAAAATTTCCCTAATAAGAAACAGATGGCAAAAAAAGTTTTAGCTTTTGATAATAAGGGATGAGTTATTGTGATGAGCAATGGTGAACAGGAAATACGAGATGTAGCCTACACTTCACAATTTATTATCTAGAGCAGGGGTGTCCAAACTTTTTTCAAAGAGGGCCAGATTTGATGAAGTGAACATGCTCGAGGGCCGACCATTTTGTCTGACATTCTTTAAACCATTAAAATTCGGTCTAGGCGTGTATTTGAGCACTAATACACGGCCCAACAAGAATTCTCTTGCCTTTGTGCTGTGTGTGGTGAACAGATGAGCTCGGGTGTGTTATTTGGATATACTGTATTTAATCGGCTTATACCACACACCTTAACTTTAATAAGGAAGTCTCAGGAAAAAAAAAAAAAAAAATCTTACATTTTAAATAAAGACATGTGAAGCAAAATAAGGGTCAGTGCCCATCTGCAGCCCCCAGCGTATTGCCATGAATGCAGCCCCCAGCGTATTGCCATGAATGCAGCCCCCAGCGTATTGCCATGAATGCAGCCCCCACCAAATTGCCATGAATGCAGCCCCCACCGTATTGCCATGAATGCAGCCTCCACCATATTGCCATGAATGCAGCCCCCACATTGCCATGAATGCAGCCCCCACATTGCCAGGAATGCAGCCCCCACATTGCCAGGAATGCAGCCCACACATTGCCATGAATGCAGCCCCCACATTGCCATGAATGCAGCCCCCACATTGCCAGGAATGCAGCCCACACATTGCCATGAATGCAGCCCCCATATTGCCATGAATGCAGCCCCCATATTGCCATGAATGCAGCCCACACATTGCCATGAATGCAGCCCACACATTACCATGAATGCAGCCCACACATTGCCATGAATGCAGACTCACCATTGCCATCAGTGCAGCCTGATTCACGTCCTCTGCAGCCTTGGTGCAGACAGGGAGGGGGACGGGATGAGCGCCGACAGACATACAAGAGAAACTCCTGTTTCAATCGACAGCCTCTTTAATTGAAAGTCCCGCCTCCTGTGATGGACAAAACGGTTGTCCAATGGCAACACAGGACAGGACTTCCTTTTACACAGGACGCTGTGTAAACAGGAAATACTCTGTCCTGTATCCATGGCACTCATCCCGCCCCCTCCATGGCAGCCAGCATATCTATCTTTTGTGGCCCCCGGCGATCGGGGATTTGTTGGGGGCCACAAAAGATATATATGCAAACATGACCAGACGGGCCGTCCAAAACCAGAACGCGGGCTGCGATTGGCCCGCGGGCCGGACTTTGGACATGCCTGATCTAGAGATTTAAAAAAAGAAAAAAAAATGTATTCTTAAGTGCTGACTATAATACATAAACAAAGTATATACAAAATCACACTATTTTCCTTTGATACAGTAGATAAACCATGCTTAATTATTTTCTTAATATCAAATTTTGCTATTTGACAAATAGCTATAGTTAAATGGTTAGGATTAATGGTGTATTTGATGGGCATAAGTACTTCGGTACCCCAGTTAAAGTCTCTTTAGATGAAATGCATCAGGTTAGTCCGACGGATTGTGTCCGAAACTGTTGCATACACACGGTCGGGCCAAGTTGGCGAAAAATCCGATCTTTCAGAACGTGATGACGTAATTTCGTTACGATGGGACTACATTCAGGCTAGTAGCCAATAGCTTTGATGTAGGAATTTGATCTGAGCATGCGTGGCACTTGGTTCGATCAAAATGCTCTACACATGATCAGATTAGGTCCGTCCGGCCCAGTTGGTCGGGAAATATTTCCAACATGTTGGAAAATTGGGTCGGACGGAGATTCGGACGGAATCAGTCCGATGCATACCACACGCAGTCGGATTATCTGACGACACAGTCCGATAAGACTCATTCCGACAGATTCTCCAACCGTGTGTACAAGGGCTTACACTGCACTATTTTTTACTGTTCAATTGAACTTTTTATCTGCATATCCATTTGTTTGGATGTTTTAATCTAATAAATTCCAAAATCGGATTCACGATATGTGGAGGCTTTTTTTCTCTCTTATATCCTGAATATATATACCCATTTTTGGAGGATACGTTTGGAGAAGCTGTGGTTGCTGTTACCCTTGGTGGAGAGTTCTATCATTCCCTGCACTTGCTCGTTTGCTTGGATTTCCACCAGCTTACAGAGGGGACGATCGTTTGGCTCATCCTGACAGCCTCACCTCATCATACTGGTTCCATGCTTGATAGATCCACCACCGTATGGTGAGCTGGGTCCATTACTTCTGGTAATCTACTCTCTCATATCCCCTAATTTTCTGGAGGGTGAAGGCCCTCCTGGGTGTATTTTTTCCATTGTCTACACATTCATACTAAAGACTGTCGGATATCCCTTACAACAGGGTTCTTCTCAGTCATCACTGTGCACTTTGATGCAGTATGGACTAAGATATATGTGTTCTGACTTTTATTTACTCCTTGTGGTTCACGTGTCACATGTTATAGACTATATGGATTTGCTCACGTATTTTAATATGTTGTGGTAATCTTTCACAGTTGTTACTACTATTTTAATGTTTTAGGGCAGATCCATTTCTTGTTCCATTTGGGTTTGGAACGAGGAAAATATTTCTATCACACACATGTGATGTATGTTGGTTTGATTTTCACATGTTTATTTTTGTTTTCTTCCAAGATATGTTTTTATTGATAATTGCGTTACATACAATGGTATAAGAAACTGAGTAACCATACAGTATAAAGATACAGTAAAGACACAATTTGTTGTCATCGGTATACTTCAATCAAGCGAAAAGAGAACAAAGAGGAAAATAAGGATCATAAACCTTTTTATCTATAACAACTCTAACGTATAGGGTTGAAACTGGTCAATGATTTGACTAGGTACTCGAGCATCACTTCAGGAGCTCTGCGCAGTGTATTGCTGCAGGTTTTCCTTGCGGGACCGGATCTGCGGCCTTGGCGTTCATGCACACCTGTCAGGCTCTAACTGTGCATGAGTGGGAGGTACACATTAACTATTTTGAACTATCGTCTTCCCGATCTCTTTGGTTTTTACTGCAGTTAATTTTGTATCATTTTTATTATATGATGTTCAGCTGTGGTGTTATAATTGTCCTTTTGAGAGTTATGAAAAAGAACCTTGCCTTATCTGGGGTATGTGATGTTTGAGGGGCCGTAGCGAAGGGTGTGGTAGAGGTTGCATCTCATCCGAGGAAATCCTGTCTGATAGGATTTGCTCATTGGTTCTATTATGGAGGAGTTTTGGGAAGAGAAAGTTTAGGATCAAGAGAGGGAGTAGGGGGGATGGCTTATATGCATAGACTTCTATATTCATCTGTAGTCTGGAAGTGTTGCCAGCAGGACCAGACTTCCCTGTATTCGGTCGGAGTATCCTTGGATTGATGGATTAATTCCTCTAATTCTGCTATTTTAGTAATGCGTTTGAGCCAGTTGGCCGTGGTTGGTGGTTTTGTGGATTTCCACAAAGTTAGGATGCACATCTTTGCCGCATTTATTAGGTGTAGGGTGAACGATTATAGAGTCTTTTTGGGATAGAAGAGTAGTGAAGTAGCATTTGTGTCGTGGTGAATCCTAATTGTAAGGTGGTGATGTTTGTGCTAATACGATGGACCTCCTTCCAAAATGGTTGAATTTGAGGGCAAGACCACCAAATGTGGAGTAGAGGGCCCTCCCCATCATTTCATCTCCATCAGGTAGAGGGTATGGATGGGGAGAATTTGTATAGTCTAACTGGTGTTTTGTACCACTTGGAGAATAATTTGAAGCTGTTCTCCTGTGCCGATACATTGATCGAGCCCTTGTGAATGTAAGTGTAAATATTTTCCCAATCCTTTTCAGATAGGTTGATAACTAACTCTATCTCCCAGCTACGAGAGGCTATGTTTGATTTGGGGCTGTGATCCGAGCATAGAAGAGTATACATTTCTGAGATCATGTGTCTTTGTGGTTCTAATCTGGTGCAGGCATTTTCAAATGGTGTGCGAGCTCTGGAGTATTCAAAGCGGTGGTGGGGTTGGTTCAGGAAATGTTGAATTTGAAAGTATATCCATTGTGGGAAAGGACATCCTGATACATGTGTGGGCAGATCGTTCAAGGGAAGGAATGTGTCTCTTGAGAAGAATTGCTCTGCAAGCACCTCGGGGTTGGGCCAGATATCTCTAAGAAACGCATCGGAGAGCCCTGATGGGAATTCTGGGTTATATCTTATTGGGGTCAATGGACTGTGTGTGGACGAAATACGGTGAGTTTGGCACACCTTTTGAAAGGTTTGTAGGGTGCTTCCTATTAGAGGGTGTAGTTTGCAGGTCTTAGGGGTCCTGTTCGAAGTGATCCAGGGAAGTTAGTGAATAGGTATTGGGGAGAACGCATTTTCGTTATTTACCCAAGCCTTTGTGCGGGAATGGACATTCCAGTCTATTATTCTGAATAGTTGGCAGGCCCAGTGATATTTGGAGATGACTGGGAGGCCAATTCCCCCTTTTGCTTTTGGTAGAGACAGTGTTTCGAAACTGAGTCTAGGCCGGTCTTTGCCCCAAAGAAAGTCGTTGCAAATTTTTTGATAAGAGGCTGAGAATGCTAAAGGTAGTTTAATGGGGATCGTTTGCAGGAAGTATAATATTCTTGGGAGAATATTCATTTTTATTATAGCCACCCTCCCGAACCAGGAAAATATTCCTGTCGACCAAGCTTTCAGGTCCTTTTCAATGCCCTGAAGGATGGGGAGGTAGTTTTTGGAGTAGAGATCTGATAGGCGGGTTGGAAGTTTGATCCCAAGATATGTGATGGCCTCTTGGTTCCATAGGAATGGAAAGTTGTTTTGACAGAGTACAAGTGTATCCTTCTGTAAGGATACATTTAAGGCTTCTGATTTTGCGAAGTTAATGTGTAGGTTTGAAAGGGTGTTAAACAAGGTAAAGTCTTTGAGTAAATTGGGCAGCGAGATATGGGGTTCTGTCCAAAATAATAAAATATCAATAATAAGATATCATCTACAAAAGCAGACAGTTTGTGTGTCAAGTTCACTATAGTCACTCCCTTGATGTCTGGGTTGAGTCTAATTCGTTGGAGTAGTGGTTCAAGGGTCAAGACAAAAATTAAAGGAGAGAGCGGGCATGTCCCGTTGGACACAGAGAAGGTGTGAGTTGGACCATAGCAGTGGGGGAGGTATATAGTGCCTGAATGAATTGGAGCATGTGTTCCCTTATTCCAATCTTTTTGAGTACTGCGAACATATAGTCTGAGGCCACACTGTCAAACGCCTTCTCCGCTTCCAAAGAGAGAAAGAAACCTTGTTGTCAGGATGAGGTTTACCACTTATGAATATTGATGGCTTTTGTCTTGCCTCTCTACCTGGTATAAAGCCTACTTGATCTGAGATGAGATGAGATTGGGCAGTAGAGGCAAGAGACGGTTGGCCAGTATTTTGGTGTCGATTTTTAAGTCAACGTTGAGCAAGGAGATTGGTCGATAGTTAGATACTAACAGGGCCAGACTGGCCTACCGGGATACCAGGAGATTTCCCGGTAGACCGCCTGCCCTGGGGCCGCTTTTAGTTGCAGCTGCATTTGTGCTGTCTCCTATGGATCACACAGCGCTGGCTGGCTCTGTGTTTCGGCGGCCGCTCTGCAACATGGCCCCGCCCACCAGACCGGCTCTTGTGATAGTAGAGAGAATCAAGGCTCCGCCTATCGCATGAGTCGGTCTGGGGGGGCGGGGGCCGTGTTGCAGAGCGGCCGCCGAAACACAGAGCCAGCCAGCGATGTGATCAAGAGGGTGACATGCAGCCCATACAGCCCATTCTGTGTGCCTGGATAGGAGGATCAGCAGGGGGCTGCATATAGAGGAAATTAGCTTTCTAGGGAGAGGAGGAGAATCTAACATTCAGTGGCTGCATGGAGGAATATAGAAAGCTTATTTCCTCTATATGCAGCCCCCTGCTGATCCTCCTATACAAATTCTTTTACTGCCCACACCCCCCAGTTCACCCTGTGCTCCCTGCCCCCCCCCCCCCCCACAGTTCTCTCCACCCCTGTTCTTTCTGCCCCCCAACCCCATCCTTCTCTAGCCACTATCCCAATGCTCTTCACCCCCCTCCCCAGTGCTCTGCTCCCCCCAGTGCTCTTCACCCCCCAGTGCTCTCCCCCCGTGCTCTTCACCCCCCCAGTGCTCGGCCCCCTCAGTGCTCTTCACCCCCTCCCCCCAGTGCTCTTCTCCCCCTGTCCTCCCTGTGCTCTCCACTCCCCCCAGTGCTCTCCCCCCTGTTCTTCCCCCCCAATGCGCTCCACTCCCCCCAGTGCTCTCCACTCCTCCCAGTGCTCTCCCCCCTGTTCTCCCCCCCCCAGTGCTCTCCCCCCAGTGCGATCCACTCCCCCCAGTGCTCTCCCCCCTGTTCCCTCCCCCCAGTGCTCTACCCCCTGTTCTCCCTCCCCTCAGTGTGCTCCACTCCCCCCAGTGCTCCCCTCCCCCCGCAGTGTGCTCCACTCCCCCCAGTGCTCACCCCCCTGTTATCCCCCCTGTTCTTTCCTCCAGTGCTCTCCAATCCCCCCAATGCTCCCCCCCCCGTTCTCCCCCCAGTGCACTCCACTCCCCCTAGTGCTCCCCCGTTCTTCCCCCTCCAGTGCTCTCCACTCCCCCCTGTTCTTCCCCCCCAGTGCTCTCCACTCCCTCTAGTTCTCCCCCCTGTTCTTCCCCCCCAGTGCTCTCCACTCCCCCCAGTGCTCTCCCCCCGTTCTTTCCTCCTCCAGTGCTCTTCACTCCCCCATGCTCTCCCCCACTGTTCTACCCCCCCAGTGCTCTCCACTCCCCCCAGTGCTCTCCGCCCTTGTTCCTCCCCCCCTTGTTCCTTCCCCCCAGTGCTCTACCACCCCAGTGCTCTCCCCCCAGTGCTCCCCCCCCTGTTCTCCCCCCGTGCTCTCCCCCTGTTCTTTTCCCCCGAGTGCTCTCCCCTCTGTTCTTTCTCACCCCCAGTGCTCTCCAGCTCTCCCCATCACTCTCCAGCCCCCACCCCAGTGCTCTCCAGCCCTCCATTCTCCCCACCCCTGTTCTTTCTGGCCCCCTGATGCTCTCAAGCTCCACCCATCACTCTCCAGCCCCCCCCCCCATGCTCTCTACCCCCTTTGCTCTCCACTCCTGTTCTTTTTGGCTCCCCCCAGCACTCTCCACTCCCCACCCCTGTACTCTCCACTCCCCCCTACATTTTGCCTCCACCATGTGCTCTCCAACCCTGCCAATGCTCTCCACCTCCCATAATGCTCTCCAGTCCCCTGTGCTTTTCCCCCTGTTCTTTCTGGCCCCCACTGGTGCTCTTGAGCTCTCCCCCTACTCTTTGTACCCCCCAGTACTCTTCAGCCCCTGTGCTCTCCACCCTTGTTTTTCTGCCCCCCAGTGTTCTTCGCCACCCCACACTCTTAGCCCCCTCAGTGCTCTCAGCCTACCATGCTCTTGACCACTGTTCTTTTTGGCCCCCCCAGCGCTCTTTGCCCCCACCCATGTGTTCTCCAACCCTGCCAGTACTCTCTTCTCCCCCTTCTCTCCAGCTCCCACCCAGTGCTCTCCACTTCCCCAGGACCAGAGGACAGGCTGACTGGGGCCGGAAAATGGGGACGGCTGAAGGTGCAAGTGGCCAGGGACCACTCCATTTCACAGCAAACAGATCCTCTGGAAGGAGCACCGTCCCCATCCAAAACAAGAACAGACCCTGCCTGCTGCTGCCCGTCATGGATATCCTGCTGGCATGCAAGGTACCGTACCGAGCATCAACAACACACCTTTCTACAGACAAGGACTGCAGACTGGGACATGGGGCACAGGAGGGGCTGCATTCATGGGCACAGTGGGCTGCATTCACGGCACAGTAAAGCTGCATTTGATGGGCACAGTGAGGCCACAATGGTGGGCACAGTGAGGCCGCAATGGTGGGCACAGTGATACTGCATTCACGGGCAGAGTAAAGCTGCATTTGGTGGGCACCCACCTCCCTTACCTTAGTGTATTCTTTCTGTGGAGGGTGGTCCCCCACGTTCTGAGTTCCTGGGGTCCCCCTTGATGATTGTCCACTTACCACTTTTAACTGGAATTTGCATATATATATATACAGTGCCTTGCGAAAGTATTCGGCCCCCTTGAACTTTTCAACCTTTTGCCACATTTCAGGCTTCAAACATAAAGATATAAAATTTTTATTTTTTTGTGAAGAATCACCAACAAGTGGGACACAATTGTGAAGTGGAACGAAATCTATTGGATATTTTAAACTTTTTTAGCAAATAAAAAACTGAAAAGTGGTGCATGCAAAATTATTCGGCCCTTTACTTTCAGTGCAGCAAACTCACTCCAGAAGTTCAGCGAGGATCTCTGAATGATCCAATGTTGTTCTAAATGACTGATGGTGATAAATAGAATCCACCTGTGTGTAATCAAGTCTCTGTATAAATGCACCTGCTCTGTGATAGTCTCAGGGTTCTGTTGAAAGCGCAGAGAGCATCATGAAGACCAAGGAACACACCAGGCAGGTCCGTAATACTGTTGTGGAGAAGTTTAAAGCCGGATTTGGATACAAAAAGATTTCCCAAGCTTTAAACATCCCAAGGAGCACTGTGCAAGCGATCATTTTGAAATGGAAGGAGTATCAGACCACTGCAAATCTACCAAGACCTGGCCGCCCCTCTAAACTTTCAGTTCAGACAAGGAGAAGACTGATCAGAGATGCAGCCAAGAGGCCCATGATCACTCTGGATGAACTGCAGAGAACTACAGCTGAGGTGGGAGAGTCTGTCCATAGGACAACAATCAGTCGTACACTGCACAAATCTGGCCTTTATGGAAGAGTGGCAAGAAGAAAGCCATTTCTCAAAGATATCCATAAAAAGTCTCATCCAAAGTTTGCCACAAGCCACGTGGGAGACACACCAAACATGTGGAAGAAGGGGCTCTGGTCAGATGAAACCAAAATCTAACTTTTTGCCCACAATGTAAAACGATATGTTTGGCATAAAAGCAACACAGCTCGTCACCCTCAACACACCATCCCCACTGTCAAACATGGTGGTGGCAGCATCATGGTTTGGGCCTGCTTTTCTTCAGCAGGGAAAGGGAAGATGGTTAAAATTGAGGGGAAGATGGATGCAGCCAAATACAGGACCATTCTGGATGAAAACCTGTTGGAGTCTGCAAAAGACCTGAAACTGGGACGGAGATTTATCTTCCAACAAGACAATGATCCCAAACATACAGCAAAATCTACAAAGGAATGGTTCACAAATAAACATATCCAGGTGTTAGAATGGCCAAGTCAAAGTCCAAACCTAAATCCAATCGAGAATCTGTGGAAAGAACTGAAAACTGCTGTCCACAAACGCTCTCTATCCAACCTCACTGAGCTCAAGCTGTTTTGCAAGGAAGAATGGGCAAGAATTTCAGTCTCTCGATGTGCAAAACTGATAGAGACATACCCCAAGCGACTTGCAGCTGTAATCGCAACAAAAGGTGGCTCTACAAAGTATTAACGCAAGGGGGCTGAATAATTTTGCACGCCCCACTTTTCATTTTTTTATTAGTTAAAAAAGTTTCAAAAATCCAATAGATTTCATTCCACTTCACAATTGTGTCCCACTTGTTGGTGATTCTTCACAAAAAATATAAATTTTATATCTTTATGTTTGAAGCCTGAAATGTGGCAAAAGGTTGAAAAGTTCAAGGAGGCCGAACACTTTCGCAACGCACTGTATATATATATATATATATATATATATATATATATATATATATATATATCCCTATGTGATTTCATATCTATATATAATACGCTCTTCATCAAATGCTTTAAAATGTATGGTTTTCCCTTTCATGAACAAAAAAATAATTACGTTATGATGTTGGGCTGGTATAATAATGCTGTGGGGCTGGTATGAATTTTTTTTCCAGGGCTGGTTTTTATTCCCAGTCCGGCCATGGATACTAAGGACGCATCTTTGTTCGGTTTGGGTATAACTGAAATGTGTGCTGTTAGTAGGTCTCTTGGGAGGGGATTGTCTGAGGATATTGAGTTAAAAGCAGGTAAAAAGTGTGGTTTGAGTGTGTCTATGAATGTTTTATAATATCCTATTAGTCCGTATGGTCCAGGGCTTTTGCCAGGCTTTAATTGCTTAAGTACTGTGTCAAGTTCCGAAGGTGTGATTGGTTGTTCTAGGTTGTCAGCTGCTTCTTGAGAGAGGTTCTGGACTATATTTTCCTAGGAATTCTGCTATTATTTGGGCTCTTTGTGGGTCTGTCTTCTGTGTATGGACAGGGTATAGATTTTACAGTTGGGAATAGTAATGAACGAACTGTTCTGCGATTTGTTCATTCATTACTACTTTATGGCCTTGTGCATTAATTAAGGAGGGAATGGTATTAGATGCTTTGTCCGCTCGAATCGCTTTTGCCAGAAGCTTGCCAGCTTTGTTACCGAATTTGCAGTATATTTTTCGGGAGAGTGTATAGTTTCTTCTGATCTGTTTATTTAGTGCTTCCAACAGATTGTTTCTGGCTTGAGTTATTTCGGGGAGCGACCGTATTGCTAGGGAATGTTTATGTACTGGTTCTAATTCCCGTATAAGGGTGGTTAATTGCTTGATATATGCGTTTCTTTCTTTTTTCCATTTAGCTGAGATTGCAATTAGTTCCCCACGTATGGTGCTCTTGTGTGCTTCCCATCTCAGCAAAGGTGAGATTTCGGGGGAATTGTTTTCTTGAAAGTATAATGTGAGGCGTTTGTGTATTTGTGAGACAACTGAGCTGTCTGTAAGGAGCGAGGGATCCAGGCACCATGTTGGGGATTTACAAGGGAGTTCCAGGGTCATAGAGATAGGGTGGTGGTCTGAGAGATACCTGGGGTCAATAGATGCAGATGTGAGTAGTGGGAGGTCTCTTTGTGAAAGAAAAAGAAAAAGTCCAATCTGGAGTGACGGTTATGTGGGGTAGAGTAGAAAGTGTAGTCTTTCATGTTCGGGTGGAGCTAAAAATCAAAAACTTAGAGGTTTTCAATACATTCCGCTGTATGTAGCCAAAATCCCAAAATTAGAAAATATCCAAAGTTTTCCCCTCAAAAAGCACGGGACTTTATAGGCATAGACTGTAAGACTTACAAAGGATTTGTAAAAAGTATAAAGTATCTTTATTTAAACAGAGTATCAAAAAAAGAAAAAGAAAAAAACACTAATAATAAGTATTCAAAAAACATAGAATGTTAATTCCTTCATACAATCATATTGTTTGAAACAGTATGTATATATTATTATTTTTCTGAAGGCATAGTGTTCTCAAACGAAATCGTTATGAACACATGCGTTCAAAAAGTACAATTGAATAGGTGAACACTGTGCATTCGATGTAGCCTACGTGTTACGGAGTCTTACTATACTCCTTCTTCAGGGATCATTCGTTATGCATGTTTGTTTTAGAAAAAAGCAATCTAGAAAATAAAAAGAGACACATGTTTATACAGTACTGATGCATAAGGAGAGAAAAAAAAGGGGGGGAGGGGGGGAAGGGAGAGAGAGGGAGGGGCAGGCACGCATTATAGTAATACTTACATATACATCTAGGGCATCAAATTCAATCCATATATAGGGTCAGCTGATAACAGCAGTTGCAGAAATCGTAGTTGTCACTCACAATGTGGAGACAACGAAGAAAAAATATATATATATATTTTCTGTCTTCTGTAAGGAAAGGATAGGCCCGAGAGGTCCCCCCTGGATGTGAACCAGGACCTTCAGAAAAATAATAATATTGTGATATTTGGGGATTATTTAGCCTCTGTGTAGAGCACACCAGTGAGCAGAGTCCACGCCAGATGCCATTTAAGGGCTTGTTGGCCCACTTTTATTAAAAGTAAAACAAAACAAGTCCCATAACAGGAGGGTTTCCCACACAGGGGTTTCAGCTTTCCACAGCAACAGCGTAATAATAAAACAAAAAAATACCAAGCCACCTGGCTCTCCTCAGCAATACCGCCGTTCAGGCTTACACTTCAGCCCTCTTATCTGTATAACAGGGATGTCGTACAACTACTGTACCTCTGTTTCTGTTCTTTGCTGCTCAGCCCACAGCTTTGGGCCCTCTGATTATACCATGCAGACATGCATGCTTCTCCCTTGCTTGCCTGGACTCCTCGGGAGGGTGGAGCCCAGAACCATGGTTCTTGGCTCTGTTATATGCCAAGGACCCACCTGCTCAATCAACCAGCCAGACTCCTGGCTGTTCCAAAAACCCGGTCCCAGGACTGGAGATTCCGTCCCACCCATAACACTATGGAATCTCCGGGCTCCAGGTCCCAAACTGGATTTTTGAAAACGAGGAAACTCAAAAGCCAGTTTCCTCTCAAACAAACAACTCCCCTGTAGCCCCTCAACCTGCCTGGTTGAGAACCCTGCATCCTTCTGTTGGTGGGGCACCATACTACCACAATATATACATACTGTTTCAAACAATATGATTGTATGAAGGAATTAACATTCTATGTTTTTTGAATACTTATTATCAGTGTTTTTTTTTTTTTTTTGATACTCTGTTTAAATAAAGATACTTTATATTTTTTCGAAATCCTTTGTAAGTCTTACAGTCTATGCCTATAAAGTCCCGCCCTTTTTGAGGGGAAAAATGTGGATATGTTTGGGTGGAGCATACGCCATGAATCGTGTAGGGTAAGTTCCTGAAGTTGTGTTTTAATAGCTCGTAAAGCTTTGTATGGGAGGGAGGAGGTGCCTGTCGATGTGTCGTGTAGGGGATTAAGGGGGATATTGAAGTCACCTCCAAGGACAAGGAGGTCCTCCTGGAAGGTGGAGAGTTTTTGAAGTGTGGTTTTAAAGAATGCCACTTGTCCGGTGTTGGGTGCATAAATGTTGCCGAGGGTCACTTTTTATTTGCTATAGTGCCTTTCACAAAAAGGTACCTCGCATCTTCATCAGAGCATGTGTCAGTTATTGGAAATGTGTATCTTTTTGCGAACAGGATTGAGACCCCCTTAGATTTTGCTGTATGATTAGTCGAATGTAGGGCAATTGGAAATCTTGGGTTGTTACGTTTTGGAATGGAGTTGGTTTTAAAATGGGTCTCCTGGAGGAAGACAATGTCTGCTTTGCTTCTGTGCAGGGTAAGCGAGATTTGAGAGCGTTTCTTTGGAAGGTTCATTCCACAGGCATTTAAGGAAATGATCTTGGTCGTTGACTTGTTTTGTGTAGAGGTCTGTCGTGACATTGCGGAATAGTGGTGTCGTTATGAGTTTCTAAATGGAAAAAATTATAGGTTCTATTTAAAACTGGATGCAAAGCTTGTGATAAATTTTGGAGGGTATAGCCATTTGAAGAGGGCTCGAGAAGCAAGGTTGTGGGGAATGTGAGTGTGCTTTAGGAGTTGGTGGGGAGGGATGGGATGGAGGTGTGTATTAAGTTGGTTTTCCGGGGTGTCTGAGAGGGTGTGAGTTAGGGGCTTTTCTGGAACTGCGTACTCGTGTCCGGAGAGAAGCAAGAGCTTGCTTGCTAATCCGAGGATACTGTGGGATCATATCCAGGAACAACCAGAAAAGGTCAGTGGCGGTTATAGGGGTTATAGCAGTTGCTGAATAGCAATCAAGCAGAATGGTTTTCACATGTTTATTATGCTCCTTCTAGTGGGCTATTAATTTTAAGGCACTACATGTTTATTTGGACCAAATTGGCACATTGTTATGTACAGTACTACTCACGTAGTTTGTTATAGCAGTTTTTTTGTTTTGTTTTTTGTTTTTTTCCTGCAATTCACTATTGCACAGGGTCATTTATAATTTGCAGAGTGCTATTCATACAGTTCATTTCTGCAGTGTGATTTTCATTGTGTGAGGTTATATGCCTTAACAGATATTTTATTTTATTTTTAGCGCTACACTTTTTATTCACATTTAGAATTACATTACAGTAGACATACTTATCAGAATTTGGTTCGAAAATATTACAACCATGTGCAATGCATGCTAACATGTTTGTTTGATTGATCCATAGCTGGATTTTGTGATTTATTTTATTATTTGGACATAGATTATCTCATAGTCACTACATGTGGGAAAAGAAGTAAATCCCTTTCGTGCAAAGAATTTGAACTTAGGTCAGTTTCATCCACTGAACCATCAGATGAATGTATTGACATGTATGGATATTTTTTCTGAGCTGCCTGCATGCATTTATATGGATTAGTATGTGTCAGTCTCTTTAAATGTCATATGTCCATTATAGCCTGTAGTATTGACAGAGTTCTTTTTAAGTAATTTCAGCTCCCATAAACCTTTGCTACTCAGAGCAATAAGCACACAATGTTTAGAAAAGCTGACCAAGTCTATCACTATTGCCTTATAAGCTTAAAATGTCCAAATAATGCCACTGAGAAAAAAATTATACAGAATTGATGAGTTGCTGGTAAAGCTCCTAAAAAAACATAGTTAAATTAAAACAAATAAATATTTTTAAAGTATGAGAAAAAAACACCAATATATTGTAATAGAGGCAGGTTAGATTGAAATTAAAAATAGTAAACCAGGTACAATACAAGAACACCCAAAAACATTCCAAGCAAGTTTGTCCTTGTTTTTTTAATCAAGGTAGCAAACTGTTTTATTGCAGGAGAGCGTTGTACATCAAATCTATATTATTAAACAAACAAAAGATCAATTCATACAAATTACTAACTAAACTTAAGTCAGTTCCTGATTAACAGACTAATAGGTTTCCCAAAACAAACAGACAGCACATGTACCTTTTTAGTATTCTGTTAGCAGTTAGCTTTTTCACACTGCAGTAGACTTCCGCAGCAAAGAGAGCAAGAGACATAGCTTGAGCATCAGTCAGTTTACATATAAAAAGACAAAACAGAATGGCGTATGAGAGGATACCGAAACACACTTAAACAATTAAAAGTCTATAAAGTCCAGGAAGTATAGGTATGCAGCATTAGTGGCAGCTCCCTTGAGAGCGAAGCAGTCTGTGGAAGAACAAATAGGATAAAGGCAAGGTTTTCCAAGCTGAGTGCAGCAGTGCTGGTTCTAAGACCACGAGACAGATGTCCGGCTGGTTATTCCACTCCTCTCTTGTCAACATCCACACAACACCATCCACCGGGGATCCGCTGCGTGACCACAGTATTTTACTGTTATATTCCTATTGATCTTTATAAAAGTGTGAGTAGCCATCTAGCTGATTTTAATTAAATACACCATTCATTGCATCTTCTGCTGCATTTAGTTTGGTGCACCTTGTTTTTCTCCTTACATATAAAAAGGACTGTGCACAAAAGAGACTAATTAATGAGGTATGGCTACTAAGTAAGATGTGGACTTAGGAATGGAGGCTTTTCCCATTAAGAAGCTCTGCAGAGCATCTGGGCTTCAAAAGGCAGAACAGGACTTCTTAAAGTGGTTGTAAATGCAGAAGGTTTTTTTTTTTTTTTAAAGAAGTTTTTATTAACTTAAACAGGTTTACAAAAATCAAATACGCTGGATACATTCAGATATTCAGTAAGCGGAACAAGTAGAGACATTTAATACACATATCTTTGAATGTATAGGTCTGCAGATACACGTGTTCTCACTATGGATGGTTAACATGAAAGTAGGTGAACAAGTATGATATGATATCCTATCATGTTCAAGCCGATAAGTTGTGTTAGGTTTGGATATGGGATCAGTTATGTGTCTCCGTATGGGAGAGCTAAGGTGTTTGCGTTTATTAGTTGTTTGTGGTGGTGAAATAAACAATAACTATTTCAATACCCAGTCACCCCTGAAGGGATCTGACTGTGACTAGGTGAGAGTTAAAGGTTCATGTTCCTACAGTTGAGATAGAATTGATATTGTATGTTGTGTGAGTAGGCCATATTATCAACAAAGTGTTCATAGAAGTGACTTTGCAAACAAACATATAAGTAAGCAAAACATTTGCGGACGCAGCCGCCTTATAACTGTCAAAAAGTATAACATTTACACGATAGAAAATAACACTCTATAGTTCTTAATAGAGGGTATAGAGCAGCCTTTCTCAACCTTTTCAACACAGAGGAACCCTTGAAATAGTTCTCTGGACTCAGGGAACCCCTGCTGAAAATTTGAAATCTACAACTCATGATACATTAGTGTGATGGTCAGTGAGAAGAATGACTTGTGGTCATTGGGAAGAATTATCTCCTTATAGATAGCTAAAAAGCTCAATGGTGTGAGTGAGAAGTTATCTGAGTGGCAGAAATTGCCCAATGCTGAAGGAACCCCTAGCAACCTCTGGAGGAACCCTAGTTGAGAATCACTGGTATAGAGTGTCGTAGTCGGGAGAGAGTCAGGGGAGATAGGCAAGTAACTCATAAGGTCGTTCTATGTGTCCAGTCAAAGAGTAGTTTAGCTGGGCTTGTATCTTTGTGGAAGGCAGAAGGTTTTTTTTATCTTAATGCATTCTATGCATTAAGATAAACAGCCTTTTGTGTGCAGCAGCCCCCCTAATACATACCTGAGATCCATCTAGATCCAGCGATGTTGCAGGAGTGTCTTGGCTGCCTGGAACTCCCCTCCTCATTGGCTGAGACAGCACCGCGGTCAAGTCAGTCAGCCTATGAGGAGAGAAAAGGGCAGGGCTGGGCCCCTGCTCCATGTCTGAATAGACACAGGGAGCTGTGGCTTGGCTCAGGTGCCAGGAGTACCAAAGAGGGACCTGAAAAGGGGAGGATCAGGGCTGCTCTGTGCAAATCCACTACACAGAGCAGATAAGTGTAACATGTTTGTTATTTTTACCTAAAAATAAACAAGACTTTACAATCACTTTAAGATTAAGGGTAAACAAATGCTTGTTTTCTCCTTATCGGTCACAAACCATGAAGCCCCTTCCCATGTGCAGGAGAGAAACCTAGGTGACACATATACACAGTTCACAATCCTGCCAACCTGTGCCTCACAATATATGTTACAAGAGGCTTGTGGCACCATTTAGTTGTTAACTGAAAAATGTCCACACAAAATAGCAATTACTTGAAATGTAGTGTGTGTATAAGAGACAGCGGATATGTAAATGTAAAGTTAAACCAAAAGCTTTGGGTGTTTTATTGCATATGTACAATATCTTTTTGTTGGTTGCTGCATAACTACTCTGGAAATCAATACATTCTATTGTATCTGAGACAATTAAATATCACTAAATGCTAAAAGTATATTTTACTAGAGTGATAAGGGGGTAAAACCACTATCAGGCTTTCATTGCTGCCTATGTCCCTATTAGAGAGATTTACTTTCCCTGGACGCTGAAACATGTGTTACAACACTTTTGTTGTGCAGCATGCTGCATATATGCTGGCTGGACTATTTCAACTGTTAAAGTGATTGTACAGTATCCACCTTTTCTTAAATAATAAACATGTTTACTTAGCTGCAATGGTTTTGCACAAAGCAACCCTGATATTCCTCTTCTGGGGTCCTCCACAAGTGCTTATGACTCCTTCCCCATGCTAAGTGCCCCCACACGAAGCTGCAATGCCATGACCCCTCAAGCTCCACCCATGTGTTGAGGGCCATGTATACTTGCACTGGGATGCACAAGCAGTCCCATAGATCTAAAATTGGGATGCAGCAGCTGCACAGATGCAGACACTGCTCACAATCTGACATCTGTGCAGGTTCATGACCCTGAACTTATTGTGCAGCTTGTGGATGCACACCATGGGTAGAGCAGCCTATTAATTTTAATGGGCTACCCTACCTGAGAGAAACTCAGGGAAAGACGTCCTTATTACTTTTTTTTAAATTGTGTCACAACAAACTACATGGCATGGGATTAAAGCCTTTGTTAACCCAAAAAAATTAAAATAAAGATCATGTTCCTTTAAAGCATGTTATACAGCACAGTACCTGTGCTGTGTATTTTGGCTCCCTCTATCACCTGAAATACCTGGCTGATTCTGCCAGTTTCTACCTTCCCTTTGTACACTGATCACAATATATCAGGGTTGCTGAGCCCTGACACCATTATCAGTGTACATGCCCCCGTCATACGCTATCTGCAGCTCTCCTATGTCTCCCTCTGTCCTCCTCTCCCCTCCCCTCCCTGCCTGTCCTCTCTCACTATCGTTGATCTACTCCTCTCCCCACTGCTTCAAAATTGATATGTATATCATCCCCTCTGTCAGGTAAAAATTGGAATCCTAGTGCCTGTGCTTTATATATAAAAAAAGATTTCTACCTGTTTTAACAGTGTTTTCCAGCAATCACATGACTCCAGGCTCTCTGCTCCACTCCTCCCCTCCTCCCTGGCTGACATCAGCAGGGGAATCTTGGCCCTGCCCACTGGAGATATCAGACAGGGAGAGCTGAGAGCCTGGAGTAATCTTATTGCTGGAAAACACAGTTAAAACAGGTAGAAGTCTTTATATATATATATATATATATATATATATATATATATATATAAAGCACAGGCACTAGGATGCAACTTTATATCTGACAGAGGGAATGATATAAAGATGAGATAGTGGCTTAAAAAACACTTTAATGGCAACTATATGCGTCTGCTTAAGTGCAGCATGGTTCTCCGCAGTTTGGAAACATGTGGTTTTGTGCACATTCCCCATCCACACAGATGTGACATTAGACTTAGTCCCCCTTTATGAATTCTCCTGATAGTCACCTGGAGGAAGAACTGGCAGTGTAAATGATAGGACACCCAGATGTACTTACTATTATCCTATAGAAATGTGCTCAGGGTGACCTCTCCTCCACAGTGCCAGGAGACAACCAATCACAGTCCTTCCTCACAGCATTAAATAGTTAAAAGTATGGCACCAACAGATAAACTGGGCATGAAGTAGGTACCAGAACACTAAAACCCAGGTGCAAGATGGGCGCTAATAGGCAGCAACTGGGCATAAGAATGTCCCCATATAGGCATAAACCAAGCACAAGATAAGTGTTCATTATGGATCTGATAAGCAATAAATTAGCATTATTGTGTACTTATTTCAGACCTCATTCTCCACATTAGAGATCAGGTAATAGCAGTACCTGGAGGTCGGTTCCAGCTACTGTACAAGGGCAGCTAACTCATGTTTGGAGACCTTGTATTGTGATATATAAGGTAATCCACCTAGTTAGTTGCTTATTGTAGCAACTTTGTTTAGTACGTTCTTGTAATATTTACAATTTTTTTTTACCCTCTCCCTTGTCTTTTTTTCCAATAGGTAATGGGGGTTATTTACGAAAAGCGAATCCACTTTGCACTACAAGTGCAAAGTGCACTTGAAATTGCAATGAAAGTGCACTTGGAAGTGCAGTCGCTGTAAATCTGAAATGAGGGGAAGCTCTGCTGATTTTATCATCCAATCATGTGCAAGCTAAAATGCTGTTTTTATTTTCCTTGCATGTCCCCCTCGGATCTACAGCGACTGCACTTCCAAGTGCACTTTTGGTGGATTTCCTTTCTTAAATAACCCCCAATGTGTCCTTGTGGCTTTATATGCACCATTAGTATATTTATGAGAGTTGCTGCCCCCCCCCCCCTTTTCTGGTCATGTTTAGGCACTTCGTAGACTATGTTTGATTTAGATACATACATATTATTTTGCACAGATTTGGTCATCTTCAAGCTAAACCACTTGAGACCTGCGCTGTAGCCAAATGACGGCTACAGCACGGATCTCGTTTGCCGGGACTACGTCAATAGACACGAGCGGCCTGCGCGCCCCCCAGCGCGCTCTGTGATTGGCAAGTCTATGAGACTCGCCTGATCACCGATCCGAGCAAGGGGTCGATCCCGACCTCTTATCACATGATCAGCTGTCAGCCAATGACAGCTCATCATGTGATATAACGGTTAACAAAGTGCAGACAGGGAAATGCATATACTAATGTTCAAATATTAGTCCATCATCCCATCAACAAAAAATGTTTTGCTTGTAATCTCCAACGTGTTTTAAACACACCACACCGATATAGGAAAAGTGTCATCAGAGTTTGCAGGAAAAAAGGGGACTTCCACCACCAACACTACTGCCGCTTACCAGCTACACTGATCCCATCTCAGAGACCAGATATCACCAAATCAAAAACGCTTCCTCTGAGTCAGGACTGCATGGAGGGTGTATCCTCTTTAAGCGCTTGGTTCAAATGGTTAGAAGAATCCTACGGCCACACCGCTTATTCCAATGGTTAGAAAAATCCTACGGCCACACCGCTCATTGCCCAGCACATATAATAACGAAAGGAATCGCCATAGTGTGATATAGTCACGAAATTTAATATAATAAAAAAGATTGCACTTACATCAAGTAGAAAAAACTTTGCTTTGTAAAACAAACAAATTTGCCGGCCGGCTTAGTAACGCTGCCCGTCGCTTCCGGGTCCAGCGTAGATCGCGGTGACGTCAGTACATCGCTCCTCCCTACGCCGTTTCGTTATAGGTAACGTCTTCCAGGGTAGGGAGGAGCGACGTACTGACGTCACCGCGATCTACGCTGGACCCGGAAGCGACGGGCAGCGTTACTGAGCCGGCCGGCGAATTTGTTTGTTTTACAAAGCAAAGTTTTTTCTACTTGATGTAAGTGCAATCTTTTTTATTATATTAAATTTCGTGACTATATCACACTATGGCGATTCCTTTCGTTATTATATGTGCTGGGCAATGAGCGGTGTGGCCGTAGGATTTTTCTAACCATTGGAATAAGCGGTGTGGCCGTAGGATTCTTCTAACCATTTGAACCAAGCGCTTAAAGAGGATACACCCTCCATGCAGTCCTGACTCAGAGGAAGCGTTTTTGATTTGGCGATATCTGGTCTCTGAGATGGGATCAGTGTAGCTGGTAAGCGGCAGTAGTGTTGGTGGTGGAAGTCCCCTTTTTTCCTGCAAACTCTGATGACACTTTTCCTATATCGGTGTGGTGTGTTTAAAACACGTTGGAGATTACAAGCAAAACATTTTTTGTTGATGGGATGATGGACTAATATTTGAACATTAGTATATGCATTTCCCTGTCTGCACTTTGTTAATATTTTTTGATTTCATGCTTTATTTATTCACTCATTTGCTTCACATAGCATTTATCGGATCAGTATAGCGCAGCTTATTTGGGAATAATTATTTGAATTGTGGGTATCTCACGGTTAAAGCTGCTGCTGCGTTTATAATTCACAATTTTTTTTTTTTTTTTGTTTCATTACTAGTGATGGACGAACTTCCGACGGGACGTTTCGCGAACGCGAAACGCGAACGGACACAAACGTTCGCGAAAACGACCGTTCGCCGCGGGCTCCATTGACTTCAATGGGAGGCGAATTTCGCAAACCTTTAGGTCGAATTTGCGGCCACGGGGTAATTATTAGGGGGTAGCACGTAGTCCCACCACCTGGACAATAGCATAATACATGTATGAGGTGAATTTGGGATCGATAACTACAAGCATTTTTTTTTTATTTGGGAAATTGTTCTGACAATTCAGGACTATGGAGCTAATGAAGGCAATGGAGGAGAGGGAAGGTCAGGGACCAGGGTAGGCAAACAAGAGGGTGCAGGAGATACAGAGCACTGACAGCAGCACCGTAATACAGAGCACTGACATCAGCACCGTGACATACAGCGCTGACAGCAGCTCCGTGACATACAGCGCTGACAGCAGCTCCGTGACATACAGCGCTGACAGCAGCTCCGTGACATACAGCGCTGACAGCAGCTCCGTGACATACAGCGCTGACAGCAGCTCCGTGACATACAGCGCTGACAGCAGCACCGTGACATACAGCGCTGACAGCAGCTCCGTGACATACAGCGCTGACAGCAGCTCCGTGACATACAGCGCTGACAGCAGCTCCGTGACATACAGCACTGACAGCAGCTCCGTGACATACAGCGCTGACAGCAGCTCCGTGACATACAGCGCTGACAGCAGCACCGTGACATACAGCGCTGACAGCAGCTCCGTGACATACAGCGCTGACAGCAGCTCCGTGACATACAGCGCTGACAGCAGCTCCGTGACATACAGCGCTGACAGCAGCTCCGTGACATACAGCGCTGACAGCAGCTCCGTGACATACAGCGCTGACAGCAGCTCCGTGACATACAGCGCTGACAGCAGCTCCGTGACATACAGCGCTGACAGCAGCTCCGTGACATACAGCGCTGACAGCAGCTCCGTGACATACAGCGCTGACAGCAGCTCCGTGACATACAGCGCTGACAGCAGCTCCGTGACATACAGCGCTGACAGCAGCTCCGTGACATACAGCGCTGACAGCAGCTCCGTGACATACAGCGCTGACAGCAGCACCGTAAGCAGCCCCAGGAGGAAGTCAGCACAGCACAGGGATGGTGTGATCCCCTCATAATAAGAACCCCCAGGAGGAAGTCAGCACAGCACAGGGATGGTGGGAGCCCCTCATAATAAGAACCCCCAGGAGGAAGTCAGCACAGCACAGGGATGGTGGGAACCCCTCATAATAAGCAGCCCCAGTAGAAATATGACACCGCTCAACCTCTTCAAAGAGGAGGGTAGGGGCATATAGTACGGTGTGCTTTTTTGGGTCAGGGAAGTGAGCCAAATGAATTAAGAAGGTCTGTGTGCTTGATTCCAAAAATTGTTTATAGACATATACATGGTCTACTGATCACATGTGTTGAATTCCTCCGAGATCCATGCCTCATTCATTTTTAGAAATGTGAGGTAGTTAACACTGTGGTGAGCTAGGCGAGTACGCTTATCGGTCACAATCCCCCCTGCTGCGCTGAACGTCCTTTCGGACAGGACACTGGATGAGGGGCAAGCCAACAGTTCGATTGCAAATTGGGCAAGCTCTGGCCAGAGGTCAAGCCTGCCCACCCAGTAGTCTAGGGGTTCATCACTCCTCAGAGCGTCCACATCGGCCGTTAACCCAATGTAGTCGGACACCTGACGGTCTAGGCGTTCCCTGATGCTGGATCCGGATGACACCTGTCGATGGGTCGGCTGAAAGAATGACCTCATATCCGAAGTCACCAACACATCTTCAAACCGGCCTCTTCTTGCAGGCGCTGTTGGATTGGTACCCGCAAATCCTTCTCTGGGAGTGGGAATTGCTCCTCTGCCAGCGCACGCAAAAGCAGAATGCAGCATTTCTCGAAGCAAGGCCTGGAAGTGCTGCATTCTGACAGCCCTCTGCGACGGCGGTAACATTTCCGCCATTTTGTGTTTGTACCGGGGGTCTAAGTACGTTGCCACCCAGTACTGGTCCTTGACCCTCATGCTTTTTATACGGGGGTCCCTATTAAAACACTGGAGCATGAAGGCCCCCATTTGCACTAAAGTGGAAGCGGTGTGGTGGCCTGGCTCCTGCTCATCATCCAGGATAATGTCGTCCTCTTCATTCTCCTCTCCCCATCCTCGCACAACAGGGATCCCAGAAAGGTTTAAAGCATGCTCTTCTTGCTCCTGCTCATCCGCCCCGGCACCATCCTCCTCTGACTCCTCATCAGACTCCTGTTGTTGACTTGTCTCAGATAGAGTAGCCCCCCCTGGGAATTCATCCAGCATTGCGACTTCCTCATCTTCCCGCTCCTGCTCCTCCACAGCCTGATCAATGACACGACGCAATGCACGCTCCAGAAAGAAGGCATAAGGTACCATGTCACTGATGGCGCCATGGCTGCGACTGACCAGTTTGGTGATCTCCTCAAATGGCCGCAGAAGTCTGCATGTGTCGCGCATGAGCAGCCACTGGCGCGGTGAAAAAAAACCCAGCTCCCCAGAACCGTTTCTTTCGCAGAGTTCATACAGGTAGACGTTAACTGCACGTTTCTGCTGGAGCAGCCTATCAAGCATATAGAAGGTTGAGTTCCATCGCGTCGGGCAATCGCAAATAAGACGTCTGACCGGCAGATGGTGTCGCCGCTGAATGTCAGCAAGGCGAGCCATGGCCGTGTAAGATCTTCTGAAATGGGCCGAGATTTTCCTTGCCTGCCGCAAGATGTCCTGGACCCCAGGGTATTTGACAAGGAATCGCTGCACGACCAAGTTTAAGACGTGTGCCATGCACGGCACGTGCGTGATTTTGCCCTGTTTCAATGCGCTAAGCAGATTGGCACCGTTGTCACACACCACTTTACCAACTGTCAAATTGAGCGGTGTTAGCCACTCATCTGCCTGTGAACGCAAAGCTGAAAGGAGTGCCGGGCCAGTGTGGCTCTTTGCTTCCAGGCACAACAGACGCAGCACGGCATGGCAACGTCTCACCTGGCATGTGGAATAGGTTCTGGGGAGCTTGGGCGGTGCAGTGGAAGAGACGCTAGCAGCGGAAAAGGAGGAGGCAGCTGAGGAGGAGAGGGAGGAGGATGGAGTAGGAGGAGGAGAAGAAGAGTCAGGCCTGCATGCAATCCGTGGCGGTAAAACCAAATCTACACGGGTGCCACGGGTTACATGCTTGACGGCCGTCAGAAGGTTCACCCAGTGGGCAGTAAAACTGATATACCTTCCCTGCCCGTGTTTGCTAGACCACGTGTCTGTGGTCAGATGTATCTTGGCACCGACACTGTGTGCCAGAGATACATTCACTTGCCGCTGAACATGGCCATATAGCTCTGGGATGCCCTTCTCTGAGAAATACTTCCTTCCTGGGACCTTCCATTGTGGTGTTCCAATGGCCACAAATTTGCGAAAGGCCTCCGAGTCCACCAGTTTATATGGCAGTAGTTGGCGGGCTATGAGTTCTGACAAGCCAGCCGCCAACCGTTGGGCAAGAGGGTTATCCGGCGTCATCATTTTTTTACGCTCAAACATTAGGCCCACGGAAGCCTGCCTTTTTGCAGAAAAATGTGAGCTTGGCGTGATGGAAGGTGGAGTGGAGGACAATTGTGAGGAGAGAGGAGAAGGAGAAGTAGAAGACGAGGCTGGACGGTGAGAGCCTGCAGTGTGGCTTTGTGTGTTCCGTTGCTCCCACTGGGCTCGGTGATGGCTGCTCATGTGCCTTCTTAAGGCGGTCGTCCCTAGGTGAGTATTGGGCTTACCGCGACTAACGCGTTGACTGCAAAGATTGCAGATGGCAACGCTATTGTCAGCAGCGGACACGTTAAAAAAAGCCCACACTGCGGAGCCATGTGCCGGTGTCCTGGGAGCGCCAGATGTGACCGTACATGGTCGATGACTCGCTCCTGATACATTTGCAGTCTGCTTTGTCCCTGCTGTGCAATGTAAGTCATTGCTGCTTCTCCTCCCTATCTGCTGGTCCATATCTCCCTCTGAACTCCCCTCCTCTTCCTCTCTTGTGGGCACCCACGTGACATCACTAGACACGTCATCATCAACGTCACCTTCCCCACCGCTATAAGTAGAGTAGGCAGCAACACCGGGGACCAACCTCCTCCTTGGGCTGATCTGGGTACTGGCGTCAGACTGCTGAGTAGCGCTTGTTGCTACCTCCTCTTCCTGATCCAATACCAAGAGTGGCTGCGCATCAGAAATGTCCTCTTGATATGGATCGGAAAATAATTCCAGTGACTCAAGCGGAAGGTATGTGGTGGTGGTGGTGGTGGTCGTGTTGTTGGTGGTAGTGTCTTTGGGGGTGCACATAGCAGAGAGTGAAGAAGAGGGTGCAGATCGAGAGGATGAGGAGGGTGCAGAAGAGTAAGGCTGAGCGAGCCACTCAACCAAGTCTGGTGCATCCTTTAAAGTAATTGAACGCACCTTCTGCAACTTCCCACTTTGGCTCAAGCCTGTTGCTCCTGCCCTACCCCTACCACCCCTGCGGAAGGGCCTGCCTCTTCCTCTGCATGTCATTTTTTAAATGACCCTGTGACAAAACTCTTAGTCCCTATACCGCTGAAGGACTGCTGCAGTATAGGTGAGCGGTCAGCAGTGGTGCACGTCAACCCTATCTATTGTGGACCTATAGCGGTCCTTACAGAACAGCAGACTGTACCGCACTCAAGCCTATGTACCGTAGCACCCTATACCAAGTTACCAGTCCTTATAAGAACTTTTGTGGACCAAGCAGGTTGTGTATTAGTGTTTAGCAGACTGTACGTCAGTCCCTATACCGCTGAAGGACTGCTGCAGTATAGGGCAGCGGTCAGCAGTGGTGCACGTCAACCCTATCTATTGTGGACCGATAGCGGTCCTTACAGAACAGCAGACTGTACCGCACTCAAGCCTATGTACCGTAGCACCCTATACCAAGTTACCAGTCCTTATAAGAACTTTTGTGGACCAAGCAGGTTGTGTATTAGTGTTTAGCAGACTGTACGTCAGTCCCTATACCGCTGAAGGACTGCTGCAGTATAGGGCAGCGGTCAGCAGTGGTGCACGTCAACCCTATCTATTGTGGACCGATAGCGGTCCTTACAGAACAGCAGACTGTATCGCACTCAAGCCTATGTACCGTAGCACCCTATACCAAGTTACCAGTCCTTATAAGAACTTTTGTGGACCAAGCAGGTTGTGTATTAGTGTTTAGCAGACTGTACGTCAGTCCCTATACCGCTGAAGGACTGCTGCAGTATAGGGCAGCGGTCAGCAGTGGTGCACGTCAACCCTATCTATTGTGGACCGATAGCGGTCCTTACAGAACAGCAGACTGTACCGCACTCAAGCCTATGTACCGTAGCACCCTATACCAAGTTACCAGTCCTTATAAGAACTTTTGTGGACCAAGCAGGTTGTGTATTAGTGTTTAGCAGACTGTACGTCAGTCCCTATACCGCTGAAGGACTGCTGCAGTATAGGGCAGCGGTCAGCAGTGGTGCACGTCAACCCTATCTATTGTGGACCGATAGCGGTCCTTACAGAACAGCAGACTGTACCGCACTCAAGCCTATGTACCGTAGCACCCTATACCAAGTTACCAGTCCTTATAAGAACTTTTGTGGAACAAGCAGGTTGTGTGTTAGTGATTAGCAGACTGTACGTCAGTCCCTATACCGCTGAAGGACTGCTGCAGTATAGGGCAGCGGTCAGCAGTAGTGCACGTCAACCCTATGTATTGTGGACCGATAGCGGTCCTTACAGAACAGCAGACTGTAACGCACTCAGGCCTATGTACCGTAGCACCCTATACCAAGTTACCAGTCCTTATAAGAACTTTTGTGGACCAAGCAGGTTGTGTATTAGTGTTTAGCAGACTGTGCGTCAGTCCCTATACCGCTGAAGGACTGCTGCAGTATAGGGCAGCGGTCAGCAGTAGTGCACGTCAACCGTATGTATTGTGGACCGATAGCGGTCCTTACAGAACAGCAGACTGTACCGCACTCAAGCCTATGTACCGTAGCACCCTATACCAAGTTACCAGTCCTTATAAGAACTTTTGTGGAACAAGCAGGTTGTGTGTTAGTGATTAGCAGACTGTACGTCAGTCCCTATACCGCTGAAGGACTGCTGCAGTATAGGGCAGCGGTCAGCAGTAGTGCACGTCAACCCTATGTATTGTGGACCGATAGCGGTCCTTACAGAACAGCAGACTGTAACGCACTCAGGCCTATGTACCGTAGCACCCTATACCAAGTTACCAGTCCTTATAAGAACTTTTGTGGACCAAGCAGGTTGTGTATTAGTGTTTAGCAGACTGTGCGTCAGTCCCTATACCGCTGAAGGACTGCTGCAGTATAGGGCAGCAGTCAGCAGTAGTGCACGTCAACCCTATGTATTGTGGACCGATAGCGGTCCTTACAGAACAGCAGACTGTAACGCACTCAGGCCTATGTACCGTAGCACCCTATACCAAGTTACCAGTCCTTATAAGAACTTTTGTGGACCAAGCAGGTTGTGTATTAGTGTTTAGCAGACTGTGCGTCAGTCCCTATACCGCTGAAGGACTGCTGCAGTATAGGGCAGCGGTCAGCAGTAGTGCACGTCAACCCTATGTATTGTGGACCGATAGCGGTCCTTACAGAACAGCAGACTGTAACGCACTCAGGCCTATGTACCGTAGCACCCTATACCAAGTTACCAGTCCTTATAAAAACTTTTGTGGACCAAGCAGGTTGTGTGTTAGTGTTTAGCAGACTGTGCGTCAGTCCCTATACCGCTGAAGGACTGCTGCAGTATAGGGCAGCGGTCAGCAGTAGTGCACGTCAACCCTATGTATTGTGGACCGATAGCGGTCCTTACAGAACAGCAGACTGTAACGCACTCAGGCCTATGTACCGTAGCACCCTATACCAAGTTACCAGTCCTTATAAGAACTTTTGTGGACCAAGCAGGTTGTGTATTAGTGTTTAGCAGACTGTGCGTCAGTCCCTATACCGCTGAAGGACTGCTGCAGTATAGGGCAGCGGTCAGCAGTAGTGCACGTCAACCCTATGTATTGTGGACCGATAGCGGTCCTTACAGAACAGCAGACTGTAACGCACTCAGGCCTATGTACCGTAGCACCCTATACCAAGTTACCAGTCCTTATAAGAACTTTTGTGGACCAAGCAGGTTGTGTATTAGTGTTTAGCAGACTGTGCGTCAGTCCCTATACCGCTGAAGGACTGCTGCAGTATAGGGCAGCGGTCAGCAGTAGTGCACGTCAACCCTATGTATTGTGGACCGATAGCGGTCCTTACAGAACAGCAGACTGTAACGCACTCAGGCCTATGTACCGTAGCACCCTATACCAAGTTACCAGTCCTTATAAGAACTTTTGTGGACCAAGCAGGTTGTGTATTAGTGTTTAGCAGACTGTGCGTCAGTCCCTATACCGCTGAAGGACTGCTGCAGTATAGGGCAGCGGTCAGCAGTAGTGCACGTCAACCCTATGTATTGTGGACCGATAGCGGTCCTTACAGAACAGCAGACTGTAACGCACTCAGGCCTATGTACCGTAGCACCCTATACCAAGTTACCAGTCCTTATAAGAACTTTTGTGGACCAAGCAGGTTGTGTATTAGTGTTTAGCAGACTGTGCGTCAGTCCCTATACCGCTGAAGGACTGCTGCAGTATAGGGCAGCGGTCAGCAGTAGTGCACGTCAACCCTATGTATTGTGGACCGATAGCGGTCCTTACAGAACAGCAGACTGTAACGCACTCAGGCCTATGTACCGTAGCACCCTATACCAAGTTACCAGTCCTTATAAAAACTTTTGTGGACCAAGCAGGTTGTGTGTTAGTGTTTAGCAGACTGTGCGTCAGTCCCTATACCGCTGAAGGACTGCTGCAGTATAGGGCAGCGGTCAGCAGTAGTGCACGTCAACCCTATGTATTGTGGACCGATAGCGGTCCTTACAGAACAGCAGACTGTAACGCACTCAGGCCTATGTACCGTAGCACCCTATACCAAGTTACCAGTCCTTATAAGAACTTTTGTGGACCAAGCAGGTTGTGTATTAGTGTTTAGCAGACTGTGCGTCAGTCCCTATACCGCTGAAGGACTGCTGCAGTATAGGGCAGCGGTCAGCAGTAGTGCACGTCAACCCTATGTATTGTGGACCGATAGCGGTCCTTACAGAACAGCAGACTGTAACGCACTCAGGCCTATGTACCGTAGCACCCTATACCAAGTTACCAGTCCTTATAAGAACTTTTGTGGACCAAGCAGGTTGTGTATTAGTGTTTAGCAGACTGTGCGTCAGTCCCTATACCGCTGAAGGACTGCTGCAGTATAGGGCAGCGGTCAGCAGTAGTGCACGTCAACCCTATGTATTGTGGACCGATAGCGGTCCTTACAGAACAGCAGACTGTAACGCACTCAGGCCTATGTACCGTAGCACCCTATACCAAGTTACCAGTCCTTATAAGAACTTTTGTGGACCAAGCAGGTTGTGTATTAGTGTTTAGCAGACTGTGCGTCAGTCCCTATACCGCTGAAGGACTGCTGCAGTATAGGGCAGCGGTCAGCAGTAGTGCACGTCAACCCTATGTATTGTGGACCGATAGCGGTCCTTACAGAACAGCAGACTGTAACGCACTCAGGCCTATGTACCGTAGCACCCTATACCAAGTTACCAGTCCTTATAAGAACTTTTGTGGACCAAGCAGGTTGTGTATTAGTGTTTAGCAGACTGTGCGTCAGTCCCTATACCGCTGAAGGACTGCTGCAGTATAGGGCAGCGGTCAGCAGTAGTGCACGTCAACCCTATGTATTGTGGACCGATAGCGGTCCTTACAGAACAGCAGACTGTAACGCACTCAGGCCTATGTACCGTAGCACCCTATACCAAGTTACCAGTCCTTATAAGAACTTTTGTGGACCAAGCAGGTTGTGTATTAGTGTTTAGCAGACTGTGCGTCAGTCCCTATACCGCTGAAGGACTGCTGCAGTATAGGGCAGCGGTCAGCAGTAGTGCACGTCAACCCTATGTATTGTGGACCGATAGCGGTCCTTACAGAACAGCAGACTGTAACGCACTCAGGCCTATGTACCGTAGCACCCTATACCAAGTTACCAGTCCTTATAAGAACTTTTGTGGACCAAGCAGGTTGTGTATTAGTGTTTAGCAGACTGTGCGTCAGTCCCTATACCGCTGAAGGACTGCTGCAGTATAGGGCAGCGGTCAGCAGTAGTGCACGGCAACCCTATGTATTGTGGACCGATAGCGGTCCTTACAGAACAGCAGACTGTACCGCACCCAAGCCTATGTACCGTAGCACCCTAGACAGACCAAGTTACCAGTCCTGATAAAGAGCTTTGTGGAACAAGTGAGTTGTGAATGATTAGCAGACTGCAGCAGAAGGGCAGCAGTCAAGTATAATATTCTTTCTATATTTGGAAGAAAGAATATTATACGTGTACAAGCCTATTACCGTACCACTGATACCAGTCCTGAAAAGAACCTTTGTGGAACTAATAGTAACAGCAAGTCTTTAAAATTATCCTCACTGCCTGACACACTGCTTCCTGCCTGTCCCTATACAAATTGGCAAAAAAGAGTAGGCTGGAACGATTAGCTGGAATAGCTCTTTTGTGGACCTGATAGTAACAGCTAATGATGATGATGATGATGATGATGAAGAAAGACTAATCTGGCTGAGCTGTCCCTAAAATAGCAGCATACAGCGCTCTGTCCCTTTATCTAAACTGACAAAAGAAACTCAGGCTGCTGACCTAACACCTATACCAGTCCTGAAAAGAACTTTTGTGTACCAAATAGCTAGCGTTTTCTCTGTCCCTACTCCACACAGGATCCTTTCCCTACAGTGACAGAAGAAAGAATGTAAAATGGCCACCGGATCGGGTGTATTTATAGGTTAGGGGGAATGTCCAAGTGTCCATGAGCTGTCATGTCTCAATTGGTTGTCCTGTAACACATGATAAACGTGTCACGAAAGGTTAAAGTTCTTGTATACATTAAACACGTAAGTCCGCCGGGGCGAACGACGGAAAAAGGCGTTCGAACCCGCGGACGGCGAAAGTCGGAAATTCGCCGCGAAACGACCGCCGGGCGAACCGTTCGGCCATCACTATTCATTACTTCACATTAAGTTTACATAGGAACAGCGCTGTATTTTTTAGGTTTTTATTTTATTATGTGATATAACGGAGCCGGTAATCGGCTATTATTCCTCCTCCATCAGTCCCGATCACGGCCAGCCCTGCCAGTGCCCACCTGCCCCCTGCCAGTGCCCACCTGCCCCCTCATCACTAAGCATAATAAAAAAATAAGTGCCCCCCATCAGTGCCACCCAGCAGTGCCCATAGTGCCACCCAGCAGTGCCCACAGTGCCACCCAGCAGTGCCCACAGTGCCACCCAGCAGTGCCACCCAGCAGTGCCCACAGTGCCACTCAGCAGTGCCCACAATCTGCCTCAACAAAGGTGCTGCACCCCAGTGCCACATATCCGTGCCCATCAGTGTCATCTACCAGTGCCCATCAGTGCCCAGCAGTGCCGCCCATCAGTGCCCAGCAGTGCCACCTATCAGAGCCACCTATCAGTGCCACCTATCAGTGCCCATCAGTCCTATCTATCAGTGGTACCTATCAGTGCCCCTTAGTGCCACCCATCCATGCCACCCATCTGTGTCACCCATCCGTGCCATCTTATCTGTGCCCATCTTTGCCCATCTGTGCCGCCTTATCTGTGCCCATCGGTGCCGCCTTATCTGTGGCTATTAGTGTCGCCTTAACTATGCCTATCAGTGCCCACCAGTGCAGCCTATCAGTGCCCACCAATGCAGCCTATTAGTGCCCACCAGTGCAGCCTATCAGTGCCGCCTCATCAGCGCACTTCAATGAAGGAGAAAAATGACCTGTTTGCAAAATTTTATAACAAACTATTAAACATGATTTTTTTTGCATCTTTTTTTTTTTGTTTAGCAAAAAATAAAACTCCCAGCTGTAATTAAATACCACCAAAAGAAAGCTCTATTTGTGGGGAAAAAATGATAAAAATGTCATTTGGGTACAGTGTTGTATGCCCGCGCAATTGTCATTCAAAGTGCATCAGCGCTGAAAGCTGAAAATTGGTCTGGGACTGAGGGGGGTTTAAGTGCCCAGTAAGCAAGTGGTTAAATAAGAAACTCATGAAATATTAGGAAAACTTGCCTGCATCACTGTATTTTGCAGTTGGCTAATAGAATATATGGCATATAGCATTGTTCTTTTTGCCATGTATACCCAAACAATATTTTATATTATTGCTGTTTTAACATTTTTGTAATAAAATTAGTTTTTTATATAACATGTGTACTCTGTCATGCCAGTAAAGGCCGACATACACTTTTTCTTCTGGTTCTGCAATACATTCGGATGTGACAGTGAGTGTGATTTTATGACATTGAGCAAAGTAATGTTTAGAGATGAGTAGCCTGTCAGGCACAGTATAAGGGTCAAGAATGAGTAATGCAGAGTTCAGAGTTCAGTAGTATGTAATGCAGATTTCAGGGTCAGGAGTAAGTAATGAAGAGTTTAGAGACCAGTAGTAAGTAATGCAAAGTTCAAAGGTCAAGTAATTAACTTAAAGGTCAGGGGTCAATAGTATGTTATGCAGATTTCAGAGCTCAATAGGATGTGAAGCAAAATGCAGGGTTCATGTTGTGCAGAGTTCATAAGTCAGCAGCAAGTGACACAGAGTTCAAAGGTTTGTGGTAAGTAACACAGAATTCAGGAGTCAGCAGTAAGTAACACAGATCTGGTGCAGCTCTGCATAGAAACCAATCGGCTTCCAGGTTTTATTGCCAAAGCTTAACCACTTGACAACTGGGCACTTAAACCCCCCTCCTGCCCAGACCAATTTTCAGCTTTCAGTGCTCTCCCACTTTGAATGACAATTACTCAGTCATGCAATACTCTACCCAAATTAATTTTTCGTCCTTTTTTTCATACAAATGCCGCTTTCTTTTGGTGGTATATGATCACCTCTGGGTTTTTTATTTTTTGCGCTATAAATAAAAAAAGACCGAAATTTTTTAAAACAAATGAATTTTTCTTAGTTTCTGTGATAAAATTTTGCAAATTATTAATTTTTCTTCATAAATTTTGGCCACAATTTATACTGCTACATATCTTTGGTAATAATAACACAAATTAGTGGATATTATTTGGTCTGTGTGAAAGTTATAGAGTCTACAAGTTGTGGTGCAAATCACAAAAAAATTATCACACCTGAAGTACTGGTGGCCTATCTCATTTGTTGCGACCCAAACAAGCCAGGAATGTACAAATACCCCACAAATGACCCCTTTTTTGAAAGTAGACACTCCAAGGTATTTAGTAAGATGTGTGGTGAGGCGTTTGATGTTGTCATTTTTTTCTCACAATTCTTTGCAAAATTAAGATTTTTTTTTCCACAAAATTGTCATTGTAATAGGTTATTTCTCTCACATGGCATGTGTATACCACAAATGACGCCCCAAAATACATTCTGCTACTCCTCCTAAGTATGGCTATACCACATGTGTGAGACTTTTTCACAGCCTGGCCACATAGAGAGGCCCAATATGCAGGGAGCACCATCAGGTGTTCTAGGAGCATAAATGACACATCTAACTTGTTGACTACCTATTACACTTTTGAAGGCCCTGAAGCACAAAGACAATGGAAACGCCCACAAAATGACCCCATTTTGTAAAGCTAACACCCCAACGTATAATCTATGAGGCATAATGAGTCTTTTGAATGGTTCAATTTTTTCCAGAAGTTTTTGGAAAATGTGGAAAAAAATGAAAACGCATTTTTTTTTTTTACACAAAGTTGTCCATTTATAAGATATTTCCAACACATAGCATGTACATAGCAAAAATGACACCCCAAAATACATTCTGCTACTCCTCCTGTGAACAGTGATACCACATGTGTGAGACTTTTATACAGCCTGGCCACATACAGAGGCCCAACATTGAAATAGCACTTTCAAGGGTGTTAGGAGTAGGGATGGCTGAACGGTTCGCCCAGCGGTCGTTTCGCTGCGAATTTCGGCTGTTCGCCGTCCGCCCGATTGGCGAACTATTGCCACCGTTCGCCCGGCGGACTTCCGTGTTTACTGTGTAAAAGAACTTTGACCTATGATGACACATCCATCATGGGGTACAGGACAGCCAATTGAGACATTACAGCACATGGACACTTGGACATTCCCCCTAACTTATAAATAGACCCGATATGGTGGCCATTTTACATTCTTTTTTCTCTCACTATAGGGAGAGGTTGCTGTGTGGAGCAGGGAGAGATTGCAGTGACCCAAATCGCTAGCTATTTGGTCCACAAAAGTTCTTTTCAGGACTGGTATAGGTGTTAGGTGTAGTTCAGGATATAGGTTTGAGGCACTGCTGTGCTACTGATTGTTGCAGCAGCCTGTCTCTTTTCAGTGTAGAGAGAGGGACAGTACGCTGTGTGCTGCAGGGACAGTCAGTTTAATCATTAGCTGTTACTATTAGGTCCACAAAAGTGCTATTCAAGTTATTGTTCCAGCAGCCTCTGTTTTGTCAGTTTAAATAGGGACAGGCAGGAAGCTGTGTGTGAGCCAGTGAGGGACAGTCAGTTTAATCAGTAGCTGTTACTATTAGGTCCACAAAGGTTCTTTTCAGGACTGGTATGGTAATAGGCTTGTACACGTATAATATTCTTTCTTCCAAAAATAGAAAGAATATTATACTTGACTGATGCCCTTCTGCTGCAGTAGTCCTTAATCAGTATAGGGACTGAGGTACAGTCTGCTAATCATTCACAACCGACTTGTTCCAAAAAGGTCCTTATAAGGACTGGTAAGGTCTAGGGTGCTACAGTACATAGGGTTAAGTGAGATACAGTCTGCTATTCCTTAAGGACTGGTATAGGTCCACAATACATAGGGTTGAGGTGCACTACTGCTGACTGCTGCCCTATACTGCAGCAGTCCTTTAACAGTATAGGGACTGAGGTACAGTCTGCTAATCATTCACAACCTACTTGTTCCACAAAGGTCCTTATAAGGACTGGTAAGGTCTAGGGTGCTACAGTACATAGGGTTGAGTGAGGTACAGTCTGCTATTCCTTAAGGACTGGTATAGGTCCACAATACATAGGGTTGAGGTGCACTACTGCTGACTGCAGCCCTATACTGCAGCAGTCCTTTATCAGTATAGGGACTGAGGTACAGTCTGCTAATCATTCAAAACCTACTTGTACCACAAAGGTCCTTATAATGACTGGTAAGGTCTAGGGTGCTACAGTACATAGGGTTGAGTGAGGTACAGTCTGCTATTCCTTAAGGACTGGTATAGGTCCACAATACATAGGGTTGAGGTGCACTACTGCTGACTGCTGCCCTATACTGCAGCAGTCCTTTATCAGTATAGGGACTGAGGTACAGTCTGCTAATTATTCACAACCTACTTGTTCCACAAAGGTCCTTATAAGGACTGGTAAGGTCTAGGGTGCTACAGTACATAGGGTTGAGTGAGGTACAGTCTGCTATTCCTTAAGGACTGGTATAGGTACACAATACATAGGGTTGAGGTGCACTACTGCTGACTGCTGCCCTATACTGCAGCAGTCCTTTATCAGTATAGGGACTGAGGTACAGTCTGCTAATCATTCACAACCTACTTGTTCCACAAAGGTCCTTATAAGAACTGGTAAGGTCTAGGGTGCTACAGTACATAGGGTTGAGTGAGGTACAGTCGGCTATTCCTTAAGGACTGGTATAGGTCCACAATACATAGGGTTGAGGTGCACTACTGCTGACTGCTGCCCTATACTGCAGCAGTCCTTTATCAGTATAGGGACTGAGAGTTTTGTCACAGGGTCATTTAAAAAATGACAGGCAGAGGAAGAGGCAGGCCCTTCCACAGGGGTGGTAGGGGTAGGGCAGGAGCAACAGGCTTGAGCCAAAGTGGGAAGTTGCAGAAGGTGCGTTCAATTACTTTAAAGGACGCACCAGACTTGGTTGAGTGGCTCACTCAGCCTTACTCTTCTGCACCCTCCTCATCCTCTCGATCTGCACCCTCTTCTTCCCTCTCTGCTATGTGCACCCCCAAAGACACTACCACCAACCACACCACCACCACCACATACCTTCCGCTTGAGTCAAAGGAATTATTTTCCGATCCATATCAAGACATTTCTGATGCGCAGCCACTCTTAGTATTGGATCAGGAAGAGAAGGTAGCAACAACCGCTATTTAGCAGTCTGACGACAGTACCCAAATCAGCCCAAGGAGAAGGTTGGTCCCCGGTGTTGCTGCCTACTCCGAGATCTCTACTTATAGCGGTGGGGAAGGTGACGTAGATGATGATGTGTCTAGTGATGTCACGTGGGTGCCCACAAGAGAGGAAGAGGAGGGGAATTCAGAGGGAGATATGGACCAGCAGATAGGGAGGAGAAGCAGGAATAACTTACATTGTACAGGAGGGACAAAGCAGACTGCAAATGTATCAGGAGCGAGTCATCGACCATGTACAGTCACATCTGGTGCTCCCAGGACACCAGCACATGGCTCCGCAGTGTGGGCTTTTTTTAACGTGTCCGCTGCTGACAATAGCTTTGCCATATGCAATCTTTGCAGTCAATGCATTAGTCGCGGTAAGCCCAAAACTCACCTAGGGACGACCACCTTAAGAAGGCACATGAGCAGCCATCACCGAGCCCAGTGGGAGCAATGGAACACACAAAACCACACTCCAGGCTCTCACCATCCAGCCTCGTCTTCTACTTCTCCTTCTCCTCACAATTGTCCTCCACTCCACCTTCCATCACGCCAAGCTCACGTTTTTCTGAAAAAAGGCAGGCTTCTGTGGGCCTAATGTTCGAGCGTAAAAAAATGATGACGCCGGATAACCCTCTTGCCCAACGGTTGACGGCTGGCTTGTCAGAACTGATAGCCCGCCAACTACTGCCATATAAACTGGTGGACTCGGAGGCCTTTCGAAAATTTGTGGCCATCGGAACACCACAATGGAAGGTCCCAGGAAGGAAGTATTTCTCACAGAAGAGCATCCCCGAGCTATATGGCCATGTTCAGCGGCAAGTGAATGTATCTCTGGCACACAGTGTCGGTGCCAAGATACATCTGACCACAGATACGTGGCTAGCAAACACGGGCAGGGAAGGTATATCACTTTTACTGCCCACTGGGTGAACCTTCTGACGGCTGTCAAGCATGTAACCCGTGTAGATTTGGTTTTACCGCCACGGATTGCATGCAGGCCTGGCTCTTCTTCTCCTCCTCCTCCTACTGCATCCTCCTCCCTCTCCTCCTCGGCTGACTCTTCCTTTTCCACTGCTAGCGTCTCTTCCGCTGCGCCGCCCATGCTCCCCAGAACCTATTCGACATGCCAGGTGAGATGTTGCCATGCCGTGCTGCGTCTGTTGTGCCTGGAAGCCAAGAGCCACACTGGCCCGACACTCCTTTCAGCTTTGCGTTCACAGGCAGATCAGTGGCTAACACCGCTCAATTTGACAGTTGGTAAAGTGGTGTGTGACAACGGTGCCAATCTGCTTAGCGCATTGAAACAGGGCAAAATTACGCACGTGCCATGCATGGCACACGTCTTAAACTTGGTCGTGCAGCGATTCGTTGTCAAATACCCTGGGGTCCAGGATATCTTGCGGCAGGCAAGGAAAATCTTGGCCCATTTCAGAAGATCTTACACGGCCATGGCTCGCCTTGCTGACATTCAGCGGCGACACAATCTGCCGGTCAGATGTCTTATTTGCGATTGCCCGACGTGATGGAACTCAACCTTCTATATGCTTGATAGGCTGCTCCAGCAGAAACGTGCAGTTAATGTCTACCTGTATGAACTCTGCGGCAGAACAGGTTCTGGGGAGCTGTTTTTTTTTTCACCACGCCAGTGGCTGCTCATGCGCGACGCATGCAGACTTCTGCGGCCATTTAAGGAGATCACCAAATTGGTCAGTCGCAGCCATGGCGCCATCAGTGACATGGTACCTTATGCCTTCTTTATGGAGCGTGCATTGCGTTGTGTCATTGATCAAGCTGTGGAGGAGCAGGAGCTGGAAGATGAGGAAGTCGCAATGCTGGATGAATTCCCAGGGGGGGGCCACTCTATCTGAGACAAGTCAACAACAGGAGTCTGAAGAGGAGTTAGAGGAGGATGGTGCCGGGGCGGATGAGGAGGAGCAAGAAGAGCATGCTTTAAACCTTTCTGGGATCCCTGTTGTTGTGCGTGGATGGGGAGAGGAGAATGAAGAGGACGACATTATCCTGGATGATGAGCAGGAGCCAGGCCACCACACCGCTTCCAGTTTAGTGCAAATGGGGGCCTTCATGCTCCAGTGTTTTAATAGTGACCCCGGTATAAAAAGAATAAGGGTCAAGGACCAGTACTGGGTGGCAACGTACTTAGACCCCCGCTACAAACACAAAATGGCGGAAATGTTACCGCTGTCACAGAGGGCTGTCAGAATGGAGCACTTCCAGGCCTTGCTTCGAGAAATGCTGCATTTTGCTTTTGCGTGCGCTGGCAGAGGAGCAATTCCCACTCCCAGAGAAGGAGTTGCGGGTACCAATCCAACAGCGCCTGCAAGAAGAGGCCGGTTTGAAGATGTGTTGGTGACTTCGGATATGAGGTCATTCTTTCAGCCGACCCATCGACAGGTGTCATCCGGATCCAGCATCAGGGAACGCCTAGACCGTCAGGTGTCCGACTACATCGGGTTAACGGCCGATGTGGACACTCTGAGGAGTGATGAACCCCTGGACTACTGAGTGGGCAGGCTTGACCTCTGGCCAGAGCTTGCCCAATTTGCAATCGAACTGTTGGCTTGCCCCTCGTCCAGTGTCCTGTCTGAAAGGACGTTCAGCGCAGCAGGGGGGATCGTGACCGATAAGCGTACTCGCCTAGCTCACGACAGTGTTAACTACCTCACATTTCTAAAAATGAATGAGGCATGGATCTCGGAGGAATTCAACACATGTGACCAGTAGACCATGTATATGTCTATAAACAATTTTTTTAATCGAGCACACAGACCTTCTTTCTTCATTTGGCTCACTTCCTTGTCCAAAAAAAGCACACCGTACTATATGCCCGTACCCTCCTGTTTGAAGAGGTTGAGCGGTGTCATATTTCTACTGGGGCTGCTTATTATGAGGGGCTCCCACCATCCCTGTGCTGTGCTGACTTCCTCCTGGGGCTGCTTATTATGAGGGGCTCCCACCATCCCTGTGCTGTGCTGACTTCCTCCTGGGGCTGTACCTCTGCTGTGCATATTATGAGAGGCTCCCACCATCCCTGTGCTATGCTCATTATGAGGGGCTCCCACCATCCCTGTGCTGTGCTGACTTCCTCCTGGGGCTGCTTATTATGAGGGGCTCCCACCATCAATGTGCTATGCTGACATCCTCCTGGGGCTGCTTATTATGAGGGGCTCCCACCATCCCTGTGCTGTGCTGACTTCCTCCTGGGGCTGTACCTCTTCTGTGCATATTATGAGGGGCTCCCACCATCCCTGTGCTATGCTCATTATGAGGGGCTCCCACCATCCCTGTGCTATGCTCATTATGAGGGGCTTCCACCATCCCTGTGCTATGCTGACTTCCTCCTGGGGCTGCTTACGTTGCAGGTGTCAGTGCTGTATATCATGGTGCTGGTGTCAGTGCTGTATATCACGGTGCTGGTGTCATTGCTGTATATCACGGTGCTGGTGTTAGTGCTTTATGTCATGCTGCTGATGTCAGTGCTCTCTATCACAGTGCTGGTGTCAGATCACTCTATCACGGTGCAGGTGTCATTGCTGTATATCACGCTGCTGATGTCAGTGCTCTCTATCACGGTGCTGCTATCAGTGCTGTATATCACGGTGCTGGTGTTAGTGCTTTATGTCACGCTGCTGATGTCAGTGCTCTCTATCACGGTGCTGGTGTCAGATCACTCTATCACGGTGCAGGTGTCGTTGCTGTATGTCACACTGCTGATGTCAGTGCACTCTATCACGGTGCTGCTGTCAGTGCTGTATATCACGGTGCTGGTGTTAGTGCTTTATGTCACGCTGCTGATGTCAGTGCTCTCTATCATGGTGCTGGTGTCAGATCACTCTATCACGGTGCAGGTGTCATTGCTGTATGTCACGCTGCTGATGTCAGTGCTCTCTATCACGGTGCTGCTGTCAGTGCTGTATATCACGGTGCTGGTGTTAGTGCTTTATGTCACGCTGCTGATGTCAGTGCTCTCTATCATGGTGCTGGTGTCAGATCACTCTATCGCGGTGCAGGTGTCATTGCTGTATGTCACGCTGCTGATGTCAGTGCTCTCTATCACGGTGCTGATGTCAGTGCTGTATATCACGGTGCTGGTGTTAGTGCTTTATGTCACGCTGCTGATGTCAGTGCTCTCTATCACGGTGCTGGTGTCAGATCACTCTATCACGGTGCAGGTGTCATTGCTGTATGTCACGCTGCTGATGTCAGTGCTCTCTATCACGGTGCTGCTGTCAGTGCTGTATATCACGGTGCTGGTGTTAGTGCTTTATGTCACGCTGCTGATGTCAGTGCTCTCTATCATGGTGCTGGTGTCAGATCACTCTATCACGATGCAGGTGTCATTGCTGTATGTCACGCTGCTGATGTCAGTGCTCTCTATCACGGTGCTGCTGTCAGTGCTGTATATTACAGTGCTGCTGTTAGTGCTTTATGTCACGCTGCTGATGTCAGTGCTCTCTATCACGGTGCTGGTGTCAGATCACTCTATCACGGTGCAGGTGTCATTGCTGTATGTCACGCTGCTGATGTCAGTGCTCTCTATCACAGTGCTGGTGTCAGATGACTCTATCACGGTGCAGGTGTCATTGCTGTATGTCACGCTGCTGGTGATCATCTCCTGCACCCTCTTCTTTGCCTACCCTGACCTTCCCTCTCCTCCATTGCCTTCATGCGCTCCACAGTCCTGAATTCTCACAACAATTTCACATATAAAAAAAGAATGCTTGTAGTTGTCGATCCCAGATTCACCTCATACATGTGTTATGTCATTGGCCATGTGGTGGGACTATGTTTGCACAGCTAGTAATTATTTTGTGGCTGCAAATTTGACCTGTAGGTTTGCAAAGTTCGCCTCCCATTGAAGTCAATTGGGCCCGCCGCTAACGTTACGGTTCGCAAACTATCGCCCGCGTTTGTGGTCCACGTTTGCGAAACGTCCCGTCGGAAGTTCGTCCATCACTAGTTAGGAGCATCAATTACACATCTTATTTCTCAACCACCTATTACATTTTTGAAAGCCCTGGAGCACCAGGACAATGGAAACACCCACAAAATGACCCCATTTTGGAAAGCTAACACCCCAACCTATAATCCATGTGGCATAATGAGTCTTTTGAATGGTTAATTTTTTCCAAAAGTTTTTGGAAAATGTGGAAAAAAATTAAAACACATTTTCTTTTACACAAAGTTGTCCATTTATAAGATATTTCCAACACATAGCATTTACATAGCAAAAATAACACCCCAAAATAAATTCTGCTACTCCTCCTGAGTATGGCGATACCACATGTGTGAGACTTTTACACAGCCTGGCTACATACAAGGAACACCGTCAGGTGTTGTAGGGACACATAGCATGCACATACCAATAATTACACCCCAAAAAACATTCTGCTGAGCAAAGGGTAAAAAAAAGATTACCTGTGGTTTTAGTAGCACAGTTGTCCACAGGAGGATAGCACTGGTCCAGGCAGCAGGCAGGGACTTGGTAAGAAAAAGCAAACGCAATTGTCCGGGGAACAGGCAGGAACACTTTCCATAGTCGGTACAGGCAGGGATACAGTCCAGGGTCAGTGCAGGCAGAGATTGTCAGCAGTGGCAAAATATTGATCCTGGTAGTAGGCAGGAACATGGTCTATCCATATGGTGTGGTCAGTTCATGCGGCAGGCAGAGGCATGATGGCATAGGTCCTACGGGCAGCAGGCAAAAGTAGGGACTTGTTCAAGGCCAGAATGGGGATTGGGCCAGAGGCTTCTCCCACCCAAATCTCTTTGAAGCCTCCGAGTCTCCAGACCCTAATCTACAAACGAGAAAACAAAAAAAATGTTTTCTTCATCCAGAAAAACAATTCTGGAGCCCCTCACATATGTGAGACCCCTGTGTTATGGATCCCACTAGTCCAGTGGCAGGGTACAAGATCAGTCCAAGAGGCAAGCAAAAAGGATGGTCAAACAGTCCAGGGTCAGTTTCAGATCAGGCAGAGGTATGTACAGAATCGGTAGGCAGAAGCGTGGTCAAATAACAAGCCAGGGTCGTTGAAGTCGACATCCCCCATGAACATATTGTATTCATGGATACATGTTGGCTTTTGAACTTGACCATCCCTCCTGTTGATCTCCACAAAGGTATTATTGTTGATCAATGAAAGAACGTACACATCCCTTCTGTCCCTCCACTTCACAGCCAGAATATCCTCATTCCGTAAGCTCGCTGCCTCCTCTCTTCTTAGCTTCTTGTTGACGAGGCTTTGAGGAAAGCCCTTCCGTTTTGTCCTTACGGTGCCACATGCTGGAGTGTTCTTTCTGTGAAGGTTGCGGAACAGGGGTAAACTTGTATAAAAGTTGTCCACATAGAGATGGTAGCCTTTCTCCAGGAGTGGATTTATGAGTTCCCAAACAACTTTCCCACTCGATCCAATGTATTCTGGGCAATTGGGGGGATGTAGCTGGGTGTCCTTCCCTTCATATACCATGAAGGCATAGGTATACCCTGTAGTGCGGTCGCACAATTTGTACATCTTCACCCCATAGTGGGCCCTTTTGGAGGGAATAAATTGTTTTATGCCCAGCCTGCCAGCAAATTTGACAAGGGACTCATCCATGCAAATGTGTTGGTCTGGGATAAACAGCTGGGGGAAGATATCAGAAAAATAGTTGAGTAGTCAAAATTTGGGTCATTTCGGGGAGGGCATTGGGTATTATCATTGTAGTGTAGGAATCTCATAATCATGAGATGTCTGGTCCTGGGCATTACTGAGGAAAAGATGGGCATGTGGTGGATGGAGAGGGTAGACCGATATGAACTTAAAACATTTTTTTTTGCTTAGTCCCATACAGAATGTGAGGGCCAAAAATGTTTTAAACTCCTCCACTGTTAGAGCTCTTCACTCGTAGGGACAGGCATAATAGGACGTTGGGTTGCTTGCGATAAATTGTTGGGCATATAGGTTGCACTGGACCACAACTGATGCAAGCATGTCCTCAGTAAAAATAAGATTAAAAAAATCGATTGGTGAAAAAATTTCTGTGTTCACCTGGACCCCTGGCTGGGCAGTGAAAGGGGGAATGATAGCTTCTCCTGAATTGGGAGGAAGCCATAAGGGGTTCTGAAGGGAATAGGGAAGGCTGGCATGGGACCTAACCCTTTGGGACTGAGCAGACACCCCACTGGTACGTGGCCTTTTCAAAAAGTACTGCGGTGCTGGTGCATGGCATTGCGGTGCTGGTGGATGGCATTGCGGTGCTGGTGGATGGCACTGTGGTGCTGGTGGATGGCACTGCCTTCTCACCAGTACGCCTTCTTCTGGTGGGCAGACTCTCATCTTCCTCCTCTGAGGCTGTCTGTCTTCCACTGGTTAGGATAGGCTCGTAGTCCACGTCAAACTCACAATCCGAAAATGAGGAATCCGAAGCGGAGAGCTCACTGTTGCTCTCGTCAGCCACAAGAATATTGTATGCCTCCTCGGCTGAAAATAATCTTTGTGACATTCTCACAAATGGCACTGATGTGGCAGGTGACACTGATTGACAGGTGACACTGATTTGGCAGGTGACACTGACAGGTTACACTGATGTGGCAGGTGGCACTGATGTGGCAGGTGGCACTGATCTGACAGGTGACACTGATGTGGCAGGTAACACTGACAGGTGACACTGATGTGGCAGGTGGCACTGACAGATGGCACTGACGACATGGTACTGAGATGGCACTGATAGGTGGCACTGATAACAGATGGCACTGAGATGGCACTGATAGATGGCACTGATAACAGATGGCACTGGGACACTAAGTGGCGAGAACTGTGACACTGTATGGGCACTGTATGGGCACTGTGTGGGCACAGATGTGATTTTCAACAATACAATTTACTTGAACAAATCTGTCAGATGCAGCACAGATCCCTCTCTCTCCTCACACGCTGTCTCTGTGTGAGGAGAGATGATCTCATATGTTTGCAATTGAGATCATCTCTCATTGGCAGGTCCGATCGCGCTGTAAACAGCCGCTGTGATTGGCCGTTTACATTGATCTGTGACTGGCTGTGTCCAGGAGACACGGCCAGCACAGAACTTCCCCGATGTGCACTTGCAGGAGCACGCAATGTGGAAGTAGACAGGAGGACATCCAGGGATGTCCTCCCGGCAATTGTCTTTCGGCTATAGCGCGGACACCTAGTGGTTAAGTGAACAAGCTGAAGTTAAAAGCTGATTGACTACCATGCACAGCTGCACCAGATTCTGAGTGCACCAGTTTTAGTAAATCTCCCCCAGAGTGTTCATAAGTGCCAAAAAAGTTGTTGGGGCTGAAGAGAAAAAACATAACAGAGGTGCAGCTTTCTGTAATTGCTATATATTCAGTTGCACTGGGAACATAACCAGGGATGTTTATTTCCTGGAGAAAAAACTCTCAAATTGGGGACTGTCTCCTGTAAACAGGGATGAATGAATGACAAACTTACAACAGCACTGTTTGTGTCTATTCTTCATTGCATCTATCATTTGTATGTCTTCCTAATTTGTATTTTCTACCATATTATTTGACTTGAAAAAGGAAAGATCGAGCACATCTCATTGACTTGTCAACGTAATTTTTATCTTATAGGCATCTTGTACTGTTTTACAGAGACTAGCTTCATTTCTTATAAAATTACATTTGGTGATGTAGTACTTTCTGCCCTGAAGTGATATTCAGAAGTGATATCTTTTGGAGATATTTATGCCACTTGTGAAGAAATGTGAAGGCTCATCATGCACATTGCTATTTTGTTAATACTTTTACTCTCACCCTTGTGAACTCCATGCAACACAAGACAAAGTGCCCAAAAGGAAAGTATAATGTAGATTCAGCAAACACATGCTATATTGTGAGTTATCACTGCAGCATTTTCCTTGAAACAATCCTTGATATGACTTTTTAATAGTTTAGCTATTGCATGTGAAGATTTCTACATTATCCTATAAAGTTAAGTTAGGCTAGGTTAATCACTACAATTACTTCAATACCCTAATTAAAGTTACAGTGTCACTAAGTATTACAAATCGAAGATCCATACATAAAGGTAAGCATTTACTTGCCTTTTTGCTTCTGCCCATGCCAGCAGAATGCTTATAGTTTCATGATTAATCACAGGCTAAAAATCAAAGGGAAACTGGCACTTTTATGTGTTGATCTCCTAGGTTCCTTGCCGTGTTGAGTGTTCTTTCATCAGTGATCTCCATGTCATTTCAAGACTAGTAGTAGTGACTGGGAAGAGGTGGGAAACACTGAACATTGTGAGGAAGTCATAAAATCAACACTTCTGGAAATATTGATTTTTCCCTAGGACTTCGGCTTGAAATTTCCAGTGAACTGTGTGATATCCTGTAGGCAGGGGCGTAACTAGAAATCACAGGGCCCCATAGCAAAAGGTTGTATGGGCCCCCCCCCCACAAAAAATGAACTAATGCCACTGAACAACAGATTATTACACTCATGTGACACAGTACCCAGGCAACAGCTTAGTGTGTAAAATGTATACAGCAAACTAATTTTGGAGGGCTGGAGGGTGGATGTTATCTATGTGTACCTGCTATCAGTATGCCTTGGGTTTTGCCAGTGTTTCCCACAATACAGTAGCCAATATTTGTTTGCCCATACTATAATAAATACGTATATGATGCCATTATACTGTACACTGTGAAGTCTGAATATGATTGCATCAGCTACAGACTGTGTATCAGGCTGGGTTCACACCGCTGCGGCAGCCAGAACCGGATGTGAGTCGCACCGCACTGCAGTGCAAATCGCATCCGATCTCTGTGCGATGCGAGTTCAGCCATACAGATAGTATGGCTGAATTCGCATCGCACCCGCCGCAAACTCGCACGGGACCCTTTTTTTGGTCCGCAGCAGAATCGGATCGCATGGGTGTTCACACCATGCGATCCGATTCCTGTCCAAGTTTGCAGATCGCACTGCGATATGCGAACTGATCTGGGGGTGTCATTAACATTTCACTGACACTCCCAGCAGTCCGCATAGGGCAGTGTGAACTGCCGGCGGGAGGCATGCGATGCAGGAAAACGCCGCGCATTCGCGGCGTTCCCGCATCGCTCCAGTGTGAACCCAGCCTAAGGCTGGGTTCACATTGCAGCGATGCGGGAATGCTGCGAATCCGCTGTGGGTTCCCGCATCGCATGCCTCCTGGCGTTAGTTCACACTGCCCTATGCGGACTGCTGGGAGCGTCAGTGAAATGTTAATGACACCCCCAGATCAGTTCGCATATCGCAGTGCGATCTGCAAACTTGGACAGGAATCGGATCGCATGGTGTGAACACCCATGCGATCCGATTCTCCTGCGGACCAAAAAAAGGGTCCGTGCGAGTTTGGGCCGGATGCGATGCAAATTCAGCCATACTATCTGTATGGCTGAACTCGCATCGCACAGAGATCGGATGTGATTTGCACTGCAGTGCGGTGCGAATCACATCCGATCTCATAAACCGCTGCAGTGTGAACCCAGCCTAAAACTGTCTGTCTACAGCTTGAGCCAGGCAGCAATTATTGCAGGACACACTATCTGACTGACACACTGTGTTACACAAATGAGACTGTGCCAATTACAGGCCACACTGACACTGTTACACATCAGACTGTCTGTACCTTCTCTTCTTCTCAGCTCTAGCCTGAGCCTCCATTCCAAGCTGCAGACCGTGTGGGACAGCCAGCCAAAGCACTGCGCGGGCTCCTCTGCACCATTGTGGGTGGGACTGGAGGAGGGGACGACATCACGATAAGGCAGACAATTCACCGCGCCTGTGCTCAGCACCTCATTCACTCATTGGCTGTCAAGGCACCTGTCACTGGGCACACAGGAAGCAGCCTAATTGTAATCGTGATGGGCATTGGCGGAGTCTGGCGGATGACTGTGTCACTTCCAATTCAATTGGCAGACACAGACAGCACTGGTCGGACAGCACACTGCACGGTCAGCAGCAATGCAGAGTCAGAACACACAGAGGCATCACTATGCGGCGGAGCCGTGGCCGCCGCCGGGCCCCGCAGACTGACATGCCACACTCACATGATGTTTCATCAAGGTCGGCCTGCATCCTCCCAGCTAGTCTAGGCAGCAGTGCGTCTGTAGGCAGCCACCTAGCAGGAGATCGCCCTGCATTCACAAGTGAGATGTCTGCATTCCTCATCCTCACTGGGACCCTCTCAGCTGCGGGCCCCATAGCGCCCGCGTGTGTCGCTATGGCGGTAGTTCCGCCACTGCCTGTAGGATACTCCCAACAGAGTGATCTCCCTGCCAGAAGTTTTCACTTTTTTTTTATCTCTGCCTGTGTGCTTTGTATGTCCTTGTCCACCTCTGCATATTCTAGCTCTAGCTCCACTTTTTACACTTTCCAAAATATAACATCCAGCAGGGTGGCTGGGACCTCCTTGTAAGACCGAGTAAATGTTAAAATCTGTTAACTAGTGATGGGCGAAAGGTTCAGCCCGAGCATAAGTTTGGGACAAAGGTGTTGTTCGACTGCCCCCTGAACCGACCACAATGCATTGCGCCACTGAACAGTGCATTGCAAGCCCTGATTGCCAGAAGCAATGAAAGCTTCAGCCAATCAGGGCAAAGAGCATTGTCAGAGTCATGATTGGACACTGTCATTGTGACTTTATCCAATCATGGCTCATTCCTGCCCCACAGTATAAAAGTATTCTTTCAATGGCAGCCATTTTCAGTGTGATTTTGGCGTGCAGAGAGATCGAACAGGGCTCTGTTCAGTGCTATTAGTTAGTGTGCTATATTGTGCTATTTTGCTTCAATTGTCAGTGTAGAATATTCGTTTAGTGTCAGTGTAGGGATAGTATGTGTGTAGTCAGGAGGACCATAATTCAGCTTTGCATAGTGTGCAGCTAGACTAGGGACAGCACAGACAGTTTCATTGTAGTGTAGTGAGACCATGCCATTAATAAATTAGTGTACAGTAGGGACAGCTCAGATAGTTTCAGTGTAGTGTAGTGAGGCCGTGTCAGTATTTACATTAGCGTATAGCTAGAGTAGGTACAGTTCAGATAGCATCAGTGTAGTGGCGGCTGAACACCGTCTATTTGATTGTGTTATTGATAGTTTAACACCATTTACTTCTGTGTGCGTTACTGTCAGTTTAACACCATATAGTTCTATGTGTGTTACTACCAGTTTAATGCCATATAGTTTTGGGTGCGTTACTACCAGTTTAACGCCATATAGTTTTGTGTGCGTATAACACCATATAGTTTTCTGCATTACTGCCAGTTTAACGTAATTTACTTCTGTGTGTGTTACTGCCAGTTTAATGCCATATAGTTCTGTGTGTGTTACTGCCAGTTTAAAGCCATATAGCTCTGTGCATCACTATACGTTTGCATCACTATACGTTTGGCACATTATATTGCAGTATATTATAGTGTATCCGTAGAGTGTGTCTGTGTAGTGTGAGTACTCAAATTAAAGTGCACCAAACACCTCTTTACAACTTATTCTTTACATTTGCTTATAAGCACCACCCCTCCATCCCAATAATGCCTGGGAGGACAAGGAGAGGCAGACATTCCCTTGGCACTGTAAGGGGGCCAGCAACAATTGTGTCCACAGGCAAAGGTGGGCGTGGTGGTCAGTCGCCAGGCAGGGCATCATTTTCTCTGTTTAGTGAGTTTGCCCATGCTATTCAGCCACAGCATGCAGAGGAGTTGGTGAACTGGCTTACTAAACCTTCCTCATCCTCTGTCACACAAGCAGAGACAAGTATGCAGTTCCCTGCAGTTGCCAGAGTGGATAAACCTGCCTCCTTGTCCACATCTATTCCTGCCACAGCCCCAACATCAGCCATTGAGGAGTCAGCTAAGTTATTTGACCACAGCACCAGCCACTTGCTCCTTGATGATGCCCAACCATTACTGGATTCAGATGTTGGTTCTAAGGTTGAAAATTACAGGAACATAAGCCTAGAGAGAGGGAGGAAATGGGTAGACAAATTAGCATTCATGTTCCCCAAGCCCCAGTGTATTGCCAAGTTGTCTCCAGTAGTAATGATGGAGATGATGGAGATGGAGATGATGATGATGAGGTCACTGATGCGACTTGGGTGCCACAACCTCAAGGAGGCCGACATCAAGAAAGAAAAAGTGAAAGAGAGTAGAAAGTAGCCACCCTATTCCATCACATTCTGCAGCTGTTATCTCCTGGCCCACTCCCCAAAGCTTCGCCTGATGTTCCTGTGCCTCATTGCCTGCCTGTGTACCGAACCCGGCCTGTGTCCCGTCTTTGCCTCTGCTCATGTCTCGGTACCTGCTATGCCCGGCTGTTGACGAAGCCTTGGCTTACATCCCGGATACGCTTCCAGCTACTGATTCAGCGTCATGGAGCCACTGTCTTCAGTTCCAGGCCAGTGCTCTCAAGTCACCTGGCTCCTGTCAAAGTACAGCCAGATTCATCCGCCACATCGGCCCTCGTGCCACTCTGTGTCCTCCACTTCCTGTCATCACTATCAGGGGTGTTGGACAGGAGGGGCAAGAGAAGCCCAGGTAAGTGACACATGCCTTCCTCTGCAAAATTGTCCTATGAACATCAGGTACCCCCTAAGCATTTACAGCGCTATTCCAAGAGTCAGGCTAAAAGGTACAATGCTTCAGCTGGTTTGTTTAGGGGACAGCAACCACACCGGGCCTGAGATTCTTGCAGCTCTGCAGGGACAGGCCCAGAGGTGGTTCAAACCTCCTGTCCACCCTTAGACAGGGGAAGTTGACACATGTGCCATGCCTGGCACATGTCCTCAATTTGGTGGTGCAGCGTTTCCTAAATACTACCCAGGGTTACAAGATGTGCTAAAGCTGGCCAGGAGAGTCTGTAGACATTTCAGGTGGTTATTCAGCGGGAAATCCACCTACCCATAAACCGCCTGATTTGTGACATGCCCACCAGGTGGAACTCGACTGTCAGTGCTGCAGCGGCTATACATGCAGCAGAGGGCCATCAACGAGTATCTGTGTGACAACAGGCACAGGCCGCCTTAGCTTTTATTCTCCATGCCAATGTCTGATCATTAAGGATGCATGCACTGTATTGTTACCATTTGAGGAGGCCACAAGTAAGGGTGAGCCAAACACCCCCCAGTTCGGTTCGCACCAGAACATGCAAACAGGCAAAAAATTTGGATGAACATGCGAACACCATTAAAGTCTATGGGATATGAACATGAAAAATCCACATCCCATCGGCAGCATCAGCATTACATGGTGGATGATTACTTTGGGGCCAAAACAGATATGGAGAGCTTTCCAGCTGACAATCTACTGACTTATTGGGTCAAGAGAATAGACCACTGGCCAGAACTTGCCCAGTATGCTATTGAGTTGTTGGGCTGCCCTGCATTCAGCATGCTTTCCGAATAAGCATTCGGTGCTGCAGGAGGTTTTGTTACTGTTCAAAGAACGCATCTCAACAGAGAACGAGGGATCAAGAGCCATATTGTCATTGGACGTGACCAAAGCTATTGACAGCGTGGAGTGGGGATATATTTGGAGGGTGTTGGGGAAATTTGGAATTGGTCCCTCCTTCACCGGCTGGATAAAGATGCTCTATGAGAGGCCTAGTGCTCGGCTTAAAACTAATAACAAACTCTCGGATAAGATAGAGTTGGAGAGGGGGATGAGACAGGGGTGCCCATTGTCACCCCTGCTCTTTGCCCTAGCAATAGAACCCCTGGCTATCTCTATAAGAACAAGCGCTGAGATAATGGACTTTCAGAGGAAGACGGGAGAAGAAAGAATTGCATTATGCAGTAGGTGCCGTGGATATTGTGTTTCCAGCACGATCCTGTCGCTCTGGTTCGCGTCGACGGGCTTCTCTAACCAGCGCGATCCCGTCGTGCTGGTTCTCGCGCTGGCTACAATAGGAAAAAAACGGCGTGGGGTCCCCCCAAAAAACGGCGTGGGGTCCCCCCAAAATCCTGTGGCCCCCCACCCCAAAGCACCTTGTCCCCATGTTGATGAGGACAAGGGCCTCTTCCCGACAACCCTGGCCGTTGGTTGTCGGGGTCTGTGGGCGGGGGGCTTATCGGAAACCGGGAGCCCCCCACCCTATGTGAATGAGTACCCATTCACCTGGTCAAAAAAAAGTAAATAAAACACAACACACAAGGGTTAAAAATAATTTATTGCACAGCTCCGGTGGTCTTCCTTCTTGGGGGGTCTTTTCGCCACCACCTGGGGGTCTTCCGACTTTGGGGGTCTTATCCCCTCTTCGGTTCTTCTTGCCGGGCCTCCTCTTTCTTCCTTTAGCTCTTTTACTAGAGAAAGCCCGGTCTTCCGCCACCGCCGCCCCTTCTTCCGACTTCGGGGGTCTTGTCCCCCTCTTCGGTTCTTCTTGCCGGGCCACCGCTTCTTCTTCCAGCTCTTTTACTAGCGGTGGTCCGGTCTGCCGCTGCCGCTGCCGCCGCCTTCCGTTCTTCTTCTTCTTCTGCTTCTTCCTTCTTGAGATGTTGACTCGACGCTCTCTCCGGCCGCAATGCCAGAGACGCAGTGTGCGCCGACTTATATAGGGTCAAGGGGTGGGGTCACCGGTTGATGTCACATGGTGACCCCGTGTCAGGTACTCACCAGGGGCCGAAGTGCTGAGAGGCTTCCCTTGCAACTGGGGGCACAGTACCCCTGAGGGTGGAACAGCGGGTACAGGGCACGAAGGGGCACGGGTTGCCAGCAGGTGACTGGTATGCAGGAAGTCTTCTGAAGGAAGAGATGCCCGTGCAGATGGCCTTCGGATATACTTGAAGAGAACGCCCAGCAGGGGTTCTAACACCTGACTTGTGTGAAGGTCTGGAAGAGGGCTCATGCAGGATGGACCGGACCAGAAGGTAAGTAGCAAGCCAGTCTGTAAAACAGTTAAGAAAAGTGGAGAAACAGGCCGAGGGTCAAACACAAGTAATCAGTCCAGGAGCCAGCAAGGCTAAATGTAGAGGATAATCCAGAGGCAGGCTGAGGGTCAAACACAGGTATTAGTCCGGGAGTCAGCAAGGCTAAGTGCAGAAGACAGAGGATATTCCAGAGGTAGGCCGAGGGTCAAACGCAGGTATCAGTCCGGGAGCCAGCAAGGCTAAGAGCAGGAAGTCCGTTAAACAAGCCAGGGGTCAGGTCAGGAGAGAATCAGTGTAGTCTTCAGGCAATCTGGGTCACAACAGGAAGTTCCACAACAGGAACAGGAAGCAGAGGAACACAGGTGAGCTGAGGAGACAAACCAGCAAAGACACAGAGCAAATGGTTGCCTTTTATAGGCCTCCCAGAGTGAACAGGTGATGTACAAACCCGCCGAATCGCGCACCTGTGTGCGCCTCTGCGCTAGTCTACCCCGCAGGCGCACTGGGAAGCACCGACGTTGAAGTCTGCTGATCCTCTGACACCCCACCCCCTTATGATGTCACAGTCCCAGCATCCTCCAGGACAGTAACATCATAAGGGGGTGGGGTCACCATGTGACATCAACCAGTGACCCCGTCCCTTGTCCCTATATAAGTAGCCGCACACTGCGTCCCTGGCATTGCAGCCGGAGAGAGCATCGAGTCAACATCTCAAGAAGGAAGAAGCAGAAGAAGGAGAAGAATGGAAGCCGGCGGCAGCGGCGGCAGCAGTAGACCAGGCCACTGCTATTAAAAGAGCTGGAAGAAAGCAGAGGCCCGGCAAGAAGAACCGAAGAGGGGGACAAGACCCCTGAAGTTTGGAGACCCCCAAGCGGTGGCGAGAAGACCCCCAAGACGGAAGACCACCGGAGCTGTGCAATAAACTATTTTTAACCCTTGTGTGTTGTGTTTTATTTACTTTTTTTACCAGGTGAATGGGTAGGGGTACATGGTACCCCAATGCTCATTCACATAGGGTGGGGGGCCAGTATCTGGGGCCCCCTTCTTAACGGGGGCTCCAGGTTTACGATAAGCCCTCCGCCTGCAGACCCCGACAACCAGTGGCCAGGGTTGTCGGGAAGAGGCCCTTGGCCTCATCAACATGGGAACAAGGTGCTTTGGGGTGGGGGGGCCGCAGGGCGCCCCCTTCCCCCAAAGCACCCACCCCTCATGTTGAGGGCACAGTGGCCTGGTATGGCTCAGGAGGAGGGGGGGCTCGCTCGTCCCCACCCCCTTTCCTGACCGGCTGGGCTGCGTGCTCTGATAGAGGTCTGGTATGGATTTTGGGGGGCCCCACGCCGTTTTTTTGGCGTAGGGGATTCCCCTTAAAATCCCTACCGGACCTAAGGGCCTGGTATGCCTTCGGAGGGGGAACCCATGCCGTTTTTTTTTTTTAATTTGGCATGGAGTTCTCCCTTAGGATTCATACCAAATACAGTGCCTGGTATTGGCGGGAATCCAATTTGGATCCCCGCACCAGTGTGAACCCGGCCAGCGATACTTGTCGCTTATCGAGAAAGGAAAATAAACATTTTTCCTTTACCGATGCGAGCCGGCTCGGCACTGGCTCCCGCGATGGGGCTCGCAGGGTGTCAATCTTGCCGATAAAAGCAGCGAGATTGACACAATATCACGGTCACCTACTGTATACAGATGATATCTTGCTCTTCCTGGGAGATACGGGCCAATCATTGACAAAGCAATGAGCATAGTGGAGGAATTTGGCAGCTTCACAGGTTTATAGATAAACTGGGAGAAATCTGAGCTTCTACCAATAGACCCCTTTAACGATTTAATTATACCAGGAATGCCACAGTTGGCGGTTGTGGATACATTGAAATACCTGGGGATAGCCCTGACGAAAGACCCTGATCAATTTATAAGTAAAAATCTAATACCACTACTGGCCAAATTTAAACAAAAAATAGGCATCTGGAAATGGCTCCCATTGTCAGTGGCAGGAAGATGCAGTTTAATAATAATGATCTGGAGGCCACAACTGCTGTACCTATTGCATAATTCTCCAGTTTGGTTATGCAAGAAATGGTTCAACAAAATCGAGAGCCTTTTCAGGGAGCTGATTTGGAAAGGGGACAGGATAGGATCCGAGTCCGAACACTCCAGCTCCCGGTAGGGGAAGGAGGTTTTGCGCTACCTCACCCCGAGCGTTATTATCTGTCATAACAGGTGCAACAGTTAATAGGATATGATGTGCCGAATGGAGGTACCCCTAATGGGAGAATAACATTATCCGGCGCTTTACATAATACAATCATAGAAGCGCTAGAGGAAGACTCTTTTTGCTATAGGTATCCAACAATAAAAATTATAACTAAAATATGGAAAACAGTCAAAAAACAGATGAGATACAATGGGATAACTGAATACACCCCCTTTGGAATAACAGCAATTTGCAGGAAATCTTCCAGATAGCAAAAAAAAGAGAATGGGGAAAACAAGGCATTAAAAGGCTGAGACAACTTTATGTGGGTAATACTCTCAAAAAATTATCGGATTTGAAACGTGAATTTAATATGCAGCAGTGCACATTTTTCACCTACTTACAGCTGGGGCATGCCTTTAAAGCCCAATTTAGGAAACAACCCTTAGAATGGAAAAAAAATGCCCCTTTTTCAAAGTATAGTCCAGGTAGGCTCCACTAAGGGTTTAATATCTGAAATGTATGAGCAAATAAGCAAAGAAGCCAACGTTGGGGGAAAACTCCACACTGAAAGAGTGAGATAGGAAGAGGACATAGGGGTAATAACACAGGAGCAGTGGATGAGAATCCTAGAGATGGGACCGATAGTATTGGTCTCACTCCTGCAGAAGATATCCCACCTATTGTTGATAAATAGAGCTTATTATACCTCCAAGCGATTGTTTAAGTTTGGTAGAAGATCAGGTGACAAACGCCCCAGATGCCAGGGGACTGGCAATCTCATACATATGTTGTGGAGATGCCCCAAGTTGTTCTGATATTGGGAGGGAGTGACCAATACCATGAGAGATATATTTGGAACTACACTGGATATAGAGGCTGTAGTATGTATACTGGGGTATAGGAAGGAACAGAGAGAGAGGAAGAGTACCACAATAGCAATATTAAAATGCTTGTTCCAAGCTAGGAAAATTATCGCAATTAGATGGCAATCGAAGGCACCCCCTACAGTAAAAGATTGGATTAGCGTTATATAGAGACTCTCTGCAGAGAAAGAGCAGTGTACACAAAGAGAGGTAACCTTAAGAAATTTGATAGGATGTGGAGGCTATGGCTGGAAAAATGGACCCCCCCCCCCCCCCCCCGCTGAATAGAGTGTAAAACATATAATAGAGCTGGAGAATAACCAGAATAGATAGACTGACAGAAAAAGGATATATTAGATGAAATGGTTGTAAGGGGTTCTCTAATTTTAATAATGTAAATCAAGCAAAATGAAAAGAAAAGATTGATAAAATTGACCTATGAATAGGAGCATGAGTTCACCTGAAGGGGAATGGGAGGATTGGAAAGGAGGGGGGGAATTGGGGAGTAATGCTAATCTTATAATATCAGAAATGGGTGAAGAAGGGGGGATAAGGGGGTTTCTTTGCCCCCACGGTCTTTATCCTCTTTTTTATTTCCTGTCAGCATAATATGTTTCTACTTCTGCTTATTTATTAACCTTATTATGAAGATAAGATAATGATTACTTGTTTTTTTCTTCTTTTTTTAACCGAATTGTTAAAGCGCCGAAAGAAAATTTAATAAAGAATAAGTTATTAAAAAAAAAAAAAAAAAAAAAGAACGCAACTGTCCACATACTCCTTGGACCGTTTGATTTTTATTAAAATAAATCAATCCTGGATTACCAGCTACAGTATGAAGCCCCTGATGCCGATGTCACTGATTAAGTCTTTTTGGGACATGGAATCTCTGCAGGACTTCGAGGCTGCCTACCTTTGAGGGTGTTCAATCATTTCATCTGGAAGAATGGTTTTGGTATAGATTTCATGGGTAGTGATGGACGAACTTCCGACGGGACGTTTCGCGAACGCGGACCGCGAACGTGGCCGATAGTTCGCGAACCGTAACGTTCGCGGCGGGCCCCATTGACTTCAATGGGAGGCGAACTTTGCAAACCTACAGGTCAAATTTGCAGCCACAAAATAATTACTAGCTGTGCAAACATAGTCCCACCACATGGCCAATGACATAACACATGTATGAGGTGAATCTGGGATCGACAACTACAAGCATTCTTTTTTTATATGTGAAATTGTTGTGAGAATTCAGGACTGTGGAGCGCATGAAGGCAATGGAGGAGAGGGAAGGTCAGGGTAGGCAAAGAAGAGGGTGCAGGAGATGATCACCAGCAGCGTGACATACAGCAATGACACCTGCACCGTGATAGAGTCATCTGACACCAGCACTGTGATAGAGAGCACTGACATCAGCAGCGTGACATACAGCAATGACACCTGCACCGTGATAGAGTGATCTGACACCAGCACCGTGATAGAGAGCACTGACATCAGCAGCGTGACATAAAGCACTAACAGCAGCACTGTAATATACAGCACTGACAGCAGCACCGTGATAGAGAGCACTGACATCAGCAGCGTGACATACAGCAATGACACCTGCACCGTGATAGAGTGATCTGACACCAGCACCGGGATAGAGAGCACTGACATCAGCAGCGTGACATAAAGCACTGACACCAGCACCGTGATATACAGCACTGACACCAGCACCTTGATAGAGAGCACTGACATCAGCAGCATGACATAAAGCACTGACACCAGCACCGTGATATACAGCACTGACACCAGCACCGTGATAGAGAGCACTGGCATCAGCAGCGTGACATACAGCAATGAAACCTGCACCGTGATAGAGTGATCTGACACCAGCACCGTGATAGAGAGCACTGACATCAGCAGCGTGACATAAAGCACTGACACCAGCACCGTGATATACAGCACTGACACCAGCACCGTTATATACAGCACTGACATCAGCAGCGTGACATACAGCAATGACACCTACACCGTGATAGAGTGATCTGACACCAGCACCGTGATAAAGAGCACTGACATCAGCAGCATGACATAAAGCACTGACACTAGCACTGTGATATACAGCACTGACACCAGCACCGTGATAGAGAGCACTGACATCAGCAGCGTGACATACAGCAATGACACCTGCACCATGATAGAGTGATCTGACACCAGCACCGTGATAGAGAGCACTGACATCAGCAGCGTGACATAAAGTACTGACACCAGCACCGTGATAGAGAGCACTGACATCAGCAGCGTGACATAAAGCACTGACACCAGCACCATGATATACAGCACTGACACCAGCACCGTGATATACAGCACTGACATCAGCAGCGTAACATACAGCAATGACACCTGCACCGTGATAGAGTGATCTGACACCAGCACCGTGATAGAGAGCACTGACATCAGCAGCGTGACATAAAGCACTGACACCAGCACTGTGATATACAGCACTGACACCAGCACCGTGATAGAGAGCACTGACATCAGCAGCGTGACATACAGCAATGACACCTGCACCATGATAGAGTGATCTGACACCAGCACCGTGATAGAGAGCACTGACATCAGCAGCGTGACATAAAGCACTGACACCAGCACCGTGATATACAGCACTGACACCAGCACCGTGATATACAGCACTGACATCAGCAGCGTGGCATACAGCAATGACACCTACACCGTGATAGAGTGATCTGACACCAGCACCGTGATAGAGAGGACTGACATTAGCAGCGTGACATAAAGCACTTACACCAGCACCGCTATATACAGCACTGACACCAGCACCGTGATAGAGAGCACTGACATCAGCAGCGTGACATAAAGCACTCACACCCGCACCGTGATATACAGCACTGACACCAGCACCGTGATATACAGTACTGACACCTGCCCCGTAAGCAGCCCCAGGAGGAAGTCAGCATAGCACAGGGATGGTGGGAGCCCCTTATAACGAGCATAGCACAGGGAGGGTGGGAGCCCCTCATAATATGCACAGCAGAGGTACAGCCCCAGGAGGAAGTCAGCACAGCACAGGGATGGTGGGAGCCCCTCATAATAAGCATCTCTGGGAGGAAGTCAGCACAGCACAGGGATATTGGGAGCCCCTCATAATAAGCAGCCCCAGGAGGAAGTCAGCACAGCACAGGGATGGTGGGAGCCCCTCATAATGAGCATAGCACAGGGATGGTGGGAGCCCCTCATAATGAGCATAGAAAAGGGATGGTGGGAGCCCCTCATAATATGCACAGCAGAGGTACAGCCCCAGGAGGAAGTCAGCACAGCACAGGGATGGTGGGAGCCCCTCATAATAAGCAGCCCCAGGAGGAAGTCAGCACAGCACAGGGATGGTGGGAGCCCCTCAAAATGAGCATAGCACAGGGATGGTGGGAGCCCCTCATAATGAGCATAGCACAAGGATGGTGGGAGCCCCTCATAATATGCACAGCAGAGGTACAGCCCCAGGAGGAAGTCAGCACAGCACAGGGATGGTGGGAGCCCCTCATAATAAGCAGCCCAAGTTAGAAATATGACACCACTCAACCTCTTCAAACAGGAGGGTACGGCATATAGTAAGGTGTGCTTTTTTTGGACAAGGAAGTAAGCCAAATAAAGAAAGAAGGTCTGTGTGCTCGATTAAAAAAATCGTTTATAAACATAGACATGGTCTACTGGTCACATGTGTTGAATTCCTCCGAGATCCATGCCTCATTCATTTTTAGAAATGTGAGGTAGTTAACACTGTCGTGAGCTAGGCGAGTACGCTTATCGGTCACGATCCCCCCTGCTGCGCTGAACGTCCTTTCGGACAGGACACTGGACGAGGGGCAAGCCAACAGTTCGATTGCAAATTGGGCAAGCTCTGGCCAGAGGTCAAGCCTGCCCACCCAGTAGTCCAGGGGTTCATCACTCCTCAGAGGGTCCACATCAGCTGTTAACCCGATGTAGTCGGACACCTGACGGTCTAGGCGTTCCCTGATGCTGGATCCGGATGACACCTGTCGATGGGTCGGCTGAAAGAATGACCTCATATCTGAAGTCACTAACACATCTTCAAACCGGCCTCTTCTTGCAGGCGCTGTTGGATTGGTACCCGCAACTCCTTCTCTCGGAGTAGGAATTGCTCCTCTGCCAGCGCACGCAAAAGCAGAATGTAGAATTTCTCGAAGCAAGGCCTGGAAGTGCTCCATTCGGACAGCCCTCTGTGACGGCGGTAACATTTCCGCCATTTTGTGTTTGTACCGGGGGTCTAAGTACGTTACCACCTAGTACTGGTCCTTGACCCTTATGCTTTTTATACAGGGGTCCCTATTAAAACACTGGAGCATGAAGGCCCCCATTTGCACTAAACTGGAAGCGGTGTGGTGGCCTGGCTCCTGCTCATCATCCAGGATAATGTCGTCCTCTTCATTCTCCTCTCCCCACAACAACAGGGATCCCAGAAAGGTTTAAAGCATGCTCTTCTTGCTCCTCCACATCTGCCCTGGCACCATCCTCCTCTGACTCCTCTTCAGACTCCTGTTGTTGACTTGTCTAAGATAGAGTAGCCCCCCCAGGGAATTCATCCAGCATTGCGACTTCCTCATCTTCCCGCTCCTGCTCCTCCACAGCTTGATCAATGACACGATGTAATGCACGCTCCATAAAGAAGGCATGAGGTACCATGTCACTGATGGCGCCATGGCTGCGACTGACCAGTTTGGTGATCTTCTCAAATGGCCGCAGAAGTCTGCATGTGTCGCACATGAGAAGCCACTGGCGCTGTGAAAAAAAAACAGCTCCCCAGAACCTGTCCTGCCGCAGAGTTCATACAGGTAGATGTTAACTGCACGGTTCTGCTGAAGCAAACTATCAAGCATATAGAAGGTTGAGTTCCATCGTGTCAGGCAATCGCAAATAAGACGTCTGACCGGCAGATTGTGTCGCCGCTGAATATCAGCAAGGCGAGCAATGGCCATGTAAGATCTTCTGAAATGGGCCGAGATTTTTCTTGCCTGCCTCAAGATTTCCTAGACCCCAGGGTATTTGACAATGAATCGCTGCACGACCAAGTTTAAGACGTGTGCCATGCATGGCACGTGCGTCATTTTGCCCTGTTTCAATGCACTAAGCAGATTGGCACCGTTGTCACATACCACTTTACCAACTGTCAAATTGAGCGGTGTTAGCCACTGATCTGCCTGTGAACGCAAAGCTGAAAGGAGTGCCGGGCCAGTGTGGCTCTTGGCTTCCAGGCACAACAGACGCAGCACGGCATGGCAACGTCTCACCTGGCATGTCGAATAGGTTCTGGGGAGCTTGGGCGGCGCAGCGGAAGAAACGCTATCAGCGGAAAAGGAGGAGTCAGCCGAGGAGGAGAGGGAGGAGGATGGAGTAGGAGGAGGAGGAGAAGAAGAGCCAGGCCTGCATGCAATCCGTGGCAGTAAAACCAAATATACACGGGTGCCACTGGTTACATGCTTGACGGCCGTCACAAGGTTCACCTAGTGGGCAGTAAAAGTGATATGCCTTCCCTGCCCGTGTTTGCTAGACCACGTGTCTGTGGTCAGATGTATCTTGGCACCGACACTGTGTGCCAGAGATACATTCACTTGCCGCTGAACATGGCCATATAGCTCTGGGATACCCTTCTGTGGGAAATACTTCCTTCCTGGGACCTTCCATTGTGGTGTTCCAATGGCCACAAATTTTCGAAAGGCCTCCGAGTCCACCAGTTTATATGGCAGTAGTTGGCGGACTATCAGTTCTGATAAGCCAGCCGTCAACCGTTGGGCAAGAGGGTTATCCGGCGTCATTTTTTTACGCTCGAACATTAGGCCCACGGAAGCCTGCCTTTTTTCAGAAAAACGTGAGCTTGGCGTGATGGAAGGTGGAGTGGAGGACAATTGTGAGGAAAAGGAGAAGTAGAAGACGAGGCTGGATGGTGAGAGCCTGGAGTGTGGTTTTGTGTGTTCCATTGCTCCCACTGGGCTCGGTGATGGCTTCTCATGTGCCTTCTTAAGGTGGTCGTCCCTAGGTGAGTTTTGGGCTTACCGCGACTAATGCATTGACTGCAAAGATTGCATATGGCAACGCTATTGTCAGCAGCGGACACGTTAAAAAAAGCCCACACTGCGGAGCCATGTGCTGGTGTCCTGGGAGCACCAGATGTGACTGTACATGGTCGATGACTCGCTCCTGATACATTTGCAGTCTGCTTTGTCCCTCCTGTACAATGTAAGTTATTCCTGCTTCTCCTCCCTATCTGCTGGTCCATATCTCCCTCTGAATTCCCCTCCTCTTCCTCTCTTGTGGGCACCCACGTGACATCACTAGACACGTCATCATTGGCATCACCTTCCCCACCGCTATAAGTAGAGATCTCGGAGTAGGCAGCAACACAGGGGACCAACCTCCTCTTTGGGCTGATCTGGGTACTGTCGTCAGACTGCTGAGTCGTGGTTGTTGCTACCTCCTCTTCCTGATCCAATGCCAAGAGTGGCTGCGCATCAGAAATGTCTTGATATGGATCGGAAAATAATTCCTATGACTCAAGCAGAAGGTATGTGGTGGTGGTGGTGGTGGTGTTGTTGGTGATAGTGTCTTTGGGGGTGCACATAGCAGAGAGTGAAGAAGAGGGTGCAGATCGAGAGGATGAGGAGGGTGCAGAAGAGAAAGGCTGAGTGAGCCACTCAACCAAGTCTGGTGCGTCTTTTAAAGTAATCAAACGCACCTTCTGTAACTTCCCACTTTGGCTCAAGCCTGTTGCTCCTGCCCTACCCCTAACACCCCTGAAGAAGGGCCTGCCTCTTCTTCTGCCTGTCATTTTTTAAATGACCCTATGACAAAACTCTCAGTCCCTATACTGATAAAGGACTGCTGCAGTATAGGGCAGTGGTCAGTCAGCAGTAGTGCACCTCAACCCTATATATTGTGGACCTATACCAGTCCTTAAGGAATAGCAGACTGTACCTCACTCAACCCTATGTACTGTAGTACCCTATACCTTACCAGTCCTTATAAGGACCTTTGTGGAACTAGTAGGTTGTGAATGATTAGCAGACTGTACCTCAGTCCCTATACTCATAAAGGACTACTACAGCAGAAGTGCAGTAGTTAGCAGTAGTGCACCTCAACCCTATATATTGTGGACCTATACCAGTCCTTAAGGAATAGCAGACTGTACCTCACTCAACCCTATGTACTGTAGTACCATATACCTTACCAGTCCTTATAAGGACCTTTGTGGAACTAGTAGGTTGTGAATGATTAGCAGACTGTACCTCAGTCCCTATACTGATAAAGGACTGCTGCAGCAGAAGGGCAGCAGTCAGCAGTAGTGCACCTCAACCCTATATATTGTGGACCTATAACAGTCCTTAACCACTTTCAGACCGGACCATTTTGCTGGTAAATGACCAGAGGTCTTTTTACACTTTGGCACTGCGCTGCTTTAACTGGTAATTGCGCGGTCATGCAATGTTGTACCCAAACAAAATTTGCGTCCTTTTCTTCCCACAAATAGAGCTTTCTTTTGATGGTATTTGATTGCCTCTGCGATTTTTATTTTTTGCGATATAAACGTAAAAAGACCGCAAATTTTGAAAAAAAATGATATTTTCTACTTTTTGTTATTAGAAAAATCCAATAAACTCAATTTTAGTCATACATTTAGGACAAAATGTATTCAGCCACATGTCTTTGGTAAAAAAAAAGTCAATAATTGTATATTTATTGGTTTGCGCAAAAGTTGTCACATCTACAAACTAAGGTACGTTTTCTGGAATTTACGCAGCTTTTAGTTTACGACTGCCTATCTCATTTCTTGAGGTGCTAAAATGACAGGGCAGTACAAAACCCCCCCAAATGACCCCATTTTGGAAAGTAGACCCCCTAAGGAAATTGATAAGAGGCATGTTGAGCCCATTGAATATTTTATTTTTTTGCCTCAAGCGATTGAATAATGACAAAAAAAAAATATTTTTTTTTTTTTTACACAAAGTTGTCACTAAATGATATATTGCTCACACATGCTATGGGCGTATGTGAAATGACACCCCAAAATAAATTCTGCTGCTTCTCCTGAGTACGGGGATACCACATATGTGGGACTTTTTGGGAGCCTAGCCGCGTACAGGGCCCCGAAAACCAAGCACCGCCTTCAGGCTTTCTAAGGGCGTAAATTTTTGATTTCACGCCTCACTACCTATTACAGTTTTGAAGGCCATAAAATGCCAAGATGGCACAAAACCCCCACAAATGACCCCATTTTAGAAAGTAGACACCCCAAGCTATTTGCTGAGAGGCATGTTGAGTCCATGGAATATTTTATATTTTGCCACAAGTTGCGGGAAAATTACAAACTTTTTTTTTTTTTTTTTTTTTTTCACAAAGTTGTCACTAAATGATATATTGCTCATGCATGCCATGGGCATATGTGAAATGACACCCCAAAATAAATTCTGCTGCTTCTCCTGAGTACGGGGATACCACATATGTGGGACTTTTTGGGAGCCTAGCCGCGTACGGGGCCCCGAAAACCAAGCACCGCCTTCAGGCTTTCTAAGGGCGTAATTTTTTGAGTTCACTTCTCACTACCTATTACAGTTTTGAAGGCCATAAAATGCCAAGATGGCACAAAACCCCCACAAATGACCCCATTTTAGAAAGTAGACACCCCAAGCTATTTGCTGAGAGGCATGTTGAGTCCATGGAATATTTTATATTTTGCCACAAGTTGCGGGAAAATTACAAACTTTTTTTTTTTTTCACAAAGTTGTCACTAAATGATATATTGCTCACGCATGCCATGGGCATATGTGAAATGACACCCCAAAATAAATTCTGCTGCTTCTCCTGAGTACGGGGATACCACATATGTGGGACTTTTTGGGAGCCTAGCCGCGTACGGGGCCCCAAAAACCAAGCACCGCCTTCAGGCTTTCTAAGGGCGTTACAGTTTTGAAGGCCATAAAATGCCAAGATGGCACAAACCCCCCCCCCCAAATGACCCCATTTTAGAAAGTAGACACCCCTAAATTTAGGGGTACACTAGTGAGACTAGGTAATAAATGGCGGGTGCCCTGAAACTATAAAAAAATAACTAACCAACCAGCGTCACCTGTAACAGTTATATGGTGATCACTGGTGAAAGGGTTAACTAGGGGGCAATCAGGGGGCTTTATGCGGTAGTATATGGGGGTCCCTGGCGCTATAAAAAGCTGCGGCGAACCTAAATACCTACCTGCCTAACTAGCGTCACCTGTGACACTAATACAGCGATCAGAAAAACGATCGCTTATTAGGCTGGGTTCACACTGGAGCGATGCGGGAACGCCACGAATGCGCGGCGGGTTCCCGCATCGCATGCCTCCCGGCGGCAGTTCACACTGCCCTATGCGAACTGCTGGGAGTGTCAGTGAAATGTTAATGACACCCCCAGATCAGTTCGCATATCGCAGTGCGATCTGCAAACTTGGATCGCATGGTGTGAACACCCATGCGATCCGATTCTGCTGCGGACCAAAAAAAGGGTCCCGTGCGAGTTTGCGGCGGGTGCGGCGGGTGCGACACGAATTCAGCCATACTATCTGTATAGCTGAACTCGAATCGCACAGAGATCGGATGTGATTTGCACTGCAGTGCGGTGCGAATCACATCCGTTCTCATAAACCGCTGCAATGTGAACCCAGCCTTAGTGACACTGGCGACGGGGGGTGATCACGGGGTTAAACCTTTATTGGGGGGGTTAGGGGGGTACCTTAGAACTAAAGGGGGCTAACCCTAACTGCCCTAATAGTTATTAGTCACAAATGACACCTGCCGGGTGATCAGGGGGTTAAACCTTTATTAGGTAATAAATGGCGGGTGCCCTGAAACTATAAAAAAATAACTAACCAACCAGCGTCACCTGTAACAGTTATATGGTGATCACTGGTGAAAGGGTTAACTAGGGGGCAATCAGGGGGCTTTATGCGGTAGTATATGGGGGTCCCTAGCGCTATAAAAAGCTGCGGCGAACCTAAATACCTACCTGCCTAACTAGCGTCACCTGTGACACTAATACGGCGATCAGAAAAATGATCGCTTATTAGGCTGGGTTCACACTGGAGCGATGCGGAAACGCCGCGAATCCGCGGCGGGTTCCCGCATCGCATGCCTCCCGGCGGCAGTTCACACTGCCCTATGCGAACTGCTGGGAGTGTCAGTGAAATGTTACTGACACCCCCAGATCAGTTCGCATATCGCAGTGCGATCTGCAAACTCGGATCGCATGGTGTGAACACCCATGCGATCCGATTCTGCTGCGGGCCAAAAAAAGGGTCCCGTGCGAATTTGCGGCGGGTGCGGCGGGTGTGGCGGGTGCGGCGGGTGCGGCGAATGGCTGAACTCGAATCGCACAGAGATCGGATGTGATTTGCACTGCAGTGCGGTGCGAATCACATTCGTTCTCATAAACCGCTGCAATGTGAACCCAGCCTTAGTGACACTGGCGACGGGGGGTGATCACGGGGTTAAACCTTTATTGGGGGGGTTAGGGGGGTACATTAGAACTAAAGGGGGCTAACCCTAACTGCCCTAACAGTTATTACAGTCACAAATGACACCAATGCAAAAAAAAAAAAAAAAAAAAAAAAAAATGACATTGGTGTCACTGTGACTGGGGGGCAGGGGTAATTGGGGGGGTGATCGGGGGGTAAAGGGGGGGTGTGAGTGTGCCTGGCATGTTCTACTGTGTGTGGGATGTGTTGGTGCAACTCACTGATCCGCTCTCCTCCGTGTCGGAACGAAAAATACCGACACGGAGGAGAGAATACATCACTTCCTCTCCTGTGTTTACATTACAGGAGAGGAAGTGATGTCACCGGGGATTTCCATTCGTCGGGAGCGATCGCGAGGGGGTGGCCATGAATGAATGGCCGTCCCCTCGTCCGGGATCGCTCCCGAACGAAAACCGACCGCCGCAGGCACCGGGCGGGGGCCCGATCGGGCCCCCGACCCGCGGGAGGCAAATCACGTACATCTACGTGCTTATGCCTGCCCGTGCCATTCTGATGACGTACATCGGCGTTAGGCGGTCGGCAAGTGGTTAAGGAATAGCAGACTGTACCTCACTCAACCCTATGTACTGTAGTACCCTATACCTTACCAGTCCTTATAAGGACCTTTGTGGAACTAGTAGGTTGTGAATGATTAGCAAACTGTACCTCAGTCCCTATACTCATAAAGGACTACTGCAGCAGAAGTGCAGCAGTCAGCAGTAGTGCACCTCAACCCTATATATTGTGGACCTATACCAGTCCTTAAGGAATAGCAAATTGTACCTCACTCAACTCTATGTACTGTAGTACCCTATACCTTACCAGTCCTTATAAGGACCTTTGTGGAACTAGTAGGTTGTGAATGATTAGCAGACTGTACCTCAGTCCCTATACTCATAAAGGACTGCTGCAGCAGAAGGGCGGCAGTCAGCAGTAGTGCACCTCAACCCTATATATTGTGGACCTATAGCAGTCCTTAAGGAATAGCAGACTGTACCTCACTCAACCCTATGTACTGTAGTACCCTATACCTTACCAGTCCTTATAAGGACCTTTGTGGAACTAGTAGGTTGTGAATGATTAACAGACTGTACCTTAGTCCCTATACTGATAAAGGACTGCTGCAGTATAGGGCAGCAGTCAGCATTAGTGCACCTCAACCCTATATATTGTGTACCTATTCCAGTCCTTAAGGAATAGCAGACTGTACCTCACTCAACCCTATGTACTGTAGTACCCTATACCTTACCAGTCCTTATAAGGACCTTTGTGGAACTAGTAGGTTGTGAATGATTAGCAGACTGTACCTCAGTCCCTATACTCATAAAGGACTACTGCAGCAGAAGGGCAGCAGTCAGCAGTAGTGCACCTCAGCCCTATATATTGTGGACCTATGCCAGTGCTTAAGGAATAGAAGACTGTACCTCACTCAACCCTATGTACTGTAGTACCCTATACCTTACCAGTCCTTATAAGGACCTTTGTGGAACTAGTAGGTTGTGAATGATTAGCAGACTGTACCTCAGTCCCTATACTCATAAAGGACTACTGCAGCAGAAGGGCAGCAGTCAAGTATAATATTCTTTCTATATTTGGAAGAAAGAATATTATACGTGTACAAGCCTATTACCATACCAGTCCTGAAAAGAACCTTTGTGGACCTAATAGTAACAGCTACTGATTAAACTGACTGTCCCTCACTGCCACACGCAACTTCCTGCCTGTCCCTATTTAAACTGACAAAACATAGGCTGCTGGAACAATAACTTGAATAGCACTCAAAACTATATCCTGTATTACTTTACCATACCAGTCCTGAAAAGGACTTTTGTGGACCTAATAGTAACAGCTGATGATTAAACTGACTGTCCGTGCTGCACACAGCGTCCTGTCCCTCTTTCTACACTGACAAAAGACAGGCTGCTGCAACAATCACTAGCACAGCAGTGCCTCAAACCTATATCCTGAACTACACCTAACATCTATACCAGTCCTGAAAATAACTTTTATGGACCAAATAGCTAGCGATTTGGGTCACTGCAGTTTCTCCCTGCTCCACACAGCAACCTCTCCCTATAGTGACAGAAGAAAGAATGTAAAATAGCCACCGGATCGGATCTATTTATAAGTTAGGGGGAATGTCCAAGTGTCCATGTGCTGTAATTTCTCAATTGGCTGTCCTGTACCACATGATGGATGTGTCATCATAGGTCAAAGTTCTTTTACACAGTAAACACGGAAGTCCGCCGGGCGAACAGCGGCAATAGTCCGCCGATCGGGTGGACGGCGAACAGCCGAAATTCGCAGCGAAACAACCGCCGGGCGAACCGTTCAGCCATCCCTATTCATGGGCACAATTAAGACCCAAAGACCAATTTTTCTGCACCTGTTTGACAGGTGCATATCATTGCAATTTTTTTTGCCTTCATCAAGACCACCTTTATAAGGTTACGGTGGGAAGGAGCCCCCGTCACCAGCAGAGTACTTTTTCTGCACCTGCTTGACAGGGGCATACCATTGCAATTTTTTACAGCAAGGCTAATTCTTGCTTTCATCAAGATTACCTCTATAGGGTTACAGTGAGAAGGTTCCACCGACACCCAAAGACCAATTTTTACGCTCCAATTGCTTACAAATCTCGAATCTTGCTCCCAGTGCCCTACTTTGTGGCCTCATCATACACACTGGCTCCCCAGCTGTCGCTGAGCAAAATAAAGTCAGCTTGCAGGGAAAATTTCATTTTTGTTGGGTTTTGTAAATGCAATTATTGCTGCAGCAGATTCTAAACATGGTACAGACCTGCCACTTTAAAGGCAGACTAAGGGGATTTTATCATTTTTAGGCTTTCGCTTTAAAAAAAAAAAAAAAATCACTGCTCATGTAAAAATTAAGTTTTCACAAACTTTTTTTCTTATTGATACATGTCCCCCAGGGCAGGATCCAGACCCCTATAACCATTGCATGCCCTATTACTTGCATATAAGCTTTCAAAATGGGTACTTTTGATTTTTAACATTCGGGTCCCATTGACTTTAATGGGGTATGTTATTTGGGCCTGAACTTTCGCAGTGTTCTGAAGTTCTGGTGCAAACTGAACAGTGGTCTGTTCTTACCATCCCTACTGTTAACTCAAGCACAAAGTTCTTACCAGTTAGAGATATCAGTTTTCAGGGGATCCTAATGTGGCAATCCTGTTATGACACAGTAGTAGAAAAAAAATAGATACCTGTATATTAGACAACTTATATTCAGAGACAAATGCTGCAAGAAAGATAATTGTAGGACAGGGTAATGACCTTGGTAGACTAATTTATGTTGGAACATAGATTGTTAATCCTTCAGTTATATAAACAACCATTTATAAAATGTTGGTATCCATTGCTTATTGTTGTAATATGAGAGGTGAAGTTTAAATCCAAAACACCCAACAAAAGCTCAGTACAGATGTGATATATTGATTAGTAATAGAGAGGAAATCTTCCAATGTACACTCTAGTACACTGGAACACACTGACTTACATGGTTAGCAGGCCAAGCATAGAAGAGTAACTTGTGAATTCACACTGGCAACTGTAAACATTATTGAAAGTGAGAACACTGAAGGAGTAAATGCTTCGAGGAACAGAAGAAACTAAAAAAAGTCCAATGGGAAATCAACACTTCTTGCAGAGTTAGTTTACAGGTAAGTTTTAAACACATTTGCCAGAATTATCTGCTACATGTTTTTTTGTGTGGCTCTCTTTTTTGCTATTATACAGAGTACACATTTAATTTCATCCTTACTGGGAGGAAGAAAAAACAATACAGTAAACCATTAACTTAAGTCCTTTGCAAGAAAAGCTTTCTTTCTTTGTACATTTGATATTCAACCAAAATAGATCAATGCAATACCGGAGAAACTGTAGGCTTAATACAGGTAATTTGCAATAGGCTACGAAAAATTATGTTTAAAATCACCCTCTATAAACACCAAAAAAAATTACAACAATCAACATGTAATGATTTGAATGGGAGTAAATTAAAATGCACATTCTAAGATAGTTTTACAAAGACATGAATGCCTGCATAGTTTATATGATCAAAAATAGAAGAGTAGTTATGTGAAAATATAAGATCGATGTATTAAAAAAAAAATAAGATGCAAATTCATGATAATTATAGAATAAGCTACAAAGAACTCCTAGCATCATGTTGCCATTTTATTTTCAAATAGTTTTATTAAGAGATCAAATAATACACAATGTAAAGAGCAGAACATTTTACATTGGTTGCAGAAATAAACAATGTAAAGATCCAGGTTGGGTCTGAAAACCATGTAGGTATAGTGCATATCCATTATGAAGGGCCCAACGGGAGAGCTGGGTTGGATCAAACTTAAAGTTGTTGTAAACCCTTACAACACACTTTGACCTACAGGTAAGCCTAGATTAAGGCTTACCTGTAGGTCCAAGAAATACAGTGGTGTGAAAAAGTGTTTGCCCCCGGAAGAAACGCTATCAGCGGAAAAGGAGGAGTCAGCCGAGGAGGAGAGGGAGGAGGATGGAGTAGGAGGAGGAGGAGAAGAAGAGCCAGGCCTGCATGCAATCCGTGGCAGTAAAACCAAATATACACGGGTGCCACTGGTTACATGCTTGACGGCCGTCACAAGGTTCACCTAGTGGGCAGTAAAAGTGATATGCCTTCCCTGCCCGTGTTTGCTAGACCACGTGTCTGTGGTCAGATGTATCTTGGCACCGACACTGTGTGCCAGAGATACATTCACTTGCCGCTGAACATGGCCATATAGCTCTGGGATACCCTTCTGTGGGAAATACTTCCTTCCTGGGACCTTCCATTGTGGTGTTCCAATGGCCACAAATTTTCGAAAGGCCTCCGAGTCCACCAGTTTATATGGCAGTAGTTGGCGGACTATCAGTTCTGATAAGCCAGCCGTCAACCGTTGGGCAAGAGGGTTATCCGGCGTCATTTTTTTACGCTCGAACATTAGGCCCACGGAAGCCTGCCTTTTTTCAGAAAAACGTGAGCTTGGCGTGATGGAAGGTGGAGTGGAGGACAATTGTGAGGAAAAGGAGAAGTAGAAGACGAGGCTGGATGGTGAGAGCCTGGAGTGTGGTTTTGTGTGTTCCATTGCTCCCACTGGGCTCGGTGATGGCTTCTCATGTGCCTTCTTAAGGTGGTCGTCCCTAGGTGAGTTTTGGGCTTACCGCGACTAATGCATTGACTGCAAAGATTGCATATGGCAACGCTATTGTCAGCAGCGGACACGTTAAAAAAAGCCCACACTGCGGAGCCATGTGCTGGTGTCCTGGGAGCACCAGATGTGACTGTACATGGTCGATGACTCGCTCCTGATACATTTGCAGTCTGCTTTGTCCCTCCTGTACAATGTAAGTTATTCCTGCTTCTCCTCCCTATCTGCTGGTCCATATCTCCCTCTGAATTCCCCTCCTCTTCCTCTCTTGTGGGCACCCACGTGACATCACTAGACACGTCATCATTGGCATCACCTTCCCCACCGCTATAAGTAGAGATCTCGGAGTAGGCAGCAACACAGGGGACCAACCTCCTCTTTGGGCTGATCTGGGTACTGTCGTCAGACTGCTGAGTCGTGGTTGTTGCTACCTCCTCTTCCTGATCCAATGCCAAGAGTGGCTGCGCATCAGAAATGTCTTGATATGGATCGGAAAATAATTCCTATGACTCAAGCAGAAGGTATGTGGTGGTGGTGGTGGTGGTGTTGTTGGTGATAGTGTCTTTGGGGGTGCACATAGCAGAGAGTGAAGAAGAGGGTGCAGATCGAGAGGATGAGGAGGGTGCAGAAGAGAAAGGCTGAGTGAGCCACTCAACCAAGTCTGGTGCGTCTTTTAAAGTAATCAAACGCACCTTCTGTAACTTCCCACTTTGGCTCAAGCCTGTTGCTCCTGCCCTACCCCTAACACCCCTGAAGAAGGGCCTGCCTCTTCTTCTGCCTGTCATTTTTTAAATGACCCTATGACAAAACTCTCAGTCCCTATACTGATAAAGGACTGCTGCAGTATAGGGCAGTGGTCAGTCAGCAGTAGTGCACCTCAACCCTATATATTGTGGACCTATACCAGTCCTTAAGGAATAGCAGACTGTACCTCACTCAACCCTATGTACTGTAGTACCCTATACCTTACCAGTCCTTATAAGGACCTTTGTGGAACTAGTAGGTTGTGAATGATTAGCAGACTGTACCTCAGTCCCTATACTCATAAAGGACTACTACAGCAGAAGTGCAGTAGTCAGCAGTAGTGCACCTCAACCCTATATATTGTGGACCTATACCAGTCCTTAAGGAATAGCAGACTGTACCTCACTCAACCCTATGTACTGTAGTACCATATACCTTACCAGTCCTTATAAGGACCTTTGTGGAACTAGTAGGTTGTGAATGATTAGCAGACTGTACCTCAGTCCCTATACTGATAAAGGACTGCTGCAGCAGAAGGGCAGCAGTCAGCAGTAGTGCACCTCAACCCTATATATTGTGGACCTATAACAGTCCTTAAGGAATAGCAGACTGTACCTCACTCAACCCTATGTACTGTAGTACCCTATACCTTACCAGTCCTTATAAGGACCTTTGTGGAACTAGTAGGTTGTGAATGATTAGCAAACTGTACCTCAGTCCCTATACTCATAAAGGACTACTGCAGCAGAAGTGCAGCAGTCAGCAGTAGTGCACCTCAACCCTATATATTGTGGACCTATACCAGTCCTTAAGGAATAGCAAATTGTACCTCACTCAACTCTATGTACTGTAGTACCCTATACCTTACCAGTCCTTATAAGGACCTTTGTGGAACTAGTAGGTTGTGAATGATTAGCAGACTGTACCTCAGTCCCTATACTCATAAAGGACTGCTGCAGCAGAAGGGCGGCAGTCAGCAGTAGTGCACCTCAACCCTATATATTGTGGACCTATAGCAGTCCTTAAGGAATAGCAGACTGTACCTCACTCAACCCTATGTACTGTAGTACCCTATACCTTACCAGTCCTTATAAGGACCTTTGTGGAACTAGTAGGTTGTGAATGATTAACAGACTGTACCTTAGTCCCTATACTGATAAAGGACTGCTGCAGTATAGGGCAGCAGTCAGCATTAGTGCACCTCAACCCTATATATTGTGTACCTATTCCAGTCCTTAAGGAATAGCAGACTGTACCTCACTCAACCCTATGTACTGTAGTACCCTATACCTTACCAGTCCTTATAAGGACCTTTGTGGAACTAGTAGGTTGTGAATGATTAGCAGACTGTACCTCAGTCCCTATACTCATAAAGGACTACTGCAGCAGAAGGGCAGCAGTCAGCAGTAGTGCACCTCAGCCCTATATATTGTGGACCTATGCCAGTGCTTAAGGAATAGAAGACTGTACCTCACTCAACCCTATGTACTGTAGTACCCTATACCTTACCAGTCCTTATAAGGACCTTTGTGGAACTAGTAGGTTGTGAATGATTAGCAGACTGTACCTCAGTCCCTATACTCATAAAGGACTACTGCAGCAGAAGGGCAGCAGTCAAGTATAATATTCTTTCTATATTTGGAAGAAAGAATATTATACGTGTACAAGCCTATTACCATACCAGTCCTGAAAAGAACCTTTGTGGACCTAATAGTAACAGCTACTGATTAAACTGACTGTCCCTCACTGCCACACGCAACTTCCTGCCTGTCCCTATTTAAACTGACAAAACATAGGCTGCTGGAACAATAACTTGAATAGCACTCAAAACTATATCCTGTATTACTTTACCATACCAGTCCTGAAAAGGACTTTTGTGGACCTAATAGTAACAGCTGATGATTAAACTGACTGTCCGTGCTGCACACAGCGTCCTGTCCCTCTTTCTACACTGACAAAAGACAGGCTGCTGCAACAATCACTAGCACAGCAGTGCCTCAAACCTATATCCTGAACTACACCTAACATCTATACCAGTCCTGAAAATAACTTTTATGGACCAAATAGCTAGCGATTTGGGTCACTGCAGTTTCTCCCTGCTCCACACAGCAACCTCTCCCTATAGTGACAGAAGAAAGAATGTAAAATAGCCACCGGATCGGATCTATTTATAAGTTAGGGGGAATGTCCAAGTGTCCATGTGCTGTAATTTCTCAATTGGCTGTCCTGTACCACATGATGGATGTGTCATCATAGGTCAAAGTTCTTTTACACAGTAAACACGGAAGTCCGCCGGGCGAACAGCGGCAATAGTCCGCCGATCGGGTGGACGGCGAACAGCCGAAATTCGCAGCGAAACAACCGCCGGGCGAACCGTTCAGCCATCCCTATTCATGGGCACAATTAAGACCCAAAGACCAATTTTTCTGCACCTGTTTGACAGGTGCATATCATTGCAATTTTTTTTGCCTTCATCAAGACCACCTTTATAAGGTTACGGTGGGAAGGAGCCCCCGTCACCAGCAGAGTACTTTTTCTGCACCTGCTTGACAGGGGCATACCATTGCAATTTTTTACAGCAAGGCTAATTCTTGCTTTCATCAAGATTACCTCTATAGGGTTACAGTGAGAAGGTTCCACCGACACCCAAAGACCAATTTTTACGCTCCAATTGCTTACAAATCTCGAATCTTGCTCCCAGTGCCCTACTTTGTGGCCTCATCATACACACTGGCTCCCCAGCTGTCGCTGAGCAAAATAAAGTCAGCTTGCAGGGAAAATTTCATTTTTGTTGGGTTTTGTAAATGCAATTATTGCTGCAGCAGATTCTAAACATGGTACAGACCTGCCACTTTAAAGGCAGACTAAGGGGATTTTATCATTTTTAGGCTTTCGCTTTAAAAAAAAAAAAAAAATCACTGCTCATGTAAAAATTAAGTTTTCACAAACTTTTTTTCTTATTGATACATGTCCCCCAGGGCAGGATCCAGACCCCTATAACCATTGCATGCCCTATTACTTGCATATAAGCTTTCAAAATGGGTACTTTTGATTTTTAACATTCGGGTCCCATTGACTTTAATGGGGTATGTTATTTGGGCCTGAACTTTCGCAGTGTTCTGAAGTTCTGGTGCAAACTGAACAGTGGTCTGTTCTTACCATCCCTACTGTTAACTCAAGCACAAAGTTCTTACCAGTTAGAGATATCAGTTTTCAGGGGATCCTAATGTGGCAATCCTGTTATGACACAGTAGTAGAAAAAAAATAGATACCTGTATATTAGACAACTTATATTCAGAGACAAATGCTGCAAGAAAGATAATTGTAGGACAGGGTAATGACCTTGGTAGACTAATTTATGTTGGAACATAGATTGTTAATCCTTCAGTTATATAAACAACCATTTATAAAATGTTGGTATCCATTGCTTATTGTTGTAATATGAGAGGTGAAGTTTAAATCCAAAACACCCAACAAAAGCTCAGTACAGATGTGATATATTGATTAGTAATAGAGAGGAAATCTTCCAATGTACACTCTAGTACACTGGAACACACTGACTTACATGGTTAGCAGGCCAAGCATAGAAGAGTAACTTGTGAATTCACACTGGCAACTGTAAACATTATTGAAAGTGAGAACACTGAAGGAGTAAATGCTTCGAGGAACAGAAGAAACTAAAAAAAGTCCAATGGGAAATCAACACTTCTTGCAGAGTTAGTTTACAGGTAAGTTTTAAACACATTTGCCAGAATTATCTGCTACATGTTTTTTTGTGTGGCTCTCTTTTTTGCTATTATACAGAGTACACATTTAATTTCATCCTTACTGGGAGGAAGAAAAAACAATACAGTAAACCATTAACTTAAGTCCTTTGCAAGAAAAGCTTTCTTTCTTTGTACATTTGATATTCAACCAAAATAGATCAATGCAATACCGGAGAAACTGTAGGCTTAATACAGGTAATTTGCAATAGGCTACGAAAAATTATGTTTAAAATCACCCTCTATAAACACCAAAAAAAATTACAACAATCAACATGTAATGATTTGAATGGGAGTAAATTAAAATGCACATTCTAAGATAGTTTTACAAAGACATGAATGCCTGCATAGTTTATATGATCAAAAATAGAAGAGTAGTTATGTGAAAATATAAGATCGATGTATTAAAAAAAAAATAAGATGCAAATTCATGATAATTATAGAATAAGCTACAAAGAACTCCTAGCATCATGTTGCCATTTTATTTTCAAATAGTTTTATTAAGAGATCAAATAATACACAATGTAAAGAGCAGAACATTTTACATTGGTTGCAGAAATAAACAATGTAAAGATCCAGGTTGGGTCTGAAAACCATGTAGGTATAGTGCATATCCATTATGAAGGGCCCAACGGGAGAGCTGGGTTGGATCAAACTTAAAGTTGTTGTAAACCCTTACAACACACTTTGACCTACAGGTAAGCCTAGATTAAGGCTTACCTGTAGGTCCAAGAAATACAGTGGTGTGAAAAAGTGTTTGCCCCCTTCCTCATTTCCTGTTCCTTTGCATGTTTGTCACACTTAAGTGTTTCGGAACATCAAACCAATTTAAACAATAGTCAAGGACAACACAAGTAAACACAAAATGCAATTTGTAAATGAAGGTGTTTATTATTAAAGGTGAAAAAAAATCCAAACCATCATGGCCCTGTGTGAAAAAGTGATTGCCCCCTAAACCTAATAACTGGTTGGGCCACCCTTAGCAGCAACAACTGCAACCAAGCGTTTGCGATAACGTGCAATGAGGCTTTTACAGCGTCCTGGAGGAATTTTGGCCCACTCATCTTTGCAGAATTGTCCTAATTCAGTTACATTAGAGGGTTTTCGAGCATGAATGGCCTTTTTAAGGTCATACCACAACATCTCAATAGGATTCAGGTCAGGACTTTGGCTAGGCCACTCCAAAGTCTTCATTTTGTTTTTCTTCAGCCATTCGGTGGTGGACTTGCTGGTGTGTTTAGGATCATTGTCCTGCTGCAGAACCCAAGTTCGTTTCAGCTTGAGTACACGAACAGATGGTCGGACATTCTCCTTCAGGATCTCTTGGTAGACAGCAGAATTCATAGTTCCTTTTATCACGGCAAGTCTTCCAGGTCCTGAAGCAGCAAAACAGCCCCAGACCATCACACTACCACCACCATATTTTACTGTTGGTATAATGTTCTTTTTATGAAATGCAGTGTTCCTTCTACGCCAGATATACTTGGACACACACCTTCCAAAGAGTTCCACTTTTGTCTCATCGGTCCACAGAATGTTGTCCCAAAAGTCTTGGGGATCATCAAGATGTGTTGTGGAGAAATTGAGACGAGCTTTGATGTTCTTTTTGCTTAGCAGTGGTTTTCTCCTTGGAACTCTGCCATGCAGGCCATTTTTGCCCAGTCTTTTCCTGATGGTGGAGGCATGAATGCTGACCTTAACTGAGGCAAGTGAGGCCTGCAGTTCCTTGGACGTTGTTGTGGGGTCTTTTGTGACCTCTTGGATGAGTCGTCGCTGGGCTCTTGGGGTAATTTTGGGCGGCCGGCCACTCCTGGGAAGGTTCACCACTGTTCCATGTCTTCGCCATTTGTGGATAATGGCTCTCACTGTGGTTCGCTGGATTCCCAAAGCTTTGGAAATGGCTTTATAACCCTTTCCAGACTGATAGATCTCAATTACTTTCTTTCTCAATTGTTCCTGAATTTCTTTGGGTCTCGGCATGATGTGTAGCTTTTAAGGATCTTCTGGTGGACCTTACTGTGTCAAGCAGCTCCTATTTAAGTGATGCCTTGATTGTGAACAGGTGTGGCAATAATCAGGCCTGGGTGTGGCTAGAGAAATTGAACTCAGGTGTGGACAACCACAGTTATAGTATGTTTTAACAAGGGGGGCAATCACTTTTTCACACAGGGCCATGATGGTTTGGATTTTTTTTCACCTTTAATAATAAACACCTTCATTTACAAATTGCATTTTGTGTTTACTTGTGTTGTCCTTGACTATTGTTTAAATTGGTTTGATGTTCCGAAACACTTAAGTGTGACAAACATGCAAAGGAACAGGAAATGAGGAAGGGGGCAAACACTTTTTCACACCACTGTATCTCCTAAACCTACACGGTTTAGGAGATATTTGCCAAAAGACAGGCAACAACATTCTGCATGGAATTCACATACACAAGTCAGGCCCACGCGGGACCACGCCAAAAAGGCATTTGGTTCCACGCAGGCTGGATAGAAGCTCGGATGGCCTAAGAATGAAAGCAAGGGCAAGTGTGGTGATTGCAATTTAAAAGGGATGCATACTGTATGCCAAATTTTGAGGGAATGACAGGTAACAGGATTGGTGAGTGATTTACACACCTGGGGTGGAAGCCAAAGTAAATATGAGACTGATATAGGATGGGCCTCCACAGCCTCCGGACTGACCCACAGGGGGATTTCTAATTTAGCATGATATAGGGCCATTTGAGAAAGTTGGGCAGCGTAATAATAATTTCTAAAATGTGGTATTCCTAAGCCCCTTCTTAATTTGTGGCGGAAAAGAACTAGCCTAGAAATCCTAGGCCTGTTTTTTTCCCCAGATATATTTAAAAGTTTGACTCTGAATGACCCTATGGAAGTATGGCGGGACCGTTACAGGGAGCACTCTATACAGGTACAATAACTTGGGCAATAGGGAAATTTTCACAGCTGCAATCCGTCCCAACCAGGAAACACACAGGGGCTGCCAGGCAGTAAGAAGGGATGAGAGGTTAGGTAACATGGGCAGGTAGTTTGCTTGATGTAGTTGGGCTGGATTACTAGTCAGTTTTATTCCTAAATAGGGTATAGAGGACGTGGACCACTTAAAGGGGTAATTTTCACATAAACGTTGGAGGACCTCTACCAGGAGAGACACATCGAGGGCTCTAGATTTAGTTTGATTTACTTCAAGGCTCGAGACCCGGGCAAACTCATCAAGAACATGAAAAAGATTTGGCAAAGTGGTGTGGGGTGAAGTGATAAAAAGAAGGGCATCGTCCGCTAAGAGACAAAGTTTATGTGTTGTTGAGGCTATTTCCAATCCACGGATATCCGGCTTTGATCTAATCAGGGCTGCTAAGGGCTCGATGGCGAGTGCAAAAATTAGAGGGGAAAAGGGCACCCCTGCCTAGTACCACGTTGGATTGGAAACCTGTCCGAACAAAAACCGGAGTACCGTACATAAGCTTGGGGGCGAGTATATAAAGCGTCTATCCAGCGGAAGAAGTGCGGACCGAATCCCCATCGTTGCAATATGTAGTTAAGATAGGGCCAGCATCAAAAGCTTTGCGTATGTCGAGAGATAGAAGGTGCATGGGTATGCATCGTGATCTGGCTAGGTGCTGCAAAAGGACAACCCGATGTATGTTATCGCTCGCCTGACACTTGGGAATGAAGCCCACTTGGTCCCTATGGATCAACCCTCCAATGTGTGGGTTCAAACGTATAGACAGGATTTTCGCTAAAAGTTTTATATCAACATTTAAGAGCGAAATGGGCCTATAATTAGACCAGAGTGTATGATCAGTATTAGGCTTCGGTATCATGGAAACGGAGGTTGTAAGTGTGTCTCCACCAAAGGTCTCCCCTTTTAAAAGAGAGTTAAATGAGTTCGCCAGGAGAGGGGCCAGGGTGCGGGCAAATCTTTTATAGTATAAGCCCATTAACCCATCTGGGCCAGGCCTCTTATGGGGTTTTAGAGTTTTGATAGCCTGCAGCACCTCAAGAGGTGAAATCTGTGCGTCAATGGTGGCGCGGTTTGTAGCGGATAGCGAGGGGATTGTAAGGTCACGGCTATTTACTGAGGAAAGGGGGTGGCAGATTCATACAATTTGGCTAAACGTCTACTAAATTCAGCTACTATTCTAACTGGATTGCTTGTATGGACACCTTTATTCACCTTAAGTCTAATTGGTTTGTGGCTCGCTCGGGCTGTCTGAGGCGGAGTGCCAAAAAAGTATTAGCTTTCGTATATATGGTGTGGCTAGCTCTACGAAGAGTTTTGTCCGCTGCTTCTGATAGGAGTAAATCTAACTCTAATCGTGTCTTATCCATGGTTAACTTGTTAGCCTCCGATGGGGTAGACTGGAACTGTAAGAAGTGATGTTGGAAATCTAACTCCAGTTGCTGGAGACGTTCCAGTCTATCCTTTTTAAGGAAGGTGGCGGTGGAGATGCATTTGTCTCAGATCACGGGCTTGTGCGCCTCCCATAAAAGGGTGGGAGAGATCTCCGGGATATTATTATGTAGGAGGTAATCCTGCAGTGCCATCTCAATATCAAAACAAAATGATTTGTTAAATGCTTATCGTTCATACACCAAGATCTATCCCTAGATTGAGGTATGAGCGAGGAAATGGTAGTGATCACTGCACAATGATCAGACCAGGTAATAGGGTGTATACAAGATTGAATCAGTATTGGGGAGGATGCGACGGGGATGAAAATATGATCGATCCTGGAAAATGACTTGTGAGGGTTAGAATAAAAGGAATAGTTTTTCTTTACGGGGTTACATTCTCCCCAAGTATCTAACAGTGATGCTTTTTGGAGCTGGGATCGGAATTGAACTGATAGTGAGTGGCGTTCTGAGGTATAGGGAGATTTATCAAGAGATGGATGAGTGACTAAATTAGAATCACCACACATGATCAAAGTTCCTTTCAGGTGAGTTTTAATTATGCCCCATACACACTATCAGTTTTTCTGCTGAGTTTTTCCATCAGATTTACCAAAACCATGTAGTACAAGGGCCTGCCTGATTACATACAATTGGAAACTCCTAAGGTTTGACCTCATATTATATGGTTTTGGTAAATCTGAAGGAAAAACTGATAGTGTGTATGGGGCTTTACATGAAAAAGGTGGGAGAAAAAAGGGATAGGGTTCAAGTTGGGGGCATAGTAATAAACGAAAGTGACGTCTGATTCTTGGAGAGAACCTACTAAAATTATATAACGGTCCTCCGGGTCCTTAATTTCAGAGGTGAGAATAAATGGCAGAGAGTGATGGAAAGCCAGGAGGACACCTTGCTGCTTCGTGGCAGCAGAGGCCGTTTATCCTAAAGGGTACTTATTGCTAAAAAATTTGGGGGTATTGTGAGCAGAAAAGTGTGTCTCTTGTAGCGCCACTATGCCAGCTTTTAAGGATACAAAGGTGCGAAATGCCTTAACACGCTTGTTGGGGGAGTTGAGACCCTTGACATTTAATGATAGTATGTTCAGGGAGGCCATATATCAGTTTGAGGGTAGAGTTTACACCCGTGCCCAGGATCCGCCCAGACCAACCGACCAGAAGGGAGAGCGGGGACAGAAGGGGAGCAGAAATAGAAAAAGCAAGGAAAGAAAAAGAAGAAGAGAAAACAATTGCTTAAGGCAAAGCATATAATAGCTGTTGCGAAACGGGTTAGTCCGAACCGCCCGACCTTGGGGTGCGCGGTCTCCATGACCAGAAAGCCTGCTACAAAGAAGGCGCACTGGTGTAGGGGGGAGCAGTCACTATTCCCCGCCGCACACCGGGAGGAAATATATCAATTCCGGTGGGATCAGTTGACAAAGCATCATAACACAAAATAACCCTATAAGTAGCTCTATCACCGACTCTGGGATGCCGCTAGAATAGCCCACATTTTTTTTTTTCACAATATTTTTTATTGAAAAGATTTTCAGTTAACAGAGCAAGAGTAGTACATACATCAGAGAATGAAAAGGAAAATATACAGCATGTAGCATTCGATTGCGGTATTAGACAAGTAACTCAGCATCATTATTGTGAACAATAGTATTAAAGTAGAATAGAACATTATCTAATGTAGATAGATTACAACATTATATACTCAGGAGCGTAGAGATTCCAACATATGCAATGAGGGGAAAGAGGGAGGACAGAAAGAGGGGAAATAGAAGGAGGAGAAGAAGGGTAAGCAAAGGAGGATGGAGAAGATTGGTAGATAGTTGTTTGGATAAGTATCGGGTAGGTATCGGAGGACCCATTTTCTAAATAGGCATGTCAGTAACATACATTGCATCAAAAGGGAAAATTATTAAATTATAATAATATAGTCTTCAAATTAGTTATGCATGGAGCTTCAGGTAGGAAACTGATCCAACCAAATTTTCCAAAGCCGTATGGCCTTTCCCCCCGATCCCCGCTTCCGGGCGAGGAGGATTTCATATGTGGAAGTAGTTTGGAGGACATGGTATAAATCGGATATATTTGGCGCTACAGCGCTTTTCCATTGTTTGGTTATAAGTGATTTAGCAGCCAAGAGTATATGGATAACCATGGTGCGGAGATCGGGAGGGAAAAGCTCTATACCCAAGTTTAGAAGAGCAAGACTCATATTAGGGGGGGTGAGAATCCCAGTGGTTGAGGAGATCAAACGAAACACTGAATTCCAATAGCTATTCAGATTTTTGCAAGACCATAGGATGTGCTTAAGGTTACCTATTTCGCCACAACCTCTCCAACAATGTTGTGAGTGATCGTGGGAAAACTTGCTCAAGCGATAAGGTGTCAGATACCATCTCAGGGCAATTTTCTGGTGGAGCTCCCAGTGAGTGATACATCTAGTAGCCTTATACAGGGTTCTAAATGCGAACTGCCACTGTTGATTGGTATAAGTAGTTACCAGGTCTCTTTCCCATTTAATATGAGATGTGGTTTTAACTAATACTGTTTTTTGTTGAAAAAGCAAGTAAAATATAGATATTCCCTTCCTTTGAGTCTGTGTTGACGTAAGGTAATTCCACGCTGGTTCGTGGAGATATAATTTGTGGGATGGAAGTGACTTAAAAAAGTGGGAGACTTGACTGTAAGGATAGTTGTCTTGGATTTGGAACTCATATTGTTGGACGAGATCATCGAAGGATTTTATAGAGTTAACATGGAATAAGTCTGCAATCGTCTCAATCCCCTTATCCCGCCATCTTTTAGTGGGTATGTTAGGAATAATGTCTGCCAGTATATCTATGGGGACGGGGATATTAATGAAGTTATCGCCAGATGACGGGGCCGCACAGAGAGCTCGCCAAGCCAGCAAAGAGGCCTGTATAGTCAGAGGGAGCTTCTTAAGTGGAAACGGTTTCCACATGTCTATTAAGAGCATGGCTGTCAGCGTACTAGTAGGGCTTATCGCTTGTTCGATAGATCCCCATGGCGAGGACTTCGTATCCCGAAACCAGTGTCTAAGTTGGACAAGTAGTGAAGCCCTATAGTAATCTATGAGTATTGGATAACCTACCCCACCAGCATTTCTATGTTTCAATAGGTAAGCTTTTGAGCATCTGGGTCTCTTGGATTGCTAGACATATTTGGTAATTATGGCGTCTAGTCTCTTTAAATGTGTAGGGGAGAGAGGTACAGGTAGTGTACGAAAAACATACAGGATCTGTGGTAGGAGGAGCATTTTGAGTGATGCCAGTCTCCCCGACCAGGAGAGTTCCACTTTGAATAATCGGGTAGTCTCTGTAAGCAAATGGTCAGAGAGCTGGCGGTAATTGATATCAGCTAACTCAGTTGGGTCAGCAACTATCCGGAGACCCAAGTAAGTTATGCCTACCTCACTCCAGGTGTAGGGAAACAAGGTTTGTAAGGTATCTCTGAGATTGGTAGGAACATTGATTGGTAAAATTAAAGACTTGGAAAAATTTATTTTATAATATGAAATTTGGCTAAAATTTTGTAGAATAGAGTGAGCAGAGGGTAAGGATCTTGCGGGGGCATTTAAAAATAAGATGACATCATCTGCAAACAGGTTGATCTTATGGGAAGTGCTTTGGAAAGTGAAGCCAACTATGTCCGGGTGTGCTCTGATTTTTTCCGCGAGGGGTTCAATAAGTAAATTAAAGATGGAAGGAGAGAGGGGGCACCCCTGTCTCGTGCCATTCGTAATTTTAAAAATCTGGGACAATGTACTTGAAGTATATACCTGAGCAGATGGTGATGAGTAGAGGGCGAGAATAGCTGATAGTATGGGTCCAGTGAACCCAAATTTTTTAAGGACCTGAACCATATACCCCCAGTGTATCCTGTCGAACGCCTTCTCCGCATCCAAAGAGAGGAGCAGAGAAGGCGTCCGACAGGACTTCGCGTGTTGGAGTAGGTCGACAACCCTTCGGGTCGCATCCGAGGGCTGTCTACCAGTTGTGAATCCCGACTGGTCAGGGTTGATCAGGGAAGGCAGAGTGTCCAAAAGTCTTAAAGCTAGTATTTTTGCATACAGTTTGACATCAGTATTTAGGAGAGATATAGGGCGGAAATTTGAAGGGGCATCTGGAGTTTTACCAGGCTTGGGGATAGTAACTACATAAGCTCTAAGCATTTCTGGAGGGAAAGAGGCGTTCAAAATTGCTTTAGAAAAAACGTCTTGTAATGTCGGAGATAGCACTGTTTTAAATACTTTATAGTAGTCATTCGGGAGGCCGTCAGGGCCGGGTGACTTGCCTAGGGGTAATGTATGTATGGCTGTCTGTATTTCTTTCACAGATTTAGGGGTGTTAAGGGATGTTAACTGTGAATGAGACAAGGTTGGGAGATTAAGGGTCTGCAAGAAAGCTTGGATATCATCTTCCAAGGGTTGAACTGTGTCAGGGTCTTTATCTATATTATAGAGAGAGGAGTAATACTCGGCAAAAGCGTCCGCTATACCTCTAGGGTCTGAGATTTTAGCACCGTCAGAAGCTCGCCTGATAAAGGGGATTCTGCTACGGGTTTTATGGTCTTTTAATTTGTTAGCGAGGAGTTTCCCAGCCCTATTACCGTGAGCATAGTGGTTGAGTTGCAGAGCCTTGATATATTTGTCATGAGAATTCAAAAGTAAACCCCTCAGTTCATAACGGAGGGCTGTCAACTTGTCCGCCAGGGGAGCCCCAGGAGTGACCTTATTTTGAGCCTCAATGGTTTTAATTTCTTGAAGCAGAGAATCTAATTTGCTCGATCTCTGTTTTTTAAGCTTGGAGCTGAGTTGTAACAAAATACCCCTCATGTACGCCTTGTGGGTGCACCATAGGGTCATAGGGTCGGAGACAGAGTTTTTGTTGATGTCAAAGAATTCCTGTAGTGTATTTGTTAGGGAGGTCACGTAACTGGGTATCCGAAGCAGACTCGAGTCAGCCCTCCATACAAAATCTCCCAAAGGGACATCCCTCACCGCCACCACCACCGAGACCGGCGCATGGTCCGACCAAGTTATGTCATGGATAGCGGAGGAGGATGTTGCCCGTAATAAGCTTCTATCCCCAACAATCATATCTATACGGGAATAAGTATTATGCCTAGCTGAATGAAATGAAAAATCTTTTTCACCAGGGTGCCGACACCTCCAGATGTCGTATAGTTCTTCGGAATGCAAAGTGGATTGGAGTGTGGGTAAAAGCCTTTTGGATTTAGATGTAGTGTCAATAGTGTAGTCCGTGGTGATGTTGAAATCGCCTCCAATAAGTAAAGTACCTTGTTTGACTTCATTAACTTTTTTCAATAGCCGTTTCAAAAATCTCAGCTGATGAGAGTTTGGAGCGTAGAGGCTGACTATTGTATAGAGTTTGTTATTGATGTCTCCAATGACAATGACACAGCGACCTCCCGGGTCAGTATTAAAGGATTTGAGAGTGAAGGTTACAGAAGCACCGATGACAATAGCAACTCCTTTATGTTTATGTGACACCGAGGCTTGGAAAATATGGGGGAATCTTTTATGATTAAGTCTATGCTGGTCCTGTAGTGTGAGATGCGATTCTTGTATACACAGGACGTCGGCCTTCAGTTTACCGGCCTCCTTCCAGAGGGCAGCTCTTTTAGCCGGGTGGTTAAGCCCATGTGTATTAAAGGAAACTATTTTTACCATTGGCAACAATTATAGGGAAGAGAGTGTAGTAAGCATACCAAAGCGTTCCTGGGCAGACAGATGTCATCGAATGTCCTGTTGTGGAAGCAGTCTTCAGCAGTAAGACGGGGAATCCGAGAGGTAGAGCGAGTCCATCCTGTGAAGAATTGGGGGAGGGAGTAGAACAGAAACGAGAAAAAACAGCAAACAGGGGGAAACAAAACCAACATAGCTGCATGTGGAAAAAGAGAAAAAATAAAGGAAATGAACTCGGAGCTATATCATGCTCCGGAATAAGAAAAGGGCCCTTACCAGGAGCCCGTGGCAGAATTTCTGCACCAAACGTCATGGGGTGTAGAAACACTCAGTGGCATACGTGCTAGGGGAGCCGGGTATTCTCAGTTGGGTTGGTAGTATGTAACGGAGAGATCAAGTGTGTCTCCTAAAGGAGGCATTTTTGTGTTTCCTGGATACAACCTGCCAGGTGTCACCGACATCCATTGAAGCTGGTGGAGAAGGGTGAGGTTCTGATTGAGCTGGAAGGATGTCCCAGGCGCGGAGAAGCTTTAGTCCCTCTTCCAGCGAATTTACCACAGACACCTGCTCATCTTTAGTGATGTGTAATTTAGCCGGGTATCCCCAGCGGTACAGGATGGCGTGGTTACGCAGAGCTTTAGTAATGGATAACAGGGCTTTACGTTTCTGCATGGTGTACTGGGACAAATCCGCAAAAAGCTGGATATGTGCATAGCATTCAGGTGGTTGTTTATTTTTGCGGTGAGCAGACATGAAATTTTCCTTAATGTGGTAGAAATGTACCCGCATAAGAACATCCCTAGGAATGTTGTCTGGTAGATGGGACGGTTTGGGGAGCCGATGGATCCTGTCAATCACTAAATCAGAGTCAGTAGCGTCCGGTAGGAAGGATCTCATCATAGCTTGAGCATATTGCAATAATTGGCCTGGGGTGATCACTTCGGGGACCCCCCTGATTTTGAGGTTGTTGCGGCGGGATCTGTCCTCAAGGTCAGCGACCTTTGACCTAAGCCAGGACACCTCGTCAGCCTGCTCATTATGGGCATCAACCAGTGAGTTATACGAGGTAGCATAATCGCCCATTTTCTCCTCCACATCAGACACTCTGTCGCCTAGCTCCCCCATGTCTGCCTTAAAACTCCTCATGCAGTCCATTAGGTCCGCGTGGAGGGAGCTGCGAAGGGACACTAACATGTCTTTCAACGTGGTGTCAGACACCGGCTGGTTGGTGGTGGGAAAGGCTTGGAGTGTTTCAGCCAGTTCCCTAGTGTCATCCAGGCCCTCGTGGTCCCCGCTCACCTTGTCGGCGGTCGTGTCCTCTGTCAGACGGGGTTTAGATTTCGCCGGGCTCCGGGACAGCGGAGAGGAGACATCCGGAGGGTCTCGGGACGCGTTTGCGCTGTGTCTCGGGCTCGGTGAGGATGTTGAAGACCCGCTAGAGGCAGGCGGCGAGGCGTCTCCGGCGCCATCTTGGATTAGGCCGCGGTCTTTTTGCGGGAAGAAGTGTTGAAGTTTATGGAGCTGTGAGACTCCTTTCCTCTTTTTGGCCATGTCGAGGGAGTGAGGGATAGTTCCCACGCAGGCAGTGTTCAGTTGGAGTTAAAATTCTCTCCGTAGAGCGTCGTTCCCCGGTCTCCAGCACGGAGCTAGCTGCTTACACGTCCATGCAGTAGCTCGGTAGCCACGCCCCCCAGAATAGCCCACATTTTAATACATAACCACTTGATCCCTGCAGTCACCCAATCCCGTATCAGAGACACGATTCTCTCAGATCTCGCATTAATCAGCATGTCCCTATGTCTCACAACCCCTTTGACAGGTTTCAAACCCTGGAGGTTGAATGAATCCATCCTAACGTACCCAATCCGAGTCACCATACTAGAGAAGGCACTTTCAGAATACTTTAAGCCAAACACAACCAGAGACACCTCCATGGAAACAGTATGGGCTGTTCATAAGGCCTTTATTAGGGGGGAACTCATCCAAATGGCCACTCAAATAAAAAAGGAAAGAACTGCTGACATTGTGAGATTAGAAAAAGAATACGTAGCACTAAGATCTCAACACAAGAAAAAACCCTCGAAAGATAACATCCCTCAATTGGATAAAATCAAACTGGAACTTAACTTAGTCCTCACGGCTCAGGCCGAAAAAAGCATAAGATGGAGTAAAAACAAATACTACACACAAAAAGATAGAATCGGCTCCATGTTTGCCACCAAACTATCTCCCAAACCGCAAATACACACTATGCCCCAAATCAGAGTTCCAGGCTCCGGCCTAACCTCCAATCCGGTGAAGATACTACAAGCCTTCCAAGCCTTCTACACAAAACTCTACACCGCCCCCCCACCAAAACACAATGAAGTCATCAACTCCTTCTTAGACAAATTGCCCATCCCATGCATAGCCAAAGACCATAAGGATTTACTAGAAGCTCCCTTCATGGAAGTGGAGGTTCTAGACACTATTAAGGGACTAAAAAGTATTTCGGCTCTCTGTCCGGATGGATTGTCCAACCCCTATTATAAAGCCTTCGCAAACACTATAACCCCACATCTAACCAAATTCTGTAACGCTAAGACCCAAGGAGAGCCGCTAGATCTGCTACTCAGAGAGAGAGACGCCAGATCCGCTACTCGGAGGAGAGCAGCTAGATCCGCTACTCGGCTTTCATTGCAGTAATTCCCAAACCGGATAAGAACCCGGAAGAAGTAGGAAATTATCGCCCGATCTCTCTCATTAATTGCGACCTTAAGATATTAACTAAAATGTTAGCTAACAGACTTGCTTTGTTCATCTCTATATATATCAACAAAGACCAAGTGGGATTCATCCCAGGCAGACAGGGTCCAGATAAAATTAGGAGGGCGATTGATATAATATCTATCCTACAATCAAACTGGGATGGGGGACCCAAACAAGAAGGTATGCTACTTTCCCTAGACTTAAAAAAAGCCTTTGATTCTGTGTCATGGCCATACATCTTCACGCTATTAGATAGATGGGGGTTTGGAGATAGATTCATGGGGCTGATCAAATCCCTTTACTCTACTCCCCAAGCTAGAATACGTCTCCAGGGACATTACTCAAAACCCATTCATATTGCAAGAGGGACCAGACAAGGATGCCTGCTTTCCCCGCTGATTTTTGCCCTTACAAATTGAAACTCTTAGTATTTCTCTGAGGGAAAATCAAAACATAAAGTGGGTAACTTTCTAGCCACAACTACACAAATGTGGACTATACGTGGATGACATTCTCCTTTTTCTCACTTCCCCCATCACATCACTGCCAAATATACACCAAACCCTAGAGGAATTTTCCACAATTTTCGGGCTACAAGTGAACTATTCCAAGTCTCTAGCCATAAATATCTCACTCAAACCACAAACTGTCTCCCAACTTCAAAAATCATTCCCCCTCGAATGGAACGATAAATCTATCAAATACCTTAATGCCTAAAATAGAATCTTTATACTACAATAACTATCCCCCCATGTTCAAGAAACTTTCTACAGATCTCAAAACATGGGCCACCCCTAATCTCTCCTTGTTAGGAAGGATACATTCTATAAAAATTACCCTCTTACCCAGACTCCTGTACCTATTCCGCTCCCTCCCCATCCCAATCAATAGAAGCCAGGTAAAGTCCTTTCAGCGTAAGATACCACAATTTATCTGGGCCAGAAAAGGAATTAGGATCCCACAAGGTACCTTATACCATCATAGGAAAAAGGAGGTTTAGGACTCCCCAATTTGCTGCAATATTACTTGGCAGCCAGGCTAGCTCAGATCTCTATCATATACTCGAGATACGAAAACCAGACTGGGTTAGGATCGAAAGGCAAGCAATACCTCGCTACACTATTGACTTTTTAATGTGGTCATCCCCAAAAGACCGTCCTCTGATATTAGCGCCCACCCTCTCCCACTCTCTAGCACTGTGGGACAGGATGCGCAACTCTAAAGCCCTAACTTCAGCCTGCAAACCGCTCGCTCACTTGTTCAACAACCCTGCGTTCTCACCGGGCCAAAATATTACCGCTTTTAAATGGTGGTTGGACAAGGGATTGTACCAGATTGGGCACTTCTTTTCCTCTGCGGGTCCTTTCTCCCTCAATCATTACATTAAGAAACTTGAGCTTCCCTCGACCGAACAATTCATATTTCAACAAATCTCACACTTCCTACAATCCATATGGCTCGAAAAACCACTCCCACCTAATTTTACGGATTACGAAGTATGGTGTGTTCAGGGCCCGGAGCAGAGGGGCGGAATATCGATCATTTACTCATCACTGGTGCTTCCAGTCTCTAAAACCCCACTCATAGAAAAGTGGAAAAGGGATCTACAATTTAATTGGGGCCTGGGGGCCTGGCACTTGGCAATCTTCAAATCTTATAAAGGGATCCTAAACACGTTACTCATAGAGGCCAGCCTAAAAGTTATCCTGTGGTGGTACTATATTCCCTCCAGACTGGCCTCTACGTATGCCTCTGCGGACCCTCTGTGTTTTAGAGGCACAATGACCCACATATGGTGGGAATGTCCCAGGTTACGCCCCTTCTGGAGAAAAATCTTCAATATTATAGACAGGCTCGCCAGCTGCCGAGTCCCCAGATCCCCAACAATAGCTCTTCTTAATGAACAGATTCCTAATTCCCCTACGCACATTAGGAAGCTGATCCATTTTATCCTAGTGGGGGCTAAACTTACAATAGCAAAAGCATGGAAACAACCTAACGTCTCCAGTAAGACCGCACAAAGGAAGATCTTATGGATAATGTCCCAAGAGAAACTATCTAGTATACTTTCAGACACCCGTTCTAAATTTGAAAGCATTTGGGAACCTTGGGCCCAATATATGGGCATTTCCCTTCTCCCTGCCAGTAAGACAGGGTGAAATTCCACGATCTCAGTTGCAACATATTAAATGATAGACAGCACAGAACAGCTTTTATTCCCTCTCTTCCCTCCCCCTCTCACTCGTAGCCCTTGTACACGCGGTCGGACATTCTGACAACCAAATCCGTTGGATTTTGTCCGACGTATTTTGTCTGACGGATTGTGTCCAAAACTGTTGCATACACACGGTCGGACCAAGTTGTCGGAATTTGCGGTTGCCAAGAACGCGGTGACGTAAGCCGTGTAAGGCGGGACTAGAAAAGGGAAGTTCAGCACCACGTCCGGCACCCTTTGGGCTGCTTCTGCTGATCTTGTGTTAGTAGAAGTTTGGTGAGAGACGATTCGCGCTTTTCAGATTAGTGATTCAGATCGCTACTGCTCTTCGGTTTGTGCTTGTGTGTGCGTATCTGATAATCAGTGCGTGCAGTCAGTAAGTATTTGTTTATCATTGTGGACTATATCTTGGTATAGTATGCTTTGAAAGGCATTTCTTATTGTCTGCTTGCTTCTGCTATTCAGGTCGTTCTTTCAGGCCTTGCTGTTTATCTGTGCTTTCTGTTGTCCGTTCTGACGAGCCGACCGTTTTGAAACCATGTTTCATCTACGTACTCATCGTAGAGTTTGTGCTGTGCAGGGGCTTCGTGTTGGGGTTGTTACTTTGACACAAGCCCGGTCCATGAACAGGGAGGGGAGGCGTTTGTGGACCAAGAATTGGTTGCGCCAGCGTGACCAGTTCTCGCACATGCCTTTGCTCTGGGAGATCCTCAAGAATAATCCTGATGATTTCAGGAATTATCTCCGGATGACGGACCCCGTTTTTCACCATCTGCTGGCTTTGCTGACCCCTTATATCAGCAGGCAGGATACCTGCACGTGGCAAGCCATCACTCCGGAGCAGAGGCTCATCACCACGTTGAGCTACTTGGCGACAGGGAGAAGCCTTCAGGACCTCAAGTTCTCTACAGGCATCTCCCCCCATCATTATTCCAGAGACCTGTTCTGCCATCATTCAGGTCCTGCAGAAGGACTATATGAATGTAAGTTTTATCCTTAAACATCACATTCTATGTATTTCATGATTGCTAATGTTTTGCATTTCTTTCCTCATTCCCTAATTACCATCATTGCAATATGCTCTAATTCATATGCTCTGCCCCTTTGTCCCCAATACACACTATACCTACCTACCTTTTTGATGTTCACATTTATGGATGAATTCACCTAAGCATGTAGTGCAAGGGCCTGCCTCAATACTTTCAAATGCTAGTTTTATTTGTTTTTTAACATATTAATTATCTGGATATGTAATAGCAGAATGTCAAAATGTGCTTCCATTTTGTTTTCTTTTTGGGATTATGACACTTCTTACCTGTCCGGTGGGCTGCCAATAGTGTAACTAAGGAGGAGCTTCCCAAAGTATCACACATTATTTAGGCATTCAGCTCTCAATCAAGTGGAGAGGGTTACCTGTCCAAAACATTCTCCCATATTTTTTAGCAAGGGCCCATCAGATGGGGGGATGGGGGGGGGGGGGTGATGACTCTCATAAGGGGACCTTATACTTTAGGCTTTAAATACTCAGTTCCCAAAATGTTATACTAATTTTGACCAAAAATGTTGGTGTCTAATCTGCTTGCAATGTTGATTTGTCAAATTACTAATTTTTGGTCTTGTTTCACTCCACAGTGTCCTTCAACGCCACAGGAATGGCAGACTGTGGCCTCCCACTTTGCCAGTCATTGGGACTTTCCCAATTGTGGAGGAGCAATAGATGGGAAGCACGTCCATATTGTCCCACCACCCAACTTAATTTGGTTTAATAGTATCGTGATGTTGGCGGTGGTGTCTGCGACATATGAGTTTTTGTATGTGGACGTGGGGCAAAATGGACGGATGACGGATGGTGGAGTGTTTGCACAGACGGAGTTCTACTGGCGTCTCCAGAGTGGCAGTCTGGGCTTGCCACCCCCAGAGGAGAATCAGGAAGCACTCCCGTTCGTCTTTGTCACGAATGAGGCATTTGCCCTGGCGAACCATCTGATGCAGCCTTTCCCGATGAGGACCCTCACCCCAGAGCAGAGGATTTTAAATTTCCGCCTGTCCAGAGCCCGAAGAGTGGTGGAGAACACTTTTGGTATACTGGCCAGCCGGTTCCGCCTTTTTCTTACGCCTATTCACATGGCGGAATACAAACTGAATCACATAGCGCTGGTGTGCTGTGTTCTGCACAATTTTATGTAAAAAGTTTCTGTGAACTATGCGTTCTCAGTTGGCCAACAAGAAGCAGACTTGCTGGAAAATGAAGATAACCTCACGGGCCTTGAACCTGCTCATCCTGGCTTGCCTCCACAAAGCTTTTTACTAAAGGCACATCCACTATGCACTACAAGTGCACTGCAAAAGTACACCTGAAACTGCACTTGGAGTGCAAAGTGGAGTTTCCTTTAGTAAATCACACTCCTTCTCAGCACAAACTAAAATTTTACTCCAAATACATTTTTGGCGCAATGAAAAAGGAAGCCACACATTGTTGATAATTAAACTTTTTAATACAAGCACATTCACATGTGCATTTAGAAAAGGTTTTTACAACAAACCAAGAAATTGTGTGTATCAAAAACAGAGTTTCTGTAAAATTTGGTTTACTTGGTGTTTTTGTCTAAACAGGCATGTATCAAAGCATAAAATACAGAACACAGGAACTTACAAAGTTCAACTTTGAAAAGTGAAGACAATATCAGACATGAGTATGTACAAACTGGGCTGATATTGCCTTCATCACATGGGGTGTGACCCCTGGAAAATCCAAATTTGGAAGATGCACAGAGTGTGTCAACATGTGCTATCTCCCGTCATGGGGGATCAATGTACATGCTTTGGGGATGCAACCCCTTCATCTCAGCCACTTTACGCAAAACACGTACATTGATCCCCCATGATGGGAAATAGCGCATGTTTACACACTCTGTGCATCCTCCAAATTTCTATTTTTGAAAAATACAAAAGTTGAGTTTTAAAATAGCAAAACTAAAACCCTAGCTAGTTTTTGGTCTTCCACACTCTCCCCAAAACATCAATAATGTTCTTCATTTTATTTTTAACATCATTGATGTTTTGCTGTATGTTTTCCAAATCCCGATTACACGCCATTATCTCCCCAATCAGGATCTGGGCACTTTCACTGGTAAAACAGGAATCTTCTTCCACATCACCTACAAAACAAAGCAAAAAAACACATTATGTAATAAAAATATGGTGACATACATTGATGAGCTTACCGGAAGCTGTGTTCTCCGACACTCACCTGTTGTGGTGACAATTTGGCCAACCTCAACGATCTCTCCTTCCTCCTCCTCCTCCTGCTCTTCTGTTTCTGGTTTTGGAATTTGGCCTTCTTTGGGAGGGGTGTGGTCCCTGGTGTCCTCATACTTGCCGAGTCTTCTCTCCCCTATGAGAATGAAATAAAAAAAATAATTAGCACACAGAGGGCAGAATTAGGAATATGAAACATTGTTTGGAAGTGTTGTACAATTGTTTCTTTTGGCAGAGCTTCAAGGCCAGAACATTATTGGGGACACTGTGTTCAGCTAGAATACTTACCTGCAGAACGATGTTTCCTACGAACGAATGAAACCATGAACTTGAAAGTGGCCATTTTAAAATCACAACATTAAATCAAAGCACATGGAGCAGTATGCAAGAATAATCATATGAACACACGACAACTACTTACTTTTTTTAAGAACACGCTTGATCCTTCTGTACTGCTTGTGCTCCCTCAGTTTCAGGTCTGACCAGCGTTTTCTCAGTTGACTCTTCACAACTTTAGTCATGATCTTGGCCTTTCTGATATTTGGGTTTGGGTGAGGTCCATACTTCCCATCATAGTCGGTCCTGTTCAATATGTCCACCATCTCCAACATCTCTCCAAAAGACATATTTGAGGCCTTAAATCTTCTCTTCCTGGATCGGGGTGTTTCAGGCTCCGGGCTTTCCTCACCCTCCTCCTCGTTAGTGGAACTGTGATTGCGCACCTGCGTTCTCTCCGCCATGTGCTCTCCCCACTGTGCCGAAAGCAAAGGGGCGCGGGAATAGTCTAGAAAGAACGTCAGGGGCGGGCCGAGTTTCACGCATGCGCACTGTACATAAAACGCAACACGCGTGTATCGTGCGTACGATCTGGGAAGAGAGTGAGGCGCGGACGCGACGAACGTGCAAACGAAGGTAACATTTTTAACTTGGTGCATCACTAGACTAGACTGCTTCTATCTAGGCCGATGTTGGGACAAGATTAGGAGGGTTTTTAATGGCATTATTAGTATTTGAGGGTTTGTCTTGTGTTGTGTCTTGCAGACAATATGGATCCATTCCAAAACCCCAATTTTATGGGGCTATTCCTCCAAATGTACAAAGAGATGCATTGCCTGTGGCAGATCCACAACGAGTTTTACTACAACATAACAAAGAGGAACGCAGCACTGGAGAAACTTTTTTCTTTGGTGCGGATCATGGTCCCCACGGCAGACATGGTTTATCTTAATATGAAAATTGAGGCCATGAAGCTTACATATCTCAGGGAGAGAAAGAAGCACCTGGAGTCCTTGAGAGCAGGAGATCCAGATGCCATTTATTACCCCAGGATGGTTTACTTTGAGAGGCTGCATTTTCTGGTAGACCAGGGGGTACCCAGGCCACCACTCAGGCCACCAATCTCCAGTCTTCCTTCAAGGCATCCTTCACCCCCAGCTGAGGCTTCCAACGTGCAATCTGGGCCTTCCAGGCAGCAACATGTGGTGGGGCCCAACTTGAGACAGGTATTGCATTGTTGAACATATTTCTTGTGTTACATTTAATGATGTTAACTAGATGTTCTTATTGATCAGTAAGTAGTGATTTAACAAGAGACAGTAGTGACCAAAAATGATTGGGACGGGAAAGAAAAATGATGGGCTCAGAATGATAGTCTGTTCTATTTGATAACTTTCAATTTTCAAAAGCCAGGAGCACAAAATGGTGTGATTGATGAGAAAAAACTAAAACTGTCCCCTTTTCATACACAGGAAGACCTCAGTCGGGGGGAGGCTGTGGCAAGGGGCAGCCAGGAGGTCGACCAATGCCCTCCTCCTCCTGCCCCAACTACAGGAGCCCAGCCACAGCCTCGAAGGATGCCTGAAGGGAAGTGCCTAAAGAAGACGAGAGAGTGATGGCCTGGGTTCAGTCTGGTCTGCCAGGAGATGCAGCCTCTTAAAGAACCACATCCTGGGGACATAGATGGCATCTGAATTTCCTGTTCTCTAGGACTTCTGGACCAGACTTCTCTCCCTGAGATATGTACTCCTCAGGCCACCAATTTTGATTATTCTAATTTGTTCATGTCTGCCCTGGGGCCAAAGGCTGCACCAAAGTAACAAGTTTCTCCAGCGCTGCGTTCCTCTTTTTATTTTATTGCAGCCAAAATAAAGGTTTTTTTGTTTGATGAAATACTTGTGTATGTGTTTTTCTTCCAAAAGGCCAGTTTATTTGTGAGCAGGCAGGTACATTTCAAAAATACAAAGTGAAATGAATAACAAGGGGTACCAACACTAAACAACCTCCTGTAGATTAAAAACGAAAAACCAAAGATAAAAAATACAATAATGTTGTTGTGGTAAGTTTACACACAAAAAACACCCCAAAAAAAGGAGAAATTAGCAAACTGTCTTTAAAGGAGATTTTTAGGAAAAAAAAAAGCATCCAAAAAAGAATAAACAAAATCTAAAATTGTGTAGATGTGACGCACACAAAAATTGTATTGCCGAAATGATTAAAAAAGAGTCATGAAATACGTTCGGGGGAAGTGTGTGTGACTATGAGCATCAAAAGACGTCCTCCTTCTTGCAGCATTGTAAAGAACAAGAGAATGCGCTTCATGAAAGAATTTTTAACATTGCAGCGTGACGAATGTGCTATATCGCTTACGAGCAGTAGTTTTACCTGAATGAGCTCTTCCGTGTCGGAATTTGAATGTGAGCATGCGTGGCACTTTGTCCATCGGAGTAGGCTACACATGATCGGAGTATGTCCGATCGGAGCAGTTTGTCAGAAAATATTTCCAGCAAGTTGGAAAATTTGGTCCGACGGATATTCAGATGGAAACAGTTCGATGCATACCACACACAGTCGGAATATCCAACAAAACACTGCGATCGGACACATTCCGTCGGAATCTCAGATCGTGTGTACAAGGGCTTACTCTATCCTTCCTCTACTATCCTAATACCCCTGTTTAATTAAGCTGACAGTAGACCTCAAATAAACCACATGCCGGAATGGCAGAAGCCATCTAGAGCCTTTGAACCGACTCAAGATCAGCTTGGGTTGCCCGATGGGAGCGGGGGGGATTCCCCCACTCAGCACAGCATGATCCCATAGGGGGTGCTGAGTGTATAAAGGGGTCTCCCCTGGCCCTCCCATCCCCTGCAGGCTGCGCCATACCAGCACACATTGCAGTTCCACGCACCTGCCTCAGGAAGATCACTTACAAAGGCGTGAGACTCCTTCCACGACCTAAGTTGAGTTGGAATGTGTCCACGACCGATCTAGTCGTGGCCCAACAACCCCTAAGCTATGTAAAACGAGGTTCCTGTCCGCTATCAGTTAGTGGTTTTTGTATATGTGTATCAGTTGTTGTGATAGCTAACAGTCCATGTTTCTTTTCTGGTCCCTGCATAATGTCAACCAACAGCTACTCATGTATATGTTTGTTGTTATGGAAAATAAAAACCTTTTGAAAGTAAAAACCTTAAAGAACACTGGTTACTAGTCCTCAGTGAAATGAGTCTATGAGTAGAGTCTAGAGTATATAAAGCACTGAGTATTGCAGTGAAACTGCTATTTTATTTTGTAACATGGAGGATTATGTTTTTTTTTATTCTTTTTAAATTGGAGTTCTGTGTTAAGATTAGCTGCATAACTTGGAGGATAAAAACATAAACACAAACATGAACTACATAACCTTATCTTCAAATTTCATCTAAACCACTGCAACTGATAAGGATTAGGTTTTTGAGTGTAAAATAGTCTCCAAAAGAAAAAAAAAATGACAAAGAACAGTGGGTGTGAAATTAATGGAAAAAATATAGTGAGTTTATGCAATTTTGGGATGATTCGCACTAAAAAAAAACTACTCCACTAAAGGTGGTCTTAGAAATAACACAGCAAACCAAGCATTTAATTAGGGCTCCTGGAGTGGAATAAAAGTAATAAACAGTAATGAAACCATCTGGCCATTTAAGACTTTGCTGTTGAATGCTTTTAAGTTCCTGCTGACTTCAGCAGTTTAGTCACTCTTTGCAAGAGTTGTATTTAGTATAAATGAATGTACATAGCACATTGTGTGCCTAAAAATGACAGAGAAACATTATGTTCTTGTCTCTCTTTTTGTATTTGATTATTATTTTTATTGTTAATTTTTAGATTGTTGATAGTATGAAATTATTCACATGACAAGGAATAAAAATAAAAAGTCTTTGCAGCAAATTGGTTCTTAACCACTTGCCGCCCGCCCTATTACAAATTGACGGCGGCAAAGTGGTTTCATTATCCTAACCGGACGTCATATGACGTGATTAGGATAATGAGCCGCTGCGCGCCCCCGGGGGCGCGCATCGCGGCGATCGTTGTTGCGGGGTGTCAGTCTGACACCCGGCAACTACGATCTCGGTAAAGAGTCTCCGACGGAGACTCTTTACCATGTGATCAGCCGTGTCCAATCACGGCTGATCACAGTGTAAATGGGAAGAGCCGGTGATCGGCTTTCCCTCACTCGCGTCTGTCAGACGCGAGTAGAGGAGAGCCGATCGGCTGCTCCTCTGACAGGGGGGGGTCTGTGCTGATCGATTATCAGCACAGCCCCCCCGAGGATGCCCACACTGGACCACCAGGGACACCACTAGACCACCAGGGAAAAGGTAATAAAAATCCATAATCCTCCCTAGACCACCAGGGTGCCAGTCAGCACAATGGGTGCCAATCAGTGCCCATAATGGATGCCAATCAGTGGCCACAATGGGCATCACTGATTGGCATGCATTATTGTTTGGCACTGATTGGCATCCATTACTATAACACTGATGCCGCCTATGAGTGCCCACCTGTGCCGCCTATGAGTGCCCACCTGTGCCGCCTGAGTGCCCACCTGTGCCGCCTGAGTGCCCACCTGTGCCGCCTATGAGTGCCCACCTGTGCCGCCTATCCATGCCCACCTGTGCCGCCTATCTATGCCCACCTGTGCCGCCTATCTATGCCCACCTGTGCCGCCTATCCATGCCCACCTGTGCCGCCTATCCATGCCCATCCGTGCCGCCCATCCGTGCCAGCTATCAGTGCCAATTTGTGCCACCTATCAGTGTCCGTCCGTGTCGCCCATCCGTGTCGCCCATCCGTGTCGCCCATCCGTGTCGCTCATCAGTGCCGCCTATCAGTGCCACTTCATTGGTGCCACATTGGTGCCCATCAGTGCCACCTTATCAGTGCCCATCAGTGTAGCCCCATCAGTGCCCATCAGTGAAGGAGAAAACATACTTATTTACAAAGTTTTGAAACTGAAACAAAAAAAAACATTTTTTTTTTCAAAATTTTCGGTATTTTTTTATTTGTAGCGCAAAAAATAAAAACCGTAGAGGTGATCAAATACCACCAAAAGAAAGCTCTATTTGTGGGAAAAAAATGATAAAAATTTCATTTGGGTACAGTGTAGCATGACCGCGCAATTGTCATTCAAAGTGCGACAGCGCTGAAAGCTCAAAATTGGTCTGGGCAGGAAGGTGTTTAAGTGCCCTGTATTGAAGTGGTTAACAATGCCAATAAAGACTTTTTCAAAATGTGAATTTTGTATTGAAAATATTTACTGTACTATATGGAGACCTATGAGCTTATTTGTGTCTTATGAATATTTAACACGTATGGTTTAAGACAATTGTATTGTTATTTAATCCAAACCACATACATATATTTAAATACTGAATTATGCATTTTGAAGTCTTTGCACCAACTGCTGACTCAGAAGCTTTAGGTGTCAATGAACCGAATGTGCTGAGCTTCATTGATTTACTATACCTAACTGTAATAGCCTATACATTTACACAGAGCAGGGATATGTAATTCCTAAGGTATAGGGAAGGGCCGAATAATCCCCCAGTTTGGTTTGCACCAGAACAGCTTGAACAGGCAAAAAATTCTGGCGAACACTATTAAAATCTATGGGAGCCGAACATGAAAAATCAAAATTCCTTCGGGTCTGGTATATATTTTAAGGTGAACTCCACGCCAACATTTTTTTAAAAATTGGCATGGGGTTCCCCCAAAATTCATACCGGACCCTTATCCGAGTATGTAGCCTGCCAGGTCAGGATAGGGGGGGACAAGCGAGCGCCCCCCCCGAACCATACCAGGCCACATGCCCTAAACATGGGGGGGTCTGTTCTTTGGGGCAGGGGGGCTCTGCTCCTCCCACCCCAAAAGCACCTTGTCCCAATGTTGATAGGGACAAGGGCCTCTTCCCAGCAACCCTGGCTGGTGGTTGTAGGGGTCTGTGGGTGGGGGGCTTATAGGAATCTGGAAGCCCCCTTTAACAAAGGTGTCCCCCAGATCGCATCCCCCCATGTGAATGGGTATCAGGTACATTGTACCCTTACTCATTCACCAAAAAAAGTGTCAAAAAGTAAAAATTACAAGAGACAGTTTTTGGCAATTCCTTTATTAAAAAAAGAAAAAAAGTGTCTCGTGATGGACAATGGATGTACATCGTGGGACCCTTTTTTTTTTTCTTTGTTGTAGGAAATTTTTGGGCATGAAACCTCTGAACCTCTTTTCTCCCCTCCCTCTTTCTATTTTTAGAGGAATCTAGGAAGGTCATTCAGGCCATTTAGGCCCCAACTGCATCATGGCTATGTATAAAAATGTATCAGTTGCTATTTATGTTTGTATTATATATGAATGTCTATTGGATTGTGGATCATTATGTAACACACTGGAGAGTTGGGTAGGTGCTAATCTCTTCATTGTTGTCTAAGCCTGCATGATGCTGGGGGCAGGGTTGTGGCATCTACATAGGCATCCTCCATAGTCAGTTCACACACATCACTCCTCTCTCCCCACCTTGGACCACATGTACTTCAATGGAGCATGGCTTCCATCTGTTAACATTTGGTACAAATCCTTTTCCGCCATTCACTTTCCCAGTTGTTTTCCTTGTGTTCCTTTGTGCTTTTTTGTTTCATCCTTGTTCCTGTTTTTTATTTCATGTCCATCTCCATTTTATCCATCTCTATTCCCTACCCATTCACGTTTGCACTTCACCTACACTGTTATTTATTTATTTTTTTCTACACGCATACACACACACATATAAAACATATACACACACACGCACATGCATCATTTTCCTCATATAGGTCCCTTTTCAGGGTTACCAATCCCATCCTACATCAGGGTCATCCACCCATACCCAGCCGCCATGGATTTGTCTGTGCTGGTTGTCATCACCTTTGAAAGCCACCACAGCACCCGGAGGTGCTGTGAATTTGTGATCTTTGATATTGCACCGTCGGTGCATGGATGCAGATGTGAGTTGGACACGACAGGGGGGTTATTGACCCCAGAATATACTACTCTATTTTTACAACCTTTTAGAATCTTTTCTATGTATAATTTTTATTTTTTGCCCCTATTTTTTATTTTTATTTTTGTCAGAGTATACAGTGCCTTGCAAAAGTATTCACCCCTTCTGCATTTTCGTATCTTGTTGCCTCACAACCTGGAATTAACATGGATTGTTTGAGGATTTGCATCATTTAATTTATGGAACATGCCCACAACTTTGAAGATTTTTTTTTATTGTGAAGCAAACAAAAAATAGCACAAAATAACAGAAAGAAGTCAATGTGCATAACTATTCGCCCCCCTTAAAGTCAATACTTTGTAGAGCCACCTTTTGCAGCTATCACAGCTCCAAGTCACTTTGGATATGAACTTGCCACATCTTACTACTGGGATTTTTGCTCATTCCTCCTGCTACAGCACCTTCAAACTGGATGGTTTGCGCTTGTGAACAGCAATCTTTAAGACTGACCACAGATTTTCTATTGGATTGTCTAGGCCATTCCAACACATTTACATGTTTCCAGGCATCCTCCTGCACATCCAGCCCAACTAAAGCACATAAATCGCAGGCTGAAGCAGACTCAGTGGTGAGTGCAACAGAGGATCCCTATGAGGACACTCTAGAATTACAGGACTCAATATCTGAATACCCCACAACTAACCAGCCAGTGCTGGACACTACATTGAAGGACATGTTAATGTCCCTGAGGAGTACACTTCATGCAGTCATTTCGCACTGGCTCAGCAATTTAAATCTGAAGTAACTGAAGTGGGCAATAGGGTATCGCACATATAAGATAAGATGGGCGAATTTGCCTCTACATTTAACGACCTGATTGATGCACATAACACACAAAGCGACAAAATCGTGTGGATGAAATCCAAAATGGCAGACCTGGAGGATCGCTCCAGGCGTAACAATGTGAAAATAAGAGGGATCCCCGAGTCAGTCAAACAGCCAGATCTGATGGCCTATTTTACAGATATGATGAAAGCTGCACTACCAGACCTTCCATTGGAAGAGCTAGATATCGATTGAATCCATAGACTTCCGAAACCCAAACACATCCCTGCCCACCTGCCAAGGGACACAATAGCCCGTATCCATTTTTACCCTAATAAGGAGAAATTGATGGCGGAATTCAGACAACTGGACCGACTTCCAGAGCATCTGCATTCGCTATCATTATTCCTCGATCTTTCTGCATACACCACTCAACAGCGTAGGCAGTTGGCCACCATTACGAAGCCATTACGGAACCACCAGATTTCGCACCAATGGAGGTACCCGGCTAAACTACTTGTCACTAGAGGTGATCAAGTCCATACAATTGCATCCTTGGATGAGGCATAAAGTTGCTAAGAGAGTGACAAATCTTGGATCAGGACTCGAGCACTCCGAATCGGCCCAGATCTCCAAATGATGACCAGCAGGATCGGTGAGGATCACCTTCTACTCACCGGCCTTTATAACCATTACTACTTTTTAATACCAATATTGCCCCGGGGGGCTGGCACAGTGCTAATGGTACTGGCTTATTTAGCGGTTGCAGTTGTGCCCCAAAGAATTTGCAGTAATTAACCCGCTCAGATTCTGGCTGGAATCATACAGTGTTTTTTTTCTTTGCCTTGCTTTACTTCTGTTGGGTGTCACCCAGGTCAGTTATCCTAGCATAAAATGTTATTTGTTATTGAGTCATTCTTACTGACTGTTTGTTCTGCATCCGGTGGTCCAGTCCACCCAACACCGTATCGCCACCTATCGAACAAACTATAGGAGTGGGACTTGCTAACTGGCACAAAGGCAGGCCAGATAAGTGTGTGTGTTATCAAAACCACTTGAGGTGACTTTGTGATCAATTACTTGGGCAATGGCTACTGTAGGGAGCTTTAAGATCACGTCCCTGAATGTAAAGGGCTTGAACAGCCCAGCCAAATGGCACATGGCATGGCAAGAGGCTCGGAGATTAAACGTCTACATCTTCTGCCTGCAAGAGACCCATTTTAACTCCCAGAAACCACACATTTTTCACCACAGAAGGTTCCCACATGTGTACCAGGCTAGTGCCCCCTCAAAAAAGGGGGGTGCTCATGGCGGTTAGAGACTCGGTTGCATTTACCGTGCTGTCCCAAGACTCTGATCCACAGGGTCGCTACTTAGCTCTGATTTGTAAAATCAATAACATACCCTACACTATTGTCAATGTTTACTTACCGAATATTAGACCAATGGCAACACTGAAGAAAATATGGAAAAAGGTAAGGCCCCTCTGCCCCTTAGGGCACATTATAATGTTTACATAGATGATGCTTTTTCAAGCAAAATGCGTCAGACCTGTATGCTGATCTGCTCATTACCGCTGAATCATTTTAATATTTTGTTTTTACTTGGAGTATGTAAGTGCAATTCTTATACCACTACTTTTAATAAAACTTTCCATACGGAATTATACTAATGCCCCCCCCCCCCCTTTTTTCCTTCTCCTTTGCTCTCCTGGTGGGGTTTATCCCTTTATAACTTGGCATACCTCATATTTATGAGAACGAGTACCTGAAGGTTTAATTTTCATAAAAGAATCTTGGACCCTTGGAATCATATTTTTAAGCCTGCTAGACACACCAGGTATATACTTGCGTGGGTCCACGTCCTCTGGTAAGCGATTAGTGCTGTAGGTGGTGGATCACGTTTGTCACTTACTTGATTGGACACTCACGGAATCAACATTTTGTCTGATAGTCACCTATTAATTTGATGTCACATATCTATTTGGACACTTTTGGAATTATTTCTACTTGATTTGGACTTTTCTTTGTTACGTGTTTAGAAAAATCCTTTCTCTTTGTGATGGTTTACACTGGATTGTATGATTTATGCCAATATATGTCATTATTTTTGCATAATTTATTTTGAGTTATTGGATCACTTTATAATTTGATTTATTTAGCACTGCACTTTCTTTCTATGTACGTGTTTTATATTTACACCTTTTTGTGCTGGCTGCTAACATTGGGATAGCGCGGTATATACATCAATTTTATTTGCACGTTATAATGTGTGGTGACTTTAACACAATTGTGGACCGGAAGCTGGATGTTTCTTCCACTTCACCGAGCCGCTCACACAGAGTAACGTTATCAAGATTCCCGGACGCTGCCCACATGCTACAGAAAGGGACTGATCGTATGTGAGGAGGAGATTGCGGTAACATCTCGCTACCGCCTAGTGTACACCTAGTGTCACCAGCCATCAAAGTACCTGTCATCACCCATCAAAGTACCTGTTATCACCCATCACAGCCCATCTGAGTACCCGAGTACCTGTCCCAGCCCATCTGTGTACCCGAGTACCTGTCCCAGCCCATCTGAGTACCCGAGTACCTGAGTACTTGTCCCAGCCTATCTGAGTACCCAAGTACCTGAGTACCTGTCAGCCCACCTGAGTACCCGAGTACCTGAGTACCTGTCCCAGCCCATCTGAGTACCCGAGTACCTGAGTACCTGTCAGCCCATCTGAGTACCCAAGTACCTGTCCCAGCCCATCTGAGTACCCAAGTACCTGAGTACCTGTCAGCCCATCTGAGTACCCGAGTACCTGAGTACCTGTCCCAGCCCATCTGAGTACCCGAGTACCTGAGTACCTGTCAGCCCATCTGAGTACCCGAGTACCTGTCCCAGCCCATCTGAGTACCCAGAGTACCCGAGTACCTGTCAGCCCATCTGAGTACCCGAGTACCTGTCAGCCCATCTGAGTACCCGAGTACCTGTCCCAGCCCATCTGAGTACCCAGAGTACCCGAGTACCTGTCAGCCCATCTGAGTACCCGAGTACCTGAGTACCTGTCACAGTCCATCTGAGTATCCGAGTACCTGAGTACCTGTCAGCCCATCTGAGTACCCGAGTACCTGAGTACCTGTCAGCCTGAGTACCCGAGTACCTGAGTACCTGTCCCAGCCCATCTGAGTACCCGAGTACCTGAGTACCTGTCACAGCCCATCTGAGTACCCGAGTACCTGAGTACCTGTCACAGTCCATCTGAGTACCCCGAGTACCTGAGTACCTGTCAGCCCATCTGAGTACCTGAGTACCTGTCAGCCCATCTGAGTACCCGAGTACCTGAGTACCTGTCAGCCCATCTGAGTACCCGAGTACCTGAGTACCTGTCACAGCCCATCTAAGTACCTGAGTACCTGTCACAGTCTATCTGAGTACCTGTCACAGTCCATCTGAGTACCCGAGTACCTGACACAGCCCATCTGAGTACCTGAGTACCTGTCACAGTTCATCTGAGTACCTGAGTACCTATCACAGTCTATCTGAGTACCTGTCACAGTTCATCTGAGTACCCGAGTACCTGTCACAGTTCATATGAGTACCCAAATACCTGTCACCAGCCCCTCAGAGTAATGGAGTACCTGTCACCAGCCCGTTGAAGTACCCGAGTACCTATCACCAGCCTGTCGGAGTAACAGAGTACCTGTCACCAGCCCCTTGGAGTAACGGAGTACCTGTCACCAGCCCATGGAGTAATGGAGTACCTGTCACCAGCCCGTCAGAGTACCCGAGTACCTATTTGCAGACCATGCCTCATAGAATACACGTTGAGGTGTTTGCTTTCCAAAGCTGGGCATTTTGGGGGTAATTCCACTGTCCTGGTGCTCCAGGACCTTCAAAAGTGTGATAGGTAGGAACGAAATGAGATATGTAATTTATGCTCCTAGAACGCCTGAAGGTACTACTTCCATGTTGGACCTCTGTATATGGCTAGGCTGTGTAAAAGTCTCACACATGTGGTATCGCAATACTCAGGAGGAGTAGCAGAATTTGTTTTGGGGTGTAATTTTTGCTATATACATGCTATGTGTTAGAAATAGCTTATAAATGGACAACTTTGTGTAAAAAAAAAAAAAAAAAGATTTTAATTTTCTTTCCACGTTTTCTGAAGACTTGTGTAAAAAAATTAACTGTTCAAAAGACTCATAATGCTTCATAGATTATACTTTGGGGTGTTTGTTTTCCAAAATGGGGTAATTTTTTGGGTAATTCCATTGTCCTGGTGCTCAGGGGCCTTCACAAATGTAATAGGTCAATAGGAAATTAGAGGTGTAATTTATGCTCCTAGAACACCTGACGGCGCTCCCTGCATGTTGGACCTCTCTGTGTGGCCAGCCTGTGTAAAAGTCCCACACATGTGGTATCACCATACTCGGGAAGAGTTGCAGAATGTATTTTGGGGTGTAACTGGAAGTATGCATATGCTGTGTATGAGAAATAACTTGTTATTATAAAAATTTTGTAAAAAAACAAAACAAAAAAAAATCTTATTTTTCCCAAGAATTGAGGGAAAAAATTACAACTTCAAAAAACTCACCATGCCTCTTACTAAATACCTTGGACTGTCTACTTTTCAAAAAGGGGTCATTTAGGGGGTATTTGTACTTTCCTGACATTTCAGAGCCTCAAGAAATGAGATAGGCCGTCAATGCATCAGGTGTGCTCAGATGTGATCATTTTTCAATGATTTGCACCATAGCTTGTAGACTCTATAACTTTCAAAGAGACTAAATAATATCCACTAATTTGTGTTGTTTTTACCAAAGAGATGTAGCAGTATAAATTTTGGCCCAAATTTATGAACAAAAATGACTTATTTGCAAAATTTTATCATAGAAACTAAAAAAAAGTGTTGTTTTTTTTCAAAATTTTCGCTCTCTTTTCACTTATGTCGCAAAAAAAAAACCCAGTGGTGATTAAATACCACCAAAAGAAAGCTCTATTTGTATGAAAAAATTATAAAAATGTTGTTTGGGTACAGTGTTGCATGACTGAGTAATTGGCATTCAAAGTGTGAGAGCGCTAAAAGCTAAAAATTGGTCTGGGGAGGAAGGGTGTATAAATGCCCTGTATTGAAGTGGTTAATATTGACATCACAAATGAACAGTGGAAAAAAGCCATAATAATTAACATCACTGCATCGAAAAGCAACACATACTGGGAACTGTCGCAGAAAATTCACTTAGGTGGTACTACACACCATATATAATAGCCAAATTCAAAGGGCGCAATCTAACCACTGCTGGAGAGGATGTGGCCTGGTAGGGAAACTATCCCACGTGCTATGGTTGTGCCCAAGTATACGTAGCTTCTGGAGCTCAATCTTTAGACTGATTTAAAAACTGACAGGAATCATAACTAGACCTAACACCAGGATGGCCATTTTGAGCATAGATCTTAGAACTTTAAATTTGTGGTAGTGCATATTCTGCATGCAGCACGGCTGATTGTGCTGAGAAAGTGGAAGACAAGCCTCACTCCTAACCTAAGTGAGGTGATCCACCTCGTCTCTGAGTCATATGTCATGGAGCAAACAATGGCATACAAAGTAGCAACTCTACCTACATTTTTTGAGAACTGGCGCATCTGGAGAGAAACATACAAAGGGGCGGACTAACCATTCATGACAAAATTAAGATTCATTGCTATTAAACCGGGTGGCTGGATGACTGGATGTAGAAACATTGTTACTGATAGAGAGAGAGAGTTAGGCGCAAGAGTTTTCACTTCCTGTTTTGATTGTAATAGTACACATATGACTGCAACAGCTGTATATATGATGTAATATGTACAATGTGTATGACCTGTTATGTACTTTTTAAAATCAAATAAAAAAATAATTGAAATAAATTATTTTAACACTGTTGCTTTAAATTTAGTTTTTGATCACTTTTATTGCTGCCAATGTAAACTTCCTTTGTGACCTCAATCGTCACGTGACAGGTACTACATATATGTATATATATATATATATATATATATATATATATATATATATATATATATATATATATATATATATATATATATATATTGTGGTACTGTGGTACCCCACCAGCAGAAGGATGCAGGGTTCTCAACCAGGCAGGTTGAGGGGCTCCAGGGGAGTTGTTTATTTGGGAGGAAACTGGCTTTTCAGTTTCCTCATGGTTTCCAAAAATCCAGTTGGAGACCTGGAGCCCGGAGATTCCATAGTGTTATTAGTGGGACGGAATCTCCAATCCTGGGACCGGGTTTTGGGAACAGACAGAAGTCTGGCTGGATGATTGAACAGGTGGGTCCTGGGCTTATAACAGAGCCAAGACCAGGGTTCTGGGCTCCACCCTCCCGAGGAGTCCAGGCAAGCAAGGGAGACGCATGCATGTCTGCATGGTATAATCAGAGAGCCCAAAGCTGTGGGCAGAGCAACAAGGAACATAAAAAGAGGTACAGTGGTTGTACAAGATCTCTGTTATATGGCCAAGAGGGCTGAAGTGTAAAGCCTAACCGGCAGTACTGCTGAGGAGAGCCAGGTGGCTTGGTATTTTTTCTGTTTATTATTAAGTTGTTGCTGTGGAAAGCTGAAACCCCTGTGTGGGAAACCCTCCTGTTATTGGACTTGTTTTCTTTTACTTTTAATAAAAGTGGGCCAACAAGCCCTTAAATGGCATAACTGGCGTAGACTCTGCTCACTGGTGTGCTCTACACAGAGGCTAAATAACCCTCAAATATCACAAGTGGTGCTCGGATGCGGGCATAACTGAAGATCCTCGCATATACTCGCAGTGTGTGCAGCAGGTGGTGTACCTGGAAGGGAGAGGCCCCTTAAAGAGACAGTGCTCCTGTTGTTGCTCTGTGTGGTGGAGTGTCTGCAAATATGGAAAGTCCACCAGTGTTTTAATTCTGCAGTGGATTGGTGCCAGCGGCACCTGGCAGGAATGGACCCAAGCTAAAGTGGAAGGCAAGCCAAGCTTTGTTACAAAGAGAGAGCTGCCGGATGTCCATGCCTGGGAGAGGGGTGTTGTTGCCCCTGGCAATGCTGTTGTAGTTGAACCAGCAGCTGTTGCAAAAAGTGTGAAACTGACACAGCTTGATACAGGGTCCAGCGAAGTGAAACCTGGGTTATGTGATCAAAGGCTGGGACTGAGAATGGTTGCCCATAGCAACACAGAGGAGGCCAGTCGGGCTGACTGTGGACCATGGGGTACGCCTGCCAAGGGTCGTGGCAAGTGGCTTCCGGAGGAGCCAATACAGCATGTTCGAGAGATCCAGCAAAGTTCTGCTGGGAGAGTGCGATCTCCCATGCCAATGAGAGTGGAAGTTCTGCCTGGAGGGAGCAGCTACAGGGGAGATTCGGCTCAACGTCCCCACAAAGAGGCCTGGAATCGCCAAGAGAGAATCACTTTGGAAAAAAATCGCCCAATACCATGCCTGGAATGTGGCCAGCTGGGGCATGGCACGTTTTCTTGTTCCAGGTTGTGGAATACTACTGGTGATAGTACTACTGGGCAAAAGTGTTTTTCTGCAAGCCCTGGTTCCTTTTCAAATATGTTTGCAGTCACCCCTAGCAACAAGAAGGAGTTTCCTTTTGTGTCGGCAAGGGGTGCTAAACAGGGGGAGTTGGCCAGTAAAATTGCAGCAGAGGACTGGTTCTTGAGACGCCGTACTCAAATGAAGACGGTGACCCCAACTACTGCGGTGAGTAAGACTGTCACTGGTAAATACATGAAGGAGACTGGTTATGTGGCCGTGCACACTGGAGTGGAGGTGACCCCAAATGGGAGATCCACTGTCTGTGTGGAAAAGAACTTGCCTCGCTGCAGTGCCCTGTCCAGTGGGAAGGCAAGTGGTAAACTTGAATATGACAATGTGATGGGTAAAACTGCTAAAATTGTGTTGGCTAAAGTTGATGGTTCAGTTGCTAATGAGCTAATGCAACCCACTAGAGGTAAAAACATTGCTATGAATACGGTTAAAGATGTGCTATCTCCTCTAGCAATGGTTACGAAGGCCACAGAGGTGTCCCTAGAAACCCCCAGGGAGCTCTGTGTTTTGGAGCCGGAGGTTGCCTGGGACAGCTATGGTGCCACTCTGAGGGATAAGAGGGTACCTGAATCTGGCTATAACAGGATGTTAAATGCTAAAACTGAAATGTTTGAAAACACTCAGGGTGGAAATGGTTTAATGCAGTCTGGCAATGACAGATATGAAAGCGTTCATGCTTTTAATGAAGCGCCACCAGAGCAAGGTGGTCAGAGTGTGGTATTACAACAGTCTGGTTTGAACAATAATTACATGTGCAATGTGTCTGTTGCTGAGCCACTCTGTCCCTCTGGAAGAGCAGAGGTAACAGACTGGGACAGGTGGGCAAAAAACCTGTTGGCTTTGTTGGACAAGGCCTCTGTTAGTAAGAGTGTAGCAGACATGACTTCTGCGGTGCCAGATGAAGGACCTGCAGAGCAACATCTATGCAAGGGTGCACTTGCTACTGCAGATGTGGCTCATGAGATGGAAACGCCAAGTAAGGGCGGATGCACAGAAGAGGTCATGTCTGTGATCCACAAAGGGCATAATAATGTGGTAACGGTTGATGCCATGCCAAATGAGCTAGGGTTGGTGGAATGCCAGACGGCCCAGAAATAAATTAAGTGATTGTAGTCACAGGTCCAAATGTTTTATGTGATGGTGGTCAGGGGTCAGGACAGTTGCTGGCAAAGGATCTCATGTCAGTGGAGCTGGTGTATAGTGAAGCGGCTGTAGACGACCACTCCGCTGGGTGCAGTTCCTCTCCAGACACTGCCCTGTCGGACATGGGGAAAATGAAATATAACAAATGCATTTATATTTTTGACCATGATGAAAAATGCAGTGCATTGGCAATTTTTGATGGTTTGGTTACCATGGGTGACAATAAAAATAATGGGGACGCACAGCGAGACATTGTCTGTGACCCACAAAACTGAGGTGGACATGGAGTGTCCAAGTGACATTGTCGCTAGTAATAATCTGGAGCAGTTCATTGATGCTGAGCCTGAAAATTTGCGTATGAGTCCAGCACCTGGCAGCGCTCTGGTGGAGCACCAGGCTGTGGTTACCTCTAGCTGGGAGTATGTTCGTTTTAAAGTTGCAACTTCTCAAGTCTCAGCGAATGAATCTGTCTGCATCCCGAGTGTCATGAAAGTCCCCAGGAAGTACTTGGGTCTGGAGTCAATGGTCTGGTTTATAACCAAAGCATTAAAAGAAATGCTTGAACTTTGGGATGTACAGCCAGTCTATACTAGTGTGTCTCCTCCACAGTCTGATGGTCTGGTACTGCGGAGTACCACTAGGTGGCACACTGAATGGCAGGCTGTACAGAACAAAGAACTGGACAGGAATGGTTTATTCCTGAATTTGTTACTTTTCATAAAAGTTGCCACTGTGTATGCTGCTGGATTACGTCCAGAAGAAATAGTATTTGAGAGAGACTTTAGAGAAATAGAAAATAAGCCTAAAATGTCTGTGGTTTCACCTCCTAACAACCAGATGGGAAGCATTTCTGTTGCTATGGTCCAGGGTGGTGCTGGTCAGTTGTCGGTGAAGGGCGCGTATACTGCACCAGTGGAAAAACCTCATGAGATGGAAGGGTCAATTGTAGACCAGAAAACAGCGGAAATCCTGATCGGGGCTCAGATTGAGGTGGCTAAAGGAACTGGGGTCCCCAGTCCCATAGTAGGTTCATGGTACAAACCTGATAAGGTTCCTGAGACAGGAAAATGGATAAGAAGTGCAATAAAAGTTGTATGTGGCTGAGGCCGCGTACACACGGGCGGATTGTCTGCCCAACTAAGTTCGTCAGACAATCCGACAGACAGTCCGTCCTACTTTTGAATGAACGGACTTGACCACACACGACGAACAGACAGTCCGCTGAAAGCTTGCACGATGACGTGTACGGCACGTACGACGGGACTAGAAATTCGTCGTCCAATACACTGCAATGCAACCTTCGGCCGTGTAAATCCTTTCTGAGCATGCGCCATACTTAGTCCGTCCAACTTGCCTACTCACGAGCGGACTGTCCGCTGAAACCAAGTTTGGACGGACTGTATTACGGAAATTCCGAAAGACTTAGTCCGCCAGACTGTCCGCTGAAAAAGTCCGCTGAAGCCCACACACGAGCGGATTGTCCGCTGAAACACGTTTCAGCGGACTAAGTTGGCCAGACAATCCGCCCGTGTGTACGCGGCCTCAGGCTGTGTTGGCAAAGGTCAGGTGATAGGACAGCTGCCTGCAGAATGGGGGACACCTGAGGAGGTGGAATCTGGTGAGGTCCCCATAGGTGATGGTCACCCTCTGATGTGTGTGCCTTCTACAGACACTGCCCTAAGAAACCCTGGAAAAACTATTGATGACATTTGCAACAGTGAGAGGTGTAATGTTGGTTTAAATATGTCGGTCAATGATGAACCAAATTTGTTGAAGGTATATGGTAATGTGGTGTCCAAAGGTGTTGGGAAACCTGGGAACCTGAAGCGTGGAGGCAGAAGGGTTGGAAGAAAGACCAGCAGTAACCCGTTAAAATTTCAGGAGAGGAAGTGCTTATGGAAATGCACTCGGAAGAAAAGTTGGGAAGGTCGCATCAAAGCTCATTGCAGAGTGACAGTAAGGCTTAGAGGGAGACACCAAAGGAGGCATTGGGTAGAGTTTCCCATTAGGAGAAGCGAGGTTGGACTCCTGTAAATGGTATCTGGCACAGAGGTGCCAAAAGTAACTTGTGTGTTCTGCCCTCTGGGTCAAAACAGGGGGGGGGGATATCTGGTAGTATGGTACCCCACCAGCAGAAGGATGCAGGGTTCTCAACCAGGCAGGTTGAGGGGCTCCAGGGGAGTTGTTTATTTGGGAGGAAACTGGCTTTTCAGTTTCCTCATGGTTTCCAAAAATCCAGTTGGGGACCTGGAGCCTGGAAATTCCATAGTGTTATGGGTGGGACGGAATCTCCAATCCTGGGACCGGGTTTTGGGAACAGCCGGAAGTCTGGCTGGATGATTGAACAGGTGGGTCCTGGGCTTATAACAGAGCCAAGACCAGGGTTCTGGGCTCCACCCTCCCGAGGAGTCCAGGCAAGCAAGGGAGACGCATGGTATAATCAGAGGGCCCAAAGCTGTGGGCTGAGCAACAAGGAACATAAAAAGAGGTACAGTGGTTGTACGAGATCTCTGTTATATGGCCAAGAGGGCTGAAGTGTAAAGCCTAACTGACAGTACTGCTGAGGAGAGCCAGGTGGCTTGGTATTTTTTCTGTTTATTATTACGTTGTTGCTGTGGAAAGCTGAAACCCCTGTGTAGGAAACCCTCCTGTTAATGGACTTGTTTTCTTTTACTTTTAATAAAAGTGGGCCAACAAGCCCTTAAATGGCATAACTGGCGTGGACTCTGCTCACTGGTGTGCTCTACACAGAGGCTAAATAACCCCCAAATATCACAAAATAAATATATATATATATATATTGTACAGCATCTCACAAAAGTGAGTACACCCCTCACATTTTTGTAAATATTTTATTATACCTTTTCATGTGACAACACTGAAGAAATTACACTTTGCTACAATGTAAAGTAGTGTGTCTACAGCTTGTATAATAGTGTAAATTTGCTGTTCCCTCAAAATGGCTCAACACACAGCCATTAATGTCTAAACTGCTGGCAAGTAAAAAGTGCGTATACCCCTAAGTGAAAATGTCCAAATTGAGCCCAATAAGCAATTTTCCCTCCCTGGTGTCATGTGACTCATTGGTGTTACAAGGTCTCAGGTATGAATGGGGAGCAGGTGTGTTACATTTGGTGTTATCGCTCTCACTCTCTCATACTGGTCACTGGAAGTTCAACATGGCACCTCATGGCAATGAACTCTGAAGATCTGAAACAAAGAATAGTTGCTCCACATAAAGATGGCCTAGGCTTTAAGAAGATTGCCAAGATCCTAAAACTGAGCTGCTGCATGGTGGCCAAGACAATACAGTGGTTTAACAGGACAGGTTCCACTCAGAAAAGGCCTCGCCATGGTGGACCAAAGAGGTTGAGTGTACATGCTCAGCGTCATATCCAGATGTTGTCTATGGTAAATAGACACATGAGTGCTGCCAGCATTGCTGCAGAGGTTGAAGGGGTCGGGGGTCAGCCTGTCAGTGCTCAGACCATACGCCACACACTGTATCAAATTGGTCATGGCTGTTGTCCCAGAAGGAAGACTATTCTAAAGATGATGTACAAGAAGCCCCGCAAGCAATTTGCTGAAGACAAGCAGACTAAGGACATGGATTACTGAAACCATGTCCTGTGATCTGATGAGACCAAGATAAACGTATTTGATTCAGATGGTGTCAACCGAGTGTGGCGGCAACCAGGTGAGGATTACAAAGACAAGTGTGTCTTGCCTACAGTCAAGCATGGTGGTGGGAGTGCCATGGTCTGGGGCTGCATGAGTGCTGCCGGCACTGGAGAGCTACAAGGAGAGGAACAATGAATGCCAATATGTACTGAGAAGCAGAGCATGATCTCCTCCCTTTGGAGACTCAGCCGCAGGGCCTCAAACCCAGAAGTGTGGCCCCTAGAGACTAATTTTGGAATCTTGGGAATCGGATGGTTGAGGAGTGCGATAGTAGGGTCTTGGTTAACCGCAATCCCAGTGGTCTTGCAGAGTAAATAGAAAATTTTATTCCACTAGCCCCCGATTCTAGGACATTCCCACAAGGTGTGGAGGAGTGTGCCCAATGCCGCGTACACACGATCAAACAATCGGGTGGAAAAGTCCGGCAAACTCAAGTCCGCCGGACAATCCCACCGTGTGTAGCTTCCGGCATACTTTTTTGACCCGAAAGTACGGCGGACTTAGAAACTAGTTTTGCACTCCAATCTTCCCGCTGGACTCGCATTTCGGCGGACAATACGGCCGTGTGTATGCCAGTCCGCCGTACTTTTGAAATGAACGGACCTTTCCCGCCCAGAGAAAAGTCCGCTCATTTCGAGCGGGTCTCCAGGTAGGCGGGGCCCGTGAAGGTGACGTCGCTGGCCCCGCCACCTGGTATGGACTTAAAGGGGAACCCCAACCCCGAAAAAAAATCGTCGTGGTCCACATCAGACCCTTGTCCGAGCACGCTACCCGGCCGGCCAGGAAAGGGGGGGATGAGCGAGTGCCCCCCCTCAGAGCCGTACCAGGCCATGTGCCCTCAACATGGGGGGTGCCTTGGGGAAGGGGGGGCCGTGCGGCCCCCCCCACCCCAAAGCACCTTGTCCCCACGTTGATGAGGACAAGGGCCTCTTCCCGACAACCCTGGCCGTTGGTTGTTGGAGTCTGCGGGCGGGGGGCTTATCGGAATCCGGGAGCCCCCTTTAATATGGGGGCCCCGGATACCGGCCCCCCACCCTATGTGAATGAGTATGGGGTACAATGTACCCCTACCCATTCACCTGTAATATAAAGTACAAAAAAAACACAACACACAAGATAAAATAGTTTATTGCACAGCTCCGGGGGTCTTCCGTCTTCAGGGGGTCTTCTCGCCTGTAAAAGAGCTATAAGAAGGCGCGGTCGCCCGGCAGAAGAACCGAAGAGGGGGACAAGACCCCCGAAGTCGGAAGAAGAGGCCGCGACGAGGAAGAAAGCCGGGCTCCTCCACTAGCAAAAGAGCTAGAAGAAGATAGCAGAGGAGTCAGGCGAGAAGACCCCCGAAGACGGAAGACCCCCGGAGCTGTGCAATAAACTATTTTATCTTGTGTGTTGTGTTTTTTTTTGCACTCTATATTACAGGTGAATGGGTAGGGGTACATTGTACCCCATACTCATTCACATAGGATGGGGGCCGGTATCCGGGGGCCCCCTTACTAAAGGGGGCTCCCGGATTCCGATAAGCCCCCCACCCGCAGACCCCAACAACCAACGGCCAGGGTTGTCGGGAAGAGGCCCTTGTCCTCATCAACATGGGGACAAGGTGCTTTGGGGTGGGGGAGTGCTCGGCCCCCCCTTCCCCAAGGCACCCCCCATGTTGAGGGCACGTGGCCTGTTACGGCTCGGGGGGGGCGCTCGCTCGTCCCCCCCTTTCCTGGCCGGCCGGGTAGCGTGCTCGGACAAGGGTCTGATGTGGACCTGGGGGGACCCCCACGCCGATTTTTTTTCGGCGTTGGGGTTCCCCTTTAAGTCCATACCAGGTGGCGGGGCCAGCGATGTCTCCTTCGCGGGCCCCGCCTACCTGGAGACGCACTCGAAATGAGCGGACTTTCCTCCGGGTGAGTGGGCGAGTCCGTTCATTTCAAAAGTAGGGCGGATAATACGGCGGACTTAGTACGCCGTATTAGTCTGCTGAAAAAGTGCCGTGTGTGGGCAAGTAGCTCGTTCGGAAAGTCCGACGGACAGTCTGGCGGGAAGTCCGCCAGACTAAGTCCGTCGGATAGTCGGTTACGTGTGTACGCGGCATAAGTGATCGCAGCCTCTGAAGCAGAGGGGGGAAGACTGAGGATAATATTTAGCGAGGTGGGTGGGAACCAGGTACCAGCGGGACACGACCTTGACGTTGGCTTCCTTTAAGGAATTGTTGAGAATGCCTTTAAATGATCGGGCTAAGTTACAGTGCCATTGGGCTAAATTACAGAAGATGAAAGAAGAAGTGCAAAGAAGAAGAATTTAATAAAGGACTTGTCAAAAACTGTCTTTTGTCTTTTTTAACCTTTTTGTCACTTTTTTTGTGAAATGGTAGGGGTACAAATGTACCCCATTACCAATTCACACGGGGGGGTGGGATCTGGGGGTCCGCAGACCCCCACAACCACCGGGCAAGGGTTGTGGGGATGAGGCCCTTCTCCCCATCAACATGGGGAAAAGGTGCTTTGAGGGGCTACCTCAAAGCGCCCTCCTAATGTTGAGGGCATGTGTCCTGGTACGGTTCAGGAGGGGGGGGTGCGCTCTCTCATTCCCCCTCTTTTCCTGCAGCCTGCCAGGTTACGTGCTCAGATAAGTGTCTGGTATGGATTTTTTGGGCGGACCCCACGACCATTTTTTTTTACATTTTGGTGCAGGGTTCCCTTTAAAATCCATACCAGACCTTAAGGGTCTGGTATAGATTTTGAGGGGGACCCCCACGCCATTTTTTTTTTTTACATTTTGGCGCGGGGTTCCCCTAAATATCTATACCAGACCTGATGGGCCTGGTATGGAATTTAGGGGGACCCCCACGCATTTTTATTTTTTTATTTTATTTTGGTTTGGGGTTCCCGTGTGAGGAAATCCCCATGCCAATTTTATCAATAAACTTTTATGTGTATTGCGGACCGGCAATTCATTATAGCCGCGAGTATTTTTAAATGATTTTTTTTTTCCTTTAGAAATGTAATTTTGCTGTCAGACTGTTCTAAACATGGGAAACATGCGGCCCTTTACATGTATATTATAGCCTCCCCCAGGTACGAAATTTAAAGGAATATTACACTTTTATTGTTTCACTTTAATAATTATTAAAATCACTGCTCCCCCAAAAATGGCCATTTTTAAAACTTTTTTTTTGCATTGATACATGTCCCCTCGGGCAGGACCCGGGTCCCCAAACACTTTTTATGACAATACCATGCATATAAGCCTTTAAAATTAGCACTCTTGATTATTCATGTTAGTGTCCCATAGGCTTTAACAATGTTTGCATGTTTGAACAATTTTTTAGCATGTTCTGGTGCGAACCAAACGGGGGGGGGGGGTTCCGGGGTGGTGTTTGGCTCATCCCTAATTGTTAGTCGCTGTGGAACCTAAGGGCTTAATCCCCTGCATTGTGTAAAAAGGCTGTCCCCTAACAATTTCTTGATAACACAGAGCTTATGGAGTCAGGCTGCATGTGCTCAGTTTGGTGTGTATTGCTAGAAAGGTATTTAATTTGCTTGGGAGAGTGCATGTGATCAGCACAGGGCCAATTAGCACTGTCCAGACAGAGGGTCAGGGGTCTTGCAGTCTCATAGAACAGTCAGAAAACTCCTCCTAAAAGCTTTAACTAGTGCTTGGCTGGACACTTATAGAAGTCTCAAGACTGCTATCAGTGCTGATGAGAAAAGGTATTTACTAAACTAATCACATTTTCATGTTCTGTTTACTGAGGGAGACCAGATATAGTGAATGCGGTGTCCTGGGTTTAGTAACAGGTTTTTAGTTGTAAAAAGTTGGAGTTTTACTTTAAACAATAGCAATATCCTTTAACATTTTTCTACATAGCATTTTATTGATGTATTTTGTTTTAGATAATGAGTGTTCTCATTATGATTCTGTATCCACAGCTTGACTATGATTGCATATTTGATTATGTTTCACATTTGCTGTGATTCATTTATTTTTCCATTTCACTGTGTTCTTTGTCTTACCTGATTATGTCTCATGTATGCTAGGACACTTTGAAATCATAGTGGACAAAAACAGCCTTAATAATATCTCTTTAATTAAAACCGATAATACTGGTGATGAACTAACACTTCAAGGTGAATTATTTTGAGGTGTGGAAATAAACAAATAACATTAGGATTATTTAAATGCTGGACGTTGCATTATCGCTACATTATAACTGTAAATATTATCACATTTTGTCTCCTCGCTATGCTAGTTGCTAGTGCCACTTTCTAGCTCACACATGCTTTACAGTCTCTGTATGCTTCTACATTTAAGGTAGATCAAAACCCAATAACTAACAATCTCATTTAAGTTGTTACATGCTTACAAACTTACCAGAGTGCTTTCTTTTAAAATGCACACAATACCTGGTGATCCTGCCATGAAAGTCATCATTAAGTAATTGTATTCTTAGATTGAGATTCTTAGTGTTCCAGTTTTAGTAAATCTTCTACAAAGTGCTCAGTTGGTTCCCACTATGGAAGGGTTTTGCTAATGAGGCGCCCCCCCACCCCTTACAGAATACGTTTATTCAGACGAAACGTACGTCAGCAGGGCAGGAAATAGTGTTGATGTCAGTATGCTTGTGAGATCGCTAGGAAGGTGTATTTCCAAATGCCTGTGATTACAATTTATTAGTATTTTTTAATAAATTGACCATTTTTAATTTGGATGCCGCACAATGAGTTTTCCTTTTATCATATGATTAATGGTTGGATCGCCTTCTGTGGATATTCTGTGAATATTACTGTGACAGACCTAGCTGGGACAGAGGCTCTTAGAGGGGACTGAATGCCAGCCTCTTGATGACCGATTATAGGCCCTGGCATTTGGGGGAAAGGTGCTCTTTGTGAGCTGTATGTCTGGGGACCCCTGAGGTGGTTTTACTTGGATCCAGGTCCATGTCCCCCCCAAGACACACAGACTCTGGATATGTATATGCCATGTTAGCAACAGACGGAATCACACTGTTGGGTCACAAACTCTTAGATGCTCCAGAACATAGGAAGCGGTATACTGACGGAAACACTCAAGCGGAGTGTGGGGGAAGTTCTGTCACAATTACCTGTGGCTTATTTTCATCAATGGTTCCGCACGAGGAGGCCTGATAAACTAAGATGACCTGCACCTAATGTGAGGGGTATTAAAAGCTCAAAGATGTGAATATAGACCTTGATAGGCCTTTGGATCTGGTAAGAAGATATTTTTGCCTCATCTATCTAAGTACTGGGTGTTGCACGGAATTCAGGGATTTTGCACATTATCACTTTATGGACTTTGGTTTTTCATATTTTATATGATATAATTTGTATAATATATGTTGTATTTTATTTAATTCATTCTGATGTTTATTCACATTTTCAATTGATTTTTATAAGACAGCGCAACACGTTTTTTTATTATGTTTCTGGATGTTGCTGTGTACAATGTTGTGATTGCAGCTGTCAATTTCATCATATAATTTACTCAATTCACATACACACTAAGCACATTATTTTATATGATATATTTGTATAATATATGGTGTATTTTATTTAATTCATTCTGCTGTTTGCTCACATTTTCAATAGATTTTCATAAGACAGCGCAACGCGGTTTGTTATGGTGTTTCTGGTCGTTGCTGTGTACAATGTTGTGAGTGCTGCTGTCAATTTAATCATATAATTTATTCAATTCACATACACACTAAGTGCATTATTTTTGCAACTTTGCTGTTATAATTTTTAACCTGTCAAATGTACACATAGTGCAGGCTACAATGTACAAGTAAATCAGTGAACAACAATGATTTATAGCCAATCCTGAAATGAGTACATGTAACCTGCAAGCGTCTGAAAAGAACTGAAGGAGATTAACAGTACCAAAGTGGAAAAAGGATGAAAAAAGATAGTATTTTCTAAATACAAAAAAAATAATAATTATGGTGTTTATTGGTGATGATCAGAACTGCCTTAAGTTTGGTTCGGTGAACTTCAAAGATGTTAGGATGCTGAACCTAATCCCCACTGAGCTCAATAGGTGCCAAATCTGTCAAGTTAATGCCAATTTTTTTGTGCTAATAGGCAAGATGGCATTAAAAAATATCACAAGGAGAGGATGAGACTGAGCACTGCTCAGGAAACATACTGGATTCCAATGCAAAGAAAAACATTTACGCTTCTTTTTTTAAAGGTTTTTATTGCCAGATGTACACAATTACAGAACAAAAGAACATGTAAATAGGTTACAGACATAGATGTAAAAATAAATCACAACATTACCATCCCTATTCCATTACCATACACTAAGTCGTAATTAGGGATGAGCTTCGAGTTCGAGTCGAACTCATGTTCGACTCGAACATTGCCTGTTCGCCTGTTCACCGAACAGCGAACAATTTGGAGTTTTTGCGGCAAATTCGAAAAGCCGTGGAACACCCTGTACAAGTCTATGGGAGAAATCTAAAGTGCTAATTTTAAAGGCTTATATGCAAGTTATTATCATAAAAAGTATTTGGGGACCTGGGTCCTGCCCCAGAGGACATGTATCAATGCAAATTTTTTTTTTTAAAACTGCAGTTTTTTTTTCGGAGCAGTGATTTTAATAATGCTTAAAGTGAAACAATAAAAGTGTAATATTCCTTTACATTTTGTACCTAGGGGGTGTGTATAGTATGCCTGTAAAGGGGCGCATGTTTCCTGCTCTTAGAACTGTCGCTGCACAAGTGTCATTTCTGCAGGAAAAAAAATCATTTAAAATCACTTGAGACTATAATGAATTGTCGGCTCCCCATAATACAGAGAACAGTCATTGAAAGTCATTGATTAAAAAAAAACAAAAAAGCGTGGGGTTCCCCCAAATTCAATTACCAGGCCCTTCAGGTCTGGTATGGATATTAAGGGGAACCTCTCATCAAATTTAAAAAACAAAATGACGTGGGGTTCCCCCCAAATATCCATAACGGACCCTTCAGGTCTGGTATAGATATTTAAAAAAAAAAATGGCATGAAATTCCCCCTAAAAATCCATACCAGACCCTTTATATGAGCACGCAACCTGGCAGGAAAAGAGGGGGGATGAGAGAGCACCCCCCCTCCTGAACCGTACCAGGCCACATACCCTCAACATTAGAAGGATACTTTGGGGTACCCCCAAAGCACCTTGTCCCCATGTTGATGAGGACAAGGGCCTCATCCCCACAACCCTGGCCGGTGGTTGTGGGGGTCTGCAGGTGGGGGGCTTATCAGAATATGGATGCCCCCTTTAACAAGGGGACCCCCAGATTCGGGGATCCCCCCTGTTTGAAATGGTAAGGGGGTACAAAAGTTTATAAAAAAAAAAAAAAAAAAGATTCCAGCGGTGGTAATCCACTCTTGCTATCCAGCAACAGATGATCATCTCTCCGGGGTCAAGCGATGGGTGATCTGATCCAGCGATGGGTGATCTCTCCCTCCAGCGCAGCGCATCCATCCTCTGTCTCCACCGGAGACACTGCGGGAATCCCGGTAGCCTGACATTTCTTATCTGAGGAGGGCGGAAACCTGCGTTACATCAGAGGGGGCAGGGTCACCCTTACATCACTGGCGAAGCCCGGGTTTCCCCTTGCATCAGAAGGGGCGGAGTCAGGCGGCGGATGGCCCCGTCCTCCTCAGATAAGAAGTTTCAGGCTGCTGGGATTCCTGCAGTGTCTCCGGTGGAGACAGAGGATGGATGCACTGCACTGGAGGGAGAGGTCACGCATCGCTGGATCAGATCAGCCATCCCTGGACCCCGGAGAGATGATCATCCGTCGCTGGATAGCAAGAGTATATTTAATAAAGGACTTTTCCCAATGGCGTGTGTGTGTCTTTTTTTTAAAAAAATGTACACTTTCTTTGTGAAATGGTAGGGGTACTTTTGTACCCTGTAATATTGGGGGTTGTTTAACTCAAGTGTAGCACCCGCTAGCGAGACCAATCCACACCAGAAACTCAATTTTAGGGCTTTTTGACCCACTTTTATTTAAAAAAAGAAAATGTCCATCAATAATTCCCACGCAGGGGTTTCAATTTCACCGCAGTGATAAACAAAAAAATACCAAGCCATCTGGCTCTACGGTCAGCAGTACTGCCGTTTAGGCTTTACCCTTCAGCCCTCTTGGCCATATAACAGAGATCACGGACCAGGACTGTACCTCTCTTAATCTCCCTACTGCTCAGCCCACAGCTTTGGGCCCTCTGACTACACCATGCAGATATGCATGCTTCTCCCTTGCTTGCCTGGACTCCTCGGGAGGGTGGAGCCACGAACCATGGTCAGGTGTCTAGAAATAGACCAACACACACCTGACCAATCAGTGTGCTGGTGAATCCCAAAATCTGGACTGGGGATTTCATCCCACCCGGATCACTACGAAATCCCCAGACTCCAGATCCCAAAACAGAATTTAGTAAATAATGAGGAAACTGAAAAGTCAGTTTCCTCCCAATGTTGCACGCTCCCTGGAGCCCCTCAACCCACCTGGTTGAAAATGCTGGGTCCATACACTGGTGGGGTACCACACTACCACATATCCCCCCCCTTGTTTCGACCCAGAGGGAGAAACACCTGCACCCACCATAGCAGTTGGGACACCTCTGTGCTGGCCATCGGCCACGTAGGCCCAACCCTTTTTTCGGGTGTGCTTCCAGGCACGCCCTACCCTGGATTGCAACGGGGTCCTACAGTTCTGTATCCTCAGCCTACTCCCTCTGCCCTTGGGATTCCTGAGCTAACATTTATTTTCTGGGGGCCCACCACCTTTCCTGCTACTTCCTTTCAACTCAGTTTCCAGATTCCGTAGGGAACCTGCTTCAGACACTACACCTGATGAGGAACTACCTTTTCCCTCACTGGTACCTGTTTTCCCCATCACAAAAGGTCTCTTGGGTTTACCAACTCCTTTGCCTTTACCCTTGACCACCAACTCCCCAGAGCTCAACATCAGTGTACCACACCCATTTTCCAAGAAATTATTCATGTTCATATCAAGGCCATTATTTACACTAACATTCAGTAATACACCACCATTTCTCCAATTACCAATACTGTCAGTTCTTTCTTGCTCTGGATTTGTTAGGGCCAGGCCCAAGGAGGGACAACACACAGGTGAGCAGCTATCCCCTATGGGATCTTCACAAGACTTCACTTCACCTGTTGTCCAAATCGCTGTGGGCAATTGTCCTAACAATTGACATTGAACAACGCATGACCCATTTCCAGCAGTACCAATCTCTGCCAGCTCACACTTTTCCATGTCACAATTTTTGTTCCTCTCCATACTATATTTGAGAGCGTCTCTGGGTACCCAGACTTGTACCTCTCTGCAGGTGACAGACAGAATCTCTGCATTTGCCATGTCCATATCTGGCCCTTCCTTCTTACGAGGTCTAGCGGGTGAGGCAGTATCCACACCATTTACTATACCCTGCTCAGCCGCACCTCAGGCTGCACTAGCAGACATGTCTATTACTGCATGAAGCGGAGACACCTCTGATGTCTACAGCAGCCCCTTAGAGCGCCTTCCGTACTGAACTGTATCCAGAAGCACTCTCACAGGGAGCTGTGAGATCACTTTCCAGATTAAGCACCATACCACCCAATTTATTACCGTGTCACCTTGACACTTGACATTTAGCGGCTGGGTTGCGAGCACCACATCTGCCATGCATTTGCCCTGATCTGGTCCTTCCGACCGGAGGGAAACATCCCTTCAGTGACCAACACACCCTCAACCATCAGTCGCTCTGCAACCTCCCTGTCTGGCATAGCAGTTGTTGCATTCACACCCCTGTCGCCCAACATAGCCTTGTCTAACATGGCTAGTAATTGTTTGGCCCAACTGTCCCAATCCATTGTGCTTCCATAATGAGGACTCAGCAGTACCTCATCTGCTTTAGGAGGCACCTGGGATTCTGCAGCACAATCAGTACCTTTGTCAGTTCTATATAAATCACATTTTGACAACATGCTTTTACTCTTTGCTAATGCTTCATCAAACAAGGCAGGCTGCAATACACCATCACCACCTTGCTTCAAGGGTGCAAGCACACTCAGCTGTGTACCTTCAGCTTTGGCCAGTGGACTTAACCCCTTACCAACTAGGTTACACATATGGTAAACAGGCTGCTCACACAAACTATCACTGCATGGTGTAGACCCAGTCTGTTCCACCAGAGCAAATTCCGTGCTGTCCTGGAAAATCTCTGGCTCAAACGCATGGAGAGCCCCTGAGACTTCCATAGACAACCCTGTGGCTCTGCGTCTGGTTGCCAAGGGAGACATCACTCTTTCCTCATTACTTTTGAACAAATCAGAATAAGTACATTTATCATCAGCAATACCTTTACCATCAGCATTCATAGACAAAGCAGTGTTATAAGCTTTAACAGGCTGTTTTTGGTCAGTACACTCAGCACCCCGTGTACCGCTCAGCACACCACCCTTCCTCTCCAAAGGCATTATTTTGGCCATTAAGGCGGCTTCACAGTTGTCCTGAGAAACCACGTGCCTCACCACTGCGGGCTCCTGGTAGGTTTCCCTGGGCATCTCTGTAGCACCAGTCACTAGGGAACCTGGCACACAAACTGTATTGGTCACCCCTAGGTTACCACTTCCAGCACTCTGGTGGATTACACCAGGCCCATACAGAGTCCAGTCTTTTTGAGTTCTTAATTCAATCTTATTTTTATTGAGATATAGAAGCAAGATAGGAGGGGAAAAAAAATACAGAATATTACAACATATTCGTTTTACATTGTTACATAAACATAAAAAAAGAAACCACAAAGAAATCCACTCTACTACAGTGGTGTCGAACTATCACGGGGTTAAAGTGTTTGTTTTGAGCTTCAATTTAGGTAGTATGGTGAGAGAGCCTGTAGTCCTACCATGATTAGTCTAAGTTAAAGTGGGTGTGTGTGCACCACTATCCTCTCAGCGGGTGATGCCCACTCATTACAGGTAGACTAGGGCTATTGTGCTCATTCTGGCAACGTTCACTCTGGAGGGGAAGCTCTGTATGTGCAACCATGCTGGTCTAATGAGAAGGGCATCTGTACCAGCGGGTCAACAGCTTGAACCCCTTTTCTTGAGAATTGGAGGCTATGTACATTTTGTGGGTCAGTATGAAGCACTTTTGCCAGTCTACAGGCAAGATGGAGTGGCCCAGGTCTTCCTCCCATGCCTGTGTGTATGGGGGAAGGTCAGGATTGTAAGCCACATGTAAGAGGGAATATAATTGAGAGACTACATGTGTAGGAGGGGTGGCCTGGAGCAGCATGCCCTACAAGTCTGTTAAGTCAGCGAGTACATTAGGTAACGATGGGAAAGTGCGAATGAAGGAAATCACCTGTTGTCTCTGCAGCCAGTGCGTAGAGGCATGAGAAGATGGGTCAGAGGGAACGTCATGAGTCAGAGAGGGGTCTGAACGTAAGACTTGGGCAAGTCGCCTGTGGTCCTCCTTACACCAAGGTCCGAAACTCGCTCCCTGTAGGGCCGGTGGAAAAGCCGGAGTTCCAAACAGTGGAGCCATGGGTCCCTGCATGGAAGATACGGTCTTGGAGGAATTCATTCGGGTCCAGATTTGTATGGTTTGTCGGGTGAGGTCGCTCAGTGGTACCTCTCCTTTCAGGAATTCAGTAGGTGTCCACGGCAATGCACAGAGATCTATTGGGTTAATATGGCTCTCTATCTGTACCCATAATTTGGAGGAGGAATGATGGAACCAGTTAAGTATACGCGTGAGCACAGCTGCTCTATAATATAAGGAGGCATCCGGGGCTCCTGCTCCGCCACGAATCTTGGGGAGTGATAAGGTCTCGTAGCGTATCCGGGGACGAGCCCCTCCCCAAATAAAGGAGGAGAATAGTTGGCAGAGCTTCCTGAAAAACCAGGAGGGTATGGAAATGGGAATTGTTTGGAACAAATAGAGAAACCGAGGGTTTACGTCCATTTTTAGGGCATTTACTCTGCCTAGCCAGGATAGGCATTTCTTTGGATAGTTTGAGAGATCCGTCTTGGTTCTAAGCAGCAGGGGTGCATAATTCAAAGAGAATAGATGGGACCTTTCCATGGGTATTTGGATTCCGAGGTAGCGGATGGAGGTAGAGCCTGTTTTAAATGGGTACCTAGCGGATATCTGGCGGAGGACCTCTTGGGACAGTGAGATGTTCAGGATTTCTGATTTAGTATGGTTTACTTTGAAATTGCTCAGTATGCCAAACCTCGTGAATTCCTGCATTATATGTGGTAAAGATAGGTGGGGTTGGGTTACAAACAATAGCAAGTCATCCGCGAAGAGCGCCAGCTTAGAATGAGTGGGGCCTATCGATACACCTGAGATGTTGGGGTTATTGCGTAAGGCTATTGCTAGGTGTTCCATGACAAGGACATATAGAAGGGGAGATAAAGGACAGCCCTGTCGTGTCCCATTTTTAATGGCAAATGTAGGTGACAGTGAACCATTTACCCGAATTCTAGCGGAAGGGGAGGAGTAAAGGGCCATAATTCGGGATAGCATTTTGGGACCCAGGCCTATCTGTTGCAGAGACATCCGAAGGAATTGCCAGTCAACCTGGTCGAATGCCTTTTCTGCGTCGACCGTCAAAAGGCATAGAGGGATTTTGTGGGTGCGGGCATAGTCGGTAAGAAGCAGGGTTTTCAGGGTGTTATCCCTTGCCTCGCGGCCACTTACAAAACCCACCTGGTCCAGATGTATAAGGCGGGGGAGTAGCGGTTGCATTCTAGTAGCTAATATTTTGGCATATATTTTCAGATCCACTCCAATTAATGATATGGGCCTATAATTTGCACACAAGGTAGGGTCTTTGTCTGGTTTGGGGATAATGGCGATGTGGGCTTCAAGCGTTTGTGGAGGAAACGCTGAGCCTTCTGATAGAGAGTTAAACACCTTAGCCATAAAGGGGGTCAGTAGAGGAGCAAATGTTTTGTAGAATTTAGGGGTAAAACCGTCGGGTCCTGGGCTTTTACCGGAAGGAGTGGCCGCTATTGCTCCCACTACCTCGTCTGCTGTGATTACTTTCCTTAGCTCTTCTGCAGTATCGCCATCTAATATAGGAAGCTCCGTTTCCTTGATATAGGGCTGTCCATCGGGCGCAGGAGTGTGGGATGGGCTAGATGGGATACCGGTCGGTAGGTTGTACAGTGTTTGATAGAAATCTCTGAATGTTTGTGATATCTTGGAGGGCTCATTAAGCATTTCTCCAGAAGGGGCCCGAATATGAGGTATAAATGTGGAAGGCGTGCTTGGATGGAGGGTGCGGGCCAACGGCCTACCACATTTATCTCGAAATCGGTACTGATGTAAAGCAAGTCTGTCCGCATAAGTACGAGCTGAGGCCACGTCTAGGTCCCTGAGTTGGGATTGGGCCAATGAGACCTCTGTCAAAGTCACCAGCGTAGGGGCTCGTTTATGCTGGGTCTCAAGGTCCCGAAGCTTTTGTGTTGCTGAGGTTATTGCAGCTGAATGAGTCTTTTTCAAGCGGGTTCCCACCTGAATGAAGAGGCCTCGCAGAACAGCTTTAAGCGCCTCCCATTGGAAGGGTATTGAGGTGGTGTCTGTGGCATGATCTAGCAAGAAATTAGAGATCGTTTCCGAGACCTTGTGGGAACACACAGGGTTCGTGAGGAGGGAATCATTCAGCCTCCATGTCCATTCCCTCACCGGTGTGGAAGGGATAGATAATGTCAGATATATAGGCGAGTGGTCAGACCAGACCATTGAGTCTATGTCACATTCAGGTGACCAATCTAAGCAGCTATGGTCAAGAAGGAAGTAGTCGATACGACTATAGGAGTGATGGACCTGTGAGAAATGGGTATAATTCCGATTTGTTGGAAACAGAACCCGCCAGATGTCGATTAGACGGAGGTCGTATATAGCCCGTTTAAAAGCCCTCAACTTAGTAAAGGAGATGGATGAGCGAGAGGTGGACGAGTCTAAAAGCGGGTCTAGGGGGGCATTAAAATCCCCGCTTATAATTAGTTTACCTTCCGCGAATTCTGACAAGAGCTTCATGTATCGCAGAGCAGTCGAGATTTGGTTAGTGTTTGGTAGGTAGAGGTTGGCTATAGTAAATTTGGTGCCCCATAGGGAGAACTTTACGAACACATACCTTCCCTGAGGATCCAACAGCTGGTCTATCAGATCAATCGGGAGCGTTTTGTGGAAGGCAATAGAAACGCCTTTAGTTTTCTGAGAGGGGTTTGTACTGTGGAACCATCTGTTAAAGTACCTGATGGAGCAGAAAGGGGTGGAGTTTGTGTGGAAATGTGTTTCCTGTAACAGTAATACGTTGACCTGCTGTTTATGCATGTGGTAAAGGATTTGTCCTCTCTTGGATGCAATATTGAGGCCATTTACATTGTACGAGCAACACGTCAAGCGAGGACGAGATAGTACTGTGTGAGCCATAGTGGAATGCGGATAAGAAAATCAGGTTATAGACAGTGGGGGGGGGGGGAGTAGGAGAAGGAAAGGGGGAACTTATAAGGTAGCAGAAAGTGTACTAGTACAAAACTAAAAAAGGAAAAGAAAAGGGAAAAAAAAAAAAGGGGAAAGAGGGCTCCTAGGTAAGGAGCCTGGTAAATCTAAGGGGTCCACGAGAACGGGACACCACGTGAAAGTTCACGTAAACGAGCACTATTTGTGCCCGGCCTATTGAGGGTGAAGGGTCGAAGCAGAGAACCTGAGCCATGAGCCTAGTAGCATGACAGGCATGTAAAACTTCACTGAGGCACATTAGTATAACAAGATATTAATACAGAACACACAGCAGACCCTCCACGAAGGTGGAGACGGTCCGCATGGGCAAATAGCTCCACACCTGTCCAGTCTCCCCCCTCCGCAGAGGAGACAACAGTCCGTGAGACACCTCACGGGAAGGGAGCAAACATTGTCAACATATGTTTCCACATACCCCAACGGGGGGCCAGAGATCCATCCGTGTAATATGACAGAGAGCGCATTAGGGTGAAACTACCAGGTGCGTAAGAAACTGTGAGTATATAACTAAGGAAGCCCACGTGGATAGCAGCAAGGGACCGTGGACCCAACCGGTCCATCAGCCGCCCCTCCACCCATATCCAGGTGGGCCATTACCGCTAAACATCTAGAGAGTAGACCTGTATATTAAAGTAGATTAGGAACTCAACATTTACATAACTAGATCAAGCATGAGCAACCCGCTGTTCCATTGCCTCTCCTGAACCCCAGCCAGTCACAATACACTAGCAAAGGGCAGGGAGAAGGTCCGTGAATTAAGTGCACCAGCTGTATTGAGGTATTTAGTATGCGGTCTACCACCCCATCCCCCATCATGGCATAACCAACAGAGTATATGGAGAAACAAGTAAGATGAAAGGAGGGGAGAAACCACAAAAAAAAAAAAAGAATAGCATCCCCAAAAAAGAAAAATGCTGCCCTTTTTGAGTTCTTAACCTTGCTGCAGGTTGAGCTTCAACCTGTGTCTCCCCACTACTCAGGGTAGCACACTGCAGCAAGTCCATTTTTCCACCTTCTGCCGATCTCCCAGCTGGATATACTCTCACTTCACTGGGATCAGTCCCACAAACTGCAACAGTCTTACCATAATCTGTAGCAGGTAACTCTGGCTTCATTTGAGTACGTTGTCTCTCCTTTATCACACTTTTACTGGCCAATTCTCCCTGGTGGCCATGGAACGAAACTGCAGCAGCCACTTCTGACTCCTTAGCACCCCCTGCAAGCACAAAAGGTACTTCCTCACTGCTGCCAGAGGTGACTGTAAACATGTTTGCACAAAAATCTGGGCTTGCGGACAAAGACTTCTTCCCAGTAACCACATCTCCAGGCATGTTCCATAACCTGGGACAAGAAAAAATTACATGCCCCAGTTGACCACATTCCAAGCATGGTATTTCTGCACATATCTTTATTGGGACGCCGCTCCACATCTCCACTGTAGCTCCTCCTTCCAGTTAACACCCCATCTCTTTTTGCGAAGAGAGATGGCACTCTTTCAGCTGTACTTTGACTCTCCCAAATGCAGCGATTTTGCACTCCATGAAGCATTGTTGCTTTCACCTTGCCGCAATCCTCTGCAGGCAATACTTTACTCATGTGGTGGTCTGCAGCCTTGAAATTGTAATGGATGTGATCATGAGTGTTATAAGTGAAATGCCTATTTCTGGTACTCTTATAGATATAAGTGCTTATCTTTTATTATCAGTTATCAACCTTAATCATACACATTTAATCATAATTAAGATGTCTGCCAGCTTCTCCCTTCATGTGAAACTGCAAGAGTTAAAAGAAAGAGAGCAACGTTAAAGAGAAGAATTGCGCCTGTTCTTGGCCACCTCGTCAGTGCACCCAAGGAGAAGGGGGGCTGGAAACAAGACTCTACTTTAGCTACCGTAGCTTGCATTTCCCTTTTTTAGACATAACCCATCTAAAAAGCTTATACTCCGTCACAATAATGAATATGTATAATTTGTGGTTTGTACACGCTGTCTTTTATCTAATGTTTGATTTGATAGTATGATATCCGGCTATAGTATATCAGTCGCAGTTCAGGAAATAAAAAGCAGAAGTATCTGAATACTGAACTACATGTGTGTCAGTGTTTGACTTCAAGTGTGCACACTTTATATTAAGGATTAATTTGGCCAGGGGGACAGAAACAAGGTATCAAGCTTTTCTAGTTTGGGTCCAAAACAAAATTACCACTGCTACGGGCAACCACATACCTCTCCAACTTCTGTTCAGCATGTTGATCACTCCTGGCACACAAATCAGGCTTTCCAAACATTGTTGTAGACTTTTGTATGGCCATTTCACTTTGTATTGGAGACAGACAATGGGCACATGGAGACAACATGACCCCACTCTCTGCACCGCAAACAGCGCTCTTGTTTCAGAGCCTTAACAGGGCTTCCCCAATTGCATCCTCTTTCAAACTTAGGCTTCCGCACATTGATAGCTGGCCTGCTTGCACCAGCGTTGTCAGGGGCAACAACAATCACTTCCCCTTTAACTGGGGTTGGTGTAGCAAAAAACAGTCTGCAATACTCTCCAGCAGACTCAAACCCTTGCTTCATCTTCGCAGTCTTTCCACCAGACTTTTGCACCGTCCAGCAAAAAATAAATAAAAATTAACACTGTCACTTTAAAGCAAGTTGCTTTTCTCTTCGTGCAAGCTCTCCTCACCTGCACACACAGATTGTGCTATCTCATGCACACAAACACAGTTCATATAACAGATGAACTCACTTTTTTCAGGGATCTCCAGGTCTGCCCGCATCCAAGCGCCACTTGTAATATTGGGGGTTGTTTAACTCAAGTGTAGCACCTGCTAGCGAGACCGATCCACACCGGAAACTCAATTTCAGGGCTTTTTGACCCACAATTTTAATTAAAAAAAAGAAAATGTCCATCAATAATTCCCATGCAGGGGTTTCAATTTCGCCGCAGTGATAAACAAAAAAATACCAAGCCACCTGGCTCTATTGTCAGCAGTACTGCCGTTTAGGCTTTACCCTTCAGCCCTCTTGGCCATATAACAGAGATTACGGACCAGGACTGTACCTCTCTTAATCTCCCTACTGCTCAGCCCACAGCTTTGGGCCCTCTGACTACACCATGCAGACATGCATGCTTCTCTCTTGCTTGCCTGGACTCCTCGGGAGGGTGGAGCCCAGAACCATGGTCAGGTGTCTAGAAATAGACCAACACACACCTGACCAGTCAGTGTGCTGGTGAATCCCAAAATCTGGACCCAGGACTGGGGATTTCATCCCACCCGGATCACTACGAAATCCCCGGGCTCCAGATCCCAAAACAGAATTTAGTAAATAATGAGGAAACTGAAAAGTCAGTTTCCTCCCAATGTTGCAAGCTCCCTGGAGCCCCTCAACCCACCTGGTTGAAAATGCTGGGTCCATACACTGGTGGGGTACAACACTACCACAACCCCCTTACCATTTCAAACGGGGGGGCCGGGATCCGGGGGTCCCCTTGTTAAAGGGGGCTTCCAGATTCTGACAAGCCCCCCCACCTGCAGACCCCCACAACCACCGGCCAGGGTTGTGGGGATGAGGCCCTTGTCCTCATCAACATGGGGACAAGGTGCTTTGGGGGGGACGCCAAAGCATCCTCCCAATGTTGAGGGCATGTGGTCTGGTACGGTTCAGGATGAGATGATTCTTGGCCCAAATCTCAATCTAACCATTAGAGAGAAGAGATACCCCCACTCTACCGAGTCAAATGCTTTTTTGGAGTCCAAAGAAGCTATCAATCTTCTACCTGTATTATCATGCTGTATCTGTAAATTAACAAAAAGCCTTTACGATTAATTTGAGCACTCCTCCTTGGTATAAATCCTGTTTGATTATTATTATTCAGGATTTATATAGCACCAGTTTGCGCAGCACTTTAAAATCTAGGGAGACACTACACCAACAGTACAATTCAAATCAAGATGATTAGAGGAGCCCTGCTTCCGCAAGATTACAATCTAAGAGGGAGGGGCTGGTGAAACAAAAAGGTAGGGACTGTGAGGGATGAATTGATAAGGGGAATAGAAGATTTGGTTGTTAACTGGAGGCAGGATAGGTCACCCTGAAAAGATACGTTTTCAGGGATTGCTTGGACAGGGTAGGAGATAGCCGGACAGATTGGGGTAGTGATTTCCAGAGGAAAAATAAAGAATATGGGACTGAAGTAGGTATCAGAGGTACCTCTATCCTGGCTTTTGTGCAGCAAAAAAAGAGAGAAAGGGTTTGGGACTTTGAGTGAAGCACAACATACAGTACAATACATCATTGGCACAGAAATACATTGTGATCTGCAAGCCATCTAAAGTTGATTTGTGTAATTTATAATATGCAGTATAAATACGTAAACATAAGATACAATTGTATATAACATCCCATTCATTAGTGATAAAATAGTCACTGACTGTAAACATAAGGTAGCAGCATTGTTAGCTCAAACAACTGGATGTATAACCATGATTGTAGCATCTATAGCTCGATGCGTTTCATGACTGAACTGTCACTCATCAGAAGCAGACGCTGTAGGCATGTCTAAAAAATTGAAAAGGTGAACAGTGAATAAACTGAACACACCAAAAGACAGGGGAGGGGGAATGACAAAACATTCACCCATACTTACAGGTCAACAATGAACGTGGTGTGCGGCAGTGGATGCCAAGGCGAAGCTGCGGACAATTGTCTCCCACGGGAGCAGGGGCGGCAAAAACCATGGCAAAGCAACAGGAAATCCTGAAGGGTAGGGTGTGGCTGGGGGATGGACCCAACCAAAATGGAAACATCTGTGAATGAATATAAAAGTGTGTATGAATATATAAGCAGTATGTGAAGATATTAATATATTGATGGTGAGGCAGTAATCCAAATCGAATGTAAGAAAGTCGTGGGAAATTTGAAAAGTGAACGTGAATATGGGATAGAATGTGAAAAAAACATTTTTAAAAAAAAAACACATTATAATGGAAAGACAATATTGTTGATGTGCCTGGACTTAAATGTGATGAGTGAAAGAATGAATGGAGATAAAAAACTATAAAAGGCAAAAACTCTGATAAAGCAGGGATGAAAGATTAAAATGAACTCTTAGGTGGATGTGCAGATGTATGAAATGGCCATGCAAGCTGACCCAGAGAGCACCAGCCCAAACAATGGGAGTATGAATACTCCAATGCAGCCATTTTTTGCCACCAACGTCACGCCGGAAGATATGGGAGAGAGGGAAGGCTTTAACACGAGTGCTAACCGCCCAGCGAATGACGCCAAACACACTCACTCATCCATACCGCCGGATGTAAAGCCCAGTAGGCCGGAACACTGAGTTCCAGAGGATGGGAGAGGCTCTGGAGAAGTCCTGGAGAGGAGCATGGGAGGAGGAGACAAGGGAGCTAGAGAGCAGAAGGACTTGGGAAGAGCAGAGAGGACGGTTTGGGTGATATTTGGAGATAACATTGGTGATGTAGCTCGGGGCAGAATTGTGAATAGCTTTGTATGTTATTGTTAGTGTTCTGAATTTTATTTGTTTGGCAATGGGAAGCCAGTGGAGGGATTGGCAGAGAGGAGTGTTGGACACTGGACGATTGGTCAGGTGGATTTATGATAGACTGAAGAGGGGATAGTTTGCAGAGAGGTAGGCTAATGAGGATGGAGTTACAATAGTAAAGGCGAGACATAACAAGGAAGTGAATGTGTTGCTTATTGGTCTTGACAGTTAGAAAGGGACGTATTTTGAAGATGTTTTCAAGGTGAGGTCTGGACGATTTGGACAGTGTTTGGATTTGGGGCTGAAAGGACAGGTCAGAGTCTAGGATTACACAAGTATCTTGACATGAGGGGAGGGACTGATGGTTGTATCATTGATCTTGATGGAGAAGTCAGGGGGCGGGGCACAGGCTGGAGGAAAAAAATTATGAGCTCAGTTATAGAAAGATTGAGTTTGAGGCAGTGGTATGACATCCATGTTGATATGTCAGTTAGTAAGTTAGTAATGCAAGAAGAAACTGAAGGAGTGAGGTGAGGAGTTGAAAGATAGATTTGTGTGTCGTCAGCATAGAGGTGGTACTGGAAGCCATGGGAGTTTATTAACAGACCAAGAGAGAAGGTGTAAATGGAGAAAAGAAGGGGTCTGAGAACAGAACCTTGAGGTGCCCCTACAGAAGAGGAAGTGGAGAGGAGGAAACTGAGTTATAGGTCACACTGAAGGAGCGCCGGGATGGGTAGGAGGAGAGCCAAGAGAGAGCAGAGTCTTGAAGGCCAAAAGAGTGAAGTTTTTTAAGGAGAAGGGGATGGTCAACAGTATCAAAGGCCGCAGAGAGGTTGAGTAGTATGAGTATGAAGTAGTGGCCATTGGTTTTAGCAGTTAGTAGGTCATTATTGAGTTTAAGTTGGGCAGTTTCAGTGGAGTGTAGTGAAAGTCAGACTGTAAGGGGTCAATAAGTTAGTTGTCAGTAAGGTAGGGGCTAAGACGGATGTAGACTAAGCGTTCTAAAAGTTTTGATGCAAAGGAGAGCAAGGAGATGGGTCTTAAGTTGTTCAGGCTAGTGGGATCCAGTGAGGGCTTTTTAAGTATGGGGGTGATCAGGGCATGTTTTAGAGGGGAGGGGAAGGTGCCAGTAGAGAGGGAGAGATTGAAAATGTGAGTGAGGGAGAATAAGATAGAAGAATAAGAGGGTGACTGTAGTAAATGTGAGGGAACAGGATCCAGGGGACAGGTGGTAAGGTAGGCTTCTGAGAAAACTTTAGAGGCCTCTTCAGTAATAACAAGCTCAAAAGAGAAGAGTGTTGAGAGTGGATCAGTACAGGGTATGTTAAGTGGGTTAGATGTCTGTGCAGTGGAGATGTCCCCACAAATTGCATCAATCTTGTTTTTGAAGTGATTAGCAATCTTGTGAGCACTGAGCGAGTTATTGGGTGGAGATGGTGGTGGAGAAAGTAGAGAGTTAAAAGTAGAGAAGAGACGATGAGGACTGGAGGACAGAGTATTAATGAGAGTGACAACGTAGATTTGTTTGGCAGCATGGAGGGAGGAATTCTATTTTAAGAAGGCAGATTTATGTTAGGTGAATGAATGCTGGGAGTTGGTTTTACGTCACACTCGCTCCAGTACTCGGCTATGTCTCTTAAGGTTTCTGGTGTTGTCAGTCTGCCAAGGTTGCAATCATCGGGGCCTGACATTTTGTGTGGTGAGAGGCACAAGAGAGCCCGTGAGGATGAAAGTTAACTGTTGTAGAGGTGGCCAGGTCAGGGCAAGAGAGGGGTGAGATTTTGTCATGGAGGTGGTCAGTTGCAGAGTAGAAAAGAGAAGGAATAAAGTGGCGAAGGTTTCTGTGGGTAATTGTTTTCTGCTTGGTGGGACAGATGGTTGAAGACAAGCACATTGTGAAAGTAAGGAGGTTGTGTTCAGAGAGAGTAAAGGGGGTGTTGGTGAGGTTGTAGTGGGTGCATAGATAGGAGAAAACAAGGTCGAGGGTATTACCTTCAGAGTGAGTGGGGGACTGTGTCCATTGTGTAAGGTCAAAGGATGAGGTTAAGTTGAAAAGTTGGGATGCAGCTGGGCTGCTAACAGTGGCGGGGATGTTGAAATCACCAAGGATAATAGTGGGAGAAAATTGATCAGAATCTATCAATTTTATGATTACAGACTGCAATCTATTGGCCAAAACCTTGGCTAATATTTTTACATCAGAATTAATTAGGCATATAGGTCAGTAAGATTCACATTCTAATGGGTCCTTTCCAGGTTTGGGCAATACCACTATTAGAGCCTCTCTCATAGATTTTGGAAGTATTCCCTCTTTCTCAGCCGCTATGAACACTCTATATAACTGGGGTACTAGCGTTTCCCTATGAAGGCGATACCATTCAGCTGGGTATCCATCTAAGCCCAGTGATTTATGTGGTTTAAAAGTGATAAGGACATGATTGATCTCTTCCTGTGTTATGGCCTGATTCAGAATATTGCTATCCTCTACACTCAAGGTGGGTAAATTTATAGTTCCCAAGTAAGTCATTATATCCCCCTCCATCTGTTGGGATTGGGACTGCTAAAGCATTTCATAAAACTCCATGAATTTATTTAAAATCTCCTGAGGTTCCTGAACAATATTTCCACTCCGAGTTTTGAGGAGCATTAGAGAAACCGGAGTGGAAGAAGGTTTTGCTAGAAAAGCCAACAAGCGCCCATTCTTGTCCCCGATTTAAAAAATGCGTCTACATTGGTGCAGTTGGTTTTTGTTATTCTGTTCGAAGCAGTCTGTATTGTCTCACACATTCCTGCCATGTCCTATAGATGTCAGGGTAAGGGTTCTGTATATGTAAACCTTTGGCAGTAGTAGCTTGATGCTTTGCCTCGATTACATCGGAGTCTAGAGCTTTAGAGAAATCTCTCACTTCCCTGTTGAACTATCCCCTGAGGGTTACCTTAAAGGGGTTGTAAACCCTTGTTTTTTTTTAAATAACAAACATATCATACTTACCTCCACTGTGCAGTTCGTTTTGCACAGATTGGCCCCAATTATCATCTTCTGAGAACCCCCAATGACGCTTGTGGCTCCTCCCTGAATCGGTAAACCCCATAGGAGGAGCACTCTTCCTGGGGGTTACTGTGCAGGCACACTCCCGAGTCTAGCATTTGCGTCCACAGACACAGAATGCTGGACTCGGCCCCGCCCCCTGTCACCCATGTCATTGGATTTGATTGTCAGCAGCGGGAGCCAATGTGTGTGCTGCTATCATGCAATCCAATCAAGAGCCGAGAACCCCAGCCAGAGAGGTAGAGCCTGTCACAGGTGGGGGAACGAATGGGCTCAGGTGAGTAAAACCGGGGGGGGGGGGTAGGGGGGCTGCTCAGTGACAGAAGTATTTTCAACTTAATGCATAGGATGCATTAAGGTGAAAAAACATGAGGGTTTACAACCCATTTAAACATGTTTCTCACTGGTTAGGAATAGGGATATCCACACCATTCTCCTTCCAGTAGTTAAAAATAGCAGTCTGGCACTTACAGGTAATTGTGATAAAATCTTTCTGTAGCCATTGAGTATTCATGCACCAGTGTTTTTTTTCCTTGGCTAGCATGTAAGTTCAAGGTAACTTCTATCGGAGAGTGATCTGAAATTACTTTTGGCAAGTACCGAACATTAGATATGCAGCGGATACCATGCCTTGGAAAGCAGCAGATCTATTCTTGAGAGTGTCTTATGTGTCTCTGAATGGCAAGAGTATTCTCTGGCCCCAGGTTTTTTTTGGCACCACACATCAATAAGAGTATAGTTCTCCAAACAGGAAGAGAGCACCGGGGAAGATCCCGATGTAAAGCCATGTCTAGCTAGAGCCACATCCGACACTACAATAAAGTCTCCTAAAAACAGTCCCTGTGCTATCACCACTGCTGCTGACAGTACCTCCTCCAACACCTGAAAAGAGAACGGAGGTGGAATATAGACACACACCAATGTCAAGCAAACATTGAAGATTTTACAAACCAAGATAACATATCTGCCCTTAACGTCAGTCTTGATATGCAAAATAGGACCATTGGCCGTTTTAGTGACCAGAATCGCCACTCCTCTAGAGTAGGTGGCGTATTCCGCATGAATAACATTCATAATATTCGCTTGTTTCAGTACCAAGATCCTAGAGCCCTGTAGATGGGTCTTCTGTAACAGGATAATATGTGGCTTGTACCTCTTAATATAGTCAAATACTTAGGAGCATTTTACGCCTCATACTTGCTATGATAATAAGTTTAGTTTGTTAGCCATAGATACATACAAATGCTATACATAGAATTTCTGTATAGATAAGAATTTAGCAAATTATTCATATGACAAAACCGTAGATTACTTAGATTTTTTGCTGTAGCCCCTGTTACTTTCTCGCCTCGCACAGGCCTGAGCAAAAAGGGTATCTTCGAACACAGCACCAAACAATAAAAAACACCACCCATCCCTTTCCTCCCGGTACACAATCCCAACATGTCGAATGTCAGATGTATCCCATAACTGAATAGTGAATGACCTTGGAGAACAAAGGTCTCTAGAAAAAAAAGAAAATTAGCTTTGAGTCAATGCATATAGTTCCTGTAAAAATCGCAAGAATGTTCTGCAACCAGCAAATGTTCCATTGTTGCGAATACGAGGAAAGAAAAACTGCAGCAACAAGAAGCAGCTAAAGAAAAATAACAGTTACATAAGAAATAAAAATATAGAAATATAGAACAGTGACTTAGGAAACATATAAACCAGACTGGGACTTTCACAAGTTTAGTACTTTCATAAGATTATCAGATAAATTTGAAAGGAACATCCATGTGCTGGCCAAGTCTCCAAATGGCTTTATGGATTCCCAGGAATATGTGCTCCATGTACATAGAAGCAATTGGCTGTGTGCAATAACATGTACCTGGAAGGAGTGCCAGGTTGCCATCGAACCGATTTGATGCATTTCAGAGGACGTGGCCTCCTTTTTCAGGTATGATAATGAGTCCACCTCTATCCCCTCAAATAGTGGCTGAGCCTAACTAGATAGGTAACTCCTTCACTAACAATTGATATTAAGGAGGAACAGAGGCAGAATAACTACATGTACAGAGAGACTCACTCAGATTTGGCAACAGTACTTAAGTGATTGTTACCATAATTAGTATAATTTATATATGTTTTCAAAAATAAATACAAAAGGAATAAGTAAAAGAAAAATATGATACTGTATAACAAACCCATTCTAAGTAAGTAATAAAAAAAATAAGGGAAAAGGTAAACAAACATCTACATGGGGGAACTCCATATTACCCTTGTAGAAATCTATAAATATCCCATAGTTAGATGACTACATATAAAATATTCCTAATGATAAAACTAAACACCCGGATCAACTGCTCAAAGAGTTGCAAACAGTAATGTATGCTAAACTCTCCCTGCTGAGAGACCTTCTACTAGCCAATATCTATGTATGGAGAGTGCAATCCCCGTGACTGAACCAGCATATACAAAAAGGGGAAAAGATCGCCCCAAGAAAGTCACATAGGGGGACACTATGGTCAATTAAATCAGCTTTATTAGAAAATTCATACATTAGAAAAACATTCTTGGCAAAAGATCCATCAAACCATAAAACTATTAAAAAAGACAACGTTGTCTGCCTCGGGTCACCGCAGCTGCACATACACACCATCATTCACTCTTATGTCTGGTAATAAAGGTCCATGGACATTGATAGCATGATTAGTACAATTTCATCTTAGCCTCTGGAACTGGCTAGACAGAGTGTTCTTTTTCCATTGAGGGTGATGACAACTTCTCCTATGTAAATAGGAATTTCCTGCAACTTGTTTGAACATGAGGTCAGTACAAGGTCCAAAACACAAGAGAGACTGGGTCTGCTATATGGGTGAAACCTATGCCATAGCGATTATTATTGCAGTAGTTTGTAAACTAAACTGCTGTATCGATGTTCTTATCCCAGGTAGGGATGAGGTTCATGTTCGAGTCGAACTTACGTTCGACTCGAACATCGGCTGTTCGCCCGTTCGGCGAATTCCGAACGTTATGGGCCGTTCGCGCCAAATTCATGTGGCGCTCACGGCCCACAATGCACTGCGCCATCGCAGTGCATTGCTGGCTCATGATAGGCCAAGCATGCACTGTGACCCCGCATGCTTGGCCAATCACAGCGCCGGCAGCGAGGAGAGCCATGATTGGCCACAGGCAGGATGCCTGTGGCCAATCATAGCTCAGGCTGTGTAGTGCATGCCCCACACTATATAAGGCTGCCAGCGTGGCGGCCTTGTGTAGTGTGTTGGCGTCTGTAGGAGTTAGTGGGTGTTCTGTGTACCTTCAACACAGTATACACCGATCTTTATCGGCCTATTTTTTGTTCTTGCTCTTCTGTAGTGGTTGTTGTCTGCATGCCCTGACCGCAGTATACACCGCTATATTCACCTATATAGCTAGCTATATTTCTCTTTTTTAATAGAGCTTAGAGTCAGTGGTAGGAGATTGTGCGTGCTGTCTGCGTGCTCTGAACCCAGTATACACCGCTATATACATCTATATAGCTAGCTATCTTGCTCGTTTTAAATAGAGCTTGCAGTCAGTGGTAGGAAATTGTGCGTGCGGTCTGCGTGCTCTGAACCCAGTATACACCGCTATATCCATCTATATAGCTAGCTATCTTGCTCGTTTTAAATAGAGCTTGCAGTCAGTGGTAGGAAATTGTGCGTGCTGTCTGCGTGCTCTGAACCCAGTATACACCACTATATCCATCTATATAGCTAACTATCTTGCTCATTTTAAATAGAGCTTACAGTCAGTGGTAGGAGACTGTGCGTGCTGTCTGTGTGCTCTGAACCCAGTATACACCACTATATCCACCTATATAGCTAACTATCTTGCTTGTTTTAAATAGAGCTTGCAGTCAGTTGTAGGAGCTTGTGTGTGCTGGCTGCGTGCTCTGATCTCTGAGGACTTCCAGAGTGGTGGAGAAAGAGAGGGAGCTGATGACTTCAGTCAGCCCAGGCCAGGTGCCTGTTTCTCAGCCTAATGAAGGACGTGGAGCCCCTAAGCTCCTGGAGCTCGTCAAGGAGGAGAGGTTGTTTTTGGAGAACCAGCTGGATCTTGCAGATTGGTCTCTGAGACAGCCAGGAGAGGATGTGGAGAAATCTGCAGACAGAAGAAAGAAAGCTAAAAGCTTAATTGTAAAGGCTTCCCGCAGCTACTGCGAGAAAATGAAGGTGCTGGCGGAGCTAAGGAACCAGAGAGACAGATCAGGCGTTGTAAAGAGACAGGAGTATAAAACGGTGATAGACGGATTGAAGAAGCAGTGCAACATATTGGGTGAGCTGTTATCCAACCTGATTGACAGTGCTTCTGGTGAGAAAGACTTTCTATCTAACGTGGACAAAGGGATGAGAATTGCGTGTGACGAGGGGACCCAGGCAGGGAGACGCCGTAGACTGTATCCAGCCCCGAACACAACGCAGGAGGAGGAAATGGCGGGTCCCTCTGTGGAAGCCAGCCATGAAGAAAAGGAAAGTGCGGTGGAAAGAAAGGTGGCCAGTGACAAACCAGAGGGAAAGACTGTGGTGGAAAGAAAGCCAGCGGTGTGTAAAGAAACAGTTTTGGAGAGAGAGAGTGCTGTGAAGGCTGAAAATGTGAAGAGCATTCCTGGTGAAAAGACTGCTAGCCCTGCTAACTCCACTAATCCTGCAGAGGGGTCAGGTAAGCCTAAGGGTTGCCAGCCTATGAATGAGGCTGTGTCCCCAGAGGGCAGGTTAGACCCCGGTGAAGTGGGAAGGAGGCAGCAAAAGGACATTAAAGACAGGAGTGTTGTTAAGAAGATACCAGTGGTGCAGCTTGCTAGGATAGTAAGCAAAGGAAAAATGGACTTACCTGTACAGTCCCCAGTGATCCCAGCCGGTGGTTGCAAGCAGGGCACGCCGTCAGTTGCGTTGTCGGCTGCCACTGCTGCAAGCCGGTCTCAGGGTAAGGGGACTAGGGTATATGAGAGTCAAGCCAGCTTGGCTGCCGCTGTGGGCAGCGGTGCAGTGTCGGCCGGCGGCATGGCATCTGACAGTTCGGGAATGGCGGCCGTGAATAAGAGAACGCCGTCTTCCCGCGGGAGGAGGGGTGGTGCTACTGACCGCGAGGCCAATAGTAGCGCGGGAAGGGGTGATGACGCACTTCCGGTGCGCGAGCTGGTTCATGGCGAGAATAGCCCGCGGCCGGAAGTGACGGTGGCGGGTCCGGAAGTTGACCCCGAGGGTCGTTTTCAAAGGACTTCCGGTCTGCTTTCTGGTCAAGAGAGTGTAAACAGTAACAGTAACAGTAATGTTGAAATGTCTAATTGTATAGTGCCAGAACAAGCTACGGCCTGGGGTGACTGCCCAATGGGCGAGCTTGATGGTGAGAACCCTGCAATGACGTTCATTCGCGGCTTGGAGGGTTCTCAATCAGGGCCGAGCCAAGTGTCAGTGGATTCCTGCGGGGCCCATATGGAGGTGGAGTGGCAGGAAGCCTGGGAGGCTTTGCTTTATAGCTCTGAGGATGAGACCTATCCTAAAGTTCAGGCTGGGGTAAACGATGTGGGGAGTGTGACTTCCCATGCCGTGAGTGGGGGGGCTGCTTCTCATGTTGTACCCCCAGTGTCTGTGGCAGAGGCTCCTCCTCCGGGACCCGTACTAAGGGGGACACCGGAGGTAAAGTTGCTGACGGCACTTGGTGAAAGGCGTTCCTACGCCAATGTGGCTGGGTCCAGTGTGCCTCTGGACCACCTGTACCACCAGTTTGGGGCCAGTAACTTTCGGGTACCCCCGGCTGGTCAGACCCCTGGGGCCAGTACTTGGTCTAGGGGGACAGGTGGTCCGGAGCGCAAGCGTAGGAATGTGGTCCAGCTGAGATGGGAGGGTGAAGGTCAGTGCCCCACGAGGGGCCAAGTGGTTGACATGGTCCTGGCGTTGGGGTTCAGGGTGGCTGAGCTATTTGCTGTGATCCACCCAGCTGGCACCCCTGACTTTGATGTCAGTTTCACCAACGCTGTGACTATGGAGCGTTTTATAACCGCTTTTGGGTTGGTTAAAGGGGCTGATCCCTGGAAAGGGTTCCGCCTGATTCCTTTGAGTAGGCAGGAGGAGATTAAAAACCTGACGGTGTTAGTAAGGAACGAGAGCCTGCCCCCGGAGGACATAGCAACTTGGCTGGGGAGACACGGCCAGTTGCAGTGTCCTCTAAATAAATGCTTAGACGAGCGTGGGGTATGGACTGGAGCATGGAACACCAGGATTCGTTTGAGAAGATCTGGCAACACGGTTGCACATGTCCCAGGAAGTGCTTTCCTGGGACGAGATAGAATCCTGGTGTTCTACCCAGGCCAGCCCCGTAGGTGTTTCAGGTGTGGGTGTCCAACCCACATGAGTGCAGATTGCACAGTTGTGCGCTGCACTAAGTGCAATAAGTTTGGACACTCAGGTGACACGTGTGGGTTGATCTGCTGCAACCTTTGCGGTCAAATGGGGCATCCCTTTAGCAGATGCCCCAGAGCCTACAGGGGTGAAGCTGCAGCAGGTGGTGGGCCAGGAGGGGATAGTGCACCTCCTCCTGCTGGGCAGAGTTCTGGAGGGGAAAGGCAGGGAAGCGCTCCTACGGCGGAGCCACAGGGTGCACCTCGAACCCAAAAGGCAAGTAGGGTCCCTCAAAGAGAAAAGGGGGTACGGCCTGCAGATGTTGCCCAGGCCCCTGTCACTGAAGTTCAGGTGCCCGGTCCAGATATTGGTCAGGTGGAGGTAGTTGGGCCTCCCTTTTTGGATAAGGGGGGGGCACAGGGTTCTGTTTCCCAGGTTACTGCTCCCACTCCCCTTCCTCGGAGATGTAGGCCGGGCAGACGTCTGGTCACTGTCTCCTCATCCGATTCTTCGGCTGGGGATGACAGGTCTGGGGAGGAGGAGATGGAAGTCTCGGTTAAGGGGGCTCAGAAACGCCCAAAAGAAGTATCGGATGAGGAAGGTGAAGTGGCTTGGGTCACGATTAGGAAAAAGCAGGGGAAGAAGAAGAAAAAAAGGGCCCCGTTACCTGAGGTGCATCCTGGGCCACCAGAAGGGCCTAGCAGTAGGGGTGATGCTCTACTTATAAATTTTTCTTCTGGGGAGGAGGAGGGGGAAGATGACATGTAAGTTGTTTTTTCCCTTTTGTTTGTATAGTTTATTATCTGTTAAATTGCAAAGTGTATGTTAACTGATATTTGATTTGTAATGAAAAATTTGTATGTTCGGTAGCAGATAACCATTAAAAAAAATATCCACCTATATAGCTAACTATCTTGCTTGTTTTAAATAGAGCTTGCAGTCAGTGGTAGGAGATTGTGCGTGCTGTCTGCGTGCTCTGAACCCAGTATACACCGCTATATCCATCTATATAGCTAGCTATCTTGCTCGTTTTAAATAGAGCTTGCAGTCAGTGGTAGGAGATTGTGCGTGCTGTCTGCGTGCTCTGATCTGTGTGAGCTCCCAGACTTCCAGGAGGAGTGCAGCGTGATGACTTCTTCCAGCCCAGGGCCAGGGCCTTCTTCCCGGCCGGCGGTACAGCATGGAGCCCCTAGGTTCCAGGAATGGACACAGGAGGAGAGGCTGTTCCTGGAGGACCAGTTGGACTTCCCTGATTGGTCCACAGCACAGCAAGGAGAGGATTTGGTGGAAACCACAGGAAGGAAGAATAAGGTGAAGGCTTTATTGGTGAAAGTTTCAAGAGTGTTTTGTGAGAAAATAAGGATTTTATCCGAACTAAGAAACAGAAGGGATAAAGCTGAAAGTGCCAAAAGATCTGAGTTTAAGACGGCTATTGATAGCCTAAAGAAACAGTGCAACCAGATTGGTGAGTTGGTAACGGCAATGGTGGACAGTGCAACATATGAAAGAGACTTTCTGGAAAAAATTGACAAAATCATGAAAGTGGCGAGTGAGGAGGGATCCCAGGCGGTGAGGAGCCGTAAGGAGCAGCGTCTGTCCCAGGCAGTGGAACCTGAGAGAGAGGCGGCGGGACCCTTGGAGGAAAGACAGTCCGCAGAGGAAGAGGTGAAACAGAAAACCCCAGCAAAGACATTTGTGGAAGGTACAGACTCTAGCCCTAAGACCGCTGGTTCTGGTAGTGCCACAGAGGGTCCCGGTAAGCCTATGGGCACTCAGCCTGCAAGCAGGGCTGCAGTCCCGCAGGTTACGGCGGATCCCAGTGATGTGGTGAAGAGCCAGGGTCAGAAGGCAAAGCAAGTTCCTGTGGTACGGCTTAAGAGATTGCCAGAAGAAGGAAAGAAATCTGAGGACTTACCTTTAAAACCCCCAGTGAATCCAGCCGGTGCTTGCAAGCAAGGCAAGCCGTCAGTGTTGCTGTCGGCTGCCGTTGCCGCAGGCCAGGTGCAGGACAAGGGGAAAGGACTGGCGGGAAGTGTGGGTGGAGGGAATAGCCAGGTCTGCATGACTACTGCCGTCAGAGACACAGTGGCGTGCAGCAACAAGGCTATGGACGGTGAAACAGCAATGACGCCGGGAGATGGTGGAACGCCGTCTTCCCGCAAAGTGGGAAGAGGAGTAACCAAACAGGAAGCTGGTGTTGGTTTGGCGGGAGATTTTGGCGCGGTTTTTGGGGGTGGGAAGGTTGGTGGAGAAGCTGCAGTCGCGCCGGAAGTGAGGTCACGCCCGGAAACGGAAGCCAGCTGTGTGGAAAACTTCCGGTCACGGACCTCAGGGACTTCCGGTGTCGAAACCCAGCGGGAAGAAGGTGGTAATGTAAGCAATGTTGTTATGTCTGAAATTCTACCCCCAGGGCAAGTATCAGCTTGGGGTGACTGCCCGATGGGAGATCTAGAGGATGATGATTTAGCCATGAATTATATTAGATGCCTAGAGGGCTCTCAGCAAGTTCAGGATCAAATAGTGGTGGACTCCTGTGGAGCTCACATGGAGGTGGGGTTGTCTGACAGCCTGAGTACTCCTGTGGAAGGTCCCCAGGTAGTCCAGCAGGAGGACATGATCACAGAGGGTGTGGGACAGGTTGGAGAAGAGTGTGCCCCCCGGGTGGATCCTAAAGAGGGAACTTCTTCCCCCAGACCAATTTTGAGGGGTACACCGGAGGCAAGGCTTTTAAATGCCTTAGGTGAAAGGCGTTCTTACGCCAATGTGGCGGGATCGTCCGTACCTCTGGACCATTTATATAACCAATTTGGTGCTAGTAATTTTCGAGCTCCCCCGGCGGATCAGCCTGCTGGAGCTGGTTCATGGTCCCGTGGTACGGGTGGTCCTGAGCGCAAAAGGCGCAATGTAGTACAGCTAAGGTGGGAGGGGGAGGGGCAATGCCCTACTAGAGGGCAGGTTGTGGATATGGTTCTATCGCTGGGGATCAAGGTCAGCGAGATCTTTGCAGTTATCCATCCTGTGGGGTCTCCTGACTTTGACCTGAGTTTCACTAATGTGATAATCATGGAGATTTTCATTATCTCCTTTAGTCTGATTAAGGGAACAGATCCTTGGAAAAATTTTCGGATCATTCCCTTGAGCAGACAGGAGGATGCTAAGAATCTCACGATTCTCGTGAGAAATGAGAGTCTGCCACCTGAAGATATAGGGACATGGTTGAGTAGGTATGGTCAGCTACAGTGTCCATTAAGTAAAAAGCTGGATGAGCGGGGTGTTTGGACTGGAGCGTGGAGCACCAGGATCCGGCTGCGTAGAGCCGGTAACACGGTGGCGCATGTCCCGGGGAGCGCGTTTTTGGGGCGCGACCGGATCCTGGTGTTCTACCCGGGACAACCCCGGCGTTGCTTCAAATGTGGGTGTCCGACCCATTTGAGTGCGGATTGCACAGTGGTGAAGTGCATCAAATGCAATAAGTTTGGGCATTCAAGCGAGTCATGCGGTTTAATTTGTTGCAATCTGTGTGGCCAGATGGGGCACCCTTTTAGCAGATGTCCCAAAGCCTTCAGGGGTGAAACCACATCTGGTGGCCAGCCCAGGGATACAAGTGCCCCTTCTGGAACTGAGCAGGGCAACATGGGAAGTGAACAAACCACTACTGGGAAGGGGAATGGAACAGAACAGGGCAACAGGGACAGTGAGCAAACCACTGTTGGCGGAAAGGTGAGGGCGTCCTCTAACGCTGCTGTTGTTGCCCAGGCCAAGGTGCCCTCTCGTGTCTCTGATGCGCCTGGTGGGGTGGGTCGGACTGCTGACAGTCCGTCGGTGGCTCCGGTCCCTCCCCCGGACGAGAGTGCTCCTGGGGGGAGGGAAGTACCCCGTCGGGATTTAAATCCAGAAGGGAGGAGGAGGAGTAGAATTTCTAGGAGTGGGTCAGTCAGGCAGAGGCCGGAGCGTGCAAGCTCTTCTCGGAGCAGGAGTCCACTTAGATCTCCTGATCCGGCCCCTCCCTCTGTACGTCGAGGTCTTCCTAGTATAGGTGTCAAATCTTCTAATTCATCTATGTCAGAAGGTGAGCAGGAGGATGGTAAGGGTAAAGAAACTGGGTCTGGTAAACCTCAGGTAAAGGGTATAGTTAAGGAAGTTTCTGGGGGGGAAAAGAGTTCTGTACATAAGTGTAGCGGTAAGGCTATTGGAAAAAAAAAGAAAAAGAAAAAGGAGCGTGGTGAGTGGGACAAATTTTTTGATGATATTTTAGATGATCAGGTCCGTGACCTAGTCATGTCCCCTTTGTGTAAGTCAAAACAATGTTGATTTAAGCAATGGTATAGTTTAAGTTATGTATAGAAATTATGTTTGTAAAGTTTTTTTCTGTTATAAGTTATGATTGTAATGTTTGGTAGCAGTTCTATACAATAAAAACATCCACCTATATAGCTAACTATCTTGCTTGTTTTAAATAGAGCTTGCAGTCAGTGGTAGGAGATTGTGCGTGCTGTCTGCGTGCTCTGAACCCAGTATACACCGCTATATCCACCTATATAGCTAGCTATCTTGCTGGTTTTAAATAGAGCTTGCAGTCAGTGGTAGGAGATTGTGCGTGCTGTCTGCGTGCTCTGAACCCAGTATACACCGCTATATCCACCTATATAGCTAGCTATCTTGCTGGTTTTAAATAGAGCTTGCAGTCAGTGGTAGGAGCTTGTGTGTGCTGGCTGCGTGCTCTGATCTCTGAGGACTTCCAGAGTGGTGGAGAAAGAGAGGGAGCTGATGACTTCAGTCAGCCCAGGCCAGGTGCCTGTTTCTCAGCCTAATGAAGGACGTGGAGCCCCTAAGCTCCTGGAGCTCGTCAAGGAGGAGAGGTTGTTTTTGGAGAACCAGCTGGATCTTGCAGATTGGTCTCTGAAACAGCCAGGAGAGGATGTGGAGAAATCTGCAGACAGAAGAAAGAAAGCTAAAAGCTTAATTGTAAAGGCTTCCCGCAGCTACTGCGAGAAAATGAAGGTCCTGGCGGAGCTAAGGAACCGGAGAGACAGATCAGGCGTTGTAAAGAGACAGGAGTATAAGACGGTGATAGACGGATTGAAGAAGCAGTGCAACATATTGGGTGAGCTGTTATCCAACCTGATTGACAGTGCTTCTGGTGAGAAAGACTTTCTATCTAACGTGGACAAAGCGATGAGAATTGCGTGTGACGAGGGGACCCAGGCAGGGAGACGCCGTAGACTGTATCCAGCCCCGAACACAACGCAGGAGGAGGAAATGGCGGGTCCCTCTGTGGAAGCCAGCCATGAAGAAAAGGAAAGTGCGGTGGAAAGAAAGGTGGCCAGTGACAAACCAGAGGGAAAGACTGTGGTGGAAAGAAAGCCAGCGGTGTGTAAAGAAACAGTTTTGGAGAGAGAGAGTGCTGTGAAGGCTGAAAATGTGAAGAGCATTCCTGGTGAAAAGACTGCTAGCCCTGCTAACTCCACTAATCCTGCAGAGGGGTCAGGTAAGCCTAAGGGTTGCCAGCCTATGAATGAGGCTGTGTCCCCAGAGGGCAGGTTAGACCCCGGTGAAGTGGGAAGGAGGCAGCAAAAGGACATTAAAGACAGGAGTGTTGTTAAGAAGATACCAGTGGTGCAGCTTGCTAGGATAGTAAGCAAAGGAAAAATGGACTTACCTGTACAGTCCCCAGTGATCCCAGCCGGTGGTTGCAAGCAGGGCACGCCGTCAGTTGCATTGTCGGCTGCCACTGCTGCAAGCCGGTCTCAGGGTAAGGGGACTAGGGTATATGAGAGTCAAGCCAGCTTGGCTGCCGCTGTGGGCAGCGGTGCAGTGTCGGCTGGCGGCATGGCATCTGACAGTTCGGGAATGGCGGCCGTGAATAAGAGAACGCCGTCTTCCCGCGGGAGGAGGGGTGGTGCTACTGACCGCGAGGCCAATAGTAGCGCGGGAAGGGGTGATGACGCACTTCCGGTGCGCGAGCTGGTTCATGGCGAGAATAGCCCGCAGCCGGAAGTGACGGTGGCGGGTCCGGAAGTTGACCCCGAGGGTCGTTTTCAAAGGACTTCCGGTCTGCTTTCTGGTCAAGAGAGTGTAAACAGTAACAGTAACAGTAATGTTGAAATGTCTAATTGTATAGTGCCAGAACAAGCTACGGCCTGGGGTGACTGCCCAATGGGCGAGCTTGATGGTGAGAACCCTGCAATGACGTTCATTCGCGGCTTGGAGGGTTCTCAATCAGGGCCGAGCCAAGTGTCAGTGGATTCCTGCGGGGCCCATATGGAGGTGGAGTGGCAGGAAGCCTGGGAGGCTTTGCTTTATAGCTCTGAGGATGAGACCTATCCTAAAGTTCAGGCTGGGGTAAACGATGTGGGGAGTGTGACTTCCCATGCCGTGAGTGGGGGGGCTGCTTCTCATGTTGTACCCCCAGTGTCTGTGGCAGAGGCTCCTCCTCCGGGACCCGTACTAAGGGGGACACCGGAGGTAAAGTTGCTGACGGCACTTGGTGAAAGGCGTTCCTACGCCAATGTGGCTGGGTCCAGTGTGCCTCTGGACCACCTGTACCACCAGTTTGGGGCCAGTAACTTTCGGGTACCCCCGGCTGGTCAGACCCCTGGGGCCAGTACTTGGTCTAGGGGGACAGGTGGTCCGGAGCGCAAGCGTAGGAATGTGGTCCAGCTGAGATGGGAGGGTGAAGGTCAGTACCCCACGAGGGGCCAAGTGGTTGACATGGTCCTGGCGTTGGGGTTCAGGGTGGCTGAGCTATTTGCTGTGATCCACCCAGCTGGCACCCCTGACTTTGATGTCAGTTTCACCAACGCTGTGACTATGGAGCGTTTTATAACCGCTTTTGGGTTGGTTAAAGGTGCTGATCCCTGGAAAGGGTTCCGCCTGATTCCTTTGAGTAGGCAGGAGGAGATTAAAAACCTGACGGTGTTAGTAAGGAACGAGAGCCTGCCCCCGGAGGACATAGCAACTTGGCTGGGGAGACACGGCCAGTTGCAGTGTCCTCTAAATAAATGCTTAGACGAGCGTGGGGTATGGACTGGAGCATGGAACACCAGGATTCGTTTGAGAAGATCTGGCAACACGGTTGCACATGTCCCAGGAAGTGCTTTCCTGGGACGAGATAGAATCCTGGTGTTCTACCCAGGCCAGCCCCGTAGGTGTTTCAGGTGTGGGTGTCCAACCCACATGAGTGCAGATTGCACAGTTGTGCGCTGCACTAAGTGCAATAAGTTTGGACACTCAGGTGACACGTGTGGGTTGATCTGCTGCAACCTTTGCGGTCAAATGGGGCATCCCTTTAGCAGATGCCCCAGAGCCTACAGGGGTGAAGCTGCAGCAGGTGGTGGGCCAGGAGGGGATAGTGCACCTCCTCCTGCTGGGCAGAGTTCTGGAGGGGAAAGGCAGGGAAGCGCTCCTACGGCGGAGCCACAGGGTGCACCTCGAACCCAAAAGGCAAGTAGGGTCCCTCAAAGAGAAAAGGGGGTACGGCCTGCAGATGTTGCCCAGGCCCCTGTCACTGAAGTTCAGGTGCCCGGTCCAGATATTGGTCAGGTGGAGGTAGTTGGGCCTCCCTTTTTGGATAAGGGGGGGGCACAGGGTTCTGTTTCCCAGGTTACTGCTCCCACTCCCCTTCCTCGGAGATGTAGGCCGGGCAGACGTCTGGTCACTGTCTCCTCATCCGATTCTTCGGCTGGGGATGACAGGTCTGGGGAGGAGGAGATGGAAGTCTCGGTTAAGGGGGCTCAGAAACGCCCAAAAGAAGTATCGGATGAGGAAGGTGAAGTGGCTTGGGTCACGATTAGGAAAAAGCAGGGGAAGAAGAAGAAAAAAAGGGCCCCGTTACCTGAGGTGGATCCTGGGCCACCAGAAGGGCCTAGCAGTAGGGGTGATGCTCTACTTATAAATTTTTCTTATGGGGAGGAGGAGGGGGAAGATGACATGTAAGTTGTTTTTTCCCTTTTGTTTGTATAGTTTATTATCTGTTAAATTGCAAAGTGTATGTTAACTGATATTTGATTTGTAATGAAAAATTTGTATGTTCGGTAGCAGATAACCATTAAAAAAATATCCATCTATATAGCTAACTATCTTGCTCGTTTTAAATAGAGCTTGCAGTCAGTGGTAGGAGATTGTGTGTGCTGTCTGCATGCTCTGAACCCAGTATACACCGCTATATCCACCTATATAGCTAGCTATCTTGCTCGTTTTAAATAGAGCTTGCAGTCAGTGGTAGGAGATTGTGCGTGCTGTCTGCGTGCTCTGAACCCAGTATACACCGCTATATCCATCTATATAGCTAACTATCTTGCTCGTTTTAAATAGAGCTTGCAGTCAGTGGTAGGAGATTGTGCGTGCTGTCTGCGTGCTCTGAAACCAGTATACACCGCTATATCCATCGATATAGCTAGCTATCTTGCTCGTTTTAAATAGAGCTTGCAGTCAGTGTTAGGAGATTGTGCGTGCTGGCTGCGTGCTCTGATCTCTGAGGACTTCCAGAGTGGTGGAGGAGGACAGGGAGCTGATGGCGTCGGTCAGCCCAGGCCAGGGGCCTGTTTCTCAGCCTAGTGAAGGACGTGGAGTCCCTAAGCTCCTGGAGCTCGTCAAGGAGGAGAGGTTGTTCTTGGAGAACCAACTGGATCTTGCAGATTGGTCTCTGAGACAGCCAGGAGAGGATGCGGAGAAATCTGCAGACAGAAGGAAGAAAGCTAAAAGCTTAATTGTGAAGGCTTCCCGCAGCTACTGCGAGAAAATGAAGGTCCTGGCGGAGCTAAGGAACCGGAGAGACAGATCAGGCGTTGTAAAGAGACAGGAGTATAAGACGGTGATAGACGGATTGAAGAAGAAGTGCAACATGATTGGTGAGCTGTTATCCAACCTGATTGACAGTGCTTCTGGTGAGAAAGACTTTCTATCTAACGTGGACAAAGCGATGAGAATTGCGTGTGACGAGGGGACCCAGGCAGGGAGACGCCGTAGACAGTATCCAGCCCCGAACACAACGCAAGAGGAGGAAATGGCGGGTCCCTCTGAGGTGGCCACCCGTGAAGAGACAGAAAAAGTGGTGGAAGGAAAGATGGATGGTGAGAAACCAGTGAGAAAGACTGTGGGTGAGGGAAAGCCATTGACCTGCAAAGAGACAGTCCCAGTGAGTAAAGGTACAGAGAAACCTGGAAAAGTGAAAAATGTCCCTAAAGACAAAACTGCTGACTCCAGTAATCTTACAGAGGGGTCAGGTAAGCCTAAGGGTTGCCAGCCTATGAACGAGGCTGTGTCCCATGAAGGCAGGTTAGACCCCAATGATGTAGGAAGGAGGCAACAAAGAGACAATAAAGAGAAGAAGGATACCAAGGAGAAGAAGATTCCGGTGGTTCAGCTGGCTAGACTAGAGAAAATGGACTTACCAATACAGTCCCCAATGATCCCAGCCGGTAGTTGCAAGCAGGGCACTCCGTCAGTTGCGTTGTCGGCCGCCACTGCCGCAAGCCGGTCTCAGGGTAAGGGAGCCGGGGTGTGTGTGGAGGATGGGAAGAGTCTGGCCAGCTTGGCTGCCGCTGTGGGGAGCGGTACAGTATCAGCCGGCGGCATGGCGTCTGTTAACTCAGCAATGGCGGCCGTGAGCAAAAAAACGCCGTCTTCCCGCGGGAGGAGGGGCGGTGCTTCTGGTCGAGAGGCCAATGGTAGTGTAATAGAGGGGGATGCGGGTTGGCTTCCGGCGGGGTTAGCCCGCGACCGGAAGTGACGATGGCGGAACCGGAAGTAGGCCGCGAGGGACACATCCAGCCGGTGACTACTATGATTTCGGGCCCTCCTTCCGGTCAGGGAAATACTAATGAAAATATTTGTATTGAAATATCAAATAATATAGAGCCAGGTCAAGTTACTGCCTGGGGTGACTGCCCAATGGGTGAGTTGGATGGGGAGAATCCCGCAATGGCATATATTCGTGGCTTAGAGGGATCCCAGCAGGAACAGGGCCAGGTGTTGGTGGATCCCTGTGGGGCCCACATGGAGGTAGAATGGCAGGAAGCTTGGAATGCTCTTTTTGATAGTTCTGAAGAGGAAGTTTCCCTGGAGGATCAGAATGGTGCAAATGGTGGGGGGAATGTGAGTTCTTGTGCTGGGGGGGGGGGAAAACCTCTTCCCAAGCTGTTCCCCCAGTATTAGTGACAGAAGCTCCTCCTCCGGGACCCGTATTAAGGGGTACGCCGGAGGTAAGATTGCTGACAGCTCTTGGCGAAAAACGCTCCTACGCCAATGTGGTTGGGTCCAGTGTGCCTCTGGACCACCTGTACCATCAGTTCGGGGCCAGTAATTTTAGAGTGCCTCCGGCTGATCAGACCTCTGGGGCCAACTCTTGGTCTAGGGGGACAGGTGGTCCAGAGCGCAAGCGTAGAAATGTAGTCCAACTAAGGTGGGAGAGTACTGGTCAGTGCCCCACGAGAGGGCAAGTTGTGGACATGGTCCTGGCGTTGGGGTTCAAGGTGGAGGAATTATTTGCTGTAATTCACCCATCGGGTTCCCCGGACTTTGATGTCAGCTTTACTAACGCAGTGACCATGGAGCGATTCATTACTGCTTTTGGGCTAGTCAGGGGGACTGACCCTTGGAAGGGATTCCGCCTGATCCCATTGAGCAGACAGGAGGATATTAAAAGTCTTACAGTTTTAGTAAGAAATGAGAGCCTGCCTCCGGAGGACATAGCGACTTGGCTGGGTAGACACGGTCAGTTGCTGTGTCCTTTGAATAAATGCCTGGACGAACGCGGGGTATGGACTGGGGCATGGAACACCAGGATTCGCTTAAGAAGATCTGGCAACACAGTTGCACATGTCCCAGGGAGTGCGTTCCTGGGTAGGGACAGAATCCTGGTGTTCTACCCGGGCCAGCCCCGCCGATGTTTTAGATGTGGGTGTCCAACCCATTTGAGTGCGGACTGCACAGTTATGCGCTGCACCAAATGCAACAAGTTTGGGCACTCAGGTGACACCTGCGGATTAATTTGCTGCAACCTTTGTGGACAGATGGGGCATCCCTTTAGTAGGTGCCCCAGGGCTTACAGGGGTGAAGCAGCAGCAGGTGATAGGCCAGGGAGGGATAGTGCTCCGCCCCCTACTGGGCAGAATTCAAGGGGGGAGAGTCAGGAGGGTGTTCCTGAGTCGCAAGGGGAGTCTCGAGCCCAAAGGGCAAGTAGGGTTCCTCAAAAAGAGAAAGGAGTACAGCCTGCTGAAGCTGTCCAGGCCCCTGTTGTTGAAGCCCAAATGTCTGACCAAAATGTTGGTCAAGCTGAGGTAGTTGGGCCTCCTCCTTCGGGTGAGAAAACTCAGGGTTCCCATTCCCAAGTTTCTGTTCCTACTCCTCTTCCTCGGAGATGTCGGCCAGGTAGGCGTCTGGTCGCTGCCCCTTTGTCCGATTCCTCGGCCGGTGAGGATAAGTCTGGGGAAGAGGAGATGGAAGTCTCAATAAAAGGGGCTCAGAAACGCCCAAAAGAGGTGTCTGATGAGGAGGGTGAGGTGGCGTGGGTCACAATCAGGAAGAAACAGGGAAAGAAAAAGAAAAAGAGGGCTCCACCACCTGAGGTGGAACCTAGGCCATTGCCAAGGCCTAATAGTAGAAGTGATGCCCTATTTATAGATTTTTCCTCTGAAGAAGTAGATGGGGAAGATGACATGTAAAGTTGTTTTCCCTTTGATTGTATAGTTTATTGTTTGTTTATTTGTAAAGTGAATGCTAACTGATATTTGATTTGTAATGAAAATTTGTATGATTGGTAGCAGATAATTATTAAAAAATATCCACCTATATAGCTAACTATCTTGCTCGTTTTAAATAGAGCTTGCAGTCAGTGGTAGGAGATTGTGCGTGCGGTCTGCGTGCTCTGAACCCAGTATACACCGCTATATCCATCTATATAGCTAACTATCTTGCTCGTTTTAAATAGAGCTTGCAGTCAGTGGTAGGAGATTGTGCGTGCTGTCTGCATGCTCTGAATCCAGTATACACCGCTATATCCACCTATATAGCTAGCTATCTTGCTCGTTTTAAATAGAGCTTGCAGTCAGTGGTAGGAGATTGTGCGTGCTGTCTGCGTGCTCTGAACCCAGTATACACCGCTATATCCATCTATATAGCTAGCTATCTTGCTCGTTTTAAATAGAGCTTGTAGTCAGTGGTAGGAGATTGTGCATGCTGTCTGCGTGCTCTGAACCCAGTATACACCGCTATATCCATCTATATAGCTAGCTATCTTGCTCGTTTTAAATAGAGCTTGCAGTCAGTGGTAGGAGATTGTGCATGCTGTCTGCGTGCTCTGAACCCAGTATACACCGCTATATCCATCTATATAGCTAGCTATCTTGCTCGCTTTAAATAGAGCTTGCAGTCAGTGGTAGGAGATTGTGCGTGCTGTCTGCGTGCTCTGAACCCAGTATACACCGCTATATCCATCTATATAGCTAACTATCTTGCTCGTTTTAAATAGAGCTTGCAGTCAGTGGTAGGAGATTGTGCGTGCTGTCTGCATGCTCTGAACCCAGTATACACCGCTATATCCATCTATATAGCTAGCTATCTTGCTCATTTTAAATAGAGCTTGCAGTCAGTGGTAGGAGATTGTGCGTGCTGTCTGTGTGCTCTGAACCCAGTATACACCGTTATATCCATCTATATAGCTAGCTATCTTGCTCGTTTTAAATAGAGCTTGCAGTCAGTGGTAGGAGATTGTGCATGCTGTCTGCATGCTCTGAACCCAGTATACATCGCTATATCCATCTATATAGCTAGCTATCTTGCTCGCTTTAAATACAGCTTGCAGTCAGTGGTAGGAGACTGTGCGTGCTGTCTGCGTGCTCTGAACCCAGTATACACCGCTATATCCATCTATATAGCTAGCTATCTTGGTCATTTTAAATAGAGCTTGCAGTCAGTTGTAGGAGATTGTGCGCACTGTCTGCGTGCTCTGAACCCATTATACACCGTTATATTCACCTACACCTACATAGCTCTTCTCTAATTGAGCCATCTGCCATCTGCAGGAGTTAGTGGATGTTGTGTTTGCCTCCAGCACAATATATACTACCCAATTGCTTGTTTTCCCAACTCCATTCAGGCCATTACCATGTCTGGAAGGCCAGCAAGGAGAGGCAGACAGGAGCGAGCCGATAAAAGAGGGAAAGCAGGCTCTGTGTCTAGAGACAACAGTGCTGGTCGTGGACGCGGTGCATCATCATCATCAGCACGTGGCCATGGGACACGCTTGTCCTTCTTTTCGGCAGCTGGACATGTTGAGCCAAAACATGCCAACAACTTGGTAGAGTGGATGATGGTCCAGCAGGCATGGACAGGGACATTACCTGTCTTTCGCGGCCCATTGGGTCACTCTTCTAGCAGCTGGGAAGGATGCAGGACAAGGTGCAGTAGTGTTGGAGGTTGTTCCGCCACCATGCCTCCAAAATGCAACTATTGGTTGTGACACACCTCTCTCCTCCACCCCCTCCTCTTCTTCTTCCTCCATGGCCTCTTCCAGTGCTCTGTCCTCAGAACCAGCGGTGCTCAGTAGGCGTTCCAGGCGCTACGCAAGCACGCAGGCAAAACAATGCCATGCCGTGCTTGCGCTGGTTTGTTTGGGGGACAGGAGCCACACTGGGGCGGATGTTTTGTCAGCTCTGCAGGGGCAGGCTGAGAGGTGGTTGACGCCACACCAGCTTAAGCCAGGAATGGTGGTTTGCGACAATGGCACCAACCTCCTCTCCGCCCTCCGACAGGGACAACTGACCCATGTGCCCTGTGTGCTCACGTCCTTAACCTGGTGGTTCAGCGGTTCTTGGGCAGGTACCCGGACTTACAGGATGTCCTGAAGCAGGCCAGGAAAGTCTGTGTGCATTTCCGCCGATCATTTAATGCCTGTGCTCGGCTGGCTGAGCTCCAAAAGGAGTTGAACCTGCCCAAGAACCGCCTTATATGTGACATGCCCACCAGGTGGAACTCAACGTTGGCCATGCTGCAGCGGCTGCACACGCAGCAGAGGGCCATCAATGATTACCTGTGCGACTACGGCACCAGGACAGGGTCAGGGGAGCTCGGTTTTTTCTCACCACGCCAGTGGGGCATGATCAGGGATGCATGCACTGTCCTGTCACCGTTTAAGGAGGCCACAAGGATGGTGAGCAGTGACAGTGCATGCATCAGTGACACTGTACCTCTTGTCCACCTCTTCGAGCATACGCTGCGTGGAATAATGGACAGGGCACTTGAGGCAGAACAGAGGCAGGAAGAGGAGGACTTCCTTGCCTCTCAAGACCCCCTTTATCCAGACAGTGTTCCTGCTGTGCCACCCATCACACAGGAAGAGGATGAGGAGGAGGAGGAGGAGGATGATTGTGTCAGCATGGAGGTGGAGGCTGGCACTCAGCATCAGCAGCAGCAGCAGTCTTGTAGGCATGATTTACAGTCCCAAGAAACCCGTGGACTTGTACGTGGCTGGGAGGAGGTAGCTACGGATCATGTTGTCCTTAGTGACCCAGAGGACTCCGGACCGAATGCCTCAGCTAACCTACGCTGCATGGCCTCCCTGATCCTGCAAAGCCTGTGGAAGGATCCTTGTATTCTTCGGATCAAGGAGAGGGACCATTACTGGCTGGCCACTCTTCTTGATCCACGGTACAAGGGTAAGGTTGCCGACCTTATCTTGACGTCGCAGAGGGAGCAGAGGATGAGACATCTCTGGGAGGCCTTGCAGAAAGGTCTGTGCAACGCGTTCCCAGAGACTGGGAGGTTACAAACTCCTGGTCCTGGACAACGTGTTGCTGAGGCATCGGTCAGAAGGAGCGGTGGAGAAGGTGGCCGTCTGACCGATGCTTTCAGACAATTTTTTAGTCCGCAGCCCCAAGGTATGATCGGTTCCAGCAACCATCGTCAGCGTCTGATTTACATGGTGCAGGAATACCTAGGGGCAAGGTCAGACTTGCACACCTTTCCCACCAAAAATCCTCTGGCTTACTGGGTCTTGAGGATGGATCCCTGGCCAGAGCTTGCACAGTATGCAATTGAGCTACTGGCCTGTCCTGCATCCAGCGTTCTTTTGGAACGCACCTTCAGTACTGCTGGTGGCTTTGTTACCGATCACAGGGTGCGCCTGTCCACCGAATCAGTTGATCGACTGACCTTCATCAAGATGAATCAGTCTTGGATCACCCACAGCTACCAAGCACCTGAAGCTGATGTAACCGAATAATTTTTTTTGAAATATCACATCCCTTCAAGACTGCCAATGCTGATGCTGAGTGACTGTCCTGTTATGTTGATTGTCTATCCTCTTCCTCCCCCGCTGATATGTTGGAAGAACATTTTTGGTTCTGGGTGATGCCATCAGCCCAATTTTTCTGCCCCTGTTTAACAGGGGCGTTTAATTACAATTTTTGATGCAATGCTTTGCAGCAGGGCTAATTCCTGCACTAAAACTAGAGTATATGGGAGAGGTTGCAGTGTCGTGGCACCAGCACCAGTGCCTAAGGCCCAATTTTTTTGCCCCTGTTTAACAGGGGCATTTAATTTCAATTTTTGATGCAATGCTTTGCGGCAGGGCTCATTCCTGCACTACAACTAGAGTATATGGGAGAGGTTGCAGTGTCGTAGCACCAGCACCAGTGCCAGCAGCCCAATTTTTCAGCCCCTGTTTAACAGGGACATTTAATTACAATTCTTGATATAATATTTCACAGGAAGGCCCCTTCCTGTGCCCACCCAGAGTAAATGTGAGGACTTATAGTGTTGTGGCACCAGCACCACAACCACCAAAGGTCAATTTTTCTACCACTGTTCAACAATGGCATGTAATTACAATTCTTGATATAATCGTTCACAGCAGGGCGCTCCAGCGCCCACTAAGAGTCACTTTGAGGGCTTACAATGTTGTGGCAAAACCAACACCTTGTTCCGCCATTTCTGCAGAGCATATAGGGCAGGCCCCTACTTTCAAACATCCAACTTACAAACATCTCCTACCCTGTTTCCCCTAAAATAAGACCTAGCCTGATTGTTGGTGTTGGCTGCAATATAAGCCCTACCACCCAAATAAGCCCTACCCTGTTTCCTCAAAAATAAGCCCTACCCTGAAAAGAAGACCTACAAGGACTTTAACTAGGGCTTATTTGGGGGGTAGGGCTTTTATTGCAGCTATCACCGACAATCACACTAGGTCTTATTTTAGGGGAAACAGGGTACTTGCAAACGGAAGGAGACAACAGCAAGTGAGATGAAAAAAGACGGACGGCAAAACAAATTATACAGGGGTGATAACCCTTCCCTATGTTTTCCAAAAAGCTTAAAAATAGTTTTTTTACTGGAGCTACACTTTAAAAATGTACCAGTTGAAAATTACAAACAGATTCAACTTAACACAACAAATCTACACTGTCCCTGTCTTGTTTGCACCACCTGTATACTGCTGTTCTGAGTATATAGGGCCTGGGGGCCACACGTATTTCCTTTTTTTAATATGGTTACGGGGTTCCCCTTAATATCCGTACAAGACCCAAAGGGGCTGGTAATGGGCAGGGAGGGCTACCCATGCCATTTTTCTCAATGATTTTCAACTATATTGCAGGAACCAGATATAACATTAAAACCGCAAGCAGTTTTAAATGACGTTATTTCCGTTAAATGTCATTTTGTGTAGGGACTGTTCTAAACACGGGAAACACGTGGCACTTCACAGGCATACTATAGACATCCCCCAGGCATGACATTTAAAGGAATATTTCACTTTTTTTTCAATTTAATCGTCGTTAAAATCAGTGCTCCTGCCAAAACGGCCATTTTTAAAACTTTTTTTGCATTGACCCATGTCCCCTGGGGCAGGAGCCAGGTCCCCAAACCCTTTTTAGGACAGTATCTTGCATATTAGCAGTTAAAATTAGCACTTTTAATTTTGAACATTCAAGTCCCATAGACTTCAATGGGGTTCTAATGTTCGTACGAATTTGGGGTCCATTCGAAAGTTCTGGTGCGAACCGAACCGAGGGGTGTCCGGCTCATCCCTAATCCCAGGTAACAATATCATCATATAAGTAGCGGGCGTAATACACCATTTGACTAACATATGAATTGTTGGACCTTTTGTACTTGGACTCCTATAGCCCCATGAACAAATTGGCATAGATGGGCATGAACTTCACACCCATCGCAGTGCCAACCTTCTGCAGATAAAAGGTGTCCGTAAACGTTTATCTGAATGCAAAAATAGTCAAAGTTCGGTCTGAACTTGTGTTCAGACCAAACCTTAAAGCAATTGTAAAGTTCTGTTCTATAAAAATAACAAACATGTTATACTTACCTGCTCTGTGCAGTTGATTTGCACAAAGCAGCCTATATCCTCCTCTTCGTGGGTGATTCTTTGGTGCTCCTTGCCCCTTCCTCCTGTGGATTGCCCCCACAGCAAATAGCTTGCTATGGGGGAACCCGAGCTGAGTCACAGCTCCCTGTGTTAATTCAGACATGGAACCATGGTCAGGCTCCGCCACTCTCTCTCCTGATTGGCTAGCTGACTTTGATAGCAGTGGTGTCTGTACAGGGAGGCTAGTGGGCTCGCGCCACGGGAGCATGCCCGTGGGTCCCATGGACTCGATGTCCACCGGCGACCCGCTATTGCGATGTTAACAAGGCAATTCCCCATTCTGCCTACTGACATGTGAGAAATCTTCTGTTCCCAGTCATCAGGTACAACGATTTCTATCATGACGTAGGTAGCTCATGTTGCAGTCTCACTAAAAATCGCAAGACATTATTAGTAAAAAAATATATATATATTACATATTAGCCTAAACTGATGAAGAAAATTTTGGGGATATTTATTATAGCAATATATTATATTATTACATTCATAGCGCAAAAAATAAAAAACAAACAGGTGATCAAATACCACCAAAAGAAAGCTCTATTTGTAGGAAAAAAAGGACATACATTTTATTTGGGTACAGTGTTGCATGGCTGCACAATTGTCAGTTAAATCGACACAGTGCCGTATCGCAAAAAATGGCATGGTCATTAAGGGGGCAAATTAAGGAGGGCCGAAATGGTTAAAGCATAGAATGCATTGAGATAAAAATAACCTTCTGACTTTACAACCCCTTTAAGCTCATTGTTTATGATTATGATACACAATGTTTTAGCAAATTACATATCATGCAGTTAGGATTTAAATCTACTTTAAAGTGTATTTCCACTTTTGCAGCCAAATTGGAATACCACCTGCACTATATTTGTGACATGTTACCATTCACACAGCAAAATGTAAATTTTTGGTTACCGTTTCGCTTTCTTTTTACTTGCTTAAAAATCCTGCCTAGCTTTCCCCTTTTTTGTAATGTTAAATCAGAACAAAACTGTATCTGAGCACCATAAACTGAAAATGCTATTGAATTATTTTTATAATTAAAAGCAAACTCACCCATTCATCCCTGTCTCCATGTTTTATTTTGTTGAGAAATCACTTTGAAAAAACACCCCCTTTGAAATTCGAGGACATCTTGAGTAAGGGAAGATGATTAGTTGATTAGTGAAGCATTTACTTTATGGAATCCCTCTGCCCTTAGTTCAGGTATACAGGCAAGAGGGCATTTCGTAGCTGAGAAAGCCCCTCTTCCCCTTCTCCAGATGAAAAAAAATGCTCATTGTGTTTGCCATAATTAATTCTCTTTGAGATGTGGTGCTGGCAGGTCTGTCTGTTGTAAACTAGATGTTGTTCAGTGGATCACAACACATTCACGATATACATATATTTACAGTAAATGAAGAGAACACACATCAGTTGTTAGGTAGAAATTGTGATTAGAAATCATAGAGATGATTTTAAACGTATAAATGTATACATGTTCTGAGAGCCAGAGCCAGCTGTCATCCAGGCAGCTGGGTGGATGCTGAGCTTGGAGTGTTCTGTAATGTCAGCTGACAGCGGATAACAGCCAACTACAAGCTCACTCTAGGGCACAGGAGCGCAAAAGTAAGGGCACTTTGGCCATTCTTCTCATTTGTAAAGCAGCACATATACCACCAATTTAACAGTGAAACAATCAATGTAAATTAAAACACATCACCTGCAGTGAATGTTTGATAAAGTGATTGTGAACTTTTTTTTATTTTTTTATTACAAACATGTCATACTTACTTGCTGTGTAATGGTTTTGCACAGAGCAGCCCCAATCCTACTCTTGTGAGGTCCCTCACTGGCACTCCTGGCTCCTTCTACCTGCTGAATGCCCCTATAGCAAGCCCCTTGCTCTGATGTAACGCAGGTTTCTGCGTTACATCAGAGGGGGGTGGGGTCACCCATACGTCACTGGGGAACCCCATGGCTTCCCTCACCAGCGTCAGATGGGGCGGGGTCAGGTGACGGGTGGCCCCGCCCTCCTAATATAAACGTCAGGCGCTGGGATCCCCGAAGTGTCTCTGTAGTGGAGACAGAAGACGGATGCATGTATGGACAGCGCTGGACTGAAAATCACCCGTTGCTGGATCAGATCAGCCATCGCTGGACCCCGGAGAGATGATCATCCGTCGCTGGATAGCAAGAGTGGATTAGCACCGCTGGAATCTTTTTTTTATTTTTTTATTTTTAATAAAGGAATTTTTCAAAAGTCTGTTTGTCTTATTTAACCATTTTTACACTTTCTTTGTGAAATGGTAGGGGTACTTTTGTACCCCCTTACCATTTCAAACAGGGGGGGGGCGGGATATGGGGGACCCCTTGTTAAAGGGGGCTTCCAGACTCTGATAAGCCCCCCGCCCACAGACCCCCACAACCACCGGCCAGGGTTGTGGGGATGAGGCCATTGTCCCCATCAACATGGGGACATGGTGCATTGAGGGGTCACAGACCCCCAAAGCATCCTCCCAATGTTGAGGGCATGTGGCCTGGTACGGTTCAGGAGGGGGGGCGCTCTCTCGTCCCCCCTCTTTTCCTGCGGCCTGCCAGGTTGTGTGCTCGGATAAAGGGTCTGGTATGGATATTTAGGGGGACCCCACGTCAATTTTTTTTAAAATTTTGACACGGGGTTCCCCTTAATATCCATACCAGACCTGAAGGGCCTGGTAATTGAATTAAGGGGAACCCTCACGCTTTTTTTTTTTAATGAATTGTCGGCTAATACAGAGAACACTCATTGAGTGTTCTCTGTATTACGGGAGCCGACAATGGAAAGCGAAATGACACTTTGTGCAGGGACAGTTCTAAGCACGGGAAACATGCGCCCCTTCACAGGCATACTATAGACACCCCCCAGGTACAAAATTTAAAGGAATATTACACTTTTATTGTTTCACTTTAATCATTATTAAAATCACTGCTCCTGAAAAAACGTCAGTTTTTAAAACTTTTTTTTGCATTGATCCATGTCCCCTGGGTCAGGACCCAGGTCCCCAAAACTTTTTAGGACAGTAACTTGCATATTAGCCTTTAAAATTAGCACTTTCGATTATGAACGTTCGAGTCCCATAGACTTTAATAGGGTTCTAAAGTTCACACGAAGTTTAGGTCTGTTCGCAGGTTCTGGTGCGAACCGAACAGGGGGGTGTTCGGCTCATCCTTACAGGTGACGCTAGTTAGGCAGGTAGGTATTTAGGCCCGCCGCAGCTTTTTATAGCATCAGGGACCCCGATATACTACCTAATAAAGGTTTTAACCCCGATTTCCCCCTAGTTAACCCTTTTACCAGTGATCACCGTATAACTGTTACAGATGACGCTGGTCAGTTAGTTTGTTTTTTATAGTTTCAGGGCACCCGCCGTTTATTACCTAATAAAGGTTTAACCCCCTTATCGCCCAGCAGGTGATATAAGATAGGTTTTAAGGTCAGATAGGGTTTGCGTCGCCCCAGGCAGCGCCAGGTTAGTGCCAGTACCGCTAACACCCACGCACGTAGCATACACCTCCCTTAGTGGTATAGTATCTGATCAGATCAAATATCGATCTGTTCAGATCTATACAAGCGCCCCCAGCAGTTTAGGGTTCTTAAAAATGCAGTGTTAGTGGGATCAGCCCAGATACCTGCTAGCACCTGCGTTTAGATCCTCTGCCCAGCCCAGCCCAGCCCACCCAAGTGCAGTATCGATCGATCAATCTCACTTACAAAACACTAAACACATAACTGCAGCGTTCGCAGAGTCAGGCCTGATCCCTGCGATCGCTAACAGTTTTTTTGGTAGCGTTTTGATACAGTTGCTGACAGCCTAGGAGCTTTTTTATCTGTGAGTCTCACTAGTGTACCACTAAATTTGGAGCCCAAAATGGCAAATCAAAGGTACACTAGTGAAGAGGCCTACACGTTTCTGAGCATGACAGATAGTGAAGAGGAAGTCACTCATCTGTGAGATTCAGGCTCAGAATACGATCCTGTAGAGGACAGCAGCTCCATTGCAGATTGCTCTGACAACGGAGTTGTGGTCCCTGCCAAGGTCGGGCGTACCAGACCCCGAACTTCTTCTTCTGTTGTTGATGTGTAAGATCCACAGGTCTCTCGTATGGAGCAGAGCAGTACTAGTGCCGCTCATCCTTCTGGTGAACTGGCAAGCACCAGTGGCAGGGCTGGACTGGCACAGAAATTTGGCCCTGGACTTCATCCAGACTGGCCCACTTACATTTTGAGTGTACCATCAGCACTCCCTTACATCAGAGTGTCCCATAACCAGCCCCCTTACATCAGAGTGTCCCATCACCAGCCCCCTTACATCAGAGTGTCCCATCACCAGCCCCCTTACATCAGAGTGTCCCATCACCAGCCCCCTTACATCAAAGTGTCCCATCACCAGCCCCCTTACATCGGAGTGTCCCATCACCAGTCCCCTTACATCAGAGTGTTCCATCACCAGCCCCCTTACATCGGAGTGTCCCATCACCAGCCCCCTTACATCAGAATGTCCCATCACCAGCCCCCTTACATCAGAGTGTCCCATCACCAGCCCCCTTACATCAGAGTGTCCCATCACCAGCCCCCTTAAGTCAGAGTGTCCCATCAGCAGCCCCCTTACATCAGAGTGTCCCATCACCAGCCCCCTTACATCAGAGTGTCCCATCACCAGCCCCCTTACATCAGAGTGTCCCATCACCAGCCCCCTTAAGTCAGAGTGTCCCATCAGCAGCCCCCTTACATCAGAGTGTCCCATCACCAGCCCCTTTACATCAGAGTGGCCCACTGAGCCATCGGCCCACCGGGAAACTCCCGGGCGTCCCGATGGCCAGTACATGCCTGACCAGTGGCCTAGTACACCCTGGTTGTAACCAGCACTGCAGTAACACGTGGTGACGTGGCGAGTCCCATAAGTGCAGTTGAAGCTGGTCAGGTGGCAAGCACAAGTAGTGTCCCGCTGTCACCAAGAAGATGAACACAGGGTCATCATGCCCATAGTGCCCTTCCTGCTGCTTTCGCCAATCCTGATTGGGAACCCCCCACTTCTGCAGAACCCGTACTTCCCCCATTCACTGGCAAACCCGGCATTCAGGTGTTAACAGTTGATATTACATCACTTTTTTTTTTTTATTCGCTGTTTTTCACCGAAGATCTCTATAGATCTATTGTGGACCAAAGCAATTTGTACGCTGGTCAACACATCACCACTATTCCCCAGTCTTCCCTTGCCAGAGATTGGAAACCAATTACGGTTTCTGAATTTAAGTTCTTTCTGGGCCTTTCCCTCAACATGGTCATAACCAAAAATAGTGAGTTGGAGGTCATATTGGTCCACTGACACATATCACCATATGCCCGTATTCTCTGCCTCCATGACTAGGGCACGATACAAGCAGATCTTTCAATTACAACAAACTCTGTTGTCCTCGTGGAGACCCTGGATACGATTGGCTCTACAAAATTCAGCCCCTTGTAAACTACTTCAACCAACGTTTTGCAGACTTGTTTACTCCCCATCAAGTTGTCTGCGTTGATGAGTCCCTGATTAAGTTTTCTGGCCGCTTGTCGATTCACTAGTTGAGTATTAGCATAGGGTACAGCATTGCATAGATTAGACACACGTTCACAGGGTCTTCCAAGATGCCATCGCTAGAACCTTAACAACAATTCTGTTAGAACAATTACAGTTATAAAAAAATATAAAAATAAAAATAAAAAATACGCACAAAAAATATAAAAACCAAAAATAGTTGTCATTTTATTGTTCTCTCTCTCTCTATTGTTTTTCTCTTTTTTACTGTATTCTATTCTGCAATGTTTTATTGTTATTATGTTTTATCATGTTTGCTTTTCAGGTATGCAATTTTTTTATACTTTACTGTTTACTGTGGTTTATTGTTAACCATTTTTTTTTTGTTTTCAGGTACGCCATTCAGCTGCAGAGCGGATTTATTTATCTTGACAGCAACAGCGTTTGCTCCCACGATACATAAAGCTGTGACTCCAGCGCTGTCGGAGATGATTTCACCACCACAGTTAAAAAAAAAAAAAAGAACATATATGCCGAAGCATGGGGCAGCAGGGGCGGAGGAGTGATTGTTCCTACCTTTTGCGGGAGGATGCCCCCATGCGTTGGCATATATATATATTTTAGGCACAGATTGCGTTAAAAAAATTGTTTTTTTTACTATATATTTTTTTTTTTGGATTTGCTTTGCAGGTATGGTAAGTCTTACTGTTATATTGTAATGTAATGTTTTATTGTTAACCATCATTTGCTTAGCAGGTACGCCAATCAGTTACAGCGTGGAATTATTTATCTTGACAGCAACAGCGTTTGCTCCCACGATACATAAAGCGTGACTCCAGCGCTGTAGGAGGTGATTTCACCACCAAAGTTAAAAAAAAGAGCATATATGCCGAAGCATGGGGGCAGCAGGGGCGGAGGAGCGATTTGCTCCTACCTTTTGCAGGAGGATGCCCCCATGCTTCGGCATATATAAACAGTGCATGTATGCCCATCATTAGAAGTGGGTGGATGAAGGGAGGTATTCTAATGGTGGGCATACCCACCGATCAATCTCTTTTTTTCGTTCTGCCCACAGGCTGCATGAAAAAAAAAGATTACAATATATGCCCAACAAGGACCAGCAACGTACTGGTATGTTGCTGAACTTTGAGTGGTTATACCAGAATGATGCCTGCAGGTTTAGGTATCATCTTGGTATCATTCTTTTCAGCCAGCGGTTGGCTTTCATGTAAAAGCAATCCAGTGGCTAATTAGCCTCTAGACTGCTTTTATAAGCAGTGGGAGGGAATGTCCCCCCCTTCCCACCGTCTTCCATGGTTTGCTCTGGCTCTCCGGTCCCAATGGGGAACCTGAGAATTCAGCCGGTGATTTGGCCAGCTGACCATAGAGCTGATCAGAGACCAGAATGGTTCCAATCATCTCTATGGCCTAAGAAACCCGAAGCTACAAGAATTTTATGAGTTAGATTTCGCCAGATGTAAACAGTGCCATTGGGAAATTGGGAATGCATTTTATCACACCGATCTTGGTGTGGTCAGATGCTTTGAGGGCAGAGGAGAGATCTAGGGTCTAATAGACCCCAATGTATTGCTATCATAGGGGATATTTACATTCCCTGAGATAAAAAAAAAAAATATATGAAAGGATCAGTTTAAAAATAAGATAAAAAAGCAAAAATAATAGTAAAGAAGAAAAAAAAGCACCCCTGTCCCCCCTGCTTTCACGCCAGGGGCGAACGCAGGCGTCAGTCTGGTGTCAAGTGTAAACAGCAATTGAACCATGCATGTGAGGTATCACTGTGAAGGTCAGATCAAGGGCAGTCATTTTAGCAGTAGACCTCCTCTGTAAATCTAAAGTGGTAAACTGTAGGTTTGTGCGCAATTTTAAAGCATGTCGTGTTTGGTATCCATGTACTCAGCCTAAGATCGTCTTTTTGCATCCATGGCGCTTCATTTGCGGGTATTTAACCCTCCTTGCGGCGTAATGCAGAACGCCGACTAGCTTCCCCCCCTGTAAAACCACTGTGATTCTACGGGCGGGAGCATTGTCGTTGAAACACAGGCAGGTCACTTCCGAGTTTCGTGAAACAGCCTAAAGCCGGAAGTGACATCAGCGGCTCCGTTCCTCAGCCCGAGCGGAGCTGCAGTGAGGTGAGGTGGTCCTGAATGTTCTCTCTCTGTAAGGAAAAAAAAATGTTTATGCTGTAATGGAAATTTGTAGGTTCTGTATAAAATTGTATTCTATTTTATATGTATTGCACAATGCCCTCACTGTGCACACGGCACTAACAATGTTTTCAGTACATGTTTTGCATTCTTTCAAGGCCTGATTAGAATTAGCCTGCCTATGTAACGCCCCTTGTTACCATAAACGTTCAATTGTAATATTAATGTGATACCTACGTAATCATGTGTATAAAAGCCTTCAAATGCGTCATAATAAAGGAGAACGGTTATTTGGAAATAATGATAATCAGCCGGCTGAGGTAAGCCTTTTGCTTACATTTTGAGTTATCAGACTTCCTTGATCAGTAAGGCATTTTCGGGACAAAGGGTACCTATTTTACTCCCCTTAATCGAACTGTATTGATTAGTGGTTATATGTTATGTTGTCACTGTCTACTGTCCATCAGAGTGTTATAGAGAAAGGGAAGAATAGTGCTGTTCACAGGTATATGTAGTACATCTGCTAGATAAAGTAGTTTAGAGGCAAAAGGGTATAGGCACACGTAGAGAAGACTGGGCAGTCATTATGGGCATTAAATTAAGTAAGGGAATGATGGGTAAGAGACCCTCAAAAATGCCCAGCGCAAGAGGAGCACTATATATGAACCGAAGGTGCGGTTCCGCCTATACTGAGCCCCTAGATTAATGGTTAAAGTGGACAGGGATCCACAAAGGTTAACTGGGTTACCACCAAAGTCCACAGGGACAAAGAATCATGCAGAGTATACAGCTAGAGAAACAGCTATCTATGTGAACAGGATGGATCAAGAGTGACATTAACACGAGACAAAAAGGGACATTTTCATGTTAAGTTGTGGGATGAATTTGGAGTCAGGCATTACAACTAGTAAAGTCAAGAAACAGAGAAATGAGAGTTAAAACAGAATCCTTTATATGTTGTAAGAGAGGGAAGATGGGACGAGCACTATGGCTGCCCGTCTGATCATAGAAGGTACAGTATGTGAAGTATGGTATTACAATACATTGGATGCAAAGGATATCAGAGCAAAATAAAGAAAGCAGAAATTTAAGCAATGAAGTATTAAAAAGCATTAAAAGAAAGTGAGAGAATGATAGGCATGTGTTGTGTACAAATGGGAATAATGCGATTTTAGAGATATATTTGAGTATGTTTGTGAATGCTGGAACCTTTAGTTCTATCGCTTGTGTCATGTACGCAGATGTGACCCCCTCCTTTGTGCTCTCCTCAAAGAATGTAGCTGGCATGAGAGGTTGGTGATAAGCTGGAAGGACACCATGCCAATTTCAGTTTTTATAATCATGTGTATAAAAGCCTTCAAATGCGTCATAATAAAGGAGAACGGTTATTTGGAAAGATGCTGAGCGTATCTTTTGTGTCTGTTCCCTACTGCAGTAGTTATTAATTTGGAACCACTAATCAATATGAGGATAGGAGTTGCCTATCATCAAAATATCAATTTCAATGCCAAATCTATTTAAATGCACCCCGGCCTTTACAAAGAGTCTGTAGTAGTACTAGTCACACTCGCTATATAGGAATGTGAGCCATTTTAAAAAATATATAAAATTGAGCAGAAAAATAACATAATGCTTGCAGTTTCAGGAGGAGATAATGTACATGCCATGTGGTATTCTTATTCAGCAAAGTGCAAACAAAGTAAATGGTCTGCTCTGCTGCTTGTTACTCACAGTAATTTGCTAGCAAATACATTTTTACAAACCTTTTTTGCATTTTAGTGTAAATATGAGATCTGAGGACTTTTTGACCCCAGATCTCATATTTAAGAGGACTTGTCATGCTTTTTTCTATTACAAGGGATGTTTACATTCCTTGTAATAGGAATAAAAGTGACACCATTTTTTTTTTAAACTGTGAAAAAATAAATATAATAAATAAGAATTTTTTATTTTTTTTTAAAAGCACCCAGTCCCGACGAGCTCACGTGCAGAAGCGAACGCATACGTGAGTACTGCGCCATCTCCTGACACTATGGGTGGAAGGAAGTGGAATACAGGGGACGGATTGGGTGGATTATATAAGGTGCATGGTTTATGAGAAGTGGGAGGGGCCAACAATGATGGGCGGACTCTGGCGCCCCCCCATCCAAAAACCTCACCAGCCGCCACTGCTATGGTGTCTGAACTGATTTCACCCAAGACATGCCATAGGTACACTGTCTCTTTAAATGTCAGTTTTTAGTTTAAATGGCTTTTGCGGCTGCAAATGTACTTCTGCTCGCATTCTCCACCAGTTGTAAATTTGGGGGATTGTATCTCCACAGGGCCAAGTGCAAAGCCAGTAAACTTTAAACAAAAAGGCTTTTATTTTCAGCAACAAATCAAAATAAGGCTTTTAGTAGCACACAAGCAAAAATACAAAAAAAGTCTGCTTATCTTCAGCACAAAGTAAAAGTAAGGGTCCTTTCACACGGGGCGGATCAGTGATGATCCGCCCCGTGGATATCCGCTGAGCAGGAAGATGGCAGGTCCGTCGCTATGGGAGATCGGGTGTCGACGGACCGCAGTGTCCATCGTCACCCGATCCGATCCGATGACGGATGGAAAAATAGCTTTTTCCTCCGTCACACTTTTTCGGATCGGAGCGAGTCGGATGTCAGCGGACATGTCACTGCTGACATCCGCCGCTCCATAGAGCTCTATGGAGCATCCGTTCAAGTCCGCCTGAAAAACTGACAGGCGGGCCTGAATAGAACCGTAGTGTGAAAGGGGCCTAAAAAGACACCTACAATTCATGGATGGGTCTTCATCCCAAGGTTTTAACAGTCCTTGTTGATTATTTTATTTTTAAACTCACGGCTCTCCAAGACAGGTGTATTCACCTACTCCTCCTCACCACTACTCCTAACACTACTTCCTGTTTTTAAGAGCTGCTTCCTGGAGACTCTTAACCCTGTGTGTGCTGGAATCCCCGTAGTCAGGGGAGGAGGCTCTTTCCCACCCGAATATCACTTCAGAGCCTCTGAAAATTCTGGGTCCCAAATATCTCTCTATTAAACACAGAGAGAACTGTGAGTTCGTATGATCACTCGAAAACTGCTAAAGTCTATGGAACACGAATATGAAAAATCAAAAGTGCTAATTTTAAAGGCTTATGTGCAAGTTATTGCCATAAAAAGTGTATGGGGACCTGGGCCCTGTGCCAGGGGACATGTATCAATGCAAAAAAAAGTTTTAAAAAGGACCGTTTTTTCAGGAGCAGTGATTTTAATAATGCTTAAAGCGGAGGTTCTGCTGATTTGTTTTTTTTAAGTCAGCAGCTACAAATACTGCAGCTGCTGACTTTTTAAAATATGGACACCTGTCCAGGGCCCCCTCAATGTCGGCACCCAAAGCCAATCTTTCCCTCGGCTCTTGGGTGGAGGCACTGCCATCTTCAGTAAGGGAATCAGGAGGTGAAGCCATGAGGCTTCACAGCCTGGTTCCCTACTGCGCATGAGTCACTCTGCATGATCCCACAGGTCCCTACTGTCTTCTGGGATCTGTGTGTCTCCCCGAAGACAGAAAGGGGGGCGGAGGAGGTGCTGGATATGGCATAGATATCCGCGGGTACCCACGGACATCTATGCCCAGAAGTGGTAGCAAATACCTGGATTATACAGGTATCTGCTCTCCCCTCCCCCCTGAAAGGTGCCAAATGTGACACCAGAGGGGGAGGATTCCGAAAAGTGGAAGTTCCATTTTGGAACTCCGCTTTATAGTGAAACAATAAAAATGAAATATTCCTTTAAATATTGTGGCTGTCCTTAGTATACCAGTAAAGTAGCGCATTTTTCCAGTTTTTATAACAGTACCGCAGCAAAATGATATTTCTAAAGGAAAAAAAGGAATTTAAAACTGCTTGTGGCTGTAATGTATTGTCAGGTCCCAGCAATATAGATACAAATTATTGAAAAAAAAGACATGGGTCTTCCCCCAGTCCATTACCACACCCAAATAAAAAAATTGCGTGCCCCCCCCCCAAAATCCATACCAGGCCCTTCAGGTCTGGTATGGGTTTTAAGGGGAACCCCAAGCCAAAATATAAAGAAAATGGCATAGGGGCCCCCCAAAATCAATACCAGATGCTTATCCGAGCAAGCAACCTGGCAGGCTGCAGGAAAAGGGGGGGCAATAGAGTACCCCCCTCCTGAGCTGTACCAGGCCACATGCCTTCAACATGGGGAGGGTGCTTTGGGGGGGACCCCAAAGCACCTTGTCCCCATGTTGATGGGGACAGAGCCATCATCCCCATAACACTTGCCTGGTGGTTGTGGGGATCTGCAGGTGAGGGGCTTATTGGAATCTGGAAGCTCCCTTTACAAGGGGACCCCCAGATCCCACCCCCCAAGTGAATGGGTATCAGGTATATTGTACCTCTACACATTCACCAAAAATGTTAAAATGTTAAAAATTACAGTATGCAACTTGGGACAAGTCTTTTATTTAAAAAAAAAAACTCTTGCAATGTCCATTCATCTTTGATCACACAGTCCGATGACCCAATAAAAAAAATGGAAAAAAAACTCTACCTCCATTGACACTTTTTTGTTTAATGTGTAGGGGTACAATGTACCCAATACCCATTCACATGGGGGGGCAGGATCTGGAGGTCCCCTTGTTAAAGGGGGCTTCCAGATTCCGAAAAGTCCCCCACCCACAGACCCCCACAACCACCAGGCAAGGGTTGTGGGGATGAGGTCCTTGTCCTCATCAACATGGGGACAAGGTGCTTTGGGGGGACCCCAAAGCATCCTCCCCATGTTGAGGGCACGTGGCTTGGTATGGTTCAGGAGGGGCTGATCGCTCCCCTTTTCCTATGGCCTGCCAAGGTTGCAAGCTTGGATAAGGGTCTGGTATGTATTTTGGGGGGACCCCATGCTACTTTAAAAAAAATGTTGGCTCAGGGTTCCCCTTAATATCCATACCCAAAGGGCAGTGCTGTTTTTTATCTATATTGCCGGGACCTGACAATACATTACAGCCGCGAGCAATTTTAAATTACTTTTTTTCCTTTAAAAATAAAATTTTGCTGTGGTACTGTTATAAACATGGGAAAAATGCGCTACTTTAAAGGCATACTAAACACACCCCCCAAGCACGATATTTAAAGGAATATTTCATTTTTATTGTTTCACTTTAACCACTTCGGTTCCGGAAGATTTGGCTGCTCAATGACCAGGCCATTTTTTTGCGATACGACACTGCGTCACTTTAACTGACAATTGCATGGTCATGTGATGCTGTACCCAAACAAAATTAACATCTTTTTTCCCACAAATAGAGCTTTATTTTGCTGGTAATTGATCATCTCTGCGGTTTTTATTTTTTGCGCTATAAACAAAAAAAAGCGAAAATTTAGAAAAAAAACACAATATTTTGTACTTTTTGCTAAAATAAATATTCCAGATTTTTTTTTATTCCCCAGGTTAGACTAAAATGTATTCTGGTACATATTTTTGGTAATAAAAATAGCAATATGTGTATATTGATTGGCTTTTCCACAAAACTTATAGCGTCTAAAAAATAGGGGAAAGATTTATGGCATTTTTATTATTATTATTTTTTTTACTAGTAATGCTATTAATGAATTTTTATCAGAACTGTGACATTATGGCGGACAGATCGAACACTTTTGACACATTTTTGGGACCATTGACAATTATACAGCGATCAGTGCTATAAAAATGCACCGACTACTGTGTAAATGTCACTGGCAGGGAAGGGGTTAACACTAGGGGGAGATCAAGGGGTTACCTGTGTTCCCTCTGTAGGGGGATGGGAGTGACTGGAGTAAATGACAGATCGTTGTTCCTAACTAGTAGGCACTCTTTTTGTGACCCTTGCAAAACACAATATCGTCTCAGCAACCTCTCACTTATTAAAAGAAAAAACATTTGCCATCATGCAATTTTGGCCCAGCAACCTGACACCTGTTGAGATTCTTGTAACCATGCAAAATCATCTCAGCAGCCTGACACATTTGCAAAACGCAACATCGTCTCAGCAAACCTCTCACTCATCAAGAAAAATAAAAACCTTTGCACCACGCAATCTCAGCCTAGAAACCGGACACCTGTTGAGACCTTTGTAACCAGGCAAAGCTCAGCAGCCTTGATAAGACCCTTGCAAAATGCAACATCATCCCAGCAGCCTTTGACTTGTCAAAAAAATAGATAAATAAATAAATTATAAATAAATACCCCCTTTGTCACCACGCAATTTCGACCCAGCAACCTGACACCTGTTGAGACCCTTGCAACAATGCAATACTGTCTCAGCAGCCCCCCATTTATTGAGACCCTTGCAACCACACAATACCATCTTGAGCAACCTTCCACTCATCAAGACCTTTGTGACCACGAAGTCTCGCCTCAGCAACCTGACATTCATTGGGACACTTGTAGCCAGACAAATTGTCTTAGCCCTTGTACACACGGTCCGATCAGACGATGTTGTCTGATAATCCGACCGTGTGTGGGCTACATTTGACTTTTTGCGTCGGAATGTCCGACCAACAAAGTTTGAGAGCTGGATATAAAAATTTCCGACAACATGATCCGATCGGACTTTGTGCCACGTATGCTCAGATCATATTACGAGACCAAAGCTATTGGCTATTTGCCTGAACGTAGTCCCGTCACAACCAATGTACGTCATCACGTTCCGAACGATTGGATTTTCAACTTTGTCCGACCGTGTGTATGCAACACCAGTTTCAGACAAAATCCGTCTGAAAAAATCAGACGGATTTTGTTGTCGGAATATCCGACCGTGTGTACAAGGGCTTAGGTCTCATGTACACTGCTGCTGGTAAACAGACGTTTAGGAGCAGTTGGCCATTTTTTTTCAGCTGCCCCTGAACTCTCCTCTATGTTCTCTTATCAGTACATGTACACGGGGTCGTTTATAGTCATTTCTAGGCAGTTGAGTTGACAAGCTTTTTTAGAATGCAAAAAAAAAAGGTTCAGACGAATGTTCAGAGGCATTTGAAATGCCAAATGCCTGTAACAGCTTGTAACTCACATTTAGCAGCGTTTGGTTTAAAGTTGTTTTCATTTTAACAAACAAAGACAGGCAATATTGTCTCAGCAGCTTGACACTCATTTGAGACCTTTATAAAATACAATATCATCTCAGCAACCAAACACTCGTTTAGACCTTTGCGATCACGCAATCTCGTTTCAGCAACCTGACACCCGTTCAGACCCTTACAGACATACAAAATTGTGTCAGAAGTCTGACACTCATTTGAGACCCTTGCAAAATGCAATATTATCTCAGCAACCCCTCACTCGTCAAGACCCTTGCAACCATGCAATTTCATCATAAAAAAATAAATAAAAATAAAATAAAATAAATAAATAAACCTCATACTCATCGAGACCCTTGCAATCACGCAATATCATCTCAGCAGCCTGACACTCACTGAGACCCTTGCAATCACGCAGTATTGTCTCAAAACAACATCATACTCATTGAGACCCTTGCAACTACGCAATATCTTCTCATCAAAACCAGACTGAGAACCTTGCGACCAAGCAATATTGTCTCAGCAAACCAGACTGAGACCCTTGCAACCACACAATGTCGTCTCAAAGAACAAACCTTCATACTCATGCCCCCTGCAACCCCGTATCGCCTCAGCAACCTGACACTCACTGACACTCTTACAACCACACAATAACGTCTCCAGTAGTATAAAACACTTCACTGCATGCACCTACTGTACGTGCAAACCCACATATAAACTAACTTGCAAACACACCTTAGTGACAAACAATCAGCCACACAAACATGCAGCGGCACCCAGTTGGCCATTCATCTCCAGTGGCACACGGGCCACTCATATTTTCTTCATCTTTCTCCCTGAGGTTAGTTAGGTTTTCATCCTGCGCCAGGTTGGACTTTATCTCCCTCGATAAAATGAATAAATAGGAGGGGAAGAACATACAGTTCGCATCTTCACCAGGATCAATCGCATGACAGGGGTGAGACAGTTCATTTCAGATAGTCACACCAGGCCTACCATCAGACGGTTATCCACCTTGATGACTCCCTGCTCACTAAACAACCAGGCACACCACCGGCAGATCTAGACAGGTTGAGGATAGTGTTCAGCAATCTCAACGTGCCCAAAGCTAAGCATAAAGTGGAAGGCCAAGCACACTCTATCACATTCCTAGGTGTCACTCTGGACACGCGTGCTATAGCCTGCCCCCCATCAAACTAGCCCCTACCAGGACAGTTATCCCGACTTCACCCGGTCACAAGGGTGCATCATGAGGCAGTCGCAATCCTTACTAGGGATGCTGAACTTTGCAATGAGGATTATTCCTCGAGGACAGTCCTTTATATCACAGATTTTAGTTTTTCTCACACCAGTGCAAGATCCATACCAAGTTCTCAAACTAGACCAAGCTGCAGTAGCAGACTTAGCTATGTGGGACAAGTTCCTTACCAGCTGGAACAGCATTTCAATGTTCATCCCGGTAGTGCCAGCCGAGCCACCATGGGTGATCACCGATGTCGCAGCCTCCACGGGCTTTGCAGCCTTTTTCGCCGAACCTTGACCCCCAGAAAATTCTCTTAAATTTCTGCTTTCGCCCAGTCTTCATCACTCTTCGAGCTGTATCCCATTGTGTCCCATTGTGGCAGCTGCCCAGGTCTGGGGCCACATTTGAACAGGATAGACAGTGCTCTTTACCGTGGACAATGCAGGCCACGGTCAACATCATCGATATAGGTAGACCCAAGTCACTCCCCATCATGTCCTGCCTGTGCAGGCTCGTGCAGCTGTCACTACATTACCAGTTTAATATCTTCTGTAGACATATTTCAGGCAAATGCAAAATTGCAGCTGATGAGCCCCATTTCAACCTAACTTTGTTTTTCCAGCAGGAGCCTAGAGCAGACCCAACAACTACTCCTGTCCCACCTTGATCATTGCTGACGAAGGACTGAAGTCGCATCTCGCCAATGCAACCCAGCTCATTGACCACTTCTTGGCACGCAATACACTGAAGGCCTATCGCACTGCTTGCAACACTACTGCAAGTTTTTGGCTTCTTACCACGCAGCAGCGATGTTAGACATGTCCTAGCCTTCATATCGCATTGCAACACGCAAATGGCCCTTTCTCACAATACTATCACGCTGTACCTAGCCAGTGTCCAGCATTTCCTGTCCTTACAGGACCCCAGAAAACCATCAGTATTCTTGGCCCATGCAGTCAAGTCCCTCCTACAGGGCATACAGAAGCACCAACATGTAGTCAGTGGCCTACCTATCACTAGTGCCCTCTTCAGGGACATGTCTGAAATCCTTACTCGTTCTCCGTTTGGGGCTTTGCTCAGCCTAGTCATCCAGGCGGCCATCTACCGGGCCTTCTACAATTTCCTACGACCAAGTGCGTTTACTGTCAGTGGCTCTGGCAATCAGACACTGCTTCAACGCCACCTGACTCACTTTCTGAACCATTACACCCTTCATCTCACAGTCTGCAAAACGCAACAAACTGGCCCCGGGGTTGACATCAACCTGTTTCAGACTAACTCAGTGATAATGCTCGACCGACTACTGTCCATCTACCAAGCCAATCTGATGGTAGTTCGTTGCTACCCTTTCTAACCAGCCCCACGAGTGGCAGCCAGTTTATGAAGCATGTCAGGATCCTACTAAGCAACTTGGGCTTCAACCCCAGTCAGTCCTTTGGACATTCCTTCCGAATCGGAGCAGCCTCAGCTGCCTCCCGGCATGGAGTACCAGACCACGTAATCATGAAACTAGGCCGATGGAAGTTTGCTTGTTTTGCCACAGAAAGAAATGGCTCTCTCTCGGTCATAGGTCCATGACCATATATATATATATATATATATATATATATATATATATATATATATATATATATATATATATAAACATAAAGCAATAATCCCACAATTCATACAGTCCATAAAGTGCCTTCTAATTTACAAGTAACTATAATAAAAAATAGCAAATAAATTATAATATCAAATATGAAATTTATATATATAACACAATGCAATAAACCCACAATTCAAGTCTATATACTGTACCAATATAAAGCCAAAGAAAAAAGAAAATGAGTCTCAATATAAGTGCTAATATTGTATGTAACGGAGAGACAAAGTGCTTTACTCATGCAAAAAGGAAAAAAGGAAAATGAGTCTCACTATAAGTAATAATATTGTATGTAACAGAGAAACAAAGTGCTCCACTCGTGCACTTCCAAGAATTCCTGTGCTTCAGGTGATCACTCAATTGTGCTCCACCGGGAGGAATAATTTTTACTCTTACCAGATATTAAGACCTCATTACAAGGTCTAACTGTGCCTCAGTACAAACAACCCTCACTGGGGTGGATGGATCAAGATAATGCAGCTTGGATCCAACCGGAAACCACTAAGCATTTCAGACAGCAGTACATACTCTCAATGCATGATTCTTAGACCACCTTTTACAGCAAGGCTAGGGCAAAATACTCGTAGCCATGTGTAGAACAAAATTCATATGCAAAGAGGAAGAGGGACATTTTGCAGTAGCTAAGATCCCAGTTTATTTTGAAAAAAAAGGTAAAGTTCTTACAAACACAAGGAGTAAACAGGCATCTAACTTATAAAATTGTGCTCCTGTTTGGAGAAAGAGGTGTTCTACTCAAGAGATAGCACTCCATGCTGGAGGAGAGATTCCATGCCCATCAGGCTGAGAGAGTTGAGGCAGGTAAGAAAGTCTGGGTGACTGGGATTGCTGGGACAACTAGGCTAGTCCAGGGGACTGAGGTAAACTGGAAATTTTGAAAATGTGATAGAGCCTTGGGTGCTACGAGTTCTCCTATTGAGCAGCCAGGAGTGGGCCTGGGCAGCAGGGTACTGTTAACTATAGGCTGAGTGAGCCAGGAGAGCCCAGATAGCCAAGAGAAGACTATCTGAGGAACCAGTGAAAAGTGAATTGAAGGGAGAACCATGTGGCTCTGTATTTTTCTTTTACCTGTTTTGATGCTCCCTTTGTCCTCCTGTGGGTGAAGCTTCTCTCTGGGATCCATAAGGTCACATTTGGCGTGCCGCTCACACTCGCCGGCTGTTTGCTGTTTGGTGCCTGGTTATTAGTGGCGGGCTTTCCTACACTATCACCCCCATACATTGGGACTTGCATTTTTGTGCTGCCTGGACGGAGCATTCCTTTCATCCACCGCAGCACTAGACTCGGTTTACACAACTAGGGTAGATCAGAGCTCACCACCTCAAACTAACCATATACTCCTCCCCCCAGTATTCCCCATGTTCCACCTCCCCAAACCTATAGAAAAAACACACAACACTTAAGTGGGGTAAAATGGACGAAGACAGTCTTTTATTCACATAAACTTTATATACATAACAGAACAACATAAATGCTTTCAACTTGAAACCTGAAACAACGCTTTGAGATCCTTGACAGTAACACATATCCATAACGTATTTTGTGTCTGAGGCACCAGATAGCTAAGTTGCTACCCCAGCCGCAAAAACTGGCTTGGGGCCCAACCCAGCTAACTTCAGCCACCCAGGGTTCTTACCACTACCCGCTCACTATGTAGTAAACCATACCAACGCAAGGATGCCTTACTTCAGATGGTTCCCCACCGTTTAGCCAATGACCAGATTTTAGATGGCCGTCAAGGACCCCAAACCAACATATGTCAATAAACACAAGAACAGTAATAGAAAAACAAAAGAGAGGGATGTTTATCCACCGATTTTTGCTCTGCAACTTCCCGTACCCATCCTACCCAGCAACATATCTTACCGCTCCTCCCCATCACCCCATCTCATGGGCCAATCAGGTTAGAGTCCGTACTAGTCATGCCATCCTGAATTATTTAACTCCCTTATGCCTGGTTCCCTTTCGACCCTGTCATGTATGCCCTATGCTTACTACGTTCCTTTTCAGCTCCAGGCATGTCTGGAGACAGTATGTCTCTACAGTGGGGAGTTTTGTTGTTTCTTAAGCGCATCTAGCCATATCACACAATCGCTGTCATGGCTATGTTTCCTTTGCATTATGGAACATTGACTAACTGTTTTGATTTAAAGAGGAAGTAAAGCCTCGGGGAAAAATAAATAAATAAATATACCCTGCAAGGCAAAGGCATAATGAGCTAGTATGCATAGCATACTAGCTCATTATAAATAACTTACCTGAGATCGAAGCCCCCAAAGCGACCCTCGTTCCCTCCTCCTCCATCTATCTCAGAGTGACCTCTGGCTATCGCAGCTCTGGCACTGTGACTGGCCAAAGCCATGATGACATCACTCCCGTGCATGTTCGCTGGTGCAGCCACTAACGTCATGATCGCCGTTAGAAGCGGCATGTTCAGTGCGCCTGCACCCAATGTCTATAGGACATGCTCCGTAGACATTGCTGCGGCTGTTTCTGCAAATATCTCCTAAACCTTTTAGGTTTAGGAGATATTTCTTGCACCTACAGGCAAGCCTTAATCTAGGCTTACCTGTAGGTTAAAGTGGTTAAAGGGTAAAGGGTTTACAACTTTAATAAATTAATGTTCACATTGACATTGTGGCATAGTTACTACTATTGATTCTTCTGGGACAGTAGGCTGCAAGTGCATCTCACTCAAGCATACTCCCTGGTGCTAGTCTCATGGACTTTTTGGTTGTACAATTGCTCTGCTCGGCTTTACCCCTGGTGCATTCTTCCTACTAGCTGCTGGGGCACATAAAGCATATCAGACTTTCTCATATCTTGTTTGTCCCCCATTCAGGGCCTGAACTTTTTGTGTGCAGTATCTAAAATTGAAGTTTAATAAAAAAAGTTAATGTACTCACAAACACAAGGAGTAAACTGGCATCACACATATAAAATCGTCCAGTGCCCTCCACCCAACACAGGGATTATAGGAAGCACACAAGTGGAGCACTTTGTTTTTCCATTACATACAATATTATCACTTATATTGGGACTGATTTTCCTTTTTTCTCTTAAGGATCTCTTAGGATTTTAGATACTGCACCATGAGTGTCCCTCTTCCTCGTCCCATGTGAATTTTGTTTCACACGTAACTGTATGTATGTTGCCCTAGCCTTGCTGTTGAAGGTGGTCTAAGAAGCATTCATTGAGAGTGTGTACCACCGTCTGAAATGCTTAGTGATTTCCGGTTGGAGCAGAACTGTATTATCTTAATCCATCCACCCAAGCAAGGGTTGTTTTCACCAAAGCACAGTGAGACTTTGTAATGAGGTCTAAATATCTGGTAAGAGGCAAAATTATTTTCTTCTTTTGGCTTTATATTGGTATATGGACTTTACGAATTTCGGGACTATTGCTTTGTGTTTTCTGTCTATCTATCTATCTATCTATCTATCTATCTATCTATCTATCTATCTATCTATCTATCTATCTATCTATCTATCTATGTATATATAGATCTCTCTCTCTGTTATTTATTTTTTTAAATGATATATACTTATGAATGTTTTAAAAATATACCTCTAATATCTGCAATTACAGATGTCAGCATAACAATACTGTTGGATATTAATTTTGACAAAATATTCCTGCAAGATGGCAGTCTATGCATATCCATTATTTAGAAACAGATTTAATTATTCTCCGCAGAAATAAAGATGTACTGTCAATAAAAGTTACAAGTTGGTTATCAATTTACTGAAATCAAAGTCAGTTTTATGAAGTACTATACAGGTAATCTTCTTCAGGTTCCAAAGCAGATTTAAATATTTGGAACGTAGCTAATCTGGGATTTAAATTCTGGCAGCATAAAATATAATGCTATCCTTCCTGTCTTCACAGAATTCTTTCTTGTGCTTCTGAAACTAAAGGATTTAAGGACAGATCAAACTATGCACATTTTTTCAAGGACAAGTTCAGGATTCCAGCCAGCTGATCTAACAGGCAGCAGTTTAAAAACATTATAAAATGTAAAAATATAAATACTTTTTATCAAAATTTTAAAACTTCAAAGGTAACCTTTTCTATGAAAATGTAAAACAAGTAACACTGTCAGCTCTGTTTTTTCAAATAGTAAAACTGTAAAATCATATACTGTAAAACCTTGGATTGCGAGTAACTTGGTCTACACGTGTTTTACAAGACAAGCAAAATGTTTAGTCAAATTTTAACTTAATAAAAGAGTGAGGTCTTGCAATACGAGTAGTGTCACATCCCATTTTAGTAAATTAGAGCTGTCTTAATTAGCACTACTCAAGTCGCTCCATCTTAACCACTTCCGGACCTCGCATCGCACATACTGGATATTGCGGCAGGGCAGCCCTGGATGCACGAAACAACGTACCTGTACATCGTTTTGTGCATTAAATACTGTGGACGTGTGCGCCTGCTGCTTGCCAAGGGAGCGCGTATGTGGGTCCGGCAGACTTGGTGTCTGCCGGCCACCCACGAATGCTCCACAGAGAGGCAGAATGGGGATCTGCCTATGTAAACAAGGTGGACCCCCATTATGACAGGGGACAACATGGAGATCTGCTGTTCCTAATGATCAGGAACACTGATCTGTGTTGTCCCAGTGAGCCCATCCCCAACACACCCAGGGAACACAGTAAACCAGTTGAGCACCCCTAGTGTTAACCCCTTCCCTGCCAGTGTAATTTATACATAGATCTGTGCAGTTTTTTAGCACTGATCACTGTATTGGTGTCACTGGTCCCCAAAAAGTGTCACTTCATATTTGTCGGCTGCAATGTCACAATCTCACTAAAAATTATAGATCGCCGCCATGACTGGTAAAAACAATAAAAAAAAATGAAAAGTCCCTAAATATATCCCTTATTTTGTAGAGGCCATACCTTTTGCACAAACCAATCAATATGTGCTTATAGGGATTTTTTTTACCAAAAATATGTAGAAGAATACATATTGACCAAAACTGATGAATAAATTCTTTTTTATTTTATTTATTTTTTACATTTTGTTTTGTGTTATAGCAGAAAGTCTATTTTTGTTTATAACGCCAAAAAAATAAAAAATGCAGAGGTGATCAAATACCAAAAGAAAGCTCTATTTGTGGGAAAAAAGGACATCAATTTTGTTTGGGTACAACGTCGCGTGACCACACAATTGTCAGTTAACCACTTCAGCCCCAGAGGATTTGGCTGCTCAACAACCAGAGCACTTTTTACAATTTGGCACAGAGCTGAATTAACTGGTAATTGCATGGTCATGCAATGCTGTACCCAAAAGAAATGTGCGTCCCTTTTTCCCACTAATAGAGCTTTCTTTTTATGGTATTTGCTATAAACGGAAAAAGACTGAAAATTTTGAAAAAGAAAATGGAAAATTCCTATCAAAATACTTACCGTAATTTTCCTTTCCTGATGGACTCCATGGAGCAATGTGTGGGTTAAGTCCCTCCTCCATTACCCTATAGGACATTACTCCCATAAATCTTTGCTCCCTGCCCCTCTCTATATTCGGTAACTAGCCTACTCCAGCCATTTGGGAGGGAACTCCTACTGCCATGGAGTACATCAGGAAAGGAAAATTATGGTAAGTATTTTGATAGGAATTTTCCATTTTCCTGACAGACCCCATGGCAGCAACATGTGCGAAATAACTCGCCAAACACACCCAGGTGGGCAAAATGCGGAACAAAAAGATTTATTTAATGCTGTCAGCCGACAGAACTTTTAAACCAAAATCGACAGAAGATAAGGATGCTGGCTCAACACAATAGTGAGACATGAAAGTATGAATTGAAGACCAGGAGGCCGCTCTGCAGATTACTTCAGGCGCAACATGATGAGAGGCTGCCCATGAGGTTGAGAAACTTCTGGTAGAGTGAGTTGTAACCACCTCAGGAGGAGCCAAGCCCTTCTCTCTATAAGCCCATTGGATTGCCTGGACCACCCAAGCAGCAATGGATCTGACGGAAGCCTTAGAGCCTTCATTTTTCCCGTTGAACAACATGAAAAGAAAGTCAGTTTGATGAAAGGAAGCTGTAACATCCAGATACTGCCTTAGAGTAACTCCCAAATCAAGTGGATGTGGATCTGGACTCCCAGCAGAATTGAAGGTAGGAAGTGTGATTTCCTGGTTTTCTTGGAAAACAGAGGTAACCTTGGGATTTGTTCCTAACATCGGAATTAGGACCACCCTATCTGGAAAGAAGGTGTGAAAGGGTTCCTTTGCACCTAGAGATTGAATTTTGGAGATTCTCTTCCCGAAGTTATGGCTACCAAGAAAGAGATTTTAAGGGTTAATTCTTTGACTGAGAGAGATTTGTCAAGTTGAGAGAAGAAATCCAGAACCAATGGAAGGTCCCATTTGGGAAATCTAGGCTTCCTCTGTGGCCTAAGCCTGACTGCTCCTTTGAAAAATTGTTGGACCAAAGGATGATTGGCCCATGCGACTCCAGAAAATGCTAAAATTGCTGACACCTGGACACAGAGAGAACTAACCAAAAGAGAGATATCCAATCCTGACTGTAAGAAGCTTAAAACGTCCCAGACTGTCAGTGTATTACAGGAACTAGACCTTGAAGTAAAGTGACTTGTAAACTTATCCCAAATTCTCTCATATACCCGATTGGTACTACTTCTTCCTGCACTAAGGAGAGTGGGAATAACCTCTGCAGGGCAGCCTAACGCCTCCAACCGTCCCCATTCAAAAACCAAGCATTTAGGCGCAGGTGATCCGGGCAAGGATGTTATCTTGACCCCTGAGACAGACGGTCTGGTCTGGATCGTAAAGGAATCTGATCCCTGACACTGAGGAGCATCAGAAGTGGAAACCAAGGCCTGTTGGGCCAATAAGGGATTATGGCTATCACTTCTGCTGTCTCTGACCTGAGTCTCCTCAGGAACTGAAGAATGATAGGATTTGGTGGGAAGGCATAGGCCCTGTGGAACCACCATTTCTCTGTCAAGATATCCACCCCATAGGCTTGAGGATCCCTGTACCCTGAATAGTACCTCTCCAGTTTCTTGTTGCAGGGGGAGGCAAAGAGGTCGACTTCCAGGGAGAGCCCCAACGTCAGGATCCAATTGAATACTTCCTCGTGAAGAGACCACTCGTTGTTGTCTAGAAGTATTTGGGAAAGGAAGTTTGCCTGGACATTCTGAACCCCCGAAACATATGTTGCTGTCAGATCCTTCAGGTTCCTCTGAGCCCAGGTCATGATCGGTTCCACCTCCCGGAGAAGGGATAGACTTCGAGTACCCCCTTGCCTTCTTATATACGCTACTGCTGTTGTATTGTCTAGCCTGAGTATGTCGAAAGGCTAGCAGAGCCTGAAAGGCTGCTCTTAACTCCAAGATGTTTGACACCCTTCTTCTGGAGGGAAGAACCCAGGTGCCCTGAGCCACTTCCGCCAGGCAGTGGGCACTCCAGCCGCTGTTGCTGGCATCCGTCGTTATAGTTACTCAAGAGATGGGAATAATGGAATGGCAGTTGGAGCCACCACGGAAGGGAATTCCTCATGGATGCGGCGATTAGAATCAGCTGGGTTTTGCTGTCTGACCATTGACGAAGGAAACCCTTCTGAAAGGGCCTCATCCTCCACTGTGCCCATCTCACCATTGGAATTGTCGCCACCATAGTGCCTATAATTTTCAAGCACTGGAGAGGAGAGGCAGAGAGGGCTGGACGGATTCTGTCCCTGACCACTGCCATCTTCTCTTCTGGTAACGAGATGGTGCCTCTCACTGTTTTGAATAGGGCCCCTAAGAACACCAGGGACTGAGACGGGTCTAGCTGACTCTTCTCCAAGTTCAAGATCCACCCGAACTCCTTTAGTGTGGAGATGACCTGCTCTCCGTGTACTAGAAGTTGATCCTTGTCTTGAGCCAACAGTAGAAGGTCATCTAAGTAGTGATGTAGACGAATCCCTTTGGTCCTCAGAAGAGCCACCACTGCCAACAGTACTTTTGAAAATACACGCAGAGAAGTTGATGGCCCGAAGGGAAGGCATGTGAACTGAAAATGGAGCTCGCCCATGGAGCATCAAAATAGGCGTCTTTGAGGTCTATGGAGACCATCCAGTCCCCTGCTTGAACAGACTGTTGAATTGTGGATAATGTCTCCATCTTGAACTTTTCTTTTTTGATAAAACGGTTCAAATGAGTTAGATCTATAACCGGCCTCCAGGCCCCACTCTTCTTCTGGACCATAAACAGAGGAGAGTAGATTCCCATGCCTCGCTGGTTGACTGGAACATGGGTAACGGCGCCTTGAGCCAACAAAGATTCCATGTAGGCTAGAAGAGTTAGACTTTTTTCTTCTGTAGCCGGAAGAGAAGTGGGGACCCATCTGAGCCTGGGAGATTGCTTGAAGGTCCAAACATGTCCTGAAGAGACCGTCTTGATGGTCCAGATGTCTTGAATCGATGCCGCCCAGACATGGCGAAAGTGGAACAGATGAGCCCTCACCTGACCTGTCTTAGTGGGCCCAACCTCAAAAGGATTTGGTCGGCTCCCTCTCTCCTTTTGAATCACTTTTTGCAGATTTTTTAAGAGGCGATTGTCTTGACTTCCAGGACCTGGAGAATTTACGGCCCGGTCTGTAACTGCGAACTTCCCTAGCTCTTTCCTGGTACTGTCTCTTTGGAAAAGACCTTCTCTGGTCTTGCAGATGCCGGTCTTGGGGAAGGAACACCGGCGTATGATGTCAATAGAGGCCTCCCCAAGAAAGGCAGAGGCCAGCCTTAGCTCTTGGATAGGCGAGCTCTTGGCTGTATCTTCCGAGATATTCCTGAGCATCTCATCTACATTAACCGTCCATACCTCCATTGCTTTGGACATAGCGGCCAGAACTAACGCTTGTTTACAGGCCATTCCTACTGTAAGATACACTCTCTTCAGATCGACATCAATCCGCCTGTCCAGAACATCCTTAAAAGAAACAGTATACTCTAAGGGAAGTGTCACATGTTTCACCAGCCTCATGACTGCTGTGTCTTCCAACGGGGCTGACTCCAAATGCTTCACCTCTTCCTCCTTGAAAGGATAGAGTTTTGAAATTTTAGACAACATGGAATTTTTCTTCTCCACCTTGCCCCATTCATCTGTGATGATCTCACCAAGTTCAGAGATAAAAGGAAAATTAACCCGTTCCTTCTTTAATTGTTTAAAGAACTTTCTCTGTTTGGAGGGGGCAGCCCCTGGATCTTCCCAATTCAGTGTCTCTCTAATGGCTATAACCATAGGAGGAAGTAGAGCGAAATCAAATCCCACACAGGGGTCACTTTCATCAGAGTCACTGTCAGATATGGCAGCCAAAGGTTGGCTATGCACAGAGGATTCCCAAGAATCCTGTAACTGAGTCTCCCTCCCTGGAGAATGTGAAGGCTCTGCAGGAGGAACATAGGTCTGGTCATCAATATTTCTGAGAGACTCCTTAACAACCTTTTCCACCAGGTTTTTAGGTTGTTGATCCGCGTCATCCCTTTCCTTAGAAGCCTTGGCATAGCAGAGATCACACAAAGATCTCCCTGCCGGGAAATGAGCTCTACACCCCCAGCAGGCACTATCTGAGTGACTGGAGTGAGCCTTTGAGGAATGCAATCGTTCCTCACTATGGTGTCCTGATCTTGAGGAAGAACCGTAATGCTTTGATTTGGAAGATGAATGCCGGTGATGTGACTTGGAAGAGTCGCTCCCTCTGTGAGAGCTGTGATGCTGTTCTGACCTGGAAGGGCTGAAATAGGAACAAGAAAAGAAACCACAAGAAACAAGACAATAGGAAAAAGGTAACAGACCAGATACACACCCCCCTAATCACCGTCCCCTAAGGGGGAAAAACAACATTCAAAATACCTTTTATGAGAGGGCTGGCCACAGACAGGTGGTAGGGAATCCATGTCCTCAGCGATAAACATATGCGCTGAAAAGATGACAAGGGATCAGTGCAAGGGACAGGGAAGGGATAACTCACCTGTCCCAGAATGCTACTTACCAGTAGATGCAACACAGAGGCAGGGGGAAGTCACCGCAATAGCCCGCAAGCATTCCCATAGCTTGCAGGCTAATTCCCCAGTTTAAATAGCCCGCCCCTGAGATGTCATCGCCGTGCCCGTGTGCATGCGTGAGTAGCGTCATTTTGCCGATAATGCGCACGCTACCTGGCCGGCCAGGAAAGGGGGGATGAGCGAGCGGCCCCCACCTCCTGAGCCGTACCAGGCCGCGTGCCCTCAACATGGGGGGTGCCTTGGGGAAGGGGGGGGGCATCCTCTGGGACTGTGACACCATAATGGGCGGGGACATCATCCGGTGATGTCCCTATATAAGTCGCCGCGCATGGTGTCGGAGCCATTGTGAGCGGAGGATGCGACGACGAGTCAACATCTGAAGAGAAGAAGAGAAGAAAAGAACAGAAGGCAGCGACGACAACAGCGGCAACAGAAGACCGGGCCACCGCCTGTAAAAGAGCTAGAAGAAGGCGCGGTGGCCCGGCAGAAGAACCGAAGAGGGGGACAAGACCCCCGAAGTCGGAAGAAGAGGCCGGCGGCGAGGAAGAAAGCCGGTCTCCTCCACTAGCAAAAGAGGGGAGTGTGATGCACGTGTGGAGCAATCTGGTGGAAGGGTGCACAATCTTCAGACAATATTGTTATCACGATCTGTGTCTGGACTTTCTCTCCTCTATCACCATCTGATACTGCTTTCCAGTGCTGATTGTTCAGTGTTATAATATATCTATTTATTTATGAAATACCGTATTTTCCGGCGTATAAGACGACCTTTTACACTTAAAAAAACTGGCCGAAAATCGGGGGTCGTCTTATACGCCGGATCAGCCCCTCCGATGCCTGCTGAGGGTTCGGTAATACGGTAATACTGTATATAGCTTCGGCTACATACAGTATATACCGCTGAGCCAATCCCAGTGAGCGATGTATTCAAATGAATACAGAGCCTGCTCGGATTGGACTAACAACCTCTGCCAATCTGAGCAGGCTACTCTGTAGCCTGCTCGGATTGGCTTTGAGAGTCAGAGAGGCGCGGGCTGATGATGATACAGCCTCTGCCAATCCAAGCAGGCTTTGTATTAATTAATAGAATACATTGCTCGCCGTGATTGGTTCCAACAAAAGCAGGAAGAAGGATATGGCGCCAGCTCCTGCTCCAGCAAGAAGGACGAAATATCAAGCGTCGGAAGCCTTGGAAGGGGGTCATCTTATATGGTAAGTACAAGAAAAAAATGCTTAAACAACAGTAAGATTAGGGGGTCATCTTATATGCCCGGTCGTCTTATACACCGGCATATACGGTACTGGACATTGAGTTAACCTGATAATTTTATGAGTGATAGGAGCGCTGCTTATGACGAATAGAGAGACAGATAGGCAGAGACAGTGTCTTCATTTCTTTTGAACCTAGTTCAGCTGCAGTAATTACAGTTGGTGTATTGTGCCCCCTGCACAGTGTACACCTGAAGTTACCCCATTTGCTGGTGTTGTTCTGGTCCTATACCATAGGCAGCTGCAGCAGTTACAGTCAGTGTATTGTTCCCTCTGCACAGTGTACAACTGAAGCTACCCCAATTGCTGGTGATGTTCTGTTTCTATACCACAGGCAGCTGCAGCAGTTACAGTCTGTGTATTGTGCCCCCTGCACAGTGTACACCTGAAGCCAACCAAATTGCTGGTGTTGTTCTAGTCCTATACCACAGGCAGCTGCAGCAGTTACAGTCAGTGTACTGTGCCACCTGCACAGTGTACACCTGAAGCTACCCCCAATTGATCATGTTGTTCTGGTCTTATACCACAGGCAGCTGCAGCAGTTACAGTCAGTGTATTGTGTCACCTGGACAGTGTACACCTGAAGCTACCCCCAATTGCTGGTGTTTTTCTGGTCCTATACCACAGTCAGCTGCAGCAGTTACAGTCAGTGTATTGTACCACCTGCACAGTGTCCACCTGAAGCTACCCCCATTTGCTTGTGTTGTTCCAGTCCTATACCACAGTCAGCTGCAACAGTTACAGTCGGTGTATTGTGCCACCTGCACAGTGTACACCTGAGGCTATCCCCAATTGCTGGTGTTGTTCTAGTCCTATACCAAAGGCATCTGTAGCAGTTACAGTCGGTGTATTGTGCCACCTGCACAGTGTACACCTGAAACTACCCTAAATTGCTGGTGTTGTTCTAATCCTATACCACAGTCAGCTGCAGCAGTTACAGTCTGTGTATTGTGCCCACTGCACAGTGTACACCTGAAGCTACCCCAATTGCTGGTGTTGTTCTAGTCCTAGACCACAGGCAGCTGCAGCAGTTACCGTCGGTGTATTGTGCCACCTGCACAGTGTACACATGAAACTACCCCAATTGCTGGTGTTGTTCTAGTCCTAGACCACAGGCAGCTGCAGCAGTTACATTTGGTGTATTGTGCCACCTTCACAGTGTACACCTGAAACTACCCCAAATCGCTGGTGTTGTTCTAGTCCTATACCACAGGCAGCTGCAGCAGTTACAGTCTGTGTATTGTGCCCCCTGCACAGTGTACACCTGAAGCCACCCAATTGCTGGTGTTGTTCTAGTCCTATACCGCAGGCAGCTGCAGCAGTTCCAGTCGGTGTATTGTGCCACCTCCACAGTGTACACCTGAAGCTACCCCAATTGCTTGTGTTGTTCTAGTCCTATACCAAAGGCAGCTATAGCAGTTACAGTCGGTGCATTGTGCCCCCTACACAGTGTTTACCTAAAGCTACCCCCATTGCTGGTGTTGTTCTGGTCCTATACCACAGGCAGTTGCAGCAGTTACAGTCAGTGTATTGTGCCCTCTGCACAGTATACACCTGAAGCTACCCCAATTGCTTGTATTGTTCTAGTCCTATACCACATGCAGCTGTAGCAGTTACAGTCGGTGTATTATGCTCCCTGCACAGTGTACACCTGAAGCTACCCCAATTGCTTGTGTTCTTCAGATCCTATACAACAGGCAGGCAGCTGCAGTAATTACAGTTAGTGTACTGTGTCATCTGCACGGTGTGCACCTAAAGCTACCCCAATTGCTGGTGTCCTGCTGATCCTATACCGCAGGCAGCTGCAGTAATTACTGTCGGTGTATTGTGCCCCCTGCACAGTGTACACCTGAAGCTACCCCAATTGCTGGTGGTGTTCTGGTCCTATACCACAGGCAGCTGCAGTAGTTACAGTCGGTGTATTGGGCCCCCTGCACAGTGTACACCTGAAGCTACCCCAATTGCTGGTGTTGTTCTGGTCCTATACCACAGGCAGCTGCAGCAGTTACAGTCAGTGCATTGTTCCCCCTGCACAGTGTTTACTTGAAGCTACCCCAATTGTTGGTGCAGTAATTACATTCAGTTTACTGTGTCATATGCACGGTGTGCACCTAAAGCTACCACAATTGCTGGTGTACTCATCTCCCTGCAGGTCATTAGTATGTCTGCAAGGCCAACAAGGAGAGGCAGACAGTCATGAGCCAATAAAAGAGGGAAAGCAGGCTCTATGTCTAAAGGCAACAGTGCTGGTGGTGGACACCATGCATCATCATAAGCACATGGCCATGGGACACGCTTGTCCTTATTTTCGGTAGCTGGACGCGTTGATCCGCAACATGCCGAAGACTTGGTAGAGTGGATGACCAAGCCCTCCTCATCCTCCTCCTCCTCTCTCACCCAGGCTCAGGGTACTGGCAGAGCAGCTGCCAATGCGGCCTCTTCCCTCGTCTCAATGGCATCAGTCACTCCTTCCCTAGACCCACCATGTCCTCTTGAGGAGTCCCCCGATCTGTTTGAGCACAGTGTTGGGTACATGCTCCAGAAGGATGCCCAGTGTTTTGAAGGTTCTGATGATGATACCCAGCTAGAGGAAGGCAGTAGCATGACCCCAGAGGGAGGGTATGCCCAAGAAGGACAGCAATCTGGCAGTCATGTTCCACCAGCAGCAGCATACTGTCAGGCTTGCTCCAGTGATGAAGAGGGAGGGGATGATGAGGTCACTGACTCCACGTGGGTGCCTGACAGGAGAGAGGAGGAGGAGGAGGCACATCTCCAATGTGGCAGGATGCCCTCCAAGGGCCAGCTTAAGGGCAGCACAACGACTGAATCACACCGCAGAGCTCCGCCTGTGCAGGGTGCTGCCTCTGCGCATTATTACAAAAGTTCTTTGGTGTGGGCCTTTTTTGAGACGAGTGCATCAGATTGCACCACTGTTATTTGCAACATATGTGTCAAGCATATCTTGCATGGCCAAAACATCAGCCGCTTGGGCACCACATGCTTGACCAGACATATGTTGACCTGCCATGCAGTTTGTTGGCAAGCATACCTTAAAGACCTACACCAAAGAACAAAGCGGACCTCTCCTTGCTCCTCATCAGCTGGGATCTCCAACCCCACTATACCTTCAGTCCTTTCTGAAAAATGTACTGAGAGGAATGAAGGTGTAGAATTAGGTGTGTCAGAGCCAAGTACTTGTGGGCACTCTGCTAGCAGTACACCGACGTCCAATTGTGCCAGGCAAATTTCCCTGTCCCAGCTGCTGGACTGTCGACTCCCAGCCATCCACATGCCCAGCGGTTGAATGCTAGCTTGGCTAAATTGCTAGCACTTCAACTGCTGCCTTTTTAGTTGGTAGACTTCTGTCCCCTTCTGTGAGTTTTTGCAATGTGCGGTTTCTCAGTGGCAGGTTCCCAAACACTACTTTTTCTCATGGGAGGCGATTCCGGCTCTCTACCGGCATGTGGAAGGCAATGTCCATGCCTCGCTGGAAAGTGCAGTCAGCGGCAAGGTGCATATTACCGCTGACTCATGATCCAGCAGGCATGGACGGGGACGTTACCTATCTTTCACGGCGCATTGAGTCACTCTTCTGGCAGCTGGGAAGGATACAGGATAAGGTGCAGTAGTGTTAAAGGTTGTTCCGCCACCACGCCTCCAAAATGCTACTACTGGTTGCGATACACTTCTCACCTCCACCCACTCCTATTCTTCTTCCTCCATGGCCTCTTCCTGTGCTTTGTCCTCAGAACCAGCAGGGGCTACACAAGTACGCAGGCAAAAAGATTCCATGCCATACTTGTGCTGGTGTGCTTGGGGGACAGGAGCCAAACTGGGGCAGATATTCTGTCAGGTCTGCAGGGGCAGGCTGAGAGGTGGTTGATGCCATGCCAGCTTAAGCCAGGAATGGTGGCACCAACCTCCGACAGAGACAACTGATCCATGTGCCCTGTGTGGCTCACATCCTTAACTTGGTGGTGCAGCAGTTCTTGGGCAGGTACCCGGACTTACAGGATGTCCTGAGGCAGGCCAGGAAAGTCTGTGTGCATTTCCGCTGGTCATATAATGCCAGTCCTTGGCTGGCTGAGCTCCAAAAGGAATTGAACCTGCCCAAGAACCATCTAATCTGTGACATGCCCACCAGGTGGAACTCAATGTTGGCCATGCTCCAGCAGCTGCACACGCAGCAGAGGGCCATCAATGATTACCTGTGCGACTACGGCACCAGGACAGGGTCAGGAGAGCTTGTTTTTTTCCCCACCTGAGTGGGCCATGATCAGGGATGCATGCACTGTCCTGTCACCATTTGAGGAGGCCACGAGGATGGTGAGCAGTGATAGTGCATGTATCAGGGACACTGTACCTCTTGTCCACCTGTTGAAGCACACGCTGCGTGGAATAATGGACAGGGCACTTGAGGCAGAACAGAGGCAGGAAGAAGGGACTTCCTTGCCTCTCAAGGCCCCCTTTATCCAGACAGTGTTCCTGCTGTCCCACCCATCACACAGGAAGAGGACGGAGAGGAGGAGGAGGCTTGTGTCAGCATGGAGGTGGAGCCTGGCACTCAGAATCAGCTGCAGCAGTCTTTTAGGGATGATTTACAGTCCCAAGAAACCCATGGATTTGTACGTGGCTGGGAGGAGGTGGCTGTGGATCATGTTGTCCTTAGTGACCAGAGGACTCTGGACTGAATGCCTCAGCTAACTTACGCTGCATGGCCTCCCTGATCCTGCAAAGCCTGCAGTGACACATATTAGTGCCATCTGTCATCAGTGCCATGTGTCATCAGTGCCACGTATAAGTGTCATCATTGCCACATATCAGTGCCATCTGTCATCAGTGTCATGTGTCACTGTCCTGGTGCTCCAGGGCCTTCAAAAGTGTAATAGGTAGTCAACAAGTTAGATGTGTAATTTATGCTCCTAGAACACCTGATGGCGCTCCCTGCATGTTGGGCCTCTCTATGTGGCTAGGCTGTGAAAAAGTCCCACACATGTGGTATTGTAATACTCAGGAGGAGTAGCAGGATTTTTTTGGGGGTGTCATTTGTGGTATACACATGCCATGTGAGAGAAATAACCTATTACAATGACAATTTTGTGGGAAAAAAAAATGAAAAATCTTAATTTTGCAAAGAACTGTGGGAAAAAAATGACAACCTCAAAAAGCTCACCATGCCTCTTACTAAATACCTTGGAATGTCTACTTTCCAAAAAGGGGTCATTTGGGGGGTATTTGTACTTTCCTGGCTTGTTCGGGTCACAAGAAGCTAGATAGGCCACCAGTACATCAGATGTGATCAATTTTGTGCGATTCGCACCACAGCTTGTAGACTCTCTAACTTTCACAAAGACCAAATAATATCCACTAATTTGGGTTATTTTTACCAAAGATATGTAGCAGTATAAATTGTGGCCAAAATTTATGAAGAAAAAATTAATAATTTGCATAATTTTGTCACAGAAACAAAGAAATATGCGTTTTTTTTTCAAAATTTTCGGTCTTTTTTCATTTATAGCACAAAAAATAAAAACCCCAGAGGTGATCAAATACCACCAAAAGAAAGCTCTACTTGTGGGAAAAAAAGGACAAAAAATTAATTTGGGTACAGTGTCGCATGACTGAGTAATTGTCATTCAAATTGTGAGAGCACTGAAAGCTGAAAATTGGTCTGGGCAGGAAGGGTGTTTAAGTGCCCAGTAAGTGGTTAAACATCAATAAAAAATAATTTTATAACAAAAGAAAAAAAAAGACAAGGAATGGTTTGGTGAGAAGTATGTAAGGTACAATAAACTGTATATAGTGCAGGAGTCTGTAAGGCAGAGTGCAAGGGTCAGGGGTGAACAATGCACTGAGTGCAAGGGTCAGGACTCAGGAGTATGTAACAAACAGAGTTCTACAGTCAGTGTTAGGTTTAGGAATACATAACACAGAGTGCAGGGGTCGGAATGAGTATGCACAGAGGGCAGAAGTCCAGGGTGTTTAAAGCAAGGTATTTGAAGTTCAGGAGTACATAACACACAGAGTGCTACAGTCAGTCTTGGGTTTAGTAGTACGTAACACACACAGAACAGGGTCTTGGACAGTGATGGCGATCCTTTTTTTGGAGTCCGAGTGCCCAAATTGCAGCACAAGACCAACTTATTTATTTCAAAGTGCCAACACTGAATTAAACCTGCCATCTGTACAGAGGATGGGACTGATCAATCCTCTGAGTGATCCTTAAGGGACCAAAAACGTATGATTCTGCTTTTGTACTTTTTCAAATGATGGAACACTCAGATGTGGGCGGGGCCATTGACAGTAATAGGGTTCTTCATTTTCAGCATTCGTGCGTTTCATGAATCCAGCAATTAATATACTATATATGTGGACCATGGGGCCCTACATCCAAGATGAAAATGGTAATTACCTGTTGGTAAATAGAAGTGGTTTCTACTAATGTCCCAATGGTGTCCTCCAAGGCTAAGTACTGAGCATACAGGCTGCCCAGGAAACTAAATACGGCGCCGGATGCACGTGTGCGGCTCCAGGACCAATTGAGCCAGGATCCCATAGCACCCCCCCTCGACAGCTTGTGGGGCAGCACCATGTGTTCAAAGCCCACGGCATATGAATGCGACTCCACCAGTCCATGGACAGAACCCCCTAGAAGGGAGGCTCTATCCAGCACCGATGACACCATCTGATGGGCCCAATATGAGCCAATCACAGGGGCCCCCCATGCGCCAGGTGGAGACAATCTGGCCCCACAGCGGAGACACTCCCCAATCCCAAGGTCACCAGCCAAGCAAAGACAAAATAACCATGACCCTGTGTAGGGGAAAATTGTAAATTTAAACATGTAAACATTCCTTGTGACAGTAATAGGTGGTGACAAGTACTCTTTATGGAGGAATCAGGGGTCTAAAAGACCCCAAACCCCTCCTTTACACTTCAAAGCATTCAGATCACCGAAAATTGTGTATCTGAATACTGTATATTTTTTAAAATCCGGCGCCATTGCCAGCCGGGCAAACAGGAAGTGACGTTGTGACGTTGCTTCTGTGTTTACATCCAGGAGACTGGAACAAAGCCATTTCCGGCTTCGTTACAGTCTGTCACTAGCCACCAGAACCACTCCTCTGGTATAACAGCCGAGTGGCTTTTAGCCACATCGGTTGTTATACCTGGAAAGTCGATTGCCCACTCTAAATAACGGTACCGGGATTATGCCTGCAGCTGTGGGCATCATCCCTGTATAACCCCTGAAAGCCGAGTACGCACATCTGCGTACGCTCGGTGGAAGGATGGCTGTATTATTCCTCAGAAATAGGGGTGGATTAAACCCTTTTGGGGGCAATGCTGAGTTATGGATCAGATAGTCTGTGAGATGCATCTGGTGGGGGGAAATTGGAAGGAGGTTTTTTTTGTGTTGTTTTTTGTGTTGTTAATTTTTTCCTGAAATGGTTGATGTCATTAAAGAAAGCGGATAAGTTATAATAGTAAATTAGGCACTGGATGGGCAACACATAGAATCACATAAAGAAGGGTATGGAATGGAATTGGAATGAAAGGTGGAGAGGTATAAAAATTAAACAGTAGAGTGAAATTATATTGAATTAACCGCTTCCTGACCGCCTCACACAGATATACTGTGGCAGAAGGGCACATACAGGCAGAATCACATACCTGTACTCTGCCCTTTAAGAGGCATGTTGCGGGCGCATGCGTGCCCACTGGGAGCTTTGTGAGCGTGATAGCGGATCCAGCGGACTCAATGTACACGGGGATACCCGCGATTGTCTCACGGAGAGGAAGAAAGGGGAAATGCTAATGTAAACAAGCATTTCCCTGTTCTTTCCCTGTTCTGCCTAGTGACACTGTCAGTGATAACAGCTCCCTGTAATCGGGAGTGGCGATCAGTGTTGTGTCACACACAGCCCCTCCCCCTAGAGTTGGAATCACTCCCTAGGACACACTTAACTCCTACGGTGCTACCTAGTGGTTAACCCCTTCACTGCCAGTCACATTTACACTGTAATCAATGCATTTTTAATTGCACCAATCACTGTATAAATGTGAATGGTCAGATCTGTCCGCCATAATGTCTTAGTCACGATAAAAATCTCTGATTGCTGCAATTACTAATAAAAAAAATTATTAATAAAAATGCCATTAAACTATCCCCTATTTTGTAAATGCTGTAACTCGGTAACTTTTGCGCAAACCAATCAAACGTTTATTGCAATTTTTTTTTTTTACCAAAAATATATAGAAGAATACGTATTGGCCTAAACTGAGGAAAAAAATGTTTTTTTTTATTATATATTTTTGGGGATATTTATTATAGCAAAAAGCAAAAAATAATGCCTTTTTTTCAAAATTGTCTGTATTTTTTTGTTTATAGTGCAAAAAATAAAAACCGCAGGAGGTGATCAAAAACCACCAAAAGAACGCTCTACTTGTGGGAAAAAAAGCATGTCAATTTTGTTTGGGAGCCACATCGCAATGTGCAATTGTCAGTTAAAGTGGCGCAGTACCGAATCGCAAAAAGTGCTCTGTTCTTTGTCCAGCCAAATGGTCCAGGGCTTAAGTGATTAAAACACTAAACATAATAGGACACAAAATAGTAATTCTAAATTATACACTTTTATATATATATATATATATATATATATATATATATATATATATATATATATATATATATATATTGTTGTTTTAATTACTTTTTTTTGTATTGTTGGTTGTTTGACACATGTAATAGGGCACTGTAAAGCCCCCATCTTAATTACACTTTGAATTATTTTTGCATAAATTGGGTTTTGGTTCTGGGTAGGCAAGTGGGTGGGGTTTTTCCTTTTTTTTTTATTTAATTTTTTTTTTTTTTTCTCTCGCTCTTTTGAAGAGGACATGATCAAGGATCTGGTGTGTTTTCTCAGGGTGAGGGGTTAGTGTGTTGTATGTTAATGAAAAGATTTATATAGATATATTGTGCAATGTGTATTTCTATGTTGTATATTGAAATTTGTCTTAATAAAGAAAACGGGATTATAAAAAAAAGGAGTATGTAATACACAGAATGCAGGGGACATGAGCTTCAAATGCATAGTAGAGGTCAGAAATACACAACAGAAAGAGTTAGGGGTCAGGGATGTGTAACTTACAGTGTAGGAGTCAGGAGAGTGCAAAAGCCCTCCTTCATTAAATATTTTCCCCTACTTTACCCTTTCAGCAAAAATCTCCATACTCTACCCTCCAAGAAATCCAGGAGTGAACAAGCAAAATCTGCTTGTTCACCCCTACCAGCACAAGTATTTGCCAACCCCCTCAAAATCCATCCCCTCCCAGCACAAATATCCCCCACCAGAAAAACTCCTACTCCCCCTCACAAATGTTCACTCCCAACACAAATCCTTTTCCCTTCTCATGTCAAATTGCCCTTCTAGTAAAAATCCCCTTCCCCTCAAAATCCTCCAGGATATATTCTTTTACCCCCAATTCCCCTTCCTGAAAAAAAAAAAAACTTTTTTCCTCAATCCCCCTTCCCAGCACAAACCCACAGCACAAACCTTTGTTACATGCCCCCTCCCCCCGGTCACTTCTTGCCCTCAGTGCAATTGCCCCCTATCTACAGATCTCAGATACAATGCAGCTCGATGCCAAGGGGCATCTCTCCTCCCCAGGTCCTGCATGAAGTCAAATGGGTATCCCTGTGACAGGCAGCTAGCTGGAGGGGAGACATGCTGGCTGCCATAGTTTGAGAAATCAAGGTGTCTGGGGCTTAGGGCACCTAGTGGGCCCCATGCAAGGTGAATTAGTGAATCCAACTGCAAAAACTTGTTCTAGCTCTGGACTCGTGGAGTTAGCCTGGATCAGTGGGATGCCAGCATTTTATTGAAATCCTGGGACAATACCATGGAATCCAGAATGGTTTGGAGATATGCTTTTGGGCTTCTGCTCAACTGCCCACATGCTGGGACCAACAGTGAAGGACAATACACATTGCTGCAACCTCTTTCCTCACTGTGGTCTCTCTAACCTGATAAGTAGGGATGAGCCGAACACCCCCCGGTTCGGTTCGCGCCAGAACCTTCGACGGACTGAAAATTCGTACGAACGTTAGAACCCCATTAAGGTCTATGGGACTCGACCATTCGAAATCAAAAGTGCTAATTTTAAAAAGGGTTTGGGGACCCGGATCCTGCCCCAGGAGACATGGATCAATTCAATTTTTTATTTTTTTAAACTGATGTTTTTTTGGGAGCACTGAAATTAATCAGTGAGAAAAATAGCATGGGTAGCCCCCCCTGCCCATTACCAGCCCCCTTGGGTCTTGTACGGATATTAAGGGGAACCCCATACCAAAATTAAAAAAAGGAAAGGCATGGGGCACCCAGGCCCTATATACTGCGAACAGCAGTATGCAGGCGGTGCAAACAAGACAGGGTTGTGTAGGTTTGTTGTGTTAAGTAGAATCTGCTTGTTATTTTGAAGTGGTACATTGTTAAAGTGTAGCTACAGTCAAAAAATCTATTTTTAAGCTTATTTTTAAGCTTGTTTATGCAAAACATAGGGAAGGGTTATCACCCCTGTATCATTTTTTTAGCCGTCCGTCTTTTTACATCTTACTTCCTGTTGTCTACTTCCATTTTCAAGTAGGAGACATTTGTAAGTTGGATGTTTGAAAGTAGGGGCCTGCCTTATATGCTCTGCAGAAATTTGGCCCTAAGGTGTTGGTGTTGCCATAAGTTAACACTGTAAGCCCTCAAAGTGACTCTTGGTGGGCACTGGAGCGCCCTGCTGTGAGCTATTCTATCAAGAATTGTAATTACATGCCATTGTTGAACAGTGGTAGAAAAATTGGGCCTTTGGGGGCTGTGGTGGTGCTGGTGCCACAACACTGTAAGTCCTCTCAGTTACTCTCGGTGGGCGCAGGAACGTGCCCTGCTATTAAATATTATATCAAGAATTGTAATTACATGCACCTGTTAAACAGGGGCTGAGAAATTGGGCCTTAGGCACTGGTGTTACAACACTGCAACACCTCACAGAAACTCTAGTTGGAGAGCAGGAATGAGCCCTGCTGCAAAGCATTGCATCAAAAATTGTAATTACATGCCCCTGTTAAACAGGGACTGAAAAATTGGGCCTTAGGCACTGGTGCTGGTGCCACGTCACTGCAACCTCTCCCAGATACTCTAGTTGGAGTGCAGGAATGAGCCCTACTGCAAAGCATTGCATCAAAAATTGTAATTGCATGCCCCTGTTAAACAGGGGCTGAAAAATTGGGCCTTAGGCACTGGCGGCGGCGCCCAGAACCAAAAATGTTCTTCCAAGCTATCAGCAGGATCATTGAGGAGGAAGAGGATAGTCAGTCAACATAACAGGATAATCACTCAGCATCAGCATAGGCAGTCTTGAAGAGATGTGACATTTAAAAAAAAAAATATTCGGTTACATCAGCTTCAGGTGCTTGGTAACTGGTGTTGATTCTGACTGATTCATATTTATGAAGGTCAGTCGATCACCGGAGTTGGTGGACAGGCGCACCCTATGATTGGTTACAAAGCCTCCAGCAGCACTGAAGGTGCGTTCTGAAAGAACGCTGGATGCAGGACAGGCCAGTAGCTCAATTGCATACTGTGCAAGCTCTGGCCAGTAATCCATCCTCAAGACCCAGTAAGCCAGAGGATTTTCAATGGGAAAGGTGTCCAAGTCTGACCTTGCCCCTAAGTATTCCTGGACCATGTAAATCAGACGCTGGTGATGGTTGCTGGAACCGATCATACCTTGGGGCTGCGGACTAAAAAATTGTCTGAACGCATCGGTCAGACGGCCACCTTCTCCAACGCTCCTTCTGTGACTGCCCGAAGCCTCAGAAACACGTTGTTTAGGACCAGGAGTTTGTAACCTCCCAGTCTCTGGCAACGCGTTGCACAGACCTTTCTACAAGGCCTCCCGGAGATGTCTCATCCTCTGCGACGGCAACATAAGGTCCACAACCTTACCCTTGTACCGTGGATCAAGGAGAGTTGCCAGTCAGTAATGATCCCTCTCCTTGATCTGAAGAATACCAAGATCCTTCCGCAGGCTTTGCAGGATCAGGGAGGCCATGCAGCGTAGGTTAGCTGAGGCATTCGGTCTGGAGTCCCCTGGGTCACTAAGGAGGACATGATCCGCAGCCACCTCCTCCCAGCCACGTACAAGTCCGTGGGTTTCTTGGGACTGTAAATCATCCCTAAAAGACTGCTGCTGCTGATGCTGAGTGCCAGGCTCCACCTCCATGCTGACACAATCCTCCCCCTGTGGGATCATTGAGACAGCAGGAACACTGTCTGGATAAAGGGGCCTTGAGAGGCAAGGAAGTTGGGCGGCACAGTGGTGTAGTGGTTAGCACTCTCGCCTAGCAGTAAGAAGGTTCGCTTGTTCGAATCCCAACCATGACTCTACCTGCCTGGAGTTTGCATGTTCTCCCTGTGCCTGCGTGGATTTCCGCCGGGTACTCCGGTTTCCTCCCACAAACCAAAGACATGCAGGTAGGTTAATTGTCTTCTGTCCAAAATTGGCCCTAGTAGATCAATGGGGACCTTGGATTGTGGGCTCCTTGAGGGTAGGGACCAATGTGAGTGTGTAATGTACAGGGATAGGGACAATTGTAGACACTCAGGTTGAACTGGATGGACTGCTGTCTTTATTCAACCTTACTAACTATGAAACTATGAAGTCCTCCTATTCTGCCTCAAGTGACCTGTCCATTATTCCACGCAGTGGCAGTGTAAGCTCCAACAGGTGGACAAGAGGTACAGTGTCACTGATGCATGCACTGTCACTGCTCACCATCCTTGTGGCCTCCTCAAATGGTGACAGGACAGTGCATGCATCCCTGATCATGCCCCAGTGGTGTGGTGAAAAAAAACCAAGCTCCCCTGACCCTGTCCTGGTACAGGTACTCATTGCTGGCTCTCTGCTGCATGTGCAGCCGCTGCAGAATGGCCAACGTTGAGTTCCACCTGGTGGTCATGTCACATATAAGGCGGTTCTTGGGCAGGTTCAACTCCTTTTGGAAGTCAGCCAGCCGAGCACTGACATTATATGATCGGCGGAAATGGACACAGACTTTCCTGGCCTGTCTCAGGATATCCTGTAAGCCGGGTACCTGCCCAAGAACTGCTTCAACACCAGGTTAAGGACGTGAGCCACACAGGGCACATGGGTCAGTTGTCCCTGTCGGAGGTCAGAGAGGAGGTTGGTGCCATTGTCACAAACCACCATTCCTGGCTTAAGCTGGGGCGGTAGCAACCACCTCCAGGCCTGCCCCTGCAGAGCTGACAAAATATCTGCCCCAGTGTGAATCCTGTCCCCCAAACACACCAGCGTAAGCACGGCATGGCATCTTTTTGCCTGCATACTAACGTAGCCCCTTGAACGTCTACAGAGCACCGCTGGTTCTGAGGACAAAGCCCAGGAAGAGGCCATGGAGGAAGAAGAAGAGGAGGGGGTGGAGGAGAGAGGTGTGTCACAACCAGTAGTAGCATTTTGGAGGCGTGGTAGCGGAACAACCTCCAACACTACATCCTGCAAACTTCCCAGCTGCCAGAAGAGTGACCCAATGCGCCGTGAAAGACAGGTAACGTCCCTGTCCATGCCTGCTGAACCATGAGTCAGCAGTAATATGCACCTTACCGATGACCGCTCTATCCAGCGAGGCATGGAAATTGCCTCGCACATGCCGGTAGAGAGCCGGAATCGCCTTCCGTGAGAAAAAGTGGAGTTTGGGAACCTACCACTGAGGAACCGCACATTGCACAAACTCACGGAAGGGGGCCAAGTCTACCAACTGAAAAGGCAGCAGTTGAAGTGCTAGCAATTTAGCCAAGCTAGTATTCAACCGCTGGGCATGTGGATGGCTGGGAGAGAACTTCTTTTGATGGTCCAGCAGCTGGGGCAGGGAAATTTGCCTGGTACAATCGGACGTCGGTGTACTGTTAGCAGAGTGCCCGCAAGCACTTGGCTGTGACACACCTGATTCTACACCTTCATTCCTCTCAGTGCAGGTTTCAGAGAGGACTGAAGGTCTAGTGGGGTTGGAGATCCCAGCTGATGAGGAGCAAAGAGAGGTCCGCTTTGTTCTTTGGTGTGAGTCTTTAAGGTACGCTTGCCAATGAGCTGCATGGCAGGTCAACATATGTCTGGGCAAGCATGTGGTGCCCAAGCGGCTGATGTTTTGGCCACGCGAGATACACTTGAGACATATGTTGCAAATAGCAGCGGTGCAATCTGATGCACTCGTCTCAAAAAAGGCCCACACCAAAGAACTTTTGGAATAACGCGCAGAGGCAGCGCCCCGCACAGGCGGAGCTCTGCGGTGTGCTGCCCTTAAGCTGGCTCCCGGAGGGCATCCTGCCTTGTTGGAGATGTGCCTCCTCCTCCTCCTCTCAGGCACCCAGTCAGTGACCTCCTCATCCCCTCCCTCTTCATCACTGGAGCAAACCTGGCAGTATGCTGCAGCTGGTGGAACATGACTGCCAGATTGCTGTCCTTCTTGAGCATCCTCTCTCTCTGGGCTCATGCTACTGCCTTCCTCTAGCTGGGTATCATCATCAGAGCCTTCAAAACACTGGGCATCCTCCTGGAGCATGTACCCAACACTGTGCTAAAACAGTTCTGGGGACTCCTCAGAGGAGGACATGGTGGATCTAGGGAAGGAGTGACTGATGACATTGAGACGAGGGAAGAGGACGCATTGGCAGCTGCTCTGCCAGTACCCTGAGCCTGGGTGAGAGAGGATGAGGAGGATGAGGAGGGCTTGTTCATCCACTCTACCAAGTCTTTGGCATGTTGAGGCTCAACACGTCCAGCTGCCGAAAATAAGGACAAGCGTGTCCCATGGCCATGTGCTGATGACGATACACCAGCACTGTTGCCTCTAGACACAGAGCCTGCTTTCCCTCTTTTATTGGCTCATGACTGTCTGCTTCTCCTTGTTGGCCTTCCAGACATACTAAAGCCTGTAGGAAGATGAGAACACCAGCAATTGGGGTAGCTTCAGGTGTATACTGTGCAGAAGGCCCAATACACCGACTGTAACTGCTCCAGGTGCCTGTGGTATAGAAACCGAACAACACCAGCAATTGGGGATAGCTTCAGGTGCATACTGTGCAGGTGACACAATACACCGTCTGTAACTGCTCCAGATGCCTGTGGTATAGAAACTGAACAACACCAGCAATTGGGGGTAGCTTCAGGTGTATACGGGGCAGGAGGCACAATACACCAACTCTAACTGCTGCAGCTGCCTGTGGTATAGGAACAGAACAACACTAGCAATTGGGGGTAGCTTCGGGTGTATACTGTGCAGGAGGCACAATACACCCACTATAACTGCTGCAGATGCCTGTGTTATAGAAACAGAACAACACCACTAATAAGGGGTAGCTTCAGGTGTATATTGTGCAGGAGGCACAATACACCCACTGTCACTACGCTAGGTTCACAAGAAAATATGACACTGTCCCTGCCTATCCTGCTCTCTCCCTGAACGCTGCAACACACTACACAAGGCCCCGGCGCTGGCGGCCTTATATAGTGTGGGGCGTGTACTAAACCCCCTGAGCTTTAATTGCCCACAGGCATCCTGCTGGCTCTGTGATTGGCCAAGCATGTGGGGTCACAGTGCATGCTTGGCCAATCAGCCAGCAATGCACTGTGATGGCGCAGTGCATTGTGGGCCGTGAGCGCCACAGGAACATGGCACGAACGGCCCACAAAGTTCTGGATTCGCCAAACGGGCGAACAGCTGGTGTTCGAGTCGAACATGCGTTTGACTCGAACACCGAGCTCATCCCTACTGATAAGTGTGGGAAATAGGGAAACTTATAGTCCCTGGGTGTGTCCAGGATCCCCAGGGCTTGTAGGATCCTAGAGAATTGTGGGAACCCAAGAAATTATGTGAAGTAAAGCTAAAAGGGCTCACATTTGTATGTGAGCATGGTAAGTCATAAGGCATGCAGCTACATTTTCTCTTTCAAGTCAGAGTGTTAAAAATATTTTCCTGACAGTTTTGGTTCTGAAGCAAGGTTTAGTTTCAATTGTCAACAGGAGATTCAATCACACAGGCTTGGGCAGCACTCCAGTGCAGGCTACAACTGACCAGTTTCCAAACAGCACTTAGGTGTTTGAAGATGTTAGAATTACAGGCAGGTGTGTCTTGCAGTACTGGAATGCTGGCCCTGCAATAAGGCAGGAATTCTAGGAAAAGTTACTTTTTGCACAGGGGTGATGGATTCACAGGCTGGTGGGTGTGCAGGTGTATTCTACAGCAATGAAATGGTGGACTTACTGGAAGGTAACGGTACTTTCAAACGTTTTTTATGCACAGGAGGGCTGACTTGACATGGGCACGGTGGTGACGGGATTTACAAGGAACTTTGGGCTCTTACAGGGTGCTAGGAGCTGGATAAAGTTGTAATGCACAAACACACACTGAAACCAGTGGGGTACACCAACATGCCCACATGTGCTGTGAAGGAGAAGGTCCTTAGAAGGGCCAAGTAAAAGGAGCCATCTTGTCTCCACCAAAGCTCCTAAAGGTGTAGACACGTTTTGCTGCAGGTGACTCCCAGGTTGCTGCCTTCTGACTCACCTGAGCAGGCAGCTTCTGGGATCAGGGCCATCTTTAATATTGATTGGACCCTGGGCAAAAAATTTCTTGCCCCCCCCATGCAGTTTTGCTCTACACCTGCTCTGAGACATACAATAAATAACAGCTAGACTCAAAATCAGTTTACTGAATCAGATCAGGCAGCTATTCCGATTGGTTGCTAGAGGTTATAGTGTATAATTACCGCTCACTGACTGGTTTCTAGAGGTTACAGCACACATTATGGCTCACTCATTATTTGCTAGAGGTTACAGCATATGATTTCTGCTTGTTGATTGGTTGCTAGAGATTACTGTGGATATGACCTCATGAGGGCATGATATACATATGAATGCCGCTGGGTGCCAATATTTACATATGAATGCCGCTACTATTTACATATGAATGCTGATAATTTACATGTAAACACAGGGGCTGCAGGTGAGTCATCTGTACACAACAATAGGGCAGAGCTGGGCAGCATTAGTAGCAGCACTTCACACTGAGATATTGGGACACAGCACTGGACTAAAACCCTGTAGGGACAAGGGAATTTAATCCAGGATAGTTGGCAAGTATGAGGCAGCTGCTTTGGGCCCCACAACAATGACAGGGCCCAGAACAGCTGCCCTTTTTGCCCTGCCTTAAAAACTGCCCTGTCTGGGATGCAGGTAAGATCCCCTAGCAGCTCTGAGATATTTGGGATCACTATCATCTATAGGTAGTACAGCCCAGCCTAGCAGCAGTGAAAGGAGACACATAGAAGCACTGAAAGCAGGTAGGTATGCACAGAAAAACAAAGATTGCTGGAAGCAGGCTGGAGTGCACAGGGACACAGAGTGAGAAACAGACTAGAAGTGCACACGAAGACACAGAAGCAAACTATTGAGATGGAGGGCACAGATGGTAAACACACAACGTTACAGAAAGGCTGAAAGCTGGCTGGGTTGCTGACAGAAACCCTGGGAACACTGGAGGTACAGAGATCACATTGGAAGGTACTGGATGGCAACACAAAGAAACACTGGAGATATAGAGGTTACACCGGACAGCACTTAGAGATGACTCTGGGAAAACTAGGGGTATGGAGATCACACTGGAAGGCACTGGGGAACACTAGCAAAGTCACTGGGAACAGGATCTAGCTACAAGGACATTCGGAATCTCTGAATATCAGGGTAATTTGGAAAACCTCAAAACCTGGGCACATAAGGGAATTCAAAATCACAATGAAAAACTCAGGGGTCTGGGGCTAGCGAAATAACTTTTGTTTAGGCAAAGGGAATGTACTTAGCTTAAATAGAAACAAAGTGATGACATGGCTAAATTGAGACTGGACATGTAGCTGACTGAATCAACAACAGGTAAATTACCATTCATTGAACAAGAATTGTGGGATAACAAGTAAAAGCAGAACCTTACAGAACCTTACTTATAGTTAGCACTATGGAAGTTCATGTACCAGCATGCCTGCTGACCCATGGCAATACCAGTGACTACTCAGCAGCTTTGCTGCTGATCTGTGACACCAAGCTACTACGATAAAGGGTGCTGGGTATATGGTACCATAAACAAGAGCCTTGGGAACTCCAATTGGAATCTGCCAACAATTCACATGCACTAGAGTTACAAGATTAAGAAAACTCACAAAAATGTCCCGATGGTTCAATAGACAGGAAATCAAAACCTTTCTTACAGAGAAACATTCAGTTAGAACTGCTATGTTTTACCTAAACATCACAAAGATCCTTAACGACCTTTGGTTCACAATGTGTTCAGCCCAGCTCAGTGCAAAGATAAAATAATCACTCTTTTGCTTGCTTGTTATTCTTAGGCCGCGTACACACGGGCGGACTGTTCGCCCACCTAAGTTCGTCAAACAATCCGACAAACAGTCCGCTCAAAATTTGCATGAACGGACTTGACCACACACGATGAACGAACAGTCCGCTGAAAGCGTGCGCGATGACGTCTACAGCACGTACGACGGGACTAGAAAAACGACGTCCTATACACTGCAATGCAACCTTCGGCTGTGTAAACCCTTTCTGAGCATGCGCGATACTTAGTCCGTCCAACTTGCCTACACACGAGCGGACTGTCCGCTGAAACACTGTTCAGCGGACTAAGTTGGGCGAACAGTCCGCCCGTGTGTACGCGGCCTTAAACTGTCTGTGGCATGCTCAATAAAAACAAAGGATGCTCCTGATTTTGAGCATCATTTGCAATTATTGAGCTATTTTAAGCTGATAGAAAGTAATAAGAAGCACCTCAGGCAGTTATTATACAGGGAGCTTCCACATCAGCCTGATCCTTTAGTCCTTTACAGAGAGGAGTGTAAGATCAAAAGTTCCAAGCTTAAACTGCTTACAGCATTGGGCAAAGGTGGTATAGGGTCATAGCAGTGCTCTATTTGTGTGATGTGCATAAAATATTCTTGTTCGTATCATTCTCAATGACTTATCTGCTCATCTATGACCATCTAATCTTATTTTTATTTTTTTGCACGTTTAAAATCTGCATCTGTTGCTAGAAATGTCCCTAAACTCTCAAACAATGCCATAAAGACTAAAATGATGGTAGTTGCATTATCACACGATATTTGCACAATTGTTTATTAAATTCAATATTTTAAGGAAACAAATATGCTGAAATGAGCTTTAGTGCAAAAAAAACACAATATAATATCCAATGTTAAATTCAAAAGACGTGGTTGCTTTGAGTAAATAGATACCAAACATGTCAAGCCTTAAAATTGTGTGTGCCTTTAAAATCACAAAAAGTATGATACCCCAAATTCACCAGATTATCAGTTTAGAGTTGACTACAAATTATGACCCTAGAATTATTCTTTTCACTCTGACATTTGCGGCAATACCTCACATGTACGATGCAATTTATGCTTGCATACACATGTGCACGCTAAGCTTCCTATTTGCATTTGGATGTGATCTATTTGTATTTATTTTATTTTATTTTTTTTACATTTTTTTTCACATTAAGTTTATTGATATTACATTGGGGCTAACAAGCTCTGTGCTAAGTTGCATTCAGATCCAGTGAACAATGATAAAAAAGGATGAGGCCCCAAAATGGAACCAATGTGTGGTTAGCAGACACATTCATTTAACCACTTTCAGACCGGACCATTTTGCTGGTAAATGACCAGAGGTCTTTTTACACTTTGGCACTGCGCTGCTTTAACTGGTAATTGCGCGGTCATGCAATGTTGTACCCAAACAAAATTTGCGTCCTTTTCTTCCCACAAATAGAGCTTTCTTTTGATGGTATTTGATTGCCTCTGCGATTTTTATTTTTTGCGATATAAACGTAAAAAGACCGCAAATTTTGAAAAAAAATGATATTTTCTACTTTTTGTTATTAGAAAAATCCAATAAACTCAATTTTAGTCATACATTTAGGCCAAAATGTATTCAGCCACATGTCTTTGGTAAAAAAAAAGTCAATAATTGTATATTTATTGGTTTGCGCAAAAGTTGTCACATCTACAAACTAAGGTACGTTTTCTGGAATTTACGCAGCTTTTAGTTTACGACTGCCTATCTCATTTCTTGAGGTGCTAAAATGGCAGGGCAGTACAAAACCCCCCCAAATGACCCCATTTTGGAAAGTAGACCCCCTAAGGAAATTGATAAGAGGCATGTTGAGCCCATTGAATATTTTATTTTTTTGCCTCAAGCGATTGAATAATGACAAAAAAAAAATTTTTTTTTTTTTTTACACAAAGTTGTCACTAAATGATATATTGCTCACACATGCTATGGGCGTATGTGAAATGACACCCCAAAATAAATTCTGCTGCTTCTCCTGAGTATGGGGATACCACATATGTGGGACTTTTTGGGAGCCTAGCCGCGTACGGGGCCCCGAAAACCAAGCACCGCCTTCAGGCTTTCTAAGGGCGTAAATTTTTGAGTTCACTTCTCACTACCTATTACAGTTTTGAAGGCCATAAAATGCCAAGATGGCACAAAACCCCCACAAATGACCCCATTTTAGAAAGTAGACACCCCAAGCTATTTGCTGAGAGGCATGTTGAGTTCATGGAATATTTTATATTTTGCCACAAGTTGCGGGAAAATTACAAACTTTTTTTTTTTTTTTTTTTTTTTTAACAAAGTTGTCACTAAATGATATATTGCTCATGCATGCCATGGGCATATGTGAAATGACACCCCAAAATAAATTCTGCTGCTTCTCCTGAGTACGGGGATACCACATATGTGGGACTTTTTGGGAGCCTAGCCGCGTACGGGGCCCCGAAAACCAAGCACCGCCTTCAGGCTTTCTAAGGGCGTAATTTTTTGATTTCACTCCTCACTACCTATTACAGTTTTGAAGGCCATAAAATGCCAAGATGGCACAAAACCCCCACAAATGACCCCATTTTAGAAAGTAGACACCCCAAGCTATTTGCTGAGAGGCATGTTGAGTCCATGGAATATTTTATATTTTGCCACAAGTTGCGGGAAAATTACAAACTTTTTTTTTTTTTTTTTTTTTTTCACAAAGTTGTCACTAAATGATATATTGCTCACGCATGCCATGGGCATATGTGAAATGACACCCCAAAATAAATTCTGCTGCTTCTCCTGAGTATGGGGATACCACATATGTGGGACTTTTTGGGAGCCTAGCCGCGTACGGGGCCCCGAAAACCAAGCACCGCCTTCAGGCTTTCTAAGGGCGTTACAGTTTTGAAGGCCATAAAATGCCAAGATGGCACAAACCCCCCCCAAATGACCCCATTTTGGAAAGTAGACACCCCTAAATTTAGGGGTACACTAGTGAGACTAGGTAATAAATGGCGGGTGCCCTGAAACTATAAAAAAATAACTAACCAACCAGCGTCACCTGTAACAGTTATATGGTGATCACTGGTGAAAGGGTTAACTAGGGGGCAATTAGGGGGCTTTATGCGGTAGTATATGGGGGTCCCTGGCGCTATAAAAAGCTGCAGCGAACCTAAATACCTACCTGCCTAACTAGCGTCACCTGTGACACTAATACAGCGATCAGAAAAACGATCGCTTATTAGGCTGGGTTCACACTGGAGCGATGCGGGAACGCCACGAATGCGCGGCGGGTTCCCGCATCGCATGCCTCCCGGCGGCAGTTCACACTGCCCTATGCGAACTGCTGGGAGTGTCAGTGAAATGTTACTGACACCCCCAGATCAGTTCGCATATCGCAGTGCGATCTGCAAACTCGGATCGCATGGTGTGAACACCCATGCGATCCGATTCTGCTGCGGGCCAAAAAAAGGGTCCCGTGCGAATTTGCGGCGGGTGCGGCGGGTGCGGCGAATGGCTGAACTCGAATCGCACAGAGATCGGATGTGATTTGCACTGCAGTGCGGTGCGAATCACATCCGTTCTCATAAACCGCTGCAATGTGAACCCAGCCTTAGTGACACTGGCGACGGGGGGTGATCACGGGGTTAAACCTTTATTGGGGGGGTTAGGGGGGTACCTTAGAACTAAAGGGGGCTAACCCTAACTGCCCTAACAGTTATTAGTCACAAATGACACCCGCCAGGTGATCAGGGGGTTAAACCTTTATTAGGTAATAAATGGCGGGTGCCCTGAAACTATAAAAAAATAACTAACCAACCAGCGTCACCTGTAACAGTTATATGGTGATCACTGGTGAAAGGGTTAACTAGGGGGCAATCAGGGGGCTTTATGCGGTAGTATATGGGGGTCCCTGGCGCTATAAAAAGCTGCGGCGAACCTAAATACCTACCTGCCTAACTAGCGTCACCTGTGACACTAATACGGCGATCAGAAAAATGATCGCTTATTAGGCTGGGTTCACACTGGAGCAATGCGGAAACGCCACGAATGCGCGGCGGGTTCCCGCATCGCATGCCTCCCGGCGGCAGTTCACACTGCCCTATGCGAACTGCTGGGAGTGTCAGTGAAATGTTACTGACACCCCCAGATCAGTTCGCATATCGCAGTGCGATCTGCAAACTCGGATCGCATGGTGTGAACACCCATGCGATCCGATTCTGCTGCGGGCCAAAAAAAGGGTCCCGTGCGAATTTGCGGCGGGTGCGGCGGGTGTGGCGGGTGCGGCGAATGGCTGAACTCGAATCGCACAGAGATCGGATGTGATTTGCACTGCAGTGCGGTGCGAATCACATTCGTTCTCATAAACCGCTGCAATGTGAACCCAGCCTTAGTGACACTGGCGACGGGGGGTGATCACGGGGTTAAACCTTTATTGGGGGGGTTAGGGGGGTACATTAGAACTAAAGGGGGCTAACTCTAACTGCCCTAACAGTTATTACAGTCACAAATGACACCAATGCAAAAAAAAAAAAAAAAAAAAAATGACATTGGTGTCACTGTGACTGGGGGGCAGGGGTAATTGGGGGGGTGATCGGGGGGTAAAGGGGGGGTGTGAGTGTGCCTGGCATGTTCTACTGTGTGTGTGAGTGTTGGTGCAACTTACTGATCCGCTCTCCTCCGTGTCGGAACGAAAAATACCGACACGGAGGAGAGAATACATCACTTCCTCTCCTGTGTTTACATTACAGGAGAGGAAGTGATGTCACCGGGGATTTCTATTCGTCGGGAGCGATCGCGAGGGGGTGGCCATGAATGAATGGCCGTCCCCTCGTCCGGGATCGCTCCCGCACGAATACCGACCGCCGCAGGCACCGGGCGGGGGCCCGATCGGGCCCCCGACCCGCGGGAGGCAAGGGACGTACATGTATGTCCTTATGCCTGCCCGTGCCATTGTACCGACGTACATCGGCGTGCGGCGGTCGGCAACTGGTTAATAAAGAGGTACTTCCAAGTGGATTCTTCAGGAAGGTCAGTATTAATTGATCATAAAAAAAACTGGTTAAGACCCCATCAAAGCATTTTGTATCCAGTTTGTCAGGAAAAAAGTATACAGTACACTGGATGAAATATGTAAAAAAATGATAAAAACATTTTTAATGTGAATCCAAAGAGTGGAAAATATATACAAAGTATACAGTATGTAATTAAAAAAGTGATACAATGTCCATTAGTTATAGTGATTGTAGGTAGGGATGACCTGAACACCCCCCGGTTCGGTTCGCACCAGAACTTGCGAACGACCCCCGCGTTCGGTACGAACGTTAGAACCCCATTGAAGTCTATGGGACTCGAACGTTCGAATTGGAAAGTGCTAATTTTAACGGCTAATATGCAAGATAGTGTCCTAAAAAGGGTTTGGCGACCTGCCTCCTGCCTCAGGGGACATGGGTCACTGCAAAAAAAAGTTTTAAAAACTACCGTTTTGGTGGGAGTACTGATTTTAATGACGATTAAAGTGAAAAAAAAAAAGTGAAATATTCCTTTAAATATGGTGCCTGGTGGGTGTCTGTAGTATGCCTGTGAAGTGCCACGTGTTTCCCGTGTTTAGAACAGTCCCTGCACAAAATGACATTAAGCGGAAATAACACCATTTAAAACTGCTTGCGGTTTTAATGTTATATCTGGTTCCTGCAATATGGTTGAAAATCATTCAGAAAAATGGCATGGGTAGCCCTCCCTGCCCATTACCAGCCTATTTGGGTCTTGTACGCATATTAAGGGGAACCCTGTACCCATATTAAAAAAAGGAAATGCGTGTGGCCCCCAGGCCCTATATACTCAGAACAGCAGTATACAGGCGGTGCAAACAAGACTGGGACTGTGTAGGTTTGTTGTGTTAAGTTGAATCTGTTTGTAATTTTCAACTGGTACATTTTTAAAGTGTAGCTCCAGTCAAAAAAAATATTTTTAAGCTTTTTGGAAAACATAGGGAAGGGTTATCACCCCTGTATAATTTGTTTTGTCGTCCATCTTTTTTCATCTCACTTGCTGTTGTCTCCTTCCGTTTGCAAGTAGGAGATGTTTGTAAGTTGGATGTTTGAAAGTAGGGGCCTGCCCTATATGCTCTGCAGAAATGGCGGAACAAGGTGTTGGTTTTGCAACAACATTGTAAGCCCTCAAAGTGACTCTTGGTGGGCGCTGGAGCGCCCTGCTGTGAACGATTATATCAAGAATTGTAATTACATGCCATTGTTGAACAGTGGTAGAAAAATTGACCTTTGGTGGTTGTGGTGCTGGTGCCACAACACTATAAGTCCTCACCGTTACTCTGGGTGGGCACAGGAAGGGGCCCTCCTGTGAAATATTATATCAAGAATTGTAATTACATGTCCCTGTTAAACAGGGGCAGAAAAATTGGGCCTTAGGCACTGGTGCCATCACACTGCAACCTCTGCCATACACTATAGTTTTATTGCAGGAATTAGCCCTGCTGCAAAGCATTGCATCAAAAATTGTACTTAAACGCCCCTGTTAAACAGGGGCAGAAAAATTGGGCCTTAGGCACTGGTGCCATCACACTGCAACCTCTGCCATACACTCTAGTTTTTTTGCAGGAATTAGCCCTGCTGCAAAGCATTGCATCAAAAATTGTACTTAAACGCCCCTGTTAAACAGGGGCAGAAAAATTGGGCCTTAGGCACTGGTGCCATCACACTGCAACCTCTGCCATACACTCTAGTTTTTTTTCAGGAATTAGCCCTGCTGCAAAGCATTGCATCAAAAATTGTACTTAAACGCCCCTGTTAAACAGGGGCAGAAAAATTGGGCCTTAGGCACTGGTGCCATCACACTGCAACCTCTGCCATACACTCTAGTTTTTTTGCAGGAATTAGCCCTGCTGCAAAGCATTGCATCAAAAATTGTACTTAAACGCCCCTGTTAAACAGGGGCAGAAAAATTGGGCCTTAGGCACTGGTGCCATCACACTGCAACCTCTGCCATACACTCTAGTTTTTTTGCAGGAATTAGCCCTGCTGCAAAGCATTGCATCAAAAATTGTACTTAAACGCCCCTGTTAAACAGGGGCAGAAAAATTGGGCCTTAGGCACTGGTGCCATCACACTGCAACCTCTGCCATACACTCTAGTTTTTTTGCAGGAATTAGCCCTGCTGCAAAGCATTGCATCAAAAATTGTACTTAAATGCCCCTGTTAAACAGGGGCAGAAAAATTGGGCCTTAGGCACTGGTGCCATCACACTGCAACCTCTGCCATACACTCTAGTTTTTTTGCAGGAATTAGCCCTGCTGCAAAGCATTGCATCAAAAATTGTACTTAAACGCCCCTGTTAAACAGGGGCAGAAAAATTGGGCTGCTGGCATCACCCAGAACCAAAAATGTTCTTCCAACATATCAGCGGAGGAGGAAGAGGATAGACAATCAACATAACAGGACAGTCACTCAGCATCAGCATAGGCAGTCTTGAAGGGATGTGGTATTTCAAAAAAAATTATTCGGTTACATCAGCTTCAGGTGCTTGGTAGCTGTGGGTGATCCAAGACTGATTCATCTTGATGAAGGTCAGTCGATCAACTGATTCGGTGGACAGGCGCACCCTGTGATCGGTAACAAAGCCACCAGCAGAAAGAACGCTGGATGCAGGACAGGCCAGTAGCTCAATTGCATACTGTGCAAGCTCTGGCCAGTGATCCATCCTCAAGACCCAGTAAGCCAGAGGATTTTCAGTGGGAAAGGTGTCCAAGTCTGACCTTGCCCCTAGGTATTCCTGCACCATGTAAATTAGACGCTGGCGATGGGTGCTGGAACCAATCATACCTTGGGGCTGCGGACTAAAAAATTGTCTGAAAGCATCAGTCAGACGGCCACCTTCTCCACCGCTCCTTCTGACTGATGCCTCAGCAACACGTTGTCCAGGACCAGGAGTTTGTGACCTCCCAGTCTCTGGGAACGCGTTGCACAGAGCTTTCTGCAAGGCCTCCCGGAGATGTCTCATCCTCTGCTCCCTCTGCGATGGCAAGATAAGGTCGGCAACCTTACCCTTGTACCGTGGATCAAGGAGAGTGGCCAGCCAGTAATGGTCCCTCTCCTTGATCCGAAGAATACGAGGATCCTTCCGCAGGCTTTGCAGGATCAGGGAGGCCATGCAGCGTAGGTTAGCTGAGGCATTCGGTCCGGAGTCCTCTGGGTCACTAAGGACAACATGATCCGCAGCTACCTCCTCCCAGCCACGTACAAGTCCACGTGTTTCTTGGGACTGTAAATCATCCCTATAAGACTGCTGAGGCTGATGCTGAGTGCCAGCCTCCACCTCCATGCTGACACAATCATCCTCCTCCTCCTCTTCCTCCTCCTCATCCTCTTCCTGTGTGATGGGTGGCACAGCAGGAACACTGTCTGGATAAAGGGGGCCTTGAGAGGCAAGGAAGTCCTCCTCTTCCTGCCTCTGTTCTGCCTCAAGTGCCCTGTCCATTATTCCACGCAGCGTATGCTCCAAGAGGTGGACAAGAGGTATAGTGTCACTGATGCATGCACTGTCACTGCTCACCATCCTTGTGGCCTCCTCAAACGGTGACAGGACAGTGCATGCATCCCTGATCATGCCCCACTGGCGTGGTGAGAAAAAACCAAGCTCTCCTGACCCTGTCCTGGTGCCGTAGTCGCACAGGTACTCATTGATGGCCCTCTGCTGCGTGTGCAGCCGCTGCAGCATGGCCAATGTTGAGTTCCATCTGGTGGGCATGTCACATATAAGGCGGTTCTTGGGCAGGTTCAACTCCTTTTGGAGCTCAGCCAGCCGAGCACAGGCATTAAATGATCGGCGGAAATGCACACAGACTCTCCTGGCCTGCTTCAGGACATCCTGTAAGCCGGGGTACCTGCCCAAGAACCGCTGCACCACCAGGTTAAGGACGTGAGCTACACAGGGCACATGGGTCAGTTGTCCCTGTCGGAGGGCGGAGAGGAGGTTGGTGCCATTGTCGCAAACCACCATTCCTGGCTTAAGCTGACGTGGCGTCAACCACCTCTCGGCCTGCCCCTGCAGAGCTGACAAAACATCCGCCCCAGTGTGGCTCCTGTCCCCCAAACAAACCAGCGCAAGCACGGCATGGCATCGTTTTGCCTGCGTACTTGCGTAGCCCCTGCAACGCCTACGGAGCACCGCTGGTTCTGAGGACAGAGCACTGGAAGAGGCCATGGAGGAAGAAGAAGAGGAGGGGGTGGAGGAGAGAGGTGTGTCACAACCAATAGTAGCATTTTGGAGGCGTGGTGGCGGAACAACCTCCAATACTACTGCACCTTGTCCTGCATCCTTCCCAGCAGCCAGAAGAGTGACCCAATGGGCCGTGAAAGACAGGTAACGTCCCTGTCCATGCCTGCTGGACCATGAGTCAGCGGTAATATGCACCTTACCGCTGACCGCCCTGTCCAGCGAGGCAAGGACATTGCCTTCCACATGCCGGTAGAGAGCCGGAATTGCCTTCCGTGAGAAAAAGTGGCGTTTGGGGACCTGCCACTGAGGAACCGCACATTGTACAAACTCACGGAAGGGGGCCGAGTCTACCAACTGAAAAGGCAGCAGTTGAAGTGCTAGCAATTTAGCCAAGCTAGCATTCAACCGCTGGGCATGTGGATGGCTGGGAGTAAATTTCTTCCGCCGGTCCAGCAGCTGGGGCAGGGACATTTGTCTGCTATAATCGGACGTGGATGTACCACTAGCAGAGTTCCCGAAAGCACTTGGCTGTGACACACCTAATTCTACACCTTCATTCCTCTCAGAGCAGGTTTCAGAGAGGACTGAAGGTCTAGTGGGGTTGGAGATGCCAGCTGATGAGGAGCAAGGAGAGGTCCGCTTTGTTCTTTGGTGTGGGTCTTTAAGGTATGCTTGCCAACGAGCTGCATGGCAGGTCAACATATGTCTGGTCAAGCATGTGGTGCCCAAGCGGCTGATGTTTTGGCCACGTGAGATACGCTTGAGACATATGTTGCAAATAGCAGCGGTGCGATCTGATGCACTCGTCTCAAAAAAGGCCCACACCAAAGAACTTTTAGAATAACGCACAGAGGAAGCGCTCTGCGCAGAGGAAGCGCTCTGCGCAGGCGGAGCTCTGCGGTGTGATTCAGTCGGTGTGCTGCCCCTAAGCTGGCCCCCGGAGGGCATCCTGCCTCGTTGGACATGTGCCTCCTCCTCCTCCTCCTCCTCCTCCTCCCTCCTTCCAGGCACCCACGTGGAGTCAGTGCCCTCATCATCCCCTCCCTCTTCATCGCTGTAGCAAACCTGGCAGTATGCTGCAGCTTGTGGAACATGACTGCCAGATTGCTGTCCTTCTTGAGCATCCCCTCTCTCTGTGCTCACGCTACTGCCTTCCTCTAGCTGAGTGTCATCATCAGAGCCCACCAAACACTGGGCATCCTCCTGGAGCATGTACCCAACACTGTGCTCAAAGAGTTCAGGAGACTCCTCAGGAGGACGTGGTGGGTCTAGGGAAGGAGTCACTGATGATGACATTGAGAGGAGGGACGACGATGTGTTGGCAGCTGCTTTTCTACTACCCTGAGACTGGGTGAGAGAGGATGAGGAGGATGAAGAGGGCTTGGTCATCCACTCTACCAAGTCGTTGGCATGTTGCGGTTCAACATGTCCAGCTGCAGAAAAGAAGGACAAGCATGTCCCATGGCCACGTGCTGATGACAATGCACCGCGTCCACGACCAGCACTGTTGTCTCTAGACACAGAGCCTGCTTGCCCTCTTTTATCGGCTCGCGCCTGTCTGCCTCTCCTTGCTGGCCTTCCAGACATGGTAATGGCCTGAAGGGAGTTGGGTAAAACAGTAGTTGGGTAGTTTATATTGTGCTGGAGGCACACAACACCCACTAACTCCTGCAGATGCCTTTTTTATAGAACAGCAGAGTTAAAGGGGTATATACAGATGTATACTGTGCTGTGCTGGAAGCACACACAACTTCCAATAACTCCAGCAGATGCCAATCGGGCCCAAATAGAGAACAGCTATGTAGGTGGATAATAGCGGTATGTACTGGGTACAGAGCAGGCACACAGCACGCACTAACACTACTGACTGCAAGCTCTATTATTAAAGCTAGATCACTAGCTATATAGGTGAGGTGAATATAGTGGTGTATACTGCGGTCAGGGCACAGACAGTAACCACTACACAAGAGCAAAATAGTAAATCAGCCAAAAACGATTGGTGTGTAACTGTGTTGAAGGTACACAGAACACCCACTGCTTCAGATGCTAACAAACACTACACGAGGCCGCCTGAAAGGCAGCTTTATATAGTGTGGGGCGTGCACTACACAGTCTGAGCTATGATTGGCCACAGGCAGGATGCCTGTGGCCAACCATTGCTCTCCTCGCTACTGGCGCTGCGATTGGCCAAGCATGCGGGGTCACAGTGCATACTTGGCCAATCGTGAGACAGCAATGCATTGCGCCATCGCAGTGCATTGTGGGCCACACGAATTTTGCCGCGAACGGCCCAAATGTTCGGAATTCGGCGAACGCACGAACGACCGATGTTCGAGTCGAACATGCGTTCGACTCGAACACGAAGCTCATCCCTAATTGTAGGTTACATTTATAAAAATTCAGAAGTTAAGAAGTGTAATGGATGTTTCTATATATATAAAACTATGCATAGAATGAGGATTTGAACTGTAATATTTTGTGGTGAGGCTTTTGGATATAATCTCATATCAAGCATCCCAGTGAAGTGATAGCTTAGTGTGATGCACTCATGTTAATAACTACCTTGTATATAGTACATATTACAGTGTACAAACATATATATATATATATATATATATATATATATATATATATATATATATATATATATATATATATATATATATAGCTGCTGGTTTGATTGGGCTTACCGTTACCTTCTTCACCTCGATTTGCGCATCCAGGGGTTAGGAGGAAAAAGTCCAGGTACTCTTATGCCGCGTACACACGATCAGACTATCCGCCAGACTGCCAGTAGTTTTGACTCAAAAATTGTCTGCCGGACTATGAGTCCGGCGGACAATCCGGCTGTCTGTGTGCTAGTGCGCCGGACTTTTGAAATGAACGGACTTTCCCGCACACGGAGAAAAGTCAGTTTATTTTGAACGCGGCTCCAGGTAGCCGGGACTAGCGAAGGAAGTCAATGTCGCCGCCTACAGAGGTGAGATTGACACGTCGCTGGCCTCGTCACCTGGTATGGACCTAAAGGGGAAGCCCTACGCCGAAAAAACGGCGTGAGGGTCTCCCCCAAGTCCATATCAGACCCCTATCCGAGCACGCAGCCCAGCAGGTCAGGAAAGGGGGTGGGGACGAGTGAGTGCCCTCCCACCTCCTGAGCCGTACCAGGCCACGTGCCCTCAACATGGGGGGTGCTTTGGGAAAGGGGGACCGTGCGACCCCCCCACCCTAAAGCACCTTCCCCATGTTGATGAGGACAAGGGCCTCTTCCCGACAACCCTGGCTGTTGGTTGTCGGGGTCTGCGGGCGGGGGCTTATCGGAATCCGGGAGCCCCCTTTAATAAGGGGGCCCCCAGATACTGGCCCCCCACCCTATGTGAATGAGTATGGGGTACAATGTACCCCTACCCATTCACCTGTTGAAAAAAATGTAAATAAAACACAACACAAGGTTTTAAAATAATTTATTGCACAGCTTCGAGGGTCTTCTTCCGTCTTGGGGGATCTTCTCGCCGGACTCCACCACTATCTTCTGCTAGCTCTTTTAATAGCGGAGGAGCCCGGCTTTCTTCTTCTTTGTCGCTGCCGCTGACCGGGGTCTTCTTCCGACTTCGAGGGTCTTGTCCCCCTTTTCGGGGGTTCTTGTCCCCCTCTTTGGTTCTTCTTGCCGGTCCTCCGCTCCTTCTTCCAGCTCTTTTACTAGCATTGGTCCGGTCTTCTGGTGCCGCCGTCGCTGCCTTCTCGTCTCTTCTTCTTCTCTTCTTCTTCCTTAAGATGTTGACTCGATGCTGTCTCTGGCCGTAATGACAGGGACACGTTTCGCATCGACTTATATAGGGACAATGGGCGGGGTCCCTGTGTGGTGTCCCCACCCCTTATGATGTCTCAGTCCTAGAGGATGCTTGGACTGTGACATCATAAGGGGCGGGGGCATCACACGGTCACCCAGCCTATTGTCCCTATATAAGTCGCCGCACAACGCGTGCCTGTTATTACTGCCAGAGACAGCGTTGAGTCAACATCTCAAGGAAGAAGAAGAAGTAGAAGAAGAAGAGAAGGCGGCGGCGGCAGTGATGATGACAGAAGACCAGGCCACCACTAGTAAAAGAGCTGCAAGAAGCAGCAGAGGCCTGGCAAGAAGAACCGAAGAGGGGGACAAGACCCCCGAAGTCGGAAGATGAGGCAGCGGCGACAGAAGACCGGGCCACCTCTAGTAAAAGAGCTATAGGAAGAAAGCGGAGGCCCGCCAAGAAGAACCGAAGAGGGGAACAAGACCCCCGAAGAGGGGGACAAGACCCCTGAAGTCGGAAGAAGACCCCTGGACGGCGACAAAGAAGAAATCCGGGCTCCTCCGCTAGTAAAAGAGCTAGCAAAAGAGCAGAAGATAGTGGAGGAGTCTGGCAAGAAGACCCCCAAGATGGAAGAAGACCCCCGGAGCTGACCCCCACCCACGACCCCGAAAACCAATGGCCAGGGTTGTCGGGAGGAGGCCCTTGTCCTCATCAACATGGGGATAAGGTGCTTTGGGGTGGGGGGGCCACAAGGCCCCCCTTCCCCAAAGCACCCCCCCATGTTGAGGGCACGCGACCTGGTACGGCTCAGGAGGAGGGTGCTTGCTAATCCCCACCCCCTTTCCTGACCGGCCGGGTTGCATGCTCGGAATAAGGGTCTGATATGGACCTTGGAGGGGACCCCCACGCCGAAGGGCTTCCCCTATAAGTCCATACCAGGTGACGGGCCAGCAACATGTCAATCTTGCCGCCAAAGGCGGCGACATTGACTTCCTTCGCTAGTCCCATCTATTCTCTGAGAATTGGCTCGGGTGCAGACATTGCTGGATCTCTAGATAGGTCAGTGCACTTACCTGAAACTGATGTCTTCATGTGCAGGTTTGACTGCAGTAGTCCCTCAATCATTCCAGGTGTTATGAAGATAGACAATCTACCTCTCTCCAGATGTGCAGTACCTTAGTGGATCCTACGGAGCAATAAGAAATTTAAAGGAGAAGTCAACTCTGTGCACCTGGGGAGAAGAGTGTTAAAGGAACCTATGCTTATATGCGAGTCTCTCCTTACCATAAGGTAAGGGGCCACTGCCCACTAAAGTGTGGTCACAGCGGGATAAAACACTGAGAAATCTTCACCTTATTTGAATCTGCACAAGTTTGCACAAAGCACTTGCGCTTAAAGGCGATTGTTTCATCACATTATTTCTGGATTAAACTCCTACTTCGAAGTTATTAATTTTCCTAAATATGGACATTTAATTCATGGAGTTTGGAGTAATTTGGGAAGACACATGCTACAGCTGCCTCTGCAGTGCGTTTACCATTGTATGGCTACTATTTATCACTGCATGGTATTGAGAATAATTTTACCTAACAGTGGATCCTCAGAAGGCTATTTTTATACTCTTTCTACTATCTTTTATTATTTTTTTATTTTTTACTTTAAAAGTTTATTTTTTTATCACCTCTGTAGAGTGTTTATTGATTTGCACATCTCGTAGTAAGCACGTAACACTTTATGATTAATGCATCTAGTTTAGTTCTACACCCTATTCACGTAGTTTGGAGTAATCAAGTTGATATATGGTGTAATCGCCTCTGTAGTGTGTTTACCTTTCTTTTTGTACCTTATCAATATAGTATTGTTTAAGTTAAAGTTTTTTTGATGCATATATTTACAGATATTTACTACTATTCACGTTGTTTTCACACATTCTAATTCTGATGGTGTAACTGCTTCTGCATTGCGTTCATTTTTCTCTTTGCACTTTATCAATTTATCATTGTTGAGGTTAAAGGATTTTTTGATGCATAAATTTACAGAGATTTACTATTATTCACATTGTTTTTACACACTCTGATTCTGATCACCTCTGTAGTGTGTTTATTTATTTGTTTTGGTGTTGAGCAAGCACTTAGCACTTTATGATAAAAAACCTTGTTTATTTATATTTTATTTTATTGAATGAATTTACACTCTATATGAGATTTTTTAGCACATTAGATACTTATGTATTTATTTTTCCACTATTGATTAATCTGTGTAACCAGTATAGTAACCTATCACCTGTAGAGAGATTTTCTTGATATAAATAGGTAGAGATATATTCCTATTTAATCTAAGAGCAGCGCGCCACCAATACACTTTCTAGGTTTACATTAAGTGGATAACGTGTGATCCATTCCGGTGGGTGCAGCAGCACTTTGTATCGAACAGATTACCAGTGGTAGCGCAGGAATAATACTTACCATCAAATCTATGGCAGAGACTTTGTTGAACACCCTACCGGCTGCTAGGCCTAGTTAGAGGAGGTCTATCCAGGGGTTTTAAAATCCAGTTGTGAAACGCTCTTTATTCTCTGGATTTTCTATAAGGACCTTTATTTTTGCAGTCTAAAGTACCTGAACTTACTCCTAACCCTCTACCCTTTATTGAAAGACTCTGTTTCTGCTCCAAATAAATAACTCAAAAGAAGATTCAGTGTCAGTTTCCACATTCTTTGGGCCATCTATCCTAGATGGAGAGGCAAACAAGGAGGTAACGGTAAGCCCAATAAAACCAGCAGCTCCTTCGGGGGTCAGCGCTACATGTGTATTTATTATGTTTTTCAAAAAGCTATACAAAGGAATATAAAAAAAAAATATGGGAAATATATAACAGAATGACCTAAGCATTCCATGTTAGGTAACATGAGGTTACAGAGTAATAATGGAACAGGAGAACAAAATAAAGGGTGGCTACCAGTAGAGCAGGCATTGGAAGCATGAATAAAATAGCACACAAACCTATTACAGCTCATATGTTTAGACCACATAAAGGCTCCTCAGTATGATAATATCAAATAAGAAAATTACATCGGGGGAAGAAGATGGGGGGGGGGGCATGGTGTAAAAATAAGAGAGGCGACTATTGGTAGACATAATGGGGGTTATTTACTTACGAAAAAATCCACTTTGCACTACAAGTGCACTGCAAATGCACTTCAAAGTGCACTTGGACGTGCAGTTGCTGTAGATCTGAGGGGGACATGCAAGGAAAACAAAAAACAGCAATTTAGCTTGCACATGTTTGGATCATAAAATCAGCAGAGCTTCCCCTCATTTCCCCTCATTTAAGATCGTCCCCTCAGATCTAAAGCAACTGCACTTCCAAGTGCACTTTCAAATGTACTTGCAGTGCAGAGTGGATTTGCCTTTAGTAAATCAACCTCATTGCTTCAGATGGTGGTCTGATGCGGTGGGGTGTTTTTATGCTTGATATATCATAATAATTGTGATGCTTCCATGTCCCTGAAGAAGCAGCAGCTCAGGTTTGCGAAATGCATTGGACCAGAAATGGTGACTATATGCAAGCACCAATTATGGACTTTGCATAGCAGCTTACAGTCCACATCTTTTATGTATATATTTGCAGCTATGCAATATTAATAGATATGCTTTTAATTTTAATATTGCGATGATAATATTAAAATGTAATATTTAAAGTTTGGTGCAGGATTCCCCTTAATATCCATACCAGACCCAAAGGGCCTGGTAATGGACCTTTTTTCACAGATTTTTATCTATATTACTGGGATCCAACAATACACTACAGCCACGAGCAGTTTTAATTTTTTTTTTCCTTTCCAAATGTAATTTTGCTGCTCTCATTCATAAAACGATGTAGGGCTGCCATGTAAGCAGCCTTACATAGTGTGGTGCGTGGACTCAGCTCCCTAAGAAACAATGTGTCAGATTGATCTTTTGGAGCACTACTTTATCTTCTTGTTAGTCAATTTGAAATAGATTGTTTTACCTTTTCAAAAATTAAAAACATACTATAAACTTTCTTTAAATTGTTTCTAAAAATTGGAATAGAATTTGGCAGCATATTGATCGATGTAATGTTTGCACTGGGTCAGATTCTGGAGAACTTCTGTGTTGTAGCTCATTCACAGACAAGTAAACTGAATTCTTAACAAAAAAAAGGAAAAAAAGGAGACAAAAATAAATAACTCACACATCCATGCCCTTTTGTTTGAATAAACATGTTACATTTTGTTGTGACGTATTAGAACCATAGGTGTAAATCTACTTGTTTGTGTTGTACAGAAATGTTTTTCTTGGCTTTTCAAAATAGTCCAGGTCTCCAGGATAGATCCATACTATTGCAAGTAGCTCATGATTCATTCAACACTGTGATGTCTGTGTTACCAATATTAGCAGGCAGAGTCAAATGGGAACATAAGCTCAGAATCAAACATAGCTCCTGTATCTGCCAACATGTAATTTACTTTATAATCCAGTATTAGTGGTTTATGATTCAACTGCAAAATAACTCTACTAATATATTGTAACACGTTTTTTTTAGTGCCATAGTGCAGCTCAAGCTCATGTGGCCTTTTCTACCACATTCAGTGCAGTTTCCATAGCTATGACATCTTGGGTACTTGTGTTTCTTACACTTGTTTTTCCTCTCATTGTCTGTACATTAGTAAATTAAATTAACCCATAAACAGTATCTCACAAACGTGAATACACCCTTCACATTTTTGTAAATGTTTTATTATATCTTTTCATGTGACAACACTGAAGAAATTACACTTTGCTACAATGTAAAGTAGTCAGTGTACAGCTTGTATAACAGTGTAAATTTGCTGTCCCCTCTAAGTAACTCAACACACAGCCATTAATGTCTAAACTTCTGGCAACAAAAGTGAGTACACCCCTAAGTTAAAGTGTCCAAATTGGGCCCAATGTGTCAATAGTTTGTGTGGCCACCATTATTTTCCAGCACTGCCTTAACCCTCTTGGGCATGGAGTTCACCAGAGCTTCACAGGTTACCACTGGAATCCTCTTTCACTCCTCCATGATGACATCACAGAGCTGGTGGATGTTAGAGACCTTGCCCTCCTCCACATTCCATTTGAGGAAGCCCCACAGATGCTCAATAGTGTTTACGGTCTGGAGACATGCTTGGCCAGTCCATCATCTTTACCCTCAGCATCTTTAGCAAGGCAGTGGTCATCTTGGAGGTGTGTTTGGGGTTGTTATCTTGTTGGAATACTGCCCTGTTGCCCAGCCTCCGAAGGGAAGGGATTATGTTCTGCTTCAGTATGTCACAGTACATGTTGGCATTCATGGTTCTCTCAATGAACTGTAGCTCCCCAGTGCCAACAGCACTTATGCAGCCCCAGACCACGACACTCTCACCACAATGCTTGACTGCAGACAAGACCCACTTGTCTTTGTACTCCTCAGCTGGTTTCCGCCACCCACGCTTGACACCATCTGAACCAAATAAGTTTATCTTGGTCTCATCAGACCACAGGACATGGTTTCCAAAAATCCACGTCTTTAGTCTGCTTGTCTTCAGCAAACTGTTTGCAGACTTTCTTGCGCATCATCTTTAGAAGAGGCTTCCTTCTGGGACAACAGCCATGCAGACACAGTGTGTGGAGTGTGGTCTGAGCACTGACAGGCTGACCCCCCAACCCCTTCAATCTCTGCAGCAATGCTACCTGCACTCACTAGTCTATTTACCGAAGACAACCTCTGGATATGATGTTGAGCCCATGCCTGTTCTGAGTGGAACCTGCCCTATTAAAGAGGAAGTAAACCCTGATGGGTTTACTTCCTCTTTGAATCCCTGCAAATAGGGATGAGCTTCGTGTTCGAGTCGAACGTACGTTCGACTCGAACATTGGCTGTTCGTCCGTTCGGCGAAATCCGAACACTTGGTCCGTTCGCGTCAAAATTCGCATGGCGCTCACGGCCCACAATGCACTGCGAAGGCGCAGTGCATTGATGGCTCATGATTGGCCAAGCATGCACTGTGACCCCGCATGCTTGGCCAATCGCAGCGCCAGCAGCAAGGAGAGCCATGATTGGCCACAGGCAGGCAGCCTGTGGCCAATCATAGCTGAGGCTGTGTAGTGCACGCCCCACACTATATAAGGCCGCCATTGAGGCGGCCTCGTGTAGTGTGTTAGCATCTGAAGCAGTGGGTGTTCTGTGTACCTTCAAAACAGTACACACCGATCGTTTTTGGCTGATTTCCTACCTTGCTGTTGTGTAGTGGTTATTGTCTGTGCCCTGACCGCAGTATACACCACTATATTCACTATTCACTTCACTATATTTATATATATTTAATAATAGAGCTGGCAGTCAGTAGTGTTAGGAGATAGTGCGTGCTGTCTGCGTGCTCTGTACCCAGTACATACCGCTATAATCCACCTACATAGCTGTTCTCTATTTGAGCCCAATTGCCATCTGCAGGAGTTATTGTGCCTCCAGCACAATATAAACTACCCAACTGCTGTTTTACCCAACTCCCTTCAGGCCATTACCATGTCTGGAAGGCCAGCAAGGAGAGGCAGACAGGCGCGAGCCGATAAAAGAGGGCAAGCAGGCTCTGTGTCTAGAGACAACAGTGCTGGTCGTGGACGCGGTGCATTGTCATCGGCACGTGGCCATGGGACATGCTTGTCCTTCTTTTCGGCAGCTGGACATGTTGAGCCGCAACATGCCAACGACTTGGTAGAGTGGATGACCAAGCCCTCTTCATCCTCCTCATCCTCTCTCACCCAGTCTCAGGGTAGTCGCAAAGCAGCTGCCAACGCATCGTCTTCCCTCCTCTCAACGTCATCATCAGTGACTCCTTCCCTAGACCCACCACGTCCTCCTGAGGAGTCTCCTGAACTCTTTGAGCACAGTGTTGGGTACATGCTCCAGGAGGATGCCCAGTGTTTGGTGGGCTCTGATGATGACACTCAGCTAGAGGAAGGCAGTAGCGTGAGCGCAGAGAGAGGGGATGCTCAAGAAGGACAGCAATCTGGCAGTCATGTTCCACAAGCTGCAGCATACTGCCAGGTTTGCTACAGCGATGAAGAGGGAGGGGATGATGAGGGCACTGACTCCACGTGGGTGCCTGGAAGGAGGGAGGAGGGGGAGGAGGAGGAGGCACATGTCCAACGAGGCAGGATGCCCTCCGGGGGCCAGCTTAGGGGCAGCACACCGACTGAATCACACCGCAGAGCTCCGCCTGTGCAGAGCGCTGCCTCTGCGCATTATTCTAAAAGTTCTTTGGCGTGGGCCTTTTTTGAGACGAGTGCATCAGATCGCACCGCTGCTATTTGCAACATATGTCTCAAGCGTATCTCACGTGGCCAAAACATCAGCCGCTTGGGCACCACATGCTTGACCAGACATATGTTGACCTGCCATGCAGCTCGTTGGCAAGCGTACCTCAAAGACCCACACCAAAGAACAAAGCGGACCTCTTCTTGCTCCTCATCAGCTGGCATCTCCAACCCCACTAGACCTTCAGTCCTCTCTGAAACCTGCTCTGAGAGGAATGAAGGTGTAGAATTAGGTGTGTCACAGCCAAGTGCTTCCGGGAACTCTGCTAGCGGTACACCCACGTCCGATTATAGCAGGCAAATGTCCCTGCCCCAGCTGCTGGACCGGCGGAAGAAGTTTACTCCCAGCCATCCACATGCCCAGCGGTTGAATGCTAGCTTGGCTAAATTGCTAGCACTTCAACTGCTGCCTTTTCAGTTGGTAGACTCTGCCCCCTTCCGTGAGTTTGTACAATGTGCGGTTCCTCAGTGGCAGGTCCCCAAACGCCACTTTTTCTCACGGAAGGCGATTCCGGCTCTCTACCGGCATGTGGAAGGCAATGTCCTTGCCTCGCTGGACAGGGCGGTCAGCGGTAAGGTGCATATTACCGCTGACTCATGGTCCAGCAGGCATGGACAGGGACGTTACCTGTCTTTCACGGCCCATTGGGTCACTCTTCTGGCTGCTGGGAAGGATGCAGGACAAGGTGCAGTAGTGTTGGAGGTTGTTCCGCCACCACACCTCCAAAATGCTACTATTGGTTGTGACACACCTCTCTCCTCCACCCCCTCCTCTTCTTCTTCCTCCATGCCCTCTTCCAGTGCTCTGTCCTCAGAACCAGCGGTGCTCCGTAGGCGTTGCAGGGGCTACGCAAGTACGCAGGCAAAACGATACCATGCCGTGCTTGCGCTGGTTTGTTTGGGGGACAGGAGCCACACTGGGGCGGATGTTTTGTCAGCTCTGCAGGGGCAGGCCGAGAGGTGGTTGACGCCACGCCAGCTTAAGCCAGGAATGGTGGTTTGCGACAATGGCACCAACCTCCTCTCCGCCCTCCGACAGGGACAACTGACCAATGTGCCCTGTGTAGCTCACGTCCTTAACCTGGTGGTGCAGCGGTTCTTGGGCAGGTACCCTGGCTTACAGGATGTCCTGAAGCAGGCCAGGAAAGTCTGTGTGCATTTCCGCCGATCATTTAATGCCTGTGCTCGGCTGGCTGAGCTCCAAAAGGAGTTGAACCTGCCCAAGAACCGCCTTATATGTGACATGCCCACCAGATGGAACTCAACATTGGCCATGCTGCAGCGGCTGCACACGCAGCAGAGGGCCATCAATGAGTACCTGTGCGACTACGGCACCAGGACAGGGTCAGGGGAGCTTGGTTTTTTCTCACCACGCCAGTGGGGCATGATCAGGGATGCATGCACTCTCCTGTCACCGTTTGAGGAGGCCACAAGGATGGTGAGCAGTGACAGTGCATGCATCAGTGACACTGTACCTCTTGTCCACCTGTTGGAGCTTACACTGCCACTGCGTATTCTCCACCTCTTGGAGAATACGCTGCGTGGAATAATGGACAGGGCACTTGAGGCAGAACAGAGGCAGGAAGAGGAGGACTTCCTTGCCTCTCAAGGCCCCCTTTATCCAGACAGTGTTCCTGCTGTGCCACCCATCACACAGGAAGAGGATGAGGAGGAGGAAGAGGAGGAGGAGGATGATTGTGTCAGCATGGAGGTGGAGGCTGGCACTCAGCATCAGCAGCAGCAGCAGCAGTCTTATAGGGAGGATTTACAGTCCCAAGAAACACGTGGACTTGTACGTGGCTGGGAGGAGGTAGCTGCGGATCATGTTGTCCTTAGTGACCCAGAGGACTCCGGACCGAATGCCTCAGCTAACCTACGCTGCATGGCCTCCCTGATCCTGCAAAGCCTGCGGAAGGATCCTCGTATTCTTCGGATCAAGGAGAGGGACCATTACTGGCTGGCCACTCTCCTTGATCCACGGTACAAGGGTAAGGTTGCCGACCTTATCTTGCCATCGCAGAGGGAGCAGAGGATGAGACATCTCCGGGAGGCCTTGCAGAAAGCTCTGTGCAACGCGTTCCCAGAGACTGGGAGGTTACAAACTCCTGGTCCTGGACAACGTGTTGCTGAGGCATCAGTCAGAAGGAGAGGTGGAGAAGGTGGCCGTCTGACTGATGCTTTCAGACAATTTTTTAGTCCGCAGCCCCAAGGTATGATCAGTTCCAGCACCCATCGCCAGCGTCTGATTTACATGGTGCAGGAATACCTAGGGGCAAGGTCAGACTTGGACACCTTTCCCACCGAAAATCCTCTGGTTTACTGGGTCTTGAGGATGGATCACTGGCCAGAGCTTGCACAGTATGCAATTGAGCTACTGGCCTGTCCTGCATCCAGCGTTCTTTCGGAACGCACCTTCAGTGCTGCTGGTGGCTTTGTTACCGATCACAGGGTGCGCCTGTCCACCGAATCAGTTGATCGACTGACCTTCATCAAGATGAATCGGTCTTGGATCACCCACAGCTACCAAGCACCTGAAGCTGATGTAACCGAATATTTTTTTTTGAAATACCACATCCCTTCAAGACTGCCTATGCTGATGCTGAGTGACTGTCCTGTTATGTTGATTGTCTATCCTCTTCCTCCTCCGCTGATATGTTGGAAGAACATTTTTGGTTCTGGGTGATGCCATCAGCCCAATTTTTCTGCCCGTTTAACAGGGGCGTTTAATTACAATTTTTGATGCAATGCTTTGCATCAGGGCTAATTCCTGCAATAAAACTAGAGTATATGGCAGAGGTTGCAGTGTGGTGGCACCAGCACCAGTGCCTAAGGCCCAATTTTTCTGCCCCTGTTTAACAGGGGCGTTTAATTACAATTTTTGATGCAATGCTTTGCAGCAGGGCTAATTCCTGCAATAAAACTAGAGTATATGGCAGAGGTTGCAGTGTGGTGGCACCAGCACCAGTGCCTAAGGCCCAATTTTTCTGCCCCTGTTTAACAGGGGCGTTTCAGTACAATTTTTGATGCAATGCTTTGCAGCAGGGCTAATTCCTGCAATAAAACTAGAGTATATGGCAGAGGTTGCAGTGTGGTGGCACCAGCACCAGTGCCTAAGGCCCAATTTTTCTGCCCCTGTTTAACAGGGGCGTTTAAGTACAATTTTTGATGGAATGCTTTGCAGCAGGGCTAATTCCAGCAAAAAAACTAGAGTATATGGAAGAGGTTGCAGTGTGGTGGCACCAGCACCAGTGCCTAAGGCCAAATTTTTCTGCCCCTGTTTAACAGGGACATGTAATTACAATTCTTGATATAATATTTCACAGGAGGGCCCCTTCCTGTGCCCACCCAGAGTAACGGTGAGGACTTATAGTGTTGTGGCACCAGCACCACAACCACCAAATGTCAATTTTTCTACCACTGTTCAACAATGGCATGTAATTACAATTCTTGATATAATCGTTCACAGCAGGGCACTCCAGCGCCCACCAAGAGTCACTTTGAGGGCTTACAATGTTGTGGCAAAACCAACACCTTGTTCCGCCATTTCTGCAGAGCATATAGGGCAGGCCCCTACTTTCAAACATCCAACTTACAAACATCTCCTACTTGCAAACGCAAGGAGACAGCAGCAAGTGAGATGAAAAAAGATGGACGACAAAACAAATTATACAGGGGTGATAACCCTTCCCTATGTTTTCCAAAAAGCTTAAAAATAGTTCTTTTGACTGGAGCTACACTTTAAAAATGTACCAGTTGAAAATTACAAACAGATTCAACTTAACACAACAAACCTACACAGTCCCTGTCTTGTTTGCACCGCCTGTATACTGCTGTTCTGAGTATATAGGGCCTGGGGGCCACACGCATTTCCTTTTTTTAATATGGGTACAGGGTTCCCCTTAATATGCGTACAAGACCCAAATAGGCTGGTAATGGGCAGGGAGGGCTACCCATGCCATTTTTCTGAATGATTTTCAACCATATTGCAGGAACCAGATATAACATTAAAACCGCAAGCAGTTTGTTATTTCCGTTAAATGTCATTTTGTGCAGGGACTGTTCTAAACACGGGAAACACGTGGCACTTCACAGGCATACTACAGACACCCCCCAGGCACCATATTTAAAGGAATATTTCACTTTTTTTTCACTTTAATCGTCATTAAAATCAGTGCTCCCGCCAAAACGGCCATTTTTAAAAACATTTTAGGCATTGACCCATGTCCCCTGGGGCAGGAGCCAGGTCCCCAAACCCTTTTTAGGACAGTATCTTGCATATTAGCCGTTAAAATTAGCACTTTCCATTTCAAACGTTCGAGTCCCATAGACTTCAATGGGGTTCTAACGTTCGTAACGAACGTGGGGTCCGTTAGAAAGTTCTGGTGCGAACCGAACCGGGGGGTGTTCGGCTCATCCCTACCTGCAAAGGTAAAGCATAATGGACTACTATGCATCGCATAGTAGTCCATTATGTGTCACTTACCTGACACAGGAGCCAGCGAAGTCACCGCTGCCCCCTGTAGTCCGGAGCCTCCATCTTCTTGGTGGGTCTCACTGCTCCGGCGCTGTCATTCGTCGGAGCCATGATGACGTCACTCCCGCGCATGCGCACGGGAGCTGCCACTCGTGGCATATCGCCGTTAACTGCGACACGCTCAGTGCGCCTGTGAGCCACTGCCTACGTCGAATGCGCTGTAGACAGAGGTGCCTGTCTTTCGGCAAATATCTCCTAAACCATGTAGGTTTAGGAGATATTTCTTAGACCTACAGGTAAGCCTTAATATAGGCTTACCTGTAGGTCAAAGTGTGTTGTAAGGGTTTACAGCCACTTTAAATCTCTGTATGGTCTTGGCCACCGTGCTGCAGAGCAGTTTCAGGATCTTGGCAATCTTCTTATAGCCTAGGGCATCTTTATGTAGAGCAAAAATATTTTTTTTTAGATCCTCAGAGAATTCTTTGCCATGAGGTGCCATGTCGAAATTCCAGTGACCAGTGGGAGAGAATGAGAGTGATAACACCAAATTTAACACATCTGCTCCCAGTTCACACCTGAGACCTTGTAACACTAAAAATTCACATGACACCAGGAAGGGAAAATGGCTAATTGAGCCCAATTTGGACATTTTCACTTAGGGGTGTACTCACTTTTATTGCCAGCGGTTTAGACATTAATGGCTGTGTGTTGAGTTATTTTGAGGGGACAGCAAATTTACACTGTTATACAAGCTGTACACTCACTACTTTATATTGTAGCAAAGTGTCATTTGTTCAGTGTTGTCACATGAAAAAGTATAATAAAATATTTACAAAAATTTGAGGTGTGTACTCACTTTTGTGAGATACTGTATATTCTTTCTTTTTAATGTGAAAACTTGGAGGCCAAAGAGGGCAAACGTTCTTGCAATATTTTGCAGACTTCTACGTGGTAAGTTAGGTTCTCTAAGCAGTCTCCTTCAAATTTTCTGAGTGGTGCACTTACCGACATAATCGCAAGACTTTGCTAGATAATCAAACCTGTAGAGTAACTGTCAATTGTTTTCTCCACTATTTGCTGGAGGTTACTGGATCATATACCTTTCCAAGAAATATGTTGCTCTGGGTCAAAGTACTTGGTAAATTTGTTTATACGTTCCATAAACTGAAACTTTCCCAGTTACTCTTATGGCCTGTACACACGATCAGACTTTCCGACAACAAAACTGAGGATTTTTGTTCAAAGGATGTTGGCTCCAACTTGTCTTACATACACACGATCACACAAATGTTGGGCAACAATTACGAATGTGTGAACGTGGTGACGTACAACGCGTACGACAAGCTGATAAAAAGGAAGTTCAATAGCCAGTGCACCACCCTTTGGGCTGCTTCTGCTAATCTCGTGTTTATCTTGTGTTAGTAAGTTTGGTGAGAAATTATTTTCCTTTTTCAGCCTCGTGCTTTTCAGTTTGTGCTTGTCGGTTCGTATCTGTTCTTCAGTGTATGTTGTCAGTTCATTCCTGTCTTTTAGTACGTTCTATTTATAGTTTGCTTATGATTTTCAGTGCGTTCTTGTCTGCTAGTTTCTGATTCTCAGCTTATTCTTCTCATGTCCTTTCTGATTTTCAGTGCGTTCTGTCAGTTCGTTCTGAGCAGCCTTTGTTTTCTAGCCATATTGCGGTACAGTACTCGTCATAGAGTTTGTGCTGTTGTTTGGCTTGGTGTTGGAGTTATTGCTTTGACCCAAGTCCAGTCCATGAACAGGGGCAGGAGGAGTTCTTGGACGAAGAATTAGTTGCCTAATTTTGACCAATTCTCTCATATGCCATTGTTGCGGGAGCTCCAGGAGAATAATCCTGATGATAGACCCCGTCTTTCACCGTCTGTTGGCTTTGCCATCACTTCCGAACAAAGGCTTATCACCACCTTGTGGTACTTGGTGATGGGGAGAAGTCTGCAGGATTGCCATGATTGTAATATGCTGTGAATGTCCTCTTTGTCCTCATGCATGCTGGAAGCTTTTAATGCTCCTTTTTAGTCCATCATGCATATTTACCTTCACTAACCTCCTCAGCATACTATCCTGGATCCATACACACCTTCCCTAGTCACTTAACAATGTATACCCTAAACACCCCCTAAAATGTGGCCAAATGTTATTGTTGTCTTAAATTCAGGCAGAGTGCAAAAGGCTTTTTTTTGGGAGGGGGGGAACTCATTTGGAACCGTCCCTCCCCCCAGCCGCTAAGCCAACCAATACCAATGCTCTATCTGCTGACTTTGCCAAACCCATACACACTATAACTACCACTGGTTTGGTCAGATTTATGGATGATTCACTAAAGCATGCAGTGCAAGTTACTGCCTGAATACTTTCAAACGGTACTGTTTAAAGTTTTGTTCTCCTATTATCTTGATAGGTAATTGCAGAATGTCAAAATGTGCTTCAATTTGGAGAGTGAGTATTCATATTTTTGTATTCTGAAACTTCTTACCTGTCCAGTGGGCTGCCAATAGTGTAAGTAAGGAGGGGCTGGCCAAAATAACACACATTATTTTTGCATTCAGCTCTCAATGAAGTGGAGAGGGTTGCCTGTCCAAAACATCTCCCCCACCCTAAAGTTTTTACAATGGACCATCAGAGGAGGTGAGGAATCTGATAAGTGGACCTTATACTTTTGTCTTTAAATACTAATTTCAATAAATGTTGGCCAATAATGTTTGGGTCTAATTTGCTTGCAATGTTATGTGCAAAAGTACTATTGTTTTTTTTTTTGTTTTGTTTGACTCCACAGTTTTCTTCTAACCCACAGGAAAGGCAGACTGTGGCCACCCAATTAGACCAGCAGTGAGACTTTCCCAACTGTGGTGGTGCTATAGATGGGAAGCTTGTCTGGATCGACCCACTCCCCCCAACTCTTGGTCATATTACTTTAAATAATAAGGGGTAAAGTAGTATTGTGATGTCGGTGGTGATGGCGAATTATGAGTTCTTATATCTGGACGTCGGGAAGAATGGCCGCATGTCAGATGGAGGAGTGATCTCGCAGACGGCATTTTACAGGTGTCTCCAGAATGGCACCTTGGGGTTGCCACCCCCAGTGGATAACGTGGCAAGCCTCCAGTTTGTTTTTGTGGCAGATGAGGCCTTTGCACTGGGGGGCCATTCTCGTGAGGACCCTGACCCCGGAGCAGAGGCTTTTTTATTACCGGCTTGTCCATGCCAGAAGAGTGGTCGAGAATGCCTTTGGCATAATGACCAGCCGGTTTTGGCTTTTTCATAAACATGGCCGAATACAAAACTCAACCATATCATTTGAGCTGCTGCATTCTTCATAACTTTCTATGGAAGAATGCAGCCAACTATCTGGCCTCAGTTGCGACTGAGGCCGACTTTTCACCAGGTCAAATGGCGGTGCTTGAAAGTGGCTGTCCTGGCTTGCCCCCCCAAAGCGCCCGCAAAGTACAGCAAAGGTATGTGGAGTACTTTGTGGGTAGGGGGGCAATTGATTTACCAGTAAAACTGGAAGCTGAAATCATTTTTTTGAAAAACTAAACTCATATTTCATTTGATTTACTGCTTGTGTTTCTTATCTGTTTCCTAGGTTCTCCAATGGCCTTTTAGTTTTGTTAATTTTCTTCAATAGTGCAAACGTAACTTATTTGATACATGAGGTGACAATCTCTTCTTCAGCTAATTATTATGTTGTGCTGTGGGTCTGCTACACACACACACAATGTATGTAATGCATTAATGAGCAAAATAATCATCCTTTTCAACTCCATGAATTAATTGCTTGTAGTCCCTAAAATGGCCTTATTTTGGGAAAATTTACGGCACAGCGGGGGTTATTTACTAAAGGCAGATCCACTAAAGGCAAATCCACTTTGCTATGAAAGTACACTTGAAGTGGATTTGCCTTTAGTAAATACCCCCCATTGTCACTGTAACTACACTAACTTACTAAACTTACTAAACTTACTAAAAAAAAACTGGTATTGAGCATTGAAAGAAGAAGCCACACATTGATGAGTATGACACATTTTACTCCAAACACATTCACATGTGCATTATAAAAGGGTTTTTTAACAAACCAACATCTTATCTGTATAAAATGTATGCTTAACAGTATATAGCCTATTTAGTTGCTAAACAGGCATGTTTAAAACCAGAACATAAACATCCCCAACTCAGGAACTTACAAAGTTCAACTTTGCAAAAGTGAAGGCCATATGAGACATTGGTATGTCAAAACTGTTGATTTTGCCTTTCTTCAGATGGGGTGATCTCACCCCTGTAAAAGCCAAATTTTGAAGATGAACACAAATTGTGACTCAAAATTTGCATTTCCCTTGCCTAAAATGTGTGTATTCTCTCTACATCTGTTTTGCTAAAGCCACAAAAACACAAAACGGCAAGTGCACTGAAAGTGCACTTGGAAGTAAAATCGCTGTAGATCGGAGGGGGACATGCAAGGAAAATAAAAAACAGCATTTTAGCTTGCGCATGATTGGATGATAAAATCAGCAGAGCTTCCACTCATTTAAGATCTACCCCTTAAATTTAGAGTGACTGCACTTCCAAGTACACTTTCAGTGCACTTTCAAGTGCAATTGCAGTGCAAAGTGGATTTGCCTTTTCGTAAATAACACCCACAGTGTTTCAACATGTGCTATCTGCCATCATGGGATATGAATGTACGTGTTTTGTTGGTTCAGGCCCTTTCTCAAAACTAAGGTAGGTGAGAGGAGGGAGTTGCACCCCCGAAACATGTCCATTGATCCCCCATGATGGGAGCTAGCACATATTGACACACTGGGCCTTATTCCAGAAATTACAATTCATGCACTTGCATTTCACTTGTAGTGCAAAGTGGTTTTGTTTTTTGTAAATAAACCACAGTGTGTCGACATGTGCTAGCTCCCATCATGGGGCATCAATGACACACTATGTGCAGCTTCAAAATTTGGCTTTGCAATTACTTTAAAACTTTTAAAAACCGTACAAGAATAACAACAAAATGTAAATATTTTTGGGTTAGATTTTGCTTAAAACAGTGATGTTGGTCAGACTTTTTTGAACATCATTGATATTTTGCTTGACCTTTTCTGAATCCCGATTGCACACCATGATCTCACTGATGAGTACTTGTGCACTTACACTGTTGAAGTGAGTTTCTTCTTCCACAACATCCGCATCACCTAAAAAGAAAAAACACACCATGTAAAATAAATAAGCAGACATCCATCTATTACCTGAAGCTGTGGTCTCAGACACTGACCTGTTGTGGACACCATTTCCACCACTTCCTGAACCTCTGCATCTACATCCTCAGGTTCTGTATCCACATCCTCAGGTTCTGCATCCACATCCCTAGGTTGTGTGCTGAGTTCCCCTTCTTCAGGAGGTATGGGCCTACTGGTGTCCTCAGATGTCCTGATTCTTTTCTCCCCTATGTGAATACAAAAAAGGTATACTTAGCAGACAGATATTTGATGCTAAAAATAGTAATATGAAACTTTGCTTGGAAGTGTCGTTCAATTGTCTGTTTTGGCAAAGTTCCAAGATTTTTTTTCCCTTTCTAAATCTGGAATACTTACCTGTTTTGTGCAAGTTTCACACATGGAAAGACCCCTAGTATCCACTGGAGCACCTGCGTGGGACATGATAAAAAGGTTGTTATGTTGTCCCACACTAGTGCCCCTGCGTCCAGATGTGTAAACATCTCTTCTTACACTAAATCAAGTTGGCATTTCATCATAGTTGCAAACACATCTAGACAATAATTTAATAAACTTCTTTTAATACAAATAGGCACGAACAAATGTAGTTAACCTGCATCTGCCAAAAATGTTATATTGGTGGCCGAAAAATGTTTAATACGAACGATTACTGTGCCCACAAACCTCAAACTTGGCATTTTAAACTGAACCACAGGAAAGAAAAGCACATGGACCAGCATAAAATTAATAATAGGAACACACGACTTTTTTGCAGCACTTTCCAGATCTTTCTATACTGGTCCTGCTCCCTCAATTTCAGGTCTGACCAGGGTTTCCTCAATTGCTCCCTGGATCATCATATCCCAAAATTCCTGTGCAGACTTCTCACAACTTTTGTCATGATCTTGGCCTTTCTCACATTTTGTGTTTCTGTACGGTCCATGATTCCCATCAAAGTCTGTCCTCTTCAAGATGTCCACCATCTCCACCATCTCTTCAAAGGACATACTTGAGGCCTTATTTCTCCTCTGGGCTTTCCTTGTTGTTGCTGAGAACAGCACACACCTGATGTGTCTCCGCCATGTGCTCTCCCACTGCCCCAAAAGAGAAGAGGCAGGGAATACACTGGAAAGAAGGACAGGGGCAGAGTTTGATGCATGTGCAGTGTATATAAAGCGTAACACGCGGGCGACGTACGATCTGTTAGTGGAGGACGGAGGATCGTTAGCGCCGATCGTTCAAACAAAGGTACAATTGTAACTTGGGGCATCAGTGGTTTGTGGACTATACTACTTAGAGATCGAGGCCTATATTGAGACAAAATTAGGAGAGTTTTGCCTGACATAAGGGGTTGTCTTGTGTTGTGCCTTGCAGATAAAATGGTGGATAAATTCACAGACCCTGACTTCCTAGACAGTTATAGGAAACTGCCATGTCTCTGGCAAGTCCAATGCAGGGACTATTCGAACAAGGAAGAGAGGAAGGCAGCGCTAGATAAACTGATGGAATTAGTGAAGCCTGTGTATCGCACGGCAGAAATCAACTATTTGAAGGCCAAAATTGGTAGCCTGAGGAGCACATATAATAGGGAGTGCAAGAATGTCAAGGATTCCATGAGATCCGAAGCAGCAGCTGATGACATATATGTCCCCAGGCTATGGTACAACAACATAAACAAGGAGAGTCATTGGCGCACAAACGAATAATCCCTTTGTTAAGAACGGTTATCCATATAATAAGATACTCGTTATTGAAGATGATGTCCAATAGTTGGTGTCAATGTGCAGCTGTTGAACCACTTTGGACTTGGTGGAATTAAACAAAAAATAAACAATCAAGAAACAGCGCTGCAAAGAAACTTGTGATATGGTATGAAAAAACACATAAAGATCATTTATTACATATAAACAAAACAAAAAAAACAATGACAAAGACATCTGATTCTCCTGGGATCTTAAAAGCATAAAATCCATCAATCATAAAGAATATAAACTGACAGATGTTTTGTGATGAATCACCCCTGGAGTCTTTTGTTTGTGACTTTAAGGTAATGGAGAAGCTGCGCTGCCACCAATCAGCTGGAACATGGGGACTTGGTAATTGTGAACAATCCTCACCCAGAGAGGGGAAAAAACAAGACTTGATAAAGTGCATATAAATGAAACTATGTTCCTGAAGTCACTCAGTGTTAGTAGAAAGACTGTGGCGCCGCCGCTCTGAGCCTGTGGGGTGGAGGGGAGGTGTTCTATCCTGCTCCGTGTGTAGGTTCAGACTCTGGGATGGGGCATCCGCCTGGCGTGATTGGAGACCTGCAGCGCAACGTACAAGTCTGACGTGTCGTGCCGCCTGTCCGAGCGGCTGGGTGTCACGTGAAGAGCTCCGTAGTGAGGAGGGTTGCCATGCCGACTGGCCTGCTTACATGTTTCGCGCGCATGCGCTTTTTCAAAGCTGGGGCGGCTTTCGGCAATGCGAGGAATAAGAGGCATCGGGTTGTGTGAAGGGGGCGGGGAAAGTAAGGTGGGCTGGGTTAACCCTTTGTGTGTCGCTTAGCACATTTGGACTGGAAGTGTTTGGGCATTAATGTATATCTATGTGAGAACATATGAAAAGTGGTTAACTGGGAAAAGACAAAGGGATGGATGGATATGTGTATGGGTCAAATAGAATGAAGAATATATATATAAAGAAAAAAAAAAATATATATATATATATATATATATATATATATATATATAAATATAAAAAAAAAAAATTATTATAAAAAAAAAATTAAATTTTAAAAAAATATATATAAAAATGGGAAATGGAAATATGTTGGAAAAGTATATGGAAATATATAAAAAGTATATGTTATATATAATTAATTAAATGAAAATTGAAAAAAATGAATAAAAAATATATTTTAATTTATTTGAATGAATTGTATGTAGATGAATAAATAAATAAATGGATCAAAAAAGAGCCCCATCTGCATATAGTAATTGGGGCTGATGTTTCAAAAAATGCCCCATGGTGACGGCTCTCTGTTTATCAAATCTGTCTATTATTGGAAAAACTACAGACGGTAAATGGTATTGGTGTCTGGGTGACATATATCAAACGATTATGCTTAAAACATCAATTTCTTCATTGAGGCCCGTATGGTGCGACCTACATAAAGGAGGCCGCAGGGACAACGTAAGACATAGATCACGTATTCAGTAGAGCACGTAATGAATTGTTTTATCTCAAAAGTTTTACCTTTAGGTGTAGTGATGATGAATTGACCGTTTGGGATGGATTGACAGGTTAAGCAGCCTCTTTTGCGACATTGGAAGATCCCATGTCTATTGTCAAAATACATCCTAATGTCAGAGAATATTTTATTATGATTTCTATTGGATTTAGTGAGTTTGCTCGGAGCAATGATGTTTTTGATTGTGCGGGATCGTCTAAAGGTAATTTGGAGTTTGGGCGGAAGGGATGGTGCTAAAATTGGATCAAGCTTTAAGATGTCATAATGTTTAAAAAAAATTTTGGAAATGTGTTTATACTGTGTATTGAAAGTGGAAATGAACCTGACCGTAGTAAACTCATTTATAGAATTTTTGGAGTACTTTTTGGTGGGTGAGTGCTTGGTTATGTGTCTTGTGAAGGCCTGTGTGATTAGGTCTTCTGGATAGCTTTTTTCTATAAACTTTTTTGCCATCTGTTGGCCTTGTTGTATATAGTCATTTGTTGAGGTACAGTTTCTGCGCAGCTTCTGGAATTGGCCACTGGGGATATTTTTCTTCCAAACCGGGTGGTGACAACTCTTATAATGAAGATAAGAGTTGCCGGTCGTGAGTTTGATGTGATTACTGGTGGTGACCTTCTGTTCATCGTGAGATAAAACAAGATCCAAAAAGACCAACTGGTTGTGGTCGATAACTGATGTAATAGATAAACCCATGGGGTTATCGTTGCAAAAACTAACGAAGGAGTAGAAAATCTCAACTCCGCCGCTCCATATGAGCAGAATGTCATCTATATATCAACCATAAAACACAATATGCTCGGCAAAGGGATTGTTTCTCCAGATTTTTTGTTCTTCCCTGAAGCCCATGGTGAAGTTGACGTATACCGGGGCAAAACTGGCTCCCATGGCTGTGCCTTGGAGCTGAAGGTAGAATTGGTCTAGAAAGGTAAAATAATTATGTCTGAGACAGAACTCTATACTCAATAGTAAGAATGCGGTCTGTTTAGAGTTCATGTCTTCGTTAGTGCTCAAAAAGTGTTGTACTGCTGTGAGTCCAACTTCATGAGGTATGGAAGTATAAAGAGAATTAACATCCAAAGAAGCCCACATATAGTCATCGGACCATTTATAGTTTCCCATGATTTCTATCACATGGCTGGAGTCTTTAATATACGAGGGAAGTTGAACCACCAGGGGCTGTAAAATGTGGTCTATGTACGCCGATAGACCACTGGTAAAACTATTGATACTAGCCACTATTGGTCTTCCTGGAGGATTGATGAGAGACTTGTGGAGATGGTAAAAGTATGGAGTGCTGCAGACTTTGGGAAGGGGAAAACCCTTTTCTTTAGAATTCATCACCCCATCTATTTGGGCTTTCTCAGTCATGGTGATCAGATCACACTGATAAGTTGGAAGGGGGTCAGTTGTGAGTTTTTGGTATGTTGTCGTGTCGGATAACAGACGGTTGGCTTCACCCAGATAGTCGCCCATATCCTGTATGACCAAACGACCTCCTTTGTCAGCTTGCATGGGCTTCTGGGAAGAACAAAAAATCTGGAGAAACAATCCCTTTGCCGAGCATATTGTGTTTTATGGTCGATATATAGATGACATTCTGCTCATATGGAGCGGTGGAGTTGAGATCTTCTCCTCCTTCATTAGTTTTTGCAAGATAACCCCATGGGTTTATCTTTCACATCAGTTATCGACCACAACCAGTTGGTCTTTTTGGATCTTGTTTTATCTCACAATGAACAGAAGGTCACCACCAGTAATCACATCAAATCCACGTCCGGCAACTCTTATCTTCATTATAAGAGTTGCCACCACCCGGTTTGGAAGAAAAAAATCCCCAGTGGCCAATTCCAGAGGCTGCGCAGAAACCGTACCTCAACAAATGACTATATACAACAAGGCTAACAGATGGCAAAAAAGTTTATAGAAAAAAGCTATCCAGAAGACCTAATCACACGGGCCTTCACAAGACACATAACCAAGCACTCACCCACCAAAAAGTACCCCAAAAATTCTATAAATGAGTTTACTACGGTCAGGTTCATTTCCCCTTTCAATACACAGTATAAACACATTTCCAAAATAATTTTTAAACATTATGGCATCTTAAAGCTTGATCCAATTTTAGCACCATCCCTTCCGCCCAAACCCCAAATTACCTTTAGACGATCCCGCACAATCAAAAACATCATTGCTCCGAGCAAACTCACTAAATCCAATAGAAATCATAATAAAATATTCTCTGACATTAGGATATATTTTGACAATAGACATGGGATCTTCCAATGTCGCAAAAGAGGCTGCTTAACCTGTCAATCCATCCCAAACGGCCAATTCACCATCACTACACCTAAAGGTAAAACTTTTGAGATAAAACAATTCATTACGTGCTCTACTGAATACGTGATCTATGTCTTACGTTGTCCCTGCGGCCTCCTTTATGTAGGTCGCACCATACGGGCTTTACGTATCAGAGTGGGGGAACATCGCCGCCTGATCAAAAAGGGTTGCATCAAACACAGCATCCCATGCCATTTTTGCCAGTTCCACAATAAAGATTTAAAAAAAATGGAGGTCCGTCCCAAAGGGAACCCTAACGGACAATGAAAGGTTTTCCCTCCTTTGCCGAAGGAAAACTTTTTGGATATATCTGATGGGTTCCCTTTCGCCGGACAGCCTCAATGAAGAAATTGATGTTTTAAGCATAACTGTTTGATATATGTCACCCAGACACCAATACCATTTACCGTCTGTAGTATTTCCAATAATAGACAGATTTGATAAACAGAGAGCCGTCACCATGGGGCATTTTTTGAAACATCAGCCCCAATTACTATATGCAGATGGGGCTCTTTTTTGATTCATTTATTTATTTATTCATCCACATACAATTCATTCAAATAAATTAAAATATATTTTTTATTCATTTTTTCAATTTTCATTTAATTAATTATATATAACATATACTTTTTATATATTTCCATATACTTTTCCAACATATTTCCATTTCCCATTTTTATATATTTTTTTTACTTTTTTATTTTTTTATAATAATTTATTTTATTTTTATATTTTTTTATATTTTATATATATATATATATATATATATATATATATATATATATATATATATATATATATATATATATCTTTATATATATATTCTTCATTCTATTTGACCCATACACATATCCATCCATCCCTTTGTCTTTTCCCAGTTAACCACTTTTCATATGTTCTCACATAGATATACATTAATGCCCAAACACTTTCAGTCCAAATATGCTAAGCGACACACAAAGGGTTAACCCAGCCCACCTTACTTCCCCCGCCCCCTTCACACAACCCGATGCCTTTTATTCCTCGCATTGCCGAATACCGCCCCACCTTTGAAAAAGCGCATGCGCGTGAAACATGTAAGCAGGCCAGTCGGCATGGCAACCCTCCTCACTACGGAGCTCTTTACGTGACACCCAGCTGCTCGGACAGACGGCACGACACGTCAGACTTGTGCGTTGCGCTCCAGGTCTCCCATTATGCCAGGCGGACGCCACCTTGCGCCCAACTTCGGTCTATGCCACTCAGCGTGCACCGCACCTCCGTCCCAGAGTCTGAACCTACACACGGAGCAGGATAGAACACCTCCACCCCACAGGCTCAGAGCGGCGGCGCCGCAGTCTATCTACTAACAGTGAGTGACTTCAGGAACATAATTCCATTTACCTGCACTTTATCAACTCTTGTTTTTTCCCCTCTCTGGGTGAGGATTGTTCACAATTACCAAGTCCCCATGTTCCAGCTGATTGGTGGCAGTGCAGCTTCTCCATTACCTTAAAGTCACAAACAAAAGACTCCAGGGGTGATTCATCGCAAAACATCTGTCAGTTTATATTCTTTATGATTGATGGATTTTATTCTTTTAAGATCCCAGGAGGATCAGATGTCTTTCTCATTGTTTTTTTTTATATGTAATAAATGATCTTTATATGTTTTTTCATTACATATCACAAGTTTCTTTGCTGCGCTGTTTCTTGATTGTTTATTTTATGGTACAACAACAGACTGCTTTTTTTGTCTGACCAGATGGAACCCAGGCCATCACTGTCAACATTTCCTTCAACACTTCCTTCCACATCAGCAGAGGCCCCTGAAGTCAAACCTGGGTCTTCCATATAGGAAGAAGATGTGAAGGAGCCCAGCTTGACCCAGGTATAGCATTGTTGAAGATATTTCTTGTAAAAAATTGAATGATTTTAACTAGATGTTATTGATCACTAATTTCAAATTTAACAAAGTGGTTTACATAGTAATAGACAGTAGTAGCCAAAAATGATTGGTACAAGAATGAAAAATGCTGGAGTCAGAATGATATTCTTTTCTATTTGTTAAAATTCAATTTGTAACAGTCATGAGCTCAAAATTGTGTGTGATTGATGACCAAAAACCAAAAACTATGTATTATTTTATTACACAGGAAAGTCTCAGCCAGGGGGAGGCCATGCAAAGAAGCCTGATGGAATCCCAGGTTCCTCCCCTCCACTCTCCAACCAAAAGGACCAGGAAGGCAAGGAATCTTGAGGAATCCGCAGCTGCTTTCTTATAACAGGCTAATGCAGCAGTTAACATGACCCCTGCTGGCCACAAGGCATTTGGATGTGTCACTGCAAGCAAACTAGAACACATGGAGGAGGGCCAATGCACGATCTGTGAAGAAATAATTTTGAAGGCTCTAAACAAGGGGACGAGGGGAGAACTCACAACTCAAACCCACCTGTGTGAGTTGGACCATATTCCTCCACCACCTCCAACAACACCACCAACATCACAGCCACCCAACCCACCACAGAAGCATGGAAAGAAGTGTAGAAGGAAGTCTTGAGAGTGATGGCCTGGGTTTGGTGTGGTCTGGCAAAAAAACGCAGGCTGTTGTAAGACTACAGCCTTGGGACATATATGTCATCTGCTGCTGCTCCCGATATCTTGGAGTCCTGGGCTGTATTTTGCTCCCTATTAAATAATTATGTGAAATTAAAAAGGGACACCAACATAGTTGTATCTTTGAGGTTAAAAAATACAAGATAATAATGGTGTTGTGGTAACTTGACACAAAACGAAAAAAAAAATTATGGAGATCACTAGAAATCACGAGATCACAAGAAAAAAAAAAGTATTCTGGAGATCAAAATAAAAAAAATAAGATTATTCTGGAGAACAGGAGAAAAAAAAGTGATGGCGCTCACTAGAAAAAAAAAATATAAGTATTTTGGAGATCACAAGAAAAAAAAAACCAACAAAAACAAATATTATTCAGGAGATCACTATAAAGAATAAAAAATATGTTTGTAAGGACTCTGTGAATATCAGCAGCAAAGCAATTTCATTATTATAGCATTATAAAGAAGAAGAGAATGCGCTGCATTGAGAGATTTCATAATTTGCCACATGATGTATGTGATCTCTCCATTATGAACGCTAGTTTCTCAAGACCGAGCACTTCCCGCTCGTGTTTGATTCCGAGCATGCTTGAACTTTTGTGCGCGGACTTGTGTACACACAATCGAACTTTCTGACAACACTTTGTATTTAAAACAGCTATTTATTAAATTCCCAAATTATGACCTGTTGGGTATACCAGAAATACCAGTTTTGTTGAGGGAAAAAAAAAATCCCCTCTGAGTGATCTATGTACACTGCCTTGAAAAGGTATTCATATCCCTTGAAATTTTCCACATTCTGTCATGTTACAACCAAAAACTTAAATGTATTTTATTGTGATTTTATGTAATAGAACAACACAAAGTGGCACATAATTGTGAAGTTGAAGGAAAACGATACTTTTTTTTTTTTTACAAATAAATATCTGAAGAGTGTGACTTGCATTTGCATTCAGCCCCCCCCCCAAGTCAATACTAGGGATGAGCCGAAACACCCCCCAGTTCATTCGAAAATTGTTAAAGTCTATGGAACCCGAATGTGAAAAATCAAAAGTGCGAATTTTAAAGGCTAATATGCAAGTTATTGTCCTAAAAAGTGTTTGGGGTCCTGGGTCCTGCCCCAGGGGACATGTATCAATGCAAAAAAAAGTTTTAAAATTTAAGTTTTTTCGGGAGCAGTGATTTTAATAGTGCTTAAAGTGAAAAAATAAAAGTGGAATATTCCTTTAAATATCGTATCTGGGGGGTGACTATAGTATGCCTGTAAAGTGGCATGTCTTTCCCATGTTTAGAACAGTCCCTGAACAAAATGACATTTCTAAATTTTAAAACTGCTTGCGGCTGTAATGTAATGTCGGGTCCTGGCAATATGGATGAAACTTGAGAAAAACGGCATGGGTACCCCCCCAGCCAATTACCAGGCCCTTTGGGTCTTGTATGGATTTTAAGGGGAACCCCGCACCCAAATTAAAAAAAGAAAAGGCCCTAGGCCCTATATACTCTGAACAGCAGTATACAGGCAGTCCAAACAAGACAGGGACTGTAGGTTTGCTCTTAAGTTGAATCTGTTTGTAATTTGGAACAGGTACATTTTGTAAGTATAGCTCTAGCCAAAAAAACTATTTCTAAGATAACATAGGGAAGGGTTATCATCACACCTGTAACATTTGTTTTGATGTCTGTGCCCCTGTTCAGAGGATTTTACCTCACTTTCTGTTCCAATGACAATTGGATTTTGAAAATGTGGTGTTTTTAAGGAAACAAGGATTGGTGATAAAGCATCAGTGGAGACACCTTTTTCCCATATTAACTCTTACAGGAGAGAATTTCCCTTCCTAGGGGTAGATTTCCTTTAATTTTCTGTTGTCTCCCTCCGTTTGTAAGTAGGAGTCGTTTGAAAGTTGGATGTTTGAAAATAGGGGACTGCCTTCATATACTATATGGCCTACCCTATACACTCTTTGGAAAATTAGGCATTAGGTGTTGGTGGTACCAGAACACCGTAAGCCCTCACAGTTACTATTGGTGGGCGCTGGAACAGGCCCTGCTGTGAAATATTATATCAAGAATTGTAATTACATGCCCCTGTTGAACAGAGGCATAAAAATTGGGCCTTTGGTGGTGGTGCCACAACACTGTTAGCCCTTGTACACACGGTCGGAGATTCCGACAACCGAATCCGTCTGATTTTGTCCGTCGGATTTTGTCCGACGGATCTTGTCCAAAACTGTTGCATACACACGGTCGGACAAAGTTGTCGGAAAATCCGATCTTTCAGAACGTGATGACGTAATTTCGTTACGATTGGACTATGTTCAGGCTAGTAGCCAATAGCTTTGATGTAGGAATTTGATCTGAGCATGCATGGCACTTTGTCCGATCGGAATTCTCTACACATGATCGGAGTATGTCCGATCGGAGCATTTTGTCTGAAAATATTTCCAGCAAGTTGGAAAATTTCCGACGGAAACAGTCCGATGCAGACCACACACAGTCGGAATATCCGACAAAACGCTCCGATCGGACACATTCCGTCAGAATCTCCGATCGTGTGTACAAGGGCTAAGCCCTCCCAGTTACTCTTGGTGGGCGCTGGAACCAGCTCTGCTGTGAAATATTATATCAAGAATTGTAATTACATGCCCCTGTTAAACAGGGGAAGAAAAATTGGATCTTAAGCACTGGTGGTGCCACAACACTGTAACCCCTCACAGATTCTGTTGTTGAGTGCAGGAATGAGCCCTGCTATGAAATATTAGAGAAAATATTGTAATTACATGCCCCTGTTAAACGGGGAAGACAAATTGGGCCTTAGGCACTGGTGGTGGTGGTGGCATAAGGCTGTAAAGCCTCACAGATATTCTTGTCGAGTGCAGGAATGGGCCCTGCTGTGAAATATTGGAGCAAATATTGTAATTACATGCCCCTGTGAAACAGGGGCAGACAAATTGGGCCTTAGACACTGGTGGTGGTGCCACAACACTGCAACTCCTAACAGATACTCTAGTTGAGTGCAAGAACAAGCTCTGCTGCAAAATATTACAGCAAAATTTATTCTTATACGCCCCTGTTAAAGAGGGGCAGAAAAATTGTGCCTTAGGCACTGGTGGTGGTGCCCTGAAACAAAAATGTCCTTAGAAGCTATCAACATGAACATTGAGGAGGAATAGGATAGTCACTCAGCATAACAGGATAGTCAATCAGCATAGGCAGTCTTCAAGGGATCTCATATTCATAGAAAAATGAATGGGTTATGTCAGCATCATTTTTATGAAGGCGAGTCGATCAACTGAGTCTGTGCACAGGCGCACTCTGTGATCGGTTACAAAGCCTCCAGCAGCACTGAATGTGCATTCAGAAAGAACGCTGGATGCAGGACAGGCAGTTGCTCAATTGCATATTGTGCAAGCTCTGTCCAGTGATCCATCCTCAAGACCCAGTAACCCAGTGCATTTTCAGTTTAAAAGGTCTCCAAGTCTGATCTTGCTGATTGCTGGAACCGATCAGACCTTGGGGCTGCGGACTAAACGCATCGACCAGATGGACACGGCTCCACCGCTCCTTTTGTGACTGACCGAAGCCTCATCAACATGTTGTCCAGGAGGAAAAGGAAATTGTAACCTCCCAGGCTCTGGAAACACATTGCACAAACCTTTCTGCAAGTCCTCCCGGAGAAGTTTCATCCTCTGCTCCCTCTGCGAAGGCTGGATACGTTCCCGCAACCTTACCCTTGTAACGTGGATCAAGAAGGGTTGCCAGCCAGTAATGATCCCTCTCCTTGAGACCACGAATTTAAGGGTCCTTTCGCAGGCTTTGCAGGATCAGGGAGACCATGTAGCAAAGGTTTGTTGGGGCATTCGATCTGGAGTCCTCTGGGTCACTAAGAATGACATGATCCACAGCCACCTCCTCCCAGCAATGTACAAGTCCATGGGTTTCTGGGGACTGAAAACGATCCCTTGAAGACTGCTGCTGATGCTGAGTACTAGGCTCCACCTCCATGCTGACACAATCCTCAGCCTCCTCCTCCTCCTCCACTTCCTGTGTGATAGGCGGACCTGCAGGAATACTGTCTGGATAAAGGGGGCCTTGAGAGGTAAGGAAGTCCTCCTCTTCCTCCCTCTGTTCTGCCTCAAGTGCTCTGTCCATTAGTCCATGAAGAGTGTGCTCCAACAGGAAGACAAGAGGGACAGTATCACTGGTGCATGCACTGTCAGTGCTCACCATCCTCGTGATCACCTCAAATGGTGACTGGAAAATGCATGCATCCTTGATCAGTAGCCACTAGCGTGGCAAAAAAAAGGCAAGCTCCCCTGATCCTGTCCTGATGCATACTTACATAGGTACTCATTGATGGTCCTTTGCTGCATGTGCAGCCACTGCAGCATTGCCAACGTTGAGTTCCACATGGTGGACATGTCACAAATGAGGTGGTTCTTGGGCAGGTTGCATTCCTTTTGATCAGTCAGCCGAGCACTGACATTATATGACTGGTGGAAATGCCCACAGACTTTGCTGGCCTGCCTCAGGAGATCCTGTAAGCCTGGGTACCTGCACAAGAACCGCTGCACCACCAAATTAAGGATGTGAGCCAAACAGGGAACATGGGTCAAGTGTCCTTGTCAGAGGGCAGAGAGGAGGTTGGTGCCATTGTCGCAAACCACCATTCCTGGCTAAGCTGGTGTCTGAGTCTGCCCCTGCAGAGCTGACAGAATCTCTGCCCCAGTGTGACTCTTGTCCCCTAAGCAGACCAGCTCAAGCTCCGCTTGGCATCTTTTTGCCTGAGTGCTTGCGTAGCCCCTTGAACGCCTATGGAGCACTGCTGGTTCCACAGAGAAATGTGCAGAGGAAGAGGCCATAGTGGAAAAGAAGAGGAAGGGGTGGAGGAGAGAGGTGTGGCAGAATCACCACTACTAGCATTTTGGAGGTGTAGTGGCAGAACAAGATCCAACAATACTGCACCCTGTCCTCCATTCTTGCCAGCAGAGTTACCCAGTGTGCAGTAAAAGAAAGGCAACGTCCCTGTCCATGCCTGCTGGACCATGAGTCAGCAGTAATATGCACCTTACCACTGACCGCCCTGTCCAACGAGGCCAAGACATTACCTTTCACATGCTGGTAGAGAGCCGGAATGGCCTTTCATGAAAATAAATTGTGTTTTCGGAACCTGCCACTGAGGTACCACACATTCCACAAATTCATGAAAGGGGCAGAGTCTACCAGCTGAAAAGGCAGCAGTTGGAGTGCTAGCAATTTAGCCAAGCTAGCATTCAGCCACTGAGCATGTGGATGGCTGGGACTGAATTTCTTTCGACGGTTTAGCAACTGGGGTAGCAAAATTTGCCTGCTACAATCAGATGTTGGTGTAGTGATAGCAGATTGCTTGCAAGTACTTGGCACACCTAATTCTACACCTTCTTTCCTCTCAGTGCAGGTTTCTGAGAGGACTGAAGGTATAGTAGAATTGGAGATCCCAGCTGATGAGGAGCAAGGAGAGGTCTGTCTTGTTCTTTGGTGTGGGTCTTTTAAGTACTGTTGCCAACTGACTGCATGGAAGGTTGACATATATCTGGTCAAGCATGTGGTGCCCAAGCAGCTGGTGTTTTTGCCTCGCTTAATACGCTTCAGACATATGTTGCAAACAGCAATGGTGCGATCTGCTTCACACATATCAAAAAAGGCCCACACCAAATCATTTTTCAAAATACGCGGAGAGTAAGTAGCACCCTGCACATGCGGAGCCCTGCTGTGTGATGCAGTCGGGTGGCTGCTCTTAATCTGGCCCCTGGAGGGCATCCTGCCTCGTTGGAGATGTACTTCCTCCTCCTCCTCTCTTCTATCAGTAACCAACGTAGAGTCAGTGACCTCATCATCCCATCTCTCCTCGTCACTGGAGAAAACCTGGCAGTACGCTGCAGCTGGGGGAACATGACTGCCAGTTTCTTGCCTTTCTTGGGCACCCCCTCTCTCTGGGCTCACGTTATTGCCTTCCTCAATGTGGGTACCATCATCTGAGCCTTCAAAATTCTGTGCATACTCCTGCAGCATGTATCCGAAACTGTGGTCAAACAGTTCGGGAGACTCCTCCGTGCATGATGGTGGGGCTAGGGAAGGAGTGACTGATGACATTAAGCTGATGGAATAGGCCACTTTGGCAGCTGCATTGGCAGGCAAACTACTCTGAGCCTGGGTGACAGAGGATGAGGAGGATGAGGACGGCTTAGTTATCCACTCTTCTGCATGTTGTGGATCAACACGACCAGCTGCCAAAAAAACAACGGGATTGACACAATATCGCGGGCACCTACTATATATATATTTTATGCACTGCAGATCACTGAATCACCTGCCTGCCTGCCTGAAAGCACATTTGAAAACGAATGGCCTGCAGTCAGATTTAAGCTTGGCTAGACTAGAATAGTAGTATATATGTAGGAGACTGTAGGAGACTGTATACATATTTTATGCATTGCAGCTCACTGAATCACCTGCCTGCCTGACAGTATATTAAAAAAAGTACACCAAGAACAGCCTTCAGTCAGATCTAGCTACACTGGATACAGTGGATGTATATATATAATATATTAAATACACTGCAGCTAACTGAATCACCTGCCTGCCTGAAGTATATTAGAAAGAGTACACCAGGAATGGAATGCAGTTAGATCTAGCTAAACTGTATACAGTGGATATATATATATATATATATATATATATATATATATATATATATATATATATATATATATATATATATATATATATATTACACTGCAGCTAACAGAATTGCCTGCCTGCTCAATCTAAATGAAATGACACTCTTTTGGTCAACGCCAGCAACACACTACACAGGGCCGACTTGAGGCCGACCTTATATAGTCTGGGGCGTGGACTTAACCCCTGAGCCATAATTGGCCAAAAGCACCCTGCCTTTGGCCAATTATGGCTCTCTTTACTGATGGCGCTGTGATTGGCCAAAGCCTGAGGGTCATAGCGCATGCTTGGCCAATCATCAGACAGCAATGCACTGCGACGTCACTGCAATTTGCTGCAAACGCCACATAATGTTCGGTTTTCGACAAACGTGTAACCAGCCAATGTTCGAGTTGAACTCATGTTCAACACGAATATAAAGCTCTTTCCTAGTCAATACTTTGAATAACCACCTTTTGCTGCAATTAAAGATGCAAGTATTTTTGAGTATGTCTCTACCAGCTTTTATATCTAGAGAGATTGGATGGAGAGTGTCTGTGAACAGCAATTTTCAAGTCTTGCTACAGATTCTCAATTGGATTTAGGTCTGGACTTTGACTGGGCCATTCTAACACATTAATATGCTTTGATCTAAACTATTCCATTGTAGCTCTGGCTGTATGTTTTTGGTCATTGTCCTGCTGGAAGGTAAACCTCTACCCCAGTCTCAAGTCTTTTTCACACTCTAAGCCCTTGTACACACGGTTCGAACATTTCGACCACAAAATCTGTCGGATAAAGTCCAACAGATTTAGTCCAGAAGTGGTGTTGCATACACACGGTCGGACAAAGTTGTCGGAATTTCTGGTCGCAAGAACGCGGTGACGTAAACCGCGTATGACGGGACTATAAAAGGGAAATTCAGCACCACGTGCGGCACCCTTTGGGCTCCTTCTGCAGATCTCGTGTTATCTCGTGTTAGTAGAAGTTTGGTAAGAGACGATTCACACTTTTCAGATTTGTGCTTCAGATCGTTACTGCTCTTCGGTTTGTGCTTGTCGGTGCGTATCTGATTATCAGTGCGTGTAGTCATTTCCATTTGTTGGTCATTGTGGACTGTATCTTGGTATATAGTACGCTTTGATTTGCAGTGCTTATTATCCGCTCGTTTCTGGTTTTCAGTTCATTCTTTCAGGCCTTGCTGTTTATCAGTGCTTTCTGTTGTCCGTTCTGACCAGCCGACCGTTTTAAGCCATGTTTCGTGTAAGTACTCGTCTTAGAGTTTGTGCTGTGCAGGGGCTTGGTGTTGGGCTTTTAGCTTTGACACAAGCCCAGTCCATGATCAGGGTGAGGAGGAGTTCGTGGACCAAGAATTGGTTGCTCCAGCGTGACCAGTTCTGGCACATGCCTTTGCTTCATGAGATCCGGGAGAATAATCCTGATGATTTCAGGAATTATCTCCAAATGACAGACCCTGTTTTTCACCGTCTGCTGGCTTTGCTGTCCCCTTATATCAGCAGGCAGGATACCTGCATGCGGCAAGCAATCACTCTGGAGCAGAGGCTCATCGCCACGTTGTGGTACTTGGCAACAGGGAGAAGTCTTCAGGACCTGAAGTTCTCGACAGGAATCATTATTCCAGAGACCTGTTCTGCCATCATACAGGTCCTGCAGAAGGACTATATTAAGGTAAGTGTTTCTCCTTTAACATCACATTCTATGTATTTAATGTTTGCCAATGTATTGGATTTATTTCCTCATTCCCTAATTACAACAATTGCAATATGCTGTAATTGATATGCTGTGCCCCTTTGTCCTAATGCATGCTGGAAGCTTTTAAAGTTCCTTTTTTGTCCTTCATGCATATTTGCTCTTCTGGGCCCAAAAACCTGTAGCCTAGTCACTTAACAATGTATTTTGTCAGCTCCATAGTATTGCTTCCCCCTAAACACCCCCTAAAATGTGTACAAATGTTATGTGTGTGCTTAAATTCATGCAGAGTGCCAGAGTTTTTTTTTTTTGGTGGGCAAAACTCATTAGGAACCCCCCTTCCCCTAACTGCTAGGTCAGCTGATAGCAATCCTCTATATGCTGACTTTGCCAAACCCAATACACACTATACCTACCTCTTTTGTGCTACAGATTTATGGATGAATTCACCAAAGCATGTAGTGCCTCAATACTTTCAAATGCTACAGTTTAAAGTTTTTTTTTCTCCTATTATTATCTTGATAGGTAATAGCAGAATGTAAAAATGTGCTTCCATTTGTTCCTTTTTTTTGTATTATGACACTTCTTACCTGTCCGGTGAGCTGCCAATAGCGTAAGTAAGGAGGGGCTGGCCAAAGTATCATGCATTATTTCTGCATTCAGCTCTCAATGAAGTGGAGAGGTTTACCTGTCCAAAACATTCCCCCCTAATTTTTTGCAATGGGCCATCAGATGGGGGGGGGGGGGGTGGGGTGAGGAATCTGATAAGGGGACCTTATACTTTTGGCTTTAAATACTAAAATCCAAAAATGTTATACTGATCTTGGCCAAAAATGTTTGTGTCTAATCTGCTTGCAATGTTGATGTGCAAAATGACTAATTGTTTTTTCTTGTTTGACTCCACAGTTTCCTTCAACGCCAGGAATGGCAGACTGTGGCCTCCCACTTTGCCAGCCGTTGGGACTTTCCCAATTGTGGAGGTGCAATTGATGGGAAACATGTCTGCATCATCCCATCCCCCAACTCGGGGTGCTGCTATTACAATTACAAGGCGTATAATAGTATTGTGATGTTGGCAGTGGTGTCAGCGACATCTTCCTGTATGTGGACGTGGAGAAAAATGGCTGTATGTCGGATGGTGGAGTGTTTGCGCAGATGGAGTTCTACTGGAGTCTCCAGAGTGGCAGTCTGGACTTGCCGCCTCAAGAGGAGAATGTGGAAGGACTCCCCTTCGTTTTTGTCGCAGATGAGGCATTTGTTCTGGCAAACCATCTAATGCAGCCTTTCCCGATGGGGACCCTCACCCCCGACCAGAGGATATTTAATTTGTGGCTGGCCAGAAGAGTAGTGGAAAACACTTTCGGGATAATGGCCAGCTGGTTCCGCCTATTTTTGACTCCAATTCACATGGCGGAATATAAACTCAATCATATTGTGCTTTAGTGCTGCATTCTGCACAATTTTTGGAAAAAAACACTCAGCAAACTACGTGGCCTCAGTTGGGCCTGATGCAGACTTACTGGAAAATGTCAACCTGACAGTCCTTGAAGCTGGTCATCCTGGCTTGCCCCCCCAAAGCACCCGCGAGGTCAGATCAAGATATGTGGAGTACTGTGTGGGTAGGAGGGCCATTGATATGCCAGCCAGAGGCATTAAAATTTTCTTTGAAACTCCAATAATCTTTGTTTTCATTTACTGCTTGGCTTTGTTTTAGTCTCCTAGGTTTTATTTAGGTTTATTTTGGGCAAACCCAATTTCAGAGCAAGATGAGGTGACCGTCTCTCTTCAGATAATCTTATTATGTTGTGGGTATGCTATACACACACCTTGTTTTTGTTATTAATGTATGTTAAAATATTGCTCATTTTCAGCACCATGGCAGAAATATGTGGGGTCATGAAAATGGCATGATTGGGGAAATTTAAACATCACTGTGGGTGTTATTTACTAAAGGCAAATGCACTATGCACTACAAGTGCACTGCAAAAGTGCACCTGAAACTGCACTTGGAGGGCAAAGTGGATTTGCCTTTAGTAAATAACACCCATTGTCACAGAAAACAACAACTTTACTACCAATACTGCTTTTGCGCATTGAAAAAGGAAGCCACATATTGTTGATAATTTAACTTTTTACTCAAAGCACATTTACATGTGCGTTTCGAAAAGGGCTTTACAACAAACCAACATATTTGGTGTATATAAAACATTATTTTTGGTAACATTTATCTAACTTGGCGTTTTTGTGTGAACAAAATGTTAGTGCATGTATCAAAGCATAACACACAGAACACAGGAACTTACAAAGTTCAACTTTGAAAAGTGAAGACAATATCAGACATGCATATGTACAAACTGTGCTGATATTGCCTTTATCAGATGGGGTGTCACCCCTGGAAAAGCCAAATTTGGAAGATGCACACAAATTATGAATCAAAAAGTGGCCATTTTCCTCCTGATCCCATGCCTAATGTCAACATGTGCTATCTCCCATCATGGGGGATCAATGTATGTGTTTTGGGGGTGAAATCCCTTCATCTCAGCCACTTTAGTAGCAAGGAAGGGGTTGCACCCACAAAATGCGTACATTAATCCCCCATGATGGGAGATAATACATGTTGACACACTGTGTCATTATCATTATTAAAATCACTGCTCCCAAAAAAGGGGGTGAAATCCCTTCATCTCAGCCACTTTAGTAGCAAGGAAGGGGTTGCACCCACAAAATGCGTACATTAATCCCCCATGATGGGAGATAATACATGTTGACACACTGTGTCATTATCATTATTAAAATCACTGCTCCCAAAAAAACTTCAGTTTTAAAACTTTTTTTGCATTGATAAATGTCCCCTGGGGCAGGACCCAGGTCCCCAAACACTTTTTAGGACAGTAACTTGCATATTAGCCTTTAAAATTAGCACTTTAGATTTTGAACGTTTGAGTCCCATAGACTTTAATAGGGTTCTAAAGTTCACACGAAGTTTAGGTCTGTTCGCAGGTTCTGGTGCGAACCGAACCGGAGGGGTGTTTGGCTCATCCTTATTGTGGAAACACTATTTGCTGTCTCAGTGGTAATAAGTAAACACAAGTAACTTAACCACTTGCTTCTGTGCAAAAAAGTAGGTACTTGCAGGCAGGACAATGTTTTAGCTAAACACACAAAGAGCGGGTCTGCACAAACCCCTGATTTCATTCCACAGCCTTTCAGGAAGATCACATGAAATTATAAAAAGACAGAAATTAAAGAGCTGCAGCTTCAGAGAGGGGTGTGAGCTGAGTTAGAACCTGAGAAAGTCAGTACAATTTTGGATTTTGGTTGATATAAAATGGTAAAATGGTATTTCTATATACCTGACAAAGACCAGCTAGGTATAATTACGGCAATTACCACACTTACAAAACCCTTAGCACTGCAGACTAAGGAGACAGCATTTTGCTGAACACAAGAAGAGATGAGTCAGCGTTGGTGTTCGGGGGTTGTCTGGTTTATTCTGGGCGGGTCTACAATTTATATGCGCCATTATTAGCCAATCATTGCATAGAACATGGGTGTGGTTAATACAGAGGTGTACATTACATATCATTAAATATCATTAATTATGTCATCTGCTTTCATGAGTCACAATCACGAGTCTTGTGGCCCAGACATATTGAGACACAATTTCTTTATTTAGACAGTACAGAATAAAACTGCTTATGCAAGCTATATTTTCTTATATGAATGCTTTATAGGAAAACTGCTACAGTCTGTAAATTTAGAGTTTAAACCAACTAATAGGTTAACCCAAGTTAATCTTATATGAACTTATAAAGATGGAGTCCCTCTGGTTCAGCCATATCACAACAATCCCCTCTTTAAGTCATGAAATCAAATCATGAACATGACTTTATTCTTCTCATTGTGACATACTCATCCGGGTGACCATAGTAAAAGTTAAGATATGTTCTATTAGCTACAGCTGGGTCGGAAGGTCAAGTACCTCGCAAATCATGCACATAACAAACTTGAAACAGGCATATAAAACTAATACCATAAACAAAATCAGTACAACAACACTATGTATCCCTAATCCAGGATTAATCCAGGATTCAGCATTGAGACCAAACCCCCCCCCCATGTTACCCAGGGGGCTCCCAAGCAATTATTTTGCCTTTTCATCATGTCAATACCCCCTTAGGCTCCTAAGAGGAATCATGCCCAGGTCATGTTCTTTTCCAGAAACAATGACCCAGCATAATGGTGTTTGACGGGGTGTCCAGGACCAACACTAGCCTTGAGCCAGTGATGTTCCTCACTGTCCCCGAGAATCACCACTATCAGAACCAATGAGGCCAAGTAACACCATCCCTTGGAATCATTCAGAATCCATGGATGGCATGTTCTTCCACAACAAATGTACATGCTGTTGTCCAAGGCCAGTGGCTGTCTGCTTAAGGACCTGTTGGGCACCCTCAGAGAATCCTGCAAGGGCAAGCTGTAAAAGTAGCTTAGCCATCTCAGTATGGGGGTCAGAGGTATGCATGAAGTGTGATGTAGGGCACGATCTAAGGTGTCAAACACTGTGGTGTTCCTGTAGACTCTGAATACACATCCCCTCTATGTCCAATGAGTGTGTTTTTGGTGGTGTTATCAGGTAGGCCACATATAACCTCAAGGCTCCCCCTATAACACAGAGGCTGGTAGATGGTGAACCAATACATATATAATACAGTGCCTATGCCAGCATCCCTTCAAAGAGTATACACACTGAAATGGTCGAGCATGTCCTGGACACACTACAACAACAATCCAAATATGCCCCTGACCCTCACCCGGATCACCTTCTAAGCATGCAAAAATAGAAAACAAACATGTAATCTCAGCTGCATAGCAATTGTCCATGGAATGCAATGACACATCTGTATCTCTCTAATGTGGTGTTCACGGAAATTTTGCACCCCAGGTTTGCGTCATTTGGCTCCCCCTTGAGGTATCATTCCCAGGAACATTTTCCAGCAGGAGTCCGCTTTTAGTCATCTGAGCACCTCCTATGGTATTTGTAAATATTTTATTATAGCTTTTCATGTGACAACACTGAATAAATGACACTTTGCTACAATGTAAAGTAGTGAGTGTACAGCTTGTATAACAGTGTGAATTTGCTGCCCCCTCAAAATAACACACAGGCATTAATTTCTAAACTGCTGGCAACAAAAGTGAGCACACCCATAAGTGAAAATGTCCAAATTGGGCCCAATTAGCCATTTTCCCTCCCCGGTGTCATGTGACTTGTTAGTGTTACAAGGTCTCAGGTGTGAATGGGGAGCAGGTGTGTTAAATTTGATGTTATCGCTCTCACGCTCTCATACTGGTCACTGGAATTTCAACATGGCACCTCATGGCAAATAATTCTCTGAGGACCAGAAAAAAGAATGGTTGCTCTACATAAAGATGGCCTAGGCTATAAAAAGATTGCCAAGACCCTGAAACTGAGCTGCAGCACAGTGGCCAAGACCAATCAGTGGTTTAACAGGACAGGTTCCACTTCCAGAACAGACCTCGCCATGTTAAACCAAAGAAGTTGCATGCACATGCTCAGTGTCATATCCAGAGTTTGTCTTTGGGAAATAGATGTATGAGTGCTGCCAGCATTGCTGCAGAGGTTGAAGGGGTGGCGGGACAGCCTGTCACTGCTCAGACCATACACTGCACACTGCATCAAATTGTTCTGCATGGCTGTCATCCCAGAAGGGAGCCTCTTTTATTTCAAATAATGTTTATTGGAATTTTATAGAAAAAAAAATACAGATTACAGTCAGTACAAGCTTTGACATATTGTTACACATGGGGATATATATCTGTAACCATCAAATAACGATTTATTATCAAATTAGTGTCGTCTCCTGTGTACTGAACAGACACACGTAGAGGGCTTGGATGATATGGAGGGCCTACCCCCCCCCGGGTGGACTCAGGCGAACTCCCTAGGAGATCGCATCCCCCTGAGTTGGTACTCCCCCGCTTTGATTCATTCTGCTAGGTATAAAGTGAAACAGAAGAGCTTACTTTAGCAAAGTGTACTTTGAAAATTGCTGATGACTCACTAACCGACTGCAATTTATCATTGAACAATTCGACTGTATAATAAAATACCAAATTTAATAACAACTCAAAACTTGAAACATGGAAGTCAGTCTTAGCACAAGTAAGCGTTACTTATTCCCTCATTCGCTCCCAGTTAAGGCGGGCTGTCCCCTGTTGCTGTATACCGAGTACCACTGATGCCATGGGGCCCATAACTCGTTTGTTTCTTCATACTTCCCCTGTATGGAAGAATGCAGAATTTCGTACTTGCTATGCGTGTGGACAGTAGTCATAACCTCTAAAAAGGATGGGGCTGCAGTATCTCGCCAGTGCCTAAGGATTATTAATCTGGTAGCTAACAGCACATGTGAAACTACTGTTCTATGTGTAGTATGAAATTTGTCCAGGTCTAGCGAGAGTATCGCCGCCTCTGGATCCAATTTCCCTTGCGTTCCTGTAATGTTGTAGATAGCACGCTCCACTTGTTTCCACAGTAGGCCTATTTTAGGACAGTGCCAGAGGACATGGCTCAGAGATCCATATCCCCCGCAACTTCTCCAGCACTCAGACCATGTTGTGTGATAAATTTTCGAGAGACGGCTCGGGGTTAAGTACCATCTAAGTGTAATTTTCTGTTGCATTTCTCGCAGATTGGTGCTTTTAGTGGACATGTGTGTCATTTTAAAAGCCCTCTCCCATTGCTCTATCAGGAAAACCTTTTCCAGTTCATTTTCCCATGCCTCCATATTTTGCGATTTCTCGCACAGGTCTTTCCCCTGAAGTCCCATGTATATTATGGAGATCCCCCTTGAGTTATTTTGCTTATCTGTAAAAAAGCGGTGCAGTTTAGGGGGAAGTAAAAACATTAAGTTAGTGTCTTTCTTTTTTTTCTTTTTTTTTCCAAACAAATTTTATTGAGTATAAAGGAAACTAACAAGAAACATAAGATAATCAACTGTTACAGCTGGCATGGTACATAGACATAAGGCGTGCACAGTAATGCTTAAGACAATTTATAGTAGTGTGACAGTAACAGTAGAAGTATAAAACTGTGAGGCAACATCTGTGTTTATATATCACGGTCCTGCCGGTGGGGAATATTCGAACAGGTTTGGAAGTGGATCATTTGGCCCTGGCTCCTAGTAAGCAGGGCTCATGGGGCAGGACCCGTCTAGTGGTGAAATGGGGGGGGGAGGGAGGGGGATTATCCGTGAGTAGTGTATGGTACATGACATAGTATCCTTGGCCGGGAGAGGGATGGGGGGGCGGGGAAGGGGAAGACAGAGGGAAAATGGGAACGGGGAGGGGAGGAGCTGGGGGTCTGTCGACCGTTGTTCTCCGTGGTAAGAATGTGACTTCGGAGTGTATACGAATCCATGTGATGGACTACGTGAAGATTGATTGAAGCATGGGATAGCGAGAAGTCCCAAAACCGTTTGATGATAAAGGGGATCACATTCAAATGGGCGTTTGTGGTGCGGCCCTACTAATTGACATAGGTTAACAAGTGGTTTCAAAAATTACCCTGTATGTGTTTGCATTCTATCAAATTTGGGTGTAGTTATAAAGTATTTCCAGCAGGCCCATTTGGTGTTATATTTCTCAGGGGTATCTCTGGAGATGTGGATTAATTCTTCCATTTCTGATATTCTGTGCATCCTGTGGAGCCAGTCTTTAATAGAGGGGATTGTCTGGGACTTCCAGTGTATTGGTACGCATTGTTTGGCTGCATTGATCATATGGATTATTATGGTTTTACGATAGGAAGCTTGTGATAAAGTGGTATGATGTAATAGAAATTGAGCTGGGTCATAAGGCAATTCATAGGTTGTTATGTCTTTGATCAATTCGTGTACAGATTTCCAGAAAGGTTGGAGTAAGGGGCAAGACCACCAGATGTGGAGCATCGTGCCTCTACTCTGGTGGCAGTGCCAACAGTTCTCTGGGGTAGAGGGGTTCCATTTGTGTAATCTATCCGGTGTTCGATACCAGTGTGACAGCACCTTGTATCCATTCTCTTGGGTGGATACATTTATGTAACCTTTATGTATATTGAAAAAGATGTTCTCCCACTCTTCCTCTGTGAGTGTGAGGTCTAGGTCTTTCTCCCAGGTAGTACAGATTTTGGAGGTATTGGGGTTGTAATCTCGGAACACGAGTGCGTGCGTTTGGGAGATGAGGTGGGATAGGGGTGTAGTCACGGAGCATAAGGTCTCGAAGGGTGTCAGTTGTCGGGAGCAGTCTGTTATTTTCTTTGTCGAGTGTAGGTAATGGGAGATCTGTTGGAATGTCCAGGCAGGGATAGGCGGTTTCTGCATGATGTCGGCTAATTGGGCAGGCGTCTGTGGGTGCCCCTTTTTGTAAAAGTGTTGTAACAAGATTTGTGGTTGTGACCAGTGATTTTGAAGAAATGTATGGTGCATCCCTGGAGGAAAGTCGGGGTTCATTCGCAGTGGTGTTAGTGGCCCTGGGATAGTCGATAGAGAAGATTGCGTGCACAATTTGCGAAAGCAATGCAATGTTGGTAGCAGGAGTGGGTGCGATTTGATTTCTTTTTGATAGGGGGAGGATGGGATCCATGGCAAAGATCCAAGTGGTAGTGTCGTGAACGAGGATTCTAGAAGTACCCAGTCTTTGTTATTCGCGTGGACATTCCAGTCTATGATTCTGGTCAGATGTATTGCCGAATAGTAGTTGGGGAGGTCCGGGAGTCCTATCCCGCCTAGGTGTTTGGGCCGGGATAAGTGAGCAAAGTTGATCCTGGGTCTGCGGGAGCCCCATAGAAATTTGGAACATAGACTTCTATAAGATCGGAAGAGGGCCTGGGGGAGATGTATCGGTAACGTTTGGAGGAGATAAAGGATTCTCGGCAATACATTCATTTTTAGTATAGCGGCTCTGCCGAACCAGGAAAAAGTAGGTTTGTCCCATCGTTTGAGGTCAGAAGTCATTTTCTGTATCAGGGTTAGGTAGTTCCATGCATAAAGATCCTTCAGGTTAGTCGTAAGTTTTATACCTAGGTAAGTGATGTGGTCGTCTTGCCATTGAAATGGGAAGTTGTTTTTACAGTGGGTTATATCGGCCGGGGGGAGGGAGATGTTGAGGGCATAGGACTTGGTGAAATTTATTTTTAGATTGGAAAGTAGGTTAAAATTCCGAAATTCGTTCAAGAGGACCGGGATTGTCGTGTGCGGGTGCGTTAGGAACAGTAAAATGTCATCCGCGAAAGCGGCAAGTTTGTATTCTTTGGTGGTTGTTTGGATCCCTTTTATGTCAGGGTTCTGTCGTAGGCTGTTCAAAAAGGGTTCTAGTGTGAGTACAAAGAGAATAGGAGACAAGGGGCACCCCTGTCTTGTACCATTACGTATGGGGAAGGCATTCGACAGGGTATTGTTGACTCTAACCTTGGCAGTTGGATTTTGGTAAAGGGACTGGATGAAAGTCGTTAGTCTAGGACCGAGGCCAATGGTTTGTAAAACAGCTTGCATGTAATCCCAAGCTACCCTGTCGAATGCCTTCTCCGCGTCTAGGGATAGGAAAAAACCCTTTTGTTTGGATCTTGAGGTGAGGTGGTGTATATTGATAGCTTTAATGGTGTTGTCTCTGGCCTCTCGGCCAGGGACAAACCCAACTTGATCATTTGTAATGATTGCTGGTAAAAGGGGGAGAAGTCTGTTAGCTAATACTTTTGCAAAAATTTGAATGTCTACATTCAAGAGGGATATGGGTCTATAGTTGGCGGCTTGTGTGTGATCTTTATCTTCTTTAGGAATGACAACAATGTGGGCTGCAAGCATTTCGGTGTCCGGGGCATTGGAGGTAGTCAGGGAATTGAAAGCTTTCCGGAATGGGTTCTGAAGAATATCGTAGAAGGATTTGTAGTACACTGATGATAACCCATCCGGTCCTGGGCTTTTGCCGGGTTTTGTTTGTTTGAGTGCCGTATCCCACTCCTGCTGTGAGATAGGGCCGTCTAAGTCCTGTAGGAGTTCTGTCGTCTGGATTTTAGGGCAGTATTTGTGGAGGAATGTTTCCATGTTACGGAGTCTGGTCTGGTTAGGGCAAGGGGGATCATGTGTCTCATCAATGTTATATAATTTAGTATAAAATCTTTCAAATTCCCGAGCGATCTCTGAGTTTTTCGTGTATGTGTCACCCGTGGGGGATCTTAGGCAGTGAACTGTGTATCTCGTTTGTTTAGAGTGAAGGGCTCTTGCCATGAGGCGACTGCTTTTATTTCCGAACTCATAGAATTGCTTTTGGGAGAGCATAAAGTTTTTCCTGATGGTCTTGCCTAGTTCTTCTTGTATTGACAATCTAGTTTCCTGTAGTTCTTGGAGAGTTTGAAAGGCCAAGGTATGTTTATGAGCCGTTTCTAAAATTTTAAGTCTCTGGAATAGTTGGTGGAGGTGAAACTTTTTTTCCTTGTTTATTTCAGCGGATAGCGAAATTAAAAGTGTAGAATAAAAAGGTTATGGCGCTAAACCCTATCAGTGATGTGATAAGTTAACCTATCAAAACCTGGTGTTTAATTTTTTATATAAAAAGAAAAAACTGTTGGCAGTAGCGTGCAAAGATTTCCTAAAATAATTTTATCCTAATTAAAAAATGTGTGTGATCAATGTGGAATCAACATTCGTGTTCCATCATAATTATAATCAAAGTGGATATTAAGTTATCTTATACGTATCAGCCCACTATGGGTGGATACTAAAAACATGTAAACATTCATTTAGGTGTGCAACATGGTGAAAATGTTGTTTGTATTCAACAATGTGCTAGTTCAGAACAGACTGTGCAAACATGTGCAAAATATGTGCAAAAAGCAACTAAGGATCAGAACAACCAGGGATCAGAAATATATTCAACCAATAATCGCATGAAGACGCAAAATATGTGCAAAAAAAGCAACTAAGGATCAGAACAACCAGGGATCAGAAATATATTCAACCAATAATCGCATGAAGACGCATCTATGTCCAATGTAAGTCCAAAATTAATGTTTGGCTTAATGATACTGCCTCTTCAGATTATTGTTGTAATTGATGCATAAAGTCAATAGGGAATATTTGATTCACTCGTGCAAATAGTGCGGGTTTTCAATTAGAGAACTTCATCCCCGGTGCGCCACTCAGTGCTATAGTATGTGAATGCTCTCACCAGAGTTAATGCCCCTTATGGGGCTGGATGGACCTTCACAATGTAAGCCACTGTGCCGCTCTCTGGCTGCTGCTGGTGCGCTGGGTGAAGCTTCGTTGTTCCGTCCGTATGGTATCCAACGTTAATTATGTATGAGGAAAGACATATCCATAGTGTAATACATTCTTAACCAGATCGTTAGTTTATTAATATTAAAAACTACTCACATTTGACATTAAAAGCATATGCGTATGGAAAAACTCAGCCGTTCGTCTCAAACGAGTGCACACAACGTGGCCACGCCCTACGCGTTTCGTCACTACGACGTCCTCTGGAGCGGCCATGTTGGTGCACCTTACTGCTTAAATAGGGTGCAGTGCTCCACTACGCCTGCGCTGAACTGACAGCGCCATTTTGGGTGTGGGATGCCCTTACTCTGCTAGGGATAAACACAGATACTTCCCCTTCGTCTATAACACCCTTAGGGAAGACAGATTAAATTAGCCTTGGAGCACTGCAGCCTACCTATATACCTTTGAAAACCATACCCAATTTAAATGACATCCCTTAGTATTTTCCCATTATGTTATTTTTGTTTTAAACCGAAAATCTATTCAGGGAGGAATATATATAATTGCTTCTGTCTGGGGGATATTGAATAGGTAACTCCCAAGTAAATTCGGACAGAAGAGAAAAAAGATATATTAAATGAAATAAAAATAGCAATAAAAATACAATAAATAAATATATGTATAAAAAATACGTGTATAAAGAATACATATATGCATATATCTAAAAAAAATTCACATGTATATAAAAATTCATACATATATAAAAAAAGGGGGTACATATTAATAACATCCTATTGTTTAAGTAATACTGAAGAAAGACGCATGAAGATTCATAAGAGTTATGTAACATTATTTAAAAGAGGTTTTTTATATGCTAATATATGAATTAGAAGAATATAGAAGAGGAGATTATTCTAGAGGAAAGTTTTTTTTCCGGGAAAATTATTTTAAATTCTTACATTTTTTTTATTATTTATGTATATGTAGAGGTACAGGGAAGGTCTATTTAGAGTTGTCCTATAGGTGATTGTAGTGCTTGTGACTGTATGTTTGGTTCCAACAGGGGGGCCTTTAGATTATTATTACTCCCCAATTGAGGGTAAAACTATTTTTTGTTTGGTCGTGCTGGAAAAAGAAAAAATTATTTTAAATCAAAGAATATGTTCTAACCTACAAAAAATTTAATGTAAATAGAAAGTGTATAAAGGGACGTTCATATACCTAAAGTGTCTGATAGTCAAGTCTTGTTATAATTCCGACACATCTAATGTATTTTGAATGAATAACATTCGACCCGAACCCAAAAGTTTAGGCCATGAAACTCATGAATTGTCTTGTGTTGGGGCAAGTAGGCTACTTATTTATGTGGCCAGGTCTTGTTGAAATCCTGACATATGATGTGTTTGTATGGATAACATTCGACTTTGACCACAGAATATTCGACCAACATTAAGCTAATGGATTTATCCAATGTTGAGGCAAGCAACTAGCTATTAAAAATTAGTTAAGAAGCAATTGAGGTCTAAGTCTATGTTCATTCCCCTTGGCTGGAGGGTGTCTAAATTAAAAATCCATTTCGTTTCATTCCTGGATATTTTGATCGTTTTGTCTTCCCCTCTCCAGTGGCCTCTTATTTTGTCTATTCCGTAGAAAATCATTTGTCCAGGGTCCCGATTGTGGAAATCCCTGAAGTGTTTAGAAACACTATGTTTCTGGAAGCCTTTTTTGATATTTGCAATATGTTCCCTTATCCTGACTCTTAACTCCCTAGTGGTTCTTCCCACATATTGCTTGTGGCAAGGACACTCAATGACGTAAGTGACGTGGGAGCTATTACAAGTGATCAATTCTTTGATTTTATATTCTTTTCCATTAGAGGTGGATTTAAAAGTGGTTTTCTTTTTTTCGGTCTTTTTACTATTTCTGCAAGGGAGGCAGTTTCCGCATTTATAGAATCCTTTTAGGGTCTCAGAGATTCTTATTTGTTTTGGTGGGTCCACCACATTTTTTACTAATTTATTTCGGAGTGTTGGAGCCCTCCTGTAGATGAACCGTGGTTTGTTCGGCAACATGGCCTGGAGTGAGCTGTCTGCTTGTAGAATCGGCCAGTGTTTTTTGATGATACGCTCCACATCTTTGTGTTGCCTATTGTACCCTGTAAGAAACGCGATGTCATGGAGGTTTTGTTTTGATTTTGCTTTCTTGCCTTCTAGTAATTTTTTTCCTATCCATATGTTTTACTTCATTTTTTAATTTACGGAGATTTTCTTCCTTATATCCTTTCTTCCTAAACCTTTCGATGACGATTTCCGCCTGCTTGTCAAAGTCGTCGATTTTACTGCAGTTCCTATACAATCGTAGAAGCTGGCCCTTGGGTATATTCCCTAGCCACCTAGAATGATGGCAGCTATTTGTGGGAATGTACCTATTGCGATCTGTGGTCTTGAAGAAGGTACGGGTGCCAAGATTTCCTTCATGTTTGTAAATTTGGAGGTCCAGGTAATCTACACTCTGGGTGTTAAACTTTCCTGTAAATTTAATGTGGTATATATTGTTATTAATTTCTCCAAAGAAGTCTTGCAGTTGTTCTACCGTGCCTCCCCATACCAATACAATATCGTCTATATATCGACGGTAAAATTTTAAATTTTGCCTATGCACTCCATAGATTTGTTCTTCCTCCCATCGGTTCAAAAACAAGTTCGCCACACTTGGAGCGTACTTTGCCCCCATTGCTACGCCTTTCGTCTGTGTGTAGAAAGTTCCATTGTACCAGAAATAGTTCGAAGTCATTGCCATCCTTAGGCCTTCAATGATATATTTTATCTGCTCCTGTTTTAAATCCGATAGTCGTTGCAGTGCCCACTCAACACTGCTGATGCCATCCTCTTGTTTAATGTTTGTATATAACGATTCTACGTCTATCGTCACCAGTATGTCACTTTCATTGATAGGGATTCCATTCAAGTCCTCTAGTAATTGCTTACTGTCCCTTAAATATGACCTTCCTTTTATCACCAAGGGCTGTAGGAAACCATCCACATATGCCCCTAACCTGGAAAACAGAGAATCGATCCCACTTATTATGGGTCTCCCGGGTGGATGAGTTTGATTTTTGTGGATCTTAGGGACGTAGTATATAACTGGGGTCTTTGCCGCCTTTGGGAGTAGGTATCTTGCCTCTTTTTTATTCAAAATGCCTAAATCTTTACCCCTTTTGATATATTTCTTAAGTTTGGTTTCATATTCTGATTTCGGGTTTTTCTTCAACTTCTTATATGTGTTAGGTATGTTCAACAAGTTCTCCATTTCTTTCTCATAGTCTAGTCTATCCAAAATGACAAGGCCGCCTCCCTTGTCTGCGGGTCTAATGATAATCCCCTTTCTCTTTTCTATTGATTTGATGGTGTCCCATATTCCTTTTCCTTTGGTTTTTCTAACTTCTATGTTCCTTAGGTCGTGTTCAACCATCTTCTTGAAGACCTTAATGTTTTCATCCTGCTGGACTTTGGGATTAAAGGTTGAGTTATTTCTTAGTTGCGAGTGTTGGTAAATTGTGTTATTATCTTCCTTTGTGTGGGGATTCCTGGTTGCAAAAAAATTTTTGATGTTAAGTTTCCTCACGAATCTTTGGAGGTCTATATATGTTTCAAATTTATCCAGTCCCTTATCTGGGGCAAATTTTAAACCCATGTCCAGCACCCTGAGCTCTTCCTCCGTAAAGACCACCTTGCTTAGATTATAAATGCCCTCCCCTATTGTTCCCTTCTTCTTTTTCTGGAGGCCTCCTCTCTTTCCTCGTATGCGTTTTCTGCTCTTCTGTCTTGTGTCCAGTATGTTTCTTCCCCTCCTTGGTTCCGATGACGGCCGTTTCCCCCATAGTTCCTCCTCGTATTGTCTTCTCTGGTCCATCTCGGGTTCCATCCACCATTTCTTCTGGGGGGCCCATACTGTTGATTCCTTATTGGATATCGAAAAGGTCTCCATTCTCTCTGGGGTCCATGTCTCGTATCTCTCGGGCCTGGTGGTCTGTGTTCCTGTCCCCTGGGAAAAAAATCTCTTTCAAATCTCCGGTTTCTAAATGGGGTATATTGTGGGTATTCCCTTAGAGGAGAGTATCTGTTGTGATGTCTCGGAATATTAGGTGTATAGGGAGTGTGATTCCCCCTATATCTATCTTGCTCATATTCCCCTACTATCCTCCCTTCAGGTCTCCTATGCCCTGGTGTGTGAGGGATATTAGTTCTTACTGTTAGCGAAATTACTGATAGCGAAATTAGTTTCCCTCTAATTACACATTTATGGGCAGCCCATTGGGTCATAGCGGACGTCTCTGGGGTGTCGTTTTCTGCAAAGTAGTCGGTCAAACAGGTCCTGATTTCCGTCGTATGTTTCGTGTCTGTAAGGAGAGTGGGGTCTAAGCGCCATAATCGAGTACGTGTCTGCAGTTCGGGGAGTGTCAACGTAACCGTAATAGGATGGTGGTCGGATAAAGTCATAAAGTTCTATAGTCGCAGTTGTCAAGTATGCGAGATCTGGTTGGGTAAGAAAAAGGTAGTCAAGACGGGAGTATCGGTTGTGAGGAGTGGAGAAAAAGGTGAAGTCCTTCTCTTTAGGGTGCAGGATGCGCCACGTGTCGTGTAGAGAAAGCGTTTGGAGGGTCAGTTTTATTTGACGTAGGGCTCTGTATGGAAGATGGGAAGTACCTGCCGAGGTGTCTGTAAGAGGGTTTAATGGGACATTGAAGTCTCCTCCTAGTAGTAGTATGCCTGATTGGAATGCGAGTAATTGAGTGGAAACCTCTCGGAAGAAGGGCACCTGTGCTTTGTTGGGGCTATATACATTAGCAAGAGTTATAGGCTTGCCGCACCATGTATCTTTGATAAAGATGTATCTGCCTTGGTTGTCCGTCAATGTGTCTGCAATTTGGATGGGAGTATGTTTGGATAATAGTATTGATACACCTTTAGACTTGGAGGTCGGCGTTGTTGCGTGGTAGCTATGCGGGTAGTAATCGCTGGAGAGTCTTGGTGTATTTTGGGAGCTGAAGTGCGTCTCTTGTAGGAATATTACATCTGCTTTCATGCTTTTCATGTGGGTTAGTGTCCGCTTTCGTTTTTCCGGGATATTTAGGCCTTTAATGTTTAGGGAGACAATTTTTAGTGTCGGGTGGGCGGTGGTAGTACGAGGTGAGGCCATTGTAGATGGACAGGTTCACTACCTAGTAGGGAACCGTATTCTCGGAGAACAACGGAGGACAGACGAAAAGTCAGGAGGGGTGGGTAAAGGTGAGGGATGAGGCAGGGATGGAGGAGGAAGGAGGGGATGGACTGATAGATCAGCTGATGCCTAAGGAGTTCCAACCGTGTAATTGGGGGTATACACGGCCGGGTTGGGATTACAACTACTGGGGTCGGTGTGACTCAGCTAGTCACGCCTGACTGTGATTGGTCCAGTGGGGGATCAGGTACATCTCTTTCTTCTCTTAGACAAGAAAACAAAAAGAACCCTGTGGGTGAGGGTGATAGGCGTCGAGGTCGAATCTAGGTGGAGTTCTAGTTCCCTTGAGGTCAGGGTGTTGTTGAGTGCGACTGTCCGTTCAAATTAGAGCATGTAACGGGGAGGGAAGAATGGGATGTCATTGTGAGCGAGGTTTGAGAAGGGGGAAGGGGCGCTGAATCAGTCTAGAAGAGAGAGAGGTATTGGAGGCCTGCATCTTTGTGTGTCTATGGCCGGGTTAGATACATGGGGTCAATAGAAAGGGCGCCAGTATTCAGCATGTAGTTTTAGGTATATATACATCCCTGGGGGTTGGGGCAATGTTGGGTATCGCTCCGATCCCTGTCGATTGAGCTGAAGGGATCGCATAACAGTAAGGGGCTATGGCATATGAGCTGATGAGCGCAAGTATGGTAAGGGGATGGCACTTTCATCCTTACGTTCGATCAGTGAGTGTGCTCCATTCGAGTAAACCCAGGAACTGTTACAAACAGGGAGATGTGAGCACGGCGGGGTATCACAGTATAAACATTCTTAGCCATATCTAAACTAGGTGGCAGGTGGCGTGACGTAACTAGTGCATCCGTGTCAGCGTTCCGTACCATGGAACCCTTCTATACTTATATCGCTAGTTCCTCCATTATGTGCTTCAAGAATTAGCAGATAAAAATATAACTCACTTAGGAATATAAAGTGTGTAAAACATATCATAGGACATAAAACACAAAACATAAAACGTGGAATATGAGGGCAACCGGTCTCTTTGCAGACATAGGATATCGGTGGATCAGAGCTCATCCTTCAGCGAGAGAGCTTGCGTTCTATCATTTAGGAACGGTGATCCCAACTTTGGGTATTTAAGTGTAATTGGGGCCATATAGTGTAAGCCCCGAACGGGTGTGAGTACACACATGAAACACTCAAGAATCTATAGGTTATGGGGGAAGAGACCGGTTGCCCAGTATGTAGCATCTACATAGTAATTATTTCGAGTTTAAAGACACCGAGACTTGTGTACAGTTTGTAGTACCGCGGTGTGGAATAGAAATCATGGCGGTGATACGGCCAATAGTGTTCCGAACAACCTATGATCGTTAGCTGCATGGCTCCCCAAGATCTGCGGTTTGGGTCAGCGTGCATCAGAAGATAAGATCAGCAGATCAAATATATCTAGTTCTACGGGGAGTCGGGGACATAGCGTGTCTCTCTGGAGAAGGGGACTGAGTTGCTCGCGGTAAGAGGGGGGAATGTACTCACCAGCTGCATTGGGGTATTGCGTGTAGTGCGTTACAAAGTCCGATGTCTCGAGGTATAGAGGGAGACACTGTTGAGATATGATTGCGCTTACCCCACGCTGTGTCTGTTCGATCGAGGATGGAATCGGAGGGGAGAGTATAGGTTGTTGGTGACATCAGATCAGTTGATGAGCGACAGGATGCACACTGGAATGCGGGCAGTTCAAACTGGCACTGTGTGGGGGAGTATGCGAAGACGAATTAGGATCTTCTTAGCCTCCTGTAGTCTGGAGACGCCGTGGGGCTGTGATTCCTCAGGTTACCCGATGGGCGCGGGGATGTAGGCGGCGGGTGTGATCTGCGACGGCGGCCAATGTGGAAATTTCCAGCCTCAGCTATACCATCCATGGATTCAGCTCTATGCATCGTGGGTAAGCGAAAGTCACTGTACCAATCTGGCACATCAACTGGAGGAAGGTTAAGGGCTGTACAGAAGTGATCCAAATCTTCCGGCACTCGGAGATTTACTGTGTGGCCATTAGCTGTGGCCGATAGACAGAATGGGTATTTCCATCGGTAGGTGATAGCCCTTGTTCGGAGGACATCTAGTAGAGGCTTTAATTCCCTTCTCCTTTGGAGGGTTATAGATGACAGGTCTTGGAAGATTTTTATTTCCGTCCCACGGTGTAATATCCTTCCCCTGCTTCTCGCTTTCCTCATTATTTCTTCCTTTTCGATAAAATCTGTGAGGCAACATATGACATCTCTCGGTGGTTCTGCCTCTCTCCCTCTGGGGCGAAGGGCTCTGTGAATACGCTCGAAAGTGATCACTGTGTCCGGTGCTCTCTCTAGTAAGTCATTAAAGATTGTCGACACTGTTTGGGTCAATTGCTGTGGTTCAATGGTTTCAGGTAAGCCTCTCTCCCGTAGGTTGCGGTGGCGTCCGCGGTTATCGAGATCTTCTAAATGGCGGTTTACCTCTCTGAGGTGAATCGAATGTGACTCCGAGATTTGTTGAACTTGGCAGAGCGCTGTATCATGGCGGGCCTGCACTTCTTCTACTTCCTCCATTCGCATGGTCATGGCGCGGAAGTCCTCTCGGAGCTCGGATATAGCTGCGGATAATGCGCTTTTGATGTCCGCTGCAGCCGCCCGCAAATCCGCAATACTCAGGGCAGGAGATGTTGGAGGATCCATGGCAGAGGCTTGTGGGCTGCGGCTTCGCGATCTGTGCGTGGGTCTGCTGGCTGAGGGAGCCTCGTGGATTGCGGCCTGTGAGTCCGGCGCTGCGCCTCTGGGTCGAGCCCGAAATATTTTGGGTATGTTTTGGCTGAGCGGTGTTTCTTGGCTCCGGGGTGGTCGGGAGCTCACCGGGGGATTGTTTTGCTGTGTGCTCCCCATGATGTTGGTCAGAAAATGTGTCGTAACGGCTGGTGCTGGACCTCTGGGAACGGGAGATGAAGATCAAGCGTCCATCTTCCTCAGGCACCAAGCCACGCCCCCCAGTGTCTTTCTTGAGGAGCTGTGAGAGCTGTAAGTATCTGTAGTACTCCTGTTCCGGCAGTTTGTATTCCTGGCAAAGCGAGGAAAACGGCTTAATACTTGCGCCTACTATTATGTCATCTAAGTGTTGGATACCTCGGTTTTCCCATGTTTTCATGTTTATGTCCGGTATCAGGTATCTGATTGCCGATATGGGTAATTTTAGGGGTGAAAGAATGCCCGACCCTCTACAATGCTTTTTAAAGTATAGCCAAGCCCCCAGGGCGGCCAAGATAGTAGGTGACATTTTGACATCCAGAAAAGAATGTGAGTGTGCTCTAAGTAAAAAATCTCTCGGGGGGCGTGGCCTGGACGGAGACCGTGATGGATGCCTAACTGGTGAGCTCCTGCGTTCCGGGGATACTTTATCTGCTCATACGGGAGCCTACCTCCTTTCCCTGCTATGCACAGGTCTACCAGGAGCTCGTCTACCTCCCGCACCCCTAAGGAGTCCAGGACCTTACAGGGGAGGCACATCCCGGAGATATTCCGGTCGCAGAGACACCAGGCCCACGAGCCTTCACAGGCCCAATCCCCGGCCTCGCCTGACGAATCCTCACTGGCCCACATGCCTGGGGCTTCTGTGCCCGGCTCTGGGGGAGCTCATCCTCCGAGCCTCCTTGACCTGGAGAAAGTCGCTCAGGATATCAAATGTACGGTGACTGCAGAAATCGCAGACCTCAAGGCGGACTTGTTGGCGGTTGCCCACCGCATGGACAGTGTGGAGCAGACCACCCAGACCCACGCAGCGGCCATCCGCCAGGTGCAATCTGCGTATGACTCCCAGCTCTCTCAGGTATTTGAGCTGCATAGGCACGTCGAGGATCTGGACAACCGCGGTCGGAGGCACAACATCAGGGTGCGGGGTGTCCCCGAAACCATCGAGCCGGATGCCATTCAATCTACCCTGTGTACCATATTTAATGACCTCATGGAGCGCCCGGCGGACTCCCCCATTGACATGGAAAGGGCTCATCGCGCCCTCCGCCCCCCACCCAGGGACTCTGAACCACCCAGGGACATCATCTGCGCGATTGTGAACTTTCCTCTCAAGGAAGAAATCCTTTGAAAAGCGCGCATGAAGGGCCGTATTGTGTTTAATGGGGCAGAGGTGAAACTCTTCCAGGATCTATCGCAGATCACTCTCCAAAACAGGAAGGCGCTCCGCCCGTTGCTGGAGGCTCTACGCTCTAGAAATATCCAATACCGCTGGAGGTTTCCTTTCAGCCTATCTGCCTCCGCCAGAGGGCGCTCTGCCCTTCTCCGCACCCCAGAGGATCTTCCGGCCTTCTGCGACCAACTCGACCTGCCACACATCGAGCTCCCGGAATGGTACACGACCTTCTTTCCGACGGAACCCTGGCGTCCTGTCTCTCTCAACCCATCGCCGAAAGCCGCGCGCCAGCGATCTCGCCATCGTCGACCTGATCCGATGTCTCCTAACGCTCGCTCTCTGCGCCGAGAACTGCGCCAACGAGAGCCTCCAGCAACGGACGGAGCGCCTTCCTGTTTTGGAGAGTGATCTGCGATAGATCCTGGAAGAGTTTCACCTCTGCCCCATTAAACACAATACGGCCCTTCATGCGCGCTTTTCGAAGGATTTCTTCCTTGAGAGGAAAGTTCACAATCGCGCAGACGATGTCCCTGGGTGGTTCAGAGTCCCTGGGTGGGGGGTGGAGGGCGCGATGAGCCCTTTCCATGTCAATGGGGGAGTCCGCCGGGCGCTCCATGAGGTCATTAAATATGGTACACAGGGTAGATTGAATGGCATCCGGCTCGATGGTTTCGGGGGCCCTGGAGGACTGAGAGGAGCTGTAGCTGATGGAGTCCCGCTGTGAGTGAGTACCTCTCCCCACTTCCCTCCTGCCCCCCCCGAGACTTTCCTTGCCTGCCTCGCTACCCCTCCTCTCCTGTAACGCTGGCCTCGGCCGTCCACCTTTTGCCGCCATCCACCACGCTCTTTTGTGATTTTCAAGGCCCTCATATGTTACCCCTGTTGCCCCGCGCCTCACTGTGACAGCACTCCTCACCCCCGGATTGAGGGGTTCCCGCGTTGATGGGACTCCCTCTAGCTCCACAGTCGTCCGGATGCGGACTGTCTTTGCCTGGAATTTACCGAACTTTCTCTGAGGGAATACCCTCGCACTCCGGGAGGATACCTGTTCTTATGAGACTTTCTTCATTCCATCCCTGCCCTACGCCCGACTCCTCTTTTTTCTCCCAGTGCCTTCTCTACGGATGTCTGCTGCAAACCCCCGGTGATTGCCACCCCCCTTGCCCCGAGAGGGGCTTTTTGGAACTTGACTGTTCCCACGCTTTTCGGGGGGTAAGACCTCGTTCCCCCCCCCCGCAGCCGTAATGCCCACCTGAAGGCCCCCTTATCATTTGGACGGGTGGGGGGTTGATACGAATTTATGATTGCACTGCTCTCTTCTATATCTGTCACTGCATGTCATTGTCTAGCTGATTCGAAATTTTTATGCTGATCACTTGCCCCCGAGGCTGCCCTTATTTGCATCTGCTGCTCTCCCCTTCCCTTCCATGTCCCTTCCTCCCCCCTCCCTCCCACTTCCCCCCCCTCCACCCTTCCCCCCCTCTCACCTTCCCCCCCCTCCCCTCCCCTCCCCTCCCCCCTCCCTCCCCCCTCCCCTCCTCCCCCCACCAACCCCCCTCACAGGAGGGTGAGGTACTCGACCGAGACTTCTCTCAGGCCTCCCAATCCTAGGCCAATTTACTGATGTTGACACTGCCTTTTTTTTTATGTTAAGTTGCAATGTTCTTTGTGCATTTTGTTTAACTGTATAGGCTCTGTGACACATGGCTTGTTCTCTTATCTCCAGTCGCGGTTATCTATTGTTTTATTGTTTACTGTCTAGCTATTATGACCTAACAATATGCCCCTTTTTTTCCAGGTCCCCCTTTTATTGGTAGGCTCCCCTATACGCCTGGTTCCTCCCCAGAGTGGGTGAGGCCCCTTATTTACCCACCTAGATCCCCTGGATCGCGGACGTCATGTAGTCCTCGTCTATTCCATTGTCCCCACACAGCAGTCTCTCTGAGACCAGGCTGACACACCAGATTTCACCTCCCGTCCCTCTAGGTAGACAGCTGGTCTAGTTCTACCTCTGGTTCTCTGTCCCCCGCTTCCCTACCCTTACCCTTACCTACCCTTCCCTATTTCCTTGTCTTTTTCCTCCTCTGCTCCTCCCGCCCCGCTCTCTACCCTCTTCTTTCCTCACCCCCCGGGTCGTGGCCCCCCGCTTCATATTCCCCTGCACAGGCTTTTACACCGGTGATCCCGGTACATGCTCTCTCCACCTGCCCAATCCCTTACGATGCAGCCTACTTCCTCGAATAGCGCTCCCTTGCAACTGAAGTGTGTTTCCCTTAACGTGGAGGGGCTCAACCTGCCGGAAAAAAGATCTCAAGTCCTATCCTCGTTAACCAAGTTCAAAGCACATTTTATTTTCTTGCAGGAGACGCACTTTCGCTCCGACGCCATCCCTAAACTCTCGAATCATGTCTACAAGACAGCCTTCCATGCCACCAATCCTGCAGCAAAAATGAAGGGTGTGTCCGTCCTTGTCTCCAAGCACGCTAACTTTCATCTAACTGATTCCCTGTTAGACCTGGAGGGCAGGTATGTCTTCCTTAAGGGCACCTACGCTTCTACACCGATTACGTTGGCCAACATCTATTGCCCAAACGAACATCAGGTAACTTACTTCCGCACAACCTGTGCCCTATTGTCCTCCTTCCAGAGCGGACTGCTTCTTCTAGCCGGGGACTTCAATGTCCCTCTGAACCCTCTACTGGACACGTCTACTGGGACGTCCTCGCTGACTTACAAAGCCCTCCGTCAGATCAAATCACATCTCCAAGCTTTATCACTTCATGACGCTTGGCGCACTCTCTACCCCTCCTCCAAAGACTATACCTTTTTCTCGGCCCCCCACCAAAAATATTCCAGAATAGATTTTTTCTTTTTGTCCCAGAAAGACCTCCCCCTCCTTCAGCACTCATCCATTGAGCCTATGTTCCTCTCTGACCACCACCCTATCTCCATCACACTCTCCTTCCCCGAATCCTGCCCCAAAACAAAAATATGGCGCTTTAACCCATCTTTGCTCAAAGACCCCCTCGCCCTGGAGCGTATTCGCTCGGGTATTCAGCTGTTCTTCCAGGAGAACTCGGGGTCCGTTGCCTCCCCGGTTTCTCTCTGGGAGGCCCACAAGTGTGTGATTAGGGGGGAACTGATGGCTCTCTCCTCACAAGCCAAAAAGCTACACCAGGAGCGCGTGTCTACCCTTTTGTCGAGGCTAAAGACGTTGGAAATGTCTCACAAATTGTCACAGGCCCAGGCTACCCTCCAAGACCTGATCCACACCCGTACTTTGCTCGCGGACGAGTTGGGCAAACGCACTAAAAGGCGCTATGTTTTAGGCCAAAGGGTCTTCTACGAACACGGCAACAAGTGTGGCCGCCTCCTGGCTCGCTCGGTTCAATCAGCTAAGCTATCTCCCACTGTTCATAACCTGCGGCGCCCTTCGGGCACCTTACTTACCAAAAATGAAGACATTGCGAAAGAATTCGAAAACTTTTATACCAAACTATACAACCTTCAACCACCCCCCCACTCCAAAACCGCACGAGCGGCCCGCGATGCTCTTATCGCGGACTTTCTCTCATCACACAGTCCCAAGCCCATCTCCTCCCTGTGTGCTCAATCCCTGGAGACACGGTTTTCCCCCCTTGAGCTGGACACCGCGCTGAAGCAGATGAAGGTCGGCAAAAGCCCGGGGCCGGACGGGTTTTCCCTCCAATATTACAAATCTTTCTTGGACACCCTCTCCCCTCACCTCCTAACCACATTCAATGCTCTAGCTGATCCTCAGGTGCGACCAGACCAGATGTTAAAGGCCCACATCGCCGTAATACCCAAGGAGGGTAAGGATCCGCTCCTGGCAGCAAACTATAGGCCAATATCATTGTTGAACGTTGATATTAAAATATATGCCAAAATTTTAGCCAACAGATTGCTCCCCCTGATCCCTAGTTTGATTCCCAATGACCAGGTGGGCTTTGTCCCGGGCAGGGAGGCCCGGGATAATACCATCCGCGCCTTGAACCTTCACCATTGGCTCACTTCCTCTAAAACTCCTGGCTTCTTTCTCTCCTTAGACGCCGAGAAGGCGTTCGATAGAGTGGCCTGGGACTACATGCGCGCAGTCTTAGCAGCGGTGGGCCTAGGCGACCACATGCTTGCCTCTATAATGGCCTTGTATGCCGGCCTTACTGCGGCGGTGAGAGTCAATGGCCACCTATCGGACGCCTTCCCTATTAGTAACGGCACCCGTCAGGGTTGCCCCCTCTCCCCACTGATATACATTCTCACTCTGGAGCCCCTTTTGAACAAGCTTAGAACGAACCCGGACATCAGGGGGGTCTCGGCGCGGGGGAGAGAGTTTAAGGTCTCGGCCTTTGCAGACGACATTTTGCTCTCTCTGACCGCGCCGCGCATTTCTCTCCCATCGCTACTTCGAGACTTGGAGGCTTTTGGTAAGATTTCCAACCTCAAGATCAACTATTCCAAGTCTCAAGCCCTGAATGTCACCCTGCCCCCCCAGGAAGTGGTCCATTGTCAAGCAGCGTTTCCCTTTCATTGGGAACGTACCGCTATCTCGTACCTGGGCATTAAAATCCCTCACCACCTCTCTGACCTCTTTTCCCTCAACTTCCACGCGGCTCTGGTCCACACCCAAACCTATCTTAAGGATTGGAATCACCTTAACGTGTCCTGGTTCGGACGAGCAGCCCTTCTTAAAATGATCGTCTTGCCTCGCTTCCTATACCTGTTCCAAACCATCCCTATGGCCTTGCCCTGCAGTTTTTTTCTTCCTATCGGAGGGCCTGCTCGGCCTTTCTATGGAGAGATTCCCCCCCGAGGATCAAATACTCCAGACTCACGCTGCCCAAACCTAAGGGGGGGATTGCCCTCCCAGACCTATACAAGTACTATGTAGCCTGCCACCTTACTAGGATAGCGGACTGGAATATCCACTCTCTTGAAAAATTGTGGGTGTCTTTAGAAACAATGGCCCCACTCCCTAGCCACACACCCATTTATCTACACCTCCTTGATGTTATGCAGGAAAATCTCCGCCTCCGTTCCCATTGCGCCGTCCCCAGGCCCCTTAACTACACTGCGATCCAACCCTGACTTTCCTCCTGGAAATTCGCCCACCTTTCTTCGGCAGGATTGGCCCTTTGAGGATGTCCTTGCCTTACACTTTTTCCCAGGGGGGTAAGATCGCCTCCTTGGATACTCTTCGTAGCCTCTCGAATTCCTCCTCCTTCTCGTTTTGGACGTACCGTCAGGTTCGCCATTTCCTCTCTACTCGGGCCCCCTTGGAGGATTGGATAAGACCACTCACCCCGTTTGAGGACTTATGCAACCGTAAGACGCCCCAAAAACACCTCGTTTCCCTCCTATATGCCCTTGTCTCGGACCCGGGTGTCTTGACCCTATCCCCGTCGCAATCCTCCTGGCACAGGGATCTGCCGACTCCTCTAACACCAGCGGAATGGACTAGAGTCCATGAATACGCTCATGGTGGCTCACTGAATGTAGCCATCCAGGAGAACGGTTATAAAATTCTAACTAGATGGTATAGGACTCCATCCCGCCTTCATAAATTCTCCCCTACCATCCCGAATGTTTGCTGGAGATGCAACGCTGATGTTGGGACAATGCTTCATATTTGGTGGGCATGTCCGGGCATCCAACCTTTCTGGAGGGAAGTTCACAGACTCATCCTAGCAGTTACCACTTTTGATCTTGACTACACACCGGCACAATTTCTCCTCCATCACACGTCCCTTTCTCGGAGAGCCTATTTCAAATCCCTGGCCATGCACATGGTTAACGCTGCAAGGTTGTGTGTTCCTAGACATTGGCGGACCACCAGCGCCCCAACTTTGGGTGAATGGTTTGCGACCATCTCCAGGATTGCTGGCATGGAAGAGCTGATTCACATCTCCCAGGAGAGATTGGAGAAATACTCCTTTATGTGGGCCTGTTGGTCTCACTTCACAACTACTCCTGAGTTTAAACAACACGTTCCCCCAGATTAAGTGCTGACCCTCACCTGGAACCCCGTCATTTATCCCTTGTACCCCCTGGGTCTCTGGGGTGGGGGGCCACGTCCCCCCCTCTCTCCTTTTCTTCTTCTTCGTTTTCTTCCTTTTCCCTCTCCTTTTTCTTTTCTCTTCACTTTCCCTATCCCTTTCCCCTCCTTTTCCTTCTCCCTCCCATCCTTGCTCCCCCCCCCCCCTCCTTACCCCATTACTCCTCCCCTCCCCTGTTGGCGCGTCTGTTGCCCGGTTTCTGACGCCTAGCTTTGCCCTAGCCTTGTGCCCGGTTTTCTACTCTAGGGTGTCTCGGGTGGGCGCTGGTAGCCACCCGAGCCATCTCCCCCCCCGCCGCTGTGTATCCATTATAGTTAGACTTAGCGTAATTCCGATATAGTGGTTGGAACAGTCTTTTTCACCCATTCTTTAGCCTGGTACCCTTAGGAGGCCCCCTCTGGTTCCTCCTTTGAAGTGTTTCTTCTTTTGTGCTGATTGTCTCGTGCTATGTACCTGTTTATTTGTGACGACCTGTTCCTGTTAATTCTGCAATCCTTAATAAAATCTTTATGGAAAAAAATAAATAATAAAATCTCTCAACGTGCCAGATGATAGTTGTGTCTCTTCAATATCCGACCATAGTTTCCTCTGGTCGGGATTAGGGATAATCCAATGTCTAACTTGGGCCAAGATTGCTGCAAAATAGTAGTCTTGGATATGGACGTGGCCTACCCCTCCCGCTCTCTTATGCTTGATCATCCTACCGAAGGCGCACCTAGCTTTTTTCCCCTGCCATACAAACCTGTTCAATACAGATTGTATTGCGTGGAAATACGAGTTGGGTAATGGCATAGGTAGCGTTCGAAAGACATACAATATTTGAGGCAAAATCTGCATTTTAAAAGCCGCTAGTTTTCCCAACCACGATAGTTCTGTCATGGATATGGCTTTCAGTTTCCCCTCCAGTTTATTTAGCATTGGAATGTAGTTGGCTGCTACCAGATCCTCCGTTTTGGAAGTGAAAGTTATACCTAAATACTTAATCCCTTCCTGGCACCATATATACAGGAACCTCTGTTCCAATTTGCTCTTGGAGTGGTTCGGGACTCCTAAGTTTAGTATGTAAGATTTGCTTGCATTGATTTTGTAGTATGATATGTCATTAAAGTCTTGTAGGGCTTGGTGAACCGATTCTAAAGAGACTTCAACATCAGTGAGCATCAGAATAATATCGTCTGCAAACAAACTGATGGTGTGTTCCCTCCCCCCAATGCGTACGCCATGAATATGTGGATGCGATCTCAAATAGATAGTGAGAGGTTCCATCAATAGGTTAAAGATCAGGGGTGATAAAGGGCACCCCTGCCTTGTCCCATTAGTAATCTGAAACGGCTTAGAGAGAGCTCCTGCCACAAGTACCCGAGCTGACGGTTTGGAGTATAGGGCCATTATGGCAGAGTAGATTGTACCGCTAAAACCAAACCCCTGCAGCACCTGAGACAAAAATTGCAAATGTATTCTATCGAACGCCTTCTCTGCGTCCAAGGCTAGGAGCAGAGAAGGCGTTCCACTCTTATTGACTGCATGAATCACATTGATTAGGCGCCTAGTAGCATCGGAGGACTGCCTTCCTTTAGTAAATCCCGATTGATCCACGTCAATCAATTCAGGCAGGATATGCATTAATCTTGTAGCCATAAGCTTAGCATAGATTTTAACATCATTATTCAACAACAATATTGGATGAAAATTCTGTGGTGAGTCCGGGCTTTTACCCGGTTTTGGCAATGCAACTATAGTGGCTGTCAACATTTCCTGAGGGAACGAGGAGGAGGCAGCAGCAGAACCAAACACTTCCACCATATGTGGGATCAATATATCTTGAAAGGATTTATAGTATTCCCCAGGGAAGCCATCCGGGCCTGGGGACTTGTTTAAAGGTAGCTCCCTTATTAACTGGCCAATTTCCCCGCCTGTGATGGGGCTATTCAGCATGAGTAGGTGGTCCTCTGTAAGCTTGGGGAGGCTGAGTGTTCGTAGGAAGTCGGATATAGTGGCAGTAGACGGTTGCGTAATATTAGAATCGTCTTTGAGGTTATATAAGGAGCCATAGTAGCTACTGAACGCATCTGCTATGTCTTGTGGGTGTTGTAGTTTAGCCTGTGTCTCATGATGTATTACATGTTGAATGTGGGTCTTGTGTCTGTATCCCTTAATTTTATTAGCTAGCAGTTTCCCCGCTCTGTTGCCACTAGTGTAGTAAGTCAATTTCATTTTTCTGGAGGCTTTCTCAAAGTCCTCCAGAAGGCATATTCTCAATTCTGTTCTGAGCAGTGTGAGTTGATCTGTCAAGGCTTGGGTCGTGTGCCGCATGTTTTGGGTCTCTAGAGATTTTATTGTTTCTATAATAGTCGAGGTCCGCTGCTGCCTCTCCCTCTTAGCCCTGGCCCCTTGCTGGATCAGTACTCCCCTGGTGAACGCCTTGTGGGCATTCCAGAGAATAAAAGGATCTGATACTGAGCCTAGATTAGTATTAAAGAATTCAGATAATCTTCCCTGAACATATTCTTTGGTCGGACCATGGCGGAGGAGTCAGGGATTTTCTCGCCAAATAAAAGCGTTTTTCCTGTTCATAGGGTTCCCCACTTGCAATTCCACCGGAGCATGGTCCGACCAAGTTATGTCATGGATCTGTGCTGATTTACATTGAAACAATAATTGCTTGTCAATCAAAAACAAATCGATCCTACTATATGTTTTGTGACTATGGGAAAAGAATGAGAAGTCCCTTGCCTTGGCATTCAAGCATCTCCATGCATCAAAGAGGGAATGCTTGCGCAAAAATGGGAGGAGAGAAGGCTGAGGCCTTTTGGGGTGTGAAGTAGAGTCTAGCTTGTGGTCTGGAGCCATATTAAAGTCCCCGCACATCAGCAAGGAGCCTTGAAGTACTTGATGAATTTTCTTCATCATTTTGTTCAGGAACTTGGATTGACCTGCAATAGGGGCGTAGATATTCGCCAGCGTGAAGAGGATAGAGTTAATTTCACAGACCATAATTAAAAATCTGCCCTGAGGATCCTCTTCAATTTTGTGTAGTTTAAATGCAACAGTGTCTCTGACCGCCACCATCACCCCTCTCTTCTTTTGGTCCGCACTGGCGAAGAAGGTATGGGGAAACTTGGGATGAGTGCATTTTGGAGGTGCAGTGCTCTGAAAATGAGTCTCTTGCACGCACAAGATGTCACAGTTCCTTTGGAGGGCCTCTTTCCAAACAGACTTGCGTTTGGCGGGGTGATTAAGGCCTTTGGCGTTTATTGATAGAAAATTAACCCCCATGGAAGGTGTAGATGGAGAGAGTGCTTACCAAGTGGGAGTGTTGCTCACTTACGATTGTAGCGGTCCACCAACGTGGGCTTCGCAGGGGTTTCTCAGGTCGATGCACAAAGGGTACCGGTTTGCCCAGTAAGGAAGCTTGCCTCGCATCTGGGAGGGAAGAGACGACTGACCATTCAAAAATAAAAATATTGTGGGAGTCAACATTAAACTGAGTGGACAAGTGCCACCAACCGTGTAAACAAAAAACTTGGAGTAATAAAAAGGTCATACACAACCAAAGTGTGAAAAAGTGTGACATGATGCCACTCAAGTAGTAACTTGGGGGGAAAGTTATATCCAACTTAACGGAGTGGTACAATGCCTCCTGAGCGGGTGAGAATTGGAAGATCCCTATTCCCAATCAAGTATGCTTGCGGGCGTTTTTATGGTTGACAGTGCGACATTCTGCATCCTGCTCATCGCAGGGACTGCCATGTCGGAGAGGTTTCTGGGTTTCTGCAATGATCCCCCATGAGCTCAACAGGGCCATGCCCTTGGGGATGGAGTCCATTACATATTCCTTGCCCTCTTGGAAACTATCAATTTTGTGGGGAAACCCCACCTGTAGCTTATCTTGTGATTCCTGAGTGCTTTCGTTAAAGTTGCCATGTTTCTGCGTTTTTGCAGCGTGTAGTGAGATAGATCCGCGTAAAATTGCAGATGAGAGTATTCGGGAGGAATCTTGTCCTTCTGCCTAGTGGCGGACATGAGTCTTTCCTTCGTGTGGAAAAAATGTAGGCGGAGGATGACATCTCTGGGAATGTTCTCAGATAGATAGCTGAGTTTCGGGAGTCTATGGATTCTATCCACTGTGAAGTCAAGCTCCTGCAGGTCTGGCAGAATGGCCGTGAAAAGCTGTACTGCATATTCCCTTAGCTCCTGCTGTTGGACCGACTCAGGGACCCCTCTGATCTTCACGTTATTCTTTCTAGACCTATCTTCAATGTCCGCCATTTTAGCTCTGATATCTTCTATCTCATCATCTTTCGCTTCATTAGCGTCAACCAGCTCATTAATAGTTGTAGCATATTCCCCCATTCTGTGTTCAATATGGGTCACCTTGGCAGTTACAGACTGAAGATCTTTCCCAAATTTGTGCATGCATGCCACCATATCTGAGTGCAGTGAGCCCCTTAATGATACTAGCATCTCCTTCAGCATAGTGTCCATGACTGGCTGGCCGTTAGTGGGAAATAGGGATGAGCCGAACACCCCCCGGTTTGGTTCGCACCAGAACTTTCGAACGGACCCCAAATTCGAACGAACTTTAGAACCCCATTGAAGTCTATGGGACTCGAACGTTCGAAATGAAAAGTGCTAATTTTAACGGCTAATATGCAAGTTACTGTCCTAAAAAGGGTTTGGGGACCTGGCTCCTGCCCCAGGGGACATGGGTCAATGCCTAAAATGTTTTAAAAAATGGCCGTTTTGGCGGGAGCACTGATTTTAATGACGATTAAAGTAAAAAAAAAGTGAAATATTCCTTCAAATATGGTGCCTGGGGGGTGTCTGAAGTATGCCTGTGAAGTGCCACGTGTTTCCCGTGTTTAGAACAGTCCCTGCACAAAATGACATTAAACGGAAATAACACCATTTAAAACTGCTTGCGGTTTTAATGTTATATCTGGTTCCTGCAATATGGTTGAAAATCATTGAGAAAAATGGCATGGGTAGCCCTCCCTGCCCATTACCAGCCTATTTTGGGTCTTGTAAGCATATTAAGGGGAACCCTGTACCCATATTAAAAAAAGGAAATGCGTGTGGCCCCCAGGCCCTATATACTCAGAACAGCAGTATACAGGCGGTACAAACAAGACAGGGACTGTGTAGGTTTGTTGTGTTAAGTTGAATCTGTTTGTAATTTTCAACTGGTACATTTTTAAAGTGTAGCTCCAGTCAAAAAAAATATTTTTAAGCTTTTTGGAAAACATAGGGAAGGGTTATCACCCCTGTATAATTTGTTTTGTCGTCCATCTTTTTTCATCTCACTTGCTGTTGTCTCCTTCCGTTTGCAAGTAGGAGATGTTTGTAAATTGGATGTTTGAAAGTAGGGGCCTGCCCTATATGCTCTGCAGAAATGGCGGAACAAGGTGTTGGTTTTGCCACAACATTGTAAGCCCTCAAAGTGACTCTTGGTGGGCGCTGGAGCGCCCTGCTGTGAACGATTATATCAAGAATTGTAATTACATGCCATTGTTGAACAGTGGTAGAAAAATTGACCTTTGGTGGTTGTGGTGCTGGTGCCACAACACTATAAGTCCTCACCGTTACTCTGGGTGGGCACAGGAAGGGGCCCTCCTGTGAAATATTATATCAAGAATTGTAATTACATGTCCCTGTTAAACAGGGGCAGAAAAATTTGGCCTTAGGCACTGCTGCTGGTGCCATCACACTGCAACCTCTTCCATATACTCTAGTTTTATTGCAGGAATTAGCCCTGCTGCAAAGCATTGCATCAAAAATTGTACTTAAACGCCCCTGTTAAACAGGGGCAGAAAAATTTGGCCTTAGGCACTGCTGCTGGTGCCACCACACTGCAACCTCTTCCATATACTCTAGTTTTATTGCAGGAATTAGCCCTGCTGCAAAGCATTGCATCAAAAATTGTAATTAAACGCCCCTGTTAAACAGGGGCAGAAAAATTGGGCCTTAGGCACTGGTGCTGGTGCCACCACACTGCAACCTCTGCCATATACTCTAGTTTTATTGCAGGAATTAGCCCTGCTGCAAAGCATTGCATCAAAAATTGTAATTAAACGCCCCTGTTAAACAGGGGCAGAAAAATTGGGCCTTAGGCACTGGTGCTGGTGCCACCACACTGCAACCTCTGCCATATACTCTAGTTTTATTGCAGGAATTAGCCCTGCTGCAAAGCATTGCATCAAAAATTGTACTTAAACGCCCCTGTTAAACAGGGGCAGAAAAATTGGGCCTTAGGCACTGGTGCTGGTGCCACCACACTGCAACCTCTGCCATATACTCTAGTTTTATTGCAGGAATTAGCCCTGCTGCAAAGCATTGCATCAAAAATTGTAATTAAACGCCCCTGTTAAACAGGGGCAGAAAAATTGGGCCTTAGGCACTGGTGCTGGTGCCACCACACTGCAACCTCTCCCATATACTCTTGTTTGATTGCAGGAATTAGCCCTGCTGCAAAGCATTGCATCAAAAATTGTAATTAAACACCCCTGTTAAACAGGGGCAGAAAAATTGGGCCTTAGGCACTGGTGCTGGTGCCACCACACTGTAACCTCTCCCATATACTCTTGTTTGATTGCAGGAATTAGCCCTGCTGCAAAGCATTGCATCAAAAATTGTACTTAAACGCCCCTGTTAAACAGGGGCAGAAAAATTGGGCTGATGGCATCAACCAGAACCAGAAATGTTCTTCCAACATATCAGCGGAGGAGGAAGAGGATAGACAATCAACATAACAGGACAGTCACTCAGCATCAGCATAGGCAGTCTTGAAGGGATGTGATATTTCAAAAAAAATTATTCTGTTACATCAGCTTCAGGTGCTTGGTAGCTGTGGGTGATCCAAGACTGATTCATCTTGATGAAGGTCAGTCGATCAACTGATTCGGTGGACAGGCGCACCCTGTGATCGGTAACAAAGCCACCAGCAGCACTAAAGGTGCGTTCCGAAAGAACGCTGGATGCAGGACAGGCCAGTAGCTCAATTGCATACTGTGCAAGCTCTGGCCAGTGATCCATCCTCAAGACCCAGTAAGCCAGAGGATTTTCGGTGGGAAAGGTGTCCAAGTCTGACCTTGCCCCTAGGTATTCCTGCACCATGTAAATCAGACGCTGGCGATGGGTGCTGGAACTGATCATACCTTGGGGCTGGGGACTAGAAAATTGTCTGAAAGCATCAGTCAGACGGCCACCTTCTCCACCGCTTCTTCTGACCGATGCCTCAGCAACACGTTGTCCAGGACCAGGAGTTTGTAACCTCCCAGTCTCTGGGAACGCGTTGCACAGACCTTTCTGCAAGGCCTCCCGGAGATGTCTCATCCTCTGCTCCCTCTGCGATGGCAAGATAAGGTTGGCAACCTTACCCTTGTAACGTGGATCAAGGAGAGTGGCCAGCCTGTAATGGTCCCTCTCCTTGATCCGAAGAATACGAGGATCCTTCCGCAGGCTTTGCAGGATCAAGGAGGCCATGCAGCGTAGGTTAGCTGAGGCATTCGGTCCGGAGTCCTCTGGGTCACTAAGGACAACATGATCCGCAGCTACCTCCTCCCAGCGACGTACAAGTCCACGTGTTTCTTGGGACTGTAAATCATCCCTACAAGACTGCTGCTGCTGGTGCTGATGCTGAGTGCCAGCCTCCACCTCCATGCTGACACAATCATCCTCCTCCTCCTCTTCCTCCTCCTCATCCTCTTCCTGTGTGATGGGTGGCACAGCAGGAACACTGTCTGGATAAAGGGGGCCTTGAGAGGCAAGAAAGTCCTCCTCTTCCTGCCTCTGTTCTGCCTCAAGTGCCCTGTCCATTATTTCACGCAGCGTATGCTCCAAGAGGTGGACAAGAGGTACAGTGTCACTGATGCATGCACTGTCACTGCTCACCATCCTTGTGGCCTCCTCAAACGGTGACAGGACAGTGCATGCATCCCTGATCATGCCCCACTGGCGTGGTGAGAAAAAAACAAGCTCCCCTGACCCTGTCCTGGTGCCGTAGTCGCACAGGTACTCATTGATGGCCCTCTGCTGCGTGTGCAGCCGCTGCAGCATGGCCAATGTTGAGTTCCATCTGGTGGGCATGTCACATATAAGGCGGTTCTTGGGCAGGTTCAACTCCTTTTGGAGCTCAGCCAGCCGAGCACAGGCATTAAATGATCGGCGGAAATGCACACAGACTTTCCTGGCCTGCTTCAGGACATCCTGTAAGCCGGGGTACCTGCCCAAGAACCGCTGCACCACCAGATTAAGGACGTGAGCTACACAGGGCACATGGGTCAGTTGTCCCTGTCGGAGGGCGGAGAGGAGGTTGGTGCCATTGTCGCAAACCACCATTCCTGGCTTAAGCTGGCGTGGCGTCAACCACCTCTCGGCCTGCCCCTGCAGAGCTGACAAAACATCCGCCCTAGTGTGGCTCCTGTCCCCCAAACAAACCAGCGCAAGCACGGCATGGCATCGTTTTGCCTGCGTACTTGTGTAGCCCCTGGAACGCCTACGGAGCACCGCTGGTTCTGAGGACAGAGCACTGGAAGAGGCCATGGAGGAAGAAGAAGAGGAGGGGGTGGAGGAGAGAGGTGTGTCACAACCAACAGTAGCATTTTGGAGGTGTGGTGGCGGAACAACCTCCAACACTACTGCACCTTGTCCTGCATCCTTCCCAGCTGCCAGAAGAGTGACCCAATGGGCCGTGAAAGACAGGTAACGTCCCTGTCCATGCCTGCTGGACCATGAGTCAGCGGTAATATGCACCTTACCGCTGACCGCCCTGTCCAGCGAGGCAAGGACATTGTCTTCCACATGCCGGTAGAGAGCCGGAATCGCCTTCCGTGAGAAAAAGTGGCGTTTGGGGACCTGCCACTGAGGAACCGCACATTGTACAAACTCACAGAAGGGGGCAGAGTCTACCAACTGAATAGGCAGCAGTTGAAGTGCTAGCAATTTAGCCAAGCTAGCATTCAACCGCTGGGCATGTGGATGGCTGGGAGTGAACTTCTTTCGCCGGTCCAGCAGCTGGGGCAGGGACATTTGCCTGCTATAATCGGACGTGGGTGTACCGCTAGCAGAGTTCCTGGAAGCACTTGGCTGTGACACACCTAATTCTACACCTTCATTCCTCTCAGAGCAGGTTTCAGAGAGGACTGAAGGTCTAGTGGGGTTGGAGATGCCAGCTGATGAGGAGCAAGGAGAAGTCCGCTTTGTTCTTTGGTGTGGGTCTTTGAGGTACGCTTGCCAACGAGCTGCATGGCAGGTCAACATATGTCTGGTCAAGCATGTGGTGCCCAAGCGGCTGATGTTTTGGCCACGTGAGATACGCTTGAGACAAATGTTGCAAATAGCAGCGGTGCGATCTGATGCACTCGTCTCAAAAAAGGCCCACACCAAAGAACTTTTAGAATAACGTGCAGAGCCAGCGCTCTGCACAGGCGGAGCTCTGCGGTGTGATTCAGTCGGTGTGCTGCCCCTAAGCTGGCCCCCGGAGGGCATCCTGCCTCGTTGGACATGTGCCTCCTCCTCCTCCTCCTCCTCCTCCTCTCTCCTTCCAGGCACCCACGTGGAGTCAGTGCCCTCATCATCCCCTCCCTCTTCATCGCTGTAGCAAACCTGGCAGTATGCTGCAGCTTGTGGAACATGACTGCCAGATTGCTGTCCTTCTTGAGCATCCCCTCTCTCTGCGCTCACGCTACTGCCTTCCTCTAGCTGAGTGTCATCATCAGAGCCCACAAAACACTGGGCATCCTCCTGGAGCATGTACCCAACACTGTGCTCAAAGAGTTCAGGAGACTCCTCAGGAGGACGTGGTGGGTCTAGGGAAGGAGTCACTGATGATGACATTGAGAGGAGGGAAGACGATGCGTTGGCAGCTGCTTTGCTAGTACCCTGAGACTGGGTGAGAGAGGATGAGGAGGATGAAGAGGGCTTGGTCATCCACTCTACCAAGTCGTTGGCATGTTGCGGTTCAACATGTCCAGCTGCCGAAAAGAAGGACAAGCGTGTCCCATGGCCACGTGCTGATGACAATGCACCGCGTCCACGACCAGCACTGTTGTCTCTAGACACAGAGCTTGCTTGCCCTCTTTTATCGGCTCGCGCCTGTCTGCCTCTCCTTGCTGGCCTTCCAGACATGGTAATGGCCTGAAGGGAGTTGGGTAAAAAAGCAGTTGGGTAGTGTATATTGTGCTAGAGGCACACAACACCCACTAACTCCTGCAGATGCCTTTATTATAGAACACCAGAGATAAAGGGGTATATACAGATGTATACTGTGCTGTGCTGGAGGCACACACAACTTCCAATAACATCTGCAGATGGCAAGTGGTCTCAAATAGAGAAGAGCTATGTAGGTGGATATAGCGGTATGTACTGGGTACACTGCACGCATACAGCACGCACTATCTCCTAACACTACTGACTGCAAGCTCTATTATAAAAGATAGATCACTAGCTATATAGGTGAGGTGAATATAGCGGTGTATACTGCGGTCAGGGCACGCAGACAACAACCACTACACAACAGCAAGATCGAAAATCGTCCGAAAACGATCGGTGTGTACTGTGTTGAAGGTACACAGAACACCCACTAACTCCTGCAGATGCCTTTATTATAGAACACCAGAGATAAAGGGGTATATACAGATGTATACTGTGCTGTGCTGGAAGCACACACAACTTCCAATAACTCCTGCAGATGGCAAGTGGGCTCAAATAGAGAAGAGCTATGTAGGTGGATATAGCGGTATGTAATGGGTACAGAGCACGCAGACAGCACACACTATCTTCTAACACTACTGACTGCAAGCTCTATTATAAAAGATAGATCACTAGCTATATAGGTGAGGTGAATATAGCGGTGTATACTGTGGTCAGGGCACGCAGACAATAACCACTACACAACAGCAAGATCGAAAATCGGCCGAAAACGATCGGTGTGTACTGTGTTGAAGGTACACAGAACACCCACTGCTTCAGACGCCAACACACTACACAAGGCCGCCGCACTGGCGGCCTTATATAGTGTGGGGCGTGCACTACACAGCCTGAGCTATAATTGGCCCCAGGCATCCTGCCTGTCGCCAATCATGGCTCTCCTCGCTGCTGGCGCTGCAATTGGCCAAGCATGCGGGGTCACAGTGCATGCTTGGCCAATCATGAGCCAGCAATGCACTGCGCCATCGCAGTGCATTGTGGGCCGTGAGCGCCACACGAATTTGGCGCGAATGGACCAAAATGTTCGGACTTCGCCGAACGGACGAACAGCCAATGTTCGAGTTGAACGTATGTTCGACTCGAACACGAAGCTCATCCCTAGTTGGAAATGTGTCTATGGAGTCTGGCAACTCCCTAGTGTCATCCCCTGAGTCTTAGAGGGAGCTCACCTCATGGTTGCCATCCACGTCATCCGGCTTGAATCGCACCTTCTCTGGGCTCCCTGAGGACGGTGTGGCAGGTGGGGACCTTGGATCACCCAGAGGGCTGCTCCTTTTTTGCTTCCCATGCTGCGTTCCACGGCTGGAGGCTGCGGTGGACGGCGTGGATGTATGGCCGGCGCCATCTTGCTTACCTTCATAGGAGAAGTACTCCGTGAGCCTCGCTGGCCCTCCCGGCCTTCATTTCTTCCCCGGCATGTCAGCGGAGTGATCACTGACTGTCAGGGGTCTGGATCGCCGCTGTGGTTGCCCTATAGAGCGATTGGGATGGGTGCTTTTAGCTGCTTCTTCCCCGCTGAGTCAGGAGCTCCTTTACTGCACATCCATCTTGGACTCCGGCTAGCTCCGCCCCCCCTCCTATGGTATTTGAACAACAAAGATGAACAACGGAGATTTTCATGTTAAAGCTGTAGTCACACAGGATGGGGGCGTGACCAGTGCGGAAGTGCGGGAGTGCGGAAGTCGGGAGGATGGGAGTTTGTGAGTGAGAGGATAAAGGATAAAACTAACCAAATGGCTATAGCTGCGGCGGCAAAACTGGAGCGATATGCCCATCCTGGCCCGGCATCACCTGTTAAACCAAGTACTCAGCAAGTAAACACACAGGATAAAGACCCTAAAGATTCTAAAAAGTCAAGGGCACCTCTCAGGCAACCCTCCTACTCCATTGGTTGTTAAAGCGGGATTCCGCTCTTTTTTTTTTTTTTTCTTACCTGTGTCCCAGGTGGGCGACTGCTACCTTCGCTTAGCATCCACGTCCGGCATTTTTTTGACCCCCGGCGCGACGATTCTTTTCCTCGGGATGACTTTTAAAAAAGTGCTCTGGCGTTTTCCATTTTAAGTGTGGGCGTCTGAAGCCCACAGGCATTTACTTCCTGTATATCGATGACGCTCGGCTCCCAGCATGCTCCGCTCCATCTCGCGCATGCTCAGTGATAGCAGTGGTAATGGCAGATACAGCTGCCTGCCCACTTTAAAAATGGCAAATTCGGACACGCCCTCGTCACGTGACCGGCGTCCTAACGAAATCTCACGAGATTTCGCAATTTCATTGTCCCCCCATGGATTCTTGGGAAATAGCTTAGAAATTTCCCAGGGACCATTGCGAGGACGATAACCACGCCTACTCCCACGGGAGGACAACCCGGAAGTCAGCAGAAACATCTGAAATAAAAGGTAAGTAAAGAATATTTTTTTTTCAGGGTTCATTTAGGTAAGTATTCTATCTTGTGATTTTAATAATATGAAGTTTAATTTTTAGGTACCAAACCGCTTTAAATCTGGAGGCAGTAAGAGATCAGGGGGAGGTAAAACATCAATGGCCATAACAAACACGGAAGCAGTATCAACGCTTAATAGTACTCATATACCTACAGCGCGTATTGTAGAGAAGGAGCCTACATTAAGAGATATATTGTATGCAATCAAAGAATGCAAGGATTCGATATCTAGTTTTGATGCTCAATTAAGATCTATAAAGGAGGAATTGTTATCTGAGACAAGAATTGAATAGGACTATACTAAGGACCTCCGATCTTGAGGAACGCGTAGGTGCAATCGAGGACGAGCTGAGGCCTGTGAAGCAGGAAGTTGAATCGCTAAAAAAGATAATCAGTATACAAAGCGATGCGTATCCACCGAACGGGACCCGCTGTTTAAGTGGAATTCGCGCAAAAAGGGCTCTATCCTAAGGGGACTTAAAAATACTAGAGCCATCTATTTAAACAAGAAAAAACCCGGTACATTGTCTAGGGCGATTGTCATACTCGAGACGGGTGTTTTTTGTGTTTTGTTTTTCCTGGGACAGAGAGCCATCAGCGTTTTTTTCCACAGTTGTATTTTACTGTATACTTTTTAGTTTGTTTTTTCTGGTTTAATACCGGAGTTTGGATCAATAATGCCCCGTACACACGAGCGGACTTTTCGACATCCAAACTCCGACGGACTGAGTCCGGCGGACTATCCGATCGTGTGTGGGCTGCAACGGACTTTAGCGAAGCTAAAGTCTGACGGACTTTAGAAATGAAGCATGCTTTAAATTTTCCCGACGGAACTCCGCCGGACCCGGTCCCCTTTGAAAAATCCGCTCGTGTGTGTGCTACTCCGACGGACTAAAACCGACGCTAGGGCAGCTATTGGCTACTGTCTAGGAACTTCCTACGTCGAATCCAGTCGTACGTCATCACGTTCGACTCCGTCGGAGTTTGGTGTGATGGTGTGTGGTCAAGTCCGTTCGGTCGAAAAGTCCGCCAGAACTCCGTCGGAACTCCGTCGGAACTCCGGCGGAACTCCTTTGGAGGTCTGTCAGACTTAATCCCTCTCGTGTGTACGGGGCATAACATATGGAATCTATGTAAAGTAGATCCCGTGGTGGATTGTATTTCCACATTTTTTTATTATTTTTTACTTCTTATTATATGAAATTTGTTTCTTATTGTTTTTTACTATTTTTGTGGAAATAAACTGTTTTTGATACGGATTACACTATGGAGACTATAATTTCTTTCCTATGAGGGTACAAATGGAATCTCTTTTTGGATACGAATGATCATAAAACACACGGGTCAAGGAGTTGGATATCGTCAGATTGGATCTAAAGGCGAATTACCCCTGCAGGGGTGAATTCTTTTGGTGAGTGGGGTACCTTGCGGGAGAGCACGGAAGTCACTTTGAGGATTGCACAAGAAGCACCAAAGTCACTTTATGAACATTCATTGTTGGATTTGCACTACTGAAGACTTTTTGGATAGTCGGACACTAATTTTTTATTTTTATTTTTATTTTTATTTTTTATTTTCTATTTGTATGTGTATTTTTATTTTTATTTTTTATATTTTTTATATTTTATTTTATTTTTTTGAGGGCCATCATAACACATTTTTTATTTACATATATATATACTTTTTTCACAGGTGTATTTTTTAGCACATATGGTTGAAAGTTTTCAATTTTGGATATGAATTGTGTCATATAATTTGCTGTTTTCATATAGTTCCTGTTTTTTCCACTTGCACTTTTTAATGCACTTTCACTTATATATATATTCATTAGAGTTTGGATTTTTATATTCATTTCCCACATTCAGTAATTGGAGTATATTTTCACAGTCTTTTCTCACTTGACAGACTGTTGGGATAACCACATCTTAGCACCAATGCGATTTTAAGGATAAATCGCACCTAGTACGATTTTTCTTATTAGGTGTTTTCTCTTCACAGGATTTATTTATGATCTGTTCGGGATTATATTGAGGTTTCAAAATAAGGTCCCAAATAATCACACTTTTTATTGTCGCATCTGAGTCGCATTAGGGAATCTGTGCGATTGTATGCGACTTTGGTAGAAGCCGCTTGTATGTTCTTTCTTGGTTGGGACTGGAATAAGTGGGTTTTAAAGGATCTATTGCCCTCCGTAAGGAGGATTTATCTTCATTTGGGTGTGATTGGATATATGAAAACTATTACTGGTGTAATAGATTATTCTTATTTGACTTTTTGGCATTTTTCAATTTTTTTCTTCTAAAAATACATCTGTTTCATTAATGAGAATTAATATCTGTTCATGTTAAATAGGTAGCGCCAGTTACCCAGGTTGTTAGATTGTTTTTAGTATACAAGCAGGCAAGCTAGATGAGATGGAGAATAGAAACCGAAGAAACAACATTAGAGTGATAGGTCTCCCTGAGCATTGCGAAGGGACTAATTTGATTGGGTTTCTTGAGGGGTGGTTCCGGGAACTTTTTGGGGATTCAGCACTTAGTCCGCTATTTGCAATAGAACGGGCACATCGTGCCCCTGCAAAAGCTCGCCATATGGGAGACCATCCTAGGCCCATAATGATTAAAATCCTTAATTATCAGGATAAAGTGTCCTTATTGCGAGAAGCCAGGGTGAGGGGCGATATTAGGTTCAAAGGGGCTAGGGTCTCTTTATATCCCGATTTTTCGCCTGATCTCCAAAAACGAAGAGCTGAATTCACTTTAGTTAAGCGGGAGATGTTAAAATATAAGATAGAGTATGCCCTCCTCTACCCAGCTCGCTTAAGGGTGATAGCTCTTGGGATGACTTCCTTTTTTAATACGCCAAAGGAGGCAGCTCAATGGCTAGAAGAAAACAAAAAAGACTTATAAACTCATATTATCGGGCAGTTATGATTGTTTAAATATATGATTGTTTAAATATTTGGTGTGGGGGAGGGGGCAGAGGTATGGTGTATTATAAGAGGTAAATATATAGTGCACAAATTAGGAGTGCGGAAGGGGTGGAGCAGTGTGGGATTGAGGAATATAAGTAGGTGTGTGTAGAGCGGAGCAATTGGGCTCCCTGTTTTGAGGTAGGTCTTTGGGTGAAGCATTTAGTGGGAACGGTGTAAGTATGAGATAGGTGGGATGTAAGAAGGTCACGAGCACTCCCCTAGGGGGTAGCCCGGTGGGGCAAGGGGAGTGGGATGGGGGGGTGGAGGTTGGGAGTTGGGGGGGTGGGAGGGCTGGGGTGGGAAGGTGGGTCAATGTTGCAATAATAAGAATAACACAAGTATACACAAATTTGAAAATGTATTATGTAAGGGGTGATAGGAGAAGATATCACGTTTGGGTAAGAAAGCAGAATGTAAATTATTATTATTATGAATTATATACGAGGCACGGGTGGAAATTGAATGAAAAAGGAGGGGTTTCTTTCCCTGCTCCCTTTTTCCGTTTTTTTTCTTTTTACTTCTCATTATATTGTTTTTTTTAACTTACCCGATTTATATGTTGTTAAGAGGAGATGCAGGCGAAAAGAATTAGGGTAATATCATGGAATGTGAGGGGTTTGGGAGATCCAACCAAAAGAGACGCGGTGTTATCAGCATTAGAAGGTAAAGGACCTGGATTGTTGTGCCTGCAAGAGACACATCTGACGGGCGAGACGACTCGGCTTCTCCAAGGTCGGAAATTCCAAACCCAATACCACTCTGTATTCTCAACGTATGCAAGAGGGGTTAGTATCCTGATTGATAGGGCGGTTTTGTTTTCTTGTTATAATAGTTGTATAGACGTAAAGGGCAGGTACATTTTTCTATACTGTCAAATTGAAAATAATCCCTACGTAATAGCTAACATATATGTTCCCCCTCCATTCAAGCTAGAGGTTTTACATGAGTTAATATCCTTTATAGTAGATAAACCTGACATTCCTGTGATAGCAGTAGGGGACTTTAATGAAGTCTTGGACAAGTCCCTAGATAGATTTCCAACTGTAAATACAACAATAGCGGGGAGCGCAACGTGATTATCTCGCTATTTGCAAGAAATGGGCTTATGTGATGCGTGGCGCATTCGGTATCCGCTGGAGCGACAATATTCCTGCTGCTCAGTCTCTTTTTCTACCTTATCGAGATTAGATATGGCCTTGGGGAATAGTAATGCATTGACACTAGTGGATGCGGTGGAATATGGTCCGAGGGGGCTATGGGACCACTCCCCCCTAACATTGACACTTCGTATAGGTAAAAAGCTGTACCTTGGGCAATGGAAAATTGATCCCATGTGGCTGGAGATATTGAAAGATTCTGACCGAGTAATATCTGAGTTAAAGGAGTTTATTCAGGTTAATAAGGGTACAGCATCGGTGGGAGTGGTCTGGGACGCATTAAAAGCTTTTTTAAGAGGACTCTTTATTCAGCAAATTACTAGATATAAAGTTGAAATGAAAAAACGGGAGGAGGAAGCTAGGGAGTTGGTACTAGTGGCAGAACAGCAGTATATTACCAATCCAACTCCATCTACACAGAAGGATTGGCTAGACAAACAGCAAGAGTATAAGACGATTATCAGGCAAAAGATAGAAAATAGACATATACTCCAGAGACAAGCGAACGTTGGGGAAGGGGAAAAAGTGGGCCGTCTTCTCTCTTTGCTGGTCAAAACAAATACTGCTCCCCCAATGATACCAGCGGTCAGGACCCCAGAGGGAGAGATCACTCCTGAACCGACCATTATTAATAGCATATTCCATCGCTACTATAGCTCTTCATATAAATCTCAAGGGGGGGAGGATGGGGGAACAACAGCAGCCTTCCTGGGGAAAATAAGTATACCAACTCTACCAGTAGAGGATGTGGTGGCATTTGAGGCTCCAATTACCATTGAGGAACTTCAAAAAGCTATGGCAGAGATGCCTAATTTAAAAGCCCTAAGACCTGACGGGCTACCAGTTGAGGTTTATAAAAGATATGGTGAGGTTTTATTGCCGGAACTGTTGGAGACACTGAGTCAGGCCCTGACGACTGGGATCCTTCCTTCCTCAATGTTGGAAGCCAATATAGTGGTTATCCCCAAGGAGGGCAAAGACCCCACGGACCCTGCTTCGTACCACCCAATTTCGCTTTTGGGTACAGATGTGAAGATTTTAGCAAAAATTCTGGCGACATGCTTGAAAAGAAGTATCCACAAGCTTATCCATTCTGACCAGTCGGGATTTATCCCGAACAGGTCTACAAGTATTAATATTCACAGACTTTACCTGAATATTCAAATGCCGATGCATAATGGAGGCTCCAGGGCCATATTGGCCCTGGATGCAGCTAAGGCATTTGATAGTCTTGAGTGGGGGTATTTGTTTGAGGCTCTTGCCAGATTTGGGTTTGGTCCAAATTTTATTAAATGGATAAAATTGCTCTATACCAGTGATGGCGAACCTTGGCACCCCAGATGTTTTGGAACTACATTTCCCATGATGCTCCACTACACTGCAGAGTGCATGAGCATCATGGGAAATGTAGTTCCAAAACATCTGGAGTGCCAAGGTTCGCCATCACTGCTCTATACTAACCCAAGAGCGAGAATTAAAATTAATAATGAGTTCTCTGAGATGTTCCAGTTGGAACGCGGTACGAGGCAGGGCTGTCCCCTTTCCCCCTTACTGTTTGTTTTGGCAGTGGAACCGCTGGCTATTGCCATTAGGGCTAACCCTGATATACAGGGATTCAGGAGAGGACAGATGGAGGAAAAAATTGCATTGTTTGCCGACGATGTTCTGCTTTTCCTAGGAGATGTCCAAATTTCGCTGAAAGTGGCGATGGGAATGATTAGAGAATTTGGACATATGTCTGGATTAACCATCAACTGGGACAAATCTGCATTACTCCCGATAGGAACAGAGGCTACTTACATATCGCAAGATATTGTGAACTTGAAGATGGTGGAGAAATTTAAGTATCTGGGGGTGTGGATTACAAAGGACGTAAATTCCTATTTGGAAGATAACCTATCAACCCTCTTGGTGAAGTTAAAACATAAGGTGGATATCTGCATAAGGTGGACGCTGCAACTTGGTTAAGATGGTATGGCTTCCTCAAATTCTATACTTTCTCCATAACTCGCCAATATGGATAGGTCTGAGGTGGTTTAAGAAAATATAATCCTTATTTAGAGCCCTTATATGGAGAAAGGGGCCGCCTAGGATTTCTATACGGATGCTGCAGCTACCGCCGGAGGAAGGGGGAATGGCGATCCCATATCCCAGACTTTATTATTTTGTGGCTCAGCTACAGCATTTAGCAGGAGTAACAGCAATAAACGAAGGTAGACCTTGCCATAGATTAATGTTGATAGGATGTCCACATAACACGCTCATGGAAGCCCTTGAGGCAAATTCGTTCGATATTCACTGTCCAACGATTAATCAGATCGTTAAACTTTGGAAAACAGTTAAGACCCTATTGGGTTACCAGAGGGTATCTGTATTAGCTCCCTTATGGGATAATAGAAATTTAAGTGAGTTATTTAAAGTAGAAAGATGTAGGGAATGGATAAATCAAGGGATAGATCAATTGGCTCAGATATTTCGGGGTCCAGATATTAAATCCTTTTCTGATTTAAAATCAGAGTTCTTGCTATCGAACCATTCGTTCTATAAATATCTCCAGGTCAGACATGCAATTCAGGCACAATTTAGATCCCAAGAGGTGCAGTTGATTCAGATCCCTATACTCTCACAAATTATGTCCGTGGACACGCTCAAAGGACTAATTTCATATTTGTATGCTAGACTTGGGGATAAAATGTTAGACCGTAACGGTATGACTAAAAATAGGACAAGATGGGATAGGGACGTAGGTCCATTGTCCATAGCTGATTAGGACCGAATAATTGAACAAGGAACTAATGTTTCAATCTCTCCTTCCCAGAAAGCTTCTCATCTTTTTTTTTTTCTATCGGGTATATCATACCCCCAGGAAAATGTTTAAACTGGGTTGGAGACATAATGATCACTGTCCCAGATGTGGCCTAGCCGGAGATTTTATTCATATGTTTTGGCGGTGTCCGAAATTGTTTAGGTATTGGACACAGGTAATAGATCAGATAAATGGAACTCTTAATTTAACATTAGTAGCAACGGCTAGGACCTGTCTATTGGCTATACCGGAGGGATTTAAAATATCTAAAAATACGTTTGTATCAGTTATTAGATGCCTCTTTCAGGCAAGGAAGCTAATTGCCCAACAATGGCAGTCACATTCGGGCCCGCTAGTGGAAACCTGGTTAATTAATATAAGAACAATAATCAGCAACGAAAGTTTATTTTTTTAGCAAACAGGGTAATATTAAGAAGTTTAGGAAGATATGGGGCCCATGGTTGATGAAACTGGGGATTCCCGCATAAGTAGATAGGATATAATAGGTGCCCTCACAGAATATAGCTTTTTCTTGTGTTGGTTTCCTGTGTTTTTTCCCTTCTCATAGCCGTTTTTGTTGCACCTATTCCCTGTACTGTTCTTCTTTGTGGGGGGGTAAGGGGGGGGTAGGAGGGGGAGATGGGGTGGAGGGAAGTGGGAGGAAATTAAAACAGATGTAGTCGGGGGTAGAGGTATGAGAATAATTGTTGAGCTTAGCTTAAAAATTTTAATGGCAGGTCTTTTGACTTTGCGTCCTCTTTGATTACCTGGTTCTTTTCTGTATTTTAAACTTTGTTACATTTTTTGTATAAGAATAAAGAAAGAAAAAGAAAAAGTTAAGTAATTGAATATGTCACGATGATGTGGAAATGAGAGGAGACACAAATGAGCTGCAAGGTGAATTAAGTCCCTCGCATAAACTCACTGAGGTGGCAAAAAAAAAAAAAAGCTGTAGTCATCACTTCATCCGGATAGGGTATAGGGCAGGGTATGAATGTGGTGTAGGGTATGACTGGGGTGGGCATTTCTTCATGTGCATAGGGCTGTGGGTAAATGCAGGCTGGCTGGGGCAGGTACTCCTCATCTGACATGAGTAATCACAGAATCTACCTGATCAATTCAGGCCTTAACCATTGGAGATATTAAAAATAATATTCATAATTGACTCAAACATAAGTAAAACATGCAGGAATGAAAATGTTTCTCAGCAAGGGTGTTCATTATATAGATTCAATATATTTAGCTAAACATTTTTCCAAATCCAGTATTATAGCAGAACTTCAAGAAAACTTAAACCTCTTTAGTTTCCTCTATTCCCGGGACCCAAGTGGACCCAAGGGACTTAGGACAGAACATTTTACCCAAACACATATTCTGACTCAGAAGTCTCCCGACTTTGCAAATATGTCTGATCATCAGCAACAAACAAAACATTGATGGATAGACAGCATTTCATCATCAACACTTCATGACTGACACCCTGGGATTTCAGAAGGTAAATATCCAGAATAGTCATTCTGATTGCTTATTTCAAATAAATCCTTCCCATCACATTTTAGTACCCCATGGACTCAATATATGCAGCAATGTATCTTGATCCCAGTCATTTAATTTCAGTAACTTCTTCAAATTTTTTTTTCAAATTTCACCCTTCCTATACCAAAATCCCTTTATCATTTCTTTTAATTTAATTTAACCCCAAACGTTTAGGGAAAATATAACACAGGCTTAAACACAATATGAGACAACCTGTTATGCACATTCCAGACACACACTTAAAATACTTTACTAATCGAAATGATACCCTGTGTGTTCATTAGACACAATACAACCACTCTCTCATTCCACATTCATTTGGCAATTCCATTCATCCTTCATTTGTCCATAACACCTTCAAACCTTAATATTTTTCTCTCTAGTGTCCGGAATTACACAACACAGTTACTTCTATTTTTCTTTACTAACCACAATTCCTCTGGCGTAGCGCCTGGAATATACAACTTCCTTTTGTTTACTTTCGAATTCTGGACTCTTAATTATAATATTCTCAACCCTGTCAAAATCAATATTTTAAAATCCCCAATCATTGTTAATACAGCTTAAACAGTATTAAAACGATTTGCACAAATATAGCACATTTGCTGTTATCAGAAAAAACACCTTTTAACCTCAATAATGTAAGGATAGGCAACCACACCCAAAACAGTCTTAAGCCGCGTACACACGGGCGGATTGTATGGCCTACTTAGTCCGTCATACAATCCGACGGACAGTCCGTCATACTTTCAAATGAACGGACTTGACCACACACGGATGCACAAACAGTCCGTCGAAAGCTTGCGCGATGACGTGTACAGCACGTACGACGGGACTAGAAATAGGAAGTCCAATACACAGCAATGCAACCTTCCGCCGTGTAAATCCTTTCTGAGCATGCGCCATTCTTAGTCCATCGAACTAGCCTACTCACGAGCGGATTGTCCGCTGAAACCAAAGTATGACGGACAATATTACGGAAATTCCGAAATACTTAGTATGCCAGACTGCACGCTGAAAAAGTCCGCTGAAGCCCACACACGAGCGGACTGTCCGCTGAAATGTGTTTCGACGGACTAAGTAGGCCATACAGTCCGCCCGTGTGTACGCGGCTTTAAAGGTCAGACTCAAAAAATTTGTATCTGATCAGATTCCTTTAAAAAAACATTTGATACCAGCGCATACATATAATTTTATCAGTGACATGTCACATTCTCCTTTTAATGTTCCCAATTTACTATGGAGTGGGCATGGGCTTAATATGTGCCCAACACATTTCCTGAATAGACTGACACTAGTTGCAACATTTTAACAATAAACATGTACCTTTATAGATAACTTTTCTGAATTAAATCCTTCTCTAACATTCATTCTCCACCTCAGCAAGTCTCTCTGACTCGCTGACTATGGAATACAAATATAGAAGTATGCTCCCCACAAAAGTGGTGGTGAAGGCATGGTTGGTGGTTTGGTCCCCTCTTCAGCCAAAACAAAATAGCAGATCTCTGCAAGCGGATATGTACCTCCGTGCATTGTGCTAAACAGTACTTTGATCAGGAGAGATCACTCAAATAGTAATCTGTCTTTGTCCAAATTTGTGATTCAATCCTCTTAAAGCACCACACACAGATGAGTACCCTACTCTGTCCCTTTCATCTGCCCACTATAGCAACGCTCTCTGTCTTGGCAGGATCATAGGATATATATCAACTACCCAACAATTTATCTGCATTCAGAAAACAAAAATAATCTTATACTCTAAATTGGAATTCCAAGACAAGACAAAAATTCACATACACATAAAATTAAGCATTTCTCTCTATTAACAACTTTCCTCTACCTAGGTGTCCGTCTTATGGAACTGCAAACAGGTTGACCCTAAGGACTGCCACTGAGCACAGTCCACAAACAGTCCATGAAACAGAGACAGTCGTGGGAGAAGTGTTTAAACATGTTCTCCCTCCGATAATCCCTGCACTCTGAGAATTCTCACTGATCAACACAGACACGGTCAGTCCATGAAGCTGCGACCCTATCGCCTCACCGGAGATCCGTGTCACAATTTACACCCCCAAACCCACCAGCTCAGAGATGGAGAATCAGGGAGCGATGAGGGAATCTGGGGGAATCCGAGGGGGAAGGAGGAAGATTCATAATCTCCCTCTCCCTCTACCTCATTCAGACCCCCCAAAACAGTAACCATGTCCCCCTGTCAGTGCATCCAGCAGCAATTCAATCACTGCCCAATAAGCCAACATCTTGGTGTCTCTATGAATCTCTGGTACCATAATCCCACAAAAGTCTCACGAGACCCCAGCACCAGGGCTCCTCATTGCACAAGGTGGGGTGCTTTCAACAAGGGTTCTAGCCTCCCCACCAACTCTCTCTCTTTTTACCCTTGGTTGAACCTTTTCCAGTGCCTGTTGCCAAACAGTGATCAGCACATTCTACCAACCCACCTGTACCAACTCATTATAACTTCAGCAAACAACAATAAACAAATAATCAACAAACAAACAGACAAACAAACAGACAAACAGACAGACAGGGTAAGTCTACACAAAATTCCTTATTCTAACAACACCTTTTATCTGATAATGCAAATTAAACTAGCTGTGACACTTTAAAAATCCTTATTTTAACCACTTTCAGACCGGACCATTTTGCTGGTCAAAGACCAGACCACTTTCTGCGATTCGGCACTGCGTCGCTTTAACTGACAATTGTGCGGTCGTGCGATGTGGCTCCCAAACAAAATTGACGTCCTTTTTTCCGACAAATAGAGCTTTCTTTTGGTGGTATTTGATCACCCCTGCGGTTTTTATTTTTTGCGCTATAAACAAAAATAGAGCGACAATTTTGAAAAAAACGCATTATTTTTTACTTTTTGTTATAATAAATATCCCCCAAAAGTATATAAAAAAACATTTTTTTCCCTCAGTTTAGGCCGATACGTATTCTTCTACATATTTTTGGTAAAAAAAATCGCAATAAGCGATTATTGATTGGTTTGCGCAAAAGTTATAGCGTTTACAAAATAGGGATAGTTTTATAGCATTTTTATTAATAATTTTTTTTTTTTTAAATCGTTTCCTCAAAGATACTTCATAATCAATAAATGCATGACCACAAATATCTCCACATTGCTACAGCAAACACCAGAAAAAATCCCTCAAGCTTGGTATGCAATGCTGGTAAAATGTCCCCTTTAAATCTCAAAACAACTCTGACTGCTAACTTCCCGTTTTTAAAAGTACTTTCCTTCACTTTTTTTTATATGTGTCAGTTTTAAAACAGCTTTGAAATCGGCTTGTATAAAAAGAACAATGCATTGAAAAACCTTGCAAAATGCACTTTTCAAGTAGAATCAAGCACCTATCATTCCCCCAACATACTAGCAAAAGGGAGAAGTCACATTATTCATATACTATACCATTGTCTTTTCAAAGAAAACCTTAGCAAACTTATATGAACATGCATATAACAATACTCATCCTTTCCACGATACCTGAACATAGCAAAGGAAATTTACTTCACTCTAATCTAATTTTCCCCTTTTGGGACATCATATAACAGTGAAAACAGGGGCTGCCTTACCCCATACAACCCTGTATTCCACACAACACAACAGATATCTTATTACTTTAATGCAAATGCGATAGACAAGAAAAGCCAGATAGAGCAAAAGTTTTGTGGTCCCGGTAGTAATTGGTAATTGCCCCATTACCCTTTTCTTATTCTCTTTCCCAAAAAGAGCATAATATTACGTTTTAAACTTCTCAACAGTCCCACAGGACACAGGCTTCCCAAGAGCCTCTTCTTAACAGCCTGGCCCGTCTCACAATTCTCTTCTTAATTAAAATTTATCCGACCAGGGTTGTGTCAAAGCTAAGGCAATAAACAATTATTTGTTTGCTTCAAAATGAAAATTTGACCACCACCCCGCCAAGTCTTAAATCCAAATTTCAGCAACGTGCTTCCATCTGTTGTGATTAAAATGGTATTTCTATATACCTGACAAAGACCAGCTAGGTATAATTACGGCAATTACCACACTTACGAAACCCTTAGCACTGCAGACTAAGGAGACAGCATTTTGCTGAACACAAGAAGAGATGAGTCAGAGTTGGTGTTCAGGGGTTGTCTGGTTTATTCTGGGCGGGTCTACAATTTATATGTGCCATTATTAGCCAGTCATTGCATAGAACATGGGTGTGGTTAATACAGAGTTGTACATTACATATCATTACATATATAATTAATTATGTCATCTGCTTTCATGAGTCACAGTCACGAGTCTTGTGGCCCAGACATATTGAGACACAATTTCTTTATTTAGACAGTACAGAATAAAACTGCTTATACAAGCTATATTTTCCTATATGTATGCTTTATAGGAAAACTGCTACAGTCTGTAAATACAGAGTTTAAACTAACTAATAGGTTAACCCAAGTTAATCTTATATGAACTTATAAAGATGGAGTCACTCTGGTTCAGCCATATCACAACAACTAGTAGAATTTTATTCAAATATTTTCATTTTAATAATCTTTGTTCAATTTTCTAATCATTAGTGGGGTCAAATTGATGCTCACTGCAGTGATGCAAAAATTCAAAGGAGAGGGTGAAATATTTTTGTGAATGAACTAATTTCAGTGAATGTTGTTTTCATTCAGGAAAGTATATTCACTCCAAAATCAAAAGGTAAAAGCATGCGCGTTTGAAGTACTTTTAAATGACATTATCAATCCTTCAGGTGTACTTATGTGAATTTTCATGAAAATGTACATATGAACATTTGTATGCACTTTCATTTGAAAATGTACTAGTGTGTGGCCAGCTTTAGAGCCTCCATGGTTTAGAATTAAGAAACACACACAAGAAAAATTACTGATACATATATGTGGAATATGTAGCTATTCCTGCAGAAGTTTTATATATATATAGCTAAACATTCTAGTAAGGTAAGAATATAAGAAATCAGAAATGAGAGAAATCTTTAGTCATGAAAATCAAAACTTGCCATGTACACAGTTATGCTTATGCATTTGTATTTGCTGATTACTTATGACAGCTTAATTTTTATTTTGCTGCTTTTAGCGGAATACTTAATTTGATATGTCAAGCACATTCCAAGTACTCTCTGAAAAAAATATATAACCAAATGTTCTCCTTTACAGGACAATGCAACAATTTTACTTAGCCTCTACCCTCCCTAGCTGCAACTACAACTACAGTGCCTTGAAAAAGTATTCATAACCCCCTTACATTTTTCAAATTCTGTCATGTTACAACCAAAAATAAAGTATTTTATTGGGATTTTATGTGATAGACCAGCACAAAGTGGCACATAATTGTGAAGTGGAAGGAAAGTGATAAATGTGGGGGACACAGCAAATATGTGGAAGAAGGTGCTCTGGTCAGATGAGACCAAAATTTACCTTTTTGGCCTAAAAGCAAAACGCTATGTGTGACAAAAAACTAACACTGCACATCACCCTGAACACACCATCCTCACCGTGAAATATGGTGGTGGCATCATCATTTTGTGGGGTTGCTTTTCTTCAGAAGGGACATGGAAGCTGGTCAGAGTTGATGGGAAGATGGATAGTGGAAAGAGTCTGGAAAAGACTTGAGACTGGGGCGGAGGTTCACCTTCCAGCAGGACAGTGACCATAAACATACAACCAGATGGTTTAGATCAAAGCATATTCATGTGTTAGAATGGCCCTAAATCCAATAGAGAATGTGTGGCAAGAAATAAAAATTACTGTTCACGGACACTCTTCATGTAACCTTAAAGAGCTCAAGCTATTTTGCAAAGAAGAATAGGCAAAAATGTCACTCTCTAGATGTGCAAAGCTGGTAGAGACATACCCAAAAAGGACTTGCATCTGTAATTGCAGCAAAACGTGGTTCTTCAAACCATTGAGGGAATGAATACAAATGCATGCCACACTTTTCAGATATTTATTTGTAAAACATTTTGAAAAACATTTATCATTTTCCTTCCACTTCACAATGATGTGCCACTTTGTGTTGGTCTATTGCATAAAATCCCAATAAAATACATTTACGTTTTTGGTTGTAACATGACAAAATGTGGAAAATTTCAAGGGGGTATGAATACTTTTTCAAGGCACTTTTGCCAAATTGGTCTGAGCTGCAGTTGGACCAGTCAGATTTTATCTGATTCAACAAAAAGTCAATTAAAAAAATCAAATAAGCCAGGTGGAAAATGATCGGCCACACAGGGACCGCATTTCCTATTTAATTCAGTCACTATTTGGGTGTGCTGTGGCTCCCTGAATATAATGGCCAAGCAATTAACAAGATGGGAGTGCCACACTACTTCATGCATTCCATAAAAGAGTTTATTCTGCAACAAAATCCGACATGTCTGAGGGGCTTAGCATTCCCTCTGCATCAGGTCTTGTAGTGTACTGTACATTGGAAACCAAGTAAGTGTGTACAGATCATGCAGGCTCTTGGACAAAGATATGGTTATCTTTGTCCAAGTGCCTACATGATTTGACATGCCTACTTGGGTTCCAACTTACAGCTCAGGATGGTATCCCTCATGTTTTGGAGCCCTAAAACATGTCTGGGGAGGTTCAGAGTGGTGTGGCGGCATGAAACAATCAGAGACCAGTTGTAACAACTGAACTGATTTGTAGTAAAGTCCAAGAAAAGACAAACTACCCGGTGGGGAGACAACCCGACTGGGTGCACTCACAGAATCTTGCAGAAAACATGATAGCAGCAGGTCTTAGATGCTCCAACTGCATCTGTCTTGAGCGATAGAGTGTGGCTTGGCCAGTTTGCACCCAAATGGGGCCCTCAGCTTTCCCTAACAATAGGAACCTCTCCCTACTGTTATTATTGTCCTTGTCAGATGAGTAACTTGTCCCTACACTACCCCCATGTGGAATGCACACTAATCCTGGGAGCCAAAGATGGCTGCCAGACTCACATGGGCAGTAGCATCCAATCAAATTGCTTCCCCAGTGACCCAGGAAACCATAGAGGAACCATGCTCCTCTCGACTTCCCCTCCAACTGCAATGCTGCTGCTGTCAAGCATCACTTACAATGGAGAAATAAGACTGCACCTGTCTACATGTTTGATTTTGTTGCAGAGAAAAAACTTTTATGGACTGTATGAACTAATGTGACACTCCTATATTTTCAATTTATTCAGTAATTTCCTCTGAAGGTTCAGCAGGACATCATGGTTGTGCACAAATGATGAAATAAAAATTGCATAAAGTGTGATTTTAAACCATCATAGCAGCGCTCATTTCAAACTAAATATCTATGACATGTTTATATACAATTCCTTGTACACAAAATACTTGGATAAATAAGTGAATAAGAGAGTCCTTTTGAAGTGGTTTTAGGTGAGGAAAAAACAATGAGTTTTCTTAAGGTGAAAAAAGTTCATCAATTCATGTAAAAGGTAGGTGAGTAAACTCCCTTTGTCTGGACCTGACATGCTTCCCGTCTTGTGTAAATAAAACTTACTGCCTGGATCACCAGATGAAAAAAGAAGAAAGAGAGCCTAATAAAGAAGTGCAGCCATCACATCAAAGCCCTTGTACACACTGTCGGATATTCCGACGGAAAATGTCCAATCGGACTGTGTTGTCGGATAATCCACTGTGTGGGCTCCATCGGACTGTTTCCGTCTGAATATCCGATGGACCAAGTTTGAGAGCTTGGCTATAAAATTTTCTGACAACATGGTCCGATCGGACTTTGTCCTATCGTTTGTAGAGAATTCCGATCGGACAAAGTGCCACGCATGCTCAGATCAAATTCCTAGACTAAAGCTATTGGCTACTAGCATGAACGTAGTCCCGCCGTAACGAAATAACGTCATCACGTTCTGAACGATTGGATTTTCCAACAACTTTGTCCGACCGTGTGTATGCAACACAAGTTTCGGACAAAATCCGTCGGACAAAATCTGACGGATTTTGTTGTCGGAATGTCCGACCGTGTGTACAAGGGCTAAGAGTTGAGCTATAAATACCCTATAAAATACAGATAAGCAGATAAGCAGTGGCTGTCCTTGAGGAGTGGAGACACAAAGATATTTATTGTGGATGCTTGATTTTACCTGTTTTCTGGTGAGTTTATCCCCAAAGAAGAGAGTTTGTTTCTCACATGGTGACAAGCCTGGTGTTTGGTGCATGAATTGATGAACTTTTTTCACCTTAAGAAAAAATCTGTGTTTTTTTCCCTCACCTGAAACCACTTCAAAGGACTCTTATTCAGTTATTTATCCAAGTATTTTTGTGTACAAGGAATTGTATATAAACATGTCACAGATATTTAGTTTGACATGAGCACTGCTATGATGGTTTAGAAACGCACTTTATGCAATTTTTATTTCATTAATTGTTCACATATTGGTTTTATTTTTAGTAGCTACTGTTTAAGATTTAAAGATTATATGCTGTTATTCGAGACAGCCATTACCCTAAGAGGATCAATCGTCCTTAGCGTTGAGTGGCGCGTTTGGGCCTTATTTTGCGCACCTTTGTGTTTGATAGGACATCATGGTTGTTGATTAGCAGCCTCTAGGACCTACATACACACTACATATAAAATTACAACATATCACCACCAGATTCTGTGCTCCTATACCACAAAAAGACTGTACACAGAAGCCAGTAATGGAGATTTCTCCATTAAGCTAAAGCTATTGATTTTCTCTTGTTCAGCCCACAAGTGAAATATAACCATTTATGGCTAGCATTTACTTGCTTTTGCAACCCTTCTGTTTTGTTCTGCTACTAAATGTGAAGTGACAAAGCCCTGTGGCAGCTCCAAGTCATAGCTTTGAGCTAAGGACTGTATTATCCCCATGTGACAGTAGTGAGTGTCAAGATGAACAGAGAGGCAGAGAAACAAAGGAATAGTTAGCATGTACAGCTGGGGTTGGGGGTGGCAGATAAATGAACCCTGTTCCATGTAGTGCAAGCTAAGCCCCAGGAGATAAATTAATCATCTAGCAGACATCTATTCAATTTGTTTTAAATTTCTATTTTCTAGAAATAGCAAACTATTTTACCAAGCATAAGCTAAGCAAAAAGTGCCTGAAAAGATAATCTTGTGATATAAATGTACTGTACATACTTATAATGTAAAATGCAATCACATTATAATTAAAAAGGATATGTTTTCAAATAATGTCAAAGGATATGAAACATTTGTTGCAAATATAATGAGGCACTTAAATGGGAAAATGTATAAAGATGTAGACAAAAGACTGTGTGGCATAAACACTCACAGCTGCATTTGCTGAGTTGGTATATTTAGATATTGGGCAAGCACTAGGGCTGATGTTCATGTTCACCCCTATTATGGAAACTGTTTAAAACTAAAAAATGCACTAGAAGGGTGAAATACCTAAACCAGCAGCTAGCACACCATTAGATACAAAATGGTAATAATAAACCCATATTGGTGGCGCATGCACGGTGGCATCTAACATGGAGCTCCGTCCCGCCTCAGCAGCTCCAGCCTCTCTATTGGTACAACGACCAGCGATAACCACCTTAATTCACCCCACTCAGGCAGCGGAAGCCTCGGGGACACCCCCGATATACTCAGGAGGGGTAAGACATAATCTAAAGCCTGCATTTGAAGCCGCCCTGTCTCAGCCTGGGACAGGCAAAATGACAACAGCACCTCACCGCTCTGCTCCAGACTGCTTCCCCAGCACGCAGACGATGCCCCCCCCCCCTCCCTGCTGCAGCAAGATCTCACTGCAGGCTTTCCTCCCCTGGACCCAACCTCCCCAGCATCCATTGAATCCCTCATAGAGAACTTTCTGGCAGACATGGTCTTCTCCACCATGGAGGCCAACCCCTCCAGCCTCACCAACCACTACAGCCTGGGGATTCAGGCTTACTTCAGCCAGTCAATGCGGCAGACCTGTTTGCCAAGTTTGCAGACCTGCTGGATAGAGGCCTGCACAATACTAACAAAATCACAAGTAACATTACAGCAGACCTCCAGAGCATAGGAACCCACTTGAAAATAATAGAGACAAACTTAGAAGCCAACATTTCCAGAACAAACCAAAACACTGCTTGCATTCAGATACTGCAGGAACAATTAAGGACTGCCAATGCTAAAATTGATAACATCGAAAACGGCAATAGGAGGTACAATTTCAGATGCAGGGGACTCCCTGAATCTTATAAAGAAATCCCTGAAACCATTAAATCTTTTATAAAGGACTTACTCCCTGACACACCGCAGCACAGATTGGAACTTGACCGGGCTCACAAGGCTCTTAAACCCCCTAGGGCTGACGGTCTCCCCTTGACATCGTGGTGAAGCCACATTTCTACTCTGTCAAGGAGGAGGTGATGCGGGAAATCATGAGCCTTGTCTAAAACTGTGTATCAGGGTCATCACCTGCAAATATTTTTGGATTTATCCCCATCCACTATCTAAAAGAGGAGAGCTTTAAAACCGTTACCTCAAATCCTGACAGACAAAGAAATCAAGTACTGGTGGCTCTTTCCATTCCAACTCAAATTCCCATTGAAAGGCAAAGCATACACTTTTGGATCACTACAGGAAGGATAAAAGCTCTTGTTGCAACTAGGTCCCATCAGCCAAGACTCAAATCTTCCACACCCGGGTTCGCAACCTAACTCAGCAAAAATACAACTCCCAACCAGCATCCTGAATCGGGTCAGGGAAACTGCAAGATCTAATAAATCCAAGGAAACCATTCCTCCCTGACTCTCATGACTTGAACATCTTTGGTTTTCCTTCCTTGCCCTTACCTCCTCCCAGATGCTAACTGGGAGGTCCTGATCTCCCCATTTGTGCACCATGAGATGAGTATCCCCATAGGTTACTCACACGCCTCGGCCGAGGCGGTCTCGTGAGGGACACAAATCGGGGAGGAAACCATCTAGGACTCTTCACCTACCACACATACTGGTTTACCCCCCTGTTTTCACTTTTTCCCCTATCTAGCTAAGCGAGGGGGGGGGGGGGGACAAGCCACTACTCCTGCCCAAATCTGGGGATCTTCTCCTCTCCTCAATATTGTTCTGGGGCACCATATCCCTTGAGACCCCTTATACCCAACCATTCCCCATCTCCCACACACCCCTTACCCTCAGGACCCGTTAGTCTTTATGGATCCAGGTTACTACTTATCTTCCTAATCGTTACATATCTTGTGTTAATTTTTACTATTGAATACTGCATATTCACCTCCAAATCTGCCTTAACCTTTAAACCTGCTTTATTGGAGGTGACTTTGTTAATGCCGGGCTCAGTGCCCTTTTTCTATCCTTGTTATATGCTATCTTTTAAATGAGGCCTTTCTGCTGGGGTGGTGTTCATGCACCCCTTCTTGTCTAGTAGAAGGTACTTTACCCTTCTCTAGACAAGACTAATCCCTGATTTATAGAGGGATTTAAGTGTAACTGATACCCACTGATGGAGGATTCTGTCCCCTTCAGTCTACGGAAGACTCTCTTGTCCTCTGACTTTCCTTTCTACCTTTCTCTCCTCCCTCATAATCAATGCATTAATTATCTTTTCTTGACAGAAGTCGACTGTGGGGGGCACCCCCAACACTCTCAAAGGTCCTCATCTGGCATGCAATCTGTCTTGGGACCCATGGATACCTACCGGTAAGTGCTCAACAATTTCTCAAACCCCCACAAATCTTTTGCGAGGATATCAAACAGGGCATACATTAAAGATGTGGTCTGGTCGGACCACTCCATGGTGATCCTGACACTTTAGTGCCCGGTTGGTCATAAACCCTGTCGGCGTTGGAGATTTAATGAATCTATTCTTAGTGATCCGGCCAGAGCAACAGAGATCGAAAATCAAATCCGAAACTATTTCCTTACTAATGACACACCTGACACTAGTCCCTCATGCCTTTGGGCAGCCCACAAGGCTGTTATTAGAGGCCATCTGATCCAAATAGCCTCCCAGATTAACAAGACTAACAAAGCAAACATTGAAAAGTTAGATCAGGAATTTACAGCTTTAGCTAAAAAACACAAAGCCAACCAAAGAACAGATAAACGCCAACCCACTGCTAAACTAGATGCTGCCCGGATGGCATTAAACCTTGCCCTAACCACCAAGGTAGAAAAATGGATGTGGTGGAGTAGAGCCCGGTTCTATTGTCAGGGTGACAAAATCAGGTCTATGCTCGCTGGCAGGCTTTCACCAAAATTTAGATCTTCAGCCTTCCCCAAAATTAAAATTCAAGGTGGCACCCTGTCCCAGAACCCTCAACGCATCATGGGGGAATTTCCAAACTTCTATAAATCCTTATACAGCAGAGAACGAGGCCCATCTCAAAAGGCGATAGATAATTTCCTTGACAATATTAGAAGACAGGCGCTGTCAGTAATTGGATGCACCTATCTGAGTAGAGGAAGTGTGCATGGTCATAACAAATTTAAAATCACATTCGGCTCCCGACAAAGACAGCTTCTCAGTACCCTATTACAAATCATTTTCTACCACACTCGCTCCCTATATGGCTCGCTTTTTTAACGCTCTCAGACAGGAGAGTCAATTAGATACTTCACTTAACATGGCCCATATTACAGTCCTTCCCAAACCAAATAAAGATACCAACTCAGTCAGCAACTATAGATCAATATCTCATTAATAATGACTTAAAGATTCTGACTAAAATCCTTGCAGACCGCCTAGTTTCCTTCATTAACTTATACATTCACAAAGACCAAGTGGGTTTTATCCCGGGGAAACAAGGCCCTGATCAGACTCGCCGTGCCATTGATATAATTTCCCTCCTCAATTCTAATTGGGATAAGGGCTCTCCCAGGTAGGGTTGCCCGCTCTCTGTAGACCTCCAAAAGGCATTTGATTCTGTTCATTGACCATATATTTTCAATACTCTAAAACAATGGGGTTTTGGGGAATGGTTCCTTAATGTCATGCATGCCCTTTATTCCTCCCCTTCGGCTCAGGTGCGTCTGTGGGGATTTTACTCTGAATTTTTCCCCATATCTGTCAGGAAAGGTTCCCTCCGCTGGTAATATCAATCTTTTGGCATGCAGTACTGCGATCCACCAGCAGGTGTCTCCTGCTGGAATTATGTAATCTTTGGTCCGCAGTACTGGTGTCCACCAGCGGAGGGATCCTGGCAGTATGGAGCAGGTATTGCCTTCTGCAGTCAGGCGTCACATGACTGACAGCAGCCATTATAAATACCCGGCAGGTGCACACACACCTCGCCTTGGTATTGTTCCTTGTGCCCTGACCTGCTGCTTGCTATCCTGATTCTGTACCTATTCCTGTGCCCTGAACCTGTGACCCGTGGTTCTTATCCTGTTTCCCTGTCCTGGTCCCTACCCTGTCCCACCTGTTACCATTATCCCTGTCCTGCAGTCTGATCCATCCATCCTCTCCCTGTCCTGTGTTCCTTACCCCATTTGCTGATCTCCCGTGTATGACCTTGGCCTGGCTTGTGACTCTGATTCTGGACTGCCCTTGTTTATCTGCTGATCTCCCTGTGTATGACCCTGGCCTGCCTATCGTTTACGGTCCTTGCATTTCCCATTTATTGTACATATCTGTCTGTTGTTGTTTGGGGGTCTTTGTTGGTTGGTTTATTGCACTGTGTGGTTGTATTTATATTATTCACTTTCTTTAATAAATCATATTTCACTTATACACGTTTGGGTTTCATCTGTTGCAGTCCACACAGTTCTGGTCTTATCTGATACTTAACAGAATACCAAGGACATCCCTGACCAGAAGTGGCTACACAGAGGAACCATCTTGGTTCAGGTTGCTTACAGAAATGAATTTAGAAGTGATTCGTTATTATGCTTTGTTGGCGTCTGAGAGTGGTGACTATCTCTGCCAGACACTGAAAGAGTGGACCAGTGATCAGCTGTTGGAAACCATTCGTTTAGCTCACTCCTGGGTTGATCAGGGCTGTATGTTGTTTGGAGATGTTCAGCCGTTAATTCAAATCTGCACAGAGCTGGCCCTGCCCTGCATCCCAGGGGGCCAGCATGATTTTTCTCCCCCTTTCAGTATTAATCAAGTCACATCACTGGTATGGCTTCTGGAAGATGATTCCCCTTACTTTTTTGAGCATTACACAGCCTGTTCCCAACAGATGATTATAGAATGTGTTGATTCCGTACAATCCCTTGTCAGACAGGCAGTATGTAACCCGCAGTTTGTGCAACCACTACTTTTAGCATGGTCTGGTATTTTGCAATCAGCCACAGCCAGCCCACAACAAACCATCTCTGCTACCAAACACCTGCCTGCCCAAGAAACTCTTCCTCCATCACCTATGGCAACCTCAGTTTCAGCCCAATATACTCTACTCCCCACCAAATATCAATACCCTGTTTCTTCCTGCTGCACATATCCTGCCTTTAATCCAACTGCCTCTTTCCCGTGGCCCACTATCCCTCAAGAACTTCCCCCAGCCACTGTTACCTCTTCCCTGCCATATTCCAACCCTTCTCTCCAGTTTGCTTCACCCCCTACCTATAGATCTGCAGCTACCTACAGGCCTTCAGTAGCTAAATCTAAAAAGAGACGGAAGTTCTTTCCTACCCATTTGATCCTGCCAGTAACGCAACCTGCCTCCACATCAACCAACCTGCTCCAGCCTGACGCCTTGCAGCCTGATGTCCCGGCCTTCCAGCCTGAAGCCTTGCAGCCTGATGTCCCGGCCTTCCAGCCAGACGCCTTGCAGCCTGATGTCCCGGCCTTCCAGCCAGACGCCTTGCAGCCTGATGTCCCGGCCTTCCAGCCAGACGCCTTGCAGCCTGATGTCCCGGCCTTCCAGCCAGACGTCTTGCAGCCTGATGTCCCCGGCCTTCCAGCCAGACGCCTTCCAGCCTGATGTCCCGGCCTTCCAGCCTGATGTCCCGGCCTTCCAGCCAGACGCCTTCCAGCCTGATGTCCCGGCCTTCCAGCCAGACGCCTTCCAGCCTGATGTCCCGGCCTTCCAGCCAGACGCCTTCCAGCCTGATGTCCCGGCCTTCCAGCCAGACGCCTTCCAGCCTGATGTCCCGGCCTTCCAGCCAGACGCCTTCCAGCCTGATGTCTTCCAGTCTGATGTCTTGCAGGCTGATGTCCCGGCCTTGCAGTCTGATGTCCCGGCCTTCCAGTCTGATGTCTTGCAGTCTGATGTCCCGGCCTTCCAGTCTGATGTCTTGCAGTCTGATGTCCCGACCTTCCAGTCTGATGTCTTGCAGTCTGATGTCCCGACCTTCCAGTCTGATGTCTTGCAGTCTGATGTCCCGACCTTCCAGTCTGATGTCTTGCAGTCTGATGTCCCGGCCTTCCAGTCTGATGTCTTGCAGTCTGATGTCCCGGCCTTCCAGTCTGATGTCTTGCAGTCTGATGTCCCGGCCTTCCAGTCTGATGTCTTGCAGTCTGATGTCCCGGCCTTCCAGTCTGATGTCTTGCAGTCTGATGTCCCGGCCTTCCAGTCTGATGTCTTGCAGTCTGATGTCCCGGCCTTCCAGTCTGATGTCTTGCAGTCTGATGTCCCGGCCTTCCAGTCTGATGTCTTGCAGTCTGATGTCCCGGCCTTCCAGTCTGATGTCTTGCAGTCTGATGTCCTGGCCTTCCAGTCTGATGTCTTGCAGTCTGATGTCCCGGCCTTCCAGTCTGATGTCCCGGCCTTTCAGTCTGATGTCCCGGCCTTCCAGTCTGATGTCTTGCAGTCTGATGTCCCGGCCTTCCAGTCTGATGTCTTGCAGTCTGATGTCCCGGCCTTCCAATCTGATGTCTTGCAGTCTGATGTCCCGGCCCTCCAGTCTGATGTCTTGCAGTCTGATGTCCCGGCCTTCCAGTCTGATGTCTTGCAGTCTGATGTCCCGACCTTCCAGTCTGATGTCTTGCAGTCTGATGTCCCGACCTTCCAGTCTGATGTCTTGCAGTCTGATGTCCCGGCCTTCCAGTCTGATGTCTTGCAGTCTGATGTCCCGGCCTTCCAGTCTGATGTCTTGCAGTCTGATGTCCTGGCCTTCCGGTCTGATGTCTTGCAGTCTGATGTCCCGGCCTTCCAGTCTGATGTCTTGCAGTCTGATGTCCCGGCCTTCCAGTCTGATGTCTTGCAGTCTGATGTCCCGGCCTTCCAGTCTGATGTCTTGCAGTCTGATGTCCCGGCCTTCCAGTCTGATGTCTTGCAGTCTGATGTCCCGGCCTTCCAGTCTGATGTCTTGCAGTCTGATGTCCCGGCCTTCCAGTCTGATGTCTTGCAGTCTGATGTCCCGGCCTTCCAGTCTGATGTCTTGCAGTCTGATGTCCCGGCCTTCCAGTCTGATGTCTTGCAGTCTGATGTCCCGGCCTTCCAGTCTGATGTCTTCCAGTCTGATGTCCCGGCCTTCCAGTCTGATGTCCCGGCCTTCCAGTCTGATGTCCCGGCCTTCCAGTCTGATGTCCCGGCCTTCCAGTGTGATGTCTTGCAGTCTGATGTCCCGGCCTTCCAGTCTGATGTCTTGCAGTCTGATGTCCCGGCCTTCCAGTCTGATGTCTTGCAGTCTGATGTCCCGGCCTTCCAGTCTGATGTCTTGCAGTCTGATGTCCCGGCCTTCCAGTCTGATGTCTTGCAGTTTGATGTCCCGGCCTTCCAGTCTGATGTCTTGCAGTCTGATGTCCCGGCCTTCCAGTCTGATGTCTTGCAGTCTGATGTCCCGGCCTTCCAGTCTGATGTCTTGCAGTCTGATGTCCCGGCCTTCCAGTCTGATGTCTTGCAGTCTGATGTCCCGGCCTTCCAGTCTGATGTCTTGCAGTCTGATGTCCTGGCCTTCCAGTCCGATGCCTTGCAGCCTGATGTCCTGGCCTTTCAGTCCGATGCCTTCCAGTCTGATGCCCCGGCCTTCCAGTCTGATGCCCTGGCCTTCCAGTCTGAGGCCTTCCAGTCTGATGCCCCGGCCTTCCAGTCTGATGCCTTCCAGTCTGATGCCCCGGCCTTCCAGTGTGATGCCTTCCAGTGTGATGCCTTCCAGTCTGATGTCCCGGCCTTCCAGTCTGATGCCTTCCAGTCTGATGTCCCGGCCTTCCAGTCTGATGCCTTCCAGTCTGATGCCTTCCAGTCTGATGTCCCGGCCTTCCAGTCTGATGCCTTCCAGTCTGATGTTCCGGCCTTCCAGTCTGATGTCCTGGCCTTCCAGTCTGATGCCTTCCAGTCTGATGTCCTGGCCTTCCAGTCTGATGTCCTGGCCTTCCAGTCTGGTGTCCCGGCCTTGCAGTCTGATGTCTTGCAGTCTGATGTCCTGGCCTTCCAGTCTGATGTCTTGCAGTCTGATGTCCCGGCCTTGCAGTCTGATGTCCCGGCCTTCCAGTCTGATGTCTTGCAGTCTGATGTCCTGGCCTTCCAGTCTGATGTCTTGCAGTCTGATGTCCCGACCTTCCAGTCTGATGTCTTGCAGTCTGATGTCCCGGCCTTCCAGTCTGATGTCTTGCAGTCTGATGTCCCGGCCTTCCAGTCTGATGTCTTGCAGTCTGATGTCCCGGCCTTCCAGTCTGATGTCTTGCAGTCTGATGTCCCGGCCTTCCAGTCTGATGTCTTGCAGTCTGATGTCCCGGCCTTCCAGTCTGATGTCTTGCAGTCTGATGTCCCGGACTTCCAGTCTGATGTCTTGCAGTTTGATGTCCCGGCCTTCCAGTCTGATGTCTTGCAGTCTGATGTCCCGGCCTTCCAGTCTGATGTCTTGCAGTCTGATGTCCCGGCCTTCCAGTCTGATGTCTTGCAGTCTGATGTCCCGGCCTTCCAGTCTGATGTCTTCCAGTCTGATGTCCCGGCCTTCCAGTCTGATGTCCCGGCCTTCCAGTCTGATGTCTCGGCCTTCCAGTCTGATGTCTTGCAGTCTGATGTCCCGGCCTTCCAGTCTGATGTCTTGCAGTCTGATGTCCTGGCCTTCCAGTCTGATGTCTTGCAGTCTGATGTCCCGGCCCTCCAGTCTGATGTCTTGCAGTCTGATGTCCCGGCCTTCCAGTCTGATGTCTTGCAGTCTGATGTCCCGGCCTTCCAGTCTGATGTCTTGCAGTCTGATGTCCCGGCCTTCCAGTCTGATGTCTTGCAGTCTGATGTCCCGGCCTTCCAGTCTGATGTCTTGCAGTCTGATGTCCTGGCCTTCCAGTCCGATGCCTTGCAGTCTGATGTCCTGGCCTTTCAGTCCGATGCCTTCCAGTCTGATGCCCCGGCCTTCCAGTCTGATGCCCCGGCCTTCCAGTCTGAGGCCTTCCAGTCTGATGCCCCGGCCTTCCAGTCTGATGCCTTCCAGTCTGATGCCCCGGCCTTCCAGTGTGATGCCTTCCAGTGTGATGCCTTCCAGTCTGATGTCCCGGCCTTCCAGTCTGATGCCTTCCAGTCTGATGTCCCGGCCTTCCAGTCTGATGCCTTCCAGTCTGATGCCTTCCAGTCTGATGTCCCGGCCTTCCAGTCTGATGCCTTCCAGTCTGATGTTCCAGCCTTCCAGTCTGATGTCCTGGCCTTCCAGTCTGATGCCTTCCAGTCTGATGTCCTGGCCTTCCAGTCTGATGTCCTGGCCTTCCAGTCTGATGTCCTGGCCTTCCAGTCTGATGTCCCGGCCTTGCAGTCTGATGCCTTCCAGTCTGATGTCCCGACCTCGTGGTCTGATGTCCCGGCCTCGCAGTCTGATGTCCCGGCCTCGCAGTCTGATGTCCCGGCCTCGCAGTCTGATGTCCCGGCCTCGCAGTCTGATGTCCCGGCCTCGCAGTCCGATTCCTTCCAGTCTGATGTCCCGGCCTCGCAGTCCGATTCCTTCCAGTCTGATGTCCCGGCCTTGCAGTCCGATTCCTTCCAGTCTGATGTCCCGGCCTTGCAGTCCGATTCCTTCCAGTCTGATGTCCCGGCCTTGCAGTCCGATTCCTTCCAGTCTGATGTCCCGGCCTTGCAGTCCGATTCCTTCCAGTCTGATGTCCCGGCCTTGCAGTCCGATGCTTTCCAGTCTGATGTCCCGGCCTTGCAGTCCGATGCTTTCCAGTCTGATGTCCCGGCCTTGCAGTCCGATGCTTTCCAGTCTGATGTCCCGGCCTTGCAGTCCGATGCCTTCCAGCCTGATGTGCCTGACATCCCAGTGCCTGCCTTCCAGCTTGACGTCCCAGTGCCTGCCTTCCAGCCTGACGTGCCGCTGCCCGCCTTCCAGCCTGACGTGCCGCTGCCCGCCTTCCAGCCTGACGTGCCGCTGCCCGCCTTCCAGCCTGACGTGTCGTTGCCTGCCTTCCAGCCCGATGTGCCAGCTTACTGGTCCGATGTGCTTCTGTCTGCTGCCCTGCTTGAAGTGCCCGTTACCCAACCTGATGTGACTTTACTCATAGCCCAGCTTGACGCAATGGACTTTCCCCAGCAACTGCTAGTTGGAGCGTCCGGAGGTCGCTCCTTTGAGGGGGGGTACTGTCAGGAAAGGTTCCCTCCGCTGGTAATATCAATCTTTTGGCATGCAGTACTGCGATCCACCAGCAGGTGTCTCCTGCTGGAATTATGTAATCTTTGGTCCGCAGTACTGGTGTCCACCAGCGGAGGGATCCTGGCAGTATGGAGCAGGTATTGCCTTCTGCAGTCAGGCGTCACATGACTGACAGCAGCCATTATAAATACCCGGCAGGTGCACACACACCTCGCCTTGGTATTGTTCCTTGTGCCCTGACCTGCTGCTTGCTATCCTGATTCTGTACCTATTCCTGTGCCCTGAACCTGTGACCCGTGGTTCTTATCCTGTTTCCCTGTCCTGGTCCCTACCCTGTCCCACCTGTTACCATTATCCCTGTCCTGCAGTCTGATCCGTCCATCCTCTCCCTGTACTGTGTTCCTTACCCCATTTGCTGATCTCCCGTGTATGACCTTGGCCTGGCTTGTGACTCTGATTCTGGACTGCCCTTGTTTATCTGCTGATCTCCCTGTGTATGACCCTGGTCTGCCTATCGTTTACGGTCCTTGCATTTCCCATTTATTGAACATATCTGTCTGTTGTTGTTTGGGGGTCTTTGTTGGTTGGTTTATTGCACTGTGTGGTTGTATTTATATTATTCACTTTCTTTAATAAATCATATTTCACTTATACACGTTTGGGTTTCATCTGTTGCAGTCCACACAGTTCTGGTCTTATCTGATACATAACAATATCTAGAGGCACAAGACATGGGTGCCTGCTCTCCCCATTGATTTTTGCCATAGCAATCGAATCTTTGGCAATAGCCATCAGAAACAACCTGACCATCCAGGGCATCCAATGTGTCTCCCGTTACCACAAATGCGCATTATTTCAGATGACATCCTACTGTTTATCTCATCCCCACTAACCTCCCTTCCCAACATTTGTCATCTTCTAGAAGAATTTGGGGCGGCTTCGGGCCTTAAGGTTAATTATAATTCCCAAGCACTTAATGTTAACATCCAAGATCATCTCCTGGCCAGTCTTAGGGAGAGCTTTAGGTTCACCTGGAATGTCTCAACAATTACGTACCTGGGGATTAAACTGGCCCCCAGGATTGAACTCCTCCATCAAGCTAATTACCCACCACTTTACCAAAAACTAGAGGAAGACTTAGCTCAGTGGTCTGGACTCTCCTTATTCTGGCTAGGCAGAATAAATACAATTAAGATGACCCTACTCCCCCACATCCTATACTATTTTAGAGCCCTCCCGATCCCTGTTGACAAAGTTCTCCTAAAGCGCTTCCAAGCCAAAATCATCAAATACATATGGGGCAAAGGGGTCACAGGTTCTCTAAATCAATCCTGTTTAGATCCAGAGTGGTACTTTGGTACTTCCAAGCAGCCCAACTAGCGCAAATATCTGCAGTTTATTCACGTTGGGAACAACCCGACTGGATACACATGGAGAGGCAGGCAGTCCCCCTCCACACACTGGACTATCTCATCTGGAGCCCTAGGAAACTAAGACTTCCAATCTCATCCCCAACACTTTCACACTCATTTGCTCTTTGGGAAGGCATGAGAAGCAATAACCAACTGACCTCCCCCACGGAACCGCTGTAACACTTATTCCAAAATCCAGAATGCCCCCTGGGTCTAAACATAAAAGCCTTCCAGTGGTGGCTTGACAAATGGCTGTACAGAATAGGACACTTTGTTAGACCGTTGGGTCCACTCTCTGAGGCCGCGTACACACGCGGGGACTGTTCGCCCAACTTTGTCCGCTGAACAGTGTTTCGGCAAACAGTCCGCTCGTGTGTGGGCTTTCAGCGGACAGTTTCAGCGAACAGTCCGCTGAACAAGGTTTTTCGGAAATTCAGAAAAACTGTCCGCTGAAACCTTGTTTCAGCGAACAGTCCCCTCATGTGTAGGCTTGTTCGTCAAACTAAGTTCCGCGCATGCTCAGAAAGGATTTACACGCCGAAAGTTATAATGCAGTGTATAGGACGTCGTATTTTTCGTCCCGTCGTACGTGCCGTTCACGTCATCGCGCACGGTTTCAGCAAACTGTTCGTCCGTCGTGTGTGGCCATGTCCGTCCATGCTAATTTTGAGCGGACTGTTTGCCGAAACTGTTTGACGGACAAAGTTGGGCGAACAGTCCCCGCGTGTGTACGCGGCCTAAAGCATTCTGTAGTAGTAAACTAGAAATGCCAGCTTCTGAATTCTTCAGATTCTCTCAGATCTCAAATTTTTTCAGTGCAAAACACTTCCAAACGGTCCCCAAATAACTGCATATGAAAAATGGTGTGGCCAGGCAAGTGAGCAGAGGGGGGGATCTCTGTGATTTACAAGGCATTGTCCTCCACTCGATCCAAGACACCTTACATGCTAGCCTGGGAAGAACAACATTGGAAACTTGCCACTTTGCACAGACATTTTTCCCAATCTTACAAAGGCATCCTCAATTCCTGCCTCATGGAAGCTAGTGTAAAATTACTAACTAGATGGTACTTAGTCCCTTCGAAGCTGGCCAAAATATTTCCATCTGCATCATCCCATTGTTTTCAGGGATGCAATCTAAGAGGTGATATGCTCCATATTTGTTGGACATGCCCTAGAATACGTCAGTTCTGAGATCTTCTCATGGATCAGCAAAATCACCACAATCTCTGTCCATATGTCTCCTCTCATAGCGCTCCTTAACCTCTTAGTGAAGGAGGCCTCCAAGAATACACAATGCCTCATTTACTTTATCATCTTAGGAGCCAAGCTTACACTGGCCAAAGCTTGGAAACAACCATTTGTCTCAACACTTCTAGCTAAAAGAAAGATATCCTGGATTATGAACCAGGAAAATACGGCAAGTGTACTCCTGGATCGCTCGGACAAGTTCAAACTCATATGGGAACCATGGGCAACCTTTGTGGGCGTTACCCTTTAACATTGATCTTAAGAGAAACACCTTCCCGCTCACTCCCCCCCAGTCGACTTCGACTCCTATTCACCTTTTCCTAATCCTATTTCTTCCACCTTCTTTCTCTTTCTCTCTCATTTTTCTGTTAGTCGTTAGGCTTCGACCTTCTTTCAAATGGGCCTAACTAACGCCCAGGTCAGACATAACCCAGGTGCTAGTCATGTCATAAGTTTCTATGTACAGCTGCTCCTAATTGTTACATAGTCCAGAGATTTGTTCCCAATTTTAATTTTTTCTTTCTTTTTTTTTCCATTAGTATGGACACTGTAGCCTCTCTTGTATTAGACTTGAAATATATCTTGGGCACAGAGGCCAACGGACATGTTTAACTGGATAACCTTTTAATGTCTGGGGCTTTACTAGAATTTTTTGCACGAATGAACAACTCTTTGACCCTCTTCGGGCGGGGGGGGTTGGGGGTTGGGGCACTTTGCCACAATATGGTCCCTATTGGGGCAGCGGAGGCTTCCCCTCCCTTCCCCCTTTCCACTACATAAGCCTAAGTCAATATTCTCTGGATACTAAGAGCACATTGGATATTCGGTCATTCTGTTCGATTCACATTTCAGGCTTTGTTTGACATGTATGTAAAATAATTGTATGACCATTCTGTATTCATATGTTATACTTACAGCCTTGTTGGTTGACTCAGGGCTTAAGATCCTCATTATATCTTTGTTTCATGATGTCTTTCATTTGTTTTGAAAATAAAAATATATTGAAATAAAAAAAAAAAAAGCAGCAATAAAATAGAATTAAACCTTAATAAACCCATATTGAAGTGCATCACTCATAAAACAAAAACAAAACTGTTAACAGTCCAGAATGTGTGTTTACTGTGACCTGGACATTTTATAGATAGGCAACTCCTATCCTCACATTGATTATTGGTTCCAAATTGATAACTACTGAACAGACACAAAAGATACGTTCAGCATCTTTCCAAATAACTGTTCTGTCGTATTATGACACAATTGAAGGTTTTTATACACATGATTACGTAAGTATCACATTAATATTACAATTGTATGTTTATGGTAACAAGGGGCATTACATAGGCAGGCTAATTCTAATCAGGACTTGAAAGAATGCAAAACATGTACTTAAAACATTATCAGTGCCGTGTGCACAGTGAGGGCAGTGTGCAATACATACGAAATAGAACACAATTATATAAAGAACTTACACATTTCTATTCCAACTGTATATTAGAATGTCCATGCAAGCAAAAGAGGTCCACTGCAAATTAAAGATGATAATAATCTTCATATTGTGTACAAACTCCTCCAAGTGGAAAGAAAAAACAACACACTCCATGCTTCAACTCCAGTGCATAAATCAAAGATTTACTGCACCGGTATGATCCTCACAATGAGAAGTCATATAGCGTTTGAAAGCGACTGGCACAGATCCTGGATGTATGATTTCACCTCTTCAATCCATCATATATATCAATAGCCATTTAGAGAAATGTACATTAAAAAATGAAAACACTCTAAATAGTTTAAATACAATGGTAACCAATATTTATTAAAAACAATGCTAATCACATGTATAAAAGCATAGACAGCACTGTACAAGTCAAAATCCCCAAGATAGCTTCTGGATTTTGTGAGGATGACAAGAGCATGGTCTCTGACTTACACGTTTTGTCAAAAATGACATCTTCTGAGGCCCAGTGATATTAAACACTCTGTACTCTTTGCTTAGAATGGGGTCTTCTATGCTCATATTAGTAGAGAATTGTTTTTTATCCTCAAATGCCTAAGCAAGGACCCAAGAATTCAAGTTATAAAAGAGGGAGAGACCACTATATTGTGGCTACCCAATTAGATCTCCAATATGAAAGTAAAATGACAGCTTTTTGCTACATTTACTGATGGTGGCAAGATTCTCTCTGATGACCAATATGCCTCAGATCCCTAAAGGGAAGAGCTTTAGTAGTGGTAACTGCAGGGCTCGAGTCCTACGGGAATGCGTGGGAATGGCGTCCTTGCACTTTTTTCACAGCAGGAACACTGTTCCCTTTGCAGGACTAGAGCCTCCCGCGGCTCTAGCACAGGCATCAACTAAATGGTGGACCGCGGGCCAAGTCAGTCAATGATCTGTGTGGCCCCGGCGCGGTCGCGCCATTTAAGATTTGCTTGCTGCCTGCTAGCTGTGTTTTCTTCACAGAGCTGACATCGGAAGAGCAGCACAACGATGCACGGAGGGCAGGGGCTGGCCCAGTTAACTGATTGGTTAATAGAACCGCTTTGCATTCTATCAACCAATCAGTTAACTGGGGCAGGTCCCGCCCTCTCTCCATCCCTTTGCTGCACTTCCGATGTCAGCTCTGTGCCTCCAATGTCATCTGCTGTGTCCTGTGTAAGGTAAGACAGGGAAGAGGGCACTGGTATGAAGGATGGAGGGGGAAAGTATCAGAAACTGAAAGGAATGAGGAGTAGACATGTGCATTCGTTTTCGTCCGAATGCATTTAGTCCGAATTTCAGCTATTTTCGTTTTCGTTTTGACAAACGATAATGAAAGCACAAAATCCGAAAAACGAAAGATCCGACATAAATAAATGCTTTATTTTCGTTTTCATTGTTACAACAGTTCGATATAGAATAGGAGATTCGACATGACTCTGACAACAATCTGTGTCTATAGAACCTGTGGTCGAATGTGCCTAACCTTACCTCTATTAGTCCAAGATTATATAGAGAAAAATATTCGACAGAGAAAAAAGATTTGACAGAGAGAAAAGATTCTGCAAGTTACTGTCCTAAAAAGTGTTTGGGGACCTGGGTCCTGCCCCAGGGGACATGTATCAATGCAAAAAAAAGTTTTAAAAACGGCTGTTTTTTCGGGAGCAGTGATTTTAATAATGATTAAAGTGAAACAATAAAAGTGTAATATTCCTTTAAATTTCGTAGGGGGGGGTTGTCTATAGTATGCCTGTGAAGGGGCGCATGTTTCCCGTGCTTAGAACTGTCCCTGCACAAAGTGTCATTTATGCAGGAAAAAAAGTCCTTTAAAATCACTCGCAGCTATTATGAATTGTCGGCTCCGTAATACAGAGAACACTCATTGAAAGTCATTGATAAAAAAATAAATAAATAAATAAAAAAAAAAGCGTGGGGGTCCCCCAAATTCAATTACCAGGCCCTTCAGGTCTGGTATGGATATTAAGGGGAACCCTGCCTCAAATTTAAGAAAAAATTTGACGTGGGGTTCCCCCTAAATATCCATAACCAGACCCTTCAGGTCTGGTATGGATATTAAGGGGAACCCCACATCAAATTTAAAAAAAAATAGACGTGGGGTTCCCCCTAAAAATCCATACCAGACCCTTTATCCGAGCACGCAACCTGGCAGGCCGCAGGAAAAGAGGGGGGGACGAGAGAGCGGCCCCCCCTCCCTCCTGAACTGTACCAGGCCACATGCCCTCAACATTGGGAGGATGCTTTGGGGGTCTGTGACCCCTCAAAGCACCTTGTCCCCATGTTGATGAGGACAAGGGCCTCATCCCCACAACCCTGGCCGGTGGTTGTGGAGGTCTGCGGGCGGGGGGGCTTATCAGAATCTGGAAGCCCCCTTTAACAAGGGGACCCCCAGATCCCGCCCCCCCCCTGTTTGAAATGGTAAGGGGGTACAAAAGTACCCCTACCATTTCACAAAGAAAGTGTAAAAAATGGTTAAATAAAACAAACACACTTTTGAAAAATTCCTTTATTAAAAATAAAAAAAAGATTCCAGCGGCGGTAATCCACTCTTGCTATCCAGCGACGGACGGTCATCTCTCCAGCGATGGCACATCTCATCTAGCGCAGCGAATCCTCCATCCTTCTTCTGTCTCCGTGGAGGAGACACTGCAGGCATCCGGCGGCTGACGTTTCTTATATACGGAGGGCGGGGCCACCCGTCACCTGACCCCGCCCCCCTCTGACGCAAGGGGAAACCCGGGGTTCCCTGTGACGTATGGGTGACCCGCACCCCTCTGATGTAACACAGGCAGGTTTTTTTTAAATTTGACGCGGGGTTCCCCTTAATATCCATACCAGACCTGAAGGGTCTGGTTATGGATATTTAGGGGGAACTCCACGTCAAATTTTTTCTTAAATTTGAGGCAGGGTTCCCCTTAATATCCATACCAGACCTGAAGGGCCTGGTAATTTAATTTGGGGGACCCCCACGCTTTTTTTTTAATTTTATTTTTTTATTTTTTATCAATGACTTTCAATGAGTGTTCTCTGTATTACGGAGCCGACAATTCATAATAGCTGCGAGTGATTTTAAAGGACTTTTTTTCCTGCATAAATGACACTTTGTGCAGGGACAGTTCTAAGCACCAGAAACATGAGCCCCTTCACAGGCATACTATAGACAACCCCCCCTACGAAATTTAAAGGAATATTACACTTTTATTGTTTCACTTTAATCATTATTTAAATAACTGCTCCCGAAAAAACGGCCGTTTTTAAAACTTTTTTTTGCATTGATACATGTTCCCTGGGGCAAGACCCGGGTCCCCAAACACTTTTTAGGACAGTAAATTGCAAATTCGCCTTTAAAATGAGCACTTTAGATTTTGAACGTTGGAGTCCCATAGACTTTAATAGGGTTCTAAAGTATGCTATATAGTTAGCTCCGTCGAATCTTCTTTATACATTCGACAGACACCATAAGCCTTCCAAGACAGATTCGACCGTAATTCATGTGGATTTTCGGACGAATGCAATTTTTGAACGAAAAACGAAATAAATAAAAACGAATTTCGGGAGTAACTAAATAAATTAAGTTTTCGGACGAAAACGAAATTCCGAAACGAAATATTTTACTCTGCACATGTCTAATGAGGAGAGGTGATATAAAAGGGAGGCAGGGCAGGAATGTGAAGGGGGGTTCTACAAAGGGGGTTAGTTCAGGAATGTAAAGGGGGTGAGGAAAGGAATGTGAAGGGGGGGGGGTTCTATAAAGGGGGTGAGGACAGGAATGTGAAGAAGGGTGCTATAAAGGGGCTGAGGACAGGTTTACATTTTAAAACTGGCTACTTGGTCATCTTCTGTTGTATGTCACATTCACAGTCTGGTCATATTCTGTAGTCGCATTCGCAGTCTGGTCATCTCCTGTACTATGTCACATTCGCAGTCTGGTCATCTCCTGTAGTCGCATTCGCAGTCTGGCTATCTCCTGTAGTATGTCGCATTCGTAGTCTGGTCATCTCCTGTAGTATGTCGAATTCGCAGTCTGGTCATCTCCTGTAGTATGTCGCATTCGCAGTCTGGTCATCTCCTGTAGTATGTCGCATTCGCAGTCTGGTAATCTCCTGTAGTATGTTGCATTTGCAGTCTGGTCATCTTCTGTAGTCGCATTTGCAGTCTGGTCATCTCTTGTAGCATGTCGCATTTGCAGTCACTGTATTTTCTGTGAAATATATATATGCATATGAGCGTATTATATTTTATTTACTTTTTGGTGGGGGAGTGGATCTTGGGAGGGAGTTCCCACATTTTTTTCCCCTGGGTAACTGCCTTTTTTTTCTAAACCACATTGGCCAGGCCTGCTGCAGACAGAACCTAAAACGAATGCCTGAACCATATGCTTTCTGAATTTCTGTCTAGGGCTGAAGCTGACAATCTCAGAAGTGAGGATCTCATGGACTATTATGTTTCCAGGTTAGATCACCGACTGAAGCTTGCACAGTATGCACTGTAACTTCTTGCTTGCTCTTCCACCACATGCTGTCTGAGAAGGTCATCAATTCAGCAGAAAGTTTTGATATGTAAAGAATAATTAAAAATTTTCCTTGACATGTGGACTGGCTCACTTTAATTACAAGCATTACCAATGATTATAAAACCCTTGCTGTTGATGTTACAAAATAAAGGTATACTTGTTATCCCTCTCGCTCCCAAAAAATGATACTGCACAATTACCAACTCCTGCCATTTGGTGCTCCAGCACTGTCAAGGTGCCACAAAATATTCCTACAGTTGAACCTCTGCTGCCAAGTTTCTTATGTTTGTACCTTGAAGTTTGTAGCTAAAAGGGTTCTAAAAAGGAAAAGAAAACAGCGCAATTTGTGAAGCTTTCTTTTACTTTTTATCTACATATTAGTTTCCACTGGTGTTTAACAGCTGCACCTAAGTAATTTTGTTCACCAATTCATTTTAGGTGGGGTAGCGGTGCTGTTGTGTTTTTTTTTTTTTGCTTTTTGTTCCTGTACTCCAGTTTCAAGATACTGTAAATCTGCCACTTATTTTGTCCACAGCTGGAACTCAAATTCTGCACTTCCCCTCAAAGTTTTCTGCCTATTCTGGTGCTCTGGAAATTAAAAATATTTGTAGCTATTGCCTCTCAGATGATACACCCTAATGTTTATTTCAAGATAAAACTTGTCTCAGGTACCTTGACCTTGCACCTTGTCATTAAGGCCTAACCAAACTGCTTACATATGGTCCAACTGCTGTACATTATTTGTTGCTATAGTCACTCAGATAATGGAATGTAATGTTTATTGCAAGGTAAAACTTTCCCCTTCTCTGTGATATACATTGTTACCTAAATAAACTGCTTACATAGCGTAAAATGTGTGATTATTGTCTCTCAAATAATACACTCTAGTGTGTATTTCAAGATAAAAACCAGCTTCGCCTTTCCCTCTTACATTATGGCCTTACCAAGCTGCTTCCATACTGTCAAGCTACTCATCAATATTTGTGGCCACAGGTTTACTGTTTTGCACTAAAAATGTGTGTTTTACCTAAGAGATAAAACTTGCTGTGTAGCTTTTTATTTGCTGCCTGTAAATGTTCTTGCATACTATCCTGATGCTAGCCAATTTCTACACATTCTTGAAGTTTTTTTTTTATATATTTTGTGAATTACTGGGGATACAGGAATGTGAGGGGGTTTGGGGAATATTGGGTTGTGCTTTTCAAATGTTTTGTGCACTTTATTTTTTTTTGTCATTTTTTAAAACCTTTTAAACAATGCAGTGTGCTACTGTTTAAAAATATTGTAAACTATACTAATGAATGGCTTTACAAGTGACCAACTTTGTATGAGTTTAGGGCTTCAGCTTTATTTATTTTTTATATTGATCTGTCCTTCAGCTTTTGGATGTGCTGTGGCTGCTTTTTCCATTGGTCAAATCACAATTATTAGCTCTTGATAAAAAGAAAATCAGACGTTGTCGCAAACTACCTAAAAATACTACTTAAAAACCTAAAAAGTTGAAATTAACTAGATTGGTTTGTTACTGCTATATTTAAGCCAAGCTAAATGTAAAAGGTAAGCTATTACACATCCAGAAATGTGATGCCAGAATACAAAGTCACTGATGCTAAAGCTAAAAGGCCTTTCCCAGGAATGTAATTTAAAGGATTGGCGTTGTTTCCATGTCTCTCTAAAAGTCATTAACCCTTTAACTGCCAGGTCCATATAGGCCTACAAAGTGCCTGCAGGTGGCCAAGTCCGTACATCATAAGGACCTCCTTTCAAGCTACTGATCAATATTTGTGGCTACTGGGTTACTGGTTTGCACTAAAAATGTGTGTATTACTCAAGAGATAAAACCTGCTGTGTGGCTTTCTATTTGCTGCCTGTAAATGTTCTTGCATGTTCCTGATGCTAGCCAATTTCTACACATTATTGAAGTCTTTTTTTATATATTTTTTTATATTTTGTGAATTACTGGGGATACAGGGATGTGAGGGGGTTTGGGGAATATTGGGTTGTGGTTTTCAAATGTTTTTGCACTTGGTTTTGTTATTTTTGTCATCTTTTTAAAACCTTTTAAACAATGCAGTGTGGTCCTGTGAAACTTATAAACTATACTAATGCATGTTTTTTCCCCATAAACATGGGGACAAGGTGTTTTAGGGGACACCCTGCCTTTGGCCAATCATGGCACTCACAGCTGCACACTGTTATTGGCCAAAGCATGCAGGTCAGTTGCATTCTTTGGTCAATCAGCAGCTGGTAATGCACTGCGATGTCGCAGTGCATTATGGGGCATTCCGAGGGCGCTAAAATTTCCCGTGAACACCCCATAATTTTCTAGATTTGGCAAACATTCAAATACCTGATGTTCGACTCAAACTTACTTAGACCTCTGCATTCTTTGCAAAAAATGCAATTTAAAATGTACAAATATTTGTTCTTTATCAACGCAACACAGGATAAGCTTTTATATTTATAAGGAATTTTGTAAAAATTGTGTGTTTTCATTTGCTAATAAGGATTTTAGTGTATTTTTAGCAACAATATTATTTTGATAAACATTGTGCAAATACCACAGGGGCCTATGCTTTCAGAAAATATAGGGTTTGGGGGGTCTTTCACAAATTATGAAAGATGTAAGGGAAAAATGAAAACTTTCTGATTTTTTGAGAAATTTGGATATTTACATTTTTGCGTACATTCGATTTTCAGCATTTTGCAAAAAGGCACAATGTAAAAATTAAAATGTTAAAAAAAATGTGTTATTTATTAACTCTCTACAGGTTAAACTTTTAGATTTAGTAGGGATTAAGCAGGAATTTGATACAATTAGCTGTGTTTTTATCTGTTAATAATGGTTTTAGTGTCTTTTTTGCAAATATATTGGTTTGATAAACATTTGCGCAAATACCGTGTGGTCTACAAAATCTGTGGCACCATCTTTTTATTCTAGATGTTATTTGCTTTTTATTTATTAACTCAATACAGGTTAAGCTTTTATATTTAGTAGGTATTTTGGAAAATTTGCTGTGTATTTATCTGCTAATCATGACTTTAGTGAATTTTTAGCAAAAAATATTGTTTTGAGAAACATTTGCGCAAGTATCATGAGGCCTTAAAAATCAGTAGCACCTTCTTTTTATTCTACTGATGCCAGATTAATCTAGGAAGCATTTACAGTAGCTGGCTGGGAGAATCCACCTTTGGCATTCAGTTCTTACACAATGATTAGCTGACCCGAGAAGTTTGTGGAGGTCTCAGACTGTGAATGAAAATATGAACATTTTCTGATCTAATTATATTCAGATAGGTAAGGCATCAATAATAATCTCAAGAATATAGGTAGTATTGCAGAGCAAACTCTGATGAGCAAAGGCTCCAGTGAAAAAATCAATCAATCATTTGTAATCCCTATTGTTGCCTTGACAACCAAGCAGTAACAATTTAATAGCTGAAAAGCTCTGTTTCTATTAATTGTATTGAACATTCGTAAAAGCCTCTAAGAAAATGCACAATTAAATATATTTCCTAGTGGTTTAGATATAGAACAAGCAAAGGATATCTATATATAAAAACATATCTGAAATTGAGAATTTTTTAATGATCAGAAATTCTCTGTGATTATTTTCATTAGTTAACAGTTCATGAAACCGGTGAACTACTGCGATTATTTTCCACCATAGCAACTAATTAACAATTTTACACTTCCTGGCCTCTAAGCTGTACACAGTATGCTTAGAAAGGTAATCTATGGGGGGGGGGGTTTATGTGTAAGCCCCCTTTCTACAGAAGAATGGGTTCTAAGCAGTCTTTGTTTAATGTTTGTTGGAGAAAATATGGAGTAGTTATGAACTGATCAGAGACCGCAGGAAAAGTTTGATGGTAATGTTGCTGAAGAAAAACAGAGAAAATAGTGTACTGATCTCATGCAATAAAAAAGTTTTAACATTTATTATTAAAAGCAAAGTGCTCTGTCACTACCCCTCTTGGTTAGTGCGCATGAGACTACATGAAAACAGCCAAGCAGCAGCCTCATAGGCAATGGTGGGGCTGAAAAGATGATATAGCAGATTTCACTTCTGCAGATAGACTCGCTTCAGAGGAACTTCAAAACAGCTGCAACAAACAATCTCCTAGGGGCATCTCTGGGGGGGGGGGGGGGGGGAATGGTGCAGACTGTATCAAAGTAGGAGTTCAGAGGAGCAAGCAACACATATCAAGGATGTTTCCTTTTTATCAAAGCCAAAGGATTTATTTGGGACTAATGCTGGATCAGATTGCTAAAAAAAAATATTTTTATATGTAGTATTTACAGAGACAATTAGATGGCAGGTCAATGTTAAAAAAAAATCTGTAGTTCCATTGTCTTAAATATTCCTAATGGCAAGAGTCTGGGCCCAGACAGTTTCACTAATCCTTATAATGAAAAATTCTCTCAAGTATTGGTATAGCCTATGTGTCGATGTTTTAATGCAATTACTAGAGCCAGCCCTTTGCCAAACAAAGCACTTATGGAACAAATAATAGTGGTTCCAAAACCAGGCAAAGACCCTATGCATTTTTCAAATTATAGACCAATTTCCCTTTTAAACACAGAAAATATTCTCCAAACTTCTGGCCTCTATATTTCAGGAACATATTCCTTCATTGATCCACCCTGATCAGATCGTTTTGTTCCTGGCCAGGAGGCACATGACAATACCATCCCGGATCTTTGTTTTTTGCACTTAGTAACTGCACCCTGTCTACTGTTATCCACTGATGCCAAGAAGGCATTTGACAGGATGGAATGACAGGATGGAATGGCTATATTTTCTAGAGGAAACACTAAAGAGTCTTGGTCTGGGGGACAGAATGTTGGGTTGGGTACCAAAACATACCCCATACCACAACACAGAAGCAAGGGTGAAGGTAAATGGGGTCTTGTCATAATTCCTTCCCATCCACAATGGCACCAGGCTGAGGTGCCCTTTATCTTTATTTGCCCCTTCATTAGTAGTATGTGTGAACTGTTTTACTAATTGCTTAATTTTTTTCCTTGTGTTTATCCAATTGAACCACATCCTCATCCCACTAGTAGGGTACATATACTTTAGCATGTGTGTATTCCCCTGATGACGTCCCCTCTGACAAACGCATCTGATGCAGCTATGCACACACGCTACTGCACATGCGCGACCAATGTTTGGACATTTTGGCTATGGGAAACTTACCTGTCTACGGTCAATGATGCGAGCCATGCCCTTTAACGCTGTTTTAATGTAAGTGCACTACTTTTTATAATAAATGAAATGTGTGTACAGTACTGCACTATGTGGCACTTTGTTTCTTGCATATACTTCATGTATTTGAACATGAGAGAGGATCTGTTGGCTTGATGTCTTGAAGCACTCGTTTGCCATCCATTGCTGTTTTGGTGCCTGATTTGAGCAAATGCCAGTGGATCTGGATAATGATCAAGCGATTTTGACCACCCTAAATAAGGGTAGTCGCTAGCCTTCAGGTAAGCCTCCAGTGAGAATATACCTTGGTGTCACGTTTGCTATCCCTGGATTTTTTCTTCACTCAGCACAGAATACTGTCTGGACTTTTCTTTATGGACACTTTCTAACCAAAGTATTTATTTGTTTTACATTCAACACTATTCATCTATATGATTTGATTTGTCACACAGTGATTTATGTGGTTCACTAAATGATTTATTTTGTTCACATATGCGATTATGCTTAGCGCTGTAATTTCTTTTTGTTTAATGATCTCAAAACAGGCCTTTTTATGAGTAGGGATCTCTTTCCTACCTGGGCACTCATATCTCCCACAAATTATAGATTCACATAATTATGAGCGTTTACTCTTAGATATAGGAATACATCTCCCTAGGTAGAGAGGAGACATTGCTTTAGCTGTCAGCAGAAGAGTGATGAGGCATTGGAAAGATCTAATGTTAAATTTAGCTGGAGTAAACCCATTAACCAGAGAACACAACCTACTATCCTGGAAGTGGTCTGGAGCACTCTATAAAGCTTATGTGGACCCAATTATTAACATAAGGGGTCTGCACATCTTGTGAGTGCATTCACTTTTGTGGTGTGAACACTTGTGCAAAGGTTTGAGGTGCATTATAGTTTGGTTAAAATAAATCACCATAGTGAAGGCATTATTAAAGGAGGCATACAATATCACAAGTCGAAGACTTTAAAGCAACATTGCAGACTTTGGTGTTACGTAAATTGTTGTTTATTTATATATTTATATGAAGTGTATATATATATATATATATATATATATATATATATATATATATATATATATATAGTATTGTAATATTGGGGGTTGTTTAACTCAAGTGTAGCACCCGCTAGCGAGACCAATCCACACCAGAAACTCAATTTCAGGGCTTTTTGACCCACTTTTATAAAAAAAATAAAAATAAATTGTCCATCAATAATTCCCACGCAGGGGTTTCAATTTCACAGCAGTAGTAAACGAAAAATACCAAGCCACCTGGCTCTATGTTCAGCAGTACTGCCGTTTGGGCTTTACCCTTCAGCCCGCTTGGCCATATAACAGAGATCACGTACCAGGACTGTACTTCTTTTAATCTCCCTTACTGCTCAGCCCACAGCTTTGGGCCCTCTGACTACACCATGCAGACATGCATGCTTCTCCCTTGCTTGCCTGGACTCCTCGGTAGGGTGGAGCCCAGAACCATGGTCAGGTGTCTAGAAATAGACCAACACACACCTGACCAGTCAGTGTGCTGGTGAATCCCAAAATCTGGACCCAGGACTGGGGATTTCATCCCACCCAGACCACTACAAAATCCCCGGGCTCCAGATCCCAAAACAGATTTTAGTAAATAATGAGGAAACTGAAAAGTCAGTTTCCTCCTAACGTTGCAAGCTCCCTGGAGCCCCTCAACCCGCCTGGTTGAAAATGCTGGGTCCATACAATGGTGGGGTACCACACTACCACAGTATATATACAAAATAATGGATACCCCAAAAGAAGGTTAATTCATAATGGTGCCTAGCAGCTCTCTTATTTAACACATTCTAGAATGTATTTTTAAATTTCTTATTTCATTATTAACATTTTTGGGAAACATTTCTTTCTCACATTTTGTTAGTCACATTTAATGATGAATGGTGTGCATTGCTGCCTTTCAAAAGTTTGGGATTTTAAGAAGATTTCTCTACAAACATTTTTTTAACTCCCTAATGTCTCACATCCATTAAAGCAAAAACACAGAAATCGTGTTATAAATATATATCATGCTAATATAAAACCCTTACACGTTTACCTAAAATCTTTTTGTAAAATTTCCCCAAACTTCTGGAGAGCTTATGTACAGGAAAGTTTGTTCTTTCATCTTTGGTGGTACTGTGAAAAAATTACAAAATTCTGGGAGGTGATCTGACCATGGATACAAAAAAACACCCTTAAGCGTAACTAACATAAGTTGATTGCTTTCTAGATTTTTTACTTCTGCCTATGTTCAATAAATTAATTTTATGCTGTGAAGGAGCCGAGTCGCCAATTGCATCTGTTTCAAATATTTAACATAAGTCCCTTCACTATCTTTTCCAAGATGTACCTTCACCTGTTAAATCATACAAGAAGCGTGTCACCACTCACTTGTTAAAAGCAGCAAAGAGCCTTATGCCAAGGTTTTGGAAAATGGATAGGTGTTCTACTGTTCTTGAGTGGAAGGTGAAAATGAATATGATAATGAAGGTAGAGAGATGAGTGCTCACTTCACAAGATAACAAAAAAGATTATGAGACATTTGATTGGGATGGTTATACAATTTAAACGATATCATTGCCCATGACCAGTTCTCTTCCCACTAATTCTTATGGCATGATTAGTTATTGTCAGCCCTGTCAATGTGTCACCTGATTAAATGGGGGGTAACTTTTCTATGCTGAGATATATTTTTTTTACTTATTTGTACCCCTACGCCCAGAAGAAACAGTCATAATACTATGATGTTATGTATTAACGTGCTAAAAACCTTGGTATCTACCTGATTCATATTCCCTGCGTCTGGTATCCATTTTTACAATTATATTATGGTTTATATTTATTCTGGTAATTTTTCCTCTACCTGTTTTTTTCTTTTTTCTTTTTCTATTTTTAATATTTGGTGGTTCATCATCAGTCATTTTGGTGATACATGATATTGTGAAGAGGTGCAACTAGGGTCCTCCTAAATTTGACCTAGATGATTATGGTCAGTTAACTTGGCTATACAGATTTCAAACCTGTTATCCTATATTTTGTGTAATGTAATGCTGGGTGTTTGCTCTGTGCACCACATATTTTCTTGTAATAATGATTGATGCCTTGACAATTGTAATGTTTTTTTTTGTTAAATAATAAAACTTGATTATAAAAAAGACAAAAATACATAATTCCATTGAGTCATTGATGCACACATAGAATTGTACAGTGGTATAGCAGATTAGGGAGAGGTTCAGAATGTTGCAAGGGGAAATATGAGGCCATTGGTCATTGACGAAAACACCTTATTTACCACTGATTATTTACTTGGAAGGATGGAAAGAGGTAAGTGGGACTGTTACGGTGCTGATATTTAGTGAGAAAGATAGATTTTTTGTTAAAAAATAATATTTTATTAAGTATAATGAAACGACCAAAAATGTGCAATAAGATCGAAGTTTACAAAACTGCAGATATTGATTTTCATACAGAGCAAAGTACACAATCCATCAATTAGTTTAGATAACCATATATTTGGCAATTCCGATGGAAAATTCCCGACATGTTTCGCCTACTCTTAGGCTTCTTCAGGGGAGCCAATAATTGGTGGAAGAGAAATTATTTTATTTAAAATACAAATAAGAGTATTTGCTGTAAATAGAAAAAAACTAAATTAATGGAGCCGGTCATATTGAAAGAGCACAACCCACATCCCCACCAGAGCCCACCTATCTCAAAAAGTTTGAACAAAAAAACAGAACCAATAATATATGTATCTCATTAACCACTTGCCGACCGCCTCACGCCGATGTACGTCGGCAGAATGGCACGGGCAGGCATAAGCACGTAGATGTACGTGATTTGCCTCCCGCGGGTCGGGGGCCCGATCGGGCCCCCGCCCGGTGCCTGCGGCGGTCGGTTTTCGTTCGGGAGCGATCCCGGACGAGGGGACGGCCATTCATTCATGGCCACCCCCTCGCGATCGCTCCCGACGAATGGAAATCCCCGGTGACATCACTTCCTCTCCTGTAATGTAAACACAGGAGAGGAAGTGATGTATTCTCTCCTCCGTGTCGGTATTTTTCGTTCCGACACGGAGGAGAGCGGATCAGTGAGTTGCACCAACACATCCCACACACAGTAGAACATGCCAGGCACACTCACACCCCCCCTTTACCCCCCGATCACCCCCCCAATTACCCCTGCCCCCCAGTCACAGTGACACCAATGTCATTTTTTTTTTTTTTTTTTTTTTTTTGCATTGGTGTCATTTGTGACTGTAATAACTGTTAGGGCAGTTAGGGTTAGCCCCCTTTAGTTCTAATGTACCCCCCTAACCCCCCCAATAAAGGTTTAACCCCGTGATCACCCCCCGTCGCCAGTGTCACTAAGGCTGGGTTCACATTGCAGCGGTTTATGAGAACGAATGTGATTCGCACCGCACTGCAGTGCAAATCACATCCGATCTCTGTGCGATTCGAGTTCAGCCATTCGCCGCACCCGCCGCACCCGCCACACCCGCCGCACCCGCCGCAAATTCGCACGGGACCCTTTTTTTGGCCCGCAGCAGAATCGGATCGCATGGGTGTTCACACCATGCGATCCGAGTTTGCAGATCGCACTGCGATATGCGAACTGATCTGGGGGTGTCAGTAACATTTCACTGACACTCCCAGCAGTTCGCATAGGGCAGTGTGAACTGCCGCCGGGAGGCATGCGATGCGGGAACCCGCCGCGGATTCGCGGCGTTTCCGCATCGCTCCAGTGTGAACCCAGCCTAATAAGCGATCATTTTTCTGATCGCCGTATTAGTGTCACAGGTGACGCTAGTTAGGCAGGTAGGTATTTAGGTTCGCCGCAGCTTTTTATAGCGCTAGGGACCCCCATATACTACCGCATAAAGCCCCCTGATTGCCCCCTAGTTAACCCTTTCACCAGTGATCACCATATAACTGTTACAGGTGACGCTGGTTGGTTAGTTATTTTTTTATAGTTTCAGGGCACCCGCCATTTATTACCTAATAAAGGTTTAACCCCCTGATCACCCGGCAGGTGTCATTTGTGACTAATAACTGTTAGGGCAGTTAGGGTTAGCCCCCTTTAGTTCTAAGGTACCCCCCTAACCCCCCCAATAAAGGTTTAACCCCGTGATCACCCCCCGTCGCCAGTGTCACTAAGGCTGGGTTCACATTGCAGCGGTTTATGAGAACGGATGTGATTCGCACCGCACTGCAGTGCAAATCACATCCGATCTCTGTGCGATTCGAGTTCAGCTATACAGATAGTATGGCTGAATTCGTGTCGCACCCGCCGCACCCGCCGCAAACTCGCACGGGACCCTTTTTTTGGTCCGCAGCAGAATCGGATCGCATGGGTGTTCACACCATGCGATCCAAGTTTGCAGATCGCACTGCGATATGCGAACTGATCTGGGGGTGTCATTAACATTTCACTGACACTCCCAGCAGTTCGCATAGGGCAGTGTGAACTGCCGCCGGGAGGCATGCGATGCGGGAACCCGCCGCGCATTCGTGGCGTTCCCGCATCGCTCCAGTGTGAACCCAGCCTAATAAGCGATCGTTTTTCTGATCGCTGTATTAGTGTCACAGGTGACGCTAGTTAGGCAGGTAGGTATTTAGGTTCGCCGCAGCTTTTTATAGCGCCAGGGACCCCCATATACTACCGCATAAAGCCCCCTGATTGCCCCCTAGTTAACCCTTTCACCAGTGATCACCATATAACTGTTACAGGTGACGCTGGTTGGTTAGTTATTTTTTTATAGTTTCAGGGCACCCGCCATTTATTACCTAGTCTCACTAGTGTACCCCTAAATTTAGGGGTGTCTACTTTCTAAAATGGGGTCATTTGGGGGGGGGGGGTTTGTGCCATCTTGGCATTTTATGGCCTTCAAAACTGTAACGCCCTTAGAAAGCCTGAAGGCGGAGGGATTGGTATCGTCCAATATCCCAACTTATCATTGACAATTCCATCACTAAGTATTATCATCTCATTTTTCGGGCTTACCGACAGGGCACCATTGACCTTAATACATGGAAATATTTAAATGTAAAAAATCCACAAACCCCCACATTCTACTCGTTACCTAAATTGCATAAATCTTTGGTCAATCCACCGGGTCGACCTATAGTATCAGGTTGCCAGTGTCTAACCGAGAACGCTAGTGCTTTAATTGACAAACATTTATTTCCGCATGTACTATCCCTGCCATCTTACGTAAAGGATACCATCGATCTATTACGAATTTTAGATGGCAAACAACTCCCCCCAGGCACATGGCTGGTCGCTTTGGATGTTGAGTGTCTTTACAATTCCATCCCGCACTCAACAGGTATCCAAGTCATGCATTCCTTTCTTCAGGAACGGGGCCCCATCTCGAAAAGTTATGATAATTTTGTGCTCCAACTTTTGGAGTTCATCCTCACGCACAACTATTTTATGTTTGATCGTTCCCACTACCTCCAGGTGCAGGGCGTAGCTATGGGCACCAAATGTGCCCCTACCTACGCCAATCTGTACCTGGGGGGGTGGGAACGACAAATTTTTTCAAGTGATCAATCCCGGGATTGGAGCCAGTTCATCCTGGGTTGGCATCGTTACATTGATGACATTCTGTTATTATGGACCGGTTCCCTTAATGAACTACATGAATTCTTCGACAATTTGTCTACCAATCAATTTAATCTCAAATTTACGATGGAATTCAGTCAGACCCAGATTAATTTCCTGGACATATATATTAAATTGGACAAAAATGGCGTTATTGACTCAGCTCTTTATCGTAAACCCTCTGCGGGGAAAACCATTCTACATGCCGCTAGTGCACATCCTAGACCACTTCTAGACAGTATCCCTTACAGTCAATACCTTCGTTTACGTCGCAACTGTTCTCTAGATATAGATTTCCAATCAGCTGCACGGGATCTCACTACGCGACTTACTCAACGCGGATATAGTAAAGCATTACTCAAACGTACCTACAATAAAGTGCTCAAATTAAATAGAAGTGATTTAATTTACCCCAAACCTAGACCTACCTCTAACACACCTTTACGCATCATAACACAGTATTCACGTCAACATCATCAAATGAGAGCAATCCTTGATAAATATTGGCCCCTATTAATGGCGGATCAAACAATTCACAAACATATCAAGCCCTTTCCCCAGCTTACTTACCGCAGATCCCAGTCCATGAGAGATCGATTAGTTACAAGTCACTTCAACACTCGTCGATCTGTAAAACCTAATCACACTGGCACCTACCCATGTGGCCACTGCGATATTTGTCGTTTCATTTTAGGATCACCACAAGTTACACTACCTAACGGTTCTATTCGTACCATTAAGCATAATGTGACTTGTAAAACTGTGGGGATTGTCTATATTGCCAGTTGTCCTTGCGGATGTTTTTACATCGGAAAGACCAAGCGCCCATTTTACAAAAGAATCAGAGATCACATGTTGCCTTTATCTAAACGACTATGCACTACAGCATTAAACAGACATATAGGCAGCTCTCACAATTTTGATCCTACCGGTGTATATTTCTCAGCTTTGGAACATGTACCCACTCATGCTCGGGGAGGCGAAATCGACACGCGTTTACTTCAATTGGAAACCCAATGGATATATACCTTAGAAGCCACTAATTACCCAGGCTTAAATGAATACATTACATATAAGCATTTTTTGTAACTAATATTTTACAAACGATTAAACAACCAGTATTTTGAACTTCTATCCCTTAGAAATTTCTATGGGGTGCCTGAGCTGTGGAAATAGGGCTATCCACTTTCTGCTAAACTGCTAGTTCCTATACTTGACCTTTCTCCTTTTCCTCCTATTTTCTTTTCTTCCCATTTTCAAATTCCCCTTTTCCCCCCCTCCCCCCCTCCCCTCCCTTTTCTCTTACTGTTTTCTGTCTATCCATTTGTGTGTCAATTCCATTTGTCTGTCTATGTGCCAGTTCCATCTGTCTGTCCATTTGTCTGTCTGTGATTGTTAGTGTCTATCCTGGCTATATATTATTTAATTTCTGCATAGTTTGAAGTAGAGTACTATCAATTTTATGGACCACACTACAATTGTTGGTATTTTTTCTGGTTTTGTATTAATTGACTAGATCTAGCCATTCTCTGTTTATACATAGTACTCCAAATATTGCTGACCGTTACTTCTTTTTGAATAATGTAGTTGTTATTTCTATTATTGTTCTGGATTGCTATGAATGTCTCTAATATAATAATTACTTGTTCATTATTTTGCTTTATTTTTAATATGTGTACTCTTGTGGAGTCAGCCGACAGGCACAATCCTTCCCCTTCCTCTTGTCCACTTGTTTCAAAAAAATTTTTTTTTTTTTTGTTTTTTGTTTTTTTCAAACATTTCGTGAACAGCCACTTTGTGGCTGTGAATCATTAGATCAATTCATAATGGTTTTATTACACTATCATGGGCTCTTCCCCCTTTCGTTTGTTTTCAAGTTCGCCCCCTTTTGTGAAGACCCCCTTTTGGAAGAGCGCGCCTGATCACTTCATTTCCGTCTAGATATGGGTGCCTGTATGGACACACAGGTCCAGCTATGTGGAAGCTGGACCTGTTAATATGCGGGCTGCTATACCAGCACATGCACCTCGCTGGGTCCTTGGATCGACATCTTTGTGTAGGGCTCTTTTGAGCCCTCCAATTGTCCCTCTTGCGATCCCCATTAGTGCCTGTCGCGGCGTTCCGGTCTCCATGGTCACGGAGACGCCGCCGCAAAGCATTATGGGGATTGTAGGCTCACATGCGTGGCACGCATGCACAGTCCCGCATTCACTGTCCGCTCACATCCGGCGCCGCTGATGGGACGCCGGATGTTGAGGGAGATAAATAGGCGTCCACTTACTATGCAGGTACGTCCGCCCTGCAGAGTTTGCCAGAGAGGATCCCGCCGTAAGGTCAGTTCGTAGAACAAGCACACCGTCTGTCCACACAGACCATGTTGCTGTTCCAATTTCTTTTCAACCTCATTTGCATATTTTCTTACTATTTGTCCCGGTTTTTCTTACATCCTAGATCAATCCTTTCAAACTGCCCTACCTATAGTCTGAATGGTGTAACTCTGGAGCCATTCGCCATATGGTGTGTTCATGCTGTTGCTTGTACTATATAGCAACAACCAAGTTTGTATCCTCCTTATGCTTATGGTAAGCATTAATTAATGAGTTGATTAAAAATTATCTTTGAGCATTTTGCTCAGTTAATTCCTCTCTTTCTGCTTATTTTTAGTTTTTTATATACCTGAATACTATCCTTCTGTTTTTCTCTAATTACCTTATTACAATTCAGGTTATCTTACTGGCTTCAAAAATACTTTTAAGGACTTCCCTCTGTGCAATCTCCAGTTTCCCATAGGGGATATACCTCACACTCAATTAGCACAGGTATGACTTGAATTTACCCCTTATCGAAATGGACTTTTTAACCCTTTAGTTAACCAATTACTTTTATGGAAGCTTTTTTAAGCTCCTTGTAAATTTTGTATGATACTAGACCTGTTTGTTCGCTTAATTTGTCTCCTGCAGTCACCTTTTTGGCGGTCTTGAGGATTGGCTCGCTCTCCAACTTTGAAGGGGTCTTCCCTTTAGGGTTTAGGCGAATCGGTTTGAGATTGGTAGGTATCACTTTGGACATACCCTTTAATGAGATACATATATTATTGGTTCTGTTTTTTTGTTCAAACTTTTTGAGATAGGTGGGCTCTGGTGGGGATGTGGGTTGTGCTCTTTCAATATGACCGGCTCCATTAATTTTGTTTTTTTCTATTTACAGCAAATACTCTTATTTGTATTTTAAATAAAATAATTTCTCTTCCACCAATTATTGGCTCCCCTGAAGAAGCCTAAGAGTAGGCGAAACATGTCGGGAATTTTCCATCGGAATTGCCAAATATATGGTTATCTAAACTAATTGATGGATTGTGTACTTTGCTCTGTATGAAAATCAATATCCGCAGTTTTGTAAACTTCGATCTTATTGCACCTTTTTGGTCGTTTCATTATACTTAATAAAATATTCTTTTTTAACAAAAAATCTTTCTCACTAAATATCAGCACTGTAACAGTCCCACTTACCTCTTTCAGTCCTTCCATATCTGCTATAATTGGGATGAGGTGCGCTGATAACTCCTTGCCTAAACCTAGCTTCTTCTATTCCTGATTATTTACTTGGCTTCTCATTCACCAACCCCTCTTTATCACTCTCCACTTCAAACTTGATACTCTTAACTTTAACAGTGGCTTGATCACAAATGACCTTCCACTTGCTCCAATACTACTACTACTGCTTCTGTCATGTACCTGGTAGCAGAATCTGATATAATGAGGAAAACCTCTCTTACACCTCTGACTCCGGGCCCCTTATAGTGTATGCAGGAGGCGCAGGTGTGCAGAGTGGCACAAGTGGCTGGAAGTCTTGCTAGCAGCAGAGCAGGTGTCCTCGCTGGGCAGGAGAAGTGGTCAGATGACTTCAGCAAGTAGCGATGGATCAGGTACAGGGCACAGACAGGAGACAAGCCAGGTCTGGAATCGATCAGTGAAAGAGGTGCCAAAGAAGCAGACATAAGGGGGGTCAGAGAACTAACCAATGTCAATGCAGGTGGAGTTCAGAGAATGGTTAAGATAAGCTGGGTCAGCAACTGGAAGCCGGATGCAGATTCACAGGATCACAGATACACAGGAGGCTGAAGACAAGGGATGAGCCTGTGGGTCAAGTAGAACGTAAGTTTAACTCGAACATCAGATGTCCATTTGTTCTAAAATGAACCGAACATATGGGGCGTTCGAAATTCGAGCACCGCAGAATGACCCATAATGCACTGCGATATCACAGTGCATTGCTGTATGATGATTGGCCAAAGCATGCACTTGACCTGCATGCTTTGGCCAATCACAGTGTGCTATGCTGAGAGAGCCATAATTGGCCAATCATGACTCAGGGAGACTAAGTCCACGCCCCACACTATATAAAGCTGCTTACATAGTGGGCATGTATAGTGTGTGGACAGAGATAGTTTGAGCTAGATTAGGCAGGCAGGTTAGTTAGTGGCAGTGTATTTGATGTATATACAGTCCAGTCCATATACAGTCCAGTATAGATAGGGATAGGGATATATATATATATATATATATATATATATATATATATATATATTTACTCTCTGCATTCAGTGTAGCCTATATATTCAGTGTAGACTCTATATTCAGTCAATACAGGTAGTGTAGTTTATATAACACTGTGTATTGAAGTGGTTAAGGGGAACACTGCGTCAAATTTTTTTTTTAAATGGCGTGAGGGTCCCCCCAAAATCCAAACCAGACCTTTATCTGAGCATGCAACCTGGCAGGCTGTAGGAAAAGGGGGGGGGGGGAGTGCCCCCTCCTGAACTGTACCAGGCCACATGCCCTCAACATGGGGAAAGTGCTTTTAGGTCCCACTACCTTGTCCCCATGGTGATGGGAAAAAGGGCCTCATCCCCAGAACCCTTGCCCGGTGGTTGTGAGGGTCTGTGGGTGGGGGGCTTATCCGAATCTGTAAGCACCCTTTAACAAGTGGGGCCCCAGATCCCACCTCCCCATGTGAATGGGTATGAGGTATATTGTACCCCTTAACCATTCACCAAAAAAGTGTAAAAAAAAGTAAAAATGACAGAAGACAGTTTTTGACAATTCCTCTATTAAAAAATAAAAATAAAAAAGTGTCCCACGATGTAAATCCATTGTCAATCATGGCGCTGATGGTCCAGAGAAAAAATATATAACTGAAAAACTCTGCCTCTATGGAAGGTGTCCTGCCAACTGCAGCCTTTTTCGCAGTGACAGCTGATATTTAGCCAAGGGATAGGGATGGGGACCCCCACTGACAAAACCGGATGACACTGCCTGCAGGTATGCAACTCAGATTCCCCTCTTTATATTGGATCGCATACACACCAGCTCCAGGGGAGGAAACTGGAACAAAGTCCTCCTCCAAATGGAGCTGCATTGGATCCACAACCTGAAAGCCACACAGCCACCAGGGTTAAACATGGCTATTTTCTTTGCACCATTCCTCAAAGGGTTTTCACCTAGAGGAATGGAAAAATATTTTATAATTTTGGTGACGTGGACTTATGCCTATAAGAAAGGTCACTAATATGCGATTCCTTCAATATAATCTGCATTTATATACAGCTTATAGCTTTTTCTTTTTCTTTCCTTTCTCTTTTTGATACCCTGAAATATAACAAGATCTTTCTGCTGTAAAATTTCAATGTTGCTTAAATAAATATGTGACTTTACTTTCTGCCCAGATCTAAATAATATTGCCTACTGCAGCATAAATTCATAAATACTCATGTATTTATAATTATATATATATATATATATATATATATATATATATATATACACACACATATATATATATATATATATATATATATATATATATATATAATTTTTATTTTTATTTTTCTTCCTTTAATGCTTAATATCCAATTAGTATTTGTGGTTCCCTTTTATAGCCTTACTTACGTTTTTCTGTCCCACAGAAAGTCCAGTGGACCGACCGGATGAGGTAACCCACAGCGGGTTTTTTAAGGCTACAGATGTTTTTACATTGTTCGTCTGGCCTCCATCTTGCTACTCCAGTGGACATACTCAGTTCGCCGGTGAAGCTAGCTGTGTAGGTGGGAAGCAAGTGCGTAGTGTCATGCCGGCTCTTCACACATGCGTGACGGGGTGGCGCACGCGGCTCGGGGGCCAGTTCGGAGAGACCTGCTCCCTCCCCCCCTCTTTCTCCAGGGACATCAGCTGTCGCAATTAATGGTGGGGAAGGAGGGAGGAGTATTTAACACACCTCCCTAAGCACATCCTGTGTCCATCACATTTGACTGCTGGATGTCAGGATGTGCTATAACTACTCTAAGTATTTGTTTAAGGTAAAAATGTCAATTCACATCTATTTAACTAATCCTACTGGGACAGCTTACACTAGGACTATTACCTCTTTGCAAACAAGTCTAAATTGCCTTAACATTGATGTTACTACCTGCCAGCCTGTGTAGTAGAATACAAATTTCAGTATACACTTAATCTAATTGACTCTGCTATCTAACCATAACATTAACCATAACAATATATATATATTTTTTTTTTTTCTTCCTTTAATGCTTAATATCCAATTAGTATTTGTGGTTCCCTTTTATAGCCTTACTTACGTTTTTCTGTCCCACAGAAAGTCCAGTGGACCGACCGGATGAGGTAACCCACAGCGGGTTTTTTAAGGCTACAGATGTTTTTACATTGTTCGTCTGGCCTCCATCTTGCTACTCCAGTGGACATACTCAGTTCGCCGGTGAAGCTAGCTGTGTAGGTGGGAAGCAAGTGCGTAGTGTCATGCCGGCTCTTCGCACATGCGTGACGGGGTGGCGCACGCGGCTCGGGGGCCAGTTTGGAGAGACCTGCTCCCTCCTCCCCTCTTTCTCCAGGGACATCAGCTGTCGCAATTAATGGTGGGGAAGGAGGGAGGAGTATTTAACACCCTCCCTAAGCACATCCTGTGTCCATCACATTTGACTGCTGGATGTCAGGATGTGCTATAACTACTCTAAGTATTTGTTTAAGGTAAAAATGTCAATTCACATCTATTTAACTAATCCTACTGGGACAGCTTACACTAGGACTATTACCTCTTTGGAAACAAGTCTAAATTGCCTTAACATTGATGTTACTACCTGCCAGCCTGTGTAGTAGAATACAAATTTCAGTATACACTTAATCTAATTGACTATGCTATCTAACCATAACATTAACAATGTGATACATACTGTCTACAATACATTAATAATTATATAGTTTAGTAAAACCTGACAAGGTCATATTGCTTGTTTATGGAATACTCTCTTTACTAGATATTTAAATTACCTCAAAAATGGCCTTATTAGTTGATTATTTCCTATATATTATGTTTTATCAGTTCTCCTTTTAATAGACCTTTCCTGCTCTAGTTCTTTTCCACCTGCAACATTCAGATATATATAAAAATGTTGATATTAAACACTATGGAATGACATTCATTCATACTAATATATATATATATATATATATATATATATACATATTTATTTATTTACAATATTCAGCCAAACATTTAAACCACATTTGCTATACCCCAGAACTATGTATGCCTTTTATTGCAGGAACTCTCTACTTTGACCCTAGCGAGTCCCTCTGGCCATTTTCCTTCTTTGGGGCCTAGAGAAGGTTGATGGGATAGATATACTATGGGATAGATACACTATGACTATGAGTCACTCTATGACTTCCTTTGATGGTTGAGAAATGATGGAATGTTAATCTACTACATCACCATAATATATGTAAGATTATTATCCACATTTTGTACAACTGTCATCCACATTATATATGCACTGGACTGGAACAAAGTCCTCCTCCAAATGGATCTGCGTTGGATGCACAACTTGAAAGCCACACAGCTACCAGGGTTAAACAAGGCTATTTGCTTTAAACCAGGGGTGCCCAACCAGTGGCTCAGGGGCCACATGTGGCCCGCGGAGCCCTCTGATGTGGCCCGCGACCTCCCGCTCTGGGATGGCGGGTTGGCAAGCCCAGATTGTGGGTTGCCAACCCTTCATCCCAGAGCATCAGTGTTGTGAATAAATCCACAAAAAGACACTGTTAGATAAAGCAAGTGGCTGCAGAGCCATATAAGCCAATGCTTCCTGCATAGCACCAATTACTATCACAGGTGGAGTGACACCAAATGTGATCTGCCTTGGGCAACAGCCAGCAATACCTGAATGGAAATCTGTTATTAAAGGTAAGTTTATTACTCAAATCACAATGTATATATGGGCATATCTGTTCTGAGGTGGTTACTGGGCTGCCTTCAAACTGATCCGCAGGTGCAGCACAGAACACCTACGGGTTACCTATATTGATCCATAGACTTCTGTTATTACCTGCAAGTTTAGTGCGCTTTCAGAAAGTGCACCACACCTGCAGGATATAATAGAAGTCTATGGCAAAGTACAGCTAATCTGCAGGAAAGCCACAGGAGAACTTGCACCCTCTGTGTCGGTAAACCACAGCACATCAGTGTGAAAACAGCCTTAGGCCTCATTGACACTATAGGTCTGACCCTCCGTTCACCTCTATGGAGCCACATATGTAAACAGACTTGTGGCCATTTACACCCCACTTACCTCCAATCCGATCTGTCCCCTTCTATCTGGACAGATGGGATCCAAGGGCTCATAGAGTAGAGTGGGTTGTAGTCATGTCGGTTCTGCATATGCAGAGTGGACATGGAACTGTCATCCTCCTGCTTCACTCAATGTGGCCTGTGACCAGTTACCAAGTCGCTTAAGTGGCCCTCGCTCTTCAAAAGGTTGGGCATCCCTGCTTTAAACCATTCTTTGAAGAGTTTTCACCTGGAGGAATGGAAAAATATTTTATGATTTTGGTGAGGTGAACTTATGCCCATAATATTCATGTTGCTATATACACCCCTGAAGAAGGAGATATCTGTACTCCAAAATGCGTTGGGTGCAAGAGGATCATATCTGTCATGCTATTAGATGGTGACAATGTCAGAAAGATGCATAATACATTCATTCTTCATATGTCTGTTTTACTCAATATGTTTAATAAAACAGGTTTCTATTTAAATACTCTTAGAAACTTTTACTTAAATTATGTGTGCCTTAAAAGTCCATCATAGAGGTTTTTCATTTTGGCTTTAATAATGGATGTGGCACTATAAACACATAGAATTAGCATCCCATATCTTTTCATAGCCAAGGGCGGGGCCACTTGGTGACATAACCAGGTGACTAGGCCCCTTCTGACATCATGTAACATCAGATGGGGGCAGGGTCACCTGTTTACGTCACCAGGTGGCCCCGCCCTTGGCTATTTAACAGCTGTCAAAGTAAAAAGACGGGGGACATCTCTCATGGAGTTTTTCCATATTTTTTTTTCTCTGGACCATTGGTGCGGTGATTGAAGATGGATTTACATTGCGGGACACTTTTTTTTAAATGAAGGAATTGTCAAAAACTGTCTGCTGTAGTTTTTACTTTTTTTGACACTTTTTTGTTAAAGGGGGCTTCCAGATTCCAATAAGCCCCACGCCCACAGACCCACACAACCACCGGGCAAGGGTTGTGGAGATGAGGCACTCGTCCCCATCAACATGGGGACAAGGTGCTTTGGGGGAGACCCAAAGCACCCTCCCCATGTTGAGGGCATGTGGCCTGGTATGGTTCAGGAGAGGGGTAGCACTCTCTCATCCCCCCCTTTTCCTGCGGCCTGCCAGGTTGCATGTTCGGATAAGGGTCTGATATGGATTTTGGAGGGGACCCCCACATCATTCTTTTATTTTGGTTTGGGGTTCCTCTTAAAATCAATACCAGACCTGAAGAGCCTGGTATGTATTTTTGGGCGACCCCCACGCCATTTAAAAAAAAAAAAATGGCACGGAGTTCCCCTTAATATCCATACTAGACTCAAAGGGCCTGGCAATGGACTGGGGGGGGGGGGGGGCCATGCTGTTTTTTTCAATTATTTTTTACGTATATTTTTTAGAAATCATGAATCAGACTGAGACAAAAGTACAGTTAAATCAAACTTAATAATAATAACAAAAAAGTAAATATAGTAAACGTAGTCAAAACATAGTCAGAGTTCAGGAACCAGAATGGATATTCAGACAAGCCAAAACGTTAGGGAACCAGAGATGAGTGTAATAGAACAGCAAGCAGGATTTGGAGCCAGAAGGAATGTCAGCCATGCAAGTCTTTAACAGGAACCCAGGAAAGCGTCTCTAGAGATGTGGCCAAGGCGAAGGCAGAGATCATCTGGACTAGATGGCTTAAGTAGGCAGGACTGATGAGCAGGATATCAACACTGTGGAGAGATAGGAGCTGGCAATTAGCTGACAGCTGAACGGCCAGCTTGGAGAAGGAAGAGCTGAGCCCAGCCCTAAAAATATTGCCGGGATCCAACAATACATTACAGCTGCAAGCAATTTTAACCACTTCATCCCCGGACCATTTTCTGGCCAAAGACCAGACCACTTTTTGAGATTCGGCACTGCGTAGCTTTAACTGACAAATGCGCGGTCATGCGACGTGGCTCCCAAACAAAATTGACGTCCTTTTTAAATAGAGCTTTCTTTTGGTGGTATTTGATTACCCCTGCGGTTTTTATTTTTTGCGCTATAAATAAAAATAGAGCGACAATTTTGAAAAAAAACACATTATTTTTTACTTTTTGTTATAATAAATATCCCCCAAAAATATATAAAAAAACATTTTTTTCCCTCAGTTTAGGCTGATACGTATTCTTCTACATATTGTTGGTAAAAAAATCGCAATAAGCGATTATTGATTGGTTTGCGCAAAAGTTATAGCGTTTACAAAATAGGGGATAGGTTTATGGCATTTTTATGAATAATTTTTTTTTACTAGTAATGGCGGCGATCAGCAATTTTTATTTTGACTGTGACATTATGGAGGACACATTGGACATTTTTGACACATTTTTGGGACCATTGTCATTTATACAGCAATCACTGCTATATAAATGCAGTGATTCCTGTGTAAATGACACTGGCAGTGAAGGGGTTAACCAGTGGGTGGCAGTGTAGGGGTTAAGTGTTCCTAGGGGTGTGTTACTAACTGTTGGAGGCTGGGCTTTCATTTAGTGAACACTGATCTCTGCTCCAATCACATGGAGCAGAGATCATCGTCACTAGTTGCTAGGCAGAACGGGAAGATGCTGTTTACTACGGCATCTCTCCTTTCAGCCACCCCGTGAGACGATCGCAGGTATGCCCGCGATGATCGAGTCCGTGGGAACGCAGGTATGCCCGCGGTGATCGAGTCCGTGGGAACCGCGACCGGACTCACGGGGGTCCCGACCAGCATGCGAGCGTGCCGCCGCTGGTGCACTTGCGATGGCAGGACGGCATTAAAGACTGGATGTACCTGTACGCCAATATGCCTGCCCGTGCCATTCTGCTGACGTACATTGGCGTGCGCTGGTCGGGAACTGGTTAAATTAAATTTTTTCCTTTAGAAATTTTATTTTGTTGGGGTACTGTTATAAACACGGGAAAGATGCACTACTTTACAGGCAGATAAAGGGGACCACCAGGCACGATATTTAAAGAAATATTTCATTTTTATTGTTTCACTTTAAGCATTATTAAAATCACTGCTCCTGAAAAAAAATTCAGTTTTAAAAACTTTTTTTGCATAGATACATGTCCTCTGGGGCAGGACCAGAGTCCCCAAACACTTTTTATGGCAACAACTTGCATATAAGCCTTTAAGATGAGCACTTTTGATTTTTCACATTCGTGTCCCATAAACTTTAACGATGTTCGCACAAATGTTTTTTCTGTTCATATGTTCTGGTGCAAACTGAACGGGGGGGGGGAGGGGTATTTCGCACCAGAATCTGTCACAGGTGCACACAAGGTGCCGACGTGCCCGGAAATGCAAGTTTGCACATGCGCATATTTATTAGTCAGTGGGCAATTTTTACGAGCATGAAAGAGGCTATGTTTTAGCTTATGCCCAAAAGTTTGTCTAGAGGAGTTATCTTGTTTGCTGGCTTGCGCTTCCTGACAGCTTGTTTGCCAAACTTGGCCTATTAATAACCACAATCGCGTTTGCTGTTTCAGCTGCTGGGCTCCAAGCCTGATTCCAGGATGGTGGCACTTTATTTTTTTTAAGATGCTTTTTTTAAATTAATATTTTCATTTTTTTTCTTTCAGTGTGGTTTAAAAAAATATATATGTGAATAAATTACATTAGAATGTTAATTTCTTGATTTTTAGAATGGTTGGTGGGGGTCTTTTTACAAATGGGGCCTAGTACAGGCGATTCAGTACTGTGCATGTAGGAACTACAAAAATTTCAGGGGCTTTTTCTGTGAACAAATTACATTCTAATGTTGATGTATTTATTTTAAATTGGCTGCCTGGGTCATTTTTAAATTGTTGTCTAGAACAAGTGATTTAAAATTGAGCATCTAGACAGTACAATATTTTAGAGGGTGTTTTTGTCAATCATTTACTGATTTCTTGATTTTAACCACTTCAGCCCCAGAAGATTTTACACCCTTCCTGACCAGAGCACTTTTTGCGATTCGGCACTGCATTGCTTTATCTGACAATTGCACGGCCCTGCTAAGTTACTCCAAAACAAATTTGACGTCCTTTTTTTCCCACAAATAGAGCTTTCTTTGGTGGTATTTGATCACCTCTGCAGCTTAAATTTTTGCGATATAAACAAAAATAGTGCGACAATTTAAAAAACAATATTTTTTAACCTTTTGCTATAATAAATCTCGCCAAAAAATCTCCCCAAAAAATATAAAAAAAACATTTTTTTTCCTCAGTTTAGGCCGATATGTATTCTTCTACATATTTTTTGAAAACAAATAAATAAAAATCGCAATAAGTGTATATTTATTGGTTTGCACAAAAGTTATAGCGTCTACAAAATAGGGGATAGATTTATGGCATTTTTATTAGTAATGGCGAAAATGTGTGATTTTTTCATGACTGCGACATTATGGGGTACACATCGGACACTTCTGACACTATTTTGGGACCATTGTCATTTATACATTGATCAGTGCTATAAAAATGCACTGATTACTGTGTAAATGACACTGGCAGGGAAGGGATTAAACACTAGTGGGCGATCAAAGGGTTAAGTGTGTCCTAGGGAGTGATTCTAACTGTGGGGGTGGTGGGCTTCCACTGACATGACAGCAATCACTGCTCCCGTTGACAGGGAGCAGTAGATCCCTGTCATGTCATTAGGCAGAACGGGGAAATGCCTTATTTACATCTCCCCGTTCTGTGGCTCCGTGACACAATTGCGGGACACCAGCATAGAGTTTGTGGGACGCATAGGTATGGTCACGCTGTATGCAGCGGGTGCATGTGCACCCACTAGCCCTGCCAATTAAAGGGAACAAACAGGTACGCCCCTTTGCCCATAGCTGCAATATCGGCGTGCAGTGGTCAGCAAATGGTTAAAGGGCACTGTCAGCACAAACATAGTAGACCAAATAGGCATATATGCACATGGATAAAGACCCACTTTTACGAGGTCCCATATATGCTTATGCTCAGTGGAAAGGGGTTACTAGTGAAAAATTAAAACTACACTTCCATATAATTGATTTGATCAATGTATATCACCAAAAACAACTCATCCAGAAGAGTACCATTTCCAACCAATAAATGCAATTGTACTCATGTAAGAGCTAGCAGTGAGAGAGACGGTAATCAAGTTTGAATGTCTGTGGTGGGCTGCTGAATGGTTGAAACATGGAACGAGGGAATAAATCTGTGTGTAGGGTGATAAAGTATCTCCACTAAACTTGCATGTTTCTCAGCCCTTTCATCAGCGTGGAAAAGGAGAGGTGTTGTACAAGTTCAAATAGATAAATGTGGGAGAATGAGGTAGGAGGGTTTAATATGCTCGCTGAGCTGTCAAACTTGTCATAGAGCTAGATGTAAACACTAAGCCCTTGTACACACGGTCGGACATTCTGACAACCAAATCCGTTGGATTTTCTCCGACGGATTTTGTCCGGCGGATTTTGTCCAAAACTGTGGCATACACACGGTCGCCGGTTGGACAAAGTTGTCGGAAATCCGATTGTACATAACGTGATGACGTTATTTAGTTACGACGGGACTACGTTCAGGCTAGTAGCCAATAGCTTTGGTCTAGGAATTTGATCTGAGCATGCGTGGCACTTTGTCAGTCGGACTAGGCTACACATGATCGGAGTATGTCCGATCGGAGCATTTTGTCAGAAATTTTTTACGGACAAGTTGGAAAACTTGGTCCGTCGGAGAAACAGTCTGATGGAGACCACACACAGTCGGATTATCCGACAAAACGGTGTGATAGGAATCTCCGACCATGTGTAGAAGGGCTTACATGTCAAATGGTTAGGGTCTCCATGACAGCTTGGAGTCAGCAATGCTGTCTTTGGACAGAGCAGAGAGAAGCTGGTCCTCGAGCTGAGAGTGAACAGGGAGCTGTCAAATGCTCAATGAAAATAACAAGTGATAATGCTGACTAAACACAGCAGGATGATGCAGGGAAAAGCTTGTCATAAAGCCAGATAACAATGATCTGCAACCCTGTGAAACCTGGTGACAGCTTGTAACTGAAAGTAGAGTGTGCTGTGCAAATACAGCAAAGGGAAGCAGGAGAAGGCTTTGCTCCCAATACCAACTACTATATAGCAATAACCTCTGTGATAGATGATTGTGCTAAATAGGGATGAGCTTGGTGTTCGAGTCAAACGCACGTTCGACTCGAACACTGGCTGTTCGCCCGTTCGGCGAAGCCAGAACTCTGTAAGCCGTTCACGCCAAATTCCCCAATGCACTGCGCCATCGCAGTGCATTGCTGGCTCATGATTGGCCAAGCATGCACTGTGACCCCACACTGTGACCCCGCATGCTTGGCCAATCACAGCACCGGCAGCGTGTGGATACACTATATAAGGCCGCCAGCGCGGCAGCCTTGTGTAGTGTTCTGGCGTCTGCAGGAGTTAGTGGGTGTTGTGTGCCTTCAGCACAGTATACACCTGTATCTACCCTTTATTGCTGTTCTCTAATTGAGCCATCTGCAGGAGTTAGTGGGTGTTGTGTGCTTCCAGTGCAGTATACACCTGTATCTACCTATATTGCTGTTCTCTAATTGAGCTATCTGCAGGAGTTAGTGTGTGTTCTGTGCTTCCAGCACAGTATACACCTGTATCGACCTATACTGCTGTTCTCTAATTGAGCCATCTGCAGGAGTTAGTGGGTTTTGTGGGCTTCCAGCACAGTATACATCTATATCGACCTATATTGCTGTTCTTTAATTGAGCCATCTGCAGGAGTTAGTTGGTGTTGTGTGCCTCCAGCGCAGTATACACCTGTAGCTACCTATATTGCTGTGCCGTGCTTCCAGCGCAGTATACACCTGTATCTACCTGTGTTGCTGTTCTCTAATTGAGCCATCTGCAGGAGTTAGTTGGTGTTCTGTGCCTCCAGCGCAGTATAAACCTGTAGCTACCTATATTGCTGTTCTCTAATTGAGCCATCTGCAGGAGTTAGTGGGTGTTGTGTGCCTCCAGCACAGTATACACCTGTATCTACCCTTTATGCTGGTATTCTCTAATACAGCCATCTGCAGGAGTTAGTGGGTGTTGTGTGCCTCCAGCACAGCACAGTATGCACCTGTATCTACCCTTTAATTGCTGGTGTTCTATAATAAAGGTATCTGCAGGCGTTAGTGGGTGTTGTGTGTCTCCAGCACAGCATACACCTGTATCTACCCTTTATTGCTGGCGTTCTCTCATACAGGCATCTGCAGGAGTTAGTGGGTGTTGTGTGCCTCCAGCACAATATACACTACCCAATTGCTGGTTTCCCCATCTCCCTGCAGGCCATTAACATGTCTGAAAGGCCAACAAGGAGAGGCAGACAGGCACAAGCCAATAAAAGAGGGCAAGCAGGCTCTGTGTCTAGAGACAACAATGCTCGTCATGGACGCGGTGCATCGTCATCAGCTGGTGGCCATGGGACACGCTTGTTCTTATTTTCAGCAGCTGGACGTGTTGAGCCGTATCATGCTGAAGACTTAGTAGAGTGGATGACCAAGCCCTCTTCATCCTCCTCATCCTCTCTCACCCAGGCTCAGGGTACTAGCAAAGCAGCTGCCAATGCATCCTCTTCCCTTGTCTCAATGTCATCATCAGTCACTCCTTCCCTAGACCCACCATGTGCTCCTGAGGAGTCCCCCGAACTGTTTGAGCACAGTGTTGGGTTCATGCTCCAGGAGGATGCCCAGTGTTTTGTAGGCTCTGATGATGATACTCAGCTAGAGGAAGGCAGTTGCGTGAGCGCAGAGAGAGAGGATGTTCAAGAAGGACAGCAATCTGGCAGTCATGTTCCACAAGCTGCAGCATACTTCCAGGTTTGCTCCAGTGATGAACAGGGAGGGGATGATGAGGTCACTGATGCCACGTGGGTGCCTGGTAGGAGAGAGGAGGAGGAGGCACATCTCCAACAAGGCAGATTGCCCTACGGGGGCCAGTTTAGGGGCAGCACACTGACTGAATCACACTGCAGAGCTCCGCCTGTGCAGGGCGCTGCCTCTGTTCGTTATTCTAAAAGTTCTTTGGTGTCTGCAATTTTTGATGCAGTGCTTTACAGCAGGGCTCATTCCTGTACTCCAACTAGAGTATCTGGGAGAGGTTGCAGTGTTGTGGCACCAGCAAGCAGTGCCTAAGGCCCAACTTTTCAGCCCCTGTTTAACAGGGGCATGTAATTACAATTCTTGATATAATATTTCACAGCAGGGCCCGTTCCTGCGCCCACCGAGAGTAACTGTGAGGACTTACAGTGTTGTGGCACCAAAGGCCACCACCACCACCACAACCACCAAAGGCCCTATTTTTCTACCACTGTTCAACAATGGCATGTAATTACAATTCTTGATATAATTGTTCACAGCAGGGCTCTCCAGCGCCTACCAAGAGTCACTTTGAGGGCTTACAATGTTGTGGCAACACCAACTCCTTAGGCGCAAATTTCTGCAGAGCATATAGGGCAGGCCCCTACTTTCAAACATCCAACTTACAAACGTCTCCTACTTGCAAACGGAAGGAGACAACAGGAAGTGAGATGAAAAAAGATGGACGGCCAAAAAAATTATACAGGGGTGATAACCCTTCCCTATGTTTTCCAAAAAGCTTAAAAATAGATTTTTTGACTGGAGCTACACTTTAAAAATGTACCAGTTCAAAATTACAAACAGATTCTACTTAACACAACAAACCTACACAGTCCCTGTCTTGTTTGCACCACCTGTATACTCCTGTTCTGAGTATATAGGGCCTGGGGGCCCCACGCCTTTACTTTTTTTAATATGGGTACGGGGTTCCCCTAAAAAAGCCAAAGGGGCTGGTAATGGGCAGGGGGGGCTACCTATGGCATTTTTCTCAATGAGTTTCATCCATATTGCCGGAACCAGATATTACATTAAAACCACAAGCAGTTTTAAATTACTTTTTTTCCGTTAAATGTCATTTTGTGCAGGGACTGTTCTAAACACGGGAAACATGTGGCACTTCACAGGCATAATATAGACACCCCCCAGGCATGATATTTAAATTAATATTTCGAATTTTTTCTCACTTTAATCGTCATTAAAATCAGTGCTCCCGAAAAACGTCAGTTTTTAAAAACATTTTAGGCATTGGACCATGTCCCTTGGGGCAGGAGCCAGGTTCCCAAACCCTTTATAGGACAATATCTTGCATATTAGCCATTAAAATTAGCACTAGTCCCATAGAATTCAATGGGGTTCTAAAGTTTGCACGAATTTTAGGTCCGTTCGAAAGTTCTGGTGCGAACCGAACGTGGGGGGGGGGGTGTTCGGCTCATCCCTACTTCTGAGATGTTAAAGACAGTGTAAGTTGTGTGATGTACTGTTAATTTAAATGGGAAACCCCACCGGTATATGATATGAGCTGATTGTAATACAAGAGTGGTTTTTGGCCAAGAGCTCAAAGTCTCTTCTAAGATCATTGTGCGCAAGTTATAGCTCATCGTGTTTGGTTTCAAGAACATCTGTGCGTCCTCCCAAAGTTGCAATTTCTTGAGTGAGTGTATTTGTTGTTTTTTGGAGTTCACACTGTATTTTGTCTACATGTTTTTCGTAGATCTTGGTTAAGCTGGAATCCAGGTCTGCCTTTGTGATCTGAGAGGGGAGATTGCTGTTATTTTGTTTTCAAGGAGGCTTTAACTGAAGGCCACTGGCGGCCACGAGAGACTGTACCGGCGATGAACTGGCGCCTTTTTGAGCCATATTCTTTTGCTCTCTATTGCGTATTGGGTATGTGGTTAAAGAGTGCTGTTGCGCACGGCGATTGTACGCTTTCCTGCTCGACGGCATGCACTAGTGTGAACTGTAGGGATGTTTATAGTAAATATGGCTATATAAGGTAATAGTTCCTTAGGCCGCGTACACACGGGCGGACTGTTCGCCCAACCTTGTTCGGCAAACAGTTTCATCAAACAGTCCGCTCAAAATTTGCATGAGCGGACTTGCCCACACACGAGCGGACTGTTTGACGAACAAGGTTGGGCAAACAGTTCGCTCAACTTTTGAAATGAACGGACTCGCCCACGTAAGGCGGAGGCAAGTCCGCCCATTTCGAGCGCGTGTACAGGTAGGCGGGGCCCGCGAAGGAGACGTCGCGGGCTCCGCCGCCTGGAATGGGCTTAAAGGGGAACCCCAACGCCGAAAAAAATCGGCGTGGGGGTTCCCCCCAAGTCCACACCAGACCCTTGTCCGAGCACGCTACCCGGCCGGCCAGGAAAGGGGGGCGAGCGAGCGCGCCCCTCCTCCTGAGCCGTACCAGGCCGCGTGCCCTCAACATGGGGGGTGCCTTGGGGAAGGGGGGCCGCGCGGCCCCCCCACCCCAAAGCACCTTGTCCCCATGTTGATGAGGACAAGGGCCTCTTCCCGACAACCCTGGCCGTTGGTTGTCGGGGTCTGCGGGCGGGGGGCTTATCGGAATCCGGGAGCCCCCTTTAAGAAGGGGGCCCCGGATACCGGCCTCCCACCCTATGTGAATGAGTATGGGGTACAATGTACCCCTACCCATTCACCTGTGAACTAAAGTACAATAAAAAACACAACACAGAGAAAAAATATTTTATTGCACAGCTCCGGGGGTCTTCCGTCTTCGGGGGTCTTCTCGCCGGACTCCTCCGCTATGTGTGTGTAGCTCTTTTGCTAGCGGAGGAGTCCGGCTTTCTTCCTCCCCGCCGCCGGCCTCTTCTCCCGACTTCGGGGGTCTTGTCCCCCTCTTCGGTTCTTCTGCCGGGCCACCGCGCCTGGTCCGGTGGCCCGGTCTTCTGTCGCCGTCTTCCGTTCTTCTGTCGCCGCCTTCGGTTCTTCTGCCGGGCCACCGCGCCTTCTTGTAGCTCTTTTACAGGCGGTGGCCCGGTCTTCTGTCGCCGCTGTCGTCGCCGCCGCCGCCGCCTTCCGTTCTTGTTCTTCTTCTTGTTCTTCTTCTTCTCCTGGAGATGTTGACTCGACGAGCTCTCCGGCCGGAATGCCAGAGCCGCGCTGTGCGGTCACTTATATAGTGACAATGGGGCGGTGTCACATGGTATATGTCACATGGGTTGGTCACATGGTGACCCCGCCCCCTTACGATGTCATAGTCCCCATGTGACATCAACCCATGTGACCAACCCATGTGACATATACCATGTGACACCGCCCCATTGTCACTATATAAGTGGCAGCGGAGCGTGTCCCTGGCATTCCGGCCGGAGAGCTCGTCGAGTCAACATCTCCAGGAGAAGAAGAAGAACAAGAAGAAGAACAAGAACGGAAGGCGGCGGCGGCGGCGACGACAGCGGCGACAGTGGCCCGGCAGAAGAACCGAAGAGGGGGACAAGACCCCCGAAGTCGGGAGAAGAGGCCGGCGGCGGGGAGGAAGAAAGCCGGACTCCTCCGCTAGCAAAAGAGCTACACACACATAGCGGAGGAGTCCGGCGAGAAGACCCCCGAAGACGGAAGACCCCCGGAGCTGTGCAATAAAATATTTTTTCTCTGTGTTGTGTTTTTTATTGTACTTTAGTTCACAGGTGAATGGGTAGGGGTACATTGTACCCCATACTCATTCACATAGGGTGGGAGGCCGGTATCCGGGGCCCCCTTCTTAAAGGGGGCTCCCGGATTCCGATAAGCCCCCCGCCCGCAGACCCCGACAACCAACGGCCAGGGTTGTCGGGAAGAGGCCCTTGTCCTCATCAACATGGGGACAAGGTGCTTTGGGGTGGGGGGGCCGCGCGGCCCCCCCTTCCCCAAGGCACCCCTCATGTTGAGGGCACGCGGCCTGGTACGGCTCAGGAGGGGGGGCGCGCTCGCTCGCCCCCCTTTCCTGGCCGGCCGGGTAGCGTGCTCGGACAAGGGTCTGGTGTGGACTTGGGGGGAACCCCCACGCCGATTTTTTTCGGCGTTGGGGTTCCCCTTTAAGCCCATTCCAGGCGGCGGAGCCCGCGACGTATCCTTCGCGGGCCCCGCCTACCTGTACACGCGCTCGAAATGGGCGGACTTTCCGAGCGGGAACAGTCCGCTCATTTCGAAAGTACAGCGGACAAGCCCACACACGGGCGGACTGTTCGCTCAAACACAGTTTCAGCGGACAGTTTTTCGGAATTTCCGAAAGACTTTGTCCGTCCAACTGTCCGCTGAAACTGTCCGCTGAAAGCCCACACACGAGCGGACTGTCCGCCCAAACACTGTTCAGCGGACAAGGTTGGGCGAACAGTCCGCCCGTGTGTACGCGGCCTTACAGTTTGTGTTAAATCCTCGCTGAATCGATAGAGTGCTTAGTAATGGATGGTGAACTGCATCGCGACTCGCAAACGCCCCCATTTTGTTGTGAATATAACTTTAGCTCATTTTATTTCCCTGACCCAGGGTTACAGCCTGTATCAAGAATCAAGATAGTTGTGTGGCTACATGTTGCCTGATGCGTATACGGTAATTATCTAGCAGCCAGGATTTGTAGTATAACAATCCGTGAGATGTAGAAGGATAGTGGTCTCTGACTGTAAAGCGAGAAGCAATACTCGCCAAGGTGGTGAGGAGAGATTGGACCTGGGGGGGGGGTGATAGAGTGGTTGAGCTGCTCTTGGGTCCCCACTGGGAGCTAATCAGGCCTGTGTGGGTGTAGATGGTGGCTGCAACCGGTAGCGGGGACAGGGCTGATTAATAGTGTAAACTTGTTGGCGCCGCGGCCTGGGTGAGCCCCCAGTATTGCAATGATGTGGCAGGGTGAGAATCAGAGTATGGGGGGGGCAGAGGGGCTATAGGTGGGTCAGGGGTGTACCAAGATGGCCGCCTCTCACCTTTGTTCCTGATGCACGGTTCAAGTAGAGCTCCTCCAGCCACCCCTTTGTCTCAAAGATGAAGTAATGCCAGTCCACTGGTGCTGGAGAATATAAGATGGCCACCGCTAATCATGTAGAGTGCGGCAAAAGGGCCTGGAGATGCTGGAGTAGGACTAAAGATGGCAGTTGGCACTCAGAGGCCTGAGCAGGCCGCAAGTCAGATCACAGGGCGGGCGAGCAGCCATGGGACACAGAGCCCGCAATCTGCTGCTACACTGCGGGTGCCGCCGGGGGTGGGTGGCTGCTAGTCCGGATGGTTACCACAGTTGGTCCCGGCAGATCCGTAGGCCTCGAGGGCCGCAAAATGGCAGTCGAATGCCGGGGGATGTACCCGGCCGCGGGACGTATTGCAGCACGAGAAATCCTGCGGTCCAATGTTCGGCCACGGGTACTGCTGCCAGTGCTGGAAGAGGAGGCCTCCGATGGTCCAGTCACACGTGGTAATAGATCCCGGCGGACCCGCAGGATGGCGGCTGAAGATCCGGGGATGGAGCCGGCCGCGGGCCGGATTGAGATGCGGGCTGGTGACCAAATTGGCATGGGTCTGCTCAGGGGGAGCCCAGATGTTAGTGTGGAGGGTCTGTAGGCAAAAACTGCGTTTGATGGCGCTGGATGGCTATGGATAGCGTACAGGATGGCGGAGCACATCCAAAGTGCGTCTGTCGAGGAAAATCTATTCTATATCAAATATATTGTTAAAGAATATAGTGCAGCAGTTGCTCTGGGATATTGTTTGAAAAATTAGATGATAATGAACTAAAAGTGCTGGTGACATCAATGTTTTTGTTAAATTTACTCTTTTTTTTCTCTTACTCTTTTTTTTTCGTATTTGTCACAAAAAATCTTAAAATAAAATCTGATTAAAAAAAGGGGAGACTATATATAACAATTTGGATAAAGTATCATAGGAAGAAATTATTGCAGCCTCCATAGCAATCGCCACATTGTTCAGTTGTCAGAAAATCTACCAATGCTCATAAATGAGTTGGGCTGCATAGTAATAAAGGCATAGGTTAAGAAGCGCCAGACCCCCCTACTAGTAGGGAATTGTATGATCGCTAAGGACATTCTGGGGGATTTGGGGTGCCAAAGAAAATTCGTAAGAATAGAATCAATTTCTCTGAAGGTTTTTTAGTGATAAAAATAGGTAAGTTAACTAAAATATATAAAAAAAATGTGGGAGAAAAAACATTTTGAATAAATTCACCCTTCCCATTTTGGACAATGGGCCACTTTGGCGCAAAAAGAGAAAATGCAGTGTACCAAATTATTATCTTAAAACTTGGTTATATGTTGAATACTGATGTCTAAATATTGAAATTTAGAGGTGATCTGCAGTGGGCAATTGGATGGTAAACTAAAAGAGGGTTCACATCTATTGGGAAAATGGGAGATTGAGAACAGTTGACTTTAAATCATGAGTATTGTTCAAAACATTGAATTAAGCCAAGAACTTGCGGTACAGTGGTCTGGGGGTCCAACAGGTACAATAACATATTGTCTGGGTAAAGAGAGACTCATTCTTCTAAAGCACCGATGGGAAAACACTGAACCAATTGGGAAGTCTAGATGAGTTCCATCAGAGGCCCTACCACCAGAGCAAACAGTAGGGGCAAAAGTGGGTACCCCTGTCTTGTGCCCCAGTTAATAGGAAAGGAGTCAGAAATTTGAAAAAAACACCTAAGAAAGACCTTCCCAAAACCATACCTCTGTAAAAACTGAAATAAATAAGGCCATTCTATAGACATGTGCATTTGTTTTCGTCCGAATGCCTTTTCGTACAAATTTCAGGTATTTTCGTTTTCATTTTGACAAACGATAACGAAAGCGCAGAGTCCAAAAAATTTAAGATCTGACATAAATAAATACTTTATTTTCATTTTCGTTGTTACAACAGTTCGATACAGATAGGAGATTCAACGTGACTCTGACAATAACAATCTGTGTCTATTGAACCTGTGGTCGAAAATGCCTAACCTTACCTCTATTAGTCCAAGATTATATAGAGAAAATATTTGACAGAGAGAAAATATTCGACATAGGTGTCCGTTTATGAAGTAGTGAAATCAATTTACTGCTTCATTCTCCGGCATTCACAGAGGAGCTCTTTCTCCTCTGTGTGCCTGTTTATGAAGCGGAGTAGATCGTTTCACCTTCAGAGGAGTGAAGCGATCTACAAATGCTTCCAACACTGGAGAACGGCCCCTAATACTGGAATCTCGTGAGACTTTACAAGATTACAGTACTAGAAAATCACAGAAACACAGAGGTGTCAGTTTATTAAGCAGTGATAAATTATCACCGCTCAATACACTGACAGACGGCGTGGTTAATGCCCTACATTATATATATATATATATATATATATATATATATATATACACGCAAACACATTATATACACATGTATCTACACACACATTATATATATAAATATATATATATATATATATATGTTTACACATAAATATCGCAGAGGAACATGGTTACAGTGTTGGGGGGTCTAAACGAGGTAGAAGGAAGTTAAAAATCTTCCTCCTTCCTCCTCAGATCCCCCCAGATTCTCTCTTCACTCCCCGATTCTCCACCTCTGAGTTGGTGAATCGGGGAGTGTGAATTCTGACTCAGATCATCAGTGAAGCGCTCAGAACACAGCTTCATAAACTGCCTGTTACTGTTTCAGTCTATGAGAATTCTCCATTTGTGGAGATAATAGGCGGGAGAACATGTTCAAACACTTCTCCCCCGATTATCTCTGGTTCATAAACTGTTTATGGGCTGTGAGCACTGCTTCATAAACGGACACCATAGAGAGAAAAGGTTTGACAGAGAGAAAAGATTCTGGAATTGAATGGGGGAAGTAAAATAAAAATAATGATGATGATGAATGTTATTGGCTGATTGTAACCAAAGAGGAGGAGCAGTAAAATAGCTAGAACTAAGTACACATGTACAGGCAACTTACTTTCACTTACGATTGCTAGCAGAAAGAGACACAGACACTGAATCATTTCAGAAGACAGTCACTCTTAGCTGGTCCGTTTGAATTGTCACTTGTCAGAGAACCCAAATTATTATTAAGCATAAGCATAGCAACAGAACAATAGTGAAGCAAGCTACAGTTCAACTTAGCTTTTTCCTAATAATCTGCTGCTATTGTGTTAGTGTGAGAACCTTATAGTGATACTGGGGGGGGGGGGGGGGGGGGATTTATTATTATAGAATCTTGTTACCTGTCTGATCAGTGATCAATATCACTAGTCCACCAGTTTCTGTTTGAACGAGTATATAATATATATACAGAAACACTTGTAGATGGCCCAGGAACGTCCTCCAATGCCTCCATGTCGCTCTCACAATGGGTTGCCGCAATATTCGTTATTATCAGTCACTCACTATCTGACACCTGACACTGTGAGACTTAAACCATTCATTCAACATGAATGACGGAGATTCGACAAAGCAACGAAAAACACACAGGTTTATAATAATATTAGACGGAACATCAAAACTGTACGACGCTGCAATCGTACATATCAGGAGTCAAATGCTCCACATATAGGCTATATAGTTTAGCAGCTCCGTTGAATCTTCTTTATATATTCGCCAGATACCATAAGCCTTCAAAGACAGATTCGACTGGGGGCGTGGCCGGAAGCCAAGGAGGAAGGACGCGTTAGAGAGGAGCTCCGTGGAAACCTCTCAACTTCCACCTACATCTGCGCTCGGGGCTTCCCTAAAAAGCCCCCAATCCATCCATCTTTGCTGCGGGAGGCACACTCTGCGCTAGTTTTTGCGAATCTGCAGCGTCTCTACACACTTCGGGCCGGCCCCACGGCCGGCGACGCAGTGAGAGACTCACCGCCACCATCTTGCGGCCTACCTCCACTCCGCGGCCTCCAGGCACCGGTGTCGTGGACACCGAGACAGCATCTCCCCGACGCACAATCCGGAGGCTGCCCCACCTAGGACTAGAGGGCAGTGGTCTGCCAGTGATTGGTGAGGGGGTGATCGGAACCCCAGGAATACAGGTGAGCGCCGGTGGCCATCTTGCTCCACCTTAGGCCTGCTGAGAGACTCCCTGTTAGGATCCCTCTAGCCTCTGTAGCCCCACTATCCCTGGGAAAGACAGGGCCCAACCACAGCAGCCGGGAACGATTGCCCCCCGGTGGATATCTGAATTTTACTGCCACCACACCACTCAGAGACTGAGGCTTCGGCCTAGCCGGTGGCCATCTTGGGACTCCCAAGGCCTTCTCCCACCCACAAAGGCCTTCCTCTGCTCCCCCCCTGCCAGTCTACGGGGACCCCCTAACTGACAGTGCTCTTGCCCCCGGGGTCCTCCCGCACCGCTGCCTACCCCCCCACCCCCCTGTTGTCTTGTTATCCACATGTTGCAGCTACCACTACTGGGGCCACGCACTGGGTCCCCTAAGATGGGCATCATGTAATCATTCTATGTTGACCCTTTCCATCTTCCTATGCCACTCCACAACGCATAACAACCACCTTCGCAATGGGGGGCAACGTAACTAACTAATACCCAGTCCAAACACCTCATGGTGAAATACGGGCCAAAGCACCCCACATCAACATAGGTGGCCCCCCAAGCAACGGTACAGGACACTCCGCGGACCCTGACGGACAACCCCTCAGAAATAATGCCTGCTCCTGTGATGGTAGATGTACTGGATAATAAACAACGGTCCCTCCTGCAGGATCTGACCAGCAATGTCTCTAAGGAGATGGGAAAACTTGCACATGAACTGCGGGGGGAGCTTGCTCAAATAGGTGAATGTACTAATGTCTTGGAGACTAAATTTGATGATTTGATACAATACGTGCATGTTTTAGAGGAAGACAACACTGGTTTGAAACAATCTATCTCCCAGCTTCAGTCCCAACAGGAGGATTTGGAAAAAAGGGAACGCCGTCAAAATTTGTGTATCAGAGGTGTTCCTGAAGCCGTCGGCGAAGGGGAGATCAGGCCATACCTACTCAGCCTCTTTAACATCGTGGCCCCTCGGATCTCGGATATAGACTGAAGATTGGATAGAGCACACAGATCTCTGGCTCCAAAGCCCCCTGCAGGAGCTAACCCCAGAGACATCATAGTACGCTTCCATTACTATGATAGCAAAGAAGCCTTGACCGCGGCCACTCGCAATAAATCTGGGCTGGAATTCAAGGGGGCTAAGATACAGATCTTCAGTGACTTATCTCCAATTACCCTTGCTAAACGCCGCAGCTTCCACCCTGGGACCATGCACCTGCAGAATCACCAATTCCCATACCCCTGGGGTTTTCCCCTCCACCTGTCAGCCACAAAAGATGAGGTCCAATATTCCATGAGGGACCTACAGGAAAGTGAAGCATTCATCCGCAACCTTGGCCTCCCGCCGCTACCAGATGAGGATCCCACACCGCTTCCGACGACACCTAAACCCACGTCCATTCCAGGCCGTATTTGGACCCCTGCTCCTCAGAAGTTGCATAAATCCTTCTCCACCCCCCAACGAAGTCCCTCCCCCAGACTCCCACTTTGAGGGGAACCAAACCCCTACACCTTGCTAGATCCGGCTTCAGCCCTTATCTCACCATGTTCCCCCTGATTTGAGGAGTTTACACCCATACACATGGGTTATCATCATTCTTATGGCCTGTAGTATAACTTTTTTGCTACCTTCAAATTCTATCGGAAGGTGGCGAGGTCACTCCAGGTGAGCTGGAACCCCTTGTGTGCCTCCTTTTGTTCCACGGCCACGGCTGTGGACTCCTGGGTGGTTTTTACCCCCCAGGCTACTTTCCTTCAGTTTTTTGTTTATTTTTCTTTTTTATAGGTCTTTTTTGGCCTATTTTCCATTTTTGGCTTGCCTTGTTCACATTTTTCTACATCCTCATTTCTCATTGTTGATGTTATATGCCATTACATGTTTCTCTCCACAGGATACACCATGGAACTCTTTGCTTATCTGGTTTGTATGGGTATTTATGGCCAGTATTTGTTTTTTATGGCTACCTTGAGCTAATGCTACTCCATAATGATGGCTCTACGGGTCCTTACCTACAATGTTAAGGGTTTGAACTCTATCCACAAGCGCCGGTTGGCTTTGAAGGAGTTCAAATCCTCAGCTGCAGACGTAGTCCTAGTCCAGGAGACCCATTTCTGCCTGAGGGGATCTCTTAAATTTGCTGCTAAACACTTTCCAATTTCCTTCATGGCTTCTGATCCTTCCGGCAAAGCAGGGGTTGCAATTCTGATTAGGAAACCCTGCCAGTTGAGGATAAAATCCTCATTTATCGATCCCTGAGGTAGATACATTCTCCTGGACTGTGACTATCTCTCCCACTCTCTCACTTTGATTAATGTCTATGCCCCCAACTTGGGTCAAATCCAATTTCTCACTGAAGTACTTGGGAATTTGGGCAAATACGCTCAGCCCTTTATGATTATTGGGGGTGATTTCAACATGACCTTGTCCCCCAGGAGAGACAGACAAATGCTATTTCCTTCCACCCCCTCAACTAAAATAGAATGTCAATCCACCGCATTCCGCAGACTCATTAGATCTCACAACTTATTAGATATCTGGAGAATTAAACACCCTACCCACAAGTAATTTTCTTTCTTCTTGCCCCCACATAAGACGTACTCCAGACTAGATTATCTCCTTGTAACAACCCCCTTACTGACATCGGCGGTAGCTTCAGAATTGAATCCCATAACGTGGTCAGACCATGCCTCTGTCCAACTTGATCTTGCACTTTTCTCCTCCACACCTAGAACCTGCCACTGGAGACTTAGTGACTTCCTCCTACGCAATCCCGTCATTGAAGCCCAATTATCCCAAAATTTAATTGAATTCTTCCATTTAAATGAAAGCTCTATGACAGACGTGTCCACCCTTTGGGAGGCTCATAACGCCAAGGCAAACTGATCCATGCGGTAATCTTGCTCATCCAATCTGGAAATATATTACCAACAAGTGGATTGACTGTACCTTTGAATTCATGGCCTTCACGTACTGTCAGAAACCATGAATCAGATGAGACAGAAGTACAATTAAATCACACTTGTTTATTAATAAAAATAAAAAGGTAAATAGAAAAAGTGTAGTCAAGCATAGACAGAGTCCAGTAACCAGATAGGGTAGTCAGCCAGTCCAAAGTTCAATAACCAGATCGGGTAATCAGCCAGGTCTGAAGTCAGGGATCCAAGTAGAGCAACTGCAAGCAGGATAAGGAGCCAGGAGGGATGTCAGCAAGCCAGTCCTGAAACAAACCGCAGGAGATGGTTCCTTGTGATGTGACCAACGCGAAGGCAGAGGTGAAGTGAGCTGGAAGGCTTTAAGTAGGCAGGTCAGACGAGCATCATCGGGAACATCTGGTAACTGTAGAGAGAGAAGAGAGCTGGCAATTAGCCGACAGCTGAGTGGCCAGCCCAGAGAAGGAAGGGCTAAGCCAGCACTGACAATTAATTAGGGAGATGGGGCAATCGGCTTCACAGAAATTCAGATCCTTATTAGGTTTTGCACATCTAATGCCTTGTACACCCGATCAAACAATCTTGTGGAAAAGTCCCCCCATGTGTAGGCTCCAGCGGACTTTTTTTTACCCAAAAGTCCGGCAGACTAAGAAAGTTGAATACGCTACCCGGCCGGCCAGGAAAGGGGGTGGGGACGAGCGAGTCCCCCCCCCTCCTGAGCCGTACCAGGCCGCGTGCCCTCAACATGGGGGGTGCCTTGGGGAAGGGGGGCCTCTGGGACTGTGACATCATAATGGAAGGGGACATCATCCGGTGATGTCCCTATATAAGTAGCCGCACGCCGCGTCCCTGCCATTGTGAGCAGAGGAAGCGATGAGGCAACATCTGAAGAGAAGTAGAGAAGAACAGAAGAACAGAAGACGGCGACAGCGGTGACAGAAGACTGGGCCACCGCTTGTAAAAGAGCTAGAAGAAGGCGCGGAGGGGGACAAGACCCCCGAAGAGGGGGACAAGACCCCAAAGTCGAAAGAAGAGGGCAGCGGCGAAGAAGAAAGTCGGGCTCCTCTGCTAGCAAAAGAGCTAGCAGAAGATAGCAGAAGAGTCCAGCGAGAAGACCCCCGAAGACGGACAGAAGACCCCCGGAGCTGTGCAATAAACTATTTTAACCCTTGTATGTTGTGTTTTTTTTTTACTTTTTTTTTTTACAGGTGAATGGGTAGGGGTACATTGTACCCCATACTCATTCACATAGGGTGGGGGGCCGGTATCCGGGGGCCCCCTTATTAAAGGGGGCTCCTGGATTCCGATAAGCCCCCCGCCTGCAGACCCCGACAACCAACGGCCAGGGTTGTCAGGAAGAGGCCCTTGTCCTCATCAACATGGGGACAAGGTGCTTTGGGGTAGGGGGCCGCGTGGCACCCCCTTCCCCAAGGCACCCCCCCATGTTGAGGGCACGTGGCCTGGTAGGGCTCAGGGGGGGGGGGGGGGCGCTTGCTCGTCCCCACCCCCTTTCCTGGCCAGCCGGGTAGCGTGCTCAGATAAGGGTCTGATATGGACCTAGGGGGGACCCCCCACGCTGATTTTTCAGCGTAGGGGTTCCCCTTTAAGTCCATACCAGGTGGCGGGGCCAGCGACGCTTCCTTCGCTGGCCCTGGCTGCCTGGAGACGCGCTTAAAATGAGCGGACTTTCCTCCATGTGTGTGGGCGAGTCCGTTCATTTCAAAAGTACGGCGGATAGTCCGGCAGACTTAGTACGCCGTATTAGTCCACTGAAAAAATGCCGTGTGTGGGCAAGTAGCTTGTTCGGAAAGTCCAGGGGACAGTCCGACGGGAAGTCCGCGAGACTAAGTCCGCCGGATAGTCTGCTACGTGTGTACGCGGCATAAGAGGGTCAAATCTCGTTCTCCAAATTGGCCTTATAAAGGATAGATAAATAAGGTTCAAGATATTCTTCATGGGCTGTATAACATTTGATGGAGAAGCCATCCAGACCTAGCATCTTATGTTTTTGCATACGTGCCCAAGGTCTTATCAAGCTCTTCAGAGATGATTGGGTTGTCCAAAAACAACCTATCATTCATAGAAAGAGTAGGAAGCCTTATGCCACTGAGATCATCGGAACAATAGGTTGCCTGAGAGGTATATTAATCTCGAAACAATTATAAAAAGGCAGTTAAAATTTGTTCAGTAAAAGTCAGTAGAAAATCGTAGGAATAGCAATGGGCTCATGAATAGGTTTTGCTAAGAAAGCAAGCAAGTGGGCATTTTTTTCACCTGAATCAAAAATATGTTGTGTCTGATACAGTAGCTTGCTTTTTGTTTTGTTTTTTCAGTCAGGGCAATATTATAGGATCTTAAATCATCCCATATTAAGGGTAATTATGGAAAGAGGGGTCAAAGACATATTGGCCTTCTTTTGTTAACACATCTTGTTAAGTGGAATCATTAGCTTTCTTCAAAGTCTTGACTCCACACATGTATGAGCCCTTCATAAAAGCCTTGAAGGCATCTCATTGAAGGACAGTGGATACACCCCATAAATTTCCTGCCAGTAAGCCTTCATGCCATCACAAAATTTATAAAGCCCCATAGGATCTAGAAGCCAAAATTGACTCATCTGCCAGGCATGCAAACCACGGGGGTGAGTTGTCCCTAGTTGAAGCTCCAAAGGAGCATGGTCTAACAAAGATCTAGGAAGATAGCAGACTTCAGGGACCTGTTACCTGTAAGGTGAGATACATATTAGACATAAAAGGAAAATTAACAACAGACTTGGTGGATTTTGACTATCCCATACACCAGGCTGGAAATGCAGCCATAGCACCTTGTACCAGGAAACTAAAATGTGCAGGTGAAATAAACTTAATACATCGGGTATGCTAGAACAGAACTTCCCAATCCCCTCACCTGACCCAACAAAAAGAAACATAGCGGGTTTTCTCTTAAAATCAAAACAACCAGCAGGGTGTGTGCCCAGAGACATCTCCTTCAGGAAAGACCCCCTTCAGTATTGACACCTCTGCAGTACAAATCTCCCAAGTAGAGAGCCCTTTTTAGTGTATTTTGCTACCAGATGCAGCGTGAGACCTCCCTTTGGCTGTGTCATATGACTGGAGCTGAGAGGGAACCTCTCCTTGGGTCTGAACTCCCTCTGTCAGACAGGCAGAAGTGGTACTGCAGTGCCTATAATACTGGTAAAGTGCAAAAAAATAAAATTGGGGCCCCGGGCTGTTTAGGCCATAATGTGCTAATATGCACAACATACTAGCAGAGTATGACAGATTTTTTTTTTTTTCAAATCTTTTATTTATATCAAGGACAAAGACACACGAAATACAACATCCATAAGAAATAGGCACACAGGCCATCATGGTATGCAATGAACCGAGAAAACCCCCGTAACCCATAGGAGGTGTGCAGATATCATTAAAGAACATTTAGTCTCTGAGGCGTCCCCCAAGCTCACCTGGGGCCCTGGGTTTCACCAAAGCGAGAAGATATATAACAATTTCTATGGGTCTCAACCATGCTGTAGTATGAGGTATCTTTCAGCCCAGGGGCTTCCTGTACCACTGGATGGTTCCGGGAGTCTCGTTCCTTATTTTGTGTAAAAGCAGAGCAGCCTGGGCTATGAGGTTCTCAATAGGATCCCCCACATCCAAGCCGCGTGCCACAGTTAGAAGAAGCAGAGAGGGAAAGGAAAGGAAGAAAAGGGAAGGAGGGAGAGCACAAAAGAGGGGGGGATGGGACATCAGAGGGAGAGTAAGGGAGGGGGGGGGGACCAGGGGCGCAGCCAACGCGTCCAGCTCTAGTCGTGGGTGCAGGTCAGTACCACCCGCCATCGAACACCTTCCAGTTCCAGTCACAAACTGTCCCAAAAGAGATGTTCTAATCCGACAGGTCATTCTCCAAAAGGGCCCGTCCTTCATCTGAGAAGATAAACATGTTCCAGGCGGACCATGTTTTGGTAAACTGTTCGCTTTGATGGCGGGCCGTTAGGATTAAATCTTCCATTTTTTTGATCTCCTCCACCTTCTTAAGCCACAAGCTAATAGTTGGAGGCTGCGTAGACTTCCAGCACAAGGGGATGCAGGCTTTGGCCGCATCCAGTAAGTGGGGAATCAGCGATTTTTTGTAGGACTTGCGCGAGCTAGTAGAGGCATGGAGTAGGTAAAGCGCTGGGTCTGCCAATACAGGGCGTTCAGTAAACCTCTGTATCGTAAGCTGTACGGTTTTCCAGAACTGCTCCAGGTCAGGGCAGGTCCAGAAAACATGGAGGAGTGTCCCCCTCTCTGCCTGACACCTCCAGCACCTGTCCGAAGAGGAAGGGAAGATTTTCTGTAATTTCGCAGGGGTATTATACCATCTGGTGACTATTTTGTAATTGGTCTCTTGAGTTTTTGTGCAGATGGAGGATCTGTACGTAAAGTGAAGGATATTTTGTGTTTGACGCGTCGTGAAGGTGCACTTCAACTCCTTCTCCCACGCACTTAGGCAACTGAGTTGGTGGCTACCCGAGGGTTCAATCAGCAATTGGTAGGTGGCAGAGAGGGTATGTGGCAGAACACCCTCTTCCGAGCACAAGGTCTCGAAAACGGTTAACGATTGGTCAGTACTATTGGGTGGAGGTATCGATTTAAGAAAGTGGCCGAGTTGGAGAGCCCTCCAATAGTCTAGACGGAAGGGGCCTACCGGATTCGTGAGATCACCCGCGGATGCCCATTGTCCGTTTATCACGAAATGGGAGGCTTGGTAGAGGCCAGATGCCTTCAGTGAGCGGAAGATAGGGTCCGTGTATCCCGGGGTAAACTCTGGGGTGCCCAGAATTGGGCGTAGCGGGGAATTTCGAGATGCAAGGCAGGAGCGGGTAAAGAGAATGGAGCAGAGTCGCGTGGTCGTACCTATCAGGGGATGGTTCTTCACAGCGTTTGGTAGGAAATTGTGACACCAAGGGGCCCTAGTCAAGGGTATCGGACACTGGGTTTGTTCAAGTCGGGTCCATAATTTAGTGGTTTGGTGGCGATTCCAGTCGATAAGTCTGGTCAGGTGTACCGCTTGGTGGTATTTACGGAGGTCTGGGACAGCCAGTCCGCCAAACTGTTTGGGCAACATGAGCTGTCGTCTGTTAAGTCTAGGCCTCTTATGCGCCCATATAAAATCAAAAAACAGGGCTCTGGTCTGGTCAAAGTACTTAGAAGGGATTTGGATCGGAAGGGCCTGTAGAAGGTATAAAAACTTGGGGAGGACGCACATCTTAAGGATATTGCATCTCCCAAACCAGGAATGAAGTCCCGTGTGCCATTTGGCAAGTAGGGTTCGAACAACACTCAGCAACGGGGGGAAATTGAGGGAGAATACCTGGGATATTTTGGGGGGGATAAAAGTGCCCAGGTAGTTCAGGGCCGATTCAGTCCATTTAAATTTAAAACTAGCTTGGAGGTCTGTGAGGAGACGTTGGGGGACTCCTATGCCCATGGCTGCAGACTTGCTGAAATTAATTTTCAAATTTGAGAGTTTACCGTATGTTCTGAATTCATTCAGTAAATTTGGGAGAGAAACCTTTGGGTCGGTAATTGAAAACAGCATGTCGTCTGCATACGCTGCAATCTTCTGTTGTGAGTCTCCCATACCCACCCCAGTAATGTTTGGGTTAGTTCGCACGGTACGCAGAAACGGTTCCAGTGACAGGGCGAAAAGGAGCGGGGATAATGGGCATCCCTGGCGCGTTCCGTTCGTAATTCCAAAGGAGTCTGACAGGACCCCATTGGCCCGAACACGCGCTGAAGGGCCATCATAAATCGAGCTAATCCATTGCAACATGGTGTTGCCCAATCCTATATGCTTGAGCACAGAGGACATAAATCGCCAGTTCACCCTGTCAAAGGCCTTCTCCGCGTCCGTGCTTAAGAAAACGCATGGTATCTTGGTCTTATTAACCACATGTAGAAGGTTGAGGACTTTAATTGTATTGTCCCGCGCCTCCCTAGTTGGGACAAATCCAACCTGATCCAAATGGATCAGGGAGGGAAGGTGAAGCTGGATCCTGTTAGACAGTAATTTAGTAAAAATTTTTAGATCCACGTTGAGTAGGGAGATCGGTCTATAGTTCCCGCACATAGTCGGGTCCTTCCCTTCTTTGGGGATCACTGCGATATGTGCCGCCAATGTGTCACGGTGAAAGGTGGTATTCGAGCCTATTGAGTTAAAGAGTTTATGCATAAACGTCTCCAGGGATGGGAGTAGGGTCTTATAGTACTGTGCAGTGAGTCCGTCCGGTCCCGGGGCTTTCCCTAGTTTAGTGACTCCGATAGCGGAGCGTATCTCCTCTATGGTGATGGGTTCGTCCAGCAGTTCGCTTGTCTCCGTGGAGAGCTGGGGCATACCTGAGCTGGTCAAGTAATCTTCTATCTGCGTTTGTAGGGGGGCTGGGGTCTGAAGGTTGTAGAGGGCTGCGTAGAATTCCCGAAACTCTCTCGTAATATTTTGTGGGAGTGTGATTTTTTGGCCGGAGGGCGCCCTAATATGCGGTATATAATTCGCCAACACCTGATCTCTCAGGGATTTGGCCAAGAGCTTGCCGCATTTATTCCCCGACTCGTACGAAACTCGACGACAGATCTGAATTGCCGCCTTAGCACGGAATTGCATCAGGTCAGTAATTTGTTTGCGAAGGAGTAGGATTTCTGCTTCTAAAGCGGGAGTCTGGGCATGTTTGTGATGGGCCTCAGCCCGGTTCAGGTCACATAGGAGTGACGTCAACCGTGCAGAGCGCTGTTTCTTAACACGAGATCCATGTTTAATTAATACCCCACGGATCACCGCTTTGTGGGCTTCCCATACAACGCCGGGGTCACTGTCTGGGGTATCGTTGGTGTGGAAGTAACAATCCAGTTCCCTCGCCACATCCTTAAGTATTTCTTCGTCTTGGAGGAGGCTTTCATTTAGTCTCCAGGTCCTAGATCTGGAGGTGTGAATGTCAGTCAGGGCGTAAGACAAAAGGACAGGGGCATGGTCAGACCACGTGATCAACCCGATCGACGTGTCTCTAACGGCGTGGAGTTGGGAGTGGGGGATGAGGAAGTAGTCAATCCGTGAATACTGTCTATGTGGCGCGGAGTAAAAGGTGTAGTCCCTTTCTGTCGGGTGAGTAAGTCTCCATGCATCTATTAGTTGTGCTTTGTGCAAAGCACGGGCAATACGTTTCCTAGTACTAGGTGTTATTGAGGAAAGTCCGGAAGACGTGTCCTCCGTGGGGATCAGGGGGATATTAAAATCTCCGCCCAACAACAGTTGGCCCTTTGAGAACGCTAGCAGTGTGTCAATCATTTTGGTGATAAACTGGTCCTGATGACTGTTAGGGACATATATGTTCGCCAGTGTCACGTCAATGCCCCCTATCTTGCCCCTCAAAAACAAAAAACGTCCTTCCGGATCAGTCTTTAGTTCCTCGCAAATCCAAGGAACGGTGTGGGAAATGAGTATGGAAACACCCCGGGATTTAGCATTCCCATTTGTAGAGTGGTACCCCATTGGAAAGAATTTGTTCTTCAAAACAGGGAAGTTGTCCCCTTTAAAGTGTGTCTCTTGGACGAATGCCAGATCTGTCTTAAGGCGTCTCAGATCCTGGAGCAGCATGCGCCTCTTTTCGGGGGTATTCAGGCCTCGCGCATTTAGCGAGAGCACGTTCACTGCCTCCATGGTCTCCGGGGGCAGGGAGGGGAGGGGGTGGGAGCCAAGGGGAGAGCGGGAGGAGGGGGTGGGAAAGAAAGAGAGGGATTAAGTGAGAACAGAGCAGTAGAGAGGGTAGAAGGAACAGGTAGTAAAGAAAGTTATGCCACACTTACAGAGTGTGGAAACAATTTCTATAAAAGAAGCACTTATGTGCTGAGACGCTCACCAGTGCAAGCCTGGTAACTGAGCGCAGGCCTAAGTGGGGTCGCGGAAAGAAAACAGCCAGCAAGGGTCTCGCTGACCGTTCCCTCCCCATCCCAGATGTAACGGTATATAATGAGGTAAAAAACATGGACGGCTGATAAATAACAAATAAAAACAAAAACTAGAAACCAAAACAATCAATCGAACAACAGATGAGGGAGAAGCCCCAAAGCTGAGAATATATAATAAAGTAACATGCCTCAGGTTATGCAAAACTAATCCATAGATCCATATCTATATGCAGACAGAGCACCCAGTCACTATCATGTGTATACCGTACGAACACATCAGAAAAAGGAAAAAAAAAAAAAAAAAAAAAAAAAAACCCACAACCCTCCCATAACATGAAGTACACCCCTGAATAACTGAACTGTGAGTGCATCGATAAATAGTAATCCCCTAGGGTTAAGGTCATTCATGAGAGCTGCATTCCAACCCCCTCCCCCCTGGCCAAACGTGGCCAGATTCCAATAGAGAAGGAGAGGAGTGAACCGCACTGCCTCCCAGGCCAATGGGGCAGGGGAACTGGAAATAGGAGCGTGCCGTCATGCTCGCAGAGGTGGCCGTTTTGCAAACAGGAGCAATTGCAATGACTCCGTCCAGTCAATGTCTTTTCAGTGTGTAGCACCGAGTCATAAATGCAGGAGGATATTGTAGCCACCCAAGGTGTGTACACGCTTACCCCCCGGTACAAGACCATGTGTGAAATAATCAAGCACCATAAGAACGTCAGGGACCAAAGCCTGGGAGCAGTAACGACCTTGGCCATCCCCACGGGGTGATGTAAGCCAAGGGCTGGGATGATGAAGGCTCCGCACTTCATTGTGAGGTGGAACAAAAGAGCAACCAGCTCATCTCTAAGGTGATGTGGGTATCATGGGTGTAGCTGACCATGTGGTCGTGTCTGGCAAGTAGGATTAGCTCACTTGGGAGTAGTCACTATGGACGTGTATAGCCTAGCATAACGGGGCAGACAACAGGCGGTGTGATCAAGACTCACGTGCATCCTCAGCCGAGGGTGTCCGGGCTCTTCTCCTGCTCCTCTGCCGGCGTGGTGGTAGAGGGTTCCGTTGAGCGGCAGGGCCCGGGCGACCAGAAGGGCGAGGGAGAAGGGTAAGCCAATTCGGTACTTGGATCGGCTCCACACCCAGAAAAGTGAAGAGAGCCGGCAGTTCTGCTGGTGTACGCAGGGTAAAGGAGGTCGTTGCATTGCGTATGATGACTGCTAAGGGATATCCCCAGCGATATGTGTATCCTTGACGCCTGACCAACTCCAGAACGGGACTCAGTAGGGCTCTTCTCTGTAACGTGGCCCTGGAGAGGTCTGGGAGGATCTTAATGGTAGCGCCATCAAATTCCACGTCTCCTTGCTCCCATGCCTTGCGGAGGATGAGCTCCTTCTGGTTGTAGTGATGTATCCTGCAGAGCACGTCCCGGGGCCTCTCTGGATCGGAAGATCTTGGACCGAGAGTTCTGTGGGCACGATCCAACTCCAGGGACTGCGAGGGATTGCCCAGGACCTGTTGGAAGATAGCGGTAGCAGTCGCCGCCAGATCCCCCGCGCCTGTCGCTTCCGGGAGACCTCGCAGCCGCAAATTGTTGCGTCGGCTGTGGTCCTCCAGGTCCTCCAAGTGGAGTTGCAGGTCGATGGCCGTGGCAGCTTGCGATTCCTGCGAGCGTTCTAGTGCCAGCACTCTCTGCGTAACAGCGGCTAGCGACAGCTCCCCGGTATCCACGCGGTCCGTGAGGGTGTGCAATTCTGCTCTGACCTCCTGGATGTCTCTGCTATGCGCCTCTTCAATGCGGAGGATGAGGCCCTCTATATCTGCTTTGGTGGGGAGAGTCTGGAGGATAGCAAGCAGATCTGCCGTCATGCTGGACGGCTGTGTGGATGTGTCAGCCATATGAGTGCGGAGGGCTGCAGGTGTTCCCGAAGGGGGATCCAGGGTGGTGGATGCAAATGGGGAAGCCTGCAAGTCCGGCGGGTTATGTGCTGCCTCGTGCGTTGCCCGCGGCGAGGCTACAACGGCGCCCGGTGACAGTCTCTGTGCGCCTCGGAAATACAGCTGAATGCCGCTCCGTGGGGTAGCCGAGCGGGTGTCTCCCGCCGCCGATCTCGTCCTATACCGCCTGGGGGTTATCATACCTCGGTATGGATTGCTAAAAAGCCGTCTGTATTGCGGGATGGGGCAAGGTGGCCAGGAGCTCCAAAAAATCCCGTCCTCACTCGGCCATTGCTAAGCCACGCCCCCCGAGTATGACAGATTTATCTTAAAATGAAGCTCTCCAGCGGTGTGCTGCCACCCCTTTCGATGCTTCCATCTTCCCCTGGTCCTCCTTCTGGGTTTGGACTTTTGAATGGTCGGGCTCTCAATGGACGACATACTCCAGTGTGCTATCCATTCAGAAGGCAATGCTCATGCATTGGTGACATCACCAGTCGCTACAAATGTGAATATCTTCTAAACGGTATGTTTAGGATATATTCACTGTACCTACAGGCAAACCTTATTATAGGCTAACCTGTAGGTACAAGTCAGAAAGCAGAGTCTACTTCTGCTTTAATGTAAAGGATTTAGTGACAGAACAGATAAGTCTTGCTCAGTCTGTGGAAAATTATGAATGCTTCACTCATTGTTAAAAATAAATTTGTTTATTGTGTGCTTTTATGTATACAATTGGTCAGTGTTAATGGGAATCAGTCAGACAGAATGATCAGTATCAGATTTATACTTTCCAACCCCTAGGCTAACTGGCTTATGCTATTCTTCATCTACCTTGGCTGGCTAACTTTAGTGTCATGCTAACAAAATGTAACATCATAGTCACCAGTGGTGGCCACTCCATACAGGGAGCAGGGGCGCCACCTCCTTAATCAATGCGCCTGGCCCCTAATCTGCATTTTTTTTAAGCACATGATTAGCGCCTGAGGCCCTAATTGGCTTAAAAAAGAGTGGTCTCGGCGCCCCCTGAGCCCACCCACTTGTGTGACAATAGAGAATTAGTATTTGCTATTGTCTTCCTGCTTCTCCTCCTGGTCAATCAGGAAGCAAGAAGAGCACATTTGGCCGAGAGGAGAAACAATTGTATTGTCCAGTACTGGGGGGAATTACAGGGAGATCCAAAAGATCTGTATTTGTGATCTGCTCAGCATCGCCACCAAGAGCCCGACCGCATGAGAGTACCACCCTCGGGGGTGTCGGGTGATCTGTCTGCCTCAGCCTGGGGTTTGGGTGGTTTATTTGCCCCCCCCCCCCCCAGCTGGATTTCCAGCTACCACTGATATTGGCAGCCCTGCAACTCTACGCCATGGCCTATGATGGCAAATCATGAAAATTATAACAATTAAGATGGACAAGCAGTGTTTGTTAACTAATAGCAACTTTCTTAAAATTATTGCAAGAAGATTTATGGCTCTGCACCTAGCAATTTTTCAAACTGAATTTTTGGGGAAGAAATACACTTTAATGAATTTGAAAATCAAGCCAAATATAATATATACCCCAATTATTTTTATACAATATGAAATATGATGTTACGACGAGTATGAAGAGATACCTAACATGTCATGCTTTAAAGTTGTGTGCACTCATGGAATGTTGCCAAACTACAGTACTTAAAAATCTCCATAGGCTATGCCTTAAAATTGTCTACAGGTTACTAATTTAAAGCTACAGAGGAGGTCTAGTGCTAGAATGATTGTTCTCACTCAGATATTCATGGTGATATCTCACATGTGTGGTGCAAAAACTGTTTACATATGTGGGAGTGACCTTGGGGGAAGCTTTACATTTTTTTATTATTATTATTATTATTATTTATTTTATTACAATTTTTACACTGTCCCCTTATTAAAAAATAGATAAAAAAATGTCACTTTTATTGCTATTGCAAGGAATGTAATCATCCCTTGAGATAACAATGCAGCATGACAGGTCCTCTTTATGAAGAGTTTTGGTTGTCATTCTAAAATGACAACTGCCATGTTATATACATGAAACATGAAATAAAGAAAAGCATGCTATAAAAAGAGATAAGACATTATATGGAAGTCTGCTCACAAAAGAGCAGCTTTTATTACAAATTCAATTCAAACCACAGGGTTTATAAAACTTGAGGGTCTCTATAAACCAAAATAAGTGAAAAATAAGATAAATCTACTGGCAATTTTCTTAGCATTGAAAAACGACAGTTATGGGTTGAGGATGAGATGACCCCAACACCTGCTCCATCATGATTTTATTCAAGGCTATATTTTTTTTTGTACAGCATGCGGTGTTGTTTAAATTGTTTACCTCATTATGTTGAATTATGATCATAACTGAAAACTTAAAAAATGTGTGAGAAAATGATCAAGCTTCTATAAAGCTTTTTACAACCTATATTTTTCTTCATCTGTGTTGCTCTCTACAGGAAACTGCAACAAAACAGCATGTTTTCTAACCCTTGCACTCTACTAAGCCAGCCAAAGGCCCTACACACTTATTTTGGATTGTAGGTTATAATTCTCTCTTTAATTTAGCTGGCTTGATGTTTTCATTTTCAAACACTTTATTTCATGCAGCTTTTTTTGGGAAAAAGCAGTGTTCTGTAAAATGCAAAATATCAAGTGTGCAGGATTCATGTTCATCTGCAGTAAGACTCTAATCATAATAAATAAACATCATACAGAATGTGCTGGTCATCATCCTTACATTTATACAATTGGAATTCAGTGAAAATATCTTGCAATCACCAATAACTTTTTTAAAGCTGAGCTCCAGGCAGGTATAAAATATAATTCACATTGCCATGCATTTATTAATAAATAATTTAATGTTCTTTTTTTGTAAATGAAGCTAGTGTAAGTACTTGCAGTGCCTTTCACTTAATGTCAGGCTCTTTTTATTTCTTGTACAGCATTACTCAGGCTGTAGGAGAGAGAAGCATAGTTACATATTTGATAGGCTTTAATAAAGACAGTAGTCCATCTAACTCAACCTGTGTTTGTGTGTGTGTTTATTAGGAATGAGTTTTCTGTTGGGTCAAACATGAGTCTGACTTGAACATTGGCTCTTCGCCCCGTTTGCTAAAAACTGAACATTATGGGCAGTTTGTGCCAAATTCGAGCGGCAGGTAATGGCCCATAATGCACTGCGGGAGTGCAGTGGATTGCTGTATGATGATTGGCCAAAGCATGCACCATGACCTGCATGCTTTGGCCAGTCCCAGCGCCCTCAGCTAAGAGAGCCATAATTGGCCAAAGGCAGGGTGCCTTTTGGCAATCATGGCCCAGGGGGACTAAGTACACGCCCCACACTATATAAAGCTACCTGCAGGTCGGCCCCATGTAGTGTGTAGTTAGCATGGACGGAGAGAGAGTGTCATTTAGATTGAGCAGGCAGGCAGGTTATTCAGTTCCTAGTGTACTTTTTCTAATATAATTCTGGCAGGCAGGTTATTCATTTAGCTGCAGTGTATTTAATATATATATATATACAGACAGTCTCGTATATGTATATCCATTGCATAAAGTTTAACTTAAGCTGTTCCCGTTGTACTTACTTTTTCTAATATACTTCTGGAAGGCAGGTTATTCAGTTAGCTACAGTGTATTAGTGTATTATATATATATATATATATATATATATATATATATATATATATATATATATATATACACTGCATACAGTTTAGCTATATCGGACTGCAGGCCATTCCTGGTGTAGTTTTTCTAATATACTTCAGGAAGGTTATTCAGGTAGCTGCTGTGTATATAATATATATATATATATATATATATATATATATATATATATATATATATACAGACAGTTTTTATATGTATATCCATTGCATACAGTTTAGCTATATCTGACTGTAGGCTGTTCCTGGTGTACTTTTTCTGATATACTTCTGACAGGCAGGTTATTCAGTTAGATGCAGTGTATTTAATATTAATATACAGACAGTCTCGTGTATATATGTATATATATATATATATATATATATATATATATATATATATATATACAGTACCATGCACCCCTAGTGCAGTAGCTACTACTTTTCTGGTGGTGTACACAATACAGTACACCCATAGTTGTTATTACACTTCTGATGGTGTACACTAAGGGTAGGTAACCTTGGCTCACCAGCCGTTTTGAAACTACAAGTCCCATGAGACATTGCAAGACCCTAACAATCACAGGCATGACTCGTAGCCCTTGTACACACGGTCGGACATTCCGACCAAAAAATCCATCGGGTTTTGTCCGAAACTGGTGTTGCATACACATGGTCGGACAAAGTTGTCGGAAAATCCGATCGTTCAGAATGTGATGACGTTCGTTCGCTACGACAGGACTACGTTCAGGCTAGTAGCCAATAGCTTTGTTCTCATAATTTGATCTGAGCATGCGTCACACTTTGTCCGATCGGATCATGTTATCAGAAAATTTTATATCCAGCTCTCAAACTTTGTTGGTCAGACATTCTGACGCAAAAAGTCCGATGGAGCCCACACACGGTCAGATTATCCGACAACACGGTCCGATTGGACATTCTCCGTTGGAATGTCTGACCGTGTGTACAAGGGCTTAGAGGCAGAGGCATGATGGGATTTGTAGTTTCAAAACAGCTGGAGAGCCAAGGTTCCCTACCCCTGGACTGTACACAGTACCGTGCACCCCTAGTGCAGTTGCTACTACTTTTCTGGTGGTGTACACAATATAGTACACCCATAGTTGTTATTACACTTCTGTTGCTGTACACAGTACCATGCACCCCTAGTGCAGTTGCTACTAGTTTTCTGGTGTTGTACACAATACAGTACACCCATAGCTGTTATTACACTTCTGTTGGTGTACACAATACCGTGCACCCATAGTGCAGTTACTGCTACTTTTCTGGCGGTGTACAGAATACAGTATACCGATAGTTGTTATTACACTTATGTTGGTGTACACAGTACTGTGCACCCCTAGTGCAGTTGCTACAAATTTTCTGGTGGTGTACACAATACAATACACCCATATTTGTTATTACACTTCTGTTGGTGTACACAGCACCTTGCACCCATAGTGCAGTTGCTACTAGTTTTCTGGTGTTGTACACAATACAGTACACCCATAGTTGTTATTACATTTCTGTTGGTGTACACAGTACTGTAATGGAAATTTGTAAGTTCTGTATATAATTGTATTCTACTTTATAAGTATTGCACATTGCCCTCACTGTGCACACGGCACTAATAATGTTTTCAGTAGATGTTTGCATTCTTTTGAGTCCTGATTCGAATTAGCCTGCCTATGTAATGCCCCTTGTTACCATCAAAGTGCAATTGTAATATTGATGTGATACCTACGTAATCATGTGTATAAAAACCTTCAATTGCATCATAATAAAGTAGAACAGTTATTTGGAAAGATGCTGAGCGTATCCTTTGTGGTGTCTGTTCCCTACTGCAGTAGTTATTATTTATTTGGAACCACTAATAAATATGAGGATAGGAGTTGCCTATCTACAAAATGTCCTGGTCAAGTGGCGAGCCAGCCAGGAGGGTCTTTACAGGTGACCCTGAGTATCCGAAACGAGGAGCTTGAGACAATCCGGGAATTTCTGATAATCAGCCTAAAAAGCCTTTGCTTACATTTGAGTTATCAGACTTCCTTGATCAGTAAGGCATTTTCGGGGACAAAGGGTACCTATTTTACTCCCCTTAATCAAACTGTATTGATTGGTGGTTATATGTTATGTTGTCACTGTCTACTTCCCATCAGAGCGTTATAGATAAGAAAGGGAAGAATAGTGCTGTTTACAGGTGTATGTAGTACATCTGCTAGATAAAGTAGTTTAGAGACAAGACGCTATAGGCACATGTAGAGACCCTCAAAAATGCCCAGCACAAGAGGAGCGCTATATATGAACCAAAGGTGTGGTTCCGCCTATACTGAGCCCCTAGATTAATGGTTAAAGTGGACAAGGATCCACAATGGGTAACTGGGTTACCACCAAAGTCCACAGGGACTAAGAATCATGCAGAGTAAAGAATCAGCTAGAGAAACAGCTATCTATGTGAGCAGGATGGATCAAGGGTGACAATTAACACTAGACAGAAAGGGACATTTTGATGTTAAATTGCGGGATGAATTTGAGGTCAGGCACTACAATTAGTAAAGTCAAGAAACAGAGAAATTAGAGTTAAAACAGAATACTTTATATGTTGTCAGAGAGGGAAGATGGATGAGCACTATAGCTGCCTGTCTGATCATAGAAAGTACAGTATGTGAAGTATGGTATTACAATACATTTGATGCAAAGGATATCAGAACAAAATAAGGAAAGAAGAAGTTAAGCAAGGAGATATTAAAAGAGTTAAAAGAAAGTGAGAGAATGATATGCATGTGTTGCATACATATGGGAAAAATGTAAGCAATTTTAGAGAAATATTTGTGTAAGTGTGTGAATGCTGGAACCTTTTGTTCTATCTCTTGTGTGTATCATGTATGCAGATGTGACTCCCTCCCTTGCGCTCTAATGAAAGAATGTGACTGGGATGAGAGGTCAGTGATAAGCTGGAAGGACATCATGCCAATTTCAGTTTTTTAGACAAAACATTTATAACAAAATGTGCCGGGTTAATGAATCTAATGATAAACAATGTGATCACAATTATTTTTTAATGTTTTCCAAACATGGAAAAATGAAGGTTACATTTAACCATGTATTACACAAATTGAATATCCTTTGATAGTGGAAACAGTGCATTTATGAAAGGGAAGTTAAGTAAAATTAAGTAATATGTTTAACTTCCCTGGCGGTATGATTAGTTCTGGTTTTAGGTGCTAAAAGCGGTACAATTATTTTGCATGGAAATTTGGCATTTTATATTGTAGTCCTGTAATTCTTAGGAATAACTCTCTTAAATCTGTTCAAACCAGAGTCTAGCAGACATCCCAGGTATAATAAAGTTTATAATATAATAAATAATAATAAAAATTATTCAATAATGTAATCAAATCCAAAAACACAGAAATTTGCTCATTTGCAGAATTGTCGCTGACATTAGATTTAGTGTTTGATGACGAATTTCCGCACATATCGCTATCACTCAATTCTACAAGTGATTAAAATTTATTATCACTGTTTTCTAGTTGGTTTCAAATCACTTTTGACATAAAGGGACACTTTTTGGTTGCTATGGACAATCTCCAAATTCCAGGCAGAAAAAACGTTATTTATAATATAAAAATGCATGCAGGGCACTGCACAGACCACTAGGGACAAAGGGGTGTGTAATTTTTTTATACAGTACTGTAATCTGTAAGATTACAGTACTGTGTGTGTTTTGTGTGTTTTTACTTTTTTGAATTTGGTGCCGATCTCCGCTTCCGTGCGCCGTAACGTCGCAGGGAACGGAGCTCGGCGGCATTCGGGCACTGTGTGAATCGAGCGGAGGACAGCTCGATCATGGTACTAAAATCCCAACCTGAGCCAGACTCGGGATTACCGCTAGGGAGGTTAATATCACATTCTATGTATTTAATGTTTGCTAATGTATTGTATTCATTTTATCATTCCATAATTACCATGATTGTAATATGCTGTGAATGTCCTCTTTGTCCTTATGCATGCTGTAAGCTTTTAATGCTCCTTTTTTGTCCTTCATGAATATTTGCCTTCACTAACCTCCCCAGCATGCTATCCTGGGCCCATACACACCTAGCCTAGTCACTTAACAATGTATTTTGTCAGCTCCATTGTATGCGTACCCTAAACACCCCCTAAAATGTGTCCAAATGTTATTGTTGTCCTTAAATTCAGGCAGAGTGCAAGTGGCTTTTTTTTTTGGTGCCCAAACTCATTTTTAACCCTCTCTCCCCCCAACCACTAAGTCAACCGATACCAATTCTCTATCTGCTGACTTTGCCAAACCCATACACACTATACCTACCTCTTTTGCGTTCGTATTTATGGGTGAATTCACCAAAGCATGTATTACAAGTGCCTGTCTGAATACTTTAAAATGGTACTGTTTAAAGTTTTGTTCTCCTGTTATCTTGATAGGTAATTGTAGAATGTAAAAATGTGCTTCAATTTGGACATTGTGTATTCATATTTTTGGATTATGAAACTTCTTACCTTCTTAGTAAGGAGGGGCTGGCCAAAAGTAATATACATAATTTATGCATTCAGCAGAAGATTGATCGCCCAGACAGAGTTTTACCGGCGTCCCCAAAATGACCTTGGGGTTGCAACCTCCAGAGGATAATGTTGCAGGGCTCAAGTTTGTGTTTGTAGGGGATTACGCCTTTCCTCTGGGGAATATCTAATGAGGCCATTCCTCATGAGGACCATGACCCCAGAGCTGAGAGTTAAGGGTGACCCCAGAGCTGAGGGTACCGGCTGGTCCATGCCAGAAGAGTGGTTGAGATATGCCTTTGGCATAATGGCCAGCTGGTTCAGGCTTCTCCTTGTGGACATGAACATGGCCGAATACAAACTGAATCACATTGTGTTGAGCTGCTGCATTCTGCCCATCTTCCTTCGCAAGAATGCAGCCAGCTATCTAGACTCAGTTGCTACTGAGGCCGACTTTTCTGCAGAACCTACATCTCTGACGGCGCTCAAAAGTGACCGGCAAAACTATGTTGATTACTTTGTGGGTAGGGGGCAATTGATTTACAAGCAAATTTTGCAGCTGTATAATATTTTTTTTTTAAAAACGAAATTCATATTTCATTTGAATTACTGTTTGTGTTTCTTATCTGTCTCCTAGGTTCTCAAATGGCCTTTTATTTTTGCCCACTTTCTTCAATAGCGCAAACGTAACTTATTTGATATGTGGTGAGGTGACAATCTCTTCGTTAGCTGACTATTATGCTGTGCTGTGGGCCTGCTACACACACAATGTTCTTGTTGTTAATGTATGTAATGCATTAATGATAGAAATAATCATCCTTTTCAACTCCATTAATTAATTGCTTGTAGTCCCTAAAATGGCCTGATTTTGGCAAGTTGTACAGCACAGTGGGGGTTATTTACTAAAGGCAAATCAACTTTAAGAGCACTTGTAGTGCAAAGTGGATTTGCCTTTAGTAAATGACTCCCATTGTCACTGTAACGACACCAACTTAAAAAATAAACTGGTATTGAGCACTGAAATAAGCCAAACATTGTTGAGTATAAACTGTGTTGATTTTGATTTTGATTCAGATGGGGTGATCTCATCCCTCTAAAAGCCAAGTTTTGAAGATGGCCACAAATTGGGACTCAAAATATGGATTTCCCTCATGATCCCATGCCTAAAACGTGTGTATTTTCCCTACATCTATTTTGCTAATGCCACAAAACACACAGTGTGTCAACATGTACTATATCTCCCATCATGGGATATCAATGTGTGCATTTTGTGGGTGCAACCCCTTCCACCTAAGTAAAGTAGGTGAGAGGAAGGGGTTACACCCCCCGTAACACATCCATTGATCCTCCATGATGGGAGCTAGCACATGTTGACACACTGAGGCTTATTTCAGAAAGAACAATCTACTTAGCTATACAAGTGCACTTGCATTGCACTTGCAGTGCAAAGTGGTTTTGCCCCAGTGTGTCAACATGTGCTAGCTACCATCATGGGAGATCAATGGACGTGTTTTGAGGTGCAACCCCTTCCTCTCACCTACTTTAGTTTGGCGGAAGGGGTTGCACCCACAAAACGGATACATTGATATTGCATCCCATATCCAGGAGATAGCATATGTTGACACACTGTATGCATCTTCAAAATTTGGCTTTGCAATTCATTTAAAACTATAAAAACATGTACAACATAATGAAAACTTTAAAATGTTTTTTTGGTTTAGATTTTGACTAAAATACCGATGATGTTGCTCAGTCTTTTTTGAACATCATGGATGTTTTGTTTCATCTTTTCCAAATCACGATTGCACACCATGATCGCGCTGATGAGTATTTATGCACTTGCACTGCTGAAGTGAGTTTCTTCTTCCACAACATCCACATCACCTAAAAATAAAAACACAAACCATGTATTATAAATATGCAGGCATCCATCTATTACCTGAAGCTGTGGTCTCAGACTCTGACCTGTTGTTGACACCATTTCAACCACTTCACCCAGTGCTTCCTGAACCTCTGCATCCACATCTTCATGTTGTGTGGTGAGTTTCCTTTCTTCATTTGGCATGGGGTTACTGGTGTCCTCAGATGTCCCTATTCTTTTCTCCCCTATGTGAATACAAAAAAGGTATACTTAGCAGACAGAAATGTTAGGCTAGAAATAGTAATATGAAACATTGCTTGGAAGTGACATCCAATTGTCTGTTTTGGCAGAGTTTCAAGCTGAAGACATGATTTTTTCACTTTCAAAAGCTCGAATACTTACCTGTTTTGTGCAAGTTTCTCACATTGAGAGACCCCTAGTATCCACTGGCGCACCTGCGTGAGACACCAGAACAAGGTTGTTATGGTGTCCCACACTAGTGCTCCTGCAACCGGATGTGTAAACAGCTGCTGAGTGTAGAGGACACTGAATCAAGTTGTCATTTCATTATAGTTAACACATCTAGACAACAATGTAATAAACTTATTTTAATAAAAATAGGTATGAACAAATCTAGCTAACCTGCATCTGCCAAAAAACGTATTAGTGGTTGAACTAATGATGTTTAATATGAACGATTCCTGTGTCCACGAACCTGAAACTTGACATTTTAAACTGTACAACACCAAAGAAAAGCACATGGACCAGTACGAAAGTAGTAATAATAATAATAGGAACACAGGACAAATACTTATTGTTTTGCAGGTCTGACCAGCTTTTCCTCAATTGCTCCTTGGATCGCACTACCCCAAATTTCCTGTGTAGACTTCTGACAACTTTAGCCATGATCTTGGCCTTTCTCACATGAGGGTTTCTGTAAGGTCCATGCTTCCCATCATATTCTGTCCTCTTTAAGATGTTCACCATCTCCACCATTTCTTCAGAGGACATATGTGAGGCCTTATATCTCCTCCTGGATCTAGAACTGCTATGTTTCCCCCATGTGCTCTCCCACTGCTCAGAAAGAGAAGAGGAGGGGAATACACTAGAAAGAAGGACAGGGGTGGAGTTTCACGCATGCACAGTGTATATAAAGCATAACACACGTGCAATGGAGATCTTTGAGTGGAGGACAGAGGATCGTTAGCGCCAATCATTCAGATGAAGGTACAATTGTAACTTGGGCCATCAGTGGTTAGTGGCCTATACTGCTTATAGATTGAGGCCTATATTGGGACAAGATTAGGAGAGTTTAGCCTGACATTAGTTTGTCTTGTGTCTTGCAGATAAAATGGTTGATAAATTTACAGCCCCTGATTTCCTGCCAAACTTCATCGACAAATGCAGGGAGATGCCTGCGTGTCTCTGGCAAGTCCAATGCAGGGAGTATTCTAACAAGCTAAAGAGGAAGGCAGTGCTGAAGAAACTGTTGGATTTAGTGATACCTGTGTATACCAACCAGACGGAACCCAGGCCATCGCTATCAACACTTCCTTCCACATCAGCTGAGGCTCCTGAGGTCCAACCTGGGCCTTCCACCCAGGAAGAAGATGTGGAGGAGCCCAGTATGACCCAGGTATAGCATTGTTGCACATATTTCTTGTCAAAAATTGAATGATGTTAACTAGATGTTATTGCTCACAAATTTCTGATTTAACAAAGTGGTTTACATATCAATAGATAGTAGTAGCCAAAAATGATTGCGACAAGAATGAAAAATACTGGAGCCAGAATTATAGTCTTTTCTATTTGTTAACATTTAATTTGCAACAGTCATGAGCTGTTCTTTGACCGCTTCTGCTTGACTGCTTCTGCTTGCAAGTGTTGTTTTTGGGGGTGTTTTATTTTCTCCCCTCCTTTATTTGATACATTTGCTAGCAGTTTTTAAAAGACCTTTTTCTGACACTTTTTAAACAGCATTTTTTTTTCTTTCCCCTCTTTCTTCCTGCCAAATTAGGGGAGGGGTTAATTGTTCACAGGTGTATAAAAGGTAGTTATACTAACTCCTCCAGGAGCTTGCTCCCTTATGGTGTCTTGCATGTGGATTTTGTGAACACAAGTGGATTTTTTGAACTAAAGTGGAGAGTTAACAACCAGGAGTTGTGCTTTGACTGCTTCTGCTTGACTGCTTCTGCTTGCTAGTGTTGTTTTTGGGGGTGTTTTATTTTCTCCCCTCCTTTATTTGATACATTTGCTAGCAGTTTTTAAAAGACCTTTTTCTGACACTTTTTAAACAGCTTTTTTTTTTCTTTCCCCTCTTTCTTCCTGCCAAATTAGGGGAGGGGTTAATTGTTCACAGGTGTATAAAAGGTAGTTATACTAACTCCTCCAGGAGCTTGCTCCCTTATGGTGTCTTGCATGTGGATTTTGTGAACACAAGTGGATTTTTTGAACTAAAGTGGAGAGTTAACAACCAGGAGTTGTGCTTTGACTGCTTCTGCTTGACTGCTTCTGCTTGCTAGTGTTGTTTTTGGGGGTGTTTTATTTTCTCCCCTCCTTTATTTGATACATTTGCTAGCAGTTTTTAAAAGACCTTTTTCTGACACTTTTTAAACAGCTTTTTTTTTTCTTTCCCCTCTTTCTTCCTGCCAAATTAGGGGAGGGGTTAATTGTTCACAGGTGTATAAAAGGTAGTTATACTAACTCCTCCAGGAGCTTGCTCCCTTATGGTGTCTTGCATGTGGATTTTGTGAACACAAGTGGATCTTTTGAACTAAAGTGGAGAGTTAACAACCAGGAGTTGAAAACAGGAGTTAAGACAGGAGTCTCTAACCTCTATCCTACATCCATCCTCCCATCCATTTTAAAGATCCCACTGCAAGGGGCAACCAGACAGCTTTCCAGAAATGTCAGGCTGACAGCAAGCCAGATTCACCGGAACCAGAGTGTTTAACGGGGACCACCGCAGCCAGGTAAGCTCGCACCTCCACTCCCCCCCCCCCCCAGTGATTGTTCCAGGGACTCCGTCCGACCGCCTACGGGGGTCAGGAAGGAATTTTTGCCCCACTGATGCGTTTGGCTGCTACTGTCAGGGGTTTTTTCGCCTTCCTCTGGAACAATCAGGAACAACCATAGGTTAGCATACCCCTACCTCCGGCCTCCTTTCCATTTTTTATGCTATCCTAGGATGACTATTCCAGATCACAGCCAGACTTCTTTTCTGAGCGGAGACCTTCACCTTAAGTAAAGGTAGCTGGAACAGCCAGCAACCGAATACAACAACTCCTTCCGCATCCATATTAGGCATCCGCTGATCAACTTGCGCGCTAATAGCCTCAAGCACGGCGGCAAGTCTGATACCTAGCCCCACCTCAGGATCAATACCCTGATCAGGATCATCATCCACAAACCATGTGCTACTTCAAATATTCAGCTGAAGTTCTGCACAGACTAAGGAACATCAACACCACATTGCCATCTTCCATACAAAAAATACTTCAAAGAAAACAACTATTAAAAACCGGACGACAAGCAGCTCCCAACCACAGGAAGACATCTACTCGACCACTACAATTAGATTGCGCCTTGATTAACGCCAGGTCTGCAGTCAAACATAGACTGGAAGTACACGACTTCATCATCGAGAACAATGTAGACTGCCTCTTCATCACCGAAAGCTGGTTAACCTCTGACTGCAACACCATCCTCACCGAATTGGTGCCGGAAAACGACAGGATCCTAACCGAACACCGGATAGGGAAAAAAGGAGGAGGCCTAGCAGTGATCTTTAAAGGTCACCTGGATCTCACTAAACCATCATCTCTGAACCCAGTTCCTTTTATGGAAACCCAGACGCTACATCTTCAACCAACACCCCATGACACCACTCATATTCTACTGTGCTACAGACCACCGGGACCAAAATCCAATCTTCTTTCACCCCTCACGGAATCCTTTGCAATGCACACCCTAAAATTCAAAAATTTCCTGGCACTCGGAGATTTCAACCTTTGGGCAAACGAGCCTAAAGACCCCATCGCGACTGCCTGCATCAATCAACTAGAAGAACTGGGTCTACAGCAACTGATAAAGACTCCCACGCATGGGTCAGGACCCACCCTGGACCTCATTTTCAAACAGAACATTGACGTTAACATACTCGACAACATAACTCTGCCATGGATGGATCACCACGCCATCAAATTCAAAATCGCTACCAACATCACCAACGCAAAACGGAAACCTGTAACAACGCACTGGACCAGATCGCATAAAAAACTGTACTCCGAAGCCTTCAAAACCACTCTGTCCAAAAAAATATCTACAATAACCTTAAACCACTCTACGGAGGAAACACTCAACTCCCTGAACAAGGCATTACTGCAATCAGCAGACTCGGTAGCACCAAAACGCAGGGCAGTCATCAGGAAGAAAAGTGCTGGATGGTTTAAGAGCTCCCTCTCCGTACTAAAGTAAGAACGCAGAAGAGCGGAAAGAACATGGAGAAGAAATCCCACAGAGGAAAACCTATTTAACTACAAAGGTCTCACAGAGAATTATCGGAAAGCAATCTTCAAAGCCAAAAAGGACCACTTCTCATATACAATCTCAACAGCCGCAAACCAACCACGGGAACTGTTTCAACTGGTTAATCAATCAATGAATCCGGTGTGCCTAGAACCCCCAGAAAGCGAATCCCAGGATTACTGTGACAAACTGTCGGATTTTTTCATCGATAAAGTCAAAACCATCAGGGAAACAATTTGTCAGAAGAAAACATCCAACCTCAGCCAGCAAATACATAAAGAGGATGTCTGCACCAACATACCGCAACCGACAAAATTTTCACTATCCCCAATTACCGTAGACACCGCAAAAAACATAATTAACCTCACCTATTGACATCATCCCCACAAAACTACTGAAAGAATGCTCCGACATCGTGGCTCCAACCATAACCCACCTCATAAACCGATCATTCCACGAAGGGATTGTTCCCAGCATCCTCAAACAAGGCATCGTCAAACCTCTACTCAAGAAACCAAACCTGGACCCTCAGGATCCAAACAACCGTAGGCCAATTACGAGCCTCAACACCATTTTTAAGATCATGGAAAAAGCTGTAGTACATCAGCTACAACTTCACCTGGATACTCAGAAACTCCTGGACCCGCTGCAATCAGGCTTCCGCCTGGGTCATGGAACAGAAACAGCTCTCCTCAAGATTTGGGATGACGCCCTTGAAGCAGCAGATGACGGAGAGCCGTGTCTCCTCGTACTGCTAGACCTAAGTGCAGCGTTTGATACAGTAGATCACAATACTCTACTCGTCCGCCTCACAGAAGTAGCTGGAGTCCAAGACAATGGTTCGCGTCCTTCCTAGGAAATCGGTCACAGACAGTGAAACTAGGAAAATTCCTCTCCGAAACTCGGGCAGTCACCTGCGGAGTCCCTCAAGGCTCTCCGTTGTCACCCGTTCCTTCAAATCATCAGATGCTCAGATCTCTGCTTCCACTCTTACGCTGACGACACGCAACTTTATTTCATCAATGGAAAAAAAGATCACCAACAACAACTTGAAAACTGCCTCAAATCAATAGAGGACTGGATGACCACCAACTCCCTCCAGCTGAACGAATCAAAGACAGAGCTTCTTATCTTACACCCAAATCATAAGCCCGCAACCAAAACCTCCTGGTCTCCACCAACCATCTTTGGGCAGACTATCTCCCCAAAGACCAAAGAGAAGAGTCTCGGGGTTATTTTAGACGCACAAATGTCAATGGATGCGCAAATAGGATCTGTAGTCAGTCGATCTCACCATTCGCAGACTCATCCCTTTTATCCCAAAGAATGAAAAAGCAGTGGTAGTTGGAACAATCATTCATTCACGACTGGACTACGCAAACTCGCTTTACATAGGATTACCACAATATCAACTTGCGCGATTACAACTGATCCAAAACACGGCGGCAAGGCTGATAACAGGAAAAAAACCCTGGGAATCCATCTCTCCTTCACTGAGGAGCTTACATTGGCTAACCGTAAAAAATCGGATCACGTTCAAGACCTTGTGCCTCACCCACAAATGCGTGCATAGAGAAGCTCCGCAATACCTAATGGAGAAAATAAATCATTACACACCAAACCGCAGTCTTCGATCAGCCAACAAAAACCTCCTCCTCGTGCCCAAAGCCGGGTATAAATCCAAGGGGGATCGGAGATTCGCTGTCCAAGGGCCTCGGCTATGGAATGCTCTACCAATTAACATCCGCCTGGAAGAAAATCACCTGGCTTTTATGAAAAAACTCAAGACCTTCCTCTTTTAGCAGATGATCAAAGCTCGCCACAGCGCCTAGAGGCGATTCAGTTTGCATTGTGCGCTATACAAGTATTTCATTCATTCATTCATTCATGAGCTCAAAATTGTGTGTGATTGATGACCAAAAATCTAAAACTATGTAACATTTTCATACACAGGAAAGTCTCAGCCAGGAGGAGGCCATGGCTCTGCCCTCCAACCAAAAGGACCAGGAAGGCAAGGAACCTGGAGGAGGCCATGGTTGCTTTCCTAAAACATGCTACTGTGGCAATTAGCATGGCCCTTGATGGCCACGAGGCGTTTGGATGCGTCATTGTTAGTAAATTACAACAGATGGAGGAGGCCCAATGCACTATATGTGAGGAGATAATTCTGCAGGCCCTAAACAAGCAAATGAGGGGCAAACTCACTTGTCAAACACACCTCTGTGAGTTGGATCATGCTCCTCCACCACCTCCACCACAGCCACCCCACCCACCACAGCAGCATGGAATGAAGTCTGGAAGGAAGTGTTGAGAGTAATGGCCTTGGTTTAGTGTAAGACCACAGCCTCGGGACATATATGTCATCTGCTGCTGCTCCCAATCTCTCGAAGTCCTGGACTGTATTGTGCTCCCTATTAAATGGACTCCTTAGGTTAACAATTTTGACAGTCAGATAATTGATGTCTGCCCTGGGGTACAAAGGCTTCACTAATTCCAACTTTTTTCTCCATTGTTGCTTTCCTCTTTATTTTGTTATAACCTTGTGCTCTCTATTAAATTTATTTTTATCTGTCAGAACTCTGTGAATATCAGCAGCAAAGCAACTTCATTATTATACCATTATAAAGAAGAAGAGAATGTGCTGCATTGAGAGATTTCATAATTTGCCGCGTCACGAATGTGATATCTCCATTAAGAACGCCAGTTTTACAAGACCGAGCGCTTCCAGCTCGTACTTTCTTCCGAGCATGCGTGTTTATACTTTGGACTTTTTTGTGACGGACGTCTGTATACAAGATCAGAAAGTCCGACAACAAACATTTGTTGGCAGAAAATTTGAGAACCTTCTAGCCAACAAATGTCTGATGTAGTATACACACGGTCGGACTTACCGCCAACAAACTCACATCCAACATTTCCTGTCGTAAAATCCAATCGTGTGTACACGGCATTACTCTTAAATGGTCAATATTCTCTACATCAAGAAAAGATAAAAAGAGTGTGAAAATAGTGTGATAGATATGTTTAAAACTACCAAATTGCAGTCACAATTTAATCATAAAATGTATCGCCCCAGTGCTACGAGTGGAAATGAATCTTGGAGCAGCCTGCCTGTCAGCTAGATTGGTGTGATTTGTGTGCACTCATGTCTGATAAGGTAAAGGGGAATGAGGATTGACTTTGCATTGACTCATGCTGTTTTTTATGATTAAAATGTGAGTGCCATTTGCTTGTTTTATCCTTTTAACCACTTGCCGACCAGCTGCCGTCATTATACTGCAGCAGGTTGTCGCGATCCCGCAAACCCATCGTAGATATATGTCAGTCCCTTTAAGCGGGATAGCAGGCGCGCACGTGTGCCCGCTGCATAGTGGGGGTACTGATGCTCGTGACCAGCGGCCGCGATGACCGCTGGCCACGAGCAATCATGGGCATGAGAGGCAGAACAGGGATGTGTGTGTGTGTGTGTAAACATACACATCCCAGGTCTGTGAGGGTAGGGGAGAGAGATTGTGAGTTCCTATGAGCTTGGAACCATGATCTTGCATCTCCGATATTAAGTCCCCCCACAGTTAGAACACACACCTAGGGAACACATTTAACCCCTTGATCGCCCCCTAATGTTAATCCCTTCCCTTCCAGTGACATTTATATGTTAATCAGTGCATTTTTTTAGCACTGATCCCTGTATAATTGTCAATTGACCCAAAACTGTGTCAAAAGTGTCAGATGTGTCTACCATAATGTCGCAGTCTCAATAAAAATCATAGATTGTCACCATTACTAGATAAAACAAATAACAATAATAAAATTGCCATAAATCTATCCCCTATTTTGTAGACACTATAACTTTTGTGCTAACCAATCAATATACGCTTTCTGCAATTTTTATTACCAAAAATATGTAGAAGAATACATATCAGCCTAAACTGAGTAAAAATTAGCTTTTTTAAAAAAAAATGGGGTTGTTCATTTCAGCAAAAAGTAGAAAATGTTATGTTTTTTCAAAAATGACGCTCTTTTTTCGTTTATAGCGCAAAAAATAAAAATCGCAGAGATGATCAAATACCACCAAAAGAAAGCTCTATATGTGGGAAAAAGGTAATTTTGTTTGGATACAGCATAGCATGACAGGGCAATTGTCAGTTAAAATGACGCACTGCTGTATCGCAAAAAATGACCTGGTCATTGAGCAGCCAATTCTTCCGAGGCTGAAGTGGTTAATAAATGTTTTAAATACTATGACACTAGTGACAATTTCCTTTCATTTTTTTATCTAAGAATTGACAATTGAGAAGTAGTCTATAAGCAAGAAACACATTAAAAACTTTGGTTTGAGAGCATTTTGCAAGACAAGCAACATTTTTAAAACACATTTAGACTTGCTATACAAGCGATGTCTTGACATACAAGTAGCATCAAGTCACAACAGAGTATAAAAGAGAAGAGAGGCTCTTCTAATGCTGCGTGCACATGACCGGACTTTTCAATGGACTTGGTCAGGCAGACTGAATCCAATGGACAATTCGATCATGTGTGGGTTCCAGCGGACTTTTTCTTCCCCAAAGTCCGGCAGACCTAGAAATAAGACTTGCTTCAAATATGTCCACTGGACTCAGCTTTCTAGGACGCTATTGGCAGCTATTGGCTACTGGCTATGAACTTCCTTATTCAATGTCATCAAGTTCGAATCCGCCGGACTTTTGGAATGATCGTGTGTGGCCAAGTCAGTTTGTTTAAAAGTCCAGGGGGACCTCAGCTGCAAAGTCCGTCAGATTGACTGGCGAACCAAGTCAGTCGAAAAGTCTGGTCGCGTGTACGCGGCATTAGTGTATCAATATGGTTACATTTAATAATAATGAACAACATTTAGCAACTCACATGGTTGATGATTAAAACAGGTACATCTAATGCCGTGTACACATGATCAAACAATCGGGTGGAAAAGTCCGGCAAACTCCGACAATCCCACCGTGTGTAGCCTCCGGCATACTTTTTTGACCCGGAAGTACGGCGGACTTAGAAAGTAGTTTTGCACTCCAATCTTCCCGCCGGACTCGCATTTTGGCGGACAATCCGGCCATGTGTATGCCAGTCCGCCATACTTTTGAAAAGAACAGACTTTTCCCGCCCGGAGAAAAGTCTGCTCAATTCGAGCGGGACTTCAGGTAGGCGGGGCCCACGAAGGAGACGTCACTGGCCCCGCCACCTGGTATGGACTTAAAGGGGAACCCCAACGCCGAAAAAAATCGTCGTGGGGGTCCCCCCAAGTCCACATCAGACCCTTGTCCGAGCACGCTACCCGGCCGGCCAGTAAAGGGGGGGACGAGCGAGCGCCCCCCCTCCGAGCCGTACCAGGCCGCATGCCCTCAACATGGGGGGTGCCTTGGGGAAGGGGGGGCCGCGCGGCCCCCCCACCCCAAAGCACCTTGTCCCCATGTTCATGAGGACAAGGGCCTCTTCCCGACAACCCTGGCCGTTGGTTGTCGGGGTCTGCGGGCCGGGGGCTTATCGGAATCCGGGAGCCCCCTTTAATAAGGGGGCCCCCGGATAATGGCCCCCCACCCTATGTGAATGAGTATGGGGTACAATGTATCCCTACCCATTCACCTGTAATATAAAGTACAAAAAAAACCAGAACACACAAGATAAAATAGTTTATTGCACAGCTCCGGGGGTCTTCCGTCTTCGGGGGTCTGCTCGCCGGACTCCTCCGCTATCTTCTTGTAGCTCTTTTGCTAGAGGAGGAGCCCGGCTTTCTTCCTCACCGCGGCCTCTTCTTCCAACTTTGGGGGTCTTGTCCCCCTCTTCGGTTCTTCTGCCGGGCCACCACGCCTTCTTATAGCTCTTTTACAGGTGGTGGCCCGGTCTTCTGTCGCCGCCGCCGCCCGCGCCTTCCGTTCTTCTTCTTCTTCTCCTTCTTCTCCTGGAGATGTTGACTCGACGCTCTCTCCGGCCACAATGTCAGGGACACGCTGCGCGGCGACTTATATAGGGACAAGGGGCGGGGTCATCGGTTGATGTCGCATGGTGACCCCGCCCCCTTACGATGTCACAGTCCCGGAGGATGCTGGGACTGTCGCCATGTGGCATCAACCCATGTGACATCAACCAATGACCCTGCCCCTTGTCCCTATATAAGTCTCCGCGCAGCATGTCCCTGGCATTGCGGCTGGAGAGAGCGTCGAGTCAACATCTCCAGGAGAAGAAGGAGAAGAAGAAGAAGAACGGAAGGCGGCGGCGGCGGCGACAGAAGAACGGCTTGCAGATTTTAATATTACATATTTGATTTTCAGTGCGTTCTTGTCTGCTCGTTTCTGAATTTCAGCTCATTCTTCTCAGGCCTGTCTGATTTTCCGTGCTTTCTGTTAGTTCATTCTGACCAGCTGACCTTTTTCAAGTCATGTTGTGGGTATGTACTCATCGTAGAGTTCATGCTGTACAGGGGCTTGGTGTTGGGATTCTTACTTTGACCTAAGCTCAGTCCATGAACAGGGCAGGGAGGAGTTCATGGACGAAGAATTGGTTACTCCACCGTGACCAATTCTCACCACATGCCTTTGTCGCGGGAGATCCGTGTGAATAATCCTGATGATTTCAGGAATTATCTCCGGATGATGGACCCCGGCAGCACTCTCTTGATCCTTCTGTACTGATCCTGCTCCCTCAATTTGCAGTCTGACCATCGTTTCCTCAGTTGATCTTTGGATTGCTGTACCCCAAAATTCCTGTGCAGACTTTTCACAACTTTAGTCATGATATTGGCCTTAATCACATTTGGGTTTGGGTAAGGTCCATGCTTCCCATCATAGTTGGCCCTCTTCAAGATGTCCACCAGCTGCACCATCTCTACAAAAGACATATTTGAGGTCTTAAATATCCTCCGGGTTCAGGATTCGTGGCTCCGGGCTTTCGTCATTGCTGCTCTCTGCTGCATGAACCTGTTGTCTCTCCGCCATGTGCTCTCCCACTGCGTGAAAGAGAAGGGGTGGGGAATATACTAGAAAGAAGGTCAGGGGTGGAGTTTCATGCACGCGCAGTGTAGATAAAGTGCAACATGCATGCATCGTACATATGATCTGTGAGCGGAGGAAGGAGTAGTGGAAGCGCCAATCACTCTAAAGAAGGTACAACTTTAACATAAATGACCCATACTGCTTAGAGATTGAGGCCTATATTAAGACAAGATTATGCAAGTTTAACCTGACATTAGGGTTTGTCTTGTGTTATGTCTTGCAGAGAAAATGGTTTGATTCAACAATCATGAATTTCCTACCCCAATTCATTGATTTGTACAGAGAGCCGCCCTGTCTGTGGCAGACAAAACACCCCTTTTATACAAATCGACTAAAGAGGAAGGCATCACTGGATAAATTGCTGGAATTTGTGAAGCCACAGATCCCCACGGCAGACATCAACAATTTGAAGAGCAAAATTGGTGGCCCGAGGAGCACTTATAATAGGGAGCGCAAGAAGGTCCAGGATTCCATGAGATCAGGAGCAGCAGATGACATTTATGTTCCCAGGCTCTGGTACTATGACAGACTGCGATTTATGTCAGACCAGACTGAAATCAGACCATCACTCTCAACCCTTCCTTCCACTCTTCCTTCCACTCTTACGTCCACCCCAGCTGAGGCTTCCGACGTCCAACCTAGGCCTTCCACCCAGGAAGAAGATGTGGAGGAGCCCAGCTTGAGTCATGTACAGCCAACAAAATGCCAACAAAAGGCAAGAAATGGAGGTGTGTCAATGCCTCTTTTGTGAGGAAGTGATATATATGGCCCTAAATAAGGGGTTGAGGGGCAAACTCACAAGCAAAACCCACCTGTGTGAGTTGGACCATCCTCTTCCTCCTCCACCTCCTGCCACAACTCCAACACCAGTGCCACAGCCTGGAAGCAAGCATAGAAGGAAGCGTGTAATAAAGACAAGAGTGTGATGGCCTGGGTTCAGTCTGGTCTGGCAAAAGACGCAGGTTGTTTTAAGACCACCGCTTCAGGACTAGTGATGGCCGAACGGTTCGCCCGGTGGTTGTTTCGTGGCGAATTTCGGCTGTTCGCCGTCCGCCCGTTCGGCGGACTATTGGTGCCGTTCGCCCGGCGGACTTCCGTGTTTACTGTGTAAAAGAACTTTGACCTATGATGACACATCCATCATGGGGTACAGGACAGCCAATTGAGACATTACAGCACATGGACACTTGGACATTCCCCCTAACTTATAAATACACCCGATTCGGTGGCCATTTTACATTCTTTCTTCTGTCACTATAGGGAGAGGTTGCTGTGTGGAGCAGGGAGAGATTACAGTGACCCAAATCGCTAGCTATTTGGTACACAAAAGTTCTTTTCAGGACTGGTATAGGTGTTAGGTGTAGTTCAGGATAGGCAGTGCTGTGCTAGTGATTGTTGCAGCAGCCTGAGTGTCTTTTGTCAGTTTAGAGAAAGGGACAGGACGGTGTGTGCTGCAGGGACAGACAGTTTAGTCATTAGCTGTTACTATCAGGTCCACAAAAGTGCTATTTCAATTATTGTTCCAGTAGCCTCTGCTTTGTCAGTTTATATAGGGACAGGCAGGAAGCAGTGTGTGAGGCAGTGAGGGTCAGTTTAATCAGTAGCTGTTACTATTAGTTCCACAAAGGTTCTTTTCAGGACTGGTATCAGTGGTATAGTAATAGGCTTGTACACGTATAATATTCTTTCTTCCAAATATAGAAAGAATATTATACTTGACTGCTGCCCTTCTGCTGCAGTCTGCTAATCATTCACAACCCACTTGTTCCACAAAGCTCCTTATAAGGACTGGTAACTTGGTCTGTCTAGGGTGCTACAGTACATAGGGTTGAGTGAGGTACAGTCTGCCATTCTATAAGGACTGGTATAGGTCCACAGTACATAGGGTTGAGGTGCACTACTGCTGACCGCTGCCCTATACTGCAGCAGTCCTTCATCGGTATAGGGACTGACGTACAGTCTGCTAATCACTCACACACAACCTACTTGGTCCACAAAAGTCCTTATAAGGACTGGTAACTTGGTCTGTCTAGGGTGCTACAGTACATAGGGTTGAGTGAGGTACAGTCTGCCATTCTATAAGGACTGGTATCGGTCCACAATACATAGGGTTGAGGTGCACTACTGCTCACCGCTGCCCAATACTGCAGCAGTCCTTCATCGGTATAGGGACTGACGTACAGTCTGCTAATCACCCACACACAACCTACTTGGTCCACAAAGGTCCTTATAAGGACTGGTAACTTGGTCTGTCTAGGATGCTACAGTATATAGGGTTGAGTGAGGTACAGTCTGCCATTCTATAAGGACTGGTATCTGTCCACAATACATAGGGTTGAGGTGCACTACTGCTGACCGCTGCCCTATACTGCAGCAGTCCTTCATCGGTATAGGGACTGACGTACAGTCTGCTAATCACTCACACACAACCTACTTGGTCCACAAAAGTCCTTATAAGGACTGGTAACTTGGTCTGTCTAGGGTGCTACAGTATATAGGGTTGAGTGAGGTACAGTCTGCCATTCTATAAGGACTGGTATCGGTCCACAATACATAGGGCTGAGGTGCACTACTGCTGACCGCTGCCCTATACTGCAGCAGTCCTTCATCGGTATAGGGACTGACGTACAGTCTGCTAATCACTCACACACAACCTACTTGGTCCACAAAGGTCCTTATAAGGACTGGTAAGGTATAGAGTACTACAGTACATAGGGTTGAGTGAGGTACAGTCTGCCATTCTATAAGGACTGGTATCAGTCCATAATACATAGGGTTGAGGTGCACTACTGCTGACCGCTGCCCTATACTGAAGCAGTCCTTCATCGGTATAGGGACTGACGTACAGTCTGCTAATCACTCACACACAACCTACTTGGTCCACAAAAGTCCTTATAAGGACTGGTAACTTGATCTGTCTAGGGTGCTACAGTACATAGGGTTGAGTGAGGTACAGTCTGCCATTCTATAAGGACTGGTATCGGTCCACAATACATAGGGTTGAGGTGCACTACTGCTGACCGCTGCCCTATACTGCAGCAGTCCTTCATCGGTATAGGGACTGACGTACAGTCTGCTAATCACTCACACACAACCTACTTGGTCCACAAAGGTCCTTATAAGGACTGGTAAGGTATAGGGTACTACAGTACATAGGGTTGAGTGAGGTACAGTCTGCCATTCTATAAGGACTGGTATCGGTCCACAATACATAGGGTTGAGGTGCACTACTGCTGACCGTTGCCCTATACTGCAGCAGTCCTTCATCGGTATAGGGACTGACGTACAGTCTGCTAATCACTCACACACAACCTACTTGGTCCACAAAGGTCCTTATAAGGACTGGTAAGGTATAGGGTACTACAGTACATAGGGTTGAGTGAAGTACAGTCTGCCATTCTATAAGGACTGGTATTGGTCCACAATACATAGGGTTGAGGTGCACTACTGCTGACCGCTGCCCTATACTGCAGCAGTCCTTCATCTGTATAGGGACTGAGAGTTTTGTCACAGGGTCATTTAAAAAATGACAGGCAGAGGAAGAGGCAGGCCCTTCCGCAGGGGTGGTAGGGGTAGGGCAGGAGCAACAGGCTTGAGCCAAAGTGGGAAGTTGCAGAAGGTGCGTTCAATTACTTTAAAGGACGCACCAGACTTGGTTGAGTGGCTCGCTCAGCCTTACTCTTCTGCACCCTCCTCATCCTCTCGATCTGCACCCTCTTCTTCACTCTCTACTATGTGCACCCCCAAAGACACTACCACCAACAACACCACCACCACCACCACCACATACCTTCCGCTAGAGTCACAGGAATTATTTTCCGATCCATATCAAGACATTTCTGATGTGCAGCCACTCTTGGTATTGGATCAGGAAGAGGAGGCAGCAACAACCGCTACTCAGCAGTCTGACGACAGTACCCAGATCAGCCCAAGGAGGAGGTTGGTCCCAGTTGTTGCTGCCTACTCCGAGATCTCTACTTATTGCGGTGGGGAAGGTGACGTTGATGATGACGTGTCTAGTGATGTCACGTGGGTGCCCACAAGAGAGGAAGAGGAGGGGAGTTCAGAGGGAGATATGGACCAGCAGATAGGGAGGAGAAGCAGGAATAACTTACATTGCACAGGAGGGACAAAGCAGACTGCAAATGTATCAGGAGCGAGTCATCGACCATGTACGGTCACATCTGGCGCACCCTGGACACTGGCACATGGCTCCACAGTGTGGGCTTTTTTTAACGTGTCCGCTGCTGACAATAGTGTTGCCATCTACAATCTTTGCAGTCAACGCATTAGTCGCGGTAAGCCCAACACTCACCTAGGGACGACCGCCTTAAGAAGGCACATGAGCAGCCATCACCGAGCCGAGTGGGAGCAACGGACCACACAAAGCCACACTGCAGGCTCTCACCGTCCAGCCTCGTCTTCTACTTCTCCTTCTCCTCTCTCCTCACAATTGTTCTCCACTCCACCTTCCATCACGCCAAGCTCACGTTTTTCTGCAAAAAGGCAGGCTTCCGTGGGCCTAATGTTCGAGCGTAAAAAAAGGATGATGCCGGTGTTCTGCCGTATATTGTTGTCCGGCCATGAAATAGTGTCCGCCCCGTACTGTGCATGTGCAGTACGGAGCAGACGAAGCTTCTGAAAATCTCCGAAGCTGAACGGCGCCTGCGCCGTGAGTGGAGGTGGTAGCCCCACCATCCAAGCGGACATAGGGTTGTGAGTATTAAAGGGCCCCTCGCGGGCGAGCTTCGCTCGCCACGCTTCGGGCTCGGCCTCTCATGCGCAGTACACAGCGGACACTATCCGATGGAGGACGTTATTTGACAAGACACCGGATAACCCTCTTGCCTAACGGTTGACGGCTGGCTTGTCAGAACTCATAGCCCGCCAACTACTGCCATATAAACTGGTGGACTCGGAGGCCTTTTGCAAATTTGTGGCCATTGGAACACCACAATGGAAGGTCCCAGGAAGGAAGTATTTCTCAGAAAAGGGCATCCCAGAGCTATATTGCCATGTTCAGCGGCAAGTGAATGTATCTCTGGCACACAGTGTCGGTGCCAAGATACATCTGACCACAGACACGTGGTCTAGCAAACAGGGGCAGGGAAGGTATATCACTTTTACTGTCCATTGGGTGAACCTTCTGACGGCCGTCAAGCATGTAACCCGTGGCACCCGTGTAGATTTGGTTTTACCGACATGGATTGCATGCAGGGCTGACTCTTCTTCTCCTCCTCCTCCTGCTCCATCCTCCTCCCTCTCCTCCTCAGCTGACTCCTCCTTTTCCGCTGCTAGCGTCTCTTCCGCTGCGCCGCCCAAGCTCCCCAGAACCTATTCGAAATGCCAGGTGAGACGTTGCCATGCCGTGCTGCGTCTGTTGTGCCTGGAAGCCAAGAGCCACAGTGGCCCGGCACTCCTTTCAGCTTTGCGTTCACAGGCAGATCAGTGGCTAACACCGCTCAATTTGACAGTTGGTAAAGTGGTGTGTGACAACGGTGCCAATCTGCTTAGCGCATTGAAACAGGGCAAAATCACGCACGTGCCATGCATGGCACGCGTCTTAAACTTGGTCGTGCAGCGATTCCTTGTCAAATACCCTGGGGTCCAGGACATCTTGCGGCAGGCAAGGAAAATCTCGGCCCATTTCAGAAGATCTTACACGGCAATGGCTCGCCTTGCTGACATTCAGCGGCGAAACAATCTGCCGGTCAGACGTCTTATTTGCGATTGCCCGACGCGATGGAACTCAACCTTCTATATGCTTGATAGGCTGCTCCAGCAGAAACGTGCAGTTAACGTCTACCTGTATGAACTCTGCGGCAGAACCGGTTCTGGGGAGCTGGGTTTTTTTTCACTGCGCCAGTGGCTGCTCATGCGCGACGCATGCAGACTTCTGTGCCCATTTGTGGAGATCACCAAACTGGTCAGTCGCAGCCATGGCGCCATCAGTGACATGGTACCTTATGCCTTCTTTATGGAGCGTGCATTGCGTCGTGTCATTGATCAAGCTGTGGAGGAGCAGGAGCGGGAAGATGAGGAAGTGGCAATGCTGGATGAATTCCCAGGGGGGCTACTCTATCTGAGACAAGTGAACAACAGGAGTCTGAAGAGGAGTCAGAGGAGGATGGTGCCGGGGCGGATGAGGAGGAGCAAGAAGAGCATGCTTTAAACCTTTCTGGGATCCCTGTTGTGCGTGGATGGGGAGAGGAGAATGAAGAGCACGACATTATCCTGGATGATGAGCAGGAGCCAGGCCACCACACCGCTTCCACTTTAGTGCAAATGGGGGCCTTCATGCTCCAGTGTTTTAATAGGGACCCCCGTATAAAAAGCATAAGGGTCAAGGACCAGTACTGGGTGGCAACGTACTTAGACCCCCGGTAAAAACACAAAATGCTGGAAATGTTACCGCCGTCACAGAGGGCTGTCAGAATGCAGCACTTCCAGGCCTTGCTTCAAGAAATGCTGCATTCTGCTTTTGCGTGCGCTGGCAGAGGAGCAATTCCCACTCCCAGAGAAGGAGTTGCGGGTACCAATCCAACAGCACCTGCAAGAAGAGGCCGGTTTGAAGATGTGTTGGTGACTTCGGATATGAGGTCATTCTTTCAGCCGACCCATTGACAGGTGTCATCCGGATCCAGCATCAGGGAACGCCTAGACCGTCAGGTGTCCGACTACATCAGGTTAACGGCCGATGTGGACGCTCTGAGGAGTGATGAACCCCTGGACTACTGGGTGGGCAGGCTTGACCTCTGGCCAGAGCTTGCCCAATTTGCAATCGAACTGCTGGCTTGCCCCTCATCCAGTGTCCTGTCCGAAAGGACGTTCAGTGCAGCAGGGGGGATCGTGAGCGATAAGCGTACTTGCCTAGCTCACGACAGTGTTAACTACCTCACATTTCTAAAAATGAATGAGGCATGGATCTCGGAGGAATTCAACACATGTGACCAGTAGACCATGTATATTTCTATAAACAATTTTTTTAATCGAGCACAGAGACCTTCTTTCTTCATTTGGCTCACTTCCTTGTCCAAAAAAAGCACACCGTACTATATGCCCGTACCCTCCTCTTTGAAGAGGTTGAGCGGTGTCTTATTTCTACTGGGGCTGCTTATTATGAGGGGCTCCCACCATCCCTGTGCTGTGCTGACATCGTCCTGGGCCTGTACCTCTGCTGTGCATATTATGAGGGGCTCCCACCATCCCTGTGCTGTTCTGACTTCCTCCTGGGGCTGTACCTCTGCTGTGCATATTTTGAGGTGCTCCCACCATCCCTGTGCTATGCTCATTATGAGGGGCTCCCACCATCCCTGTGCTGTGCTGACTTCCTCCTGGGGCTGCTTATTATGAGGGGCTCCCACCATCCCTGTGCTATGCTGACATCCTCCTGGGGCTGCTTATTATGAGGGGCTCCCACCATCCCTGTGCTATGCTGACATCCTCCTGGGGCTGCTTATTATGAGGAGCTCCCACCATCCCTGTGCTATGCTCATTATGAGGGCTCCCACCATCCCTGTGCTATGCTGACTTCCTCCTGGGGCTGCTTACGGTGCAGGTGTCAATGCTGTATATCACGGTGCTGATGTCAGTGCTCTCTGTCACGGTGCTGCTGTCAGTGCTGTATATCACGGTGCTGGTGTGAGTGCTTTATGTCACGCTGCTGATGTCAGTGCTCTCTATCATGGTGCTGCTGTCAGTGCTGTATATCACGGTGCTGGTGTGAGTGCTTTATGTCACGCTGCTGATGTCAGTGCTCTCTATCACGGTGCTGCTGTCAGTGCTGTATATCACGGTGCTGGTGTGAGTGCTTTATGTCACGCTGCTGATGTCAGTGCTCTCTATCACTGTGCTGTTGTCAGATCACTCTATCACGGTGCAGATGTCATTGCTGTATGTCACGCTGCTGATGTCAGTGCTCTCTATCATGGTGCTGCTGTCAGCGCTGTATATCACGGTGCTGGTGTGAGTGCTTTATGTCACGCTGCTGATGTCAGTGCTCTCTATCACGGTGCTGCTGTCAGATGACTCTATCACGGTGCAGGTGTCATTGCTGTATGTCACGCTGCTGATGTCAGTGCTCTCTATCACGGTGCTGCTGTCAGTGCTGTATATCACGGTGCTGGTGTGAGTGCTTTATGTCACGCTGCTGATGTCAGTGCTCTCTATCACGGTGCTGCTGTCAGTGCTGTATATCACGGTGCTGGTGTGAGTGCTTTATGTCACACTGCTGATGTCAGTGCTCTCTATCACGGTGCTGCTGTCAGTGCTGTATATCACGGTGCTGGTGTGAGTGCTTTGTGTCACGCTGCTGATGTCAGTGCTCTCTATCACGGTGCTTCTGTCAGTGCTGTATATCACGGTGCTGGTGTGAGTGCTTTATGTCACGCTGCTGATGTCAGTGCTCTCTATCACGTTGCTCTTGTCAGATCACTCTATCAAGGTGCAGGTGTCATTGCTGTATGTCACGCTGCTGATGTCAGTGCTCTCTATCACGGTGCTGCTGTCAGCGCTGTATATCACGGTGCTGGTGTTAGTGCTTTATGTCACGCTGCTGATGTCAGTGCTCTCTATCACGGTGCTGCTGTCAGATGACTCTATCACGGTGCAGGTGTCATTGCTGTATGTCACGCTGCTGGTGATCATCTCCTGTACCCTCTTCTTTGCCTACCCTGGTCCCTGACCTTTCCTCTCCTCCATTGCCTTCATGTGCTCCACAGTCCTGAATTGTCACAACAATTTCCCGTATAAAAAAAGAATGCTTGTAGTTGTCAATCCCAGATTCACCTCATACATGTGTTATGTCATTGGCCATGTGGTGGGACTATGTTTGCACAGCTATTAATTATTTTGTGGCTGCAAATTTGACCTGTAGGTTTGCGAAGTTCGCCTCCCATTGAAGTCAATGGGGCCCGCCGCGAACGTTCCGGTTTGCGAACTATCGGCCGTGTTCGCGGTCCACGTTCGCGAAACGTCCCGTCGGAAGTTTGTCCATCACTATTCAGGACATATATGGCACCTGCTGCTGTTCCTGTTCTCTCGGAGTCCTCGACCGGATTGTGCTTCCTATTAAATGGACTCCTCAGGCTCCCAATTTTGCTTGTCAAATAGTTGATGTGTGTTCTGGGGTACAAAGGCTTCGCTAATTTCACCATTTTATCCAGCGTTGCCTTCCTCTTTATTTTGTTATGACCTAAATATAACTAAATGTCTAGTTTTTTTCACAAATACTTGCCTATGTGTTTAAATTCAAAAAGGACAGTTTGTCTGTGATTAGGCAGGTACATTTCAAAATACAATGTCAAATTAACAAGGGACACCAACACCAACCAACCTCCTTGAGGTTAAAAAATACAAGATAGTAATGGTGTTGTGGTAACTTGACACACCAAACAAGAAAAAATATTATGGAGATCACTAGGAAAAAACAAAACAGGAGATCTTAATTCCCCCCCCCCCCCACAAAAAAGAAAAAGGAGATCACTATAAACAAAAATTATAAACATTATTTTTGAGATCTGGTAAAAAAACATTATTCATGAGATCACAAGAAATAATAAAGAAATCAGTTTGTCAGGACTCTGTGTGAATATTAACAGCAAAACAACTTCATAATTCTAGCATTATAAAGAAGAGGAGAATGAGCTGCATTAAAAGATTAAAAAATGTGCAGCATGACAAATGTGCTATCTCCATTATGAACGATAGTTTTACCAGACCGAGCTCTTCTGTCTCGTACTTGGTTCAGAGCTTGTGTGGAATTTTGTACGTCGGAATTGTGAACACACACTCGGATTTTACAACAACGTTGTTTGTTGTCGGAAAATTGGAGAACCAGCTCTCAAATTTTTGTTGTCGTAAATTCCGACAAAAAATGTCTGATGGAGCCTACACACGGTCGGAATATCCGACAACAAGCTCCCATTGAACATTTGTTGTCGGAAATTCTGATTGTGTGTTCGCGGCATTAGAGGCGCCTCTCTTCTCTTTTATAATCTCTAGCTCCTGCTGGATTTTGCTTCTAATCCCCTTGTGGAGGCTTCCATTTGTGAATGGGCATTTCATGGTTACACAACCTATCACATTGCTATAATCTTTTTATATAGACTATAAGCTGAAGGAACTTTGAATAAATGGTTGTGGAACAAATCATTTGAGTTTCCCTTATTTCTTTTGGGGAAATTCGCTTTGATATACAAGTGCTTTGGATTACAAGCATGTTTTCAGAACTAATTATGCTTGCAATCCAAGATTTTACTGTACTAGGAAGTATGGCTTTGGGAAATTACAAGTTATTTGAAACTTTATTGTGCTTAAAGTTGTACAGTATATTTCTGGTGAGTTATTCTGGCACACACCTGGTGGAAGGTCGATTTTTACACAGCGGCATTTTGATTTGTTTTTGAGAACCAGAGGATTCACTGTTTCTGGAAGTGTGTTTTCACAGCTGTGGATTAGAAGGACAAAGAAAAGTTACTGTACAACTATTATTTTTCATTTAATTCATTAACTTTTTCATTTCTATTTACTGAAGATTCTTTATATGGACACTTTTTGGGTTGGACATTATTTACTAATCACTTTTACGTTACACGTTATGCTATATTTTGTTGCTCATAGCTATTACATATTTTAGCAGTGAGAGTAAAAAAATATTTTTTTATTGCGTTCAAACATTATTATTAATTATAAAAATAAATCAGGTCGCGCCAAAATAATGCTAATTATTAATCCTGTTCAGCTGCTATCAAATTGAGAAACCGCAATCAAAGATAAAAAAGTAAATATATATATATATATATATATATATATATATATATATATATATATGTCCAAAAATTATGCGTGTGTCTGAAAATCCACACTTCTTCAAATTATATGTATCCAAGCATAATAGATATCAGTATAGTCCACTTTTTATATTTAACACACTATAGTGACTAATCCTTTCGCCACTTATGTATGAGATCACTCACCGATGTTTAGTGGCTGGTATTAGATCAACCAGCAAACAGGTATTTACAATAATCCAATACAATGTAGCTCTGTAAGGGTAGATGTCCACACTGCTCCACTCTTCACATTCACACTTATGCATTTTTAGTGCTTTTTGCATTTTGCAGATTTTCACTGCAGAATGTGTTCCATAGGAAACAATGCTAAATGGATTGTAGTGAAAATCTGCAAAATGCAAAAAGCACAAAAAATGCATAGGTGTGAATCTAGCCTTAAAGTGTGACCCAGAGGACAGAATGGATGGAGGGTCAGCATAACTGAAGTGAGGAACAGGTCCTAAAAGGGTTAAAATGTGGGTCATTTAGTGATAAGGGGTGTAGTTAGAGAGGAGTCGCAAAGGTGGTCCATGCAAGGGATGCTGGGTGTTTCCAGAAAGTTCAAGTAAAGAGGAAACTTCCCTCTCTCCTGCCCTATATTATTGGGGGTTACTGGGGTATTAGGAGTTTATTTTGAGTTTACGATTTATGGGCAAGTACTTTAAAAAAAAGGGAGGGTCATTGTCACAGGAGTTTAGAGGGTCAGGGGGTCTTTGGGGGGTCAGTGTGTAACTATATTGTTACAAAATTGGGGGCCAATCTAAGTTATGGTTCTCCCACCTGGTTGGTTATTGGTGGTTATCCCAGGAGCTAGGTCTACTGGGGGAAAATATAAGAAGGTGTGAGGTCATAATGTCTTCAAGCCATTTGAGGTGTGGCTGAGGACAGGGGCAATTACAGTTATAAAGTGTGCCTTAAGGACAATCCAATACCCCTGCTTGGTTGCATTGTTGAATGTTGAATTGTTTTAATTAATGGTATTTCTTCATTTTTCTAATAAAAGGTCTGCTGTGGCCATTTAAACCCATGTCACGCATTGTGGTGTCTTCATTTAGCCCATGCCATTTTTTTATTTAAAATTTGGTGTCGAGTTCCCCCTCAAGATTCATTCCAAACACAGTGCCTGATATTGGCGGGGATCCAAGTCAGATCCCTGTACACCGAAGTCGGATGCATCTCTGACTTCAAGTCGCAGGGCAAAGTCAGATCCAAAGTAGGACGAGTGTTTTGTCACACCAGTGTGAACCCAACCTCATGGGAGCACAGACAGCAATACAATCTCTCAGGCCGCGTACACACGGGCGGACTGTTCGCCCAACCTTGTCCGCTGAACAGTGTTTGGGCGGACAGTCCGCTCGTGTGTGGGGCTTCAGCGGACAGTTTCAGCGGACAGTTGGACGAACAAGGTCTTACGGAAATTCCGAAAAACTGTCCGCTGAAACAAGGTTTCAGCGGACTGTTCGCTCGTGTGTAGGCTTGTTCGGCCAACTAAGTCTCGCGCATGCTCAGAAAGGATTTTCACGCCGAAAGCTATAATGCAGTGTATAGGACGTCGTATTTTTCGTCCCGTCGTACGTGGCGTTCACGTCATCGCGCACGGTTTCAGCAAACTGTTCGTCCGTCGTGTGTGGCCATGTCCGTCCATGCTAAGTTTGAGCGGACTGTTTGCCGAAACTGTTGGACGGACAAAGTTGGGCGAACAGTCCGCGCGTGTGTACGCGGCCTCAGGTGTTCTAATCTCTCTCCACTCCATCCTAATTTAAAAAAAAGAAAAAACTAAGTTTTGCCTTTAGTTACACTTAAAGTCAATGACAGACACATTTATGGCCAGCTTTATTTTCTTAACTACTTCCTTCTTCTTTAGAAAAAAAAAACCTTAATTCATATATAATATAGTAGTCATCTTGCAGCTTTTTGCTGTTTATCTCTTCATTTGTCCTTGCTGTAGGTAGTATCCAGATACTTGAAACTCTTCACCTTTCTCTTGCAATTTACTTTGATTGCTTATTGAGTGCTTTCTCCTGTCCTTACCAGTTATTTTAATTGTTGTTTTTTTGTTTTCTTGCTCCTGGCCGTGTTTCTCTTTTAATGTTTCTTTTCTCATTTGTCAAGGATTTCCTCTATGGGTTTTTGTGTGTTAACATCTTCAGAAAGGACCATCTAAGTGATGTGTAAAAGTCTCATTTACAAGGCCATCTGTAAATTTCCTGATCTGGTTTCACAGCTTTAGTTAATATAATTTATTAGCACTATGAACTGCAATGACAGTAGACAATGGGATTGATTTACTAAAGGCAAATCCATTCCACTACAAGTGCACTTGGAAGTGCAGTCATTGCAGATGTGAGGGGAAGATCTGAAATGAGAGGAAGCTCTGCTGATTTTATTATTCAATCATATACATGCAAAAATGATGTTTTTTATTTTCTTTGCATGTTCCCCTTGGATCTACTTGCAGTTCACTTGTAGTGCAAAGTGGATTTGCCTTTAGTAAATAAACCTTAATGTTTCCATTCCAGATGTTGTGAAATTAGAAACACTGGATTTTTTTATGTCATGTCTCTGGATACCTGAAATTAGGCCCTGAGTGATTCTTTTTCTTTTGATAAATTTCCAGAGCTCTTATACGAAGCTTACAGTGTATTAATATTTCTATTGTGTTCTACTACCTACTCTGAGGTTACCTGAATGAAAAAGATGAGGTCCCATGTCCGTAACATTTAAACCTGCATTGGTCCTTTCCTAGAGGCTGTCCTATTTTTTTCCTTGTGTCTGCTTTGTGGTGTTCTTGAGTAAATATTAACCAGTACACTGAGAAAGTAAAGACCACAGTGATTTTCACATTGTCTGCTGTCTACCTTTGATGCCTACACACACATACTATTGACTTGTCTCTGCTTGATTCGCAGTATACTACAATGTTCAATTTCAGATTCTCTCTCTTCTTCTCCTTTACCTTTTGTACAATGCACTGTGTTATTTCCTACTACAGAGCTAACAGAATATAAGTGCAGGTGATTGAAAGGTGGGAAGTAAGAGTAAAATAAAAAAAAATGGCTATTGCAGAACTAATAGAATAAAAGTGCAAGTGATTTAAAGGCTGAAAGGCAGAAAAAGAATAAGAGTAAAATATAAATGTCTAGATGTAATAACTAACCAATTTACCTCCTGTTCTGCAGACACAGTCCCTGTAAGTAACATTTTTGTAAAATAATAAATATTATTTTCTTATATATATTATTTTTTTCAGTGCATACAAAGCATCATGCAAATCCCTCACATTAGTGTATGCTCGTGTCAAACCACTGTACTACAGTTTTCTCCCTTTTCCCTTTATTTAAGTAAAATACAATACTGATATCTTGTCTTATTTGGAATAATTCCCTTGGCTCCTATTCAAGCTGAGGAAAGATATAAAAAGCACCCATAGATCTTGGTAATTTTGTTACTTTGAAGATTTTCTTTCTTGTGTTCTATTGCAGCATGTCTCTTTCTTTTCTACTTTATTTTACCACACTTTTATATACTTATCACATCAAAGACTAAAAGCAATCAAGCAATTCTGACACATGCTTGAGGCTTTCCCTGTAACTTATATTTTATTATGGTTTTACCTAAATATAGTTTTCCCCTATAACGGGGGAAAATGAAATAGTAACATTAATTGCAATTACTCTGTTTTATCTACCGTCTTACATTTAAAGATGTATTTATTAATCAGAAAGAGTACCATTAATTGTTATTATTTTTTCCACTGCTAATATTAAAGTGTTACATAACCTAGGACCCTGCATTCATTATATCTGGTCTCCCACAGTACATAGAACATGGAAATACAATCATTTTAGTAAATATAAACAGCTAAATACCTTTTCTCATCAGCATTTTGAACATTCTTCTGATTTCTATCAGTGTTCAACAGAGCACAGGTTAATGCTTGTAGGAGGAGTTTTCATTCTCCCCTGATTGTCCCATGAGGCTACAGGACCCCTGACCCCTGTCTAGGCAGTGCTGAGTGGCCCTATGCTGATGACATGCACACGCCCAAGAAAATAAGAAAAAACATGCAAAGACATACCTGCATGCAAAGTGCCTTAGGTATTACAGCTTTACTGGCTTTTCTAACACTCCAGGTTCCCTTTATGCCACCCCAGATTTAACATACTAGTTCTTTATCACCACCTTTGCTTAGCTGGATATAACCTTAGTTTGTCTTACTACTCCATGTTTCCTGGTGTGCCCAATCTGAGGAACCTGTTTGTTAAGACCAGATAGTCCAGTGTTTCCTGAGCACAAATGAATACTAACACATACATAAAAATGTATTAAAGCTTAAGTAAGCTGAACCAGCCATAACCTGGTCTAAACAGATGACCTGACTCTCCATTGTTTTTTAAAGCATTTTTTTTTTAAATAAGCATTTGTCCTATTGATATTTTGCATTAGAAATAGGTACATTTGCAAATTTGTAGAAAATCTAAAGAAAGTAAAACATGAGATTTACCAAATTATTCAGAGTCACCAAACTGTAAAAGGATTTAGTCAACTCACTAGAACATACTGTACATGGCCATGTTTGATATAAAGATGCAAATGAATGCTGCACTTTATTCATAAATATACAGGTAAATATAATACTAATATACATTTTTGAGCGCTCAGGTCAAACTATATACAGTATACAGTCATTCCCAATGGGTACCTAGCAGCTGGGTACTCCCAGGCAAGGCTCTTGGAAATGAATATATATATATATATATATATATATATATATATATATATATATATATATATATATATATATATATATATATATATATATATATATATGTATACCAGCACTCCATAAAGATAGTCCTCAACATAAAATACAATGTCTGAACATAAAATTCAAAGCAAAAAGCCCTATTATGAATAAATCAGTAATATGGAGCCTGATAAAACAACAAGTGGCTTTAAATCTTCCTTTCAATCTGTGCTCCTCCCCTTCACTCCTCTTATGGCAGCTACATAAAAGGTTATGTATGGAGGTAAGATGAGGGTGGGAGGGAGGCCTCTTCAGTACCCAGAATGGGTACCCTTTTTTTCAAAGGGAAAATGGGCAAAATTGAAAACTCATTACACATTGCATAAACTAGCTCACATTTCAATGGTAGAACATAACAGAAACTAGAAGCATCACCTCTGGCATTTTCCCTGTCCAGCCTAATTGATACAATCTAGAAATGCCTGGGGTTTCACACCTCTCCTCCTCCCCTCCCCCCTCTCCCACTCTACTCCTCTACCACTCTGCCCTTTCCCCCTTCCTTATCCTACTCTCTTCCATGTCACCTTCCCCTCATTTCTCCACGAGCTCCCCTTTTTTTCCCCTTTTCTGTATGTCCTACCTCCCTTTTTAGGTAGTTACCATCTTTTTAATCGCCTGTATCTTTAAACCTGCTGCCAGGTCAGACTCACAACGTTGCTAAGACTTACTTATCTGTTTATTCATTATTCTGTTCCACTGTAGTCTTGAAATGTAGAATGCATGATAAGTTACTAGATCTCTGGGTTTACACCCCTAGGTCAAATAACCGCTCTGTATCTCCCTGTGTACATAATCCTTTTATTGCTCATTGACACTGGCTATTCTACCATTTCTAATTCATGTTTAGTCCATACTTGGACCATTGTTTACCTACACTTTACCTTATAGTTTTTAATTAAATTGTTTGAACAAGAAAAACTATTGAAATTAAATGTTGGTTGTGTTGTCTTCCTCTCACGACGCAGTTTGTTCCCAGATAGGGTGTCTGGGGGTGTTGGACAATACTCCTTACCTTCTTAAATTTAGCTCTTGGAATAGATTACATTGTTCACGTATGTTTGTAATTACTGTTTTGTCATGTGTACCTATTCATGCAATCCTATTTCCTGATGTATGGCATATACTATTCACTTTTTTTTGTACATGCATGTTATTTGAGTATACTGTATCGTTTTCTAGTAATCTAGGGGAAAGTATCACAGGGGAATACAAAGTGCTGGACCTACCCACTGCACAGGCTATTCAGACAGCTGAGAAAGCCTAATGCCTCGTACACACGATCAAACAATCCAGCGTGGCCCCCCCACCCCAAAGCACCTTGTCCCCATGTTGATGAGGACAAGGGCCTCTTCCCGACAACCCTGGCCGTTGGTTGTCGGGGTCTGCGGGCGGGGGGCTTATCGGAATCTGGGAGCCCCCTTTAATAAGGAGGCCCCCGGATACCGGCCCCCCACCCTATGTGAATTAGTATTCTTTTGCCCCTACGCGGCATTAGACACCCAGAGCATATGCACAAGTGGTGACAACACAGGACATAGGTTATGCACATCATCCATGCTGCTCAGAGAGCAAAGTAAGCAGTAGACACCTGGAACACATGCACACTCAGTGCCAAGGAAGATAGAAGAGGGTAGAAGAGCCTGCAGATCATTACCATTGCCAACAAGTAGGAGGAAGTCACTGGAATAATTAACAAGTATTTTAATATAAAGCAAATGTAAAAAAAAAAAGTGACACATTTACTGTAGAGAAAATCAAGATTTTTTTTTTTTTTTTTGGAGGGAGGAAGGAGTTTACTGGCACCTTAAATATTTAAACAGCCATGGCATTTAAAACTGTAGAATTGGTTGTTTGGACAGGATTTTTGATTTCTCCAATTTTAGTCATCCATTAAAGAAAATGTTAATATGCTGTATATCTTCTGAAGGTTAAAGCTGATGATGATAATGAAGGCAATATTAATTTGCAGGTGTAACACCTTCTGTGTAAATGAACAAGGTCGTGGAAATGCTGTCACAAAAGGAGAGGAAGAATTTTGTTGTATTAACACTCCTGTCAATGCCATCACTCGTTCTGTCTTATACAATTTGGCAAGTCCATTCAAATGAAGGAAGATTTTCAACTACCCAAGGGCAAAATAAGAAAACGTAATGTATACGTTCAGCTTTTGTCATTGTTATAAATGAACTGTAAAGAAATGCCAGCCATGTTTTTTTTTTGTATTTCATGTTTTAGATTCAGATAATACATTTAATCACACGTTTTACATTTCAAACAATTTTTTTCTGAAAATATGTATACATTACCAAGTAGCAAATAGTGTGGCGCTAAATTTATATAGCAGAATCATACATAAAAAATTATGTGATTGTGAAAAAACTGAATATCGATATACAAAAATGTGACATAAAAATGTGAATACTGAAAACCATTAATAATTAAATTAGCGAGTCCCAGTGAACAAGTCCACATATATTAGGTGGTGCACAAATGTTGTGGTAGGTATTCCTCACAAACAAATCAGGGAATCCACAGATCAGGTGAAATCAAGTATGTCAACTTGTCTGAAGTGATATATAAGATAGGTAGAATACTCTTACCAGAGGAGATGGACTCATCAGTCTTACGACAGTTGAGTCAACAGCGCTTGGGGTCCAAACATGGAACCAAATGATGGATTGTGGGTAATCCAAATAGGTGCTGGGGAGGCTGGAGAAGTTATAAGCCCATGATACACGTCTCTCAAAGTGTCCCTCTGAATATCAGGATTGAATGTGTCGCATTTGGGGTTCCGACCCCAAATGTGGAAGGAGGTCCACAAAAAAATATAATAAAGGAAAAAGAAAGCTCCAAATGGTGCAGGTCAGAGAGTAACCATTGGGTTTTATTTAAAAAGTCATAAAAATAAACACAAATTATGACATGTGATCACAAAAAAAGTTCGAAGTAAAAGCAATGTTGGGTGCCAGATGCAAGCCCGACGCGTTTCGACAAAATGTGTCTTCAACAGGGGCATATTGGAACCCACCACATTGCTATCCAATTTATAAAATCCCCATAGCTGGCCCGCCTATAAAAGCGGCAGAGTCAGTAATCAAAGACAGAATGTGTGCGGAATGGTTGCCCAATGAAATTAAACAGTGGGTAGGTCACTCTAAACTTAACTGCCAATGAGCTTAGCCGATTCAGCACACACACGCCTATGTATTTATCAATCAACTAAATATATTGTCAAAATATCCATAAAAACATTCCAAAAATATGATAAAAAATTGCCCGTGTATATTTACTTATCACAAATAGACCATTGATCAATATGTCTAATGTTAATCATTCAATATACCTGAAGGGACTGATAAACATAATTAAGTCAACACCCAGATGGCTCTATTGCAGAGTGACAGAAAGTATGTTCATTAAGAAATCATTAGTATGAAAGTGAAGTATTCACATAACTAAGGTGGCAAACAGTTTTTCTAATAAACTAGTCAAGCAGCAAAGCAGTGATCGCTTGTATGCTTGATCAATAGTTGACCATTTATAAGACTGCAAGGTACTCACACTATGAGGGTAACTTTCATTTTCACAAATAAATCCACACGTGTAATCCTGGTCATTGAATAGACGGCATAGCGTCTATACATTCAAAAATCCCGGTTACCAGTTACCACTGCAACCGCTGGGACGCTGTATTGACTCCGCACTACGTTCAGGATCACGTGGCGTAGTCACGTCATCGCGAACGGTGCGTTACTAAGCCCTCGTCCTATCCCATGGCATACGTCGTACGTTGCCATGGTACCCGGACGAGGCATACTGTGCGCATTTGATAATTCGCGCCACAAGGCCCGCGGCCTTTCTAACTCTGTTTGATGTGACATCTAAATATGACATTAAAGGAATTGTAAGTGGTATTTCTGGGGGATTTTTTGAGGTTTTTGAAATTTGTTAGCACTGTATACTATATATTGAATGCGCTATACCGTGGGCTACATTGGTGCAGTTTATTTCTGCACTCATTGGCCCTGTGTACATAAGATGCGCTATATATCTTTTTTCCGTCTTCCTCCTGTCCGGATTTGTATATGTGGACACGAGCTACGGCCACACCCCCTGGGTAGTGATCACTTCCGGTTAACGTCTGTGTGTTTCTCTACCAGCGTCGCCACTGCTATCTTACATTTGGAGGAGGAGATGGGGCGCGTCACGCGAATTATCAAATGCGCACAGTATGCCTCGTCCGGGTACCCCCCCTTCTGAGCCATACCAGGCCGCGTGCCCTCAACATGGGGGGGTGCCTTGGGGAAGGGGGGACGTGCGGCCTTCCGTTCTTCCGCCGCCACCTTCCGTTCTTCTTCTTCTTCTTCTTCTCCTTCTTCTCCTGGAGATGTTGACTCAAAGCTCTCTCCGGCCGCAATGCCAGGGACGCGCTGCGTGGCAACTTATATAGGGACAAGGGGCGGGGTCATCGGTTGATGTCACATGTGTTGATGTCACATGGCGACAGTCCCAGCATCCTCCTGGACTGTGACATCGTAAGGGGGCGGGGTCACCATGCGACATCAACCGATGACCCCACCCCTTGTCCCTATATAAGTCGCAGCGCGTCCCTGGCATTGCGGCCGGAGAGAGCGTCGAGTCGACATCTTCAGGAGAAGAAGGAGAAGAAGAAGAAGAACGGAAGGCGGCGGCGGTGGCGACAGAAGACCGGGCCACCGCCTGTAAAAGAGCTATAAGAAGGCGCGGTGGCCCGGCAGAAGAACCGAAGAGGGGGACAAGACCCCCGAAGTTGGAAGAAGAGGCCACGGCGAGGAAGAAAGCCGGACTCCTCCGCTAGCAAAAGAGCTAGAAGAAGATAGTGGAGGAGTCCCGCGAGAAGACCCCCGAAGACGGAAGACCCCCGGAGCTGTGCAATAAACTATTTTATCTTGTGTGTTGTGTTTTTTTTGTACTTTATTTTACAGGTGAATGGGTATGGGTACATTGTACCCCATACTCATTCACATAGGGTGGGGGGGCCGGTATCCGGGGGCCCCCTTATTAAAGGGGCTCCCGGATTCCGATAATCCCCCGCCCGCAGACCCCGACAACCAACAGCCAGGGTTGTCGGGAAGAGGCCCTTGTCCTCATCAACATGGGGACAAAGTGCTTTGGGGTGGGGGGGAACGTGTCCCCCCTTCCCCAAGACACCCCCCATGTTGAGGGCACGCGGCCTGGTACGGCTCAGAGGGGGGCGCTCGCTCGTCCCCCCCTTTCCTGGCCGGCCGGGTAGCGTGCTCGGACAAGGGTCTGATGTGGACCTGGGGGGACCCCCACGCCAATTTTTTTCGGCGTTGGGGTTCCCCTTTAAGTCCATACCAGGTGGCGGGGCCTGCGATGTCTCCTTCGCGGGCCCCGCCTACCTGGAGACACGCTCGAAATGAGCGGACTTTCCTCCGCGTGTGTGGGCGAGTCCGTTCATTTCAAAAGTAGGGCGGATAGTACGACGGACTTAGTACACCGTATTAGTCCGCTGAAAAAGTGCCGTGTGTGGGCAAGTAGCTCGTTCGGAAAGTCCGACGGACAGTCTGGCGGGAAGTCCGCCAGACTAAGTCCGTCAGATAGTCGGCTACGTGTGTACGCGGCATAAGAGGGACTTCTGATTGTCCTTTTTGGAAAGACTGTACTAATATTCACCAAGGGACTCTAATTTTTGCATATTTTCTTCTTTTATGTACAGTGGTATGAAAAAGTGTTTGCAACCCTTCCTCATTTCCTGTTCCTTTGCATGTTTGTCACACTTAAGTGTTTCGGAACATCAAACCAATTTAAACAATAGTCAAGGACAACACAAGTAAACACAAAATGCAATTTGTAAATGAAGGTGTTTATTATTAAAGGTGAAAAAAAATCCAAACCATCATGGCCCTGTGTGAAAAAGTGATTGCCCCCCTTGTTAAAACATACTATAACTGTGGTTGTCCACACCTGAGTTCAATTTCTCTAGCCACACCCAGGCCTGATTATTGCCACACCTGTTCACAATCAAGGCATCACTTAAATAGGAGCTGCTTGACACAGTAAGGTCCACCAGAAGATCCTTAAAAGCTACACATCATGCCGAGACCCAAAGAAATTCAGGAACAATTGAGAAAGAAAGTAATTGAGATCTATCAGTCTGGAAAGGGTTATAAAGCCATTTCCAAAGCTTTGGGAATCCAGTGAACCACAGTGAGAGCCATTATCCACAAATGGCGAAGACATGGAACAGTGGTGAACCTTCCCAGGAGTGGCCGGCCGCCCAAAATTACCCCAAGAGCGCAGCGACGACTCATCCAAGAGGTCACAAAAGACCCCACAACAACGTCCAAGGAACTGCAGGCCTCACTTGCCTCAGTTAAGGTCAGCGTTCATGCCTCCACCATCAGGAAAAGACTGGGCAAAAATGGCCTGCATGGCAGAGTTCCAAGGAGAAAACCACTGCTGAGCAAAAAGAACATCAAAGCTCGTCTCAATTTCTCCACAACACATCTTGATGATCCCCAAGACTTTTGGGACAACATTCTGTGGACTGATGAGACAAAAGTGGAACTCTTTGGAAGGTGTGTGTCCAAGTATATCTGGCGTAGAAGGAACACTGCATTTCATAAAAAGAACATTATACCAACAGTAAAATATGGTGGTGGTAGTGAGATGGTCTGGGGCTGTTTTGCTGCTTCAGGACCTGGAAGACTTGCCGTGATAAAAGGAACCATGAATTCTGCTGTCTACCAAGAGATCCTGAAGGAGAATGTCCGACCATCTGTTCGTGTACTCAAGCTGAAACGAACTTGGGTTCTGCAGCAGGACAATGATCCTAAACACACCAGCAAGTCCACCACCGAATGGCTGAAGAAAAACAAAATGAAGACTTTGGAGTGGCCTAGCCAAAGTCCTGACCTGAATCCTATTGAGATGTTGTGGTATGACCTTAAAAAGGCCGTTCATGCTCGAAAACCCTCTAATGTAACTGAATTAGGACAATTCTGCAAAGATGAGTGGGCCAAAATTCCTCCAGGAAGCTGTAAAAGCCTCATTGCACGTTATCGCAAACGCTTGGTTGCAGTTGTTGCTGCTAAGGGTGGCCCAACCAGTTTCACACAGGGCCATGATGGTTTGGATTTTTTTTCACCTTTAATAATAAACACCTTCATTTACAAATTGCATTTTGTGTTTACTTGTGTTGTCCTTGACTATTGTTTAAATTGGTTTGATGTTCCGAAACACTTAAGTGTGACAAACATGCAAAGGAACAGGAAATGAGGAAGGGGGCAAACACTTTTTCACACCACTGTATATATGCACAATGGAAATGGTTTAATTATTATGTGGGTTGTATGTTGTTAATTCCATACTCACACAGGTTATACAGGAGACAGATACCACTCTGGATCTGTAAACATTTATTTTCAATCTTTAGCGCAACACTTTTTCTTATATACTGTTTGAACAAAAATATCCATGTTTAGTGTGTTAGCGGCTTGTTTGTTTAACCACTTTCAGACCGGACCATTTTGCTGGTAAATGACCAGAGGTCTTTTTACAATTTGGCACTGCGCTGCTTTAACTGGTAATTGCGCGGTCATGCAATGTTGTACCCAAACAAAATTTGCGTCCTTTTCTTCCCACAAATAGAGCTTTCTTTTGATGGTATTTGATTGCCTCTGCGATTTTTATTTTTTGCGATATAAACGTAAAAAGACCGCAAATTTTGAAAAAAAATGATATTTTCTACTTTTTGTTATTAGAAAAATCCAATAAACTCAATTTTAGTCATACATTTAGGCCAAAATGTATTCAGCCACATGTCTTTGGTAAAAAAAAAGTCAATAATTGTATATTTATTGGTTTGCGCAAAAGTTGTCACATCTACAAACTAAGGTACGTAGGTAGGTTCTGGAATTTACGCAGCTTTTAGTTTACGACTGCCTATCTCATTTCTTGAGGTGCTAAAATGGCAGGGCAGTACAAAACCCCCCCAAATGACCCCATTTTGGAAAGTAGACACCCTAAGGAAATTGATAAGTGGCATGTTGAGCCCATTGAATATTTTATTTTTTTGCCTCAAGCGATTGAATAATGACAAAAAAATTTTTTTTTTTTTTTTTTTACACAAAGTTGTCACTAAATGATATATTGCTCACACATGCTATGGGCATATGTGAAATGACACCCCTAAATTCTGCTGCTTCTCCTGAGTACGGGGATACCACATATGTGGGACTTTTTGGGAGCCTAGCCGCGTACGGGGCCCCGAAAACCAAGCACCGCCTTCAGGCTTTCTAAGGGCGTAAATGTTTGATTTCACTTCTCACTACCTATTACAGTTTTGAAGGCCATAAAATGCCAAGATGGCACAAAACCCCCACAAATGACCCCATTTTAGAAAGTAGACACCCCAAGCTATTTGCTGAGAGGCATTTTGAGTCCATGGAATATTTTATATTTTGCCACAAGTTGCGGGAAAATTACAAACTTTAATTTTTTTTTTTTTTTTTTCACAAAGTTGTCACTAAATGATATATTGCTCACACATGCTATGGGCATATGTGAAATGACACCCCAAAATAAATTTTGCTGCTTCTCCTGAGTACGGGGATACCACATATGTGGGACTTTTTGGGAGCTTAGCCGCGTACGGGGCCCCGAAAACCAAGAACCGCCTTCAGGTTTTCTAAGGGCGTAAATATTTGACTTCACTCCTCACTACCTATTACAGTTTTGAAGGCCATAAAATGCCAAGATGGCACAAAACCCCCACAAATGACCCCATTTTAGAAAGTAGACACCCCAAGCTATTTGCTGAGAGGCATTTTGAGTCCATGGAATATTTTATATTTTGCCACAAGTTGCGGGAAAATTACAAACTTTTTTTTTTTTTTCACAAAGTTGTCACTAAATGATATATTGCTCACGCATGCCATGGGCATATGTGAAATGACACCCCAAAATAAATTCTGCTGCTTCTCCTGAGTACGGAGATACCACATATGTGGGACTTTTTGGGAGCCTAGCCGCGTACGGGGCCCCGAAAACCAAGCACCGCCTTCAGGCTTTCTAAGGGCGTAAATGTTTGATTTCACTTCTCACTACCTATTACAGTTTTGAAGGCCATAAAATGCCAAGATGGCACAAAACCCCCACAAATGACCCCATTTTAGAAAGTAGACACCCCAAGCTATTTGCTGAGAGGCATTTTGAGTCCATGGAATATTTTATATTTTGCCACAAGTTGCGGGAAAATTACAAACTTTAATTTTTTTTAATTTTTTTTTCACAAAGTTGTCACTAAATGATATATTGCTCACACATGCTATGGGCATATGTGAAATGACACCCCAAAATAAATTCTGCTGCTTCTCCTGAGTACGGGGATACCACATATGTGGGACTTTTTGGGAGCCTAGCCGCGTATGGGGCCCCGAAAACCAAGCACCGCCTTCAGGATTTCTAAGGGCGTTACAGATTTGAAAGCCATAAAATGCCAAGATGGCACAAACCCCCCCCCCAAATGACCCCATTTTGGAAAGTAGACACCCCTAAATTTAGGGGTACACTAGTGAGACTAGGTAATAAATGGCGGGTGCCCTGAAACTATAAAAAAAAATAACTAACCAACCAGCGTCACCTGTAACAGTTATATGGTGATCACTGGTGAAAGGGTTAACTAGGGGGCAATCAGGGGGCTTTATGCGGTAGTATATGGGGGTCCCTGGCGCTATAAAAAGCTGCGGCAAACCTAAATACCTACCTGCCTAACTAGCGCCACCTGTGACACTAATACAGCGATCAGAAAAACGAACTGGGTTCACACTGGAGCGATGTGGGAACGCCACGAATGCGCGGCGGGTTCCCGCATCACATGCCTCCCGGCGGCAGTTCACACTGCCCTATGCGAACTGCTGGGAGTGTCAGTGAAATGTTAATGACACCCCCAGATCAGTTCGCATATCGCAGTGCGATCTGCAAACTCGGATCGCATGGTGTGAACACCCATGCGATCCGATTCTGCTGCGGACCAAAAAAAGGGTCCCGTGCGAGTTTGCGGCGGGTGCGGCGGGTGCGACACGAATTCAGCCATACTATCTGTATGGCTGAACTCGAATCGCACAGAGATCGGATGTGATTTGCACTGCAGTGCGGTGCGAATCACATCCGTTCTCATAAACCGCTGCAATGTGAACCCAGCCTTAGTGACACTGGCGACGGGGGGTGATCACGGGGTTAAACCTTTATTGGGGGGGTTAGGAGGGTACCTTAGAACTAAAGGGGGCTAACCCTAACTGCCCTAACAGTTATTACAGTCACAAATGACACCCGCCGGGTGATCAGGGGGTTAAACCTTTATTAGGTAATAAATGGCGGGTGCCCTGAAACTATAAAAAAAATAACTAACCAACCAGCGTCACCTGTAACAGTTATGTGGTGATCACTGGTGAAAGGGTTCACTAGGGGGAAATCAGGGGGCTTTATGCGGTAGTATATGGGGGTCCCTGGCGCTATAAAAAGCTGCGGCGAACCTAAATACCTACCTGCCTAACTAGCGTCACCTGTGACACTAATACAGCGATCAGAAAAATGATCGCTTATTAGGCTGGGTTCACACTGGAGCGATGCATGAAGGCCACGAATCCGCGGCGGGTTCCCGCATTGCATGCCTCCCGGCGGCAGTTCACACTGCCCTATGCGAACTGCTGGGAGTGTCAGTGAAATGTTAATGACACCCCCAGATCAGTTCGCATATCGCAGTGCGATCTGCAAACTCAGATCGCATGGTGTGAACACCCATGCGATCCGATTCTGCTGCGGGCCAAAAAAAGGGTCCCGTGCGAGTTTGCGGCGTGTGCGGCGGGTGCGGCGAGTGCGACACGAATTCAGCCATACTATCTGTATGGCTGAACTCGAATCGCACAGAGATCAGATGTGATTTGCACTGCAGTGCGGTGCGAATCACATTCGTTCTCATAAACCGCTGCAATGTGAACCCAGCCTTAGTGACACTGGCGACGGGGGGTGATTACGGGGTTAAACCTTTATTGGGGGGGTTAGGGGGGCACATTAGAACTAAAGGGGGCTAACCCTAACTGCCCTAACAGTTATTACAGTCACAAATGACACCAATGCAAAAAAAAAAAAAGCAATTGGTGTCACTGTGACTGGGGGGGCAGGGGTAATTGGGGGGTGATCGGGGGGTAAAGGGGGGGTGTGAGTGTGCCTGGCATGTTCTACTGTGTAGTGTAGTGCTTGTGCAACTCACCGATGCTCTCTCCTCGGTGCCGGAACGAAAAATACCGACACGGAGGAGAGAATACATCACTTCCTCTCCTGTGTTTACATTACAGGAGAGGAAGTGATGTCACCGGACATTTTCATTCGTCGGGAGCGATCGCGAGGGGGTGGCCATGAATGAATGGCCGTCCCCTCGTCCGGGATAGCTCCCGAACGAATACCGACCGCCGCAGGCACCGGGCGGGGGCCCGATCGGGCCCCCGACCCGCGGGCAGGCAAGGACGTACATGTAAGCCCTTATGCCTGCCCGTGCCATTCTGTCGACGTACATCGTCGTGCGGCGGTCGGCAAGTGGTTAAGATAGCGCAGTGTTTTAGGTTTTGTTTTATAATTTTCTGTCTGTGACCAATTATGGCTCTCTTTGCTGCCGGCGCTGTGATTGGCCAAGCATGGGGGTCACAGTGCATGCTTGGCCAATCATGAGCTAGCAATGCACTGCGATGGTGCAGTGCATTGTGGGCCGTCAGCACCACACAAATTTGGCGCAAATGGCCCATAACGTTCGATATTCGCCAAACGTGCGAACAGCCAATGTTCGAGTCGAACATACGTCGAACACCAAGCTCATCACTAGTGGTCAGTATAAATCCCCCTTTACATTGGTGGTCAGTAAGGATGGGCCGAACACCCCCCGGTTCGGTTCGCACCAGAACCTGCGAACAGACATAAACTTCTTGTGAACTTTAAAACCCTATTAAAGTCTAAGGGACTCGAACGTTCAAAATCTAAAGTGCTAATTTTAAAGGCTAATATGCAAGTTATTGTCCTAAAAAGTGTTTGGGGACCTGGGCCCTGCCCCAGGGGACATGTATCAATGCAAAAAAAAGTTTTAAAAACTGACATTTTTTCGGGAGCAGTGATTTTAATAATGCATAAAGTGACACAATAAAAGCATAGTATTTAATATAAGCAGGTTTCCGTTACATCAGAGGGGTGCGGGGTCACCCACACGTCAATGGGGAAGCTAGGCTTTCCCACTTGCGCCAGAGGGGGGCAGGGTCCTTATATAAGAAATGTCAGGCTGCCGGGATCCCCGCAGTGTCTCCGCCAGTGGAGACAGAGGATGGATGGACTGCGCTGCGCTGGAGGGAGAGATCATCCGTCGCTGGATCAGATTAGCCATCGCTGGACTCCGGAGAGATGATCATCCGTCGCTGGATAGCAAGAGTGAATTACCACCGCTGGAATCTTTTTTACATTTTTTTATTTTTAATAAAGGACTTTTTCAACGGCGTGTGTCTTTTTTAACATTCTTTTACACTTTCTTTGTGAAATGGTAGGGGTAGTTTTGTTCCCCTTTACCATTTCAAACAGGGAGAGCCGTGATCTGGGGGTCTCCTTGTTAAAGGTGCTTCCAGATTCTGATAAGCCCCCCACCTGCAGACCCCCACAACCACCAGCCAGGGTTGTGTGGATGAGGCCCTTGTCCTCGTCAACATGGGGATAAGGTGCTTTGAGGGGTCACAGACTCCCAAAGCATCCTCCCATTATTGAGAGCATGTGGCCTGGTTACGGTCCAGGAGGAGGGGGCGCTCTCTCGTCCTCCCTCCTTTCCTGCGGCCTGCCAGGTTGCGTGCTAGGATAAAGGGTCTGGTATGGATTTTTAGGGGGAACGCCATGCCATTTTTTTAAAATTTGGTGTGGAGTTCCCCTTAAAATCCATACCAGACCTGAAGGGTCTAATATGGATATTTAGGGGGAACCCCACGTAATTTTTTTTTTAAATTTGATGCAGGGTTCCCCTTAATAACCATACCAGACCTGAAGGGCCTGGTAATTGAATTTGGGGGAACCCCACGCTTTTTTTTTTTTTTTTATCAATGACTTTCAATGACTGTCCTCTGTATTACGGGGAGCCGACAATTCATTATTACAGAAATGACACTTTGTGCAGGGACAGTTCTAAGCACGGGAAACATGTGCCCCTTCACAGGCATACTATAGACACCCCCCAGGTACCAAATGTTAAGGAATATTACACTTTTATTGTTTTACTTTAAGCATTATTAACCACCTCAATACAGTGCAGTTACACCCCCTTCCTGACCAGACCAATTTTCAGCTTTCAGCGCTCTCACAGTTTGAATGACAATTACTTAGTCATGAAACACTGTACCCATATGAAACTTGCGTCCTTTTTTCCACACAAATGGAGCTTTCTTTTTAGTGGTATTTAATCACTAGTGAGTTTTTTATTTTTTGTGCTATAAATAAAATAAAACGTAAATTTTGTGGAAAAAATGCTTTTTTCTTTGTTTTTGTCATACATTTTTGCTAATTAGTAATTTTTCTTCATACATTTTGGCCAAAATTTATACTGCTACATAGCTTTGGTAAAAATAACCCACATTAGTATATATTATTTGGTTTTTGTGAAAGTTATAGAGTCTACAAACTATGGTGCCAATCGCTGAAAATTGATCACATCTGATCAGGCCTTCAGTACATCAGGTGAGTCTCATTTCTTGAGACACTAACAAGTCAGGAAAGTACAAATACCCCCCAAATGACCCCTTTTTACAAAGTAGACATTCCAAGGTATTAAGTAAGTAGCATGATGAGTTTTTTTAAGTTGTAATTTTTTCCCACAATTCTTTGCAAAATTAAGATTTTTTTTTATTATTTTTTTTTTTTTTTTACAAAATTGTCATATTATCAGGTTATTTCTCACACACAACATATGCATACAACAAATTACACCCCAAAATACATTCTGCTACTCTTCCCGAGTACGGTGATACCACATGTGTGAGACTTTTACACAGCCTGGCCACATACAGAGCACCAACATTGATGTAGTACCTTCAGACGTTCTACGAGCAAAAATGATGCATCTAATTTCTCAACCACCTATTACACTTTTGAAGGGCCTGGAGTACCAGGACAATGGAATTGCTCATAAAATTACCCCATTTTGGAAAGCAAACACCCCAACGTATAATCTGTGAGGCATAATGAGTCTTTTGAATGGTTAATTTTTTTCCAGAAGTTTTTGGAATATGTGGAAAAAAATTAAAATGCATTTTTTTTACACAAAATTGACAATTTATGAGATATTTCTAACACATAGCATGTATATAGCAAAAATTACACCCCAAAACACATTCTGCTACTCCTCCTGAGTATGGCGATACCACATGTGTAGGACTTTTACACAGCATGGCCACATAGAGAGGCCGAACATTGAAGTAGTACGTTCAGGCGTTCTAGGAGCATAAATGACACATCTCATTTCATTCCTACCTATCACACTTTTGAAGGTCCTGGACTACCAGGACAGTGCAATTACCCACAAAATGACCACATTTTGGAAAGCAAACATCCCAACGTATATTCTATGAGACATGGGCTGCAAATAGGTACTGGGATACTCTGATGGGCTGGAGATAGGTACTCTGGTACTCTGATGGCCTGGTGACAGGTACTCGGGTACTCTGATGGCCTGGTGACAGGTACTTGGGTACTCTGATGGCCTGGTGACAGGTACTCGGGTACTCTGATGGCTTGGTGACAGGTACTCGGGTACTCTGATGGCCTGGTAAAAGGTACTCGGGTACTTTGATGGCCTGGTGACAGGTACTCTGATGGCTTGGTGACTGGTATTTGGGTACTCTGAAGGGCAGTGACAGGTACTCATATGGACTGTGACAGGTACTCGGGTACTCAGATGAACTGTGACAGGTACTCAGATGAACTGTGACTGGTACTCGGGTACTCAGATGAACTGTGACAGGTACTTGGGTACTCAGATGAACTGTGACAGGTACTCGGGTACTCAGATGGACTGGGACAGGTACTCGGGTACTCAGATGGACTGGGACAGGTACTCGGGTACTCTGATGGGCTGTGACAGCTACTCGGGTACTCTGATGGGCTGTGACAGGTACTCGGGTACTTTGATGGGCTGTGACAGGTACTCGGGTACTTTTATGGGCTGTGACAGGTACTCGGGTACACTGTTAAACCGTGACAGGTACTCGGGTACCCTGATGGACTGTGACAGGTACTCGGGTACCCTGATGGACTGTGACAGGTACTCGGGTACCCTGATGGACTGTGACAGGTACTCGGGTACTCTGATGGACTGTGACAGGTACTCAGGTACTCTGATGGACTGTGACAGGTACTCGGGTACCCTGATGTGCTGTGACAGGTACTCGGGTACCCTGATGTGCTGTGACAGGTACTCGGGTACTCTGATGGCCCGTGATAGGTACTCAGGTACTCTGATGGGCCGTGACAGGTACTCGGGTACTCTGATGTGCCGTGACAGGTACTCGGGTACTCTGATGGGCTGGGACAGGTACTCGGGTACTCAGATGGACTCGGACAGGTACTCGGGTACTCTGATTGGCTGTGACAGGTACTCAAATACTCTGATGGACTGTGACAGGTACTCAAATACTCTGATGGAGTGTGACAGGTACTCTGATGGACTGTGATTGACAGGTACTATGAGGGGTGGTGACAGGTCCTCTTTATTGGGGAGGGGCGCAATCAGTGTGATTGGTGTACACTAGGCGGTAACGAGATGTTACCGCAGTCTCCTCCTCACACACGATCGGTGTGTGAGGAGGAGAACAACCCGGTAACATCTCGTTACCGCGGTTTGTTTACATTTTAGTGATCGACTGTGATCCTTTCACAGCCGATCACATGGGTAAACAGCCGGCCAATGGCTGTTTACCAGCATCGGTGATGAGCAGTGTTCCCGGGGAACACGCCGCCACCGACGTGCATGTGCAGCGCGCTCGCGATCGCGCGCATGCGCCGTGCACATCACGGCCGATCACGTGGTAAACATCTATAACCAATGGCTGTTCACCCCCTTCGTGATACGCCGCCACCGAAGAAACAGGGATGCGCGCGCCCGATCGCGCGCATTCCCTGTTTAAACAGGAGGCCGTCATATGATGGCCTCCCGCCCCAATAGGTGCGCCGCCTGGCCGTCATTTGACGGCCGGCGGTCAGCATCTAGTTAAAGTCACTGCTCCCGAAAAAACTGCAGTTTTTAAAACTTTTTTTTGCATTGATACATGCCCCCTGGGGCAGGACCCAGGTCCCCAAACACTTTTTAGGACAATAACTTGCATATTAGCCTTTAAAATGAGCACTTTAGATTTCTCCCATAGACTTGTACAGGGTGTTCCGCGGCTTTTCGAATTGGCTGCGAACACCCCAAATTGTTCACTGTTCGCTGAACAGGCGAACAGGCAATGTTCGAGTCGAACATGAGTTTGACTCGAACTGGAAGCTCATCCCTAGTGGTCAGTGCAGATGTATCACCTTACATTGGAGGTCAGTAAAAATCTTCTCCACAATGGTCGCTAGTGTAAATTCCCACTACGTAGAAGTCATTGTATATTCCCCCTTACACTGGGGGTTGGTGTAAATGTTCCTATTACATTGGTGTCAGTGTAAAAATCCCTCTTTATATTGGTGGGTTACATAAAATCCCTGTTACATGGTGGTCAATGCAAATTCCCCCTCATATTGGTGATCATTGTAAATTCCCTATTACATTGGTGGTCAGTGTAGAATTCCCTACTATATACTTGCCAAAGATTTCCAGCTTCACTCAACATGATTCACAATTTTCCACAGTGTACTGCCTCCTAAATAATCCCCTCCTCCCACCACTGCTACTGATACCATCAACCCCCCAGCATTTCCACCTCCCCCATGACTGGCACTTATCCCCGGAGTCCTAGGATCCCTAGGAGTTTTCTGTCTGTTGATGGGTCCCTTCACCTCCCCAGGCCACGAGGTGCAGGCAGTGAGGAGATGATGTGCAGTAACCTCTAGCAACCAGTCAATGAGCAGTAATAATGTGCAGTAACCTCTAGCAACCAATTTGTGAGTGGTAAGGATGTCCAGTAACCTCTGGAAACCAATCAGTGAACAGTATTTATGTACAGTAATCTCTGACAACCAATCAACAAGCAGAAGTCACATGCTGTAACCTCTAGCAAATAATCAGTGAGCTGTAATGTGTGCTGAAACCTCTAGCAGCCAGTCAATGAGCGGTAGTGATACCCTGTAACCTCTGGCAACCAATCGCAATCGCTATCTGATCTGATTGAGTAAACTGATTTTGTGTCTGGTTGCTATATATTGTATGTCTCAGAGCATGGGGAGAGAGAAATTGCATGGGGGGGAAGGGTCCAACAAAATGTTTTCCCAGGTTCCAGTCAATATTAAAGATGGCCCTGAGTGGAGCTATTCTTACCTGAAGAATAATTCCACTTTTATTGTGACAACAGCAATCCCCTCAGAGAAATAAATGTTTATTGCAAGGATTTTAACAAACATTGTTGCAGATTCCTACCCGTTTTCCCTTGGAAGGAAATAACAGTTTGTTCCTCTATGTCTTTTGGATACTGATTCTGTATGAGAGTGAATTTTTTCATTATTGATCAGCTGATGCACTTGCAGTGCTCTAATGAGGAAAGCTGAAAGGTCTGCCTTTAGAAGCGATTAACTCTTTAGGAGCATTCCACCAAAAGTATATTTTTGTTGCAGAAGATGCCTAAAATCTGATTTGTATTCTAATGCAGAATTCTGGGAAAATCAGTGAGCTAATCAAACAAACAGGAAATTATATTTCTGGAGGCATTCCACACACCAACTTTGTACAGAATGCTTCCAGGTTTCCATATTACATTTTACAGAAAATTACAGCACTGCAGTTTGGAAAAGAGAGGTAATGTTTAATAACTTTAAATTACAATGTGGCTTGTGTTGCAATTATACATGCTATATTATTATTATTTTTTTAACTTGCTATATGTTTTTTCCCACTAAAGTGGAGTTACCCTTCACAGCAGAAGTTCACAGCAGAAACAGTAAAGTCACCCAAGGCATACTTCCAGCAGCTAGACTCACCACTTAAAGGAGCGTTCCGACCAAGAAATTATTTTCTGTAGCTGCTGACTTTTAAAAAGGGCACTTACCTGTCCAGCGATCCTGCGATGCTGGCCCCCCCCAAGGCCGATTCGTCCATCAGATCGGCTGCTGGCGCCTCCATCTTAATGAAGGGAAACAGGCAGTGGAGTCTTGCGGCCTCCCCGGCCATTACCTACTGCGCATGCGCGAGTCGTGCGCCCCTTTGTGAATGGCCCTGTTGTTTTCTGGGACACACATTTGTAATTATTTTTTCATTTTTTTAAGATTATTAATGCTTTTTTTTTGAGTGGCCCTCCACTTTAATTACCTTTCAGTCTTTTAATCCCTAATGTACACAGGGAGTCAGTGTTCTTGGGGGAAAGTGTTGGGTCTGCTGAGCTGCCTAAAAAAATGAATATTCCAATTCAGATTAAATTGTTTCAGTGGGGTTGATTTACTAAAACTGGAGCGTTCAAAATCTGGATGAAAACCAATCAGCTTCCAGGTTTTTTGTCAAAGCATAATTGAACAAGCTGAAATTAGAAGCTGATTGACTACCAATCAGAAATGCACCAGATTTTAGACTCTCCAGTTTTAATAAATTGACCCCACAGTGTCTGCAGCTAAAAGTTGAGTAAAGGCTTATTTAAAGCTTATTCACTTCCTGTGAAGAATGTGTGAATACTTGAATGCTCATAGACTGGCTATTGGTTCACTTTAGAGCAAAGCCATGGTTTGCTCATATAATGCAATGGGTGAAGCCGCGTACACACGTAGCCGTCTGTCCGACGTACTTAGTCTGGCGGACTTCCCGCCAGACTGTCCGTCGGACTTTCCGAACGGGCTACTTGCCCACACACGGCACTTTTTGAGCGGACTAATACGGCGTACTAAGTCCGCCGTACTATCCGCCCTACTTTTGAAATGAATGGACTCGCCCACACACGCGGAGGAAAGTCCGCTCATTTCAAGCGGGTCTCCAGGTAGGCGGGGCCCGCGAAGGAGACGTTGCTGGCCCCGCCGCCTGGTATGGACTTAAAGGGGAACCCCAACGCTGAAAAAAATCGGCGTGGGGGTCCTCCCCAAGTCCACAACAGACCCTTGTCCGAGCACGCTACCCGGCCGCCCAGGAAAGGGGGGGATGAGTGAGCGCCCCCCCCTCCGAGCCGTACCAGGCCGCGTGCCCTCAACATGGGGGGTGCCTTGGGGAAGGGGTCACGCGGCCCCCCCACCCCAAAGCACCTTGTCCCCATGTTGATGAGGACAAGGGCCTCTTCCCGACAACCCTGGCCGTTGGTTGTCGGGGTCTGCGGGCGGGGGGCTTATCGGAATCCGGGAGCCCCCTTTAATAAGGGGGCCCCCGGATACCGGCCCCCCACCCTATGTGAATGAGTATGGGGTACAATGTACCCCTACCCATTCACCTGTAAAATAAAAGTACAAAAAAAACACAACACACAAGATAAAATACTTTATTGCACAGCTCCGTGGGTCTTCCGTCTTCGGGGGTCTTCTCGCCGGACTCCTCCGCTATCTTCTTGTAGCTCTTTTGCTAGCGGAGGAGTCCGGCTTTCTTCCTCGCCGCCGGCCTCTTCTTCCGACTTCGGGGGTCTTGTCCCCCTCTTCGGTTCTTCTGCCGGGCCACCGCGCCTTCTTATAGCTCTTTTACAGGCGGTGGCCCGGTCTTCTGTCGCCGCCGCTGCCTTCCGTTCTTCTGTTTTTCTCTTCTTCTTCTTCAGATGTTGCCTCGCCGAGTCCTCCGCTCACAATGACAGGGAACGGGCACGCGGCGACTTATATAGGGACAAGGGGTGGGGTCTTCGGTGGATGTCACATGGGTTCATGTCACATGGTGACCCCGCCCCTTACGATGTCACAGTCCCGGAGGATGCTGGGAGTGTCGCCATGTGACATCAACCCACTTCAATACAGGGCACTTTCGCCCCCTTCCTTCCCAGTCCAATTTTCAGCTTTCATCGCTCTAGCGCTTTCAGTGACAATTGCGCGGCCATGCTACACTGTACCCAAATAAAATTTTTTATCATTTTGTTTGCACAAATAGAGCTTTATTTTGGTGGTATTTATTCACGACTCCATTTTTTATTTTTTGCGATATAAGCGCAAAAAAAGCGGAAATTTGGAAAAAAAAACTATATTTTCTTTTTTCTATTTTAAAAGAAATCCAATAAAATCAAATTTTGTCATAAATTTAAGCCAAAATGTATTCTGCTACATGTTTTTGGTAAAAAAAATTCCGTTAAGTGTATAATAGTTGGTTTGTGTGATCACGGACATATGTACGCAAATGATCATGTACATATGTGTGCAGGTGATCACGTACATATGTGTGCAGATAATCATTGGGACATGTGATTTTAGTGGGACATATGTGGGGGACATGTTTTAATTATTAGGGACATGTGTATTTATTATTTGAGGACATGTATGTTTTGGGGACATGTGTGGGGACATTGTGTTTATACTGTGTGGTGTGTTTACACTGTGTGGTGATTTGTGTTTACACTAGACTGGTGATCAGTGAGTAAAAAGCTGTAAAAAACAGCTCATACTCACTGATCATCAGCCGGCTGCAGCGATCTGCTCTCCTCTCCTCAGCGATGACTTCTGTGTGAGGAGAGGAGGAGCCGATTGCCTAGCAACCGGCTGTTTGTTTACATCACATGACGGCCGTGATTGGACACGGCCGTCATGTGATCAGGAGGGCCAATCACAGAGCCCTCCTGCCGATCTGAGATGCGCCGTGTCTGGGTGACACTGGCGCATCGGGTTAGCGCCGCTGCACGGGCACGCGCGCGCGCGATCCCGCTCCTTCTGATGGACGTTCCTGAACGTCCTATCAGAAGTAGACGGCTCCCACCCGGCCGTATATGTGCATTGGTCGGGTGGGAAGTGGTTAAGCTTATCCCTAGTTGTGAGTTATTGCAATTTTTATGTGTTAAAAAAAATCTCTGCTTGAAAATGATTTAAATATTTTAGTAGATTACAGCCCAATTGTACTGCTTTAACAAAAAAAAATAATAATACTGACTATTATGTTTGATTTAAATTCATTGACCTATTGATTGTTGTTTCCTGCTGAGTGTTAGTTACAATATGGAGAACAAGCCATAAAATAGTTCACTAAGCAATTATGCATAGCAGCATGAGCTAGCAGGGCACACGACACAATCATACACCAATAACATCTTAAATAGTGATGGACGAACTTCCGACGGGACGTTTCGCGAAAGCGAAATGCGAACGGACTCAAACGTTCGCGAAACCGAACGTTCGCCGCGGGCCCCATTGACTTCAATGGGAGGCGAACTTTGCAAACCTTCATGTCGAATTTGCGGCCACGTGGTAATTATTAGGGGGTAAAACGTAGTCCCACCATCTGGACAATGACATAATACATGTATGAGGTGAATTTGGGATCGATAACTACAAGCATTTTTATTTTATTTGGGAAATTGTTCTAACAATTCAGGACTATGGAGCTAATGAAGGCAATGGAGGAGAGGGAAGGTCAGGGACCAGGGTAGGCAAAGAAGAGGGTGCAGGAGATGATCACCAGCAGCGTGACATACCGGAATGACACATGCACCGTGATAGAGGCATCTGACAGCAGCACCGTAATACAGAGCACTGACAGCAGCACCGTGACATACAGCGCTGACAGCAGCACCGTGACATACAGCGCTGACAGCAGCACCGTGACATACAGCGCTGACAGCAGCACCGTGACATACAGCGCTGACAGCAGCACCGTGACATACAGCGCTGACAGCAGCACCGTGACATACAGCGCTGACAGCAGCACCGTGACATACAGCGCTGACAGCAGCACCGTGACATACAGCGCTGACAGCAGCACCGTGACATACAGCGCTGACAGCAGCACCGTGACATACAGCACTGACAGCAGCACCGTAAGCAGCCCCAGGAGGAAGTCAGCACAGCACAGGGATGGTGTGATCCCCTCATAATAAGAACCCCCAGGAGGAAGTCAGCACAGCACAGGGATAGTGTGATCCCTTCATAATAAGAACCCCCAGGAGGAAGTCAGCACAGCACAGGGATATCATAAGCAGCCCCAGTAGAAATATGACACCGCTCAACCTCTTCAAAGAGGAGGGTAGGGGCATATAGTACGGTGTGCTTTTTTGGGTCAAGGAAGTGAGCCAAATGAATTAAGAAGGTCTGTGTGCTTGATTAAAAAAATAGTTTATAGACATATACATGGTCTACTGGTCACATGTGTTGAATTCCTCCGAGATCCATGCCTCATTCATTTTTAGAAATGTGAGGTAGTTAACACTGTCGTGAGCTAGGCGAGTACGCTTATCGGTCACAATCCCCCCTGCTGCGCTGAACGTCCTTTCGGACAGGACACTGGATGAGGGGCAAGCCAACAGTTCGATTGCAAATTGGGCAAGCTCTGGCCAGAGGTCAAGCCTGCCCACCCAGTAGTCTAGGGGTTCATCACTCCTCAGAGCGTCCACATCGGCCGTTAACCCAATGTAGTCGGACACCTGACGGTCTAGGCGTTCCCTGATGCTGGATCCGGATGACACCTGTCGATGGGTCGGCTGAAAGAATGACCTCATATCCGAAGTCACCAACACATCTTCAAACCGGCCTCTTCTTGCAGGCGCTGTTGGATTGGTACCCGCAAATCCTTCTCTGGGAGTGGGAATTGCTCCTCTGCCAGCGCACGCAAAAGCAGAATGCAGCATTTCTCGAAGCAAGGCCTGGAAGTGCTGCATTCTGACAGCCCTCTGCGACGGCGGTAACATTTCCGCCATTTTGTGTTTGTACCGGGGGTCTAAGTACGTTGCCACCCAGTACTGGTCCTTGACCCTCATGCTTTTTATACGGGGGTCCCTATTAAAACACTGGAGCATGAAGGCCCCCATTTGCACTAAAGTGGAAGCGGTGTGGTGGCCTGGCTCCTGCTCATCATCCAGGATAATGTCGTCCTCTTCATTCTCCTCTCCCCATCCTCGCACAACAGGGATCCCAGAAAGGTTTAAAGCATGCTCTTCTTGCTCCTGCTCATCCGCCCCGGCACCATCCTCCTCTGACTCCTCATCAGACTCCTGTTGTTGACTTGTCTCAGATAGAGTAGCCCCCCCTGGGAATTCATCCAGCATTGCGACTTCCTCATCTTCCCGCTCCTGCTCCTCCACAGCCTGATCAATGACACGACGCAATGCACGCTCCAGAAAGAAGGCATAAGGTACCATGTCACTGATGGCGCCATGGCTGCGACTGACCAGTTTGGTGATCTCCTCAAATGGCCGCAGAAGTCTGCATGTGTCGCGCATGAGCAGCCACTGGCGCGGTGAAAAAAAACCCAGCTCCCCAGAACCGTTTCTTTCGCAGAGTTCATACAGGTAGACGTTAACTGCACGTTTCTGCTGGAGCAGCCTATCAAGCATATAGAAGGTTGAGTTCCATCGCGTCGGGCAATCGCAAATAAGACGTCTGACCGGCAGATGGTGTCGCCGCTGAATGTCAGCAAGGCGAGCCATGGCCGTGTAAGATCTTCTGAAATGGGCCGAGATTTTCCTTGCCTGCCGCAAGATGTCCTGGACCCCAGGGTATTTGACAAGGAATCGCTGCACGACCAAGTTTAAGACGTGTGCCATGCACGGCACGTGCGTGATTTTGCCCTGTTTCAATGCGCTAAGCAGATTGGCACCGTTGTCACACACCACTTTACCAACTGTCAAATTGAGCGGTGTTAGCCACTCATCTGCCTGTGAACGCAAAGCTGAAAGGAGTGCCGGGCCAGTGTGGCTCTTTGCTTCCAGGCACAACAGACGCAGCACGGCATGGCAACGTCTCACCTGGCATGTGGAATAGGTTCTGGGGAGCTTGGGCGGTGCAGCGGAAGAGACGCTAGCAGCGGAAAAGGAGGAGGCAGCTGAGGAGGAGAGGGAGGAGGATGGAGTAGGAGGAGGAGAAGAAGAGTCAGGCCTGCATGCAATCCGTGGCGGTAAAACCAAATCTACACGGGTGCCACGGGTTACATGCTTGACGGCCGTCAGAAGGTTCACCCAGTGGGCAGTAAAACTGATATACCTTCCCTGCCCGTGTTTGCTAGACCACGTGTCTGTGGTCAGATGTATCTTGGCACCGACACTGTGTGCCAGAGATACATTCACTTGCCGCTGAACATGGCCATATAGCTCTGGGATGCCCTTCTCTGAGAAATACTTCCTTCCTGGGACCTTCCATTGTGGTGTTCCAATGGCCACAAATTTGCGAAAGGCCTCCGAGTCCACCAGTTTATATGGCAGTAGTTGGCGGGCTATGAGTTCTGACAAGCCAGCCGCCAACCGTTGGGCAAGAGGGTTATCCGGCGTCATCATTTTTTTACGCTCAAACATTAGGCCCACGGAAGCCTGCCTTTTTGCAGAAAAATGTGAGCTTGGCGTGATGGAAGGTGGAGTGGAGGACAATTGTGAGGAGAGAGGAGAAGGAGAAGTAGAAGACGAGGCTGGACGGTGAGAGCCTGCAGTGTGGCTTTGTGTGTTCCGTTGCTCCCACTGGGCTCGGTGATGGCTGCTCATGTGCCTTCTTAAGGCGGTCGTCCCTAGGTGAGTATTGGGCTTACCGCGACTAACGCGTTGACTGCAAAGATTGCAGATGGCAACGCTATTGTCAGCAGCGGACACGTTAAAAAAAGCCCACACTGCGGAGCCATGTGCCGGTGTCCTGGGAGCGCCAGATGTGACCGTACATGGTCGATGACTCGCTCCTGATACATTTGCAGTCTGCTTTGTCCCTCCTGTGCAATGTAAGTTATTCCTGCTTCTCCTCCCTATCTGCTGGTCCATATCTCCCTCTGAACTCCCCTCCTCTTCCTCTCTTGTGGGCACCCACGTGACATCACTAGACACGTCATCATCAACGTCACCTTCCCCACCGCTATAAGTAGAGATCTCGGAGTAGGCAGCAACACCGGGGACCAACCTCCTCCTTGGGCTGATCTGGGTACTGTCGTCAGACTGCTGAGTAGCGCTTGTTGCTACCTCCTCTTCCTGATCCAATACCAAGAGTGGCTGCGCATCAGAAATGTCCTCTTGATATGGATCGGAAAATAATTCCAGTGACTCAAGCGGAAGGTATGTGGTGGTGGTGGTGGTGGTCGTGTTGTTGGTGGTAGTGTCTTTGGGGGTGCACATAGCAGAGAGTGAAGAAGAGGGTGCAGATCGAGAGGATGAGGAGGGTGCAGAAGAGTAAGGCTGAGCGAGCCACTCAACCAAGTCTGGTGCATCCTTTAAAGTAATTGAACGCACCTTCTGCAACTTCCCACTTTGGCTCAAGCCTGTTGCTCCTGCCCTACCCCTACCACCCCTGCGGAAGGGCCTGCCTCTTCCTCTGCCTGTCATTTTTTAAATGACCCTGTGACAAAACTCTTAGTCCCTATACCGATGAAGGACTGCTGCAGTATAGGGCAGCAGTCAGCAGTGGTGCACGTCAACCCTATCTATTGTGGACCGATAGCGGTCCTTACAGAACAGCAGACTGTACCGCACTCAAGCCTATGTACCGTAGCACCCTATACCAAGTTACCAGTCCTTATAAGAACTTTTGTGGACCAAGCAGGTTGTGTATTAGTGTTTAGCAGACTGTACGTCAGTCCCTATACCGCTGAAGGACTGCTGCAGTATAGGGCAGCAGTCAGCAGTGGTGCACGTCAACCCTATCTATTGTGGACCGATAGCGGTCCTTACAGAACAGCAGACTGTACCGCACTCAAGCCTATGTACCGTAGCACCCTATACCAAGTTACCAGTCCTTATAAGAACTTTTGTGGACCAAGCAGGTTGTGTATTAGTGTTTAGCAGACTGTACGTCAGTCCCTATACCGCTGAAGGACTGCTGCAGTATAGGGCAGCGGTCAGCAGTGGTGCACGTCAACCCTATCTATTGTGGACCGATAGCGGTCCTTACAGAACAGCAGACTGTACCGCACTCAAGCCTATGTACCGTAGCACCCTATACCAAGTTACCAGTCCTTATAAGAACTTTTGTGGAACAAGCAGGTTGTGTGTTAGTGATTAGCAGACTGTACGTCAGTCCCTATACCGCTGAAGGACTGCTGCAGTATAGGTGAGCGGTCAGCAGTGGTGCACGTCAACCCTATCTATTGTGGACCTATAGCGGTCCTTACAGAACAGCAGACTGTACCGCACTCAAGCCTATGTACCGTAGCACCCTATACCAAGTTACCAGTCCTTATAAGAACTTTTGTGGACCAAGCAGGTTGTGTATTAGTGTTTAGCAGACTGTACGTCAGTCCCTATACCGCTGAAGGACTGCTGCAGTATAGGGCAGCGGTCAGCAGTGGTGCACGTCAACCCTATCTATTGTGGACCGATAGCGGTCCTTACAGAACAGCAGACTGTACCGCACTCAAGCCTATGTACCGTAGCACCCTATACCAAGTTACCAGTCCTTATAAGAACTTTTGTGGAACAAGTGAGTTGTGAATGTTTAGCAGACTGCAGCAGAAGGGCAGCAGTCAAGTATAATATCCTTTCTATATTTGGAAGAAAGAATATTATACATGTACAAGCCTATTACTGTACCACTGATACCAGTCCTGAAAAGAACCTTTGTGGAACTAATAATAACAGCAAGTCTTTAAAATTACCCTCACTGCCTGACAACACTGCTTCCTTCCTGTCCCTATACAAATTGGCAAAAAAAGAGAACGATTAGTGGTTACTGGAACAGCTCTTTTGTGGACCTTGATAGTAACAGCTAATGATGATGATGATGATGATGATGATGAAAGACTAATCTGGCTGTCCCTGTAGCATACACCGTCCTTTCCCTTTCTCTAAACTAACAAAAGACACTCAGGCTGCTGCAAGAATCAGCAGCACAGCAAACCTATCAACACCTAACACCTATACCAGTCCTGAAAAGAACTTTTGTGTACCAAATAGCTAGTGGTTTATCTCTCCCTACTCCACACAGGAACCTGTCCCTATCGTAACAGAAGAAAGAATGTAAAATGGCCACCGGATCGGGTGTATTTATAGGTTAGGGGGAATGTCCAAGTGTCCATGTGCTGTCATGTCTCAATTGGCTGTCCTGTATCACATGATAAACGTGTCACCAAAGGTTAAAGTTCTTGTATACATTAAACACGTAAGTCCGCCGCGGCGAACGACGGAAAAAGGCGTTCGAACGTGCGGACCGCGAATGTCGGAAATTCGCCGCGAAACGACCGCCGGGCGAAACGTTCGTCCATCACTAATCTTAAACAGATGAAAAATATGGATTTTTTAAAATTAACCTAAAATATATGTCATTAATTATTATCAAGATGGGGTTTGTTCTGTCTGATCCATTTGAAACGAATGTACTGTGCAATAAATTCATTTTAAAGGTCATTACTTTTACTTCCCTCCACTTGTGTAGGGAATAACATTTAGATTTTGCAAGATATGTCATTGCATGTCATGTTCTGTCTTCATTTATTCACAGTAAAGCATAACTGAATAAGAAAAACGTGAGATCAAAGCAATGAAGGATCAAGATATACTAAAATGTCACACTGACTCTGTTTGTTCTACCAGGAGGGTAGTGTACAGCAAGTCCTGCAGGCAACGGGTGTTATTTGCTTTACCTGTTTGATCAAGATCTTACTGTAAATAACATGCCAATAGTAATGTGCTACATTTAAAAGCTATTTACTACCTCTTTGCAACATTATGACATGTCCCGAGACCCAATTGGCCAAGAGGAGAAACAACCGTATTGGCTGGGCAGGGGGGAGGATACACAGGGAGATCCGGGAGATGGCCACTATCATCAAAGTGGTCTCTTGGTGCTCTGCATTGATGCCAGCACAGAGCCCTACCCTGTGAGTAGCACCCGTGGGGGGTAGGGTGGGGGGGGGGGTTTGGGCTGTTTCCCAGATAGCAAGCAATTCTGCTGCAAGTTTGAAAATTACTTGCTAAGCTATTGCTAGACTTGCCAGGCATCACAAGTTTGTTGCACAATTGCAGAAAGTCTGCCCCCATTAAACTTTCTTTGCATACACTCTGCATGTCTGATGCAAGTTCTGGTTCAGTTATGTTGTGTAATAGTCAAGGAGTGACTAACTTCAATATCCCATATGTGTAGCACAATTTGGAATGCTTTTGTTTTCCTTGTTTATATGCTAGCAGAAAATGTGTGTATTTAACAAGAGGTGGAAATAGAAAGCCCCGGTGCAGGAAACCTGGTAGTTCCACCACTGTATGAAGGACTACAAATCTCAGCAACACAGTAGCAATGCAGAATGCCATCAGCTGTAGGTGGTGTATATAGAGAGCCATGCGTTCTATATAGAGAGATGAGTGCACTGTACTGTGTTGTAAAGAGATCCATGTACTGTATTATATACAGAGAGATTCATGCATTCTGCTGTATACATAGAGACTCATTCATTATGCTGCATACAGAGAGAACAATGCATTGTACTGTATACAGAGAGATCCCTTTCATGGGAAATAGGAAAAGGTGGATACTGTTGTCACCATCTATACTAGGCTCACCTCAATCTACAGAGGTCTCAGGTCACACAAACTTTCTGGTCTAGGCATGCCTTTTATCCCTAATAGCTTCAACTCTTCTGGGAAGGCTGTCCACAAGGTTTAGGAGCGTGTCTGTGGGAATATTTGACCATTCTTCCAGAAGTGCTTTTGTGAGGCCAGGCACTGATGTGGACGAGAATGCCTGGCTCGTAGTCTCCAATCTAATTCATCCCAAATGTGTTGTAACAGGTTGAGGTCAGGACTTTATGCAGGCCAGTCAAGTTCCTCCACTCCAAACTCACTCATCCATGTCTTTATGAACCTTGCTTTGTGCACTGGTGCAAATCATTTAGTGGAGGGGGGATTATGGTGTGGGGTTGTTTTCAGGGGTTGGGCTTGGGCCCTTAGTTCCAACGAAGGGAATCAATATATCAAGACATTTTGGACAAGTCCATGCTCCCAACTTTGTGGGAACAGTTTGGGGATGGCCCCTTGCTGTTCCATATGACTGCGCATAGTGCACAAACAAGGTCCATAAATGGATGAGTGAGTTTGGGGTGAAGGAACTTGACTGGCCTGCACTCGGAGTCACAAGACAAAATCAGTTACAAGTAAACGTGTTACAAAATAACATTAGATTAGATGTGAAATACAATACAGTAATACCTTGGATTGTGAGCATAATTAGTTCCGGAAACATGCTTGTAATCCAAAGCACTCTTATATCAAAGAAAATTTCTCCATTACATTTAATGAAGGTACATTTAGCGAATCACATGGTGGATGATTAAAACAGGCATATCTAATTATGCAGGCATCCGGGGTAAAGCTGTCCACGTAGACTGTCCTGCGCACCACCGACTCTCACCAGGTGTTCGTTGTGCCACTACTTATATTGAAAAGGGGCGTGGTCACCGTAGCCCCACCCCTTGTGACGTCACCCCTCATCATGCCCCAAGCAGTGACTTCATAAGGGACGGGGGCTCTGGATGATGTCACACAGTGACCCCGCCCCATGCCAATATAAGTAATGGCACACGGAGCACCCAGCAGAGCAGGAGAGAGCGTTGAGTCAACATCGTAAGAAGAACAGAGGGAGAATACAGCAGAGAAGACTAGGCAAAAGAGTGAGCAAAAGAGCTTCAAGATAGCGGAGGAGACCCAGCAGAAAACAGACAAAGGGAGAGAACTGGAGAGAGAGTGGAGAAGACTGTAACTTTTACACCGCTCTTAATATCCCGCTAGTGGATGTACCTGATTGGTACAGCGACTGTGAAGCCGCGTACACAAGGGCGGACTGTATGGCCTACTTAGTCCGTCGAAACACATTTCAGCGGACAGTCCGCTCGTGTGTGGGCTTCAGCGGACTTTTTCAGCGTGCAGTCTGGCGTACTAAGTATTTCGGAATTTCCGTAATATTGTCCGTCATACTTTGGTTTCAGCGGACAATCCGCTCGTGAGTAGGCTATTTCGATGGACTAAGAATGGCGCATGCTCAGAAAGGATTTACACGGCGGAAGGTTGCATTGCTGTGTATTGGACTTCCTATTTCTAGTCCCGTCGTACGTGCTGTACACGTCATCGCGCAAGCTTTCGACGGACTGTTTGTGCATCCGTGTGTGGTCAAGTCCGTTCATTCGAAAGTATGACGGACTGTCCGTCGGATTGTATGACGGACTAAGTAGGCCATACAATCCGCCCGTGTGTACGCGGCTTAAGAGTGCAAGAATGTGGAATTCCCTTCCACAGGCGGTGGTCTCAGTGGGAGGCATTGATAGTTTCAAGAAACTATTAGATAAGTACCTGAACGACCACAACATACAGGGATATACAATGTAATACAATGTAATACTGACATTTAATCATACACATAGGTTGGACTTGATGGACTTTTTTCAACCTCACCTACTATATAAGACCCAGAGAGGGGAGATGAAATGGAGAGGACTAGAAGACATCAGCGGTGAAGACCCGGAGAGGGGACAAGAAGTCGGAAGAGACCCCGGAGCTGCCTTTATAAATTATTTAACATCCTGTGTGCTGTGTTTTATTTTTGACACTTTTTTTTCCAGGTGAATGGGTAGGGCTACAATGTACCCCATACTCATTCAAATATGGTGGGGGGCCGGGATTTGGAGGGCCCTTTGTTAAAGGGGGCTTCCAGATTCTGATAAGCCCGCAGACCCTGACAACAAACGGCCAGGGTTGTCGAGAAGAGGCAGTTGTCCTCATCAACATTGTCCTTTACTAATTACTTCACATGTCCTATTTTCGTCACTAGTATTGCAAATTCACGGTGGTACACTTCCACATTCCCGAGCGATGTTGCAGTGTGATGTTCCGGTGATTGTGTCGGCTGGTTTTCCCTGGTCCGGGGTCCACCCATTTTGGGGATGTTCTTTGCCTCAACCCCGTTTGAGACCGTATGTAGCCCAGACTACCACTAAATTTCACTCTAGGAGTTCTTTGATCCTATTCATTGGCGTCTAGTGAGTATTTTGGAAATTATATATCCCTTTTGACCTACCCCCTACCCAAATAGACTATTCCCTTTGTTATTAAATTAAAATGTATTTATTTCATCTCTCCCCAGCCCATATCTATATGCATCTGACTCCTGAAGATTGGTACAAAACCATGAAACGCGTAGAGTTAATATCCTATGGATGCGTCCAAATTATTTCCCTTCTCCCCTTTTTTTTTTTTTTTTTTTTTTGCACAACCTTCAATGTATTGCTTTGTTGATTCTCATTTTATATATACATGGCTGTACTAACCATATCAATTGCCTTCTGTATCCTCATCATTGGTATCACCTTGTCCAACGATCAATTGTATTAAATATTTTATACGAATTTTACTTTGGAAATCTTGTGATTACGGTATTATTATAAGTATTATTAAATTATTGACATAGCAGTGATTCTGTGGAATATGTTACCATATGACCTTACCATTCAGGCATCAGAAACAGCTAACTAATGATTGGCTTGCCTCATTTAAAGTCCCAGTTCCATTCTCTTCACATGTTTTACCTAATTTAGGGATGGGGGCAAGCCAATATTCAACTTAGAATTGGGTCAGGTCACAATTTCTTTCTAAATTTTGACCAAATATGGGTGGAAGACACCTACCTTGGACCTGACCCAATCCCACTTCGAAACAATTTCTATTAATGAATAGAAAAAGCAAAAAAAGTCAATTTACTATTGGCCAACATAATTAATATAATATAATTTTAAATATACTCATTAGTTGTTATTTTCATTTTTATTGTACCTATTTAATCAATATCGACCCAATTAATTTCATCAAAAAAAACATTCTTTTCATTTTTCTTTAAAACGTCTCCCCTTTCAATATTTTTTAACAAAATTATTTAATTTTTTATTTTTTTTTCCATATTATATTTTTTTTACCCCTTTGAGTGACGGTGGGACTGGTGCACTCTGGTTTCTATTTCGGGGTTGCGATGTGCCTAGTTCGCTTCCCCCGCCCATCTTTTTACTGATGGGGGTGGGACGTGACCTCGGCGCATCGGTGTCATGGCAACACGCTCTGCATGCAGCGTCATTTGACGCTGCATTGTAAGAGTTAGTGTTTTTTGTCAACATACGTCTTTGCGTCGGATGGGCGGGCATCCACCGCGATCATCAGCTCACGGAGGAAGAGTCCCCCCATCCCTGTACGCTGTTACGGCGTTTCATGACGCTGGCATGAACACGCCCCGGATCTGGGGTATATCAGTGGCGGGCTCTTTGGCCGGCTCAATCCCTGCACTATCGCCTCTGGGAATGTCCAATCGGCACAACTCTCTGCAACCTTAGGTAAATACATCTGTTACACTTCATTTATCCATATGTGGCACATAATGGTTAATCACATTTTCTAGCGATCATATTTACACTCAAGGCACCCACACACATAATTTAATTATATTTCTTTTATATATCCACAATGGCATTATTAGTTTACACATATACCTTATCAAATTGTCCTTTACTAATTACTTCACATTTCCTATTTTCGTCACTAGTATTGCAAATTCACGGTGGTACACTTGCACATTCCCGAGCGATGTTGCAGTGTGATGTTCCGGTGATTGTGTCGGCTGGTTTTCCCTGGTCCGGGGTCCACCCATTTTGGGGATGTTCTTTGCCTCAACCCCGTTTGAGACCGTATGTAGCCCAGACTACCACTAAATTTCACTCTAGGAGTTCTTTGATCCTATTCATTGGCGTCTAGTGAGTATTTTGGAAATTATATATCCCTTTTGACCTACCCCCTACCCAAATAGACTATTCCCTTTGTTATTAAATTAAAATGTATTTATTTCATCTCTCCCCAGCCCATATCTATATGCATCTGACTCCTGAAGATTGGTACAAAACCATGAAACGCGTAGAGTTAATATCCTATGGATGCGTCCAAATTATTTCCCTTCTCCCCTTTTTTTTTTTTTTTTTTTGCACAACCTTCAATGTATTGCTTTGTTGATTCTCATTTTATATATACATGGCTGTACTAACCATATCAATTGCCTTCTGTATCCTCATCATTGGTATCACCTTGTCCAACGATCAATTGTATTAAATATTTTATACGAATTTTACTTTGGAAATCTTGTGATTACGGTATTATTATAAGTATTATTAAATTATTGACATAGCAGTGATTCTGTGGAATATGTTACCATATGACCTTACCATTCAGGCATCAGAAACAGCTAACTAATGATTGGCTTGCCTCATTTAAAGTCCCAGTTCCATTCTCTTCACATGTTTGGGGGAGGGCAAAGGGCCCCCCTGCCCCAAAGCACTTACTCCCCCATCTTGAGGGCTTGTGGCCTGGTACAGTTTCCCATCCCCTTTTCTGACCTACCAGGCTGTGTGCTCAGATAAGGGTTCAGTTTGGATTTTGGGGGACCCCCCATCGTTTATTTCGACACGGGGGTTCCTCTTAAAATTCATACCAGACTGAAGGGCCTGGTATGCTCTTGGAGGGGGAACCCATGCCATTTTTTTTTTATTTGGCATGGAGTTCCCCTTCAAGATCATCAGAGCACAAGTCGCATGCCAAAGTCGGTTCAGTCAAGACGGCGATCCGACTTTGATCCAACTTCAATGATATTCAATGGACTGAAGTAGGATCAAAGTCAGACCAAAGTAGTGCAGGGAGCATTTTCAAAGTCGGACCGACTTGTGTCGGACCAGTTAAGATTTTCACACGTTATGTGACATGAGCTCCCAATGTCAGAGCATTTGTTGTACCAGTGTGAACTCTAAATGCCAGCACTCTTTATTCCACAGTGACTCACCTGGTCTTCATTTCCTGCTTAGCTAGCTATTTAAACTGCATGGATCAGATCTTCTGTGCCTTTGCCCTGGTCAACACATCCAGACTCTCTCTTCTGTGTTTTCCTGTGAAAGACTTTTTGCTTGGCTGACTTTCCTTTTGGTTCCTGATCCTGTTTGCTGTACCCAACTTTGCTGATCTCTGGACTCCTGTTTCTCTGGCTTCTTCTGACTACCTGTCCTGGTTGCCGAACTCTGACTATGTTTTGACTATGTTTGCTCTGTTTATACCATTTTACCATTTTATTAAATAGTGTGATTATTACTGCACCTCTGTCTCAGTCTGATTCATGGTGACTGGCACATGCCCTCTGTTCTCAGCTGCATAAGAGCTGGGGGGGAGAAGAAGCAGCAGTACACTGAGTATCCCAGTGAATGGCTGTGCAGCGGGTGAGTGTCAGGGCAAGTCTGATCATTGGAGGAGAGCACACTGAGTTCCCAGCATAGCTAGAGTACTGACCAAGCTGTGCTCTCTCGCTTGGTCGGTTTTTAATAGGAAAGCAGAGGGACTGGCAGGCACACCAGTGACTTCACATAATAGAAGCAAAGAGAACAGGATACTTTCTCATACAAGTACATGATACAGCAGACACATATCATGAATATGAAGTTTTGGGGTAACAAACACTTTAGATATTAAACTGAACAGGATATTTGATACTATAGCCTTTCTCCATTAGGGTTCCCTTGCAGGGTGCTCCAGGCTCCAGAAGTTCCCAATGGGTTCTCTAAAGAGTAATAATTGGTGGACTTTAATCTTTTAGGCCCCGTCGTTTTAGCTGCCGCTACCAGGGCAGTTTTAACCCCCACTAGTGGCCAAAAAAGGATTAAAACCGCCCACAAAGCGCTGCTGCAGCGGTGCTTTGCCGGCGGTATAGCCGCGCTGCCCCATTGATTTCAATGGGTAGGAGCGATTTAGGAGCGGTGAATACACCACTCCTTCACCGCTCCAAAGATGCTGCTAGCAGGACTTTTTTTTACCTTCCTGCTAGCGCACCGCTCCAGTGTGACAGCCCTCCAGCTTTCACACTGGAGTGAAAGGAGACGCTTTTTTCAGACGCTATACAGGTGCTATTTTTAGCGCTGTAGCACCTGAAAAATGCCTCAGTGTGAAAGGGGCCTTACCTACAGTGACAGTCAAAGTAAGGAAGACATTTTCCACTGATATTCAGGGGGGTCAAGCCTACAATGACCAGCAATGTAAGGGGCCCTTCTCCACTGGGCACTAGTGTAGAAGGACACTAGAATTGTCTCACATTATGCTTTTTTCTGGCTAACATTATTTTTCCTTTATTCATTTTTATTAAAAATAATTTTGGCCCACAGAGCTAATATACAATGAAATGTAGAGCTGAAAATTATGTCAAGGGTTCCTCTTGGACTGTAGTTCCCAACCTCAGTCCTCAAGTGTCTCCAACGGACCATCTTTTGGTGATTTTCCTTTGATACAATATCTGTCAAATACCAAACCATTGATAATGATTTAAAGCACCTGTGCAAAGTGAAAAAAATATTGAAAACGTGCCCTGTTGGGGGTACTTGAGGTTGGGAACCACTGCTCTAAGAAAAAAAAAAACATTGCGAAAAGACATTCTAGAGATACACCATCCCTGGCAAGTTGAAGATCAAAAGAGCATGACAATTTTGAAGACTATTTTAAAGGCAACAGGCTAATTAAAAAAATAAATGTATATTTCCAAATTTACAAATTATGACTGATAATCAACTTCCCCTTTCAAAAGGCTCGTCACATAAACCAGGAGAGGCTTCACCTAGAACAGTTAACAGGTTGGTTGAGATGTTGACAAGAGACAAATCACAGATACTGATGCATTTTGAGAGTGTTTCCTCTTCCTCAGAGCTCTCCGGATTTATGTGAGGAGCCTTTTATACATGTTTGTGAGTATAATTATTTATTCTTCCTTACAAAATAAACAATTCTTTGGATAATACACTGGCTGATGCACCCTTTCTGTCTTTTGTGCATGTAGCTTCTTTTTCACAACCCTGGTTGGTGGTTGTGGGGGGCTTATCAGAAAATATATTTAAGCTATAAATAAAAACACCCAAATGTTTTACAAGTCCTTCATTAAAAAGTAAAAATCCCCCAAAAGGTCCCTCATTGTAAACCCATAATCAATCACTATGCCTGCAGCCCTTGTAAAAAAAAGACTGACAGCACAACCAATTCTAAAGTAATGGTCAAGTGCAGCACTGTTAATGAAATATAGGTAAAGTGCTACAATCAATAAAAGACTGTATGCAATAACAAAGTATCTGTATAAATATATACTGTGATAATCCAAATAAATAAAGTATCTGTGTAAATAGAAACAGTGATAATCAAAATATGAATATAATTAAACAATAATCAAAAATGATATAGATTGTGCAAAGAATATAAAGTCCCATCTGTACACAGAAAATCCAAATAAGTGTTGTAAAAACTCAAGAAGTGGGTGGTGATACTAAAACTATCCACCGTAATAGAAGCAATGGTGCAAAAAAATAATAACATCCTATAAGTCCATGAAGAGTATAAAGAGTGCTGTAGATAGTGGAAAAACAAGTGATTTGTCTGAAGATAACCACCAGCTTAAGGAATGAGGCTTACCGGAAGCGATGAACCCAACTAGGCTTGGGCATCACTGAGTCATTAAGGCTTAACGGTGTAATCACACCTATGAATGTTATATCTCCGAACTTCCATACACATCAGACGTTTGAATTAGACTCTTCCATATGTGTATTGTAAAGGGATCTGAAATATAGTAGCCAGGTATACACTGTGAGTCTCTCCCAGGTTACATATACCAAAAAAGGAGAAAATGGAGCCACATAGTGTATTACTGTTATATAAAAAAAAGTTTATTTAATAGAAAATGGGTACTCACATGTGAGAAGACATTAAAGGCATATACATTAAAATTCTGGCAACGCAGTGGTGTCAGCAAACCTCACTCGACGCGTTTCACCTTAATAAGGCATCATCTGGGGATTCTTTTCTCTTACATTGGTGTATTTTAAACCGTTGTAGTCTACAGCTTTATATTTCACAGCACAAAGAATTCTGACACTACACAAATTGTTATCAGCTATAGAAAGACAGGGGTGCTAAAAGTGATGACATTATTGCTCAAATATAGCTAAGGCCATATTTAGGCAATGATGTAACTCTTTCCATTCCGTGCCCATTTTCTTACAAGGTCATGAATTCTCAGCCATGCAAGTGAATGGGCAAGGTGACATCAGCGGTTGGCAAGGATGCCGCCTTAGCAGCCAATGACAGGTGGAAGCTGTCAAGTTTGTCCATGCCAAAAACAATAAACTTTCAGTGTTTAGACCAACATCCAAACAGCAAGTGTTTGGTCAGAACTTATATTTGGATTTAACACTGAGCTCATTCCTCTTTGTGAATATTCAATTCAGTTGTTTATTCATGTGAAAAGCAGATTTTTGTTACTTAGGCTGCATTCACACTTCAGCATTTTGAATCGCGGGCAGATTTCCATGATTCTGTCTGTGATTTGAAAGCGCCTATGTGTGAATGACAAATCGCGGGACTCGCATTTGACATGGCATTCATATGAATGACACCTCAAATCACGGTGCGAATCTGCTGCGATTGACGCATGGTAAAATGATCTGCAATCGCGGCAACCCGCACCTCAGGGAGCATGTCGCCCAAAAGTAGCTCTTTTGCCCACAATTCAAAACAATGAAGTGTGAATGCAGCCTTAGGTTGTCTGTGCGGCTGGATAATTCAAGTGAATATTTACATCATTTATTAAGAGATAATTCTCAACTACTTTAGGAAACAGCCACAATGCCGCTTATCTCCTTTTTCTCTGGAAATTGTTACTGGTATTATTGCAATTCCTTCTAAGCTTGACATTATACTTTATCTTGCACGTGACTTGATATTGGGAGTGAACATGGTATTTATCATATTTCTAAAGCTTAATATAAAACAGCAAACAGATTCTCTATAACACTTCAGAGACCCCTAGGCATGTCTTATTGAACTCTCATTAAATCGAGCTTTCAGGACTCTCTCAAGCACTTTGCCTAGCATCTACAGAAAAACAATGACATACATTTCAATTGGCTTTGATAGATTAGTAATAAAACACATATTAAATGTGAAACACAAAAACATACAAGAGCCTGGAGCGAGTATGATTCATTTGGGGAAATTGGACATTTGATCATTTGTGACACTTAACTTGTGTATCCTATCAGAAACCTAATGCACTAAATAAAAAATAAATAAACAAATAGGACATACTGCCAATTACCCTTCTCCCTAAAACAGAAGTATTTTAAAGTCTTTCTAAACCCAGGACCCTGAATTCACTATATCTGGTCTCCCACAGTACAGAGAACATAGAAATGCAATTATTTTAGTAAATGTAAACTGCTGACTACGCTTCCTCATCAGCAGTATATAGCAGTCTTGTGAGCCAGTGGCATCGGCAGGGGTGCTGACTGGGGCTATACCCCCGAGTGGGCACCCAAAAATCCCCAGGTCTTGTATTTCTCTTTCAGAATTATTAGCCCCGAGTCCCAAGGCCTTCATAGTTTCATAGTTTCATAGTTAGTTAGGTTGAATAAAGACATCAGCCCATCCAGTTCAACCTGAGTGAGTGTCTACAATTGTCCCTATCCCTGTACATTGCACACTCACATTGGTCCCTACCCGCAAGGAGCCCACAGTCCAAGGTCCCCATTCATATACTAGGGCCAATTTTGGACAGAAGCCAATTAACCTACCTGCATGTGTTTGGATTGTGGGAGGAAACGGGAGTACCCGGAGGAAACCCACGCAGGCACAGGGAGAACATGCAAACTCCAGGCAGGTAGTATCATGATTGGTATTTGAACCAACAACCTTCTTACTGCTAGGTGAGAGTGCTAACCACTACACCACTGTGCTGTCGTGGGTTGGCCAGGAGGTTATACAGGGCCAGACTGCCCTGAGACCGCTTTGCAAGGCCACTAATGCCTCTGAAGGGAAGGGGGCAAGCGGCACCAGATTACACAGGTCTCCTGCTTACTCTGTGCCGCAAATTCCAGCTTCCTGTACTGGCTCCTATGATGGACATCACACTGGTCCAATGCTGTAGGAGCAGGTCCAGGAGGTGGGACTTTGTGTGACTGCTCTGTGCAAACATGGCTGCACTGGCAAGGCTGTGCTGATGGGCACTGGCAAGGCTGCGCTGATTGGCACTGACAAGGCTGTGCTGATGAGCACTAGGGACAGGCCGAACTTTCATTGTTCAGGTGTTCAGCAAACAGTCGATCAAACAGGTCGTTTAACCATTTTTCGCCCCTCCCCCCGAACCGACCGCACAATGCATTGTGGCACTGAACAGTGCATTGCAAGCCCTGATTGGCTGAAGCAGTGAAAGCTTAAGCCAATCAGGGCACAGATCACTGTCATCATGACTTTATCCAATCATGGCTCATTCCTGCCCCTCAGTAAAAAAGTATTCTTTTTAATGGCAGCCATTTTCAGTGTATTTTCAGTGTTCTATTTGCTATAAAAATGCACTGATCAATGTAAAAATGACACTGGCAGGGAAGGGGTTAACACCAGGAGGTGATCAAGGGGTTAACTGTGTTCCCTAGGTGTGTTCTAATGGAAGGGGGGATGGGCTGCCTGGGACATGGCAGAGACCACTGTTCCCTATCACTGGGAGCAGTAGATCTCTAACATGACCCCTGTCAGAATGGGGATCTGCCTTGTTTACAAAAGCCTCTCCTTACTGCGATCACGGCCTCCGGCAGACATGGAGTGCGCCCATCCCGTGGGTATGCTCCCACAGCGTGCAGTGGGCACGAGAGCACCGCCTGCGCGAGCCGACGTACAAGGAGGAGAGCTGACCTGCCGCAGTACAACTGAGGTGGGCGGTCGTTAAGTAGTTACAGTAAATAAATTGTGTAATAACTGTTTTTTTTTACATTTGCATTGGTACATGTCTCTCATTTTTGGTGCAAAGCTATCTATGCCTCTATCCCAAAAGTTTGCAAATTGGCCTTGAAAAAGCTAAAAAAATAACAAAATATGGGTCCTATAGACTTCATTGCGGTTTTAATGGTGATTGGGCTTCACATATTTTTTTCAATTGTTCAGTAAATGTGCAGTGAAGTGAACTTTGCACTGTTTGCTAATAACTACCAGTGACAATATTAGAGAATGCAATCACAAGACTCTCTGAAGCTCAGTTAGTTTGCAACTGGGTTCTCTGTGTCCACAAGTTTTGAATTAGGGGATTTCACAATCAGTGCAGTTGTAGTTTCATAATGGCAACATCATGTTTCTTCCAATTGTACCCTTATTTTTATTTTTTTTGTAAAAATGACTTTGACTATTTTAGTTCTATAGAAGGCATTGTACCGGTATCCCAGATTTGTCCAAATGTGCACTGGTTTCTTCCACTGAATAATTCATTTCTAATTAATATCACACTTCCATTTTACTACTCTCTTTCAAGTATTTCATTTTTCATAAATGATATTCATTACATGGCAAAGGATCAATTTTAACTCTCACATTTCTGAGTAATCCATAAAGAATATCATGAAAATGAAAATGTAAAATTTTGATCTTTGTTTCTTGCCCATCACATTTGTCTTTTATGTCCCTGAATTGGACTTGCAATCCCTAATATTAAAAAACTGCAGGAAGAAAAACGTGTAATTTTGCTTTTTGTCTACAGCTATTATTAAAATATGCTTTATTCTTATTCCTGCTAGACCTGTGTCATTTTATTGAGAACCGTACGCTAGATGTATTGAAATCATAACACAGATGTTTGGTGTATATATCCCTATAATAAGAAGAAACTGGTCGTAAGAAGCTAGATTTTCAAAATGCCACCATTGTACATTGTATATTAACAGGTGTAATACAAATTCATACTTATAGAAATCATGTGGTATGTAAATGCTATACATTTACATAATCTATACAGTAATTCCAAAACTGACTTTGTCTCAGTTGAAGACACAAATTGTCTTTCATTTATCGGTTATTCTATAGTCTAAATTTCTTTTAGGTGCACTTGGGTTTTTGGTCATTTAAAAAAACAAAACAAGAAAGGGCATTATTGGTTATCACAGTGGTCACATGTCCAGGAATAGGGATGAGCCGAACAGGCCCGGTTCGGTTCACAGCAGAACATGCGAACAGGCAAAGAATTTGTGCGAACACCATTAAAATTTATGGAACACAAACGTGAAAAATCAAATGTGTTCACTTTAAAGGCTTAGATGCAAGTTATTGCCATAAAAAGTGTTTGGGAACCTGCCCCAGGGGCATGAATCATTGCAAAAAAAAAGTAAAACTGCATGTTTTTTGGGAGCAGTGATTTTAATAATGCTTAAAGTGAAACAATAGCAAAATATTCCTCAAAGATGGGAATTTAAATGGACACCAGGCAGTAATGAGTATAAAAATTACAAAATGTATTGTGTGATACATTAATTACAACATACAAAACATGTATAACCAATGATGAAAACATGTGTATTGGAAATAAGTATGGAAACCAGCTGAAGGAAGGAAGGAGGCCCACAGACTGATGCCCGATGTGTTTCGATTACACATACAGCGTAGATCTTCCTCAGGGACCATACGGCCTTCAACACTTCAATTGCTGTGATTCTATGAGAATAGTAAAGTGCATGTGCATTCTAGAGTTGTGCATTCTAGAGTTACATTTAAATGTTATCAAATACCTCAAAACCTCATTTAAAAAGCTGATAATACTGACCTCAAATATAGCACAATTTTACCGGCAGTAGACAAACACTCAAATACTAAGATGGAAATATCCATCAGGGTCAGATTGGGAGCGCCAACCCGGACATCATGGATCCGTCTGTGTTCCCACATATCTCTTAATCATTTAGAAGGATTTACTACAGTAGATTGCATCACACTAAATGTGAAGACAAAGAGATTAAACTAGCATTCAAAAAACATGGATGAAAAAGAGGGGGGCAGTAAATGAATATCAATGCACTCTATATTCAATAGGTATAGCCATACCTTACTATGAAAAAAGTGTGGCTCATGGAGGGTGTAGCCAACCAGAGCAATGTTTCTGTACTGTGCAGTGGAACACTATCTGGACAGGATCACAATAGAAGCTGTCCTGTAATTTTGATCCTCATGGCCACTGTCTGAAAAAGCAACAACTAAATGATTACGATCCAAACAGAACAAAGGAACCAAAAAACATCCATGAGTGGAAATGGTAATGAATCTCTGAGGACCAACCTTGTTGTGGTCCAGAAATCACAGCATACAGTATTTGCAAAGCTATATTGCTAAAAGTAGTAAATTACTTGCTGTTGTGGGTGGAATGAAGGTGTAGAGTCTATCGAGTGCAATGCCGGAACGACTGACATGCTGTTAGCGTCAGCCTATTTATATACTGGTGCTTTCATTATTGATCAGTTTGAATCAGGTGGTCACCTGACCTCAAAAATGGTGCCAAAAGTAAGCCGATCCGGAAAAACTTCAGCATTACATAGTGGTATCAAGCATAACTATAGTTCTAAAATGGCAAATAGTGTGGCGCTGAATATATATAGCAAAACCATACAAAAAAAAATTATGTGATTGTGAAAAAACAAAATGTGAATATACAATGTGACATAAAAACTGTGAATACTGAAAAATATTAATAACTGAAAAGGGAGTCCCAGAGAAAAAGTTCACGTATATTAAGTGGTGCACCAATGTTATGGTAGGAATTCCTCACAGGGAAATCAAGGAGTCCACAGATCAGGTGAAACCAAGGGTATCAACTTGTCTGAAGTAATTAAAAAATATAGGTAGAATACTCTTACCAGAAAAGATGGACTCATCAGTCTTACGACAGTTGAGTCAACAGCGCTTGGGGTCCGAACATGGAACCAAATGATGAGTTGAGGGTAGTCCGAATGGATGCTGGGGAGGCTTCAGATGTTATAAAACCATGGTGAACGTCTCTCGAAGCGTCTCTCAGAATATCAGGATCGAATGTATCACATTTGGGGTTCCGACCCCAAATGAGGAAAGAGGTCCACAAAAATAATAAAAGAAAAAGAAAGCTCCAAATGGTGCAGGTCAGAGAGTAACCATTGGGTTTTATTTAAAAAGTCATAAAAATAAACAAAAGTTATGACATGTGATCACAGAAAAAATATTCGAAATAAAAGCAATGTGGGGTGCCAGATGCAAGCCCGACACGTTACGACAAAATATGTCTTCAACAGGGGCATATTGGAACCCTCCACATTGCTATCCAATTTATAAGATACCCCATAGCTGGCCTGCCTATAAAGGGGCGGAGTCAATAATCAAAGGCAGGATGTGTGCGGAATGGCCGCCCAATGAAATTAAACAGTGGGTGGATCACTCTAAACTCAACAACCAATGAGCATAGCCGATACAGCATACAAACGCCTGTATATTTAGCAACCAACCAAATGGATTATCAAAATGTTGATAAAAACATTCAAAAAATATAATCGAAGATCCCCCATATATATCCACTTGTCGCAGACAAACCACTGATTAGTATATCTAATATTAACAATTCAATCTGGTATGTGCTTAGAAAAATTAATAAACATAAATTGGTCAGCGCCTAGACAGTTACACAGCAGAGTGACAGAAAGTGTAATAATGGAAAATCATTTGCATGGATATAGGGTGCTCACAAACTTAAAATGGAGGACAGTTTCTCAGATAAGCCGATCAAGTAACAAAGCAGTGATCGCTTGCTTGATCGATCGATAGCTGACAATTTGTAAAGCTGTAAGATACTCACACTGTAAGAATGGCTTTCGTTTAATCCCATGAATCCACACATGAAACACTAGTCATTGAATAGATGACTTAGCGTCCATGCACTCAAAAGTCCCGGTTGCCGGTTGCCACGACAACCACTAGGACGCTGTACTGACCCCGCACTATGTTCGGGATCACGTGACACGGTCACGTCATCGCGAACGATGCGTCACTAGGCTCTCATCCTATCCCATGGCATACGCAGTACGTTGCCATGGTACCCGGACAGAGCGTGATGTGCGCATTTAGAAATTCACGCCACGAGGCCCGCGACGTACACACCGCGGGTCACGTGACGCGCCCCATCCACTCCTCTAAACACGTAATAGGAATGGCAGCGCTGTGTGTAATACACACAAACGCTGGCCGGAAATCGTCACTACCAGGGGGCGTGGTCGTAGTCCGTGTCCCCATGCAAAGAATCTGGACGGGAGGAAGGAGTGCAGTGCATCCTATGTACACAGGGCTGATAGGCGCAGTTGTAAATTGCACCGATTATAGCCCACAATAGAGCACATTGAGCATATAATGTACAGTGTTAACAAATCACAAAAAATTACAAAAATTACCCCAAAGATGCCACTCAGACTTCCTTCAATGTCGTATTTGGGTTTTGCATCACTCCATACAGAGTTAGAAAGGAATTTAACATATGAGGACGCCAAAGAAAAAATTTAATTTGGAAACAAAAAATAAATATAGAATTGAATGACACCACATATAAGGGATATGGTGATGTGCAAAAATTAGACGCAAAAATGGTTATATAGAGGGCAGAAACACACAATTTATATAATCTTAGTATTTGGACAAGTACGCAAACGGTCAAAACAGCAATGATCCGGGTCCAGATACACGTCAACACGGATCATTGCTAGTATGGAGAATCGACCAACAATCAATGTACTGTGTATCAACTACAGAGTCACAATAAGTTTGCAAGAAAAACATGATCCGTTGTTACATGCACAACGAGGGACTTGTAGATCCATGTTTCTTAGAAACCACAGAAATCATCTTAAGATAACAGTCAAATAAAGTCCCAATATAGCTATTAGGAGTTGTTTGGCCATATAAAATGGCAGATTTATGCTTGATTAATAAAGCAATTAATATCCCAATCAGTGTTCATGCCGTGCGGGGAGTAGCACCTCAATTCGTGTATCCAGAACGTTTCGAGTCGCGTCACACCCCGCAAGTATGAATCACCTCTCCAACTGGGAATGAATTTGTCTATAACTTGAAAATGCGTGCCTGTTGGATCTCTGTTATGTTGTTCCAAAAAATGTCTGGGGACTGTGTGTTTATCACAGCCCTTTTTTATTTTTGCAAGGTGTTCATTTACTCTGATGGAAAAATTTCTGATGGTACGACCAACATACTGCTTTTTACATGGACATGTAATAAGATAGACTATAAATCTAGTTGTACGGGTAGTAAAATGCTTCATAGAGTATACACGCTGCGTGGCCGTGGATGTGAAAGTGTCACTCTTCCGTTTACCCAATGCATTGTGCATGCAAACGTTGCATTTTCTACCAGGGAAAAAACCTTTACTTTGTGGAAAGAACTGAATAGGTTTGGGAATATCGATCGCATTTGGGGAAATATCGCTCTGAATAGAGCGAGCTCCTCTATAGATCACTCCTGCTCTTTCGGGGATAACACCTCCAAGGACTTTATCGCTACATAGTATTTTCCAATGTCTGTTGATGATTTTCTTTATTTCATTATGTTGGGTTGAAAAAGTGGTAAAGAATGACCATTTAAATTTGTCATTCTCTTTAGTTTTGGGTAGGGATGAGCCGAACACCCCCCGGTTCGGATCGCACCAGAACTTGCGAACGGCCCCCACGTTCGTTACGAACGTTAGAACCCCATTGAAGTCTATGGGACTCGAACGTTCGAAATGGAAAGTGCTAATTTTAACTGCTAATATGCAAGATACTGTCCTAAAAAGGGTTTGGGGACCTGACTCCTGCCTCAGGGGACATGGATCAATGCAAAAAAAAGTTTTAAGAACGGCCGTTTTGGCGGGAGCACTGATTTTAACCACTTGCCGACCGCCGCACGACGATATACGTCGGCAGAATGGCACGGGCAGGCATATGGGCGTATATATAAGTCCCTGCCTGCCCGCGGGTGGGGGGCCCGATCGGGCCCCCCCCCCGGTGCCTGCGGCGGTCGGCATTTCTTCGAGAGCGATCCGGGATGAGGGGGCGGCCATTCATTCATGGCCACCCCCTCGCGATCGCTCTCGACGAATGGAAATCCCCCGTGACATCACTTCCTCTCCTGTAATGTAAACACAGGAGAGGAAGTGATGTATTCTCTCCTCCGTGTCGGTATTTTCCGTTCCGACACGGAGGAGAGCGGATCGGTGAGTTGCACCAACACTCTACACGCACAGTAGAACATGCCAGGCACACTCACACCCCCCCTTTACCCCCCGAGCACCCCCCCAATTACCCCTGCCCCCCAGTCACAGTGACACCAATGTCATTTTTTTTTTTTTTTTTTTTTTTTTTGCATTGGTGTCATTTGTGACTGTAATAACTGTTAGGGCAGTTAGAGTTAGCCCCCTTTAGTTCTAATGTACCCCCCTAACCCCCCCAATAAAGGTTTAACCCCGTGATCACCCCCCGTCGCCAGTGTCACTAAGGCTGGGTTCACATTGCAGCGGTTTATGAGAACGAATGTGATTCGCACCGCACTGCAGTGCAAATCACATCCGATCTCTGTGCGATTCGAGTTCAGCCATTCGCCGCACCCGCCGCACCCGCCACACCCGCCGCACCCGCCGCAAATTCGCACGGGACCCTTTTTTTGGCCCGCAGCAGAATCGGATCGCATGGGTGTTCACACCATGCGATCCGAGTTTGCAGATCGCACTGCGATATGCGAACTGATCTGGGGGTGTCAGTAACATTTCACTGACACTCCCAGCAGTTCGCATAGGGCAGTGTGAACTGCCGCCGGGAGGCATGCGATGCGGGAACCCGCCGCGGATTCGCGGCGTTTCCGCATCGCTCCAGTGTGAACCCAGCCTAATAAGCGATCATTTTTCTGATCGCCGTATTAGTGTCACAGGTGACGCTAGTTAGGCAGGTAGGTATTTAGGTTCGCCGCAGCTTTTTATAGCGCCAGGGACCCCCATATACTACCGCATAAAGCCCCCTGATTGCCCCCTAGTTAACCCTTTCACCAGTGATCACCATATAACTGTTACAGGTGACGCTGGTTGGTTAGTTATTTTTTTATAGTTTCAGGGCACCCGCCATTTATTACCTAATAAAGGTTTAACCCCCTGATCACCCGGCGGGTGTCATTTGTGACTAATAACTGTTAGGGCAGTTAGGGTTAGCCCCCTTTAGTTCTAAGGTACCCCCCTAACCCCCCCAATAAAGGTTTAACCCCGTGATCACCCCCCGTCGCCAGTGTCACTAAGGCTGGGTTCAGATTGCAGCGGTTTGAGAACGGATGTGATTCGCACCGCACTGCAGTGCAAATCACATCCGATCTCTGTGCGATTCGAGTTCAGCCATTCGCCGCACCCGCCACACCCGCCGCACCCGCCGCAAATTCGCACGGGACCCTTTTTTTGGCCCGCAGCAGAATCGGATCGCATGGGTGTTCACACCATGCGATCCGAGTTTGCAGATCGCACTGCGATATGCGAACTGATCTGGGGGTGTCAGTAACATTTCACTGACACTCCCAGCAGTTCGCATAGGGCAGTGTGAACTGCCGCCGGGAGGCATGCGATGCGGGAACCCGCCGCGCATTCGTGGCGTTCCCGCATCGCTCCAGTGTGAACCCAGCCTAATAAGCGATCGTTTTTCTGATCGCTGTATTAGTGTCACAGGTGACGCTAGTTAGGCAGGTAGGTATTTAGGTTCGCCGCAGCTTTTTATAGTGCCAGGGACCCCCATATACTACCGCATAAAGCCCCCTGATTGCCCCCTAGTTAACCCTTTCACCAGTGATCACCATATAACTGTTACAGGTGACGCTGGTTGGTTAGTTATTTTTTTATAGTTTCAGGGCACCCGCCATTTATTACCTAGTCTCACTAGTGTACCCCTAAATTTAGGGGTGTCTACTTTCCAAAATGGGGTCATTTGGGGGGGGTTTGTGCCATCTTGGCATTTTATGGCCTTCAAAACTGTAACGCCCTTAGAAAGCCTGAAGGCGGTGCTTGGTTTTCGGGGCCCCGTACGCGGCTAGGCTCCCAAAAAGTCCCACATATGTGGTATCCCCGTACTCAGGAGAAGCAGCAGAATTTATTTTGGGGTGTCATTTCACATATGCCCATGGCATGCGTGAGCAATATATCATTTAGTGACAACTTTGTGAAAAAAAAAAAAAAAAAAAAAAGTTTGTAATTTTCCCGCAACTTGTGGCAAAATATAAAATATTCCATGGACTCAACATGCCTCTCAGCAAATAGCTTGGGGTGTCTACTTTCTAAAATGGGGTCATTTGTGGGGGTTTTGTGCCATCTTGGCATTTTATGGCCTTCAAAACTGTAATAGGTAGTGAGGAGTGAAGTCAAATATTTACGCCCTTAGAAAGCCTGAAGGCGGTGCTTGGTTTTCGGGGCCCCGTACGCGGCTAGGCTCCCAAAAAGTCCCACATATGTGGTATCCCCGTACTCAGGAGAAGCAGCAGAATTTATTTTGGGGTGTCATTTCACATATGCCCATGGCATGTGTGAGCAATATATCATTTAGTGACAACTTTGTGAAAAAAAAAAAAAAAAAAAAAAAGTTTGTAATTTTCCCGCAACTTGTGGCAAAATATAAAATATTCCATGAACTCAACATGCCTCTCAGCAAATAGCTTGGGGTGTCTACTTTCTAAAATGGGGTCATTTGTGGGGGTTTTGTGCCATCTTGGCATTTTATGGCCTTCAAAACTGTAATAGGTAGTGAGAAGTGAACTCAAAAATTTACGCCCTTAGAAAGCCTGAAGGCGGTGCTTGGTTTTCGGGGCCCCGTACGCGGCTAGGCTCCCAAAAAGTCCCACATATGTGGTATCCCCGTACTTAGGAGAAGCAGCAGAATTTATTTTGGGGTGTCATTTCACATACGCCCATAGCATGTGTGAGCAATATATCATTTAGTGACAACTTTGTGTAAAAAAAAAAAAAAAAAATTTTTTTTGTCATTATTCAATCGCTTGAGGCAAAAAAATAAAATATTCAATGGGCTCAACATGCCTCTTATCAATTTCCTTAGGGGGTCTACTTTCCAAAATGGGGTCATTTGGGGGGGTTTTGTACTGCCCTGCCATTTTAGCACCTCAAGAAATGAGATAGGCAGTCGTAAACTAAAAGCTGCGTAAATTCCAGAAAACGTACCTTAGTTTGTAGATGTGACAACTTTTGCGCAAACCAATAAATATACAATTATTGACTTTTTTTTTACCAAAGACATGTGGCTGAATACATTTTGGCCTAAATGTATGACTAAAATTGAGTTTATTGGATTTTTCTAATAACAAAAAGTAGAAAATATCATTTTTTTTCAAAATTTGCGGTCTTTTTACGTTTATATCGCAAAAAATAAAAATCGCAGAGGCAATCAAATACCATCAAAAGAAAGCTCTATTTGTGGGAAGAAAAGGACGCAAATTTTGTTTGGGTACAACATTGCATGACCGCGCAATTACCAGTTAAAGCAGCGCAGTGCCAAAGTGTAAAAAGACCTCTGGTCATTTACCAGCAAAATGGTCCGGTCTGAAAGTGGTTAATGACGATTAAAGTGAAAAAAAAAAAAGTGAAATATTACTTTAAATATGGTGCCTGGGGGGTGTCTGTAGTATGCCTGTGAAGTGCCACGTGTTTCCCGTGTTTAGAACAGTCCCTGCACAAAATGACATTTAACGGAAATAACACCATTTAAAACTGCTTGCGGTTTTAATGTTATATCTGGTTCCTGCAATATGGTTGAAAATCATTCAGAAAAATGGCATGGGTAGCCCTCCCTGCCCATTACCAGCCTATTTGGGTCTTGTACGCATATTAAGGGGAACCCTGTACCCATATTAAAAAAAGGAAATGCGTGTGGCCCCCAGGCCCTATATACTCAGAACAGCAGTATACAGGCGGTGCAAACAAGACAGGGACTGTGTAGGTTTGTTGTGTTAAGTTGAATCTGTTTGTAATTTTCAACTGGTACATTTTTAAAGTGTAGCTCCAGTCAAAAAAACTATTTTTAAGCTTTTTGGAAAACATAGGGAAGGGTTATCACCCCTGTATAATTTGTTTTGCCATCCGTCTTTTTTCATCTCACTTGCTGCTGTCTCCTTGCGTTTGCAAGTAGGAGTTGTTTGTAAGTTGGATGTTTGAAAGTAGGGGCCTGCCCTATATTTTAGCGGTATGTACTGGGTACAGAGCACGCAGACAGCAAGCACTATCTCCTAACACTACTGACTGCAAGCTCTATTATTAACCACTTAAACACCCTTAATAACCAGACCAATTTTCGGCTTTTGGTGCTCTCACATTTTGAATGACAATTACTCAGTCATGCAACACTGGACCTATATGAAATGTTTGTCCTTTTTTTCACACAAATAGAGCTTTCTTTTGGTGGTATTTAATCACCTCTCAGTTTTTTTTATTTTTTGTGCTATAAAAGAAAAAAGACCGGAAATTCTGCGAAAAAATGAATTTTTCTTTGTTTCTGTTATAAAATTTAGCAGATTAGTAATTTGGGGACATGGGCGCTTTAAAAAATTTTTTTTTTTTTTTATTGTTCATTTTACTTTATTTATTTTAGTTTGACATTTTTTTCCCCAAAAATATATTTTTGATCACTTTTATTCCTATTACAAGGAATGTAAACATCCCTTGTAATAGGAATATGGGGTGACAGGTCCTCTTTACAGTGAAATCTGGGGGTCAATATGACCCCACATCTCACCTCTAGCCTGGGAAGCCTGAAATAAAAAAAAAAAAAAAGATTCTGGCTTTGATCGTACTGGCGAGTTGGTAGAAGCACCGGAGGGCGGTGAGGGGTGGGGGGCGTCTATGGCTGGGTATTTCAGGGTATCACCGAGTATGGCTGGGTATCTCCGAGTATGGCTGGGTATGGCAATTTATGGCAGGGTATTGCAGAGTATTGGCGGGGTATTGGCGGGGTACTACAGAGTAATAGCAGGGTACTGCAGAGTATTGGGGAGTACTACAGAGTAATGGCAGGGTACTGCAGAGTAAAGGCAGGGTACTGCAGAGTAATGGGGGGTACTGCAGAGTAATGGCAGGGTACTGCAGAGTATGCACTGGTATTGCAGAGTATTGGCGGGGTATTGGCGGGGTACTACAGAGTAATAGCAGGGTACTGCAGAGTATTGGGGAGTACTACAGAGTAATGGCAGGGTACTGCAGAGTAAAGGCAGGGTACTGCAGAGTAATGGCAGGGTACTGCAGAGTAATGGCAGAGTACTGCACTGCAGAGTAATGGCGGGGTACTGCAGAGTAATGGCAGGGTACTGCACTGCAGAGTAATGGCAGGGTACTGCAGAGTAATGGCGGGTACTGCAGAGTATTGGGGGGTACTGCAGAGTAATGGCAGGGTACTGCAGAGTAATGGGGGTTACTGCAGAGTAATGGGGGGTACTGCAGAGTAAAGGCAGGGTACTGCAGAGTAATGGGGGGTACTGCAGAGTAATGGCAGGGTACTGCAGAGTATGCACTGGTATTGCAGAGTATTGGCAGGGAATTGAGGGGTTAAATTCGGTGAGCAGCGATGTGGGCACTGCAGATGCAGCCCACATCGCTGCTGACACCGATCTCTTTCCCCTCCGCTGTACCGATCGGTACAGAGAGGGGAGGGAGGAACCGGCATCATAACATGACGCCGGTTTGTTTACAAGTGATCACTCCGTCATTTGACGGAGCGATCACGTGGTAAACGGCTGCGACGAGCGGCCGTTTACCGTGATCCGTGATGCGCCGGGTCCTGTGGACCCGGCGGTCACGGATGCTCTCGAGTGCGCGCCCCAGGGGGCGCGCGAGAGCAGAATTCTGGGAGGCCGTTAATTAACGGCCTCTCAGAGTTAAACAACCGCCCTGAAGCCGTTAATCGGCAATGGGCGGTTGTTAAGTGGTTAAAGATAGATCACTAGCTAGCTATATAGGTGAGGTGAATATAGTGTAGTGGTGTATACTGCGGTCAGGGCACAGACAATAACCACTACACAAGAGCAAGATAGGAAATCAGCCAAAAACGATTGGTGTGTAACTGTGTTGAAGGTACACAGAACACCCACTGCTTCAGATGCCAACACACTACACGAGGCCGCCTCAAAGGCGGCCTTATATAGTGTGGGGCGTGCACTACACAGCCTGAGCTATGATTGGCCACAGGCAGGATGCCTGTGGCCAATCATGGCTCTCCTCGCTGCTGGCGCTGTGATTGGCCAAGCATGCGGGGTCACAGTGCATGCTTGGCCAATCATGAGCCAGCAATGCACTGCGCCATCGCAGTGCATTGTGGTCCGCGTGCGCCATACGAATTTTGACGCGAACGGACCAAGAGTTCGGATTTCGCCAAACGCCCGAACAGCCAATGTTCGAGTCGAACGTACGTTCGACTCGAACACGAAGCTCATCCCTAGTTTTGGGCTTCCTTTCGATAAGGGACAACCTATCGGCCCGCAACGCTGATTTTATGTCCGCGTCAAGAACATGAGGGTGATATCCCTTATCGATAAATCTCTGTCTGATGGTATAGGCTTGGGAGATGAAGTCACTGTCGTTGGTACTGTTACGCCGTAACCGAAGGAACTGGCCCCGTGGAACAAATTTTAGCCATTGGTGGTGATTGCAACTGTCCACGGGGATATACCCGTTCCTATGGGTCGGTTTAAAGAAGGTTTTAAGCTCAAGGCATTTCTGAACGACAGTGATCTCCAGGTCCAAGAAATGTATGTTGGTAGTACTAGCCTCAAAGTTCAAGACGATACCACGATCGTTATTATTGAGGGTTGCCATGAATGAGTCCAAAGATGGCCGAGTCCCTTTCCATAGGAGGAGGATGTCGTCTATATATCTAGCCCACAGGATCAATTCGGGCCTGTTTAGGGCATAGGTGACATCCTCCTCCCACTGGGCCATAAAAAGATTGGCCAGACTGGGAGCATATTTGGCACCCATGGCAACTCCCTTGATCTGTGTGTAGAAAGTGCCCTGGAACCAGAAGTAATTATGTGTGGTAGTAAACTGTAAAAGTTCCATAACAAAATTTCTGTGAATCAAAGAGAGCGTGGAGTCTCTTGAGAGGAAAGACTCCACTGCATTCAATCCTAAATGTTGTGGAATGCAGGTATACAGGGCAGATACATCAGCCGTAACTAAGATAAGGTCGTCATGGTATTGGACCTCCTCAAGTAGTCTAATCGTGTCACCTGTGTCTTGTAAGTAGGACGGAATGCGTCTGACCAGGGGTTGTAGATAAAAATCGATATATTTCCTGATTCGGGAGGTGACAGAGTCAATGCCACTAACTATCGGGCGACCCGGTGGGTTAACTGAGTCTTTGTGTATCTTGGGTAATTGGTATATGATAGGAATGCGAGGTGCTAATAGAATCATGAATTCCTTCTCTTTGTGGTTAAGTATATTGAGAGAAAAACCTTCATTTACAATTTGAATGAGTGCTTTTTTTGTATTTGAAAGTAGGATCTCCCGGTAATGGGCTGTAAGTGGTATGATCACCCAGCAATCTATTCATTTCTTGGATATATCGTACCTTATCCAAGATTACTTATCAGCAGGGCGGATAATAAGGTCCTTTCTTTCACAAAGAGATTTAAGACCAGTTTGTATGGCTGTATCTTGATGCACTCTTTTGTTGGGCAACCTATCCAGATCATCCAACACAAGATTTCGAAAAACACTAATGGAGGGAGCTAAAGTGCCTGGAGGGTTAAATAAAGAAGGATTGGCCAATCCTGAGTGTCTATCCAAATTGCGATCAGAGGTCATATTATTCCCAGTGGGTGTAGACAAGAAATGTCTCTGAATATTGAGTTTGCGAATACATTTTTGCACATCTATAAAGGTAGTAAATTTATTAAGCTTCCTGGGTGGGACAAATTTTAGGCCTTTATCTAGAATGCGTTTTTCACTCTCAGATAGGATCACCGTATTAAGGTTGAAAATACCCATTCCTATTCTGTCCGCTTTCTTTTTAGCACTTTAATTTCTTTGACCACCTTTTTAGATTGCATCACGCATGACATTTTGTTGTTTGTGTATTAACTGTTCTATTGATATATTTATATATATCTGATTTACTTGTTCTTAGATATATACACTTGAGCACCTTATCCTGGGGTTAGTCCCCTTTGTATTTGGCTACGTCACGCATGGCATTTTGTTGTTCGGGTATTAACTGTTCCATTAATATATTTATATATATATATATATCTGATTTACCTGTTCTTAGATATATACACTTGAGCACTTTATTCTGGGGCTAGTCCCCTGTGTATTTGGCTACTCCACGTGTTACAAGATCACATATATTCATTTTTGTGGGATACTTTTTTTGTTTTTCCATCGCTTCACTTTATTCTGGGAGCGCAGCACAATTTTTTTGATTCATTTAATGTAGTTGTTGCTTTTTCAGACAGTAGGCGCTCCCAATCTGGCCCCGATGGATATTTCCATCTTAGTACTTGAATTTTTGTCTACTGCCAGTGAAATTGTATAATGTTTGGGGTCAGTATTATCAGCTGTTTAACCTCTTGCTGTCCGCACTATAGCCGAATGACGGCGACAGCACGGACCTGAATTTCCTGGGAGGCTGTCATATGACGGGCACCCCTATGCATGCGCCCCATGTGCCCCCTGCAGGGCGCACGCGATGTGATCACCCGAGTCACCGAGACTCGGGTGATCACAGATCCGAGTAAGGGGCCAGTCCCGTCCCCTTACCACATGATCAGCTGTCAGCCAATGACAGCTGATCACATGATCTAAACAAAAGTTCGGTAATCATTTTTTTTCTCCTCACGCTGATGCCATGAGGAGAAAAAAAGCCAATCACCGGCTTATCTGCAAGGGACATGGGTCCTGAAGAGGAAGAGGCAATTCTGCCTCATCTGTGCCTCCAGTACCCTCTGCCAGTGCCACCTGCCATTGCCACCTGCCAGTGCCCACAGTGCCCACCAGTGTCACCTATCAATGCCCATGAGTGCCACCTATCAATGGTGGTGCCAGTCAGTGCGACCTAGCAGTGCTTGCCTATCAGTGTAACCAACCAATGCCGATCAGTGCCCATTATTGCCACCCATCAGTACCCATCACTGCCACCCATCAGTGCCCATCACTGCCACCTATTGGTTCCCATCACTGCCACCTCATCAGTGTACATCAATGAAGGAGAACAATTACCTGTTTGCAAAATTTTATCACAAAATATAAAAAATGTAAACATTTTTTTTTAATTCAGTCTTTTAAAAAAATAAAAATAAATAAAAGCCTCAGAGGTGATCAAATACCACACAAAGAAAGCTTTATTTGTGGGGAAAGAATTATAAAAACTTAATTTGGGTACAGTGTTGTATGACCACGCAATTATCATTCAAAGTGCATCAGTGCTGAAAGCTGGAAATTGGTCTGGACAGGAAGGGGATTTAAGTGCCCAGTAAGCAAGAGGTTAAATGAGTTTTTGATACAACTACTGCCTTTGATAAAGTTTAAATGTAACTCTAGAATGCACAATGATGCTTTTTGCAGGATCAGATGTTGCATACTTTACTATTCTCATAGAATCACAGCAATTGAATTGTTGAAGACCGCATGGTCCCTGAGGAAGATCTACACTGTATGTGTAATGAATTGTCGAGTCTCAGCAATATATATAAAACTCATTGAAAAAAATGGCATGCCCCCCCCCCCCCCAGTCCATTACCAGCCCCTTTGGGTCTGGCATGAATATTATCTCCTTGCTGACTGCCTCACGCAGATATACTGTGGCAGAAGGGCACGTACAGGCAAACTAACATACCTGTACGTTGCCTTTTAGGAGGCAGCCTGTGGGCGCATGCGTGCCCCCCGTGGCAAGCTCCATGAGTGGGGTCGCGGTCCTGAGGACTCAATGTCCACAGAGATACCCGCAATCGTCTCACGGAGAGGAAGAACGGGGAGATGCTAATATAAACATGCCATTCTGCCTAGTGACAGTGTCACTTATCTCTGCTACCTGTGATTCGGAGCAGAGATCAGTGACGTGCCACATGTAGCCACGCCCCCCACAGCTAGAATAGCTCCCCAGGACATACTTAACCCCTACACTTCCCCCTAGTGGTTAACCCCTTCACTGCCAGTTTCATTTACACAGGAATCAGTGCATTTGTATAGCACTGATTGCTGTATAAATGACAATGGTACCAAAAATGTGTCAAAAATGTCCGATGTGTCTGCCATAATGTCACAGTCACGATAAAAATCGCTGATCGCCGCCATTACCAGTAAAAAAAATATATTAATAAAAATGCCATAAACTATCTCCTATTTTGTAAACGCTATAACTTTTGCACAAACCAATCAATAAACGTTTATTGCGATTTTTTTACCAAAAATATGTAGAAGAATATGTATCAGCCTAAACTGAGGAAAAACATGTTTTTTATATATTTTTGGGGGATATTTATTATAGCAAAATGTAAAAAATAATGTGGTGTACGTGTGTAAGTAGGGCATTTACTTTCTAGTCTGGGTACCACCCTTGCATGCGTCACTCTTGGATCTCTCCATGTCCCTTCTCTTCCCGCTCCCCTCCATCTCCCCTGTTTCGTTGTTTGTTTGTTTTTTTCTTTGTTTTTCTGGTGTTTAGATATATGTGTATTCTCGGATAGCATTCACAGGGGAGTCGCTTGGGGTCCGTGACCGCACCCCCACACCTCTCCCGGCATGGTAATATGGCATAATTGCTACCAATTAAATCCCCAAGCTCCTGGGCATTAAAGTTTCCAGTCACCTTAAAACTTGACACATGAAGACCCATTGTTGAGTGTGTTACGCATGCTTTAGCACGTACTTTTCCTGTTTCGTTTTATCAACACGCATTGCTCAAATTTTCCTTATGTCGGTTCTTGACCTAGAGGAGCTTTTAGGTATACGGGGCAGTTTGTTCATGACCCTTGTCTCCTCTAAAGGTATTTGCCTTAACTTGTAGACATGTGTTTCGTTTCATATATTGTTCCTTGGTTACTAATCGACTTTGACATCACTGTGCTGTACTGCTCTGATGTGCTGATTTGTAAGTTTTATGCAACTTTTACAATAAAACTTTTCTTGAAAAAAAAAAAAAAATAATGTGTTTTTTTTTTCAAAATTGTCGCTCTTTTTTTGTTTATAGCACAAAAAATAAGGGATGATCAAATACCACCAAAAGAAAGCTCTTTTTGTGGGAAAAAAATGATGTCAATTTTGTTTGGGAGCCACGTCGCACAACTGCGCAATTGTCAGTTAAAGCGAAGCAGTGCCAAATCGCTAAAATGCTCTGGGCTTTGGCCAGCAAAATGGTGCGGGGCTTAAGTGGTTAAGGGGAACCCCGAATCAAATTTTAAAAAAATGCGTGGGGTCCCCCCAAAATCCATACCAGGCCCTTCAGGTCACCGGGCAGCCCCACCCTCAGCTATATAACAGCTGTCACCGAGAAGAAGCGCCACTCAGCGGGAGCCTCCCATGGAAGTGGAGCTGTTTCGGCTTTTTTTCTTTTCGATGTATTTTTTTATTTTTTGATAAAAGACTTGTCCCAAAGTGTCTTCTGTCTTTTTTACTATTTTGGACACTTTTTTGTGAACTGGTAGAGGTACAATGTACACATTACCAATTCATATAGGGGGGCCAGGATCTGGGGGTACCCTTGTTAAAGGGAACTTCCAGATTACAATAAGCCCCCCACTCGCAGACTCCCAAAACCACTGGGCAAGGGTTGTGGGGATGAACCCAAGATGTTTTGGGGGACCCTAAAGTATCCTTCCCATGTTGAGGGCCTGTGGCCTGGTACGGTTCAGGAGAGGGGATGCTCTCCCACCCCCTCTCTTTTCCTGCATCCTGTCAGGTTGTATGCTTGGATAAGGGTCTGGTATGGATTTTGGGGGGCCCCTATAGCATTGTTTTATTTTGGCGCAGGGTTCTCCTTAAAATCCATACCAGACCCTTCAGGTCTGGTATGGATTTCGGGGGGACCCCTACTCCATTTTTTTATTTGGCGCAGGGTTCCCCTTAATTTCCATCCCAGACTTCAAGTCTGGTATGGATTTTAGAGGGACCCCAGGCCATTTTTTTTAATTGGTACAGGGTTCCCCTTAATATCCATACCAGACCTGAAGGTCCTGGTATGGATTTTGGGGGGACCCCCACACAATTTTTTTTTTAATTTTGGTTTGGGTTTTCCTTTAATATTCATAACAGACCCAAAGGGCCAGGTAATGGACTGGGGGGAACCCATGCAGTTTTTCAGTGAGTTTATTCTATATTGCTGGGACCCGACAATTCATTACAGCTGCAACATTTTTCCTCTAGAAATGTCCTCTTGCTGTAGTATTGTTCTAAACATGGGAAAACTGTGCACCTTTACAGGCATACTATAGACACCCCCAGGCACAATATTTAAAGGAATATTTCATTTTTATTGTTTCACTTTAAGCATTATTAAAACCACTGCTCCTGAAAAAACATCAGTTATTAAAACTTTTTTTGCATTGATACATGTTCCCTGTGGTAGGAGCCGGGTCCTCAAACACTTTTTATGACAATAACTTGTATATAAGCCTTTAAAATTAGCTCTTTTGATTTTTCTAGTTCGTGTCCCATAGACTAACGGTGTTTGTGTGTTTGTCTGAATTCTTTGCGTGTTTGCAAGTTCTGATGCGAACCGAACCATGGGTGTTCCACTCAACCTTACTCTTCAGGGGCATATGCATGAATGGATAACAGTAAATATGAGACATGTGAAAGGCCTTGTCAGTCCACTGAGACAGCATGGTGGATGCACGCTGGTATCTACATGTAGGAGGTTCCCTTATCATGCTATCACAAAATTGGTGTCCACATATTTCACTGGCCAACATCTGTTCCCCTTATTGGGGAATGTGGTTTTATGCTCATTGTTTTCCTGTATGGACCCCTGCCTCAGTTCCCGGGAGCAACATCTTCAGCAGCCTCCTGCTATATCTGGATTTCACATGTCTCAGATTTACTGCTATCCATTCATGCATATACCCCTGAAGAGTGGTTGTAACCACAAAACGCGTCAGCCTTTCTGGATGCACTTATTTCCATCACCTCCTACAAACTTCCTTCAGCTCCCGGGAGGGACATCTTCAGCAGCCTCCTGGTGTATCTGGCTTTCACATGTCTCAGATTTACTTTTATATGAGTATCTAGTGGAGGGAAGTGTCCCTGTATATTTAAATTTTCCATCATATCTGTACAGCATTGGCTTATTTATATCCTTTTCTGTAGCCATTCATGCATATGTCCCTGAAAAGTGGTTGTAACCATGAAATGCATCCGTCTTTCTGGATGCACTTATTTACATCACTTCCTACAGACTATGGTTGTGTAATTTTAAATGTTTTTACATGGGGACATCAGTCCTTTACTACATCAGGGTTATGTTATTATGTACAAATTTTGATTGCTTTCACGCACACGTTTTTAACCTTGTGTGACTGTCAGTTTCAGGTCAAATGTCAAATGAATGTCCTGTATATATTTTTTTCTATGTTTGTAAATAAAAGCTATACAGTACTTCAACACGACTCATCCTTTAGCAACAATTTCCTAATTTAAAGTCCCAAATTCCTCCCTTTTTTGTCTTTGAATTCTTGGGACTCTCTAAACACTTTTCATGAAGTTCATGTTTAAGTGTACTGGTCATGGGTTCCCATTTCCTGGACCAAGAGTGACTCCATGCGTGCACGATAATCTTGTTCAGTGGCCCATTCTAGTATGGTGGAACTTGTGTTGTCCTCCAAAATCATGAAATAATTGCTTGGGCAGTAGATTGAGGTAGGGGATTCGAACATCTAATTCAGTTGGGCTTTAAATATGTTCAGGGAATGTTCTGTGAATTGTCAGGGATGGTAACATACACCTTTTTCTAAATGCCACATTTTATCTAGTGAATGTTGGGTAATTATGAGGCAAATATTGAGTGCATGCCATAGGGAATCTTTATAAACAGACCTTTTTGTGAAAGTTGGAACTAGGCCGCTAATCATGGGCGCATGGTGTTACATGTTAGGCAGCTGTTGGACATACCTGTTTTCATTACCCTGTGAGATGTGTTGAGAAATTAACCACTTGTTTACCGCCCTATAGTAATTTTACTACTACAGAGTGGCAGCTGTTGGCAAAATCTTGTACAGGCATACCTCACCTTTAAGTACAAAATGGGGTTTATTTACTAAAGCTAGAAAGTGAAAAACCAATGAGCTTCCAGGTTTTATTACCAAAGTTTAATTGAACAAGCTCGGGTTAGAAGCTCATTGCTTTCTATGCAGAAGGGAGCCTGATTTTGCACTTTCCAGCTTTAGTAAATAAACGCAATTGTGTACTTAAAAGTGGGGTATGCCTGTATATATGTAAACAAGGCATATTTCAGTTCTGACGGGAGGAGGAACAATCATGTGTCTCTGCAAAGCAGACTCTAGAATTGGTCTCTTCCCCTAGTGAAAGCACCACACTGTTTACACAAAAACACTTGCTAGGCACACAGTTAACCCTTTGATCGCCCTGGATGTTTAACCCCTTCCCAGTCAGTGTCATTAGTACAGTGACAGTGCATATTTTAGTGTCACTGGTTCCCGCAAAGTGTCAAAAGGGTCAGTTAGTGTCAGAATGTCCACCGCAATATAACAGTCTTGCTATAAGTAGCTGATTGCCAAAAAAAAAATCCATAAATATATCCCATAGTTTGTAGACGCTATAGCATACGTGTAAACCAATCAATATATGCTAATTGGGATTTTTTTTACCAAAAACATGTAGCAGAATACATATTGGCCTAAATTTATGAAGATATTCGATTTTTTTTTATTGGATATGTTTTATTGCAGAAAGTAAAAGATATATGTATATATATATATATATATATATATATATATATATATATATATGTATATATATATATATATTTTTTTTTTTTTTTTCACAATTGTCGCCTTTTTTTGTTTAAAAGTGTTTTTAGTTTATCCAAAAGCAGTTTATTTTCTTCATATGATTGCTATGAGATCCAGGAAATCATAATTTGATTGCATTTTTTCTTGGTTGAACTGAATTTAAAAACATATACTGTATGTATATATATATATATATATATATATATATATATATATATATATATATATTAGGGCTGTTACTGATTAAAATTTTTGTGTTCGATCAATCAATTTTTTTTAAATCGATTAATCAACTAATTTTGATTAATTATAACACACATACAGATCCAAATACTTTTAGCTGAACTCCCTGCATTGCAACACTGCATTAGTCAGTGGTAAATGTGGTATACACTATATACAATCACCCGACACTAGTTAGTTTCAACAATCCATGATTTAACTTCACAGTTCACACAAATCCGTTATAAATTCAAACTGTAGCACTGACGTAAGTAATTTTTTTTCCCACAGTAGCGTGACAATCCCTCCACCTCCAGTCTAACTAATCACTCTCACCTTATGGCATGGACCCCTGTGCAAACAGGTGGTCATGCAAGCAGGTATCAAAAGGGTTAACACGGACCATAAGATCTCAGCAAGGATGCCAGGTCATCCGTAGAAAGAAAAGATCTAAGTGCTCACCGCTTAAGTATAGGATTTAATTTTTGTGTTCAAACACAAGCTACGCACATAAAGATGATAAAAACACAGCATGTAAAGCCGACAATCACATTAGTTCCATAGGGCAGCAGCGGGTGACGTCATGCATAGCTCCTCCCCCGTACGTGTTACATTTAATCAGAACTTCCACGTCACCGGACTCCTCCCTCCTTCCCTTCATTGGCAGATAAAGGCACTTGGGGAAGGGGAGAGGAGTCTGGTGATGTTGATGTTCATGACGTCACCGGATCTCCGACGGAACTCCCTGAAGACCTGGAAGCCAGCGGAGAGGTGAGTACCGATCAAAAGCATTTTAATATATATATATATATATATATATATATATATATATATATATATATACTGTATAGTGTAGTCTCTAGAAAAGTCCTAAAAATATGGCTAACACATTTATTTGATGCCCAAATCCCAAATATATGAACCAACAAGTTAACACGAACAGAACTGGAAAGAAAAGGAAAAGAAAAAATGGTCTATATTAAAATAACTGAAGACACTAAAATCATTACACCTTAATGATTAGGAATAGTTTATTTAGTGCTTCACAACACAGTAGTGATTCATACAGTTACTATATATACAGTGATTTACATGGCCTGCATGGACACTTCAAACATACATTTTTTAATGCTTATATCATATTCATGAAATATTAATGAATGTCTTACAAGATGCACATATGGTGTACCAGCATGTTAAAGCTATTGCATGCACTTTTATTCTATACACACTATATGTTGTATAACACACAGTACTGTGGGGCCCTAGACCTCAGGCTGAAAATATCCCATTGTTTTTATAAATAGCTTTATATTTTTAAATAGGCTTACTTTATAATTTTTTATAGACATAAAACATTATTTACAATTTAGGTATTTGTCTTGGATTACATATCTACTTTCCGTTAACAGAAAATAGCATTATTTTTCATTCAAAAGTCATGAACAACTAATTTACAAAATCAAATATAATAATCAAAAAGATGAATTGAAAGTGAATTTGAATATACTGCACATATGCTTGACAATTAATGAAGAGACCATACTTATTTTTTATTATTACGTATTGTTGAAAATAGATAATTAGAAGTTTAAAGGCAAAACAAAAATATATACTGTACAGTATATATACATTTTATACACATTTTTCATGTAGCAAAATGTATCACACATGCAAATCTGTTGTTATTGAAAATGTATTGCTTAAAACATAAATATAATTATGCTGTTATTAATAAATTGTTATTGAGATGAAGAAATGTATGGTAAGAACTTATGGACAACCAGAATAGTTTAAAATAGATTAACTTTGCAGAAAATGTAGATACCTACTCATTATACTGCTGCAGCTTCTGTATATACATAACTGACATACATACTGTATATGTGAACTGTTTCTCCTGTCAATCAATTTGTTGTTCTATTTAGCAACTCTGGTTATCCATGCTGATTTTACAGACAGTATAGCCAGGTCTGTGACCTTTCCCTTCTCCAATGCAGTTAAGCAATATATCTTGGCCACTAACATAATGTCACAATGAAGGAACAACATTCCAGTAATAAGGTCATCCCTATACACTCTTCTCCATTTAGCTTTTTTTACTTCTTTTAGACCAACAGCAGTGTGGATAGCAGCAGAGCCTGGTTGCCTCTTTGTCCTACTCCTTCCACTCTCAGCCTTGCAGAGCAAATGCAGGAAGGTGATACATAAACAAATTCATATAAAATAGATGTATTTGATAATGAGTACATAACTGCATAAATTGGTGTTTTCTATACCTGTCATGCATAAAGAATGAATATTTAATATAGGCTTTAAATTATCACCATCATAATGTATATTTTGAGATAACTGTCATTACTTTAGCGCAAATTAACAATATGCATCTAGCATTGGTGAGCTATAACCCATGCAACCAGTAGCAGACATTCCATGTATGCTGAATATGTAGCTGTGGCTAAGGGCCATTCGAGATTTAGGGGTCCATTTACGCAAGATGTGGGTTAGGTGGGTATTGGAATCCACTGCACTATCACAAAAGACTTGGACATCATTCACTTCTAGGGCAGGTAAGAAGCAGCAGACATTCTTTATGATGCCCTAAACACGCTTCTCTATTTTTTTAGTACTGAAAGTAAAAGGGTTGGAACCCAGTGGAATATTATGGACCATGAGTGAGTTCAGAGCATCACAAATGCTGCTTTGTCTGCATCTATTAAGTTATACACAGTAAATAAGTATTGGTTCTTTCACAGTAATGTAGGAGGAAAACAAATTACCATATAGAAAAAATTCTAGCTCATAACCAGTGGCATGTGGTTGCCATCATCCCTTCTAATGAGTACAAATTTGAAAAGACCTCTGTTTGGTGGGATTGTAAAGGCAACAATACAAAAAAGGGGAATTATAAAATATATAAATGTATTAACATAATCAAAATAGTACATGATAGAGAAGAAAAAAGAGAAAAAGGGCAAACAATGCGTATTCTAAATTACATCTAAAAACAATTGTTGGTGAGTGAATGATACTATCCGCTTATAGGTTCCAGGACCTCCAGAAGCTGGTGGTAATGGAATAAGTGGGTCATCCAATTTGATTATGTTAATAAATTAATATATTTTATAATTCCCCTTTTTTGTATTGTTGCCTTTACAATCCCATCAAACAGAAGTCTTTTTGAATTTGAACAAATTGCCATATAGGGGCCATTGCTGACCATATCTACCACTATATGCAACCAACAACATTAGTAATTTAGTTCCATACAGAAAACATTTTTTATTGGCAGCGTGTAATTGCTTTTCATTAAAAAAACATTTATTTTTATAGCTAAAGTATTTTGTAATGTAATTTATAATATAAAATAATATAAGCATCTTTTTCCTTTTTTGAACTGTGTTTGATAAGGAAACAGTGATACAGAAAACAAAGTACTTTTGATTTTCTCAGTGGGGGTATTTGTTGCAACTTTTCTAATTTGTTGCAACTTTCCTAATTTGAATTAAAATATAACTAAAGTATAACTAAAGACAAAACTTTTTTTTGATATTTAGATGAGTGGTGATGGACTAGAACTCCTTTCAGGTTTGCACCACAGTCTGTGTTCCTGTTAGGAACTGATAACCAATAGCATGGAAAGAAAAATTTAGGATCCACAAACTTGAGTTCCTGCAAGAACCGGAATAAAGGAGACATTTTCTAGTTGAGATATTTGTTATCATAACTAAAAGTCAAGTTCCATCACATTGAAAAAATGTCTCTCCTCCTGTTGAGTCTTCTGGTCAGGAAGTAAAGGGTAATTTCTCTATGTGAGGCAGAGGTACAAAAAATGTTTTGAAAAAAAAAGCTGACAGCAGCTTATATCCTTATCTACCCAAAATGAAAAAAAGAAAATGGCTTTAGATAAGCATCAAGCACATTTTTTAAAAGATCCCTTCTATTACCCAATCATTGTCCTTATCAATAAACTCAATGTGAATTTGTTATCATTCTTTTTTCTTACAACACTAAGTTAAAAATTATTTTCCATCTATATTTCTTCCGTTTTTTCTCCAGTTTTTATGGATTTCTTAAGCAAACATTGGTTGTAATTATATATACAGTATATTACATCAACATGTAAGCAGTACTGAGAGTTTTAGCAATTATGTGATTATTTTATAAAATTCTGTTTTTCTATGAAGGTTTATCTAAATATATACTATTAATACTATTTTTGTTTCATAATACCATTTCATAATAAATATGGCAAAACAAAAGTACATACAAAATCCAAAATTATTTTGTACAATTATAAGTACAAAGTATTTTGTACTTTAGAAATCCAGAATATGTGTACAATTGTTTCTTGTTTATTTCTGGTGAAAAATATATATTCAACAATGTCATTTTGGATAAACATGGCTTTAAATATGTTGCACTAAAATGCCCCTTTTGAAAATGTGAACTTCTGCAGTACTGATTCAGAAACACAGGGTAGTGTTGATTGTAAAACTGCTTCGCTGAATACATTTCTCCAGTGTTGCTATATTTTGGCACTTTAGTTATTTGATAAAGCATTTATTAGATATCTCTCCCTTAATGTTCCCTTTAGTACAGCATCCTAATGTCTGAGTGCAAGATCCATTAACACTTACATAAATAACAACCAGACAAAAGGTTCAACTAATTGGAACACTATCCATAAAACCTTTTTATATCATACTTCTGGCCCCCTGTCTTTTTTTATCTGCAGTTCTGATCATCTTGTCTGCCACATACGTTTGGTTGCTTTTCTTTTTATACTAGCTGTGCCAACTAAAATGTGAGCTAATTTTGTTTTTACCTATAAGTGTTACATGTGTTACAGCATCACATTTTTAAAATAAAATTGGGGTCATTTAATATATGAAATTCCTGATCATTCTAAAATTAAAAGATCTGTATCAAACAGTTTAAAGAATATCTAAACCAAAAAGCAAATCTTTTGTATGTTGCACCATACCACTTCTAAAATGTACTGGCTTCATTCATTTAAATTTTTTCACCTGGTGATCCAGCCAGTAAATTTGTTAATTTTTCAATTTCCTTTAACATCCTAAACTGTCCAGTAATAGAGGATTGAGACAAATCATTGAATGCTGACAGAAGTGCTTACAATGGTTAGCTTTTATTCATTTATAAAACACCTTTAACCACTTAAGGACTGGAAGAATTTGCCCCCTTAATGACCAGTCCGTTTTTTACAAAACACCACTGTGTCGATTTAACTGACAATTGCGAGGTTGTGCCATGTTGTACCCAAACAAAATTGATGTCCTTTTTTTCCCACAAATAGAGCTTTCTTTAGGTGGTGTTTGATCACCTCTCACCTGCTATAAACAAAAAAGAGCAACAATTTTGGAAGAAAATACATATTTTTAAGTTTTTGCTATAATAAATAAATAAATAAAAATGTATAAAAAGTTATAGCATCTACAAACTATGAAATAGATTTATGGCATTTTTATCATTATTATCTTTTTTTTACTAGTAATGGCAGTAATCTGCGATTTTTAGTGGGACTGTGACATTGCAACAGACAGATCAGACATGTTTGACATTTTTTGTCACTGGCAGAGAAGTGGTTAACACTAGGGGGTGATCAAGGGCTTAAGTGTGTCCTAGGGAGGTGTTTATAACTGTATGTGGGCTAGGCTGACTGGAGGAGGAGAGAGATCATTGTTCCTAATCACTAGGAACAGACGATCTGTCTCTCCTCCCCTGACAGGACAGGGATCTGTTTGCTTACACTGACAGATCCCCGTTCTGCCTGTTTCTGGAGTGATTGTGGGTGGCTGCTAATGACCCACTGATCGACTCCCCGCTCCCTTAAAAATAATTCTCTATAGCTGGAATCCAGCGGGCAAATATATACTATAGCTTTTCTATTGCGAGCATCCTATTTTCAAAATTGTACTATGGCAAAATGTGCCTTCTATTAAAATGTGCCTCTATTTTCTGTGGGTGCCTTCTGTTTTTTGTTTATGGTTTGTTTTTTTCTTTGTTTCTTTTCTGGTTTTGTTTTGATTCATTTGTTACCGGTCAGCTGTGTCCTACTTGCACTCCAGGGCCGTCTCCTTGTATTATTGTCCTGGTGCGAACGGCTGAGTAACCGCAAGTGGACATCAGCGCAAACAGCCGGTAAATACAATTGTTGGATTGCACCGACTGTATCTGAAGACCCGCGTTAGACATCCACGTATGCTCTTAAGAAACTCGGGTCACGAGTGCAAAGCGTCAGCATGACGCCATTACACCTTCCGATGTGAGGGCATGGACTAAGCACCAATCAGACCACTCCCTCTGTGTCGTTCCACTTCCCTCTGGAGATTTTTCAAATACTTGTGAGACTCATGGACATATTCTAGCTGCCTGACAGTGATAACACATGGCACAGCTTGTTTGGCAGACACGCAGACTGTCAGACGAAAGTATCCCCCTACTTCTTATGGCTCAGACTTAGCCCAAGATGGCTGTACTACCTGCCCTGTACCAAGGATTTAGACGAGGTGGATCTAGGACAAACAAAGACATGATGAGATGTTTCTGAACACATTTGGAGTTATCCTTATACAAATACACTCACCTGTACCCGATAGAATCCATTAGTCTGTCCTCAGCTGTTACTGATAAGTGGGCAGCCTATGTATTCATCTGCTTCTTAGGGGGGCCATCTCACTGCAACTTAGTGCCCAAATAAAGTGGACTGCATTATTAAGAACATTACATCTTGCATTCTAAGTTGGCATCATTATCCACCTAGGTCATTGGACTGAAGTCTGAAACATTGATCCTGTATATCTACCAGCACTCAGCTAGGACCACTGAGTGGATTGCCCTGCTTTTTTCATGCTTCCTTCTAACTGTGTCTGAACTAGGACCCAATATAGAGATTCAGCTGTGTATGATATCAGAGAGGCTTTTATGTCTGTTTGTGGTAGCCACCTGTGTCTTTAAGACAATAGTCTAATTTTAGATGTATGTGGTGGAGGTTTGATATATTTATACATTTATAAACTGTCAGGCCGCGTACACACGCGCGGACTGTTCGCCCAACTTTGTCCGTCAAACAGTTTCGGCAAACAGTCCGCTCAAAATTAGCATGGACGGACATGGCCACACACGACGGACGAACAGTTTGCTGAAACCGTGCGCGATGACGTGAACGGCACGTACGACGGGACGAAAAATACGACGTCCTATACACTGCATTATAACTTTCGGCGTGTAAATCCTTTCTGAGCATGCGCGGAACTTAGTTTGACGAACAAGCCTACACACGAGCGGACTGTTCGCTGAAACAAGGTTTCAGCGGACAGTTTTTCGGAAATTCCGTAAAACCTTGTTCGTCAAACTGTCCGCTGAAACTGTCCGCTGAAAGCCCACACACGAGCGGACTGTCCGCCCAAACACTGTTCAGCGGACAAAGTTGGGCGAACAGTCCGCGCGTGTGTACGCGGCCTCAGTATTATGTGGATTTTTCATTAAAGAACTTTTTTACCTTTAAATACTGATAGTTCCTTTTTGAAGAATTCTTTGGGAACCTCTCCCCCCCCCCATTTTTGTTTGTCCACTCATAAATGGGTGCGTGCGAGCCCACAAATTGTTGTGCATGTGCCCAACATACAATAATGGTGATTCGTGCAGTTCGGTAATTAGTTAAACCTATGGAAAAAAAAATGCTGCCTAAAAAGTGTTAGATGGAGTTTGGCTTTAATTTGTGAATTAGAGTCCAGCTAATGTTTCTAGTGCACAGAACAGAAACTGTTTACGAACCTGGAGTCCCTAGGCTTTGTAGAGACATAGGAGGGATGAAGTCACCCATCTGGGTCCAGGATTTGTGAACAACCAGCCTACTAATTGGGCAAGTGTGTACAGGTTTTTTATTGGAGACCTGACTATGTTTCAAGGCTCCACCTTAGTGGACAGCGGAAGTCTCCAAAACCAAAAAACGTGCACATACCTACCCAATCCTCTTCAAAGCCCCTGGAATTCTAGTCCCAAACCAAGTTTTACAAAACACTAAGAAAAAAGAGAATACAGTTTATTCTGTGTGAATATAGCACTCTGGGACCCCTTAATCTGCCTGGATGAGAACTCTGGGTGATACAAACCCTTTTAACACAGTGGCAGAGTCCAGCACTGTCACAGTGTATTACAATATAAGATCTCACATCATGCCACAACCCTAGATCTTATCACGGGACTACAGAAAAACCTAATATTATTGAAGCAGTCACTTGAAAAGAAATTATGAAAATAAAAAAATCTACCAAAAATAAGCTCAAGGTAAATAGTGGCTCTGAACACGCAATAATATGAACAATACACATATATATTACACACCAAGTGAATAATAGTGCATAAAAAATAAACATAAAAATAAATAGTCCATAATAAATTATCTCCAAAACTGGATAAATATTCTGTGATAAAAATCAGTTGATTGAGTGACTTCACACCACGCCACATGATAGAAAAACATGTCTCCACTTCCCCAGTTGGATGTACACTCACGGACACTATTTTCCTCACACTCTCATGTTCGGCAAAAAGAGCATTGTACACCTTAGGGTTCTGGATATCCCATCAATTGATCCAAGCATCCAAGACCATTAGGAATCCATAATATGCAATGGGAAAATAACTCCAAATAGTGCAATAACATCAAGAAAATGTAATTTATTAAAACCACAAAGGCCTAATGGTAATACACTTACAAGAAGGCAAATAAAAAGCGCATTGGTATGGTAAACCACAAGCATATCCCAGTCACAGTGGACATGAGGATGGGCACTGTATCTCACCCGACCAACAAGCCAGTACACACGGAGCCTCACTTCCGGTGATGCGTAAATGTCACCTCAGGTTGCCGTACAGCCACGTCCCAATGAGTTTCATCATTAAGACTTCATCCTGGGAACTGATTTTCATAACGGAATATTTATCCAGTTTTGTACATCATTTGTTATGGACTATTCCTTTTTATGTTTATTTATTTTTTATATTTTATGCACTGTTATTCACTGGGTGTGTAATATATATGTGTATTGTTCATATTATTACGTGTTCAGCACCACTATTTACCTTGAGGTTATTTTTGGTAGATTTTGTTTACTGTCAGGCTCGGTTCACACAGGGGGCAACACGACTTGCCGCGCCGCGACCTCAGCGGCGACTTGCAAATGACTTCTGTATAGAAGTCAATGCAAGTCACCCAAGGTCGCCCAAAAGTAGTACAGGAACCTTTTTTCTAAGTCGGAGCGACTCGAGTCGCTCCTCTTAGAACGGTTCCGTAGTACAGAACGGGGGCGACTTGTCAGGTCGCGGCGCGGCAAGTCGCGTCGCCCCCTGTGTGAACCGAGCCTCACAGTGTATGTAATGTAACACATTACACCAAGGCGACTGTGGTCTTTTTGTTCTTCAGCTTTTCATTATATAATTAATGTGGAAATCATGATGATCTTCTGCACAGTGGCATTTGTGGGTATGATTGAAAAGCTATTATTTTGAATAGTAAACTCTCTGCTCCTTCTGTTAAAAAAAAGCTCTCTGCTAAAATTGAAAAAAATGTACTTTCCATTTGATTGTTTTTTTTTTAAATTAGAGTCCATTTAAGGGCTCATTCACATCAGCATTTCTTGGCTACATTGGCCAGCATTGTCCATTGTAGTCCTAATGCAAGAACAAGGCATCTTAGGCCTATTATCCTATGGCTTCAGTTCGCCCCATCATACTACATTGATGTGCGGTGAAAAAAAGTAGGACCATTTACATTTTTGCTAAGCACATTCTGACACACTGTAAAGCATCTAAAATGCTGCAGCTCATAAGAATTAAATACAAATAAAAAAATAAATAAACAAAAATGAAAAAGCACACCGGCATAAACTTGTTATGTGAACAATAGTACGAGCTATGAGATGGAAATAAACTCTGAACAAGTAAGCAAAATACAATTACTTTTTCTTACATCAGCTGTTAAAGTGGTTTTAAACACTCACATATACCCATTATAGTGAATAGCCACAGAGATTAAACAAATCCTCCTACATAAGTTTTACTTGTATCTCTGCTGTTTTGCCCTTTCTACACTCTTTGGAATGTGCAGATCATGTTAGAAATTTTTCTTCCTTTTTTTAGCAGCACCTAGGGGTGAGTGGGGATACTGGACTTACAATGTGTGAGAGCTGAATGGAGGAAAGGGACAAACCCCCCTCCTTATAGGCAGAGGAATGAAGGAGATGTATCCTGAATAGACAAGCTCCCTGCTAATCTCCCTCTAAGCTCCCTCCTGGACACAGATTTTCAACTACTGTTATCTCAAGTGTTGGAGAGCTTGTGAGAAGTGACTCATGCTGATAACAGAGGGATGGATCACCGGAGAGAAACAGCACTTAGAGCTTTGGAGAAAAATAAGTAAACACTGTAGATATATGTGCTTAGGTCACATTTCATGAATGGGATTTACAACCACTTTAACTACTTGCCGCCCACCCACCGTCAAATGACAGTAGGACACAGCGTGACCTCCGATCTCTGTAAAGAGACGCAGCCGCGGCTCTTTAACCATGTGATCAGCTGTGTCCATTTACAGTCCCTCACATATAAACACGGAAATGTGGTAATCAGCTCTCATTGCCTCACACTGACAGAGTGTGTGGCATGGAGAGCTGATCAGCAGAATCCCCTCACAGGGGACATCGGGACATGTAATTAGGGCACTGATCATCAGTGCCCTGATTACAATACAGCACCACCCATGCCAGCAGTCAGTGCTCATCAGTGCCACCCATCAATGTCCATCAGTGCCCGACAGTGCCACCCCATCAGTGCCCATTAGTGCTGCCTATCCATGCCACCTATCAGTGCCCACCAGTGCCTATCAGTGCCACCTATGAGTGAACACCAGTGCCATTTATCAGTGCCCACCAGTGCCACCCATCAGTGCCACCTATCAGTGCTCATCACTGCCACCTATCAGTGCGACCTATCAGTGCCCATACATGTGGCATAGTAGTGCCTCATCATAAGTGCCACCTAATCAGTGCCCATAAATGCTGCATCATCAGTGCCCATTAGTGCAGCCTATCATTGCCCATCAGTGCACATCAGTGAAGGAGAAAAATTACTTATTTAAAAAATTTACTGACACAAACTAAGAAAAATAAATGTTTTGCAAAATTTGCAGTCTTTTTTTTTTGTAAAAAAAAAACCCAGCAGCGATTAAATACCACCTTAAGAAAGCTCTATTTCTGAGAAAAAAATTATAAAAAATTCACATGGTTACAGTGTAGCATGACCGTGCAATTGTCATTTGAAATGTGATAGTGCTGAATGCTGAAAGTTTGTCTGGTCCAGTAGGCAGGCGGTTAATGTAGTGTATGCTTGGTAAGATTTGGGTACCTTAATATGGCTTCTACTTATCCAACGCTATGCATTAAGGCAGTGCAAGAAACACTGACAATGTACAAAGTATATTAACTCATAGCAGCCAAAGAGAAATATTTCAGCAATCTAAATTAATCACCGAATATTTGCCATGAATAATGCACATTGTGTTTTCCACTTTCTTTAAAGCCCTGTTATGTTACAGCTGTTAATAAATCAAATATATATTATTTTACATTTTTTTCCTGCTTATCTTACTTACAGACTGTGTAGTTCTGTTTTACATATAATAACTAATGATTTAGCTCTGTATAGCATAACGTTGCTATAACAGTAGATAGCATTAGTGTAAATTTGGCAAAAATATAATATAACATATGCTATTTTCCTTTACTGTAAGCATTTTTACACATAATACCTATACATTTTTAATTTCAAAGAATAATCATCACACTTTAATTTAAATTATACACATTTTTCATTAAGAAAATACACCTGGTCATATTTACAATGTACAATAAATAAGTTGTTCCATATAATAAGGCAATACACAGCATGGTTCATTTGTGCAACTGCATCAAGTCAAGAGTCAATAAAGCACAGTATTATGGATGTCAAACTGTACTTTTTCTTGGCATTAACTATTCTTTTACTTAACCGTTATGTATTGTGCTCATGATAAGCTAACATTTGAGTTTGATAATAAATAGCAAAGCATTACACCACAATTATAAGCACATGTGGTACAATGAAATAGAATAATTACAACAGATAACATTACTTTGTTGTTTAAAGAGACTGTCTTTTATTAACAAAAAATAATAAACTGCTAGTAGGTAGATAGCTTGGGCAACTAGAGGTGCCTGCAAATGCCTGCTGTCACAGTTCTAAACAGGCAAAGCATTTCTATTGGCCCACCACCATGAGATTAGCTGTATTAGCCAATAAGAAGATGTGTGCGGCAGGACAGGGAGGGCAAGTTGTGTCACTACCAGGAAGTGCTGCGGCTTTGTCTGTTTAGAACACCAGGGCACTTGGCTGTAGCAAAGGACAATAAGAGCTTTTGCAGACATATACCTGTATTCTATTTGTATTGTTTTTATACCTGCTAGAAGATTTCCTTTTTTAAGTGACATAGTCAATATTTTCTTTTTAAATGGCTGAATTTCCAGTCACATACAAAATATGAGCTGACAAGATTGGTTCTTATATTACTACAGGCTTTTAAAGATGTGAATATATGTTTATGGTTGAATTTTCAATTTATAGCAAATACATATATTGTGTGGACAAAATATTCTCTTACTAAAGACATTTCATCAAGAAATTTTAAGTGACAAATTCCTTTCTTTTGAACAGTTTACTTTAAACTATTGATTTAGCTGCAGCACTTTTAGAATGACCAAACCATACAGAATATTAACTAAGATAATGAAATATTTTTTTTTTATTTAAATAGTCAAGTCTGAAGTGAATTGTACAAATAATTCGTTTTTGCAAACCACTTATTTTGTGGTTAAAAGACCCTTTTAAGTGAAATAATTTTACTAGACTACCCTAGACAAAATGTTGATATAAAACATTTGTATTTGATTGTTTTTTTTTGTTTTTTTGTTTTTAGGTTATGGCTTTCAGGTGTTGAATTGATATGTTACTCTTTAAAGCATATCTAAACCCCAAATCAAAAACATAATATTGCAGCATACAACTCCTTAGATTTGGCATTTGTAAAGTAGAAATGGAGACATCCTAATCCATGATTAAGCCCTTTGTGTATTGAAACATATTGGAGCAGGAGGTGGAAAGGCAAGAATATATGTTGTGATTACTCTACTTATTATATTAAAGCTAGTTTTACACAGGTGATGGCATCAGTGTGTAGCTCATTCATTTTTGTTTGACAAGTTGAACAGCTGAGCGAGAATGAGCTCCTTGGTGTACACCTGATGAGAGATGAAGATATAGGGAAAGAGGCAAGTTTGAAGCAGCATAGCTATTACTGATTCCACAAACTTAGATGTGGTAGCTAGATTATGTTACTTTTTTAGGCTTTTTTTGCTTTAATTTTTACCTGGTAGTTTTGAGAATAAAACACTTGCTATCCCTAGGTGACTATGATCACTCCTTCATCTCCATTAGATCGGGGGTGATAGAATTAGCATCAGAAATAATATAACATTGGTTACTGCATTTCTGAAAAGATCAACGGGTATTTTCTTTATTTACTAAAATGTTCTGAAAAATGCAGCTACACCTCTAAGTACTTGTAAGCAGCATTTTATTACATTTTTGGCTGTTGGGTTTAGTAATTCTTTAAGCTCTCTGGGCAAAACAGTACTTGTAGTTAAAAAATAAGCGTTGTCCTGTTTTTTGGTTTGTTTTAACAGTATGGCTGTTCATTTTATAATTGTTATATACTTTCAAATTACTTGTTAATTAAAACACACTAATATTTACTTATTTGAGTGCACAATAGATTACTTCTCCTTGAAAAGTAGAGTATATTAATTATACAATGATTAATCAGAATTTATATTTGATACTTACTCTTGTCCAAAGATAGACTTAAAGAAGATGAAGAAAATAAACCATGTATCCACAAGATTTGTAGTTCTGCAAGCCTTTCTCTGTTTATAAAAAAATCCATACAACTTTTTGATCTCTATTATGACATTAATTTTTTATCTTAATCATGTCACCCTGTATGCTATTCAGTTAATTACGTTTGTAACACAATCATTTGTATATTAGATACAACATACAAGTGTTGCTGTGCCAGAGACAATATATACTGTGGGCAGTGACAAACCTTTATTAAAAAGTGCTTGGATACTATATAGACCCTACATAAATACAATCATAGACCTAAGTCTAATGTCATCAGTGAATTAAAGCCCTGTAGTTATCTGTGTAACTTCTGAAGTCATGTCATCTCCCGCAGGAACACCTGAATCCAGAGATGACATTTCCACGGCTAGTCATACCTGATGGTTAGTCCTATCCACTGTGTTGGCGGTGGACACATGGTCACGGGTATTGTGACGCAAACGGGTTGAGTTTTGCTGCTCGATGGTTGAAGTTGTTGGAATGCAAAATTCTCTGAAACACCGCTTAAAGTTTTCATCTAGAAAAGCATAAAGGACTGGATTAAGGCAGCTATTTGTGTAACCCAGAGCAATGCATACATGCCAGGTCACTGTCTGAAAGAGAGAAGGTGGGATATTGATCAAAGCTTTAATTATCACATAAATGTGGATAGGAGTCCAGCAGACTATGAACACTGCCACTACAACCAGCACCATCCTAGTGATTCTTCTGAGGTTTCTATCCTTCTCTTTGGAGCCAGACAACATACGGACACTCTTGAGTCTTAAGATCATCATTCCATAACATACGGTGATAATAAGGACAGGCATTATAAATGCAAAGATAAAGACACAGATTTTTAGAAGGTTGTCCCAGTACCACGATGGATGAGGAAAAATAAGAGCACAATCGGTAGATCCTAGAGAAAATTCAAAAGAAATATGTTAATAAATATATTTTAAATAAGGCTATTTATTATATAACTATGACAAAATTCATAATTGGCTAATGGATGTTTTTATTGTTTTCTTGTACTAACAAAAGTTATTGTTTTTTAAATATTATTAAGCATCTAGATTAAAACATGTACCTATGCGCCTATCTACTGTATTCAAAATATCATCATAAATTATAATGGTACTTAACAATTCTGATGCCAATGAATATTGAATATAAAGGAAACCAAAGAAACCAAAAAGGGGAGTGAAGATTATGAATTATTATGTTTCCACCTGATAGAGTCAAAATAAATGTAAAATTATTTGTTTATTTAATATGTTCATGTACCCAGGTAAATGTACACAACCCTCTGAAGTGTTTATACACCATGATAAATGTACACACTTTCTGCTGAAGATGTGACAGCCATCGTTTTATTCTTCTGGTCTGGTCTGACTGCTATACTTGTCCATGATCCCACAAGATATACAGGAGTAAGGAGTTGGTAAAGAATTACAGGAGGGTGATCGCACATTGATTTAAAGCATTTGCCCTATCAAGCATACACATGACAAAACATCTGAGGCAATAAAATACATTTTAAGAAATGCTGAACAAATTTGACATATAGGTTGTATAACCTTGCTTACTGCTTTGCCTATGGATACTTACTGATTGCATGCTTTACATTGCTCGTTCATGCTTGATACATGTATTTGATTTATGCTGTCTATTACTTTTACAGGTAAATCTGTGTTTGTTGCACCCATTTACATCAGCAAACTCAACTTGATTGCATATGAGCTCCATACTATGAAGAGGAACTATATTCTATTACATCATAACACTGACCAGATGGTCTATTTCAATTGAAACAATTAAAGTGTAATATAGACCAATGTTTGGGCATTAGTTCCCAGGCTATAAGTATCTCTTGGAGAAGATCTTTACAGACCATTGCCAAGCACTTAATGATTGATTTACGCCATTGTGGACATTAGTTGGCATGGTATCTTTCATTACCTATTTATTATATGAAGTTCTGATGGTTGCTTGCTATCATCTTTTTTTGCTGTCTCCTGTGACCAGCTTTTTGCTTCTTTCTACATGGTTGCCGTCCATTGCAAGTTTGGAATGTGAGATGGTAGAATGACATCTATTTAAATAAGCTACAGTATGTTTGATGTAGGAAGATTACAATTAATGGCTTTTTTTATCTGTGTACACACAGGTGACTATTATATTAATAATAGTTATTATAATAATAATTATTATTATTATAATAATAATAATAACAATAATAATATTATAAATATATACAGTACCTCATGCTATATGCTGGGAAAGAGAGATTTAAACAAATTGGTTGTCTTCCCTTCTGTTAGATAGCAGAGGACCAAGCCAGACATTTCAACTAAATGTTTAGTCTGTGTTTTGCTTTTTGTGTTGTGTTTTTCATATTAAAATTTTTTAGGGTGATATAACTTAATAAAGATAACAAATTATTTTTAGATTTATTCTTTTTTTTTGTTTTCAAAAAAGTTTATTAAAGCGATAAATAGAAAACAGCGTCAGCAAAAATGAACAGATGACATATACAGCATCAGCAGTTGGATGACAAGATTGCAATGAAGTGGTAAACAGACCGTAGGGCTCTACAGACCAAACAAAAGATTATAAACATTAGTGTAGATCTTACATCCAACAAAAGACCACAAAAAAGAGAAAAGATAAAACATTCAATGTGCTGACCAGCATATCTAAAATGTATAAGAATAGATCATACAGAGAAAGAGAGGAGAAAAAGTTCAGAAAGGAAATAAAAAAAAGAGAAAAAATTGCAGATAGCCAAGAGGAAAAAAAACTCAAGGTGCGATCATTTTAGTAAACGGAATAGGAACCATGGGTTCCACTTTAGGTCATATATGTGAGTCGTGTCCTGCAGAGTATGGAAAATCTTCTCAGTCAGCATTACTTGATCAATGCGTGACAGAACTTGAGACAAAGGGATCGACGGGGACTTCCAGTGAAGTGCTATAGTCCATAGCATAGAGACACATATGGAGTGAACGAGCCTTACAAAGTGTTTTGGGGTGTCAGGCGGGGTCTGGAAGAGTAGACAGTGGTGATAAGTGAGGGACAGCGCCCGGCCAGCGAGCTTGTCCATCAGCCTTAAAACCTCTTGCCAGACTGGGCGAATCAAACCACAGTCCCAAAAGATGTGAACAAAGGTGCCCAGGTGATTGCAACCTCTAAAACAGTTAGGGGATGTATGGGCATAGATCTGGTGCAAACGCACCGGGGTGTAGTACCATCTGGTGATTACTTTAATAGCCGTTTCCCTGATTGTTAAGGATCTAGTGCATTTACGCATATTGTTCCATCCCTCTTCCCAGTCTACCACACCGGTCTCCAGCGCCAACTCCTTCTCCCATTGTGATCTATACCGCAGAGTCTGACCCACAGCATGTCCTTCAAGAGTTTTGTAGATCAGGGAGATCAGGCCTTTTTGGCGTGGGAAGTTAAAACATAAATCCTCAAATATAGTGAGTTGGGTCTGGGACCGGAGTCTGTAATGGGAGAGAAAGAAGTGGCAGATTTGTAAGTATCTGAAACGTTCCCCGTCTGGGAGTTGGTGCTGGGTCTGTAATATCGAGAAGGGAACGAAGTCAGAACCCGTCACAAAGTCCCTCAACTGAGTAAGTTTACATTGAACCCACAATCCGAAAGATTCAGCATGGAGATAGGCTGGGGGGAACCTAGGATCACCCAGGAAAGAGGCTCCCATAGGGCTCTCCGAGATGAGGTTGTATTTGTGTTTGTAGCGGTGCCACAGTAGGAGACTGTCCGCAACTATAGTATTAAGCGTGTATAAAGTAGAGTGAGGTCGATGCGTCGACCACATAAGGCCAGGGAGATAAAAGGGTGTTATCGAATCACTCTCAAACCTCACCCAAGGGACTCTGGAGTTAGGGATCGACCACTGTGCTTGTTGCGTAAATCTGCGGGTAAGATAATACAACCAAATCTGAGGAACCCCCAGACCTCCACTTCTCATAGAGCTGTACAGGACCCCCCTAGCAAACCTGGGCGATCGATTATTCCAAATAAATCTGTTGAAATGTGATTGAAGGTTGAGGAGAAAAGATTTGGAGAGCTTAACCGGTAGGGAGCGAAACAGATATAACAGCCTGGGGAGGATGACCATTTTGAGCGCTGTGATCCTTCCTATAAAGGGGATATGTAAAGAGAGCCAGCTTTTAATAGTATTTTTAAGTTTACTAATCAATGGGGGGTAATTGACCCCAAAGAGATCGCGGAAATTCCCGGGCAGTCCTACTCCCAAGTAGGGAATGTGGGAAGTGGCCCAAGTAAAGGAGTAGTTTTGTTTAATAAGGGCCAAATCATTGGGAGCAAAACCTATAGGGAGGGCCACAGATTTGGAGACATTAATGGAAAGACCAGAGACCTTCGCAAAGTGCGACAGTGTTAGAAAAAGGTTGGGGAGTGAGACATGAGGATTTGTTATAAACATCAGCACATCATCAGCATACATGCAAAATTTGTACATTTCGTCACCCTTAGTGTAACCAGCAATGTCAGGATGTCTCAAGAGAACAATCGCGAGGGGTTCTAGGGCTAAAGCGAATATTAAGGGGGAAAGGGGACACCCTTGTCTAGTGCCTCTACCTATTGGGAAGAATTCGGAGCAACAGCCAGGAAGCTTAATGCGGGTCATAGGGTTATCGTAAAGGGCTTTAAAACCTACCAAGAATCTACCTTGAAAGCCCATGCGTGGTAGAAGTGTGTTGATGTAATCCCATGTAACACTGTCAAACGCCTTCTGTATGTCTAGGCTTAACAGGAGGAGCTTGCGGGAAAACAGGTTGGCGTCTTGGATAACGTCCGTTGCTAAGCGGATGTTGTCTGTTATGAAGCGATGTGGGATAAATCCCGATTGGAAGGGGGAAATCAAGGAGGGGATAAACTTTGCAAGTCTGTCAGCTAAAATTCTACTAAATATTTTAATATCGTTTTTTATAACCGAGATAGGCCTAAAATTTTGGGGTAAATTATGGTTCTTATTGGGTTTAGGGATTAGTGACATGTTGGCTAACAACATTTCTTCTGGGAAGCTATTGCCAAGTAAAATTGAGTTGAAAAGGTGTACCATTCTAGGGGCCAGGATCATGGAGTATTTTTTGTAATAAAGGGCCGAAAAGCCATCCGGGCCTGGGGCAGAACCCATTTTCAGTGATTTGATGACCCCTAAGAGTTCCGAGATTGTGATAGGGGCATTGAGTTCTTCAAGTTGTGAGGTGGAAAGTGTCGGGAGGGGGATGTCATACAGCCAGGACAGGTCTTCAGGGGAGGGGAGAGTGTGGGGGGGCTCTAAGAGCTTGGTATAGAATTGCTCAAAGACTTTGAGTACCTCCTTGGGATGTGAAGATACAAATCCGTCTCTATTAGACAGCCGGTATAAATGAGGAGGGCGAATCGAGTTAGACAATCTTCTAGCAAACATAGTCGATGCTGAGTTATTGAATAATAAACAGCGGGCTTTGGTCCAACGTAGCGTCTTTTCTACCTTGGACGACAACAGGGAGTCTAGTTCTAGGCGTTTCTGTTCAATGGAATGCCTGGTAGAATCCAAGTGTAACAAAGACGTATTTTTATATAATTGATCTAGTTCCCTGGTTAACTCCACTATTCTGAGTCTATTGGACTTGTTACGGGCAGCAGAAATACTAATAATTTTCCCTCTGATGACAGCTTTATGTGCCGTCCAGAGAAGTGAGGGCTGCATATCTGGGCGAGCATTCAGAGAAAAATATTCTTCCAGAGATTGGGCCACTTGGGAATCTACCGCTGCGTCAGAGAGAATGGACTCATTCAGTCTCCAAGAATGGGGCGTGGGGGCGAGCCTAATAAACTCTGTAGTGAAGGATGTAACCTGATGGTCTGACCATACACAGGGGTGGATGGAGGCCGCTAAAGAATTAGCAAGTATGACTGGAGAAGTGTATATGTAGTCTAATCTCGCATAACTGTTATGAGGATGGGAGAAAAAGGTGAACTCTCTGCAGCCTACGTTATGTGCCCTCCAGGTGTCAGTGAGTTGTAGATCCCGTAGGCCACCAGTAAGAGATTTCGGGAATGCTCTAGATGCGACCGTAGTCGACGAGCGGTCTAGAGTGGCGTTGGCTACTGAGTTAAAATCGCCACCTATGATCATATGAGGGGAGTGGTGTTGTGCCAATTTCTCAAAAAATTACCTAAAAAAGGTTGCTGAGCCTTCATTGGGTGCATAAACACTGGCAATAGTAAGTTCCCTGTTGTGGACAATCCCCTTTACAATCATATAACGACTTTCGGGGTCCCTGAATATTTGCTTAACCTCCATCGGGAGGGAAGAGTGAAGGAGTATGGCGGCACCCCTGGTCTTGGACGAGTGGAGCGAGTAAAAGGCTTGAGGGAAATCCTTATGGAAAAATTTGGGATGGAAGGAGCGGGAGAAATGCGTTTCTTGGAGAAGACGGATTTTAGCTCCAAGTTGTTTATAAAAGGTAAAGGCTTTGCGTCGTTTGGAAGGGGAGTTAAATCCCTTAACGTTATGTGAGATACATGTTATTGCCATGGTATATGAGAAAATACGTAGATAGTTGGGGGATCAGATCTGGTGGAGGGGGGGGGGGGGGTAGTCACAAAGGAACACTCGTCCATCAAGTCCAAGAATGTCAGGGGGACCCTCACAGCATCTCCTAGAATCCCCAGAAATAGAGTACAATACAGTAATGCCAAGTGTGAAATGAGATCACAGAACCCGAGTATACAAAAAACATATGCTGTAGAAGGATCATAGGATTTGAAAAATGATCGACCTATAGAAGAGAAAACCAAAAAACATAGCAAAAGAAAACTAACATTTGAAAAAACAATCCCAGCCTCTGACATAGGCCTGAGAAACAACATTAATGATAAATGTGGTAGCGTGTGGGAGAGAGTTCCCACACCGAAGGAAAAGTCGAATACCGAGACAACTAGGTCTCGCGCCCAGTAGGGTTGTGCAGTGGTAGGGAGCACCCACCAGAGAAGCAACCAACCACTGGAAAGGGGAGCCATAATACATCTCCTAGGGACTTGTAAAACTCCAGAGGAGTGGGTAGAAGACCGCTGAAAACATATGCTCCTCCTCCCTCTTCCCCCCCCCCCCCAAAAAAAAGTGGAGGGGAAGAGAGAGAGGGAAAAAAGAAGGAAATAAGAAACCAAAAAAAAAATTCTACTCTCGAAACAGCAAACAAAAACATAGTGTGTATGTCCTCTGGGAGTCAATGCTAACCGCATATAGAACCTCAAGGTGAGCCGGAGTAAGGTACCATTAACGAGGACTATCTTCCACCCGGTCCCCAACACCATACCGGATCCTACGTCTGTCTCTTCTGGTAGGTGGTGTTTGCCATATAGGTGTAGCTCTGGGAGTGGAGGGCAGTCTGCGAATCGCAGAGGCATCCAATAAGCCAAGTTTCACCAGGATCTCTTGACCTTCCAGGACGGAAGTGGCGGAGTACGTCATGCCATTATGGGGGATCACCAGACAAAACGGGAATCCCCACCGGTATCTGATACGAGCCGATTGCAAGACAGTGGTTATCTCCTTCAAGTTCCTTCTCCTCTCCAAAGTCGCCGGTGCAATATCAGGAAAAATCTGGATACAGTGATCATCAAGGGTTATCCTCTGTTTGTTGCGGGCTGCTCTCAATATTTCTTCCTTAACTAGAAAATCCTTCATGCAAAGGATGATATCCCTAGGTGGCTTGTCCTCCGGGGGTTTGGGGCGAAGAGCCCTATGAATACGATCACATTTGAACATGTTGGCATCATGGTCGGGGAGCAGGGATTTAAACAACCTAATCACCACTGGGATGAGCTCAGATTCGGACTCAGGAATTCCACGGATGCGCAGATTATTGCGCCTGTTTCTGTTGTCAAGGTCCTCAATCTGAGTCTGCAGTAGCTGGACCGTAGAGGACAGTGCTTCATGTTCTCTGCTAAGGTCATTATGAGCTATCGCCAACTCATCATGTTTAGTCTCTAACCTCTCTGTCCTAGCGCCCAGGGCAGAGATTTCTTGTGAAAGGGCATGTGAAGTATTTTGTAGTTCCGATTGGAATTTAGACGCCAATCTGTTGTACATGGATTCCAGACTGTCCTCTAGGTCCGCTTTAGAGAGGGCGCTAGGGCACTCACTATTCGACAATGGAGCAAGTGAGGATGGACCTGGCGAACGTGGAGAGGTGGCGGGACCCGGAGAGAGGCCTCCTCTGATAGCTCTGTCCCGCTCCATGCCAGATTGTTCCTGGGAACGGAGAAGATACTGTGTGAGGGTCTTTTGAGCTTTTTTTTTCTTCGCCGGCATGCACCAAGGTTCTGCAGGTTAAGGGGTGATGTAAGAAAAGAGAGCGAATCGTGGAGTGAACGGCCCTCGGGGATAGGCTGAAGTCCCGAACGGAGCAGATCTGGAAACTCAAACGTCCATCCTGTACCTAGCCGCGTATGCGGCCTCTGTGGAGGGGGATGAGTTGAATTAGATGTAGAAAGAAGGCTGCTGGCTTTCTATCTGTGGGCTTGCTGGGATGTGTTGTCCCACAGACTAGATCCGAGCTGGAAAGGACACAGGTCCCGTCGTGCCGGGTGGAGGGGGGCACTCCCCAAGATAAATGTACCAGTGGGAGTCAGGGTGCCAGACAGCAGTTGACAACAGAGGGGGGGAGCAGTGCTGTACTCACTGTGAGCCCAGGAGGTTGTGTGGTGTTGCTGTAGGCCAGGGACTCCGTTCTCCTCAACTTCGGGAGGTGATCTCCTGTTATGCTGCACATATGGCAGTGAGAAGCGGCGTCGGGAGACCCATCCGAGGGCCCCAAGATGGCGCCTGCTGACAATCCGAGCCTCGTGGCGGTGGGCTACTGCGAGAAGGGCTCTGGCTGCTCAAGCGACACCGGGGAATGCTGCTCTGCGTCTGCGGTTGTGGTCCCCTGAAGGATGGCACCTCAGGAGGTAGATCCAGGCTCCGGATCTGGAGAAGGAGTGTTGCGGCCGGCCCAGGGTGTACCAAGATGGCTGCCGGCGAACACCCTGGTTCCCTAGGCCTCGATCACTGTTCTGCCTGCCGCCGGCTAACCACAGTCCTCTGGCCTCAGGCGGAGATGTCCGCTGGTGTGTGCGATGGGTGGACGGCCCGCTGATGACTGCTATAGCGGTGTCCGGGAGCAATGGAGCGGAGGTAGGCCGCAAGATGGCGGCGACGGGTCTCTTGCTGTGTCCGCGGCCTCCAGTCGAACCGGAGCATGCAGAGGAGTCGAGGCTGAGCAAAAATGCCCGCAACATGTAGCGGGCAACAACAGCAACAAGGATGGGCTGGTTGGGAGCCTTTCAGCGAAGCCCTGATCGTGGATGGCGGCGGATAGATCGAGGTAGAGCTCTGCTCGGATGCGACCTTCCTCCTCGGCTTCCGGTAACGCCCCCTCTAGATTTATTCTTTAATGTATGAGATGCAAATAATATCTAAAGCCCCAATCTAAAGCCCCTTTTTGGTTTCTTTGGTTTGCTTGGTATGTATATATATATATATATATATATATATATATATATATATATATATATATATGTATACAGTATCTCACAAAAGTGAGTACACCCCTCACATTTTTGTAAATATTTTATTTTAACTTTTCATGTGGCAACACTGAAGAAATAAAACTTTGCTACAAAGTAAAGTAGTGAGTGTACAGCTTGTATAACAATGTAAATTTGCTATCCCCTTAAAATAACTCAACACACATCCATTAATGTCTAAAGCCTGGAAGACAGCCTTGTGTAGTGTGTTCCGGTGTGCTGATAGAAAGAGAGAGATAGACAGTGTCATTTCATTTCATTTGAGTTAGACAGAGCAGGCAGGAGGCGAGTCAGTTAGCTGCAGTGAGTGTATTGTGTATATATATGCATTCTAGGTGTTGTATATATATATATATATATATATATATATATATATATATATATATATATATATGTACACTGTATTCAGTTTAGCTAGAATTGTTCCTGTGTACTGTGTCCCTTGCACTGTGTGCACCTAAAGCTACCCTGATTGCTGGTGTTCTTCTGATCCTATACCGTAGGCAGCTGCAGTAATTACAGTTGGTGTACTGTATCAACAGCCTGCCTGTAGTATTATCAGTATGATAACACCAGCAATTGTCTTCAGGTAGCTTTATGTGCACACTGCAGAGAGCACAGTGTGCACTTAAAGCTACCCAAAGACAATTGTTGGTGTTCTCATACTAATAATACTACAGGCAGGCAGTTGATTCTGCTAGCTGCAGTATAATCAGTATATATACATCCCAGCTTTGTGCAGCTACATCTTCCTGCAGGCCATTAGTATGTCTGGAAGGCCAACAAGGAGAGGTAGACAGTCATGAGCCAATAAAAGAGGGCAAGCAGGCTCTGTGTCTAGAGGCACCAGTGCTGGTCGTGGACATGGTGCATCCTTATCAGCACATGGCCATGGGACACGCTTGTCCTTGTTTTCGGCAGCTGGCCGTGTTGAGCCGCAACATGCTGGAGACTTGGTAGAGTGGATGACCAAGCCGTCATCATCCTCCTCATCCTCTCTCACCCAGGTTCAGGGTACTTTGGCAAAGCAGCTGCCAACGCGGCCTCTTCCCTCTGCTCAATGGCATAAGTTACTCCTTCCCTAGCCCTAACCATGTACTCCTAGGTGTCCCCCAAACTGTTTGACCATAGTGTTGGGTACATGCTCCAGGAGCATGCCCAGCAATTTGAAGTCTCTGATTATGGTACCCAGCTAGAGGAAGGCAGTAGCGTGAGCCAAGAGAGAGGGGGTGCCCAAGAAGGACAGAAATCTAGCAGTCATGTTCCCCCAGCTGCAGAATACTGCCAGGTTTGCTCCAGTGATGAGGAGGGAGGGGTTGATGAGGTCACTGACTCCACATGGGTGCCTGATAGGAGAGAGGAGGAGGAGGAGGCACATCTCCAACGAGGCAGGATGGCCTCCAGGGGCCAGCTTAAGCTCAGTACACCAATTGCATCACTCTGAAGAGCTCCACATGTGCAGGGAGCTGCTTCTGCTCATTATTCCAAAAGTTCTGCTATTTGCAACATATGTCTCAAGCGTATCTCGCATGACCAAAACATCAGCCACTTGGGCACCACATGCTTGACCAGACATATGTCGACCTGCCATGCAGCTTGTTGGCAAGCGTACCTAAAAGACCACACCAAAGAACAAAGCGGACCTCTCCTTTCTCCTCATCAGCTGGGATCTCCAACTCCACTATTCCTTCAGTCCTCTCTGAAACCTGCACTGAGAGGAATGAAGGTGTAGAATTAGGTATGTCACAGCCAAGTACTTGCGGACAATCTGCTATCAGTACACCAATGTCCGATTGTACCAGGCAAATTTCCCGGCCCCAGCTGCTGCATCGCTGAAAAGTTCACTCCCAGCCATCCACATGCCCAGCGGTTGAATGCTAGCTTGGCTAAATTGCTGCACTTCAACTGCTGCCTTTTCAGTTGGTAGACTCTACCCCCTTCCGTGAGTTTGTGGAATGTGCAGTTCCTCAGTGGCAGGTTCCCAAACATCACTTTTTCGCACGGAAGGCAATTCTGACTCTCTACGGACATGTGGAAGGCAATGTCTTGGCCTCGCTGGACAGGGCAGTCAGCGGTAAGGTGCATATTACCGCTTGCTTATGGTCCCGCATGCATGGACAGGGACGTTATCACGGCACATTGAGTGACTCTTCTGGCAGCTGGGAAGGATGCAGGACAAGGTGCAGTAGTGCTAGAGGTTGTTCCGCCATCACGCCTCCAAAATGACCCATGTGCCCTGTTTTGCTCACGTCCTTAACTTGATGGTACGGCGGTTCTGGGGCAGGTACCCGGGCTTATAGGATGTCCTGAGGCAGGCCAGGAAAGTCTGTGTGCATTTTCGGTTATATAATGCCAGTGCTCGGCTGACTGACCTCCAAAAGGAATTTAACCTGCCCGAGGACCGCCTAATCTGTGACATGCCCACCAGGTGGAACTCAACATTGGCCATGCTGCAGCGGCTGCACATGCAACAGAGGGCCATCAATGAGTACCTGTGCGACCATGGCACCAGGACAGGGTCAGGGGAGCTTGGTTTTTTTCCCAAGCCAGTGGACCATGATCAGGGATGCATGCACTGTCCTGTCACCATTTGAGGAGGCCACGAGGATGGTGAACAGTGACAGTGCATGCATCAGTGATACTGTCCTTCTTGTCCACCTGTTGGAGCACACGCTGCGTGGAATAATGGACAGCACACGCTGCGTGGAATAATTGAGGCAGAAGAGACGCAGGAAGAGGAGGACTTCCTTACCTCTCAAGGCCCCCTTTATCCAGACAGTGTTCCTGCTGGCCTGCCGATCACACAGGAAGAGGAAGAGGAGGAGGAGGATTGTATAAGCATGGGGGTGGAGCCTGGCACTCAGCATCAGCAACAGTCTTTAAGGGATCATTTACAGTCCCAAGAAACACATGGACTTGTACGTGGCTGGGAGGAGGTAGTTGCAGATCATGTCATCCTTAGTGACCCAGAGGACTCCAGACCAAATGCCTCAGCTATCCTACACTGCATGGCCTCCCTGATCCTGCAAAGCCTGCAGAAGGATCCTCATATTTGTCGGATCAAGGAGGGGGATCATTACTTGCTGGCAATCCTCCTTGATCCATGTTACAAGGGTAAGGTTGCGGACCTCATCTTGCCATTGCAGAGGGAGCAGAGGATGAAATATCTTCGGGAGGCCTTGCAGAAAGGTCTGTACAATGCGTTTCCGGATACTGTGAGGTTACAAATTCCGCTTCCTGGACAACGTGTTACTGAGACTTCAGTCAGTCAATGAAGGAGTCATGGAAATGGTGGCCGTCTGACCGATGCGCTCAGACAATTTTTTAGTCTGCAGCCCCAAGGTATGATCGGTTCCAGCAACCATCGCCAGCATTTGTTTTACATGGTGCAGGAGACCTAGGGGCTAGATGAGATGTGGACACCTTTCCCACCGAAAATCCTCTGGGTTACTGGGTCTCGAGGATGGATCACTGGCCAGAGCTTGCACAGTATGCAATTGAGCTACTGGCCCGTCTTGCATCCAGCGTTCTTTTGGAACGCACATTCAGTGCTGCTGGAGGATTTGTAAACAATCACAGGGAGCGCCTGGCCACCGACTCGGTTGATCGACTGACCTTTATAAAAATAAATCAGTCTTGGATCACCACCAGCTATCAAGCACTTATTGCTGATGTAACTGAATATTTTTTTGGGAAATTTCAGATCCCTTAAAGACTGCCTATGCAGATGCTGAGTGACTATCCTGTTATGCTGAGTGACTATCCTCTTCCTCCTCAATGATCATGCTGATAGCTTGTAAGAACATTTTTGGTTCTGGGCACTGCCACCAGTGGCTAAGGCCCAATTTTTCAGCCCCTGTTTAACAGGGGCTTGTAATTACAATTTTTGATGCAATACTTTGCAGCAGGGCTCATTCCTGTCCTCCAACAAGAGTATCTGTGAGGGGTTGCAGTGTCGTGGCACTAGCACCAGTGCTTAAGACCCAATTTTTCATCCCCTGTTTAACAGGAGCGTGTAATTAAAATTTCTGATGCAATACTTCGCAGCAGGGCTCATTCCTGCGCTCCAACTAGAGTATCTGTGAGGGGTTGCAGTGTTGTGGCACCAGCACCAGTGCCTAAGGCCCAATTTTTCAGCCCCTGCTGGTGTAATTACAATTTTTTTTTTTTAAATGTATATTTATTGAAAAAAAAATTTCTGTAAACAGTACAAAAATGACATAAATACGGTACAGTAGTCAGTAACATTGGTTGGACATAGTATGGGCACCATATTGTAGGTTACAAACGAGTTAAGTGGTAGGATACACCATGAAGCTGTATACAATGGTGATAACATAACTGAAAAAGAAGGATAGAACGAACTAAGACATTCATTGGAAACCAGACGTATGGGTGTTCTTGGTCTGATACGGTATAATACAGTAAACAGAATATCAAATCCCCCTAAGGTCACTTAAGGAGGGGCCGGCAGAGGGGGTAGTCAAAGATTCTGGGTTGAATATGGAGGCATCCCATGGGTCCCATGTCTTGGAAAATTTGGGCAAGGAATCATGAGCTATTGCCGTCAAATGTTCCATCCTACGCATGTGAGCAATGGACGAGACTACATGTGCTTGTGTGGGGGGTATGGGAGATAGCCAATGAGCTGGAATTACTCTCTTGGCAGCCAGGAGTATGAAAGCCATTAGTTTCCTGGCATGTTTAGGGAGATCTAGGATCGGAAGGCCTAACAGGTAGTGTGTCGGAGTCAGTGGGATATCTCTCTTCAATATTGATTGGAGAATGGATTGGACCATAGACCAAAAAGATGTGATACGTGGACAATCCCAAAAGATATGAAGTTGTGTGCCAATATCCTGTAGGCACCGCCAGCATAAACGAGACAGTGAGGGATCATATTTATGTAAAACTTCGGGGGTCCTATACCAAAACATTAGTACTTTATAAGCAGTTTCTTTCTGCTCTACACATCTCGAGACTTTGGAAATGGAAGTCCAGATCTCCTGCCATTGAGAGAGAGAAACAGCAACGGGTAGGATTTTGGCCCATTTCCGCATATAGAGGTGAGAGTCTAGAGTGGGGGGTAGTGAGTCATGTAGAATCCTGTAAATAGCGGATATGAGACCCTTCTGGTGTGAACCCTGGGTGCATAACATTTCAAAGGCGTTAGGTTTCTCTAGGCTCATGGCAGGAGATACGGAGCAAAAGTAATGCTTAAATTGAAGGTAGGTGAAAATGGACCGTTGTGGAATGTCAAATTTATCCTGTAAGTCCGGAAAAGATAAAAGTTTGCGGGACACTGGGTGGACTAAGTGGCGGAGTTGGAAAATACCTGCTTGAGTCCACGGGGTCATAGCCATTGTGGACAAACTGTCAGGTATATCTGGGTTGTGAGTAACATTTAAAAGGGGTGGACAGGGGGAGGAAAGAGAGAACTTCTTGTGGCATTTTTTCCAAATATCCAAAGTAAATAGCATAGGAGCAAGGCAAATACGTCTGAGTTGAGATATAGAGGAGGAAAGGTCAGACCAGAGCATAGAACAAGGATGGACCGGGTCCGTGATACTCATTTCTATCTCCGCCCAACGACTCGTCGCAAAATAGGAGGACCAGGAGACCGTCGTAGATAGGTGGGTCGCGTAATAATATCGTATAATATCGGGAGCTCCCAGACCCCCATGTGAGCGCGGTGCAAAGACAACCGTATGGGCAATTCTATGTGCTTTGTCACCCCATATGAATTTAGTAAAGGCCCTTTGGATACTGCGGAGGTGGGACATGGGAAGGGCCACAGGTAAAGTTTCGAAGAGATACAAAAATTTAGGGAGTATTGCCATTTTAAGGACATTTATCCTACCTAAAAGGGACAAGGGACATTCCATCCATTTACGGAGTAGACTGTGCGTTTCTGAAATTAAATAGAGAAAGTTAGCCTGGTATAGTGTGCGATAGGATGCTGTTAGATGAATGCCCAAGTATTTGAGCGAGTCAGAACGCCACTGGTAGGGAAAGGTGTTGCGCAAAGCGGCGAGAAGTAGGGGAGGGATATGAATGGGAAGCGCTTCAGTTTTAGCTGTATTAACTTTATATCCTGATATATTACCGAACGTTTCTAGGAGGGCATGGAGGTTGGGGAGCGAGGTGTGAGGTTTAGTTAAAGTAAGCAATATGTCGTCAGCAAACAAGGACAGCTTGTATTCCTTCCGTCGTAAAGAGACTCCCCTGATATCTGAGTCTCCCCGAATGCGGGCTGCCAGGGGTTCAAGGCATAATATAAATAACAAGGGGGAAAGGGGGCAACCCTGTCTAGTTCCATTGCTATGTGTAAACGTTGGGGATTTGAAGGATGCCAATTGAACTTGTGAGGTGGGATGGGAATAAAGGGTACGAAGAGCCGATACAAAGGAGCCTGAAAAACCGTAGCGTGCAAGTGTGGCAAACATGTAAGGCCAGCCAAGCCTATCAAAAGCCTTTTGGGCATCTAGGCTGAGAATAAGAGCAGAGCGAGAGGTTTTATCAAGCATGTCAATTAGATCAATGGTGCGTCTGGTGTTATCGCCCGCTCGTCTACCTAGAACAAAACCCACTTGATCGTTGTGAACAAGGGCAGGGATTATGGAAGAAAGTCTATTGGCTAAAATTTTTGTAAAGATTTTATAGTCTGAGTTCAGTAGGGCGATGGGCCTGTAATTATCTGGCAGGGATGGGGATTTGCCCGGTTTCGGAAGGACCGTGATATGGGCGTGTAGGAATTGCGAATGTGGAGTGACCCCTTATTGTAAGGAGGAGTAAAGCTTTAATAAGTGAGGGCCAAGGATGGGAAGGAAAGTTTTATAATATTGATATGGTAGACCGTCAGGGCCAGGGGACTTATGTAAGGGCAGTTCTTTCACTACTGCTGCTAACTCTTCTGTCGAGATATCTGCATTAAGGGCAACTAGCTGTGACGGTGAAATTTTAGGCAACTTTAAAGGGGAGCAGAAAGTATCAAAAGCCTCTTGAGTGAAGAGGTGTTTAGGGTCAGAAGCTAAACAGTTGTACAATTTGTCATAAAACGAGCCAAAAACTTTGGACATCGCCAAAGGACAATGGGTCGGGGAGCCGTCATCCTGAAGGAGGAGATCAGGATAGGATTGAAAGGGACGCGGTTTAAGCTTATTTACTAGCATCCTGTGGGGTTTGTTGGCAAACTCATAAAATTTCTGCTTTGCCCAAATTAGGGCCTTAGAACATTTTTGCATATCTAGCGACCTCAAACGCTCACGAAGGGTCGTGACTGTGCGCAGACGGGTTACCGTAGGGGAAGCCAGGAGCAGATCTTCAGCCTTACGGAGCTGCAAGAGGGTTTCTTGCCTCAGGGCCGCCGAGTCCCGCTTTAAGCGGGCGCCGGCAGAAATACATGCACCTCTAAAAAACGCCTTGTGGGCTTCCCATAGGGTAGACACCTCTGCCACTGAACCCTCATTCAGTTGAAAAAATTCTGATAAAGTTTGGGACAGTTGAGCTTCGACAATGGGGTTACGGAGGAGAAAGTCATTGAGTCTCCAATGACAGGTTCTCGGCATGGAGCAGGCAAGGGCCAGGTCAAGCTGAAGCGAGGCGTGATCTGACCACGTTATGGGGTTCAGTTCTGAGGCCACCGCCGATGTCAGTAGAGGTGTTGATATAAAAAGGTGGTCAAGTCTGGAGTACATCTTATGTGGGGGGGAGAAAAATGAAAATTGTCTGCTAGTGGGGTGTTTGATTCTCCATATGTCCAACAGGTTATGGGTTCTAATTAGTTTACGAAATGTGGTGGACTGACGTTCCACTCTAGATGAGGTAGTGGAAGGAAAAAGCGTCTGTCTGTCTCTCTTTGGAGACATGACCATGTTGAAATCCCCCCCCCATGATCATGAAAGGTTGAGCATAGTTACCTAAGCTGTCCAGTAAGTCAGAAAGAAATTGGATTTGGCCCGAGTTAGGAGCATATACATTAATCACAGTAAGAGAGCGTGAGAGATATTCGCAGTCCAGGAGAATATATCTACCATGGGGATCTATAAATGAAGATTTCACCCTAATTGGGCAAGATTTCCTAATCAGGATTGCAACCCCTGCTTTGCCAGAGGGGTCAGAAGCCAGAAAAGAATTTGGAAAGTGTTTAGCAGCAAATTTGAGAGAACCCCCAGGGCGAAAATGAGTCTCCTGGACCAGGACTATGTCCGCAGCCGAAGATTTGAACTCTTTCAGAGCCAGTCAACGCTTATGAATAGAGTTCAAGCCTTTAACATTATAAGTAAGAACCCTTAAAGCCATCTTTATGGATTGGCATTAATGCAATGTAGGCAGAACAAACATGTATTAACCAAAAATACCCGTAAAAATTAACTAGGCAGTATAAACCATGGTGTATCCTGTGGAATAAAAGCAGATGTACGCATACAACATCGACTGTAAGGAAAAAAGCAACACAATACCTTGAACAATGTAGGTCAAAAAGAACCAATAGGCCAAAAAAAAGGCCCATAACAAGAAAAAAAAAGAAAGAAAAAAACAGAGAAAAAGAGCCTGGGGGGTAAAAACCACCCAGGAGTCCACGGCCAAGGCCGCGGAACAATCGAAGGCACACAAGGGGTTCCATCTCATCGGGAGTGGTTCCCCTCGCCACCTTCCGACAGCGTCTAGAAATAGCAAAAAACAATGTAACTTAGCTTGACTCCAGTCCAAAGGAGCAAAGAAAGACCCATAATTACGGGTATGACCAACCCCTTAACAGGGGAAACATGGTGACTTAGGGGCCGAAATCAATCCCAACCAGGGTTGGGGAAGGGGTCCATCTCAAGTAGGATGTCTGGCGAATGGCGAGCGTTGAGGAGTAGAAAAGTTCTTCTGCGACCTCTGCCGAGCGGGGGTCCAGAGTCGTCCTGGAATGGAAGTGGGTTTGGGTGTCACGGGAAGAGGAGTGGGGTCTTCATCTGGAATCGGTGGTAAACCAAGGCTACAGAGAAAAGCTTCACTTTCCTGTAAGTCTCTCATGGAGTATTGAATTCCGTCTTTTGAGGCAGACAGGCGAAAGGGGAAACCCCATCGGTATGGGAGTTGATGATTCTGTAGATGCGTAGTCACCGGGCGGAAGCTTCTGCGTTTGGCAAGGGTGATCGGAGATAAGTCACTGAAAATCTGTATCTTCGCCCCTTTAAACTCTAGGCGGGATTTGTTGCGGGTAGCCACTATTAAAGCCTCCTTACTGTCATAGTAATGAAAACGTACTATGATGTCCCTGGGGTTGGCACCCGCTGGGGGCTTGGGAGCCAGGGATCTGTGCGCCCTATCCAGTCTCCAGTCAATGTCCGGAATCCGAGGGGCCACCACATTGAACAAGCTGAGGAGATATGGTCTAATTTCTCCCTCGCTAACGGTCTCCGGCACGCCTCTGATACGTAAATTTTGACGGCGTTCCCTATTCTCCAAGTCTTCTTGCTGGGATTGAAGCTGGGAGATTGATTGTTTCAGGCCGACATTGTCTTCTTCCAATACGTGAACATATTGGATCAGATCATCAAACTTCGTTTCCAAGACATCGGTGCGTTCACCAATTTGAGCTATCTCTCCCCGTAGTTCGTGTGCAAGTTTTCCCATTTCTTTAGAGACGTTGCTAGTCAGGTCTTGCAGTAGGGCCTTAAGTTTGTCATCAAGAACTTCTACCGTGACAGGGGCGGCCATTGTTTCCGGTGAGGCGTCTGAGGAAAGCTGAGAAGCGTTGCGCGGCACCCCTTGAGAAGGCGTTTGTGTGGACAGGATGGCCGTCGAGGTTGGGGAAGGGGATGTAGGTCTGCTCAGAAAACGGTCAAGTGTTTGTGAGGGTCGCAGGTCTGGAGATTGAGACTGGGTGGGATGTTTTGGCCCGTACTTCACCATGAGGCGTTTGGACTAGAAGTCAGACAGTTGTGCTGTCCCCCGTTGTAGAGATGCTGATTATGCGTTGTAGGGGGAGTAGGAAGGCGGCTTAGGGCGACATTTAATGGTTACATGGTGGTCATCCTATGGGACCAAACATGTGGCCCCAACTGCAGAGAATGAAGCACATGAGCTACAAGGACCACACGGGTATAAAGGGTATCGCGGGGACCCGAAATGAGAAAGAGAATTCCAAGGGGGGATATTGTGCTGGTGAGGTGGAAGGATCTGGGGAGAATGGAGGAGCTGTGCTCACTGAGAGTGACTTGGGAGTCCCAATATGGCCGCCAGGTAGGCCAGAGCCTCAGTGTTCAGCTAAGGGCAGTGGTAGGGGGAGATGCAGAAGTCTGTTGCCCTGCCTGCGTGTGTACAGTGCAGAGCTAAGCCAGCAGGGGTAAGCACTTTAGTGGACTCCCAGGACTTCTCCTCACCTTAGGCCCGGGTGTACCAAGATGGCCGCCGGAGTACCTCGGGAGCCTGAAGGATCGCTGCTGCTTCTGGAAACCTCCAGGAATGTCGCTGTGGGTGTTCCGCCGTCCTCGCGGTCACCCTCCGGTGCGTGCGGCGGTTCTACGGTGGGCAGGTGCGTCTACCCGCTCGGTGGAGTCCGGAGCCTGCAGGGCCCGTCAGAGGAAGTAGGCCGCAAGATGGCGGCGGGACACACACCGCAGCGCCGGGCGCGCACTAGGCCGCAAACGGTGAGAGCGCCGGGGGACGGAAATATCGCCCGTAATCTGATCCGGGCGGCTTCCCCACTCAGGATGAGCTGTTTTGGGGCCTCGGCGGTCGATCCCGGGTACGGATTGAGGTGGATGTGATCGGGGATGCACGGAGCTCTCCTCCAGTGCGTCCGTCCACCTCGGCTTCCGGCCGTAATTACAATTTTTGATGCAAAACTTTGCAGCAGGGCTCATTCCTGTGCTCCAACTAGAGTTTCTGTGAAGTGTTGTAGTGTTGTGGCACCAGTGCCTAAGCCCACTTTTTCTTCCCCTGTTCAACAGGTGCATGTAATTACAATTCTTGGCATAATATTTCACAGCAGGGAAACTGTGAGAACTTACAGTGTTGTGGCACCAACACCACCACCACCAAAGGCCCAATTTTTCTACCACTGTTCAACAATGGCATGTAATTACAATTCTTGATATAATAGTTCTCAGCAGGGCGTTCCAGCGCCCACCAAGAGTAACTGTGAGGGCTTACAGTGTTATGGCAACACCAACACCTTAGGAACACATTTCTGCTGAGCATATAGGGCAGGCCCCTACTTTCAAACATTCTACTTACAAATGACTCCTACTTGCAAACGTAAGGAGACAACAGGAAGTGAGATGAAATCTACCCCAGGAAGGGAAATTCTCTCCTGTAAGAGTTAATATGGGAAAAACGTGTCTCCTCTACACTGATGCTTTAATACCAATCCTTGTTTCACTAAAAACCCAAATTTTTCTAAAAACATTTGTCACTGGGACAAAAAGTCAGGTGAAATCTGTTGAAGAGGTGCACAGACAGTAAAACAAATGTTACAGGGGTGATAACCCTTCCCTATATTTTCCAAAAAGCTTAAAAATAGATTTTTGGGCTGGAGCTACACTTTAAAAATGTACCAGTTCAAAATTACAAACAGATTCTACTTAACAACAAACCTACAGTCCCTGTCTTGTTTGCACTGCCTGTGTACTGCTGCTCAGAGTATATAGGGCCTTGGGGCCCCACGCCTTTACTTTTTTTAAATTTGGGTGCGGGTTTCCCCTTAATATCCATACAAGACCTAAAGGGCCTGGTAATGGACTGGGGGGTACCCATGCCATTTGTCTCACTGATTTTCAACCATATTGCAGCGACCAGATATTACATTAAAGCCACAAGCAATTTTAAATGACTTTTATTCCTTTAAAAATGTAATTTTGTGCAGGGACTGTTCTAAGCACGAGAAACACGTGCCACTTTACAGGCATACTATAGACACCCCCCAGGTACGATATTTAAAGGAATATTTCACTTTTTTTTCACTTTAAGCATCATTAATATCAGTGCTCCTGAAAAAATTCAATTTTTAAAACTTTTTTTGCATTGATACATATCCCCTGGGGCTGGACCCGGGTCCCCAAACCCTTTTTATGACAATAACTTGCATATTAGCCTTTAAAATTAGCACTTTTGATTTTGAACGTTTGAGTTCCATAGACTTTAACGGGTTCTAACGTTCATGCAAATTTTCAGAACGTTCGCAGGTTCTGGTGCGAACCAAACTGGGGGGTGTTCAGCTCATCCCTAGTGAAGAAGGGGATGCCCTTTAAATAGCTTAGGATTGTTAACTGTTACTGGATGTAACCAGTTCCTCAGCAATAAGATACGCAATGCTTTTTGGAGATTAGGAGATTTGCAGTTAGTACGATTGGTTGGGGAGAGATCATTAAAGAGGAATTTCTGCCCCCCCCCCCAAAAAAAATGAAAAGTCAGCAGCTATAGTATTTACTGTACTATAGCTGCTGACTTTTAACATAGGGACACTTACCTGTCCAGGGATTTAGCGATGTCCCCACCTGAGCAGATTCTTTAATTCGCTTTGGGTGCTGGCATTGGCATTGTAAGTAGGGGAAACTGATTTCCTACTGTGCAGTTGCTCTGCGCTTTCTGAATGGTCCTGCAGTCTTCTGGGACCTGTGATGTTTCCCAGAAGGCTGCCATGAAGGAGGGGGGGGGGGCAAATTTCCTGCTCAGATTGCTGCTGCAAATCAAACATTTGAATCTTTTAACCTCTGTAATCCACAGCAGTTTTGTTTCAAGTATGGGAAAGGAGGGCTTTTTTGCTCTTATAGAAGTGGAAATAAACAATAGCATTTATTGGATGGACTGGTGGTTTTGGTCCAAGAGTCTGGTGTGCACAGTTCAAGCGCCAGTTAGTATCCAGAATATTGGGGGCTAGAGGAATAAATAAGCCAAAAGATAGGCTTTTAGTCTGTATCATTTATTGACAGATGTTCCTGGGTGCCATTGGAGGGTATCCCTGGTTGCATGTAAGCTGCCTAACCATAGCCAGATGCAAATGTTCTGGCACCTTGTTCTATTCTGTGTGGAGAGAGGTGGTGAGGCTGGCTGCTTAGGAAACACTCCATGTGGGCCACAGCTCTGTGAGGAGGGTCGTGGGAACCTAAGGACTTCTGCATTCTGTTTTTTCCCATAGGGCTGGCCAACAAAATAGACAAATGGAACTTGATCCTCCCATGCTATTAGATACTGATGGTTGCTGATAGGGAGGAAAACAGACATGCAGTTAAAACCCCATATCAGACATCTGCTATGTTGGCATATAACTCACATTTTGGAGTTCACAAATTTGGTCTGGTGCTCCTTCTTTTGGTTTAATCTATTTTTTGTTTAAATAATGTTCCTGGGGTGCCTATTGGAAGGTATACCTGGTTGCATGTATTCTGCCTAACCAGAGCCAGAAATATTTTTGGATAAATGTTGACCTTCCCTTAACTACTCTGTATCAATAAGTATTAAAGTCCCAGTGCCTCTTGGATGTATCCGCTTCAAAGGTCAACTTTAGGTCAACTTTAGTTATATATAACACTGTAAGCTCAATTTACTCAGCTAACACATTAGGACAAGGATCTTTCTTCAGTCCAACGACATGCATTTAAACATTACAGTCACTCTGCTAAAATAGAGATCATTAATCAATGTGCTGGCTAAAACGTTTGTGAATTGTGCCTATTATTTTTGCCTGCTGATGCAGCACTGTGATGTTAGGTTCAAGGCCTCAGATGTGAAAGACACACCTGTTCACCTGCTGCAGAAAGAAAATTGGAGATTAATCAATAAGAGACTTGTTACCTGGCTTTAGAGGCAGCTGCTTCCTTATTTATTTATTTATTTTTTATCTGTAGCTTGCTCTGATCTTCACCATCACAGACTATTACTAAGTTTCTAAAGATGCCATGTGAAATGCACATGAAAATAGGGCTAAAACTACGACATGCACGGATGAATATTGACTGACTCATGTAATGTGCTCTCCGAAAAGCCTCAGCCTTACTTCACGTTGGTTTGAAAACAATATCTCCTGGCTGCTCAACTTACTAAAGTATATCTAAAGCAAAAATGTTTTGTATGGTCTATAATAAATTTTAATTATTTAATATATTTTCATACTGCAGTTGCTTGCATGCTTCTTCAAACCATACTATCTCATCAAAGCACCACCTCTAATTCCAAGTAATGAACAAATACGTATTTCCCTGAACATACCTTGATTTTCCTATTGCTCATTAGATTTTTGACTATCCAGGTCCCTACTGTGTCCTGTAGTGATATGAAGGTCAGATGAAGAAACCTCTGAGCACTGCAGGGAACACAACATTCCAGGAAGCAATAGAGGAGCATCAAATGAGCTGCATGTGGGGTAAGTATTTCCAGTCTTCTGTTCAGGTTACACATTTATTTATAATGTTATTTTGGCAACAGGGTCACTTTGCAGTGGTATACTTTGATGCTTATACCTGCAGAGCATCCCTGGAGTCCCCCAAAGTGCTTATGCAAATATAGATTTTTAAAGGATAGAGCAGAGTAATCCCCTAATTCCCATATGGTAATATCCAGGTCTGTTAAAGGACTGCTACTACACTAAGCTTTTTATTGTGGGCTGCTGGTTAATTGTACCTATGCTCTAACATGCATTACTTTCAGTATTTGCAGATAGGGACTTTGTAGGGACACAGTGAAAATAAATATGCTTGCTTTACCAAGATTTTTTTTTATAACTTCTTGCCTGAGTATTGGTTTCCAATAAGATGTTCCCATTGATATAAAATAAATACCAATACAATAATAACAATGTAAGTTCCTAAAGTACAAATATTTCATATAAATAAATAGAGTAGAGTATGCATTTTTCTATTTGCTAATTTTAGTCACAATAAATGTATTCATTAGCGAAAATAAATACCACTGCCATAAACATAATAAAAAATCTACCGAAAAAGAAACTGTGCAACTGTAAGTATGTTAAAACTGTAATTTCGATTTTAAATAGGATTTTTCAGAGTTTGCATTTTCATGCTATAGACGTCAATATTTAACAACACAAATATGAGTCTGGATGCCTTCTTGAGCTACATTGACTGTTCTAAATGTGCTATAGCTATGCAAATTGTTCCATTATATTCTGTTCTTGAAATAACTAGATGTCTGAAATATGTGATTCACGTCCAGAGGAATGATCTATGAAATTAACTGGGCAGCATGTTCTGCAAAATTTCATTTCATTTTCTGTTACAGCTCCACTTGTGTCTGTAAAATTGCACATTGAGGGCACTGAAATGAATCTTAGTGCACTGTAATTGATGACATACCATAATATGCTGCTTATTTGCTGTCAGATAACTGTTTGCCGTGTCTCATTCAGCCATTTATCACATTTACCATACACCTCATTCATAGCAATGTCCAAAACACTTTCACAATTATGTTATTTACATTATATATTATTATACTTTCAAATTCCAGACATTAGTTAGTGATTCAGTGTTATATTTTGTGCTCATTCTTTCCATAATTTTGTTCTAGCTTAACTATTTTCTCTTTTAGTTTACAAAAACAAACATAAATACTGTATATGATACATCTGAAACTCTGAATTTTACTATGTACAAGTGAAATAATATACTACATGGACAAAATAATGTGGACAACTATTCAAACAAGTTCAGGTATTTCCAACCTCGTGGCAACAGTTTTGGAAAGGTCCTTTTTTTGTGCCAGTACGACTCTGTTTTTGTGCACAAAACATGGTCCATAAAGATATGGTTGAATTACTTTTGTTTGAAGGAGCATGGTCATTGACTGCAACCCTAATCAAGACCTTTGAGATGCATTGGGTTGCTTATTTTGAGTCTTCTCCTAACCAACATCATTATCTGGCCTCATAAATGCTAACTGAATGCAGCCAGATTGCAACAGAAAAATTTCTAGACATACTTTGTAGAAGACTTTGTTCTGTTATATCTACAAAAGGGTGGGGTATGTGTGATAGTTTGGTGCCCATAAACTTTTAGCCATATGGCTATGTCACTACACATTGCCAGCACTTAAACTGGATTCTAAAGATCTATAGGACATTTCTATACTTTTACTCCCACCAACTAGGCATTCTTAAAGTGGAAGTAAACCCATGGATTTAAACAGTTAAAAAAAAAAGGCATGCCGGGAATGCTAACTGCACATTGGCTGTGCTCTCAACCAAACTATCAAACCATCCAATGGCTGGTGTCATAACGAATCACATGTGTAGCACCATAGCAGTTGAAGATTAAACAGAGGCAAAGATGGCAGCTTCCTTGGCTGAAAACAATAGGGGAGTTTACTTCCACTTTAAGGACCTTGTAGCTAAATCCATTCATCCCCACTATCAGGTGCAGAAGACAGGCACTGTTATCTGTATTCCTAGCCTCAACACTAGTATTATCTTATGCCACCAATCTGAGGAAGTAATCTCCTGACAGTAAAAAAAAAAGATTTTTTATTATTCTTTAAAAAAATCAAGTTGTAATTGGCTAAACATCTCACAAAACACATTTTGTACTCACCTCTGTCATGTTTTGTTGTTGCCATAAACATTACAGGTAAACCAATTGCCGATGACAGAATCCAATTACAGACGTTGACAATTTTGGCATTTCGTGGTGTTCTAAAATCTAGAGCTTTCACTGGATGGCAGACTGCTATGTATCGGTCAACACTCATTGTAGTTAGGGTAAAAATACTTGTGAACATATTATAGTAGTCTATCGATATAACAATTTTACACACAATATTTCCAAAAGGCCATGTACCCATGAGATAGTTCACACTTTGAAATGGCAGGGTACTTGTTGCAAGGGCATCTGCAAGGGCAAGATTGAAAATGTAGATATTGGTGGCCGTCTTCATTTTGGTGTACCTAGAATATAACATAAGATAAAACGGTTATTTTACATTTAGAATTATTAGGAGATTATCGATAATCACATGCAGAACATATTTGATGACATGTATGTTAGTTTTTCTGCATTGTCATCTACTTGCATGTATATGTGGCTTTCTAACCAATAACTTTCATCCAGGTTATGGTTTTCAGAAATAGACTATGATTTCTTCTAATACAGGCATACCCCACTTTTAAGTACACAATGGGGTTTATTTACTAAAGCTGGAAAGTGCAAAATCAGACTCACTTTTGCACAGAAACCAATGCGTTTCCAGGTTTTATTACCAAAGCTTAATTGAATAAGCTGGGGTTAGAAGCTCATTGGTTTCTATGCAGAAGTGAGCCTGATTTTGCACTTTCCAGCTTTAGTAAATAATCCCCATTTTGTACTTAAAAGTGGGGTATGCCTGTACTCTATAGAATTTGCAATGCAATTTCTCTTGTTAAAGGTTAATTCCTCAATGAGACATTTTAGAGTTTCCGAAATGGTTACTTATGACATCATTATTGTTTTTCTGGTGCCTCAAAAGTATGTTGTGTAAATGCATTTTTAGGAAAACTGAAAACCTTTGACCTGTCCATATATTAACACCTTAGGGTACCTTTCTGTAATTTACATATTTCACCTGCAATTGCATCTGCCTACATCTCCTTGATCAGATTCCAGATTTCTGAGAAAGAGTACTGTACACAATAGTGGGACTGTTCTTATATATATTTATATGGAAGAAGACATTGACTTTCGAGCTAGTCTTTTTTTCCAGATCTAATTTCATTATTATAGCAAACAATTGTGTAAAAGTCACCAATAGACTATACTGTTGTATACTGTATATATAGTGTATACTGTAGTAGCGTGAAATCTAGTATTGTCTCTACTTCTATATATGTAAGAAATTAGTTTACTAACAAAAAGGGATGGATTGGGTATCTGGGGCCCACTGCAGAAAGTTATGTTTGAGGAACCACCTTGCAAACATGAGAAAATATCAGCACTAGAGTCTACATCCAAAAACACTGCCTCTATTTTTGAAAACCTGACATAACCCAAAAGCATTTGAATTTGTATTATATTCATAATGTCTGATGTCTATCTTTTTGTGCTCAGTGAACAACATCCAATTATATTAGTAAAAAAACTGATTATGTTAAAATTTCATACACAGTAATTGGTCAGTCAAGTATCAAAACGTAGATGAGGATAATGACGGATGATACAGCACAGAAATTATTGCATGAAGCAATCATCAAGATGTTGACATTCACTAGACTTTAGTCATGTTTCTCTAGTGAAAGTAAAGGATAAAGAGCACATATAACAAGAATGGCACTACGAATATTATATTGCTACTAGTTATGTAGAAATTATGACACAATTGTTCGGTTGTAATCAGACAAATATTCCCATCTGATTTCTACATTATGTGCTCAGTGAACAACAGCCAGTAAAGAGATGACAAGAAAATTACAGTAACATGACATGCACAGTACTTGGTCAAACAAATTTTGCTAAGTATGATGTGGATACCCAGCATTTGCTCAATTAAGTGTCACTAAGTACAATGATGATTAACCAGTAGTGGAGGGCTGAAATTGTTTTATTAAGCAGTCTTCAAGATTTTGATATAAGTAGATATAAATCAAGTCTCTTTAGTCTGAGTGAAGCAGGAAGAGCACATGTAGTAAGGATGTTATTGTAAACTCATATTTAGTTGATATCCCTCTCAGTATTCAGCAAAGTAAGACATTCAGGAAGATCCTGTCCAAACAAATACCATAGTCTGTATATTTACAATTTTCTGTTTTGAAATAAAATCTCTTCTATTTTGAAAACAATCTCTTCTATTTTGAAAAAAGTCTCTAGTTTGAAAAAAATCAGTGCAGGAGTAAGACGTAATTTATAGAGGAATCCACCCGGCACGTTTCAACTAAGGAGTCATCATCCAAATGACGACTCCTTCGTTGAAACGCGTCAGTTGGATTCGTCTGCAGACACCCGTATTTCTATATTCATGTACATGTCGCTTTTTTGATACCAACAAAATGTGAGTTTTTTATCTTTAATTATTAAAATTTCTACGTGATAATATTACACTATGTCGGTTTCTACTTTCATCATTCCACGTATGAGATTATCATTCCATCTCGCATCGGACAGTAATGATTTTCTCATCTACTTTGATGTGGTTGTACAAGCTGAGTCCAAGGAATATCCATACTTATCGGATAGAGCCCATATACAAAGCCCACAAGACTTGGGAGATGTATGTCTCACTAAGTCCAAGTCCTCTGGTAAGCCTCCTCTATTCCCACGGTGGTGGCGGTGTTGCATGTTAGAAGAGCACGCATTGTTTCTGAAAGCAGCTTTTGGGAAAATTTACCTCTCTAAAAATTCACCATTGGACATTATATTTTTGGGACTTGTTTGGCACAAGCACTTTCTTCAGACTATTTGTCAATGATTATTTTTTCACTTATATATTTTCACATATATATTTTTTCACATATATGTATATTTAAATGTTTATCTAATTTTCCATATAAGGTTTTGGTTCCTATGTATAATCAATATTAAGGAATATGGTTCTTCTTGTTTGAATGATTTATATGGTGATCCGTATAATTTTATTTCTTTATCATAGCGCTACACATTTATTTTTCTTTTGTTATTCACGCTTTCTTGTCTAGAAGCTGTGTCAGCGGCTTGATAAAGTTTATCGCCACAGCGCAGTATATATTTAACCACAAGATGTAATTTATATACTGCCAAAAGGTTTGCATATGCAGCAGATGGAAAGTTATGGTCATACAAAATTATATAGCAAAAAGTGAGAACATTCTCAAATAATATGCAGTTGACATCAGTAAGATCTTCACTTTCAACAAAATCAGCATTTATATATTTTTAGGAAGGCACAGTTTCTTTAAAAGGTACTAATTTTCTTTGAAACCAAGAAATTCAACCTTATGTAGAACAATGTTTAAACTGGCTAAGCCATTGATGGCCTAGATAGGTATAAATAGGTACAAATACTATTACTAGTCCAGATGTAAGTGATTGACCTCTAAAAATGTATCCCATTCTTACGGTGAAACAGAGTATTTTTCTTTTTTTTTCTTTTAAGGCAGGCCTAGTCTAGGATGCTATGTAAATCTAGTTCTTGGCTCTTTCTGTAATCAGGGGAGAAGTAATAATTTGCCCTGGTCTGCACATGGTTACACAGGCTGAGAGTTTGATTGTTTACAACTGTCTCTTGGAGAAACTAGAAGGTGGCAGCTGTCCTGGGAACCTGTGAGTAAGAGACCCTGATTGATCCCTTTGACGATGCAGCACCACAAAAACTGTACTTGTTACCTATAGTGGTGTAGTTGTAAGGGGAACCAGATGTCAACAGACTTGCCTCATTGTCTTCAGCTTTGAGGTCTTAGACTGATCCAAGACTACCTCATGATCCCTAGCTGTGAGACTTTTATTCTGTGCTATATCCACAAGGAGAAGAGTGTTTCTGAGCATTTAGAAGTACCCCATGCCCCAATCCCTCTCCTATTATGTTCTGCAAGCAATAAATTACATAAAGACAAACCCATAGACAATTTATTTGAGCTGGAGTGAGGGGAATTGTTTGTTGGTGAACAGGCAGCCTCTACACAATTTTGGAAAAATTTGTTAACTTCAGAGAGTCCTACAGGGGTAGCACTACACACATAGGAGAGGTGGATGAATATTCGCCATTGTGCCATTGTATTCTGACAGCAGGACTCCTCGCTTATCAGAATACTCTGATCAGTGGCTGCAGCCAGTCGATAAAAATTTTACAACATTCCCTTTCGATAGAAGTTGATTGATAGAGATGGAATGAACATAGATGGATCAAAATATATTCCACCTATGATAAGCTTTAGTCTGTAAAGTTGGTAAAAAAAATTTACAGGTGATTTTCCAGGCATTTTTTCCTTGCCTTTCCTTCTATTTCTGAGGTTGATGGCTTTAAATTGCAGAGTTAATAGAATGCTTCTTAAAGGTGTTGCATTAATTTGTGACAAATTATAACACCATTGTAGTTAGGGTTGAAAATGAATCATTGAGTTACAATGTCTATCCTGTTTCAGTAGACAGATATGCATTTGCCAATGCTATAAGATTTCTTGTGTTCTCTGACACATGCAGGCTGCACTGGATGGCCTAAGTCAGGAGCATCCTTCAGTGGGTCACTACAACGTGGCCCAAAAACGTAAATAAAAAACACCTAGTAATACTGTCTTCTGTTGCACCTGCATGCTGCACACGCATACATGTGCTTTTTCAGCTTTTTACCCACTAATGAATAGATTTTGTCTTTTAGTATTGAAAGACAAACCGGCGAGACAGAACAATTTTCCTTGAATTGCGGGTATCATGATTGATGTGGATCTTCTTAGCTGAACAATATGATTGACTAACATTTTTTATTTATCTGTACCCAAACAAAGTTGACGTCCTTTTTTCCCACAAATAGAGCTTTCTTTTGGTGGTATTTGGTCACCTCTGAGGTTTTTATTTTTTGAGCTATAAACAAAAAAAGGCAGACAATTTTGAAAAAAAAACTATATTTTTTACTTTTTGCTATAATAAATATCCCCCCCAAAAATTTAAACAAAACACATTTCTTCCTCAGTTTAGGCCAATATGTATTCTTCTACATATTTTTAGTAAAAAATCCCAATTAGCGTATATTGATTGGTTTTGCACAAAAGTTATTGCTTCTACAAATAGGGGATAGATTTATGGCATTTTTATTTTTTTTATTTTTTTTACTAGTAATGGCAGGGATCTGCGATTTTTAGCGGGACTGTGACATTTGCGATGGACAGATACTTTTGACACTTTTTTGACACTTTTTTGGGACCAGTGACATTTATACTGTGATCAGTTCTATAAAAATGCACTGATTACTGTGTAAATGACACTGACAGTGAAAGGGTTAGCACCAGGGGTAATCAAAGGGTTAAATGTTTCCTAGGGTGGCTCTTTCTAACTGTGAGGGGGAGAGGACTAACAGGGAGTAGAGAGAGATCGCTGTTCCTGATCACTAGGAACAGACAATTTCACTCTACTCTCCTGACAGAATGGGGATCTGTTTGTTTACACTGGCAGATCCCCATTTTGCCTCTCTGTGGAGCGTTTGCGGGTGCCCGCTAATTGGCTCCCCTTCTTGCTAATGGGCACGCGTACACCCACAAAACACAGTGTACGTGCCCAACGTACAATGACTAAGATTCACGCAGGAGAGCCAACCTGCTGCAGTACAACTGCGGTGGATGGTAGTTAACCCCTTCCCGCCGAGCGTACGCAGATCTGCTTACTCGGCTTCCGGGGGGTATACCAGGATGATGCCTGCACCTGCTGTTATGCCGGAGGAGCGGGAGGGGACGTCCCCCCCTCCCGCCGCCTCCCGCCGCTGTTACCGGTGCTCCCGCTTGATCGGGAGCACCGATTCAAGATCCGGCGCCTCCGGCTGCTGGGGAGGAACTGGAACAAAGCCGTATCCTAATCGTAAACATGGAAGCGACGCCATGACGCCACTTTCCGTTTACTCGGCTGCCAATGGCGCCGGTTTAAAAAAAATATACGGTATTCAGAATCCCCGTTTTCGGCGATCTGAATACATTGAAGTGTAAAAGAGGGGTGGGGGGTCTTTTACACCCCCGATCCCTCCATAAAGAGTACCTGTCACCACCTATTACTGTCACAAGGGATGTTTACATTCCTTGTGACAGCAATAAAAGGGATCAATTTTTTATTTTTATTTTTTAAAACAATTTAGTCATTTTATTATAAATAAAATAAATAAAAAAATTAAATTTTTTTTTAAAGCTCCCACCGTCCCCGCGAGCTCGCGAAGCAAAGAAAACGCATACGGAAGTCGCGCCCGCATATGTAAACAGTGTTCAAATCACACATGTGAGGTATCGCCGCGATCGTCGGAGCGAGAGAAATAATTCTAGCACTAGACCTCCTCTGTAACGCTAACATGGTAACCGTAAAATTTTTTTAAAGCGTCGCCTATTGAGATTTTTTGGCACCGTACTTAGTTGTCAACCCACGAGTGCATGCAATTATAAAGTGTGACATGTTTGGTATCTATTTACTCGGCGTAACATTATCTTTCACATTATGCAAAAAAATTGGGCTAATTTTACTGTTTCATTTTTTTTTAATTCATGAAAGTGTCCCTTTTCCAAAAAAGTTGCGTTTAAAACACCGCTGCGCAAATACCGTGTGACATAAAATATTGCAACAATCGCCGTTTTATTCTCAAGAGTCTCTGCTAAAAAAATATATATAATGTTTGGGGGTTCCAAGTAATTTTCTAGCAAAAAATATGGATTTTAACTTGTAAACACCAAATGCCAAAAATAGGCTTAGTCATAAAAGGGTTAAATGACTTGTTACTAAAAATATATCTATTTTTGCAGTACTTATTTTAAATTCAAATGCTTTTTCTATTTGTGCTTGTTTTGTGTAGTGGTGGGTCAGTATCTTGAGACTTGTATGTTACAGTGTTTATCTGTATACAGATCTGATTTCTTATACTTTTTTATACATTTGAAGAACTATGCCAGCTAATGGGGACAGAGACACGCTTCAGCTGTGGTTTGACCTATTACAGAATAGCAATGCTTCCCATGGAAAACTTGTGGGTGGTAGTATCTTTGCTGGATGGCCCTGATGCATAATTCATCCAATACCTTGTATATATATATATATATATATATATAGTCAGGCTCAGAGGGGTAAACAGGATTATATATATTTATAATATATGATTGGTGAAAAATAAACCATATTTTAAGTTACTGAATTGTCTCCCCGAAGCCTGTTTACCCCTCTGAGCCTGCTATATATATATATATATATATATATATATATATATATATATATATATATATATATATATACTGTACATAATAAACTCAATAAACTGTCAAAACCCAGGATAACACACATGCTTACACTGTACTAATTGGAAGATTGATACACAAGGTCTTGCCGAGAGATGTCACGGCTACCTTTGATTGAAGCATCTGACATGTCATGGTCTTATTAGAGCTTTGATTAACATCATACTTCAATCAGTCATTGACTGCAAATGGCTAAAACTGTGCTTTCATGTTTATTATAGAGAAGGAATAGAAATGATAGCATGCAACGAAGTAGCTGTAGCATGCTCGTAAAATGCAAATGTTTATTTTCACTTGTTAACATTTATTTAACCAGTTCAGCTCCAGAGCAATTTTTTTTTTTTTTTTTTACCTGTCGCATACATGTAAAAACCTTCACTTTTGGCAATAATATTACCCCCAGAAAATGATATATTTTCTCAAAGCAGAGACCCTGTAGAATAAAAAAGTGATAGTTGCAAATTTTGTTTTACGTGATATTTGCGCAGCTGTTTATTGAATGCAAATTTTTAGGAAAAAATACAATAAAATACATTTTAGTACAAAACCACACAATACCCATTTTTCTGATTAAAATTTGAAAGTTGAGGTTGCATTGCGTAAATTGATACCAAACATTCCATGTCTTAAAACTCCTTGTGCCTGTAATATTGGCAAAAACGATGGCGCCTCAAAAATGAACATAGGTGATGCTTTAAAAGCCTTTACAGCTTACCAATATAAAGTTAACTAGGAGCTCTTGTGCTAGAATTATTGTTCTTACTCTGACATTCGCCATGGTATGTCACACATGTGGTGCGACCGTGGTTTACATACCTGTGCACACCCTGGGCTTGTGTTTTCGCCAACTTAAAAAAAAAATGACTATATTTATTATTTATTATTATTATTATTTTTTATTTTTATTTTTTTTTACTTGATTGCTATCACAAGGGGTTAATAAACTCCTATGTGATAGCATTGGGCAGATGACACATACTCTTTATGGAGACATTAGGGGGTCTAATAGACCCCAATGTCTCATCTGCCCTTCACACATGTGCTTCTTTAGATCTGTGCTTGGTTAGAAATGTCCCCTGGCTGTACTGGCCAGGAAAGGGTGCACATGAAACCAGAAGTGACATCACTTCTGGTTTCATTGTTTGCATGTGAGATTAAGGCATGGATTTGACTCAGTCTCATGGAAATCTCTCTCCTCCTGCTGGCAGTAGTGTACCCAGGCACTGGTAAGCACTGGTCATCCCGGGAAGCACAGGAGGGGGGGAGGCATTGCACTGCTAGCTGTGTGAAAGTGATCAGCATCACTTTCACTTTGAAACTGAGAGCTGCATAAACAAAACCCACACAAGCTAATGGCTGTTACTGCAGCCATCAGCTTGTGATTAAAGGCTCAATCTTTGAACTTACATAGAAACAAGTAGAGCAAAAAGGATGGGATTATAGCGGTGTAAGAATCAAACCAAGAAAAAATATTATGATAAAATCTTGTATCATGCTCTAAACATTATTTCCATGTACACTACTCCAGGTTTTAGCAGAGTAAGGGTTTGGGGCGCTATTTGATTTCAGGGAACTAGATTAAATTTGGTTTTGGGAGTATTTTTTTTACCAGCATTATAGTGAATACCATTTTAGTGCTAATTAGCATGATTAGTGCTAATTCATTTTATTAAGCGCTATGGTAAATTACCCCTATTGCATTCTGAATTGTATTCTGAATTGCATTCTGAAATTGATACACTGAGTTTTGAATAATGTCAGATGACTTTTTTCTTTGCTCTTTAGCCAGCTGAACTTCTATAGTGTTATGGGAGCTTGATCCCTGTGATCTAGGAGTAGATCTCTCTTTTGAGAAGGAGGAAGTTGCCAAAATAAGGATAGTTCATGCCTTTCCTTCTGATCAGGTTTTCTACTGCCAGTAAAGCTGGTGAAGACACAAGGGGAAATTCAGAGGCAAAACAGCAGTCATGTTACTTGTACATGGTCTGGGCCCACAGAAAAACAGAAGTACTTTTAAAAAGAGACTGCTATGGTATTGTGGAAATAGGCATTCCTTAAGTCTATGGAGACAAGCCTGTCACCTGGTTAGAATGTTTGTTGAATGGTGGAGAAAAGCATTTCCATCTTGAATTTTCTTTCAAGTTGACTTTGTTTAGATAACTCAAATCTATAACAGATCTACGACCTTCCATCTTCTTCCAAACCATGAAAATTGGGTAACACATGCCTTGGAACTTCTCATCTGCTGACACTGAAATTACTACCCTTTGTGATAGTACAATTTTGAAGTAGGTTAAGCGAATCTGTCTTTTGTAATTGGAGTAAAGAATTCCTGTTGGTGGAGGATGACTGAATTTCTAGATGTGACTTGAAAAGATTGTTCTAAGAGTTCATACATCCATGATTGAGCCTGCCAACACATATTAAAATAGAAGTAACCAGACACCTACATCACATTTCTGGATAGGCATCATCTCCAAAAGGTTTGGAAGCATCCAGGCTTCCTAGAGTGGAATCCTTTGCCAGCTTTTGAATTGAAGAGTGCCCTCTTTTCAGTCCTTTCTTAAAGTAGAACTATAGGCAAAACATCTACTGTATGTTTCATTGGGGAGACCATCACTTCCTGTCCCATAGCCAAAACAGGAAGTGAGAGGAAATCCCTGAAAATTAAGAGAATATTTTGGAGATTCCCATATCATTCCCGTATCATTCCCCATTGGAAAATGTCTCTATTATTTTTCTTGGGACAACCCAAAAGTTTTAATTTTCTTTCACTTTCACTTTCAATGATAATAATACACAGAACAAATAGAGAAGGCAATATTCCCTAAGGTGCACAGACAGCAATAAAAACCTAATATGTGTTATAAACCCTCTCCACTTCATCCAAGACTAAAACAAAAATGTTTTGGCTTTAGTTATACTTTAACTCCCAACCAGGTCAGTAGGTGAGGCTCTCTGGAGCAGTCTGGATTCCCTCTCTTTAACTGCAATATTCTCTGTCTCAATAGGCATCTGTTGTGAAACAGGATGTCAAAATTACAACCTAAGTGCCTAAGTATTACAGAAAAGGCGTGTCTAGAGGCTGGATCCACTATTCATGATCTGGACTGGTTGACTGGTTTGGGAGGAGAACTGGATGTTGTTAATGTAGATGGTCCCTGTGAGACAGGAAAAGCATTAGCAAGTAAAAAATACTGCCTGAACTTGTATGCTCAGCAACATAAAGGCAAAAAGGTAAAGAAGGACAAAGAAAGCTTGAAAATACAGAGCTTTGTAGCCACTATGGATGAGCTGAATGTACTTGGGTCTGGTTTAAGCATGTTTTACAGAACAAGACTGAAATTCAGGGGCTGAATTTGAACCCCCTTGAAGTCAATAAAGGACAAATGTTAAAAAACAGTAATGGCCATTTCCTAGATTAATAGGCAAGGGACTGCCAAACAAATGCCATGGGTGCTGGCTACCACAGCAAGGGAAATGTTTAAAAAATTCTAGCAGCAATATTAAAGCGGTGTTCCAGCCTTTTTTTTTTTTTAAGTCAGCAACTACAAACACTGTAGCTGCTGACTTTTAATAAGGGCAATTACCTGTCCAGCAAGCCAGCGATGTTGGCCCCAGAGGCCGATCCATCCATTGGATTGGTTGCTAGCACCACCATTGCAACTAAGGGAAACCATCAGTGGAGCTTTGTGGCTTCACTGCCCATTTTCCTACTGTGCATGCACGAGTCTCACGGCACTTAGTGAATGGCCCCATCATCTTCCGGGAGGCACACAGGTCCCAGAAGAAAACGGGGGAGCTCGCCGAAGAGGAAGTGACGGAACAGCTTTGACGACTAGGAAGAGGCAGATTAGGAAGACTGCCTAGCAACAGGGGTTTCTGCTAAGTAAAACATTTTTTTCTATGGTTTTTAATTTATTTCAAAGAAAATTTTAATGTATAAATGTTTTTTAGGGTGGACCTCCACTTTAATAATGCTAACAGGGCATACTTTAAAATAAAGGCCAAACTTTAAAATGCAAAAACTGTATTGTATTTATATGAGGAATTACTTTAAGATGACAGAGATAAAAATTCTAATTGGACCCACAGATAGTGGTCATTACCCTTAATAGTTGTTAATAAGAAAAAAGACAGATTTTTAGAATCAAAGAGAATTGGAAAGAAACCAATGAGTATATTAAACATGCATATTAAAAGAAAGCTTTGTTCAAGTGTAAGATAAAATAACCTTATGAAATATGCTTTTAATACACATTTTGGCATACAGCATAGACTAATAAAACAGGTTTATTTTTTTTTATTTTTTTTAGAAACATGGAAAAGTATTAAAGCGAAACCCTGTCTATGGGAAACATACACCTTTAGAAAAGCCCCTAGGTTAAGAGATCATATTACTCCAGGGGTTACGGAACAACCTATTAAACCTTAAGGTACTGTTTTGGATGTGAACGTTTTCTTTCGGAATGTCAGATGTAAAGGGTGTAAGTGGAGATGAAAGACAAAATAAAGACGATGATAGTAGAATTTTAAAATGGGAGAAAAGTAAAAATGCAACAATTTATTACACATGAAAGCAGATATGTGAAATATGCTTAAAGTTGTCTGCCTTGTGCAGGCAACTTTACATTGGCCACACTACGCACAGATTGAGAGGTTGAATTGATGAACACACCTGTAATACAGGAAAAAAAGAAAGAATCATACAATTCCATTAAAAAAAAAAAAAAGGTTTGTCAAAAGGCTGATCTTAAGGGGATGAAAATATGGGGGTTAGGAAAAATTTAAATTTTGATGTGCTAATTTGAGAAGGTAGTCTCAATAAGGTTAGACATTCTGGATTTATAAATTAAATACAATAATGCCAAACAGGATGATTGTAGATATGAATGTACAGTAGATATAGGCTCGTATTGTTTTATTGACTATACTTAAATACATTTTGGAAATCAATTTAGATAATTTTATGACCTTGGAAGCCAGGTTAGTACTTGAACGGGAGGCCACCTGGAAATACCAGGTGGCAGTTATATTGCAATATATGTGGGATCATCTATTTGTATGATTTTTATTTCATATTTTCAATATATGTGGGGTTATGTATAGTGTATATTGTATAGTGTATATTGTATGATATTTTAAATTATTAGATATGTGTTAGGTTTATATATACGATGGCGCTTCTTATGTGAATATAGATTGTGCATTGGATGGGTTAATATTAATTATACATTGTAAGGGTTATTTGTTAGGCTGTTTTAAAAAGTACAGGCATACCCCACTTTTAAGTACACAATGGGGTTTATTTACTAAAGCTGGAAAGTGCAAAATCAGGCTCACTTCTGCATAGAAACCAATGAGCTTCTAACCCCAGCTTGTTCAATTAAGCTTTGGTAATAAAACCTGGAAGCTCATTGGTTTCTATACAGAAGTGAGCCTGATTTTGCACTTTCCAGCTTTAGTAAATAAACCCCATTGTGTACTTAAAAGTGGGGTATGCCACGTTTTAGGCCGCACTATGCCTACTATAGCCAATAGATGAAACATGTCCGTCATGCTAGAGCTCGGTGTTTGTTACCATTTTTACTCTTTAAAAAAAAAAAAAATTAGTTATATTATGTTTTTTTTATTATTATTTATTTAAACTCGTGACTGTCTGGTATAGTTGAGGACAGGTTGAAAGTTTCAGGTTATTTATAGCTGTAATCTGGCTTAGCTTTTCTGTTCTGTTGTATAGTTCTAGAGTGACCAAAGAGCTAAAAGGAGGAAGAACAGCACAGGGTGATTGCTGATGCTACATGTGATTACCTAAAGCACTGAAGATTGGGAGGTTGTAACATAAGCGTTTATAGATCTACAGAAATACTGGGCTGTTCTCTCCCTTTTTGAAATTCTGAATCTGATGCATATATGTATGCAAATAAAAGTGCAGCTTTTGGAGTACTATTTTATTATCTGGTAACCCAAATGAAGGTGGATGAGCTGCATTTGGACATCAAACTGATATTTAATTCCTTCATGATCACGGTCAAAATAAACTCTAACACCCAAACCCAATTTTCCAACTTTGACATGTTAGTAAAACTGTACATATCATCATCGCAACTACTTAGTGAACCCAGGTGGATTATACCTTGTTTTTTTCAGGACAGATTGATTGGGCTTTCATTCAGTGATGAATGTTAATGGATATCTCCTGATTTTGTTTAAATGTGAAAGGAATTCTTTTTTTTTGTATATAGTGTATCGGTTGCCCTAGTATACTACTGGAACTTCTGGAACGTTGGATAATAACAAGCTAAATGTGGTGCTAATGTTAATGGCTTATTGGCTCAATTGGCTTATTGCTTAATTGAGTAGGCAAGGGAGGGAGAATGGAAGAGAGTGAAAAAAGGGAAGAAGTATGGAGAGGAATTTTATCAGTTTTTTTTCTCTTTTCCTCTTGTTTTTTTTTTTTTTTTTTTTGTATATGTGGATCTGGAAGGAAAAAAAATTCAAAGATAAAATCTAAATTAGAAAAAAAAGAAAGGAAAATTGGTCCAGAATAGTACAAAATCTCTGAGCCAGTATCTTAGTCCAGGGAGTAGATGCTGTCTCTGGATAATGTACATACTGTATAACAAATATGGCACTGGCCTTCTGATAAGAAATGCACATGAAGGTATTGTCAGTAGGAGCACTACTGTGTCCGTGAGTAGTAATAAACTCTTGTAAATATAAGTTACACATTACTTAATATGCATGCATGTAACATTAAATAATATCTCATGCTAGGCACACTTTAAGAAAAAAAGAACAGTTATACATTAATTTTAAACATATTGGGATTGATTTACTAAAACTGGAGAGTGCAAAATCTGGTGCCTCTGTGCATGGTGGCCAATCAGCTTCTAACTTTAGCTTGTCCAATTATGCTATCAAAAAAATCTGGAAGCTAATTGGTTCCTACACACGTAGCTGCACCAGATTCTGCACTCTCCAGGTTTGGTAAATCATTTCCATTTGCTGCTATTGAAAAAAAATATAATACTAGTGGCAGAAGCAATAATGATATTCCAATCTCACATCATCCTAAAATAAATAAGGACAGATAGCAAAATAAGTCCTACTAGCAACAAGTGTAGGAGTAGCATGCAATTTCTGAATATGTAGCAACAACAAAAAAAAAAACCAGCAAAGTATGAACATTAGACATGTAAATGCCATCGTTCTTTTTTATTTTAAATAGACAGTGTACAGTGCATATTATTGCAGGTAATTACTGCTAGTGATTGAAACCAAACCATATCTAACATTAAAGGCTCATTTAGACTTGCAGTTTGGGGTGTGGTGAGATGAGCTGTGTTTTTACTTACCACAAAGTCATCTGGATGTAGGTTGACACATGCCGCAGCTGCATCAAAAATGATCCCCCATCACTTTCAGCAATACTGCCACCAAACCTGACCCATTCAAATAAATGGGGCCATGCTGAAACTTCCCCACAAACACGTGCAATGTACATGGATACTGTGCTGTGGTGTGATATTTACGAGGTTAAAATAGGTGTTAAGGAGGCAACATATCACCTCTTTACCACCTGTCATTAATGGCATTAACACCTACATGTGCAACATGATTTACTGTCCCTACCTCTGACCGCATTCCAGGTGCCAGTACCTAACAGCAATAATTGCTGTCTGTTAAAGTATAATGTTGAGGCAAAGCCAAGTCACCTGTGGCACGCATACTTTTCTCTTTTACAGAAACTCCATGCCTTAACCTCATAGCTGTGTTAAATTGTTTTAAAAAAAGTTTTTAGTATCACCACGTACTAGAAAAAAGCATTTTTAGTTTGCAGGAAAATGTATGCTTTCTTGTAATATTCTCACATCTACTCATCAAACGTTTTTCCTAAACAGAATATTTTTTAAAAATTTGATGGCTTCACTTATTGGTCTGCCATGTTGAGCTCCATTTTCCTGTGCTCTTTAGGCTTGATTCACACCTATGCATTTTTTGTACTTTTTGCATTTTGCAGATTTGCACTACAGAACGTGTTCTATAGGAAACCATGTTAAATGGACTGTACTGCAAATCTGCAAAATGCAAAAAGCACTAAAAATGCATAGGTGTGAATCCAGCCTTAGGCCTGGTTCACCCCTATGCATGTTGCAGTTTGCATATTCCAAGTGCATTTTGCATTTTTCAATAAACTTTTTCGATCCATTGAAGTCTATGGAACCAAAAACCAGAAAAAAAGTCCGTGGCCCTTTCCATATAATGCACAGATGTGAACGACATCCATAGCAAACCATGTTAAATGGACTGTAGTGCATTTCTGCAAAACTGAAAAAGCACTAAAAAATGCATAGGTGTGAACCAGGCCTAAAAAGAACTTTAGCATTGGTTTTTCTATCTAGTCCAAGATGTTAGTGTTGCTAACTGAGAAATGACCTAAATGCCTTTTTCACACTTTTCCAGTAACTGTCTCATCTGAAAAAGAAAGAACCTAACTCTATGAAAGCCTTTCATTAGAAAATGTGTGATTTGCAGTAGCTTTTAACTCTGTGAAGCGGAAAAAAATGAACAGCTTCGGTAAATCATTGATGGAGCAGATTTTCACTTATGTCTAAGACATAACAACAATATTTTTTCTTACTCCTACCCTGATATGGAAAAAAACTGTTTACTGAATTTGGAAAGTATACAGCAGAAATATTTTTTTATATTTTAGCATCCGTTTGACTATGGCAGGTTCACACTAAAATACAGTGTGAGAAAGGTGTGTTCCAAGCACCTTTCCCAAACTAAACGTGAACATGCTGCCCTTATGAGACACATGGATGCTGATTCATTTGTTAATGGCACCCCAAACGCATCTTGAAAATGCAGTGTTTTTGTGGTCACCAAACTGCATGGTACTGCAGTACCATGCAGTTTGGTGCAGCATAATCTAATAAAAGTAGTACGTTTGACAGTCTATTGAAATGAATGGGCCGTAAAAACCAGAGCGTATGGTACTGCATGGGAACGTGCACGTTCCAGTTTTAAGTGACCTTTAGGCACTGTTGGAATAATATTTTTTCTTGCTACAGTCTATTATAAATTTTCCCCCACCCCCCCCGAAAAATGATACTGTATATATACAGGTTATAATTCTAATAAAAATAGACAAGTAAAAATTGGAGAAGATATAGGCAGAGTGGTGTAGGAGTAATGTTACATTAAATAACTGATGATTGTTGGAGAATGGAGATGAAATTTAAAAAGACACTAGACAAGAGAATTAAATTGTCAACACTTCAGTTTATAAGAACCAAGAAGTAACACTTTATCAAAGTCTATCCTTGTATGTTGTACAAATGTATCTGTAAACTAAAACAAGTGAAATAATTAAGAAAACATCCAGCTTGAATTACTGTTTTTTCATATATATATATATGAACAGATAATACACAAGTAGTACAAATGGAAAGTTGCTTCAGATACAAAATCATTTTAGACATGAACAGCATAGCTATCTTGTTGTACGACTACTAGTGTAAATCTTTCATTCTTAAAGCCGAGTTCTGTATATAAAAGAAAAATGTCAACGCCAACAGCTATAAATACTGTACCTGCTGACTTTTAATATAAGGACACTTACCTGTCCAGGTATCCTGTCGGTACCCCTAGCTGATTTGTCCATGGTGCAGGCACTGGCATCCTTACTAAGGGAAACAGGAAGTGAAGCCTTGCGGGTTCACAGCCTGTTTCCTACAGTACAGTACACAAGTAGCACTATGCTTTCTGAATATTCCCACTGTCATTTGGGACCTGTGTGTCTCCCAGAAGGCAGCGGGGGGAAGGAGGAGGGGCCAGAAATTTGGTAGATCGCCTCATCTTTGTCCGGCAATCTTACCTGAAAGTAGGAGCGTACCTGGTTTTGACAGGTATCTGCTCCCCCCAAAAAGTGCCAAATGTGGCAGTGGAGGGGGGATGGCGTGAACACGCGGAGCTTCTGCTTTTGGGTGGAGCTCCACTTTAACCACTTGCCTACTTAGCACTTTCACCCCCTTCTTGCCCAGGCCAATTTTCAGCTTCCAATGCTGTCACACTTGGAATGACAATTGCACGGTCATGTACAACACTGTACTTATATGAAATTTGTATAATTTTTTTTCACACAAATAGAGGTTCCTTTTGGTAGTATTTAACCACTTGACATCCACGATATGGCCGAATGACGGCCACAGCGCGGACCTGAATTCCCGGGAGGCGGTCATATGATTGCGCGCTGTGATCACCGAGTCAATGAGACTCGGGAAATCACGATCCAAGAAAGAGGCCGGTACCTGCCTCTTACCATGTGATCAGCTGTCAGCCAATGACAGCTGATCACATGATCAAAACAAAAGCCTGTGATCTTTTTTTTTCTCCTCACGCTGACAGCGGAGGAGAAAAAAAAAAGCTGATCACTGTCTTATCTTAAAGGGACATTGGTCACAAAAAGAAAGAGGAAATTATGCCTCATTTATGCCATCTAACAGTGCGCACAAGTGCCACCTATCAATGCCCACAAGTGACACCTATCAATGCCCACCAGTGGCGCCTATCAGTGCCACCTAGAATGCTGGCTATCAGTGTAACCGATCAGTGCCCATCATTGCCACCCATCAGTGCCCATCGCTGCCACCTATTGGTGCCCATCAGTGCCACCTCATCAGTGTACATCAATGACGGACAAAAATTACCAGTTTTAAAATTTTATAACAAAATAATTATTATTAGTGATGGACGAACGTTTCGCCCGGCGGTCGTTTCGCGGCGAATTTCCGACATTCGCGGTCCGCACGTTCGAACGCCTTTTTCCGTCGTTCGCCGCGGCGGACTTACGTGTTTAATGTATACAAGAACTTTAACCTTTGGTGACACGTTTATCATGTGATACAGGACAGCCAATTGAGACATGACAGCACATGGACACTTGGACATTCCCCCTAACCTATAAATACACCCGATCCGGTGGCCATTTTACATTCTTTCTTCTGTTACGATAGGGACAGGTTCCTGTGTGGAGTAGGGAGAGATAAACCACTAGCTATTTGGTACACAAAAGTTCTTTTCAGGACTGGTATAGGTGTTAGGTGTTGATAGGTTTGCTGTGCTGCTGATTCTTGCAGCAGCCTGAGTGTCTTTTGTTAGTTTAGAGAAAGGGAAAGGACGGTGTATGCTACAGGGACAGCCAGATTAGTCTTTCATCATCATCATCATCATCATCATCATTAGCTGTTACTATCAAGGTCCACAAAAGAGCTGTTCCAGTAACCACTAATCGTTCTCTTTTTTTGCCAATTTGTATAGGGACAGGAAGGAAGCAGTGTTGTCAGGCAGTGAGGGTAATTTTAAAGACTTGCTGTTATTATTAGTTCCACAAAGGTTCTTTTCAGGACTGGTATCAGTGGTACAGTAATAGGCTTGTACATGTATAATATTCTTTCTTCCAAATATAGAAAGGATATTATACTTGACTGCTGCCCTTCTGCTGCAGTCTGCTAAACATTCACAACTCACTTGTTCCACAAAAGTTCTTATAAGGACTGGTAACTTGGTATAGGGTGCTACGGTACATAGGCTTGAGTGCGGTACAGTCTGCTGTTCTGTAAGGACCGCTATCGGTCCACAATAGATAGGGTTGACGTGCACCACTGCTGACCGCTGCCCTATACTGCAGCAGTCCTTCAGCGGTATAGGGACTGACGTACAGTCTGCTAATCACTAACACACAACCTGCTTGTTCCACAAAAGTTCTTATAAGGACTGGTAACTTGGTATAGGGTGCTACGGTACATAGGCTTGAGTGCGGTACAGTCTGCTGTTCTGTAAGGACCGCTATCGGTCCACAATAGATAGGGTTGACGTGCACCACTGCTGACCGCTGCCCTATACTGCAGCAGTCCTTCAGCGGTATAGGGACTGACGTACAGTCTGCTAAACACTAATACACAACCTGCTTGGTCCACAAAAGTTCTTATAAGGACTGGTAACTTGGTATAGGGTGCTACGGTACATAGGCTTGAGTGCGGTACAGTCTGCTGTTCTGTAAGGACCGCTATCGGTCCACAATAGATAGGGTTGACGTGCACCACTGCTGACCGCTCACCTATACTGCAGCAGTCCTTCAGCGGTATAGGGACTGACGTACAGTCTGCTAATCACTAACACACAACCTGCTTGTTCCACAAAAGTTCTTATAAGGACTGGTAACTTGGTATAGGGTGCTACGGTACATAGGCTTGAGTGCGGTACAGTCTGCTGTTCTGTAAGGACCGCTATCGGTCCACAATAGATAGGGTTGACGTGCACCACTGCTGACCGCTGCCCTATACTGCAGCAGTCCTTCAGCGGTATAGGGACTGACGTACAGTCTGCTAAACACTAATACACAACCTGCTTGGTCCACAAAAGTTCTTATAAGGACTGGTAACTTGGTATAGGGTGCTACGGTACATAGGCTTGAGTGCGGTACAGTCTGCTGTTCTGTAAGGACCGCTATAGGTCCACAATAGATAGGGTTGACGTGCACCACTGCTGACCGCTCACCTATACTGCAGCAGTCCTTCAGCGGTATAGGGACTGACGTACAGTCTGCTAATCACTAACACACAACCTGCTTGTTCCACAAAAGTTCTTATAAGGACTGGTAACTTGGTATAGGGTGCTACGGTACATAGGCTTGAGTGCGGTACAGTCTGCTGTTCTGTAAGGACCGCTATCGGTCCACAATAGATAGGGTTGACGTGCACCACTGCTGACCGCTGCCCTATACTGCAGCAGTCCTTCAGCGGTATAGGGACTGACGTACAGTCTGCTAAACACTAATACACAACCTGCTTGGTCCACAAAAGTTCTTATAAGGACTGGTAACTTGGTATAGGGTGCTACGGTACATAGGCTTGAGTGCGGTACAGTCTGCTGTTCTGTAAGGACCGCTATAGGTCCACAATAGATAGGGTTGACGTGCACCACTGCTGACCGCTCACCTATACTGCAGCAGTCCTTCAGCGGTATAGGGACTGACGTACAGTCTGCTAATCACTAACACACAACCTGCTTGTTCCACAAAAGTTCTTATAAGGACTGGTAACTTGGTATAGGGTGCTACGGTACATAGGCTTGAGTGCGGTACAGTCTGCTGTTCTGTAAGGACCGCTATCGGTCCACAATAGATAGGGTTGACGTGCACCACTGCTGACCGCTGCCCTATACTGCAGCAGTCCTTCAGCGGTATAGGGACTGACGTACAGTCTGCTAAACACTAATACACAACCTGCTTGGTCCACAAAAGTTCTTATAAGGACTGGTAACTTGGTATAGGGTGCTACGGTACATAGGCTTGAGTGCGGTACAGTCTGCTGTTCTGTAAGGACCGCTATCGGTCCACAATAGATAGGGTTGACGTGCACCACTGCTGACCGCTCACCTATACTGCAGCAGTCCTTCAGCGGTATAGGGACTGACGTACAGTCTGCTAATCACTAACACACAACCTGCTTGTTCCACAAAAGTTCTTATAAGGACTGGTAACTTGGTATAGGGTGCTACGGTACATAGGCTTGAGTGCGGTACAGTCTGCTGTTCTGTAAGGACCGCTATCGGTCCACAATAGATAGGGTTGACGTGCACCACTGCTGACCGCTGCCCTATACTGCAGCAGTCCTTCAGCGGTATAGGGACTGACGTACAGTCTGCTAAACACTAATACACAACCTGCTTGGTCCACAAAAGTTCTTATAAGGACTGGTAACTTGGTATAGGGTGCTACGGTACATAGGCTTGAGTGCGGTACAGTCTGCTGTTCTGTAAGGACCGCTATAGGTCCACAATAGATAGGGTTGACGTGCACCACTGCTGACCGCTCACCTATACTGCAGCAGTCCTTCAGCGGTATAGGGACTGACGTACAGTCTGCTAATCACTAACACACAACCTGCTTGTTCCACAAAAGTTCTTATAAGGACTGGTAACTTGGTATAGGGTGCTACGGTACATAGGCTTGAGTGCGGTACAGTCTGCTGTTCTGTAAGGACCGCTATCGGTCCACAATAGATAGGGTTGACGTGCACCACTGCTGACCGCTGCCCTATACTGCAGCAGTCCTTCAGCGGTATAGGGACTGACGTACAGTCTGCTAAACACTAATACACAACCTGCTTGGTCCACAAAAGTTCTTATAAGGACTGGTAACTTGGTATAGGGTGCTACGGTACATAGGCTTGAGTGCGGTACAGTCTGCTGTTCTGTAAGGACCGCTATAGGTCCACAATAGATAGGGTTGACGTGCACCACTGCTGACCGCTCACCTATACTGCAGCAGTCCTTCAGCGGTATAGGGACTGACGTACAGTCTGCTAATCACTAACACACAACCTGCTTGTTCCACAAAAGTTCTTATAAGGACTGGTAACTTGGTATAGGGTGCTACGGTACATAGGCTTGAGTGCGGTACAGTCTGCTGTTCTGTAAGGACCGCTATCGGTCCACAATAGATAGGGTTGACGTGCACCACTGCTGACCGCTGCCCTATACTGCAGCAGTCCTTCAGCGGTATAGGGACTGACGTACAGTCTGCTAAACACTAATACACAACCTGCTTGGTCCACAAAAGTTCTTATAAGGACTGGCAACTTGGTATAGGGTGCTACGGTACATAGGCTTGAGTGCGGTACAGTCTGCTGTTCTGTAAGGACCGCTATCGGTCCACAATAGATAGGGTTGACGTGCACCACTGCTGACCGCTGCCCTATACTGCAGCAGTCCTTCATCGGTATAGGGACTAAGAGTTTTGTCACAGGGTCATTTAAAAAATGACAGGCAGAGGAAGAGGCAGGCCCTTCCGCAGGGGTGGTAGGGGTAGGGCAGGAGCAACAGGCTTGAGCCAAAGTGGGAAGTTGCAGAAGGTGCGTTCAATTACTTTAAAGGATGCACCAGACTTGGTTGAGTGGCTCGCTCAGCCTTACTCTTCTGCACCCTCCTCATCCTCTCGATCTGCACCCTCTTCTTCACTCTCTGCTATGTGCACCCCCAAAGACACTACCACCAACAACACGACCACCACCACCACCACCACATACCTTCCGCTTGAGTCACTGGAATTATTTTCCGATCCATATCAAGAGGACATTTCTGATGCGCAGCCACTCTTGGTATTGGATCAGGAAGAGGAGGTAGCAACAAGCGCTACTCAGCAGTCTGACGCCAGTACCCAGATCAGCCCAAGGAGGAGGTTGGTCCCCGGTGTTGCTGCCTACTCCGAGATCTCTACTTATAGCGGTGGGGAAGGTGACGTTGATGATGACGTGTCTAGTGATGTCACGTGGGTGCCCACAAGAGAGGAAGAGGAGGGGAGTTCAGAGGGAGATATGGACCAGCAGATAGGGAGGAGAAGCAGCAATGACTTACATTGCACAGCAGGGACAAAGCAGACTGCAAATGTATCAGGAGCGAGTCATCGACCATGTACGGTCACATCTGGCGCTCCCAGGACACCGGCACATGGCTCCGCAGTGTGGGCTTTTTTTAACGTGTCCGCTGCTGACAATAGCGTTGCCATCTGCAATCTTTGCAGTCAACGCGTTAGTCGCGGTAAGCCCAATACTCACCTAGGGACGACCGCCTTAAGAAGGCACATGAGCAGCCATCACCGAGCCCAGTGGGAGCAACGGAACACACAAAGCCACACTGCAGGCTCTCACCGTCCAGCCTCGTCTTCTACTTCTCCTTCTCCTCTCTCCTCACAATTGTCCTCCACTCCACCTTCCATCACGCCAAGCTCACATTTTTCTGCAAAAAGGCAGGCTTCCGTGGGCCTAATGTTTGAGCGTAAAAAAATGATGACGCCGGATAACCCTCTTGCCCAACGGTTGGCGGCTGGCTTGTCAGAACTCATAGCCCGCCAACTACTGCCATATAAACTGGTGGACTCGGAGGCCTTTCGCAAATTTGTGGCCATTGGAACACCACAATGGAAGGTCCCAGGAAGGAAGTATTTCTCAGAGAAGGGCATCCCAGAGCTATATGGCCATGTTCAGCGGCAAGTGAATGTATCTCTGGCACACAGTGTCGGTGCCAAGATACATCTGACCACAGACACGTGGTCTAGCAAACACGGGCAGGGAAGGTATATCAGTTTTACTGCCCACTGGGTGAACCTTCTGACGGCCGTCAAGCATGTAACCCGTGGCACCCGTGTAGATTTGGTTTTACCGCCACGGATTGCATGCAGGCCTGACTCTTCTTCTCCTCCTCCTACTCCATCCTCCTCCCTCTCCTCCTCAGCTGCCTCCTCCTTTTCCGCTGCTAGCGTCTCTTCCACTGCACCGCCCAAGCTCCCCAGAACCTATTCCACATGCCAGGTGAGACGTTGCCATGCCGTGCTGCGTCTGTTGTGCCTGGAAGCAAAGAGCCACACTGGCCCGGCACTCCTTTCAGCTTTGCGTTCACAGGCAGATGAGTGGCTAACACCGCTCAATTTGACAGTTGGTAAAGTGGTGTGTGACAACGGTGCCAATCTGCTTAGCGCATTGAAACAGGGCAAAATCACGCACGTGCCGTGCATGGCACACGTCTTAAACTTGGTCGTGCAGCGATTCCTTGTCAAATACCCTGGGGTCCAGGACATCTTGCGGCAGGCAAGGAAAATCTCGGCCCATTTCAGAAGATCTTACACGGCCATGGCTCGCCTTGCTGACATTCAGCGGCGACACCATCTGCCGGTCAGACGTCTTATTTGCGATTGCCCGACGCGATGGAACTCAACCTTCTATATGCTTGATAGGCTGCTCCAGCAGAAACGTGCAGTTAACGTCTACCTGTATGAACTCTGCGAAAGAAACGGTTCTGGGGAGCTGGGTTTTTTTCACCGCGCCAGTGGCTGCTCATGCGCGACACATGCAGACTTCTGCGGCCATTTGAGGAGATCACCAAACTGGTCAGTCGCAGCCATGGCGCCATCAGTGACATGGTACCTTATGCCTTCTTTCTGGAGCGTGCATTGCGTCGTGTCATTGATCAGGCTGTGGAGGAGCAGGAGCGGGAAGATGAGGAAGTCGCAATGCTGGATGAATTCCCAGGGGGGGCTACTCTATCTGAGACAAGTCAACAACAGGAGTCTGATGAGGAGTCAGAGGAGGATGGTGCCGGGGCGGATGAGCAGGAGCAAGAAGAGCATGCTTTAAACCTTTCTGGGATCCCTGTTGTGCGAGGATGGGGAGAATGAAGAGGACGACATTATCCTGGATGATGAGCAGGAGCCAGGCCACCACACCGCTTCCACTTTAGTGCAAATGGGGGCCTTCATGCTCCAGTGTTTTAATAGGGACCCCCGTATAAAAAGCATGAGGGTCAAGGACCAGTACTGGGTGGCAACGTACTTAGACCCCCGGTACAAACACAAAATGGCGGAAATGTTACCGCCGTCGCAGAGGGCTGTCAGAATGCAGCACTTCCAGGCCTTGCTTCGAGAAATGCTGCATTCTGCTTTTGCGTGCGCTGGCAGAGGAGCAATTCCCACTCCCAGAGAAGGATTTGCGGGTACCAATCCAACAGCGCCTGCAAGAAGAGGCCGGTTTGAAGATGTGTTGGTGACTTCGGATATGAGGTCATTCTTTCAGCCGACCCATCGACAGGTGTCATCCGGATCCAGCATCAGGGAACGCCTAGACCGTCAGGTGTCCGACTACATTGGGTTAACGGCCGATGTGGACGCTCTGAGGAGTGATGAACCCCTAGACTACTGGGTGGGCAGGCTTGACCTCTGGCCAGAGCTTGCCCAATTTGCAATCGAACTGTTGGCTTGCCCCTCATCCAGTGTCCTGTCCGAAAGGACGTTCAGCGCAGCAGGGGGGATTGTGACCGATAAGCGTACTCGCCTAGCTCACCACAGTGTTAACTACCTCACATTTCTAAAAATGAATGAGGCATGGATCTCGGAGGAATTCAACACATGTGACCAGTAGACCATGTATATGTCTATAAACTATTTTTTTAATCAAGCACACAGACCTTCTTAATTCATTTGGCTCACTTCCTTGACCCAAAAAAGCACACCGTACTATATGCCCCTACCCTCCTCTTTGAAGAGGTTGAGCGGTGTCATATTTCTACTGGGGCTGCTTATGATATCCCTGTGCTGTGCTGACTTCCTCCTGGGGGTTCTTATTATGAAGGGATCACACTATCCCTGTGCTGTGCTGACTTCCTCCTGGGGGTTCTTATTATGAGGGGATCACACCATCCCTGTGCTGTGCTGACTTCCTCCTGGGGCTGCTTACGGTGCTGCTGTCAGTGCTGTATGTCACGGTGCTGCTGTCAGCGCTGTATGTCACGGTGCTGCTGTCAGCGCTGTATGTCACGGTGCTGCTGTCAGCGCTGTATGTCACGGTGCTGCTGTCAGCGCTGTATGTCACGGTGCTGCTGTCAGCGCTGTATGTCACGGTGCTGCTGTCAGCGCTGTATGTCACGGTGCTGCTGTCAGCGCTGTATGTCACGGTGCTGCTGTCAGCGCTGTATGTCACGGTGCTGCTGTCAGCGCTGTATGTCACGGTGCTGCTGTCAGCGCTGTATGTCACGGTGCTGCTGTCAGTGCTCTGTATTACGGTGCTGCTGTCAGATGCCTCTATCACGGTGCATGTGTCATTCCGGTATGTCACGCTGCTGGTGATCATCTCCTGCACCCTCTTCTTTGCCTACCCTGGTCCCTGACCTTCCCTCTCCTCCATTGCCTTCATTAGCTCCATAGTCCTGAATTGTTAGAACAATTTCCCAAATAAAATAAAAATGCTTGTAGTTATCGATCCCAAATTCACCTCATACATGTATTATGTCATTGTCCAGATGGTGGGACTACGTTTTACCCCCTAATAATTACCACGTGGCCGCAAATTCGACATGAAGGTTTGCAAAGTTCGCCTCCCATTGAAGTCAATGGGGCCCGCGGCGAACGTTCGGTTTCGCGAACGTTTGGGTCCGTTCGCATTTCGCTTTCGCGAAACGTCCCGTCGGAAGTTCGTCCATCACTAATTATTATTATTTTTTTTATTTGGTCTTTTTAAATAATAAAAAAAAAATCGCACAGGTGACCAAATACCACCAAAAGAAAGCTCTATTTAGGGGGAAAAAATTATAAAAATGTCATTTGGTTACAGTGTTGTATGACTGCGCAATTGTTATTCAAATTGCATAAGCGCTGAAAGCTGAAAATTGGTCTGGATAGGAAGGGGGTTTAAGTGCCCAGTAAGCAATTGGTTAATTACCACTGTTTAATTTTTATTCTTTGCTAAAAAAACAAAAAAGGTCAAAAAATGTTTTTTTTTAAGTTTCTGTTATAAAATTTAGCAAATAGGTAAAGTGCACTGATGGACACTGATGAGGAGGCAATGATGGGCATGATGAGGTGGCACTGATGAGAAGGCACTGATAAGGCCTCCTTATCAGTGCCCATCTATCAGTGCCCATCAGTGCAGCATATCAGTATATGCAGCACTGATAGGAAGTACTGATAGGCGGCACTAATGGGCACTGATAAGCGGTACTGATGGGCACTGATAGGCGGCACTAATGGACACTGATAGGTGGCACTGATGGGCATTGATAAACGGCACTGATGGACACTGATAGGCAGCATTGATGGGGCTGCACTGATAATCAGGGCACTGATGATAAGTGTACTGATTATCTGTGTACTTGTCCCCTGTCACACTGGCCACTTACTGGCTCTCTTTTCCTCACGCTGTGACAGCGCGTGAGGAAAGTACTGCCAATAGCCTGGCAAGTCTGTGTACATTGTGACCCCAGGGGGAGCATGGGGGGCGCGGTTTCTGGAGGACTTCCTCCCAGAACAACAGAGCTGCGCTGTAGCCATCTTTTGGCGATGAGGTGTCTCTGAAGTGGTTAAACTATTATGACATGTTATGACTAGACTTGTGCACAATGGAAAATTTAGTTTCGTTTCGGTTCATTGTCATTCGTAAAATACATCATTTCGTTCTGTTATATTCGTTATGTTACTTTAATAAGTTTTCGAATAATTCGTTATTATTCGTAGAGTGCCGAATTCATTCGTTCATATTCGTTAAAATTCGCTATTTATGTATGTATAGACATTCGTGATAATGATTCGTAGTTTGAAAAGTCGTTTGTTTATTGAATCTTTTAACACACACAATGACAACGTCTCTTCTCCTCGGCTCAAATACAATACAACACCCTTCTCACTCAGTTCTCAGGAATGTACTTTGCCAGTAATCCATCCTCCGGCACAAAATTAATTAGCTGATTGGACTATAAGATTTACTTTGAGCTGACCTTTTGTTTCATTAGATCTTATATTTCTTTCGTATTCGTTGTAATTCGTTATTTTTTTATTCGGACATTCGGATGCATCCGAATGTCCGAACGATGCAAAATTCGGCCGAATTTCGATTCGTTACGAAACGAATTGCACAAGCCTAGTTATGACATGTTATGTTAAATGTGACTATTGGATAACACATACAGCATATGTAAAGATGTATCTTATTAAATAAAATACATATAAAAAAAATAACCAATATGTGTGTTGGAAGCTGGACAAGAGCATTGAGAACAAATAAGAGACAACAAATTGTATTTACTGCCTAACAATATTATTTAAAAAACATATACTGTACATGTAGTCAAAGCTGTTGAAGCAGACATGGTAAAAGATAAATGTACCCACTTTTTTTTTTTTTTTTTTGAAGAGATGGTTATAGCAGAGCCTCAGTTTTTTTTTACTGAACTACCATATACCTGTAAATCTCTAAATCTGCTCTATTATGTCGCTTTTTACATTTAAAATAAAGCAAACTGTTTTTTTTTTTTTTTTTAATATATAAAATTTTAGGTGATGCACATTTGTAAAGGTAAATCAATTTTCCAAAGTCTTCCAAAGCCTTATGTACATTCTACTTTGATGTATGTCCTTAATAAATATAATTTACAGAGATGGCACATTGCATTTACACATTTATCCCCTGTCTGCAATATGTTTGTTATGCTGTACTGCTAGTACTGTAAATGATTTCATTTTGGGAGCATGGCTTTTCAATTATTTAATATGCTGTATCTAATTTGTAACACTGCTATTCTTATTTGATAATGCATGTGTGCTGATAAGACAATCACCCCTTATTATGGCAGCTGGTTTTAAAAGAAAATGATCTAAGAACCTTTAATAAAAATTGTACTGTATGTACAGTATCTGCTTGTATTTTCCCCTGTTCTTCAACATATACCTCGTCTATACCTTCTGTGTCACTGAATCGCCTCCTCACACCCCACCCCTCCCATACTTACCTGAACCCCATCATGATCCAGCACTATGCAAGAGACTTTTGGCTCCCCTGGCTTGCCCCTCCTCCCTGGGCAGATCATTAGCAGTGGGATCCATTGGCTCCTGCCCCTGTCACTCCTCTCCATTTATATCATAGCTTTGAAGTTAAATACAGCTGTTATGGCAGCAGATAGCTTTAAAGGGATGATTTTTTTCATCTCTTAAAGGCTAAATTACTTTTTTTGTTTTTTGCTTTTAAGTGTAAATGTGAGATCTGAGGTCTTTTTGATGCCAGATCTTGCAATAAACAGGTCCTGTCATGCTTATTTATATTACAAGGGATTTTACATTCCTTGTAATAGAAATAAAAGTTATAAAAAAATAAATAATTAAAGGAACAGTTCAAAAATAAATAAATAAACAAAATAAATAATGATAAAAAAAAAAAAAAATTTGAAGTGCCCCGTCCCTCCGAGCTTGCACGCAGAAGCGAACTCATACGTAAGTCGCGCCCATGTAAACATTTTTCAAACCACACATGTGAGGTATCACCGTGATCACTAGACTGAGAGCTATAATTCTAGCACTAGATTCCCTCTGTAAGGTCCCTTTCACACTGCTGTCGCCCGGGCGTCAGCGGTAAAGCAGCGCTATCTTTAGCGTTCATTTACCATCATTTTAGCGCCGCTATTCAGCTGCTAACGGGGCAGTTTTAACCATCGCTAGCATCCGAGAAAGGGTTAAAAACCACCGCAAAGCACTGCTATAGCAGAGCTATGCCGGCGGTATAGCCGCGCTGCCCATTTCAATGGGCAGGAGCAGTTCCACCATTTCAAAAAGGCTGCAAGCACTGCTCCAGTGTGAAAGCCAGCTGGGCTTTCACATTGGAAAGACAGCAGCGGCTGTTTCAGGGAGCTTTGTAGGTGCTATTTTCAGCACTGTAGTGCCTGCAAAGTGCCCCAGTGTGAAAGGGGTCTAACTCTAAACAGGTAGCAGTCTAACTCTAAAGAGGTAGCGGCCTAACTCTAAACAGGTGTCCTGCAAAAAATAAATAAAGTGTTGCCTATGGAGAATTTTAAGTACTGTAGTTTGTTGCTATTCCACGAGTCTGTGCAATTTTAAAGCATAACATGTTAGGTATCTATTTACTCATAATCTTTCCCATTATACAAAAATTTGGGAAAACTTTACTGTTTTTTTTTTTTTTTTATCAAAAAAGTGTATCTTTTCCCAAAAAATTGCACTTGTAAGACACCACTGCTCTGTGCAACAAAATATTGCAACGATTGCCATTTTATTCTTTAGGGTCTCTGCTAAAAACTACATAATGTTTGGGGTTCTAAGTAATTTTCTAGTAAAAAATACTAATTTAAACTTGTAAGCAAAAAGTTCCAAAAAAGGCCTAATCTTAAAGTTACATTTTTAGCACAGAAATGGGACCTGATATCTGAAAACCTGTACGGTAGCTTTGGTAATCCAGTAACTAAACAAAATCAGACCTAATTACAGTAAAAAAGAGACAGGTACTGCAGAGACCTGGAACCAGGCATATGTTCCTGAGTGCCTGAGGAGTTCACATTGGTCACTGCTAACACTTAATTTTATGAATGCACAGTCCAGAGGAGTTGACTGCGAAAACTTTTTGGCAGAGCCCCACTGAGGTAAGAGAAGAACAGTCAACTTGGCAGTGAGAAATGAAAGTATATTGAGAAGACCATAAGGCTGCCCTGCAAATATTCTCTGATGCTCAAAGGGAAGCTGCTCAATACATCAAAATGCTGCAATAAGTAAAATGTGAGGACACCTCCTCTGGCACCAGTAAGGATTAATTTCTATAGGTCTGGTGAATCAATTAAAAGCCTCATACACATTGGGTATTTTTTCTGCTGCTCCTAGGTGTGTTTGGCATTTTTTTGTTATTGCTCTAAAAATGTGTTTCTGCCCTTTAAATGCCCCTACGTGTTAGTTTATGTGTTCATGTACATATAGTACATGAGAAGTTTAGTTGCAGGGGCATTTAGTGGCAGAAAAAAAACTCACCGACAATGCTTCTAGGAGAAGCAGAATTTTGGCAGAAAAATAAAACGTTGCGTGCATTTAGTACTTGAGGTTTAATTCATTTCAATGTCCAGAATAAATTATTACACTTGCCAATGAAATGAATTGATGCCCAAGTCCTTGATGTGCCTAAACTTTTACAGCAAACGCCGGATTCTACAGAGATTTGCCTGCTATTGCCTGCTAAATTTAATGAACATTACAGGGGTTTCTTGAACCAGCGTTAACTTTATTTTCAGCTGCAACCTGTCCAGTTTGCTCTGCAGCACTCTAAAGCAGGTTTTACAATTTCTTTGCTCACAGATGAGATCCTGACAAAGGTTTCCCCATGCTTGGAGCAAGACCAACTGTTAGGAAAATGGCCGTAGGAGAACTGGCAATAGGGCCAGTACTGCTAATGGATGCTTCTGCCACATTGGCATGCGCACTAGTGCAAGAAGTGCGAACGGGCATGCGCAGGTCCGCAGCGGTTCTAACATGCAAACGCGCATTTGCCGAATGCGAGTACGCACAATGTGACAGATGCGGCCAGTTACTCATTTTATTTCTTATCGCTGAATAGTGAGGGTATGCCCATAATCAATATAGCGCTACTAGCCGGATCCTATCGTCTCAGAATGAGGTCTGGTCTTTAAATGGTGGTGCGTCGCTGCGTTCCCCGTTCCCCATTGACAACGTCATCTATGACGAAACGCATCTGGGAAGGCACGCAGTGACGCCACCACGCCATACGCGGGGAGGACGGGCTTTTGGAAAAAATCCGGCTGGCTTTTTTGTCTGTTCCTATCCAAAGTGATTGATACAACTTGTGTTCGTAAGTGCAATTGAACGTATTTAATAAAATGTTTTAATGATTTTACACTATGGGAGGCTTGCCTTTTTTGAGTCACCATAGTGATATACCCAATAGAAGCATGGAGTCTGGGAGTCCATAGTGACGATTTAGAGGGTCCGTTCCAAGGTGATCTATAGTTCCTGATTAATTCTAAGGATGTGGAAGAAATATATTTAAACGCTCCCCATTGTTTGCTGTCTGGTAAGCACATCTACATCTCGGTGGTTGGGCATCTCCTTCTTTTCACCTGTATATGTGTGAATCACCATGGTGTTACAATAAAGAGTACCTGAGAGGATTGTTTTATTGCAATAACTTATTGCGAATTAACTATTGCAGTGTGGAAGTCATCTCCTGCAAATTTTATTAACCGATGGGGACATTGATATTGGAGATTATCGGCTATTAAAAACTTTGATTACATAATAATTATTGTATAAGGGTTTTATTTTTTGTAATTTTATTTTTGGCGCAGCTAGTTTTCATTTTTCTGAGATTTCTTGGTGTGTGTCCCACTTCTGGCTGCAGCCTGGTAATTTTTGTTTTGTTTTGTTGATTTTTTTTGTGTCTAGCGTGGTTTATTTTTTTCTACTTACTGGCCTATATAAGACTGCTGCTGAGCCCATCGCATTGCTGGATTGTTGTCAGCCTTCCCGTGTTCATGAGCCTCTGTACATATTTTACTTGGATTTCCTGTTGTGACTCGCTTGCTCCTGGCCTCTGCTCTCCTGGTTTGACCCCCCTGGCTTGCTTTACCAACTTTGCTTTATCTCCAGTGTCTGATCCCGGCTTGCATCACAGACTTTGCTACTGCTACCTGTTCCTGGCTTGCCTTCCTATATTTGACCTTGGCTTGACCCTGTTCCTCTTACCTGCCTCTTCTTCCTGTCAGATCTACAGCGTTTGACCCCTAGCCTAGCATCCACGACCGTCTCCTGCACACACCATTGCTAAGTGTTACTAAGGATTCCTAGAGACTTTGGCCCAGCTGTGTATCCTACATTATCCGGTATACTTCAGGTGACCACCGGCTTTACTCTCCTGTACCCATCTGGCAACCTGTGCTTCTTTGGGCACTATGCCTTCGGTACCATCTTCAGGGGTGTACTGCCCTTAGCCACAGGGGGAGCCCTCTCGGCACTTCAGCCTTTGACCAGGTACATGACACCAACTTTGTGGCAGCTATAGACTTGATATTTGATAATAATCGCAGTGCAACTGACACATTTATGTTATTGAGTTTGCACCAAAGGAAACCATCCATAGGTGATTATGCTGCCAAACTGGGGCACCTGTTAGGAGAGTTACATCCACTAATATTAAAAAAGTTCCTCTTCAATACCAAGATTTTTAAGAATGTATGTATTAAACATACTACTGTACAAATCAGTTATTGCAACATTGAGCACATGATTTTCTGTTAGAACTTTTGCCATAGGGTCCAATCTCGTTTTACTATATCCATTACTTTTCAGAATCAGAACTGTAAAGTTACATTTTAAAAACATTTCTACAAGAAAATCTGGTGAAAGGTTTTATCTGCCTTTTAACAACTCTTGCTTGAGTTCCTTTATTCTTTGTTGAAAAGAAAGATGAGAACCTTGCATTAAAGTGATTATAAACACCCACCTTGTAAAGAAACTCATGACTGGTGTATTGCAGACTTACCGGCTGCTGTGACCAACTTAATATTAACTCACCAACTTTAATACAAATAAGACACCAAACTTTAATGGGTTTTAAATGGCCATAGTAGCCTTTTATTAACAAGGCAAAAACATAAACCATACATAATATTCATAATAACTAACTGACTCTGTTAGAGCAGGTATTTGGAGGCAAGCATGGTCTACCAAATATGCTGTATCAAGCTACCTTTTCATACCATGGCCCTCAGCCACAAATACCCCGACTTGGGGACAATTTGTAACACATTACCAACCTGATACAGCCCCAATACTGTTCTTGTCTTACTGACGTCACTTAATTTGGGAAGGTACCCATACCAAAGATGAGCTCCTCCCACCATTCTCCACAGAAAAAATTTGACCATGCCCACCTTCAAAAACCCTGAGACCCCTGCCCGCTGCTATGACATCAACAACCCCCTCCCTTTCATTACCAAACAACTGAACAACAACACACACCCACACTACCCAGGACAACAAAAATTGTGAAGGCTATCAAGAGCAAAGTACAAAATGCAAACCGTGAACTTAAGGGAGGCAAAATTCACTTGCTCTGCCTGGCTCCAACTGACCCTAGTTGACTCCACGCTAACTCAGCTTGCTCCACCCTACCACACCTTACTATTCTCCAATGGCTGAGGACATAAATTATTTAAATATTTATTTTTCAAATCTGCCTAACTATAGTCTACCTTGCATACCCAGTCATGTAGGCCTTCCACTTAATGCTAGGCATATCATTCCAGGCCTGTTATTTCAGATTAAAATAGAAATGAAAGGCAAAACATTTGTATATAGATATTAAAAAAAAAACTTTGTAAATACCTCCTCTCTCCTATTTTTTTTTATAAATGATCATATTACCTCTGTTCTCAGCTGCATAAGGTAGGGTAGGAGAAGCAACAGCACACTGAGCTTCCCAGTGAAAGGCTGTGCAGGGGAGGGGGTGACTAGACAAGTCTGATCATTGGAGGAGAGCGGGATGAGTTGCCAGTATATTTCGAGAGTTTCACCACGGTGTGTTTTCCTGATTAGCGTGATCATTTGAGAGACTGAGAAAAGCTAAACTTTTCACTAATCTTGATCTTTAGGATGCATATACTTCTATTCATAACTGATTATGAGATGATTAGATGAATTGCATTAAGGAAGAGATATAGACATTATGAATCCTTAGTAATGCCTTTCGGACTTTGTAATGCACCTGCTATCTTACAACATTTCATAAATAATGTTTTCAGGGACTTGTTAGACCAATTTCTAGTGATGTACCTCAACAACATACTCATCTTTTCAAATACTCTACAGAAACACTGGGGCAATTTTTGCATGATTCTACAGTGGTTATGGCAGCATCAGTTGTACAGTATGTTATATTTGGAGGAATTTGAATTTAAACAGACTTTTGTACAGTTTTTGGTTTATGTAATCTTATTTGAATGGCTTGACATGGATCCCAGCAATGTTCAGGCTATCTACCCACAAAGAGACAATGGATTTGCAAAGATTTCTGGTACTTTTATCAGAGATCCATAAAAGTTCTTCACAAAATGTGGTCCCTCTCAATCAGCTGCCCCAGTGGCCATAGCGAAACACATCAGGGCTCGTGGCTGAAGCAGAGCTGGCTAAGGCCATACACCATGACATCATTGGGTCGATTTGAGAGTAAACTCATCTTTGGTATGCTTACACTTCTGGATTAGTGCACTTAAATGCCTGCTCCCGTGTTCTGAGCACTGGTGGCGAGATCCTGAGGCCTCCAGCTTGGAGCGGCACTACAAGCCCTTTGTGACCACGCTAACTAAAAAGGAACACATTTCCAATGCTCCACTGAGGCAGAGAATAGGTAAGCATAGGCATCGTCCTTCTACAGGGCAGTTAGAATAGGCATTAGATGGTGGGAGGCAGAGGAATTCTACTTTAAGAAATTTATAATACAAGTTTTTTTTCCATTCCAATTGACAAAAGGGAGAGAAAACTCTTTTGTGAAACAGGTAACATTCCAGCAGGGAGCTGAGTCGTGGACACCAGGGCCAAAACTAGGTGGGGGGCAGTGGGGGCACACACCCCGGGTGACGCATCTAGGGGGCGTCACAGCATATGACCATTTCAGCCTCTCCCACTGATGCTGCAATCACACCACACCCACAGTTATGGTGCAGCATCGTTTTATTGCCACATACCATTTTTCTTAGGGGGCGCAAAAAAATAATCAGCCCCGGGTGCCAGATGTGCTACCTACGCCACAGTACACAGTGGTAAACATTCATTTTGCTGATCTGCATTACATGAACACTATATGCCACACTAGTCCTGAGATTTCCTGCAGAGGCGTAGACCTAGAGTCTGGCTCACATCTATTCCCTGAAGTGAAGATGCAAGAGAATGCTTCAATAGAAGGATTAGCCAGGAAATATTAAAAAAAATGCATTTTTAACATTTTTTCAATGGATGCATCAATATCTTCACTATGGATACCGTTTTTAATTTTTTTTTTTAGGATTTACAAAGTCATACTGCTCTGCTGTTTTAAACTGCAGTTGAATACAGAACACAATGCACAATAGTCATGCATCAATTTTTGATGAATCACAGCCTCAAGCTTCTTTAAAAAAACATTAATGGATTTAATGAAAAAAATAAATCCTTTTGAGTCAAGTTCGGAGATGAGAGTGTTGAATAAGCAGAGTTAAAGTAATAAGTATCAATGGGTTATGCTCCTGCCTCATGAATACTTAAGCAGATGATTTCATTTTAATCGATTTTTTTTTTCTAAATTCTGTTGTTGCTTTCCTACTTTATTATTCAATGCCATGGACCATGTAACACGCATATTGAACAGGTCAAGACTGTGGTTAATATTAATGAGTAATTAAATCTTTGGTTCATAATTTTAGATTTTTATAAAATCCTACCAGGAGACGAAAAAATTATAGCAACTGAAGGCCTGGAAAGTGCAACCAAGACATTACATAAAGCAAAAACAGAGTAGTAAGGATAATAATGTTAATAATTTAACAATACTATAGGGAAATGGTTGTAATGGGTCAGATCACATTGCAAACATTTACATTACTGCATTCTTTTTCATAATTCTACCTTCGTTTTACATTATTTTTAAAATACTAATAATGCTTATATGAAATGTACTTTTTCATATTTCTCCCACTAGTTACAGCCGTGGGGTTATGCCATCATGTGGGTTTGACCCTTATTTACAAATTCTTTGATCTCTGAATAACATTCCACATTCAGATTTGACATGCAGTGAGTTGGTGGTGTATTTATTCTTCGCCGCCTGCTTTGCCACAATTGAGTATGTTGTGTGCAATTGGGGGTGGCAGTTGCAGCATGCCCCCATTCACTTGAATGGGCCATGTTTGTTGGGGCGGTTGTTCCCGTTGAGCACAACAGGGGATATGATTTCTTCTGAGGTCATTGCTTGTATACACCCCCAGCTGCTGCTTTTCCGGGTGAAGGGGAAGGGACTGAAGAGCAGTAAAAGCATGGCTCAACCGTGGGGTTTTACCATCCTGACAACCTTGTGTAAACAAGCCCTTTGTGTATTTTTGTACTATTTAAGGAAAGGAACGGTAGGGTGTCATACTTGTAATTAAATAAACCATACAATAATGGAACATTGATACTCATTCACTGTCAAATATACAGACAGGTCACAATCATACTTTTAATTAGGTAGATGTATTTTATTGAAGATTAAATTGGACATGTTTGGAAGTGTCAAATAGCAGAGGCAAATTGAGCACTTAAAAAGAGCAAAGCTTTAACCACTTGCCGACCATACATTTACTGCAAGCACTTGGCATTGGCAGGCTGGATGACGTGCATATACGTCATCCAGCCTGTTCTGGGTTAGGGACATGCAGTGCAGTCCTATTACCTGATGCTGTGATTGGTACCTGGGCCAATCACAGCACCCTGTACAATGTGATTAACTGTAACAAATCACAGATCACTAGTAATCACAGCAGATATGAATATAACCCATTATTGACAGAGCAAAACATGGCTGTTACAATGATCATAACTTTGATTATTGCAGCAAAGTATAATAAAAAATTCCTGATCCCCCTCCTGTAGATATACATCAGCAGAATTGCACAGCTGGCAAAGTAACGTACCATACGTTACTTTGAATTTACCGCCATGGACGCACGCTCCGCAAGCTCTGTGACCATGCCCACGGGACCTGCGGTCTCGATGTCCGCGATCATGTCTCGGAGCTGAAGAATGGGGAGATGCCGATGTAAACACAGCATCTCCACCATTCTGCCTAGTGACAGGACACCGATCGCCTGCTCCCTGTCATCGGGAGCAGCGATCAGTGTCATGTCACTGCTAGCCCATCTCCCAGACAGTTAGAAACACTCCCCAAGACACCCTTAACCCCTCCCCACCCCTAGTGGTTAACCTCTTCACTGCCAGTGACATTTGTACAGTAATCAATGCAATTTTAAAGCATTGATCGCTGTATTAATGCCAATGGTCCCAAAAATGTGTCAAAATTGTCCGATGTGTCTGCCATAATGTTGCAGTCACGATAAAAATCACTGATTGCCTCCATTACTAGTAAAAAAATATTAATAAAAATGCCATAAATCTATCCCCTATTTTGTAGACGCTATAACTTTTGCGCAAACCAATCAATAAACGCTTATTGTGATTTTTTAAATCAAAAATATGTTGAAAAATACGTATCGGCCTAAACTGAGGAAAAACACTTTTTTTTATATTTTTGGGGGATATTTATTATAGCAAACAGTAAAAAACAATGCGTTTTTAAAAAAATTGCCACTCTTTTTTTGTTTACAGCGCAAAAAAAACCCACAGAGGTGATAAAATACCACCAAAAGAAATATCTATTTGTGGGGAAAAAAATACATCAATTTTGTTTGGGTACAACATCGCACTACCGCACAATTGTCAGTTAAAGCAACGCAGTGCCAAATCACAAAAAGTGCTCTGGTCAGGAAGGGGGTAAATCTTTCTGGGGTTGAAGTGGTTAAAAAATGCAATTACATTTTTTTTTTTTTTTAGCTACTGTCACCAGTAGGGATGAGCCGAACACCCCCATGTTTGGTTCGCATCCAGAACATGCGAACAGGCAAAACATTCCTTCGAACGCGCAAAAAAATGGTAAAGTCAATGGACACGAACATGAATAATCAAAAGTGCTAGTTTTAAAGGCTTATATGCATGGTATTGTCATATAAAATGTTTGGGGACCTGGGTCCTGCCCCAGGGGACATGTATCAATGCAAAAAAAAGTTTTCAAAAACGGCAGTTTTTTCGGGAGCAGTGATTTTAATAATGCTTAAAGTGAAACAATAAAAGTGTAATATTCCTTTAAATTTCGTACCTGGGGAGTGTCTATAGTATGCCTGTAAAGGGGCGCATGTTTCCTGTGTTTAGAAGAATCTGACAGCAAAATTACATTTCTAAAGGAAAAAAGTCATTTAAAACTACTTGTCGGTCCCACAATACACATAACAGTTTATTGATAAAAACGGCATGGAATTTCCTCACAGGGGAACCCCAAACCAAAATGTAAAAAAAAATGCGTGGGGGTCCCCTAAATTCCATACCAGGCCCTTCAGGTTTGGTATGGATATTAAGCGGAACCCCACTCCAAAATTGTAAAAAAAATGGTGTGGGGTCCCCCTCAAAATACCTACCAGACCCTTCTCTGGTATGGATTTTAAGGGGAACCCCGTGCCAAATTTAAAAAAAAAATGGCATGGGGCCCCCCAAAAATCCATACCAGACCCTTATCCTAGCAGGCAACCTGTTCGCTCTAACATCCCCCATCCATATCACTCCTTTTTGGGAGCCAACCCATCCATTCAGGCCAGGAGAGGAGACATCAACTTTGCTGTACATGCGAACCTCTGATCTATGTTTGTGAGTGTAACCCTTGAATCTGCATTTTTGGCGTTAAACAATATCACACTAGGGTAGCCTTGCGCTCTCATCTCTTTGTACATGTCTCCTCACACTGCGGAGCCCACCTCTAGCTCTACCCACTTTACTCTACTGGGTCAGTTGACCCTTCCAATTTACGTCCCCCAATGACATGCCCCAGCTGCCTGCTGTTGGGTGGGTGGTCCCGCAGCAGTCACTATGGCAGTGAAAATACACTCATCCATTATTGCCTCTGAAGCAGCATCCCCCCACCCACCCACAGTGGCAGAACTACCAGAGCCCCATCGTGACCTTTGTGACCCTACTGGTTCCGCCACCTATTTAACCCCTTCCCACCCTTTTATAAAGTTCTGGACACTCAGACAGCAGGAAGATACACTCCACACTTCCTCTCTAGAGGTTCTTTATAAAGCTAAACTGAAAAGTTAAATATGTTCCTTGCAGTTCCCCCCCCCCCCATACTGCATGGGTTAAATGCTTATTTTATCTAGGAGGGACAGAATAAGTAGCTGTATTTATCATATTCCTTAGCCAGAACTCTTTTCCTCTCCCCAGATGTGGGTGGGCCCTCACTGTCTTCACGTACAATGCAGGACTGCTAGTTCTGCATCATAGCTCAGGATGTCAGCCTGCAAGCAGTGTGGCAGTGAAGGCAAGAGGTTTCAGGGGACTGATTGTGATGATGGGAGCGAGGAATAAATATAACTGCTTATTCTTTCACCCTTAGACTAAATGAATAACTAGGGATGAGCTTCGTGTTCGAGTCGAACATGCGTTCGACTCGAACATTGGCTGGCCAGCTTAGGGGCAGCACACCGACTGAATCACACCGCAGAGCTCCGCCTGTGCAGGGCACTGCCTCTAGGTGTTATTCTAAAAGTTCTTTGGTGTGGGCCTTTTTTGAGACGAGTGCATCAGATCGCACCGCTGCTATTTGCAACATATGTCTCAAGTGTATCTCGCGTGGCCAAAACATCAGCCGCTTGGGCACCACATGCTTGACCAGACATATGTTGACCTTCCATGCAGCTCGTTGGCAAGCGTACCTCAAAGACCCACACCAAAGAACAAAGCGGACCTCTCCTTGCTCCTCATCAGCTGGCATCTCCAACCCCACTAGACCTTCAGTCCTCTCTGAAACCTGCTCTGAGAGGAATGAAGGTGTAGAATTAGGTGTGTCACAGCCAAGTGCTTCCGGGCACTCTGCTAGCAGTACACCCACGTCCGATTATAGCAGGCAAATGTCCCTGCCCCAGCTGCTGGACCGGCAAAAGAAGTTCACTCCCAGCCATCCACATGCCCAGCGGTTGAATGCTAGCTTGGCTAAATTGCTAGCACTTCAACTGCTGCCTTTTCAGTTGGTAGAGTCGGCCCCCTTCCGTGAGTTTGTACAATGTGTGGTTCCTCAGTGGCAGGTCCCCAAACGCCACTTTTTCTCACGGAAGGCGATTCCGGCTCTCTACCGGCATGTGGAAAGCAATGTCCTTGCCTCGCTGGACAGGGCGGTCAGCGGTAAGGTGCATATTACCGCTGACTCATGGTCCAGCAGGCATGGACAGGGACGTTACCTGTCTTTCACGGCCCATTGGGTCACTCTTCTGGCAGCTGGGAAGGATGCAGGACAAGGTGCAGTAGTGTTGGAGGTTGTTCCGCCACCACGCCTCCAAAATGCTACTATTGGTTGTGACACACCTCTCTCCTCCACCCCCTCCTCTTCTTCTTCCTCCATGGCCTCTTCCAGTGCTCTGTCCTCAGAACCAGCGGTGCTCCGTAGGCGTTCCAGGGGCTACGCAAGTACGCAGGCAAAACGATGCCATGCCGTGCTTGCGCTGGTTTGTTTGGGGGACAGGAGCCACACTGGGGCGGATGTTTTGTCAGCTCTGCAGGGGCAGGCCGAGAGGTGGTTGACACGACGCCAGCTTAAGCCAGGAATGGTGGTTTGCGACAATGGCACCAACCTCCTCTCCGCCCTCCGACAGGGACAACTGACCCATGTGCCCTGTGTAGCTCACGTCCTTAACCTGGTGGTGCAGCGGTTCTTGGGCAGGTACCTGGGCTTACAGGATGTCCTGAAGCAGGCCAGGAAAGTCTGTGTGAATTTCCGCCGATCATTTAATGCCTGTGCTCGGCTGGCTGAGCTCCAAAAGGAGTTGAACCTGCCCAAGAACCACCGTATATGTGACATGCCCACCAGGTGGAACTCAACGTTGGCCATGCTGCAGCGGCTGCACACGCAGCAGAGGGCCATCAATGAGTACCTGTGAGACTACGGCACCAGGACAGGGTCAGGGGAGCTTGGTTTTTTCTCACCACGCCAGTGGGGCATGATCAGGGATGCATGCACTGTCCTGTCACCGTTTGAGGAGGCCACAAGGATGGTGAGCAGTGACAGTGCATGCATCAGTGACACTGTACCTCTTGTCCACCTCTTGGAGCATACGCTGCGTGGAATAATGGACAGGGCACTTGAGGCAGAACAGAGGCAGCAAGAGGAGGACTTCCTTGCCTCTCAAGGCCCCCTTTATCCAGACAGTGTTCCTGCTGTGCCACCCATCACACAGGAAGAGGATGAGGAGGAGGAAGAGGAGGAGGAGGATGATTGTGTCAGCATGGAGGTGGAGGCTGGCACTCAGCATCAGCAGCAGCAGCAGCAGCAGTCTTGTAGGGATGATTTACAGTCCCAATAACCCGTGGACTTGTACGTGGCTGGGAGGAGGTAGCTGCGGATCATGTTGTCCTTAGTGACCCAGAGGATTCCGGACCGAATGCCTCAGCTAACCTACTCTGCATGGCCTCCCTGATCCTGCAAAGCCTGCGGAAGGATCCTCGTATTCTTCGGATCAAGGAGAGGGACCATTACTGGCTGGCCACTCTCCTTGATCCACGGTACAAGGGTAAGGTTGCCGACCTTATCTTGCCATCGCAGAGGGAGCAGAGGATGAGACATCTCCGGGAGGCCTTGCAGAAAGGTCTGTGCAACACGTTCCCAGAGACTGGGAGGTTACAAACTCCTGGTTCTGGACAACGTGTTGCTGAGGCATCGGTCAGAAGGAGCGGTGGAGAAGGTGGCCGTCTGACTGATGCTTTCAGACAATTTTTTAGTCCACAGCCCCAAGGTATGATCGGTTCCAGCAACAATCGCCAGCGTCTGATTTACATGGTGCAGGAATACCTAGGGGCAAGGTCAGACTTGGACACCTTTCCCACCGAAAATCCTCTGGCTTACTGGGTCTTGAGGATGGATCACTGGCCAGAGCTTGCACAGTATGCAATTGAGCTACTGGCCTGTCCTGCATCCAGCGTTCTTTCGGAACGCACCTTCAGTGCTGCTGGTGGCTTTGTTACCGATCACAGGGTGTGCCTGTCTACCGAATCAGTTGATCGACTGACCTTCATCAAGATGAATCAGTCTTGGATCACCCACAGCTACCAAGCACCTGAAGCTGATGTAACCGAATAATTTTTTTTGAAATATCACATCCCTTCAAGACTGCCTATGCTGATGCTGAGTGACTGTCCTGTTATGTTGATTGTCTATCCTCTTCCTCCTCCACTGATATGTTGGAAGAACATTTCTGGTTCTGGGTGATGCCATCAGCCCAATTTTTCTGCCCCTGTTTAACAGGGGCGTTTAATTAAAATTTTTGATGCAATGCTTTGCAGCAGGGCTAATTCCTGCAATAAAAATAAAGTATATGGGAGAGGTTGCAGTGTCGTGGCACCAGCACCAGTGCCTAAGGCCCAATTTTTCTGCCCCTGTTTAACAGGGGTGTTTAATTACAATTTTTGATGCAATGCTTTGCAGCAAGGCTAATTCCTGCAATAAAAATAGAGTATATGGGAGAGGTTGCAGTGTCGTGGCACCAGCACCAGTGCCTAAGGCCCAATTTTTCTGCCCCTGTTTAACAGGGGCGTTTAATTACAATTTTTGATGCAATGCTTTGCAGCAGGGCTAATTCCTGCATTAAAACTAGAGTATATGGGAGAGGTTGCAGTGTCGTGGCACCAGCACCAGTGCCTAAGGCCCAATTTTTCTGCCCCTGTTTAACAGGGGCGTTTAATTACAATTTTTGATGCAATGCTTTGCAGCAGGGCTAATTCCTGCAATAAAACTAGAGTATATGGGAGAGGTTGCAGTGTGGTGGCACCAGCACCAGTGCCTAAGGCCCAATTTTCCTGCCCCTGTTTAACAGGGGCGTTTAATTACAATTCTTGATATAATATTTCACAGGAGGGCCCGTTCCTGTGCCCACCCAGAGTAACGGTGAGGACTTATAGTGTTGTGGCACCAGCACCACAACCACCAAAGGTGAATTTTTCTACCGCAAGCAGTTTTAAATGATGTTATTTCCGTTTAATGTCATTTTGTGCAGGGACTGTTCCAAACACGGGAAACACGTGGCACTTCACAGGCATACTGCAGACACCCCCAGGCACCATATTTAAAGGAATATTTCACTAACTTTTTTTTTCACTTTAATCGTCATTAAAATCAGTGCTCCCGCCAAAACGGCAATTTTTAAAAACATTTTAGGCATTGACCCATGTCCCCTGGGGCAGGAGCCAGGTCCCCAAACCCTTTTTAGGACAGTATCTTGCATATTAGCCGTTAAAATTAGCACTTTTAATTTCGAACGTTCGAGTCCCATAGACTTCAATGGGGTTCTAAAGTTCGTACGAATTTGGGGACCATTCGAAAGTTCTGGTGCGAACCGAATCGGGGGGTGTTCGGCTCATCCCTATGAATAACTAACCCTTGAAATTCAGGGAGCAGTCCCCCTAGGGAAGGGTATTTATTTTCAAATGCCTGGAGTTGGGTTTTCAAATTTTATTCCAGCATAAAAAGTAGAATTCAGTTATTGCCAACAATATTTGCTGGCAATCACTTTGCTTTATATATCACTATTGTAAGAAAAATGTTTGGACATAGTTCAGTATTGTACTATTGTTGAAAGATTATGCAGTTGTGCTGATAGATAATGGTAGATATTTCTTACAAAAGAGATGAAAAGAAACTTGGAAAACATGAAAAGTGTGGGCATTTTGCAAACCTCACTGTATTTTCTGTCTTCTGCAGGTAAAAGGCTGATATTTTATTTTATATCAGGGACGACTAACAAATTATCATCACCAAATACACAATATTCTATCTTCTATCCCTTGTATTACTACTATTTTCTTTTTTTTTAATTTATTTGTTAAGTGATTTTGAAAGATATTTTATTAAAAAATATATTACCTCATTAACCAAACAAATGTAGTAAAATGTCATGTAATGTAATGATATACATATTTCTAAATGTGTCATGGAATTAAAATTGCAACCACTATGCTGAATATAAGTGTTTATAATTAAAGGGCTTGTATAGAGTAAACTAAACTGTATTATGATTCTTACAAGACCCCCTGGGGTTGATTTACTAAAGGAGTAAAAGCTGTTGATTTAATAAAGTGAATGCTCACTAAGCTAAGTAAATGAAATAAAGCTATGTTTACAGTGAGTCCCTAATCATGTGCATTTTAGCTTACACATGATTGGATGATGAAATCAGCAGAGCTTCCACTCATTTCAGATCTACCCCTTAGATTTAGAGCGACTGCACTTCCAAGTGCATCTCTTTGACCTGTCTAATGTGGCAGAGTCTTTTTAAAGTGGAACTTCCCTCTCCTAATCAACATTGATTATTTTTAATCCTCATGCTGCTAGCATTAGTAAATAGATAGGAAAGTATATTATATTTACGTGTTTTAAACTTTTTTTTAAATCTTCAGTTACTTCCTGGTTTCCTGCCTAGGCAAATCATGTCATACATCCCAGATCTGTATTAGACATTGTAGCACTAGCTAAGTTAATGCTGCAGCATTGTGAAGGGTAATTTGCTAATCACTCAAAGTTAATATTTTAGTTGTGGGTGGATCTTTTTGGGCTAAATAATAAACTGGGTTATTGTGGATTCCAAGGGTGAGCACACCCCATTGTTGCTTTTGGTTTGATTTTCCCAACACATAGTCTTAACTTTAGCCTTAAAATAAAAAAAAAAAAAAAAAAAAAAAGGGGATTAACCCATTGGCAGTGACCTAAACCAGTGTTTCATAACTCCAGTCCTCAAGGTGCCCCAACAGGTCATATTTTCAGGATTTCCATTATTTTGCATAGGAGAATTGATCAGTTGCACTGCCTTAGCAATTACCACAGCTGTTTCATCTGAGGGAAATCCTGAAAACATGACCTGTTGGGGCGCCTTGAGGACTGGGGTTGAGAAACACTGACCTAAAACAGAAAGACTGATCTAGAAAGAGATATTCTATAGCTAGATTGCTCGAGCCATGCACATATGGTTAGTTGTTGTAGCTTAAATCAATTAGATTTTTGGTCTCCTCAGATATTCTCTGTAGCCTCCTCATACTGGTTCAAACCTATTTGACTAATCCTGTTTTTGTATTGCTGTGGAAAAAAAGGCAGGTGAACATGCATAAAATATGTTTTTCAGAAAAGGCTATGCATGATTAAAGTAATTGAGCATGCAGATTTGGTACTTGTTAAAAAAAACACAAGTGTCGTATTTGATTAAATGGCGGCCTAAAGGTGCCTGTACATGCCATGGAATATCATCTGGAGTATTACCGGCCTCTCTATTATTCAAAAACAATTTAAAAAAGAAAAGGAGAAGTGTTGATGTTAGTCCCTAAAGATAAATTCCAGGTTAGGATATTTTCACATCCAGCTTGGTTCAGTGTAAAAATGCATATTCCATACCTTGCAATCCTTCTGAAAGCTAGAAATAACTGTAGTAGGCACCATTGCTACAGTCACCTCCACTAGCTTCCATCTCCACTTGGTCCCATGCCAAGTGGCTACCCTGCTTCTTACTAAACACAGGTGATTTTTTGCTTGGCATGGCTGCTGTTCTGAAAGTGCTTTCCATTTTCTCGATGATTGAAAACAATTTCTGATTGTAACATCACCACCCTGCCTCTCAATCTGGTCAAATCATAGAAAACTTGTGACAATACAAAACAATCTCTTGTGTTAACAATGCAGTAAGGCAATGATCGGCATGGGACACTGATTTCCAGCTTCCGAGAGAATCCCACAGGAATGATATATGCCTAGTTACATTGGTATTAGCTGGACCAATGTAACTATATAAAATTGTCCATACATGGAATTGTTCTTTAAATAGGATGGGCAGCATCAGTGATCAACAGTGAAGCTCAAGGGAGACAGGCCAGCTGTGATGGACTAGAAATCCAATTCGGTCTCCCAGCTCAGTTTCAGGACCAGTTGACTAAACTTAAATTTGAAATGATCATAAAAATATTATTATTGTTCATTAAATGGTAGATATATAGGTGTTGATTTACTAAAGGCAAATAGGCTGGCTACTTTGCAAGAGAATTTTCCCTAGAGCTTAGTGAATATGGTGAAATCTCACTTTGTGAAGAATACAAGATCAAAAAAAGGTGTAGCGCTAATTACTGCAAACAATATATCAATGTACTCAAACAGGGATGATATGATAAAATGGTGAATACTGCAAAAAAAAAAAATGAAGTATCAATGTGCTCAGACAGTGACAATGTGTAAATAGTAGCAGTATATAAGCAATGCTTATCCCAGATCAGAAATCAGTGTATATAAACACATGTACGTGCATAAACTGTATAGGGGATGACCCACGATGGTATTAAAATAAAATAAAAAGTCCCACACAGTGAATTGTCCAATCAAGTGATCTGTGTTTCAATTGCCCAAAGTTGTGGTGATATAACAGAAAACCCCAGACAATGAATCGTCCAATCAAGTGATCAGTAACTCAATCGCCCAAAATTGTAGTCAGAGTGCGGAACTGGCGACGCACTGGCGTCCCACCGGCGCACCACCGGTGCGGCCAATAATCTCACCAGGCATAAGGGATAGTCCGCAAGAACATGGCGGAACTCACATGCCTGAATGAGGGCCCAAAGGGGTCCTCTGGCCACGTCGGGTACACATAAAGCTGGTGTAGAAATGAAACTAAAAAAGATGTATAGCCCAAATTTAAATTGATGCAAATCCAACAAGACAGGACGGACCAAGATAGAAAAAAGGAGAAAAGGCCCAACCTAACAAATAGCCAATTCAAATGTAAAAAATAATACATAGATATAAGGAAGGGGATGTGTGGATGACTCCAAGCCGCAAGCCCCACAAAATTGGGCTAAAGATGACAATACATATGTTGAAAAACAGGGGAACAGTTTCCAGGAGGTTTTCTAGTTCCATCTGTTTCTGGGATGTGGCACACTCAGTGTGCCTCTGTAAACAGCATACCAGCATGTAACTAGCATAATAGCATGTAAGTAAACAGCATACCTTGGGCAGGCAGGGAATGGGAGCCAAGAAAGGTAGCAACCTGCAGGGGCAAGGGTTATGCCAAGAAGCTTGCTGAAGGGTAAGGGGTGCACTTGTGACATCACTGGTTCCTGGGACGCCTGCAGTCGCAGCAACCAATGACTGCTGAGTGGTAGGGATCTGGCACTTCAGACTGGTGAAATGGCAGTCAAGACAGGAGCATTGCTCTGTCCGTGTCCGGACCACGGTCTGCCATTTAATGATAGCTGATCTAGAGTTTGGAAAAATTTCCTCCAATTTGCAAATATTGTGAAAAGAAATATTCTTTACCACATGCTACATAGATGAGGGCCATAATGAAAGCGTGAGTAGCTTTTCCCTCCAGAGTTCTCATTTCAGAAACACTTTCTGCTGCTTCTGGATCATCACAAAGTGTTTCTTCACCAGCAGCATCTTCAAGTAAGGAAGTGCTGCAAACCACGGCCTCCCAAAAATGCACAATACGTTCATTTATAGATAAAATGACACCTGAAAATCAGGAGAAAATTGTTTAAGCTCCTGCAAGAACAATATATGCTTCTGGATCAGCATTGTCAATAACTGAAAATGCATATTGGCAGGAAGCTTTTAAATTCTTATGAGTTAAAGGGGGATGTTGACCAGTTGTCATGTATAGTTAAAATGTTTTTAACGCATGCAGTCCTTTTTTTTCAATTTACTGAATAAGCTGTAATTTTATTTCAAGCATAATACCTTGATATACATTGCATTTCACCTTCCCGGTGTAACAAAATGACTTTCATTTTTTTTTTGAAAAAACATTTTTTCCAGAAAAAAATAGGAAAAAGTAAGATTTTATGGATTACTATGAACATTTCTGTTTTATCCTCTAAGCTACTAATGTTGGTAGTCCATTATGATGCCACATCCATTTGTACTGAAAATGTTCAAATGATCCCAGTATTGCTCAAGTGTGTTGGTATTTCATAATGTCCGTGTTTTTAATTACAGAATGATGTTCTGTAAAGAACCTTGGCATTAATGCCAAAAATAAGTAAGGTTGATATGTAGCACTCATATGGAATACATAATGGGCTGTTTTCTTACTTTAAATATATAATATATGTGCTTTATCTGTTGCTTATGAAACATGTCCATAGAAAGGCAAGGAATAAAACATTACTTGTATAAGGCACGGGATCTTTAATTCATAAATAGGTATATTACATGAATATAACCATGAAGCTTCCCTTTAATACACTTTTTTTAAAGCAAAAACCTATCCATGAAGCTGTACAAAATGATCTTAAATTAACATATTATGTATATAAATATAAGCATGACATCAGTGTTTCAATTTACATTCATATTACTATGATCTTAAGCTATCTATGATCTTCAGGGGGATATTTTGATGCATATATAACAACTGAGCCCTAGCTTGTTCTTAAAACAGACTTGACAATTTTTCTTTTCTTTAATGATATGTTTCATACAAGTAGGTTTACTCTGAACCCCCCACCACCACTACTGCCCCAAACCATCCCACTTAACCAGGAAGATTCTAAAAAAAATAATATAAGATGACCTAGATAAATCTGGTGGCCATATGGCCTATTACAAAATGCTTTTAAAGTGTTAAAAATGCAGTCAACTTGATTGCATGTAATATATTATTGATGCATCTGGAGAGAATGCAGGATTTTATAAGTCTCTTGAGGACATGTGAAGGACTTCACAAAATCCTCTATGTTTTGCTTGATGCCACAGGGCTGAAATATGTCTGGATAACCTTAACGTAATAAGTGCATAAGCAAAACAATTATACATTGTAGATTACAATCAGGCGTGGTGGACTGGTGGTTGCATTTGTTTACCTTTTTTAGGCTTTTTTACATAGAGGGAGCCACAGACTTTAGGCAAGTCCTTACCCCATCCACCAGACATAGACCCAGTAGGCCTACAACCCCAAGATCAACGACTTCAACGCTGCAGATCAGTATAAAAAAAACTTTCAACCCTCCTAGAAAGAGGATTAGTCACAACAGAAGCCAAAATAATGGGGGACATAAAATTGGACCTCCAGGATGGAGGCGATAAAAAACAAATTGGAGCTCGCTGCTGCAGTGTCTAACCAAAACACTGGAGAAAAACTTCTAAGCCTGACAATTATTTCACAGGAAGCAGAAATGGACACGTCCTCTGCCTCTACAGGATCCACTAAGAGGCCTCCAACCATGAGCCCCTCGATCCCCCTCGGTCAAAGATGAAAGTGAGAAGATCGGGGGACAATGTTACTCAGTTGTCTAACTGATTTTTGGATCTCCTGACAATTTACTCAGGACACCTGACAGGTGTGGGGCCCTGATCAATTTCCACACCTTTGTGGTCTGCAGCCATGGGTACTTTGTGGTTCAGTTTTACCCCCTTTTTTCTCCTCTACACCTTAGTTTGTTTTTTCACTTTATATTCTCAAGGTTTACACATGGACGCATTTGTCTCATAATACTGTGAAGATTTCATCACTCTGCTAAAATAAAATCTGGGCCCCAGACTATCTAGCCTCCCCTCCTCTCCCTCCCCCCCCCCCTTGTACCCTCTTCCCCGCTCCCACCCCCCCCCCCCCCCCCACAGTAATCCCCCCTTCCTCAGAGGAATGTTTATCTCCTCAAACATCACAGTAGCTTCCCTCCTTATGTAATAACCGACACTCTGAAAAGCAAGAAATCCCCCCTGTGTGAAATGTGAGAGTTCAAGCTAGCTGCAGTTAAGGTAAATTTTGTTCAGCTCTATACCCTCAATTTGTACAGGTACCCAGTTTTCTCTGTTTTATCTTAGTGTACCTTCCTGTTAACCCTACTTATATGCAAGCAATATAGTCAAATTATTATATTCTCTCTCCTTTTTGTATTGAGCACACTTTTGTATTGAGCGTCCTCCACACCAAACACCATTAACCTCCCTGGTGGTAATCCCGAGTCTGGCTCGGGCTGGAATTTCAGTACCATGAGCGGTAACCCCGAGCCAGGATCGGGATCGCATCGCTGGATACAGGGAGACTTACTTACCTTGTCCCCTGGATCCAGCGATGTCCCCCCGCTGTGTGTGCGAGCCATCCTCCGCTAGATTCACACAGTGCCCGAGTGCTGCCGAGCTCCATTCCCTGCGACGTTACGACGCACGGGAGCGGAGATCGGCGCCACATTCAAAAAAGTAAAAATACACATACAGTACTGTAATCTTACAGATTACAGTACTGTATAAAAAAAAATACACATGCCCTTTGTCTAGTGGTCTGTCCAGTGCCCTGCATGCACTTTTAGATTATAAATACTGTTTTTTCCTGCCTGGAATTTGGAGATTGCCCATAGCAACCAAAAAGTGTCCCTTTATGTCAAAAGTGATTTTAGACCAGCTAGAAAACAGCCATAATAAATTTGAATCACTTGCACAATTGAGCGATAGCGATTTGTGGGGAGATCCATCATCAAACACTAAATCTAATGACAGCGACAAATCTGCAAATGAGCAAATTTCAGTGTTTTTGGATTTGATTACATTATTGAATAATTTGTATTATTTTTTTTTATCATTATTTATAGTCATTTATTATATTATAAACTTTATCATACCCGGGATGTCTACTAGACTCTTGTTTGAACAGATTTAAGAGAGTTATTCCTAAGAATTGCAGGCCTACAATATAAAACGCCAAATTTCCTTGCAAAATAATTGTACCACTTTCAGCACCTAAAATTAGAAATAATCATGCCGCCAGGGAGGTTAAGGTCTCCTCTCACAATGTGCAAGGCTTAAACTCCTCTCTGAAACACAGGACAATTTTTAACTCATCTAAATCATTCAAACTAGATGTTATAATGATGCGGGAGACACACTTTCCGGTTCTGTACAGTCCTAAGTTCATACATGGGCACTTCCCTAAATTTTACCTTGCAAATGCAGAAAATAAAACCAAAGGAGTTTCCATCATTTTCTCAAAAATATGCAAATTTAACTGGACCTCAGAGTATAAAGACATGGAGGGCAGGTTCATTTTAGTCAAAGGCACATTGGAAGGACAAATGTACTCCCTAGTGTCGTATTATGCACCTAACAAAGGCCAAGCAGAGTTTTTTTCCCACCAATTTAATACTCTTAACCCCATGTTAGAGGGAACAGTTACCTTTGTAGGCTCCAATCAACCTTTGATCAAGGTATAGATAAATCAAAGCCTCCGGGTCAACAGTTAACAAGCCCTCTCAAGGTCAGACACAAAATAGCTAAATTGATACATGTACAGGGAATAACCAATGTCTGGAGAGAACTGAACCCCCCACAAGGGACTTCACACACAACACTTTTGCCAGAATCAATCACATCCTACTACACATGTATGCGATCCCTTTAGTAGCCCAATCACGAATCAGAGATACAATTTTGTCGGATCACGCGATAGTAAGCATGACCTTGCGCTTAACAGCTCCAAAATCAGTACAAAAACCCTGGAGACTAAATGAATCCCTTCTATCGGATCTAATCGCTATGCTTGAGAAGTAATTGCTAGAATATTTTAAATTTAACTAGACGGAGGATACTTCAATGGAAACTGTGTGGGTAGCCCACAAGGCTTTCATTTGGGGGGGGGATCATCCGAATGTCCACTCAAATAAAAAGGAAAAGAACTGCCGATATAAAGAGAATGGAAAGGGAATACACATCATTTAGAGCCCAACACAAAAAAAAACTAATAACATAGCCCAACTAGACAAAATCAAGCTGGAACTTAATCTAGCTCTCACAGCACAAGCAGAAAGAACCATACGATGGAGTAAAAACAAATGCTATACAAAGAAAGATAAGATTGGTTTTATGTTGGCAACCAAATTATCCCCCAGAATACAACTGAATATAATGCCCCAGATCAGAATCCCCGGACACGGCCTCACAGCTAACCAGTGAAAATCTTACATGCTTTTCAGACTTTTTACACAAAACTTTATACAGCCACACCCCCAAAAAAAAACTGGGTATATCAAGATGTTTCTCGATAATTTCATCCCACTCCTGTCCTTCGACCATAAAAATTCATTAGAAGCCCCTTTCACAGAAGAGGAGGTTTTAGGGGTTATCAAGGAACTAAAAAGTGGATCCGCTCCGGGTTTTTTTAAGTCCAATACCCGAGGTGATCCACTAGACTTACAGCTTTATTCCGCATTCATTGCAGTGATTCCCAAACTGGATAGAAATCCACAGGAAGTTGGAAACTATCCCCCGATATCCCTCACCAACTGTGATCTTAAAATCCTGACCAAAATCCTAGCCAACCGATTTGCATCTTTCATCACCAACTACATCCACAAAGACCAAGTGTGGTTCATTCAAGGACCAGACCAAATTAGGAGAGCAATTGACATGATCTCTATTCTCCAATCTATCTGGGAAGGGGGCCCCAAACAATCAGGTATGTTACTTTCTTTAGACTTAAAAAAAAAGCCTTTGACTCTGTATCCTGGCCATACATCTTTACACTATTGGAGAGGTGAGGTTTTGGTGACAGATTCATGGGGCTAATCTGAGCTCTCTACTCTCAACCTCAAGCAAGAATATGCCTCTAGGGACACTACTCGAACATCATTCACATCGCAAAAGGCACTACGCAAGGTTGCCCACTCTCCCCAGTAATCTTTGCCCTTGAAAACCCTTGCTATCGCAATCTGGCAGAACCTAAATATAAAAGGAGTTACATGTGGCACACAAACTCACAAGTGTGGGCTTTATGCTGACAACATCTTGTTATTCATCACCTCCCCCATTATGTCACTCCCAAACTTATGCCAGACCTTAGAGGAATTCTCAGGTACCTCAGGACTTCAAGTGAACTATTCCAAGTCCCTAGCTATGAATGTATCCAGGATAGAATAGAATCTCTCTACAATATCAATTATCCCCCTATGTTCCCGGAAACTAGAAACAGAAATCAAAGCATGGGCCAAACATAACCTTTCATGAATAGGAAAGATAAACTAAAGTTGACTCTACTCCCCAAACTCCTATACCTGTTTCGCTCGCTCCCAATCCCAATTAAAAGGGAACACATTAAAACCTTTCAGAGTAAGATTTTAGAATTCATTTGGAACAAAGGAGGCTACAGGATACCACAAAGCTCCTTCTACAGTCACAGGAAAAAGGGGGGCTTGGGACTCCCTAAATTACTCCAATACTTTTATGCAGCTAGACTAGCACAGATTTCAATCATATATTCCAGATACAAAAAATTGGACTGGGTCCAAATTGAAAGGCAGGCAGTATCCCACCACACTATAGACTTTTTAATTTGATGCCCTCCCCCCAAAAAAAATTTAATCTGCAGATAATGGCATCAACCATTTATCACTCCCTGGCTCTATGGGACCAGTTACTCAAGTATAAGGCCCTAACCTCAGCTAGCAAACCACTGTCCCATTTGTTCAATAACCCTGACTTCCCCAAGGTCAGAACATGTTGGCATTCAAATGGTGGTTGGATAAAGGACTGTATTGAATTAAACATTTCTACTCTCCTTCAGGCCCTCTCTACCTCAAGCATTGCATTAATAAGCTGGAGCTGCCCACAACAGAACACTTCAGATTTCAACAAATCTCTCACGTTTTGTACTCCTATATGGTTGGAAGAACCACTTCCGCCTAGGTACACGGCATATGAACCATGGCGTGGACAGGGCTTGGAGCAGAGGGGAGGGATCTTGATCATTTACTCGTCACTGGTACTCCAGGACTCCAAATCCCCTTTCATGACGGGATGGGAAGCAGTGCTACAATATAGTTGGGATCTTGAAGCCTGGCAATCTGCTTGCTTTAAATCCTTTAAAGGATGTCTTAAATACATCTCTCACAGAGACCAGTGTGAAAGTGATCTCTAGCTGGTACTACACTCCCTACAGATTAGCCTCTATGTATGCCTCTGCTGATCCCCTGTGCTTCAGAGAATACCAACTAATAGGAACAATGGTCCACATTTGGTGGGAATGCCCCAGAATATGCCCTTTTGGAGAAAAATCTTCACTATAGACAAACTTGCTGGTAGCCAGGTACCTAGATCTGCAACAATAGCTCTACTTAATGAACAGATCCCAAAGACCCCTTTATATACTCGTAGGCTAATTCATTTTATATTGGTGGGTGCTAAAATAACAGTAGCTAAAGCTTGGAAATAACCAACCAATTCCATCAAAGCTGCCCAAAGGAAAATATCATGGATAATGTCTCAAGAAAACTTTCTAGTATACTGTCAGTCACTCGCACTAAATTCTTAGCCCCATGGGAAACCTACACTAAGCATATGGGCATCTCCCTCCTTCCTAACAGTATACCAGACTGAGATTCTAATTAATCCCCCCCAAAAAATACTGACGTTAGACAATCTCAATCCATACCTTCTTCCTCCTCTCCTCTTCTTTTCTCCTTTATACCTTCTACACTGTCCTACCCTTTTCTCTCATTGCTCCCCATTTAAGTGGGATGACAGAAGAATACACAGAAGTTACCAGCTGTGAGTTTCAGTCACTTACAGGAACTCTCAAACTGTAGTTTGTCAACTCTTGGTCATGTGGTGGGAGAGTGGTAATGGCTTTAGGGTTGAGACCTCCACCCAACCCAGCTTGATCCCCATGGGGGTGCTGGGTGCAAAAGGAGACTCCCCTGGACCCTGATCTCACCAGAGTAAAGTTATAATGGTGTGTTCTTTGGATAAAAAAATTACATAAAGTGTGGCGCTGAAGAAAAAGTAAATAATGTGACCACATCTATAACCGAATACCATATATATATATATATACATATATATATATATATATATATATATATATATATATATATATATATATATATATATGTGGAAAATTGTGTGAATATATAGTGATTAATATACCATCAAATGTATATCATATTCGATTGAGAATAACATACCAATTCAATGTATACAGTACACTTATATGTGCCCAAACGGATTAAAATAATACATCAAAAAATAGAATTAGTGATAAAAATAAATATGAAACTATGTAAAGTCCTTTCAGAAAAAAAGGAAAACAAGTTGAATAATAAATATCGAACGGACCACCGAATCTCAGGATACAACATGCAGCCACCCGTGTGACGATACCACCACCTCTATAGATGTGGGCTTACCAGATGGTTAGGACCCAAAAGAACATATATTCCAAGGGTCACACACGCTTTATGATGACAACAGATGAATGAAAATCCCAGGCATTAGATTCCCAAGCTTACAGAAGGCTCTCTCCAAACATATAAAAAGCCAAACTCTAACCGATGGATATATGGAATTGAAGAATAAGGCCCTATAGCGTAATTTCGTATAATCAATATAATTTATTAAAAGTAGTATCAAACTTACATTTTAAAAGTAGTTTTCAAGTGCTTTCTACATAAAAATGGCTGCAGTGGAGTCCTCCCGACGCGTTTCACCCTCATAGACTTCGTCTGGGGTGTGCTTCCACTGCAGCCTGACTCACATTTAAAGACGATCAAGCCCAATTGCCAAGAAACCATCTCTCTGTGTCACCGCGGACAACTTCCGTTTTGCATCAAGATGGCCGCCAGGCTTGCGTTCCACGCCTCTTTTCAACTATACCAATTGCATTCCAACCATGTCTTCCGGTTCCTCCCCAAAATGTTCTTTGGATACACAATTTATCCTACAGCATGCATATTGTAAATGTAATGAGCTCCTTTAACTATGTTATGGTTATGCAGGGCACTGATTTAGCCGATTTAGTGCTTTCAATAATATATCGTTGATCTCTGTCTTGACTCAAGGAAATAATGCCTGTATTATTTCTCAAAGCTCATCCTATGTTATACCGATGTTAAACATGTTGATGTATGTTATATTGCAGTATTTATAAATTATATGGATTTTGGGATTAAAAGTACCATTTTAGTGTTTGCAGATGGCTAAGATGGCTAAGATGGCAATAAGTGGAATAACGTCCTTACAGGATGTCTCAAACTTACAAGACAATCTCAATTCAATTGGAAAACTATGTAGTAAATAAGGTTTAATGTTGATAAATGTAACAATATGTGCTTGGGAGCTAAAAACATGCATTCACGATACATTCTAGTAGGAGAAAAACTGGAAGAGTCAATGTTCTTTAAGATCAAAGGCTTAATGATAGCATGCAATAGCTATTATAATAGCAATGCCAAGCTGCAGTTTCTAAAGCATGCAAAATACTTTCTTTTTCTTTTTTTTTCTTCTATTAAAAGTATAGACTCCAGAGAGAAACATAAAGTTGCCCCTGTACAAAACCTTAGTAAGACCTCATCTGGAATGTGTAGTTTTGGGCACCAGTTCACAAAAAGCATATTGGGGAACTAGAGAAGGAGCAGAGAAGGGCAACCAAACTGATAAGAGTCCTGGAGGATCTCAGCTATAAGGAAACATAATCTGAACTGAATGTATCCTCTCCTAAGATAAGGTGGATTGGGGTGATATGATGACCACGTACAGTATAAATACACTGAGCAAAATTATAAACGCAACACTTTTGTGTTTGCCCCTATTTATCATGAGCTGAACTTAAAGATTTACGACTTTTTCTATGAACACAAAAGGCCTATTTCTCTCAAATATTGTTCACAAATCTGTCTAAATGTGTGTTAGTGAGCACTTCTCCTTTGACGAGATAATCCATCCACCTCACAGGTATGGCATATCAAGATGCTTATAGACAGCATGATTATTGCACAGGTGTGTCTTAGGCTGGCCATAATAAAAGGCCACTCTAAAATGTGCGGTTTTATCACACAGCACAATGCCACAGATGTCGCAAATTTTGAGGGAGTGTGCAATTGGCATGCTGACTGCAAGAATGTCCACCAGAGCTGTTGCCCTTGAATTGAATGTACATTTCTCTACCATAAGCCATTTCCAAAGGAGTTTCAGAGAATTGGGCTGTACAGCCAAGTGGCCTCACAACCGCAGACCATGTGTAACCACACCAGCCCAGGACCTCCACATCCAGCATCTGCACCTTCAAGATCATCTCAGGCCAGCCACCCAGACAGCTGCTGCAACAATTGATTTGCATAACCAAAGAATGTCTCCACAAATTTATAGAAACCATCTCAGGGAAACTCATCTGAATGCTCGTCGTCACATCGGGGTCTCAACCCGACTACAGTTCATTGCCGTGACCGATTTGAGTGGGCAAATGCTCACATTCAATGGCATCTGCCCCTTTGGAGAGGTGTTCTCTTCATGAATGAATACCAGTTTTCACTGTACAGGACAGATGGCAGACAGCATGTATGGTATTGTGTGGGTGAGTGGTTTCCTCATATCAATGTTGTGAATCCAATGGTGGTGGTGGGGTTAAGGTATGGGCAGGCATATGCTATGGACAATGAACACAGGTGCATATTATTAATGGCATTTTGAATGCACAGAGACAACGAGATATGGAGGCCCATTGTTGTGCCATTCATCCATAACCTCATGTTGCAGCATGATAATGTTGCAACATGTTGCAAGGATCTGTACACAATTCCTGGAAGCTGAAAACATGCCAGTTCTTCCATGGCCAGCATACTCACTGGACATGTCACCCATTGAGCATGTTTAGGATGCTCTGAATCGGCATATACGACAGTGTGTTCCAGTTCCTGCCAATATCCAGCAACTTCGCATAGCCATTGAAGAGAAATGGACCAACATTCCACAGGCCACAATCAACAATCTGATCAACTCTATGCGAAGGAGATGTGCTGCACTGCGTAAGGCAAATGGTGATCATATGAGATACTGACTGCTTTTAGAACCCGCCCAACCCCCTAGTACAGTAAAACTGCACATTTAAGGCTCGGTTCACACAGGGGCGACACGACTTCAGGACGACTTTGTGAGGCAACTTGGAGACAACTTGAACATGACTTTTAGACACGACCTGGGGCGACTTACAAGTCGCCCCAGGCCAGGCGACTTTTGCCGTGGCCAATGAGCTCTGAAGGGGGAACTCCACGCCAAATTTCTGAAAAAAATTTGCCGTGGGTTCCCCCACCGAGAGCATACCAGGCCCTTAGGTCTGGTATGGATTCCAAGGGGAATCCCCTACACCGAAAAAAACGGCGTGGGGGTCCCCCCAGATCCATACCAGACCCTTATCCGAGCACGCTACCCGGCCGGCCAGGAAAGGGGGTGGGGACGAGCGGACGCCCCCCCCCCTGAGCCGTACCAGGCCGCGTGCTCTCAACATGGGGGGGTGCCTTGGGGGAGGGGGGCGTGCGGCCCCCCCACCCCAAAGCACCTTGTCCCCATGTCAACCCTGGCCGTTGGTTGTCTGGGTCTACGGGCGGGGGGCTTATCGGAATCCGGGAGCCCCCTTTAATAAGGGGGCCCCCAGATACCGGCCCCCCACCCTATGTGAATGAGTATGGGGTACAATGTACCCCTACCCATTCACCTGTAAAATAAAGTACAAAAAAAAACACAACACACAAGATAAAATAGTTTATTGCACAGCTCCGGGGGTCTTCCGTCTTCGGGGGTCTTCTCGCCGGACTCCTCCGCTATCTTCTTGTAGCTCTTTTACTAGCGGAGGAGCCCAGCTTTCTTCCTCGCCGCCGCCCTCTTCTTCCGACTTCGGGGGTCTTGTCCCCCCCTTCCGGTCTTCTATCGCCGCCGCCGCCGCCTTCCGTTCTTCTTCTTCTTCTTCTTCTCCTGGAGATGTTGACTCGACGCTCTCTCCGGCCGCAATGCCAGGGACGCACTGCGTGGCGACTTATATAAGGACAAGGGGCGGGGTCATCGGTTGATGTCACATGGGTTGATGTCACATGGCGACAGTCCCAGCATCCTCCGGGACTGTGACATCGTAAGGGGGCGGGGTCACCATGTGACATCAACCCCATGTGACATCAACCGATGACCCCGCCCCTTGTCCCTATACAAGTCGCCGCGCAGCGCGCCCCTGGCATTGCGGCCGGAGAGAGCGTCGAGTCAACATCTCCAGGAGAAGAAGAAGAAGAAGAAGAACGGAAGGCGGCGGCGGCGATAGAAGACCGGCAGAAGAACCGAAGAGGGGGACAATTCCCCGAAGTCGGAAGAAGAGGGCGGCGGCGAGGAAGAAAGCCGGGCTCCTCCGCTAGTAAAAGAGCTACAAGAAGATAGCGGAGGAGTCCGGCGAGAAGACCCCCGAAGACGGAAGACCCCCGGATCTGTGCAATAAACTATTTTATCTTGTGTGTTGTGTTTTTTTTGTACTTTATTTTACAGGTGAATGGGTAGGGGTACATTGTACCCCATACTCATTCACATAGGGTGGGGGGCCGGTATCCAGGGGCCCCCTTATTAAAGGGGGCTCCCGGATTCCGATAAGCCCCCCGCCCGCAGACCCCGACAACCAACTGCCAGGGTTGTCGGGAAGAGGCCCTTGTCCTCATCAACATGGGGACAAGGTGCTTTGGGGTGGGGGGCCGCATGTCCCCACCCCCTTTCCTGGCCGGCCGGGTAGCGTGCTCGGATAAGGGTCTGGTGTGGATCTGGGGGGACCCCCACGCCGTTTTTTTCAGCGTAGGGGGTTCCCCTTGGAATCCATACCAGACCTAAGGGCCTGGTATGCTCTCGGAGGGGGAACCCACGCCAATTTTTTTTCAGAAATTTGGCGTGGAGTTCCCCCTTCAGAGCTAATAATTCTGTTAAAGTCGCCTCCGTATAGACAGAGATCCGACTTGGAGGCGACCTCCATTGAAATCAATGGGTACAAGTCGCCTACAAGTCGGATTGAAGTATTACAGGAACTTATTTTGAAGTCAGAGCGACTGTCAGTAGCGTGCATTAAGACGGCTCTCATTCACTTACATTGATTTTTAAATGTTGTCCGACCTGAGGCGACTAGGGGCGACCTGAAGTCGGATCGCAGTCGCCCCTGTGTGAACCGAGCCTTAGGCTGGGTTCACACTGCTGCGGGGGGAGATCCGGATGTGATTCGCACAGCAAATCACATCCGATCTCCGTAGCAATGCGAGTTCAGCCATACAGATAGTATGGCTGAATTCGCAGCGCTCCCGCAGCAAACTCGCACGGGACCCTTTTTTGGGTCCGCAACAGAATCGGATCGCATGGGGGTTCACACCATGCGATCCGATTCCTGTGCGAGTCGGCAGATCGCACTGCGATATGCCGACGGATCTGGGGGTGTCATTAACATAACATTGACACTCCCAGCCGTCCGCATAGGGCAGTGTGAACTGCCGGCGGGAGGTGTGCGATGCGGGAAAACGCCGCGGATTCGCGGCGTTCCCGCATCGCTATAGTGTGAACCCGGCCTTAGAGTTGCCTTTTATTGTGGCCAGCCTAAGGCACACCTGTGCATTAATCATGCTATCTAATCAGCACCTTAATATGTCACACCTGTGAGGTGGATAGCTTATCTTGGTGAAGGAAAAGTGCTCACTAACACATTTAGAAAGATTTGTGAACAATATTTAAGAGAAATATGCCTTTTGTGTACATAGAAAAAGTCGCAGATCTTTATGTTCAGCTCATGATAAATAGGGGCAAACACAAAAGTGTTGCGTTTATAATTTTGCTCAGTGTATATAAGTGGCCCATAGTGAACTTGGTGTAGTGTTTATCACTTTCGGGTAATTACATAGGTCAAAAGGGGCATTCTTTACATCTGGAGTAATAGAGATTAATAGAGATTTAACTTTCTTATACGAAACAGCTTCTTCACAGTAAGTGCTATGGAAATGTGGAATAGAACCTGTAGTTCTGGCCAGCTCAGTAGATTTTTTTTTTTTTTTAAAAGAGCTAAATGTATTTCTAAATCACAAAGTATAAATTAATATCAACATTTTTAGGTAAAAGCACCAGAAATTCTTGATCCAGGGAATATCTCTTTTGCCTCCTGAGCAGATTTTTTTGCCTTCTTCTGTATCAACTTTTGATATAGGATTGTGTATATATATTTTTTCTATTTATTTAATGTTTATGTAGGTTGAACTAGATTGTATTGTGTCTTGTCAGCCTCACTAACATCATGTAACATAATAAATAAATAAATAAATAAATACATAAATAAATAAATTGGCTTGCCATATACTTTTATGGTGTTAATTTGCAGTCATGTCTATGAGAGCCAGAACATGAGGCATATTGTAATATGTTTAATTTATACTGATTATCAGTGTTTACAATGTATTTATGGATGTTTGTTTATTGGTTTCAAAATTAAAGCGGTAGTAAACCCGCTATTTTTTTTTAACACCTGCAAAGCAAAAGGCATAATGAGCTAGTATGCACCGCATACTAGCTCATTATGAAATACTTACCTTAGAACGAGGCCCCGACATCTGGCACGATCCACGCCGAGGGAGCTGACATGCTCCCTCTGCGTTTCTTCCGGGTATCGCGGCTCCGGCGCTGTGAGTGGCCGGAGCCGCGATATCGTCACTCCTGCGCATGCGCGCGGGAGATTTCTTTCCGGCCGCTGGCCACTTCCGGATTTTCAGGCCGAGAATCCCCTCCTGCGCATGCCGGGGGGAATATCTCCTAAACCGTACAGGTTTAGGAGAAATTTTTTTTACCTACAGGTAAGCCTTATTATAGGCTTTCCTGTAGGTAAAAGTTACAAAAAAGGGTATACAACCACTTTAAACAGTAGGTATGCATAATGTAAAAGCTCTTGTTTTCATAAGATGCAATTATTAAAATGAATTAGATTCTTAAAAAGTAATTTAACCTGCTCCAATCATTTTAAATATACTTCCTGCTAATCTCTTAAGTAACTCTTTTCAAACAGTCATTTCTACTGTAACCAACATGTTCATAGCCAAATAATGTTCGCAGTGCTAAGACTCTCAAAAGGGTAGTTATACATTACATTTTTATGTGTGGTTATCATGCAGTTGTCAAGTGGTCTTTTCTCTGTGTGTTATCAGCAGCTCATCTGTACCACATTCCATAAATGTCATTAGGAACAAACTTTTTTGTACATTTATGTGTCATGTTAAGTATCATCTGTACCACATTCCATACATTTATGTGTCATGGCAAGTACCAAATAGACTACAGCTCTGTTAAAAATAGCATATTGACCGTTTGATGCTATTAGGCTATTTATTAATAAATAATGTAAATATTTACTTCACTTGTCCCATCATGCATAGGAGAAATAAGTGAACATGTATTTTCACTACAGCTCTAGAAGGATTTACCCCCTTTTTGACTGGGCCATTTTTTGTGATAAGGCACTGCGTTGCTTTAACTGACAATTGCGTGCTTGTGCTGCGATGTACCCAAACAAAATTGATGTATTTTTTTCCACACATATAGAGCTTTCGTTTGGCGGTATATGATTATCACCTGTGTGGTTTTTATTTTATTGCGCTATAAAAAAAAACAAAGCGTAAATTTTGAAAAAAAACTAAATGTTTTACTTTTTGCTATAATAAATATCCTAATTTAAAAAAACATAAAACAAATAACAAATGTCCTGCTCAGTTTAGGCTGATATATATTCTTCTACATATTTTTGTTTAAAAAAATCGCAATAAGTTTATATTGATTGATTTACGCAAAAATTATAGTGTCTACAAAATAGGGGATAGATTTATAGAATTTTTTTTTTTTTTTACTAGTAATGGCAGCGATTTGTGATTTTTATTGGGACTGCGACATTGCGGCAGACAGATCAGACACTTTGTTGGGACCGTTGACATTCATACAGTGATCAGAGCTAAAAATAGCCACTGATTATTGTATAAATGTCACTGGCAGGGAGGGGGTTAACACTAGGGGCAATCAAGGGGTTAAATGAGTTCCCTCAGTGTGTTCCAACTGTAGGGGGATGGGATTGATTGGGGAGGAGACCGATCGGTGTTCCTATATATTAGGAACACATGATCTGTCTCCTCTCCCCTGCCAGAACTTGGATTTGTGTGTTTATACACAGAGATTCTCGCTCTGGCCCTGTCAGGAGCGATCGCAGGTGCCCAGCCAACATCGTGGCCACTGGGCACACGCATTGGCTCCTAAGTGACGTGGCAGGCATATTTGCACTATTTATTGAGTGAAGATTCTTAAATTCTTCAGTAAATCAATCTCAATATACCATGTACATATCACAAAATTAACATCACAAATAAAATAAGGCATCATTCTCAAAATTATAATCCATGATTACTGTAAGTTCACTGCATCTGGAATGCAATTCATGACAACCTGAGAACAACTGTTTAGAGAACACTGACCTTGATTTACTAAAGCATCTGATCATACACTTACATTCAAACAGTACCGTCACAGAAATTTATCCGACATACAACATACAAGGATTTGTAAGTGCTGCAGCATACATACACAAAATGTACTGTGTGCTGTGCTAAAAAAACTAAAACTGGGAGGATAACCCTGACATGTGACCCAGGTTTGTTAAGCCAAGAAAACTCAGAGGGGCTTTACTGGCCATACACCATGGCTTAGTTTTCATGAATGGTATGGCTTATGTGAGTTTATTTACTAAAGGCAAATAGTCTGTTTACTTTTCAAGCAAATTTTTGCTTTCTAAGGGAATTTAGTGCTGAATTTAGTGTAGTGGTGAAAAATCACTTTGAAAAAAATATACAATCACGTGTAGGGAAAAGGAAAAAAAAAGATTTTTTGCTTGCAAAGGATTAGATTATGGAAGACAGCAAAGGCCCACAATTTTTTTTCTTTATGAACATAGGATATACTTGTTTTTTTACATTGCAAACATATTTCATTCCTTAGCAAGCAGGTCACATTCACAAAAATCTGATCACAAGGCTTTGTTGATAAATAAAGTATTAGGGTAAAGTAGGCCATAGATACCTTCGTTTTTTTGATCTTATCCAAGATGGATGGGGGGATCCTCCCTGTTGTGCCATTGTATTGTGACAGCGAGACTCCTCCGCAGTCAGAGTACATGCTGAATGCACTGCAATGCACCGTGCGCAGCACAGTGTATTCTAAGCCCTTACTGGGCAATGAGGGTACAGTGAATAGCTGGTAGTTTAGGAGCAGGACCATGAAGCTGGCCGCTGAGTCCTTAAAAACCGATGAGTCATCAGCTGTCAATGGGCTTCACTGCTGACAGCTGAATAAAAAAAATTAAAATCATTGCCGGCAATAAAAGAATGGAAAAAAAAGAGCAGGGTCCCCCCAGTCCATACCAGGCCCTTGGGTCAAAAACCTGTCTACTGTTTTTATTTATTTTTTACACTTTTTTTGTGAATGGGTAGGGTTACAATGTTCCCCATAGGCATTCACGTAGGGGGGCAGGATATGGGGGCCCCTTGCTGAAGGGGGCTTCCAGATTCTGATAAGCCCCTACCCACAGACCCCCTCAACCACAGCCCAGGGTTGTGGGGAAGAGACCCTTGTGCACATCAACACAGGGCAAGATGCTTTGGGGTGAGGGTGCATAGCCCCCTTTGACCCAAAATATTCACCCCCCCATGTTGAGGGCATGTGGCCTGGTATGGTTTAGGAGTGGGGATACTTACTTATCACCCTCCTTTCCTGTCCTATCAGGCTGTGTGCTCAGATAAGGGTCTGGTATGGATTTGGGGGCACGCCATTTTTTTTACATTTAGGCATGGGGTTCCCCTTAAAATCATGCCAGACCCAGAGAGCCTGGTAAGGACTGGATGGGACCCCATGCTCTTTTTTTCTTTCTTTTTTATTTTTTAGTAGCCAGGTGCCAGTAAATTGCAACCATAATTCAATTTAAATGTGATTTCATATGTCATTTTTGCTGCAGCATGTTCTATACATGCTACAGATGTGCCACTTTACAGGCAGACTAAGGGAACCTCAGGCACTATTTAAAAAAAAATGCCCAATTACTTGCACAAGAGTCTTCAAAATGGGCACTTTTGATTTCAATTGAGTTTTGGGCAGAGCTTTTCCACTGTTCGGGAGTTCTGTTGTGAACCAACACAGGGAGGTGTTTGGCCCATCTCTATTGGCTAACATGCACACGATTCTTTGTGCATCCATTTTTGCTAATATTCCCATATGTTTCTTCCACCAACTCCTACAGTGCTTAAGATTTGTAAAAGACTGTCGGCCTTGAGCTGTTATTGTATGATATCCATGTAAAAGTATAATCTGTAAAAACTTCAATTTTTACATTCAAAATTTACATTAGTTCAATCGTGCTACAGCGTACAGCGATAATAAAAACCTATTTTGCCGTAATACTATTTTAGTGGTTTGTCCTGTTTTCTAACAAACAATGGCCTTTAGTTGAAATATATTCCAGGTGCAAGGATGCTACCTTCAAGAAAAGTCCAAGATATAGTTTTTACAATTGTGCATATTTGTAAAACTAGAAATTCTCTACCCAGGATACATTATTTAAATAAAACACTGTTTCATCAAGTTACATAAAATAAGCTATTAACCATTGTTTACATGCCAGTAAGTTGATTGTGCTCAACCCAGGTACAGTATATGTTTTTGAACATATCCAAACCATATTAGGAAGCAAAATGTTCTTTCTTTGACTTCTATATGGTTTTAGTATATTTTCTCTCTTGTATATACAATATTGTTCAAATATTACTTTTTATACCTTTTATGTATTGTATGGACCCTCAATATCTTTCCCCATTGAAGTTTTAAGCTTATAAAGGAGATTTAGAACTTCAGAATTTATAGACTATACAGCAAAGGTCTACTGGACCTTCAAAATTTATAGACTATATAGCAAAGGTCTACTGGAAGGCTAATTATACCCTTTAATAAACACGTTTTCAACACCATTCCTACATTGTTGCCAATTTTTCAAGCTGTTAAAATCTATTTAGTAAGATATGATCATGGTAAATGTTTCTGTAGATCTTTGAAACAATTTTTCATTTTAATATCTCCTGGTTGGCAAGAAATTGCCTTGTAGTAAGAAATGAAAAATGATTGAATCAATAAACCAGGCTGACTAAAATATTGGTGTAGCTAAACATATTATACTTTGTCAGATAAGATCTCATTCTATACATCAAAGTGTTTTTTTTTTTCTTTTGATAAACTGAACACCTTTTTCTTTACACAGCTAAATATATAATATTTCTTTGAACTTACCTTTTTCTGTAAGGTTTTCTGCTGGCTCCGAAGGTGCTTTGCAGCAATATCTTAACAAAAGCTGCAGGACTCAGTGTGACGTGGCTTTTCTGTACAATTTTCTGCTGGCTTCAAAGGTGCTTTGCGGCAATATCTTAACACAAGCTGCAGAAGTCAGTGCGACGTGGATCCCACACTTTACTTTCTGTATGACGTGCTGTCTGCTGCTAGTGTAGCTGCTACATTACTATCAGTTACTACATGACTTACATATCATGATTATACTTTTTTTTGTTCTGACTTTACATATACAGTGTATGTATAAATATAAAGTAGTGAGTGGTAGTGAGTGTACAGTTTGTATAACAGTGTAAATTTGCTGTTCCTGCAAAATAACTCAACAAACAGCCATTAATGTCTAAACCACTGTCAACAAAAGTGAGTACACCCCTAAATGAAAATGTCCAATTAGCCATTTTCCCTCCCCGGTCATGGGACTCATTAGTGTTACAAGGTATCAGGTGTGAATGGGGAGCTGGTGTGTTAAATTTGGTGTTATCGCTCTCACTCTCTCATACTGGTCACTGGAAGTTCAACATGGCACCTCATGGCAAAGAACTCTCTAAGGATCTGAAAAAAGGAATTGTTGCTCTACATAAAGATGGTCTAGGCTATAAGAAGATTGCCAAGACCCTTAAAATGAGCTGCAGCATGATGGCCAAGACCATGTAATGGTTTAACAGGACAGGTTCCACTGTGAACAGGCCTCGCCATGGTTGACCAAAGAAGTTGAGTGCACGTACTCAACATCATATCCAGAGGATGTATTTGCAAAATAGATGTATGATTGCTGCAGAGGTTGAAGGGGTGGGGGTTCAGCCTGTCAGTGCTTAGACCATATGCCGCACTCTGCATCAAACTGGTCTGCATGGCTGTGGTCCTAGAAGGAAGCCTCTTCTAAAGATGATGCACAAGAAAGCCTGCAAACACTTTGCTGAAGACAAGCAGACTAAAGAACATGGATCACTGAAACCTGATGAGTGCTAACGGGACTGGGAAGCTACAGTTCATTGAGGGAACCACGAATGCCAACATGTATGGTCACATACTGAAGCAGAGCATGATCCCTTCCCTTCAGAGACTGGGCTGCAGAGCAGTATTCCAACATGATAAGGACCCCAAGCACACCTCCAAGACAACCACTGCTTTGATAAAGAAGATGAGGGGGTAAAGGTGAAAAAACTGGGAGCTGGGATGTAATGATCCATATTTGTTGATGACCTCTTGGTTGGATTACCCTCTCTATTGCCTAAATTTATCCTAGTTGCTGTAAGTACATTATTTTAGCTTTAATAAATATTTTTGTTAACGTATTATGCATAGAGTCTTCCCTATGTTTAAACCCCACACATGCACCAAGTGGAGAGCATCAAGCGAATCCAGGGCTGGGGAGCTAATTAGGAGGCTACTGGATTGATCCATCAAGGAGGTTGGGTTACATACAGGAGGAATCCGCATATCTGTTCACCTCATGCAATATATGATCTCTTATAACTTGGAGATCATTGTAATCTGGTAAGCAGCACATTTAATTATATTTGGAAAAACGGATTGAAAATATTATTTTACTGGAAGTGGTTCACTTGATTTTATAGAAAGATTTAAACATGGATTGAAATGAAAACACAAGGGTACTTTATATGTATTTGTTTATGAAGAAAAAATATAATTTTAATATTTTTTTTATCAATTTTTATTTTTTGAGGAATATTATTTTTTTGATTAATAATTTTCTGATGAATTTGGTTTCATATTATGTTATGTTTGTTTGCTCACATGGTGGTAATTTTTTTGTTTGTTCACAATACTTCACTTTATTGATTCACATGAGACAACGCATATCTTTTATATTTTGAGCACAGTAGTACAGGAGGGCAGAGCTGCCAAGAGAAAGTTCAGCACACTGCAGCACCAATCACTGTGCAGCCAAGCAGTCCTCAGAGCTCTCCCTATGCCAACTCGAATGGACCTGATTCAAGCAATGGTTAAGGTGAAGTGCTAAAATATATTTGTAGAACAAGCTGAGTTAAGCCAGCCATAGATGAATTAAATTTCAGACAGTTAAGCAGAGACCAGCTGAAATTTGAACCATCTATGAGCGGGCTGGTTATACCTTAGTCGATCAATTGATCTACTTGGGTACAACCAGCATTTTCGATTTTTACATGAGATCATTGCCAGTGGTTATAGCAGCTAGCAATAATCACCATGCTCTCCTGGCAGGGACAGCTCCCTGCACCCCACCATGAGAACAAAAATTGTTCCACTAAAGGAATCCCCCCATCAACACTAAGCCCTTGTACACACGGTCAGAGATTCCGACAACCAAATCCGTCGGATTTTGTCCGTCGGATTTTGTCCGACGGATCTTGTCTGAAACTGTTGCATACACACGGTCGGACAAAGTTGTCGGAAAATCCGATCTTTCAGAACGTGATGACGTAATTTCGTTACGATGGGACTACGTTCAGGCTAGTAGCCAATAGCTTTGATGTAGGAATTTGATCTGAGCATGCGTGGCACTTTGTCCGATCAGAATTCTCTACACATGATCGGAGTATGTCCGATCGGAGCAGTTTGTCGGAAAATATTTCCAGCAAGTTGGAAAATTTGGTCCGACGGATATTCCGACGGAAACAGTCCGATGCATACCACATACAGTCGGAATATCCGACAAAATGGTCCGATAGGACACATTCCGACGGAATCTCCGACCGTGTGTACTGTACAAGGGCTAAGTGTGTTGATGGGGTAATCAAGTGATTGCAGGAAAATATATTCAGCAAGTCGGATTGACCACAGAGCTGGACAGCTACATTACTTCTCAGGCTCATTAGAATCCTTTACCGTACTTTTACAGAAAGCTACATGTTTTGCTTGCAGTTACATATATTCTTTAATCTGAGTTACACATGTCTGAAAATCTCTGTGCAGTGCACCATAGTATAAATGATTTTGGGATATATATATATATATATATATAATATATTGCATTAGCTTTTAGGCTGACTATAGACACACAATTTAGCCCCAAAGCTCCCCTCATCCTCTGATAGCCACCCTCTTTCCCTCAAAACCAGACAGGGTTTCTAAAGTTGGGTGCACATGGATCATAAATTGGCTAATTCGGGAAGGACCAGCGAAATTCTGATCTGTATGTAGCCCCACCAGTTCAACAGGAACTGATCCTTATATTGGCTTCTGTGAAGCGGTCCTGTTGGAAAACCTCACTAGTTGAATGAAAAATAAAATTGTGTGTACCCAGCTTAGTTTAATGCACCCCACAGAGCCCCCATCCTCCTAGTTCTCCATTAATACCCCCACCACTACATTTATCCTCCTAAAGGTTGGTACAGACAGATTGAAATACAGCCAGTTCAGCAGGTACTAGCCAAATTTCAATCTGTGTGTGGTCCTCTCTGTTCGACATAAATTGATTGGTGGTTCTGTTGAACGGCCATGAGGAAAACTTTCATTCAAATGGCTGCAGACACTGATCAGTGTATTTTGATAGCAGGGGAATCCCACTGTTAGAATACAAAAGTGTAGTGGAGAGGATTCCTCCACCCCCCTTGCTTGTGTGGATGGGGGAATCAGTTTTTTTTTTCATTTCACCTACCTGCTAAACCATGTATGCTCAGCTATGACTCACACCACCGATGTAGGGACATTTTTTCCTACCAGTGACACAACTGATGCAGGGGCATCTTTTGCTTTTAGTGAAACCACCAACGTATATAAATTTTTTCCTCACACAGATGTTGAGGCATTTCTTTCTACATCACTGTGAGACTCATAGTTTACAGTGGGGTAGAATGTGTACCACTATTAAACTCAAATGTTACATACAGTATGTTTTGATGAGGCATGCTACATGCATCACTATTATATGTTTAGTGTGTGGGGGCATCTTCACCATGGGCACTGCATGACCTTGTAACACCACTGAGGAAAGTTTGTCTTCTCTATTTATATGGGTGGTTGTGTAACTGGGACTAAAATAAATGTTACAGTTGTTAAAAAAACTGAAAATCTTCCAAAAGGGACAATGGTACTGCTGATATCTGTCAAAGATTGGATCACTCTGGAGAGATTTCTACTTACTTTCTGTTGTGTCAAGAAGAGACAGAACAAGAAGTAAAGGGAGATCTTCAAAGTGGGATGCAGCAGTAGAAACATTAAAGTTATTAGTTTATTAGTAGTGAAGTGCAGTTTGCCTGGGGTTAAGACTTGGGGTAAAGTTGGCTATACACTTAGTTTCTCCTGTTTGGAAATCTTTGGGTGACACCTAAATGGCCAGGTAGGGACACATCAGCGGTTGTTAGAATACCTGCAACCCTCAGCTTTCTAACAACCAGGAACCCTGAGCATGGAGCTGTCAAATTTAGTAGAAGTAATCATAGTCCATAAACATTTTCATTTCCTACTACAGCCAGAAGCTTGGCTGAGATGAACAAATGTGTCAAACATGCAACTAACCAAATTCCGGTTAAAACCTCAGATTGAACTGCCAGCTCATCCCTTACTGTTAGATATAACTTTAGGCATATGTCCAGCAAAAACCTAGATCTTCATTTTGGATATTGTGGACAAGGGTTAGAATCCCTGAGGGGCTGCATGTTTTGCCAGTAAGGAAGTGAGGGGAACTCCCCATCAGCAGCAAAGTCAAAAATTAAAATGCTATTCTTATTAGTAGAGCAGAGGAAGATTGCTAGATTTCGAGTTCTGAGCCCCTGTTATGGATTTTTCCTCACTTCCTGTCTGGTGAAATCATTGTCTCATAGACACTGAGTGAATTTCTTTAAAAAGGGGCTTAGACAGAAGTAAAAATCTTACAAAGGTTCCCATGCTTCTCCAATGTGTCCAAAATGTAAAAATAGTTTTTGGCTTGGCATACATTTCAGTCCCAAGAAATACTCTAAACTAACCTGTCTTAAAATTAAAATGTCTTCATTGTAAAATTCAGCGAGTGACCTTATAGAAAAGTATTGAAAGAGCCCAAAATCTTTGACTTTTCAAGTAATAAAGGCAATTATGTATTAAATGTGGTGCCAAGTCATGAGTATGTGGGATGAAATTCATGCAAAGCCTAAATAAATAATGAACAAAAAAAAATCAGGAATCACTCTGAATAAGATGCATTTTAGTGCATAACACAAGAACACAGTAAACTTTACTCAAAATAAAAAAAAAGAAACGTGAAGCCATATGGATCGTATGTAAGCATTTGGTCTGCAGGTTTAAAGTCTTTTGATCAAAGGATTATGGCCTCTCTCTAGTGATGGCCGAATGGTTCGCCCAGCGGTCGTTTCACGGCGAATTTCGGCTGTTCGCGGTCCGCCCGTTCGGCGGACTATTGGCGCCGTTCGCCCGGCGGACTTCCGCATTTACTGTGTAAAAGAACTTTGACCTATGATGACACATCCATCATGGGGTACAGGACAGCCAATTGAGACATTACAGCACATGGATACTTGGACATTCCCCCTAACCTATAAATACACCTGATCCGGCGGCCATTTTACATTCTTTCTTCTGTCACTATAGGGAGAGGTTGCTGTGTGGGGCAGAGAGAGATTACAGGGACCCAAATCGCTAGCTATTTGGTACACAAAAGTTCTTTTCAGGACTGGTATAGGTGTTAGGTGTAGTTCAGGATAGGCAGTGCTGTGCTAGTGATTGTTGCAGCAGCCTGAGTGTCTTTTGTCAGTTTAGAGAAAGGGACAGAACGCTGTGTCTGCTGTAGGGACAGTCAGTTTAGTCATCATCAGTAGCTGTTACTATCAGGTCCACAAAAGTGCTATTCCAGTTATTGTTCCAGTAGCCTCTGTTTTGTCAGTTTATATAGGGACAGGCAGGAAGCAGTGTGTGAGGCAGTGAGGGTCAGTTTAATCAGTAGCTGTTACTATTAGTTCCACAAAGGTTCTTTTCAGGACTGGTATCATATGGTAATAGGCTTGTACACGTATAATATTCTTTCTTCCAAATATAGAAAGAATATTATACTTGACTGCTGCCCTTCTGCTGCAGTCTGCTAATCATTCACAACCCACTTGTTCCACAAAGCTCCTTATAAGGACTGGTAACTTGGTCTGTCTAGGGTGCTACAGTACATAGGGTTCAGTGAGGTACAGTCTGCCATTCTATAAGGACTGGTATCGGTCCACAATACATAGGGTTGAGGTGCACTACTGCTGACCGCTGCCCTATACTGCAGCAGTCTTTTATCGGTATAGGGACTGACGTACAGTCTGCTAATCACTCACACACAACCTACTTGGTCCACAAAAGTCCTTATAAGGACTGGTAAGGTATAGGGTGCTACAGTACATAGGGTTGAGTGAGGTACAGTCTGCCATTCTATAAGGACTGGTATAGGTCCATAATACATAGGGTTGAGGTGCACTACTGCTGACCGCTGCCCTATACTGCAGCAGTCCTTCATTGGTATAGGGACTGACGTACAGTCTGCTAATCACTCACACACAACCTACTTGGTCCACAAAAGTCCTTATAAGGACTGGTAACTTGGTCTGTCTAGGGTGCTACAGTACATAGGGTTGAGTGAGGTAGAGTCTGCCATTCTATAAGGACTGGTATCGGTCCACAATACATAGGGTTGAGGTGCACTACTGCTGACCGCTGCCCTATACTGCAGCAGTCCTTCATCGGTATAGGGACAGACGTACAGTCTGCTAATCACTCACACACGACCTACTTGGTCCACAAAAGTCCTTATAAGGACTGGTAAGGTATATGGTGCTACAGTACATAGGGTTGAGTGAGGTACAGTCTGCCATTCTATAAGGACTGGTGTAGGTCCACAATACATAGGGTTGAGGTGCACTACTGCTGACCGCTGCCCTATACTGCAGCAGTCCTTCATCGGTATAGGGACTGACGTACAGTCTGCTAATCACTCACACACAACCTACTTGGTCCACAAAAGTCCTTATAAGGACTGGTAACTTGGTCTGTCTAGGGTGCTACAGTACATAGGGTTGAGTGAGGTATAGTCTGCCATTCTATAAGGACTGGTATCAGTCCACAATACATAGGGTTGAGGTGCACTACTGCTGACCGCTGCCCTATACTGCAGCAGTCCTTCATCGGTATAGGGACTGACGTACAGTCTGCTAATCACTCACACACAACCTACTTGGTCCACAAAAGTCCTTATAAGGACTGGTAAGGTATAGGGTGCTACAGTACATAGGGTTGAGTGAGGTACAGTCTGCCATTCTATAAGGACTGGTATAGGTCCACAATACATAGGGTTGAGGTGCACTACTGCTGACTGCTGCCCTATACTGCAGCAGTCCTTCATCGGTATAGGGACTGACGTACAGTCTGCTAATCACTCACACACAACCTACTTGGTCCACAAAAGTCCTTATAAGGACTGGTAAGGTATAGGAGGCTACAGTACATAGGGTTGAGTGAGGTACAGTCTGCTACTCTATAAGGACTGGTATAGGTCCACAATACATAGGGTTGAGGTGCACTACTGCTGACTGCTGCCCTATACTGCAGCAGTCCTACATCGGTATAGGGACTGAGAGTTTTGTCACAGGGTCATTTAAAAAATGACAGGCAGAGGAAGAGGCAGGCCCTTCCGCAGTGGTGGTAGGGGTAGGGCAGCAGGCTTGAGCCAAAGTGGGATGTTGGAGAAGGTGCGTTCAATTACTTTAAAGGACGCACCAGACTTGGTTGAGTGGCTCGCTCAGCCTTACTCTTCTGCACCCTCCTCATCCTCTCGATCTGCACCCTCTTCTTCACTCTCTGCTATGTGCACCCCCAAAGACACTACCACCAACAACACCACCACCACCACCACCACCACCACCACATACCTTCCGCTTGAGTCACAGGAATTATTTTCCGATCCATATCAAGAGGACATTTCTGATGCGCAGCCACTCTTGGTATTGGATCAGGAAGAGGAGGTAGCAACAACCGCTACTCAGCAGTCTGACGACAGTACCCAGATCAGCCCAAGGAGGAGGTTGGTGCCCAGTGTTTCTGCCTACTCCGAGATCTCTACTTATAGCGGTGGGGAAGGTGACGTTGATGATGACGTGTCTAGTGATGTCATGTGAGTGCCCACAAGAGAGGAAGAGGAGGGGAGTTCAGAGGGAGATATGGACCAGCAGATAGGGATGAGAAGCAGGAATAACTTACATTGCACAGGAGGGACAAAGCAGACTGCAAAGGTATCAGGAGCGAGTCATCGACCATGTACGGTCACATCTGGCGCTCCCAGGACACCGGCACATGGCTCCGTAGTGTGGGCTTTTTTTAACGTGTCTGCTGCTGACAATAGCGTTGCCATCTGCAATCTTTGCAGTCAACGCATTAGTCGCGGTAAGCCCAACACTCACCTAGGGACGACCGCCTTAAGAAGGCACATGAGCAGCCATCACCGAGCTGAGTGAGAGCAACGGAACACACAAAGTCACACTGCAGGCTCTCACCGTCCAGCCTCATCTTCTACTTCTCCTTCTCCTCTCTCCTCACAATTATCCTCCACTCCACCTTCCATCACGCCAAGCTCACGTTTTTTTGCAAAAAGGCAGGCTTCCGTGGTCCTAATGTTCGGGCGTAAAAAAATGATGACGCCGGATAACCCTCTTGCCCAACGGTTGACGGCTGGCTTGTCAGAACTCATAGCCCGCCAACTACTGCCATATAAACTGGTGGACTCGGAGGCCTTTCGAAAATTTGTGGCCATTGGAACACCACAATGGAAGGTCCCAGGAAGGAAGTATTTCTCAGAGAAGGGCATCCCAGAGCTATATGGCCATGTTCAGCGGGAAGTGAATGTATCTCTGGCACAAAGTGTCGGTGCCAAGATACATCTGACCACAGACACATGGTCTAGCAAACACGGGCAGGGAAGGTATATCACTTTTACTGCCCACTGGGTGAACCTTCTGATGGCCGTCAAGCATGTAACCCGTGGCACCTGTGTAGATTTGGTTTTACTGCCACGGATTGCATGCAGGCCTGGCTCTTCTTCTCCTCCTCCTCCTACTCCATCCTCCTCCCTCTCCTCCTCAGCTGACTCCTCCTTTTCCGCTGCTAGCGTCTCTTCCGCTGCACCGCCCAAGCTCCCCAGAACCTATTCGACATGCCAGGTGAGACGTTGCCATGCCGTGCTGCGTCTGTTGTGCCTGGAAGCCAAGAGCCACACTGGCCCGGCACTCCTTTCAGCTTTGCGTTCACAGGCAGATCAGTGGCTAACACCCCTCAATTTGACAGTTGGTAAAGTGGTGTGTGACAACGGTGCCAATCTGCTTAGCGCATTGAAACAGGGCAAAATCACGCACATGCCATGCATGGCACACGTCTTAAACTTGGTCGTGCAGCGATTCCTTGTCAAATACCCTGGGGTCCAGGACATCTTGCGGCAGGCAAGGAAAATCTCGGCCCATTTCAGAAGATCTTACACGGCCATGGCTCGCCTTGCTGACATTCAGCTGCGACACAATCTGCCGGTCAGACGTCTTATTTGCAATTGCCCGACGCGATGGAAATCAACCTTCTATATGCTTGATAGGCTGCTCCAGCAGAAACGTGCAGTTAATGACTACCTGTACGAACTCTGCGGCAGAACCGGTTCTGGGGAGCTGGGTTTTTTTTCACCATGCCAGTGGCTGCTCATGCGCTACGCATGCAGACTTCTGCGCCCATTTGAGGAGATCACCAAACTGGTCAGTCGCAGCCATGGCGCCATCAGTGACATGGTACCTTATGCCTTCTTTATGGAGCGTGCATTTTGTCATGTCATTGATCAAGCTGTGGAGGAGCAGGAGCGGGAAGATGAGGAAGTCACAATGCTGGATGAATTCCCAGGGGGGGCTACTCTATCTGAGACAAGTCGACAACAGGAGTCTGAAGAGGAGTCAGAGGAGGATGGTGCCAGGGCGGATGAGGAGGAGCAAGAAGAGCATGCTTTAAAACTTTCTGGGATCCCTGTTGTGCGTGGATGGGGAGAGGAGAATGAAGAGGACGACATTATCCTGGATGATGAGCAGGAGCCAGGCCACCACACCGCTTCTACTTTAGTGCAAATGGGGGCCTTCATGCTCCAGTGTTTTAATAGGGACCCCCGTATAAAAAGCATAAGGGTCAAGGACCAGTACTGGGTGGCAACGTACTTAGACCCCCGGTACAAACACAAAATGGCGGAAATGTTACCGCTGTCACAGAGGGCTGTCAGAATGCAGCACTTCCAGGCCGAGAAATGCTGCATTCTGCTTTTGCGTGCGCTGGCAGAGGAGCAATTCCCACTCCCAGAGAAGGAGTTGCGGGTACCAATCCAACAGTGCCTGCAAGAAGAGGCCGGTTTGAAGATGTGTTGGTGACTTCGGATATGAGGTCATTCTTTCAGCCGACCCATCGACAGGTGTCATCCGCATCCAGCATCAGGGAACGCCTAGACCGTCAGGTGTCCGACTACATCGGGTTAACGGCCGATGTGGACGTTCTGAGGAGTGATGAACCCCTGGACTACTGGGTGGGCAGGCTTGACCTCTGGCCAGAGCTTGCCCAATTTGCAATCGAACTGTTGGCTTGCCCCTCATCCAGTGTCCTGTCCGAAAGGACGTTCAGCGCAGCAGGGGGGATCGTGACCGATAAGCGTACTCGCCTAGCTCACGACAGTGTTAACTACCTCACATTTCTAAAAATGAATGAGGCATGGATCTCAGAGGAATTCAACACATGTGACCAGTAGACCATGTATATGTCTATAAACAATTTTTTTAATCGAGCACAGAGACCTTATTTCTTCATTTGGCTCACTTCCTTGTCCAAAAAAAGCATGCCGTATTATATGCCCGTACCCTCCTCTTTGAAGAGGTTGAGCGGTGTCATATTTCTACTGGGGCTGCTTACTATGAGGGGCTCCCACCATCCCTGAGCTGTGCTGACTTCCTCCTGGGGCTGTACCTGTGCTGTGCATATTTTGAGGTGCTCCCACCATCCCTGTGCTATGCTCATTATGAGGGGCTCCCACCATCCCTGTGCTGTGCTGACTTCCTCCTGGGGCTGCTTATTATGAGGGGCTCCCACCATCCCTGTGCTATGCTGACATCCTCCTGGGGCTGCTTATTATGAGGGGCTCCCACCATCCCTGTGCTATGCTGACATCCTCCTGGGGCTGCTTATTATGAGCGGCTCCCACCATCCCTGTGCTATGCTCATTATGAGGGGCCCCTGCCCTCCCTGTGCTATGCTCATTATGAGGGGCTCCCACCATCCCTGTGCTATGCTGACTTCCTCCTGGGGCTGCTTACGGTGCAGGTGTCAGTGCTGTATATCACGGTGCTGATGTCAGTGCTCTCTATCACGGTGCTGCTGTCAGTGCTGTATATCACGGTGCTGGTGGGAGTGCTTTATGTCACGCTGCTGATGTCAGTGCTCTGTATCACGGTGCTGCTGTCAGTGCTGTATATCACGGTGCTGGTGTGAGTGCTTTATGTCACGCTGCTGATGTCAGTGCTCTCTATCACGGTGCTGCTGTCAGTGCTGTATATCACGGTGCTGGTATAAGTGCTTTATGTCACGCTGCTGATGTCAGTGCTCTCTATCACGGTGCTGCTGTCAGTGCTGTATATCACGGTGCTGGTGTGAGTGCTTTATGTCACGCTGCTGATGTCAGTGCTCTCTATCACGGTGCTGCTGTCAGTGCTGTATATCACGGTGCTGGTGTGAGTGCTTTATGTCACGCTGCTGATGTCAGTGCTCTCTATCATGGTGCTGCTGTCAGTGCTGTATATCACGGTGCTGGTGTGAGTGCTTTATGTCACGCTGCTGATGTCAGTGCTCTCTATCACGGTGCTGCTGTCAGTGCTGTATATCACGGTGCTGGGGTGTGAGTGCTTTATGTCACGCTGCTGATGTCAGTGCTCTCTATCACGGTGCTGTTGTCAGATCACTCTATCACGGTGCAGGTGTCATTGCTGTATGTCACGCTGCTGATGTCAGTGCTCTCTATCACGGTGCTGCTGTCAGATGACTCTATCACGGTGCAGGTGTCATTGCTGTATGTCACGCTGCTGGTGATCATCTCCTGCACCCTCTTCTTTGCCTACCCTGGTCCCTGACCTTCCCTCTCCTCCATTGCCTTCATGCGCTCCACAGTCCAATTCAATTCAATTTTTTTCAATTCAAAAAAGTCAATTTTCCATATAAAAAAAGAATGCTTGTAGTTGTCGATCCCAGATTCACCTCATACATGTGTTATGTCATTGGCCATGTGGTGGGACTATGTTTGCATAGCTATTAATTATTTTGTGGCTGCAAATTTGACCTGTAGGTTTGCGAAGTTCGCCTCCCATTGACGTCCATGGGGCCCGCCGCAAACGTTCCGGTTCACGAACTATCGCCGCGTCCGCGGTCCGCGTTCGCGAAACGTCCCGTCGGAAGTTCGTCCATCACTACCTCTCTCTGTTTGATTTTTTTAGGAATACGTCAGTCCAAGACAATGAACAATCATGTCAGTGCATGGTCTAAAGCTGCATTTATTAAAGCTAATGTCCAACAATAACTGTCACCAATTACAAAGCTGATATATAACATTAGAACAATTAGTTAATATGGAGATTGTTAAAATAGCATATAATCCAACCTATACTATTTAAAAGAGAATGCTTACTTGAAAAAAAAAAAAACCCTGACAATTTGCATTTAATTTTATTATGAAATAGTTATGGTACTTGTCAAAATAATTTTTCAGCACTGTGAAGATAAGTTATCAGAGCAGGCCAAAGTATCAACCATTTTTTAGTAGTGTGATTCTAACATCCAGTTCAATTACTTCTCATTTCTCACATGGCTTGGCGGCATGATTTCTCCGGATTTAAGCCCAAGTAGAAATGTTTAATGCATATCTAAACATTTTGTTTGTTTCCATGGCAACTCAATCCGATCTTATCCGCATGCCAGCTGCCCCATGTAAAACACTATCCACTTTTCTCCGGGCACTACAGACAGATGTGGGTGATTCTACTACAAAGTGTATCACATAATATGTTTTCTTGTGCAAACCCTTTCAGAAAGTCTGTTTTCAAGCTGAGCATCTGCACTAACACTATCATTTATTAAAGTCTAGCCAGGGTTCCAGAACTGGAGTAGAGTGTTATTTAATTTACAATTACTAGTAGTTTACATGTGTTGTGATTGTTTATGATGTAATTTGTCCAGACTTATTACATTGTCTTCATGAATCTTTCTTGGAAAACAGTTACACAATATTAAATAGATGTTTTTTTTTTTTTTTCAAATACAGGCAACACATAGAGAGGAGTAGCAGAGTGAAAAACAATGTATTTACTTTACAATTACATATACAATTTCATATATTTGCTGTTGATAATTTTTGGTCTGTGTTATCAAACCAGTGCGTTGTTTTATAAGCTCATTAAAATGTGGACTGACCAACACAATAGTCAAAATGGGGATTTACTAAAACTGGAGCAAGGATTTTTGACACCCTAGGCAAAACCTAATTTTGCCACCCTCCCCTTAGCTCCACCCCTGAATCCCCCCCCCTTTGTCCTTCCCATGTATACCCCACCTTTTTAATGAAGCACCCATCAAATGCAGCCCACCAGCGCCCATCAAATGCAGCCTCACCAGTGCCCACCAAAAGGCTTCAATATAACTTAGCAAATCCGGGGTAGCGCAGAGCCCAACATATAAAATGCAACAATAATGCAAAATGCACACAAAAAACACCAATAATAAAAGTATATATGTGTGAATGGTGCAAGGTAAACAAAGTAGGTGTTAAATGAACATAGACAGCACTATGTCAGTAAATAAATCCTGTAAAAACATATAAGTGAATATACAACAACCATGTGAACTTGATGGACAAAGACAGCGCTATATCTAAATGTGCAAAAAAAATTACAGTTCATGGAGTATCTATAAATTCCAGAAGGTGTTGATAATTCATATATATATATATATATATATATATATATATATATATATTAGAAAAGTGCAAAAAAAATACTAAATAATGAGAGTTGGAAACCCGAAAGGCTTCAGAATAACATAATGTTTAAATAAAATAATGTTGGGGTAATAGGAAACCCCGCATGAATAAATCAACGTTATATACCTCAAAATTACGCGGTGGACTTGGCCTCCCTAATTTGCAAGCTTATTATCAGGCAGCTCAAATAACACTGCTCTCATATACCACAGCCAGGGGGCCTCAGCCCCTTTGGGTGTCTATTGAAGCCCTTTCGTGCCACCCTCTTGCTATTGGCTCCTTGTTGTGGCTGCCAAGTCGCCTTCGCCCTCCTATCTTATGCCCCACCCTGTCTCACTCCCTTGAGGTTTGGGACAGGGTGCGCCATCGTAAACTGTTAGTGTCTTCGCATACTCCCTTGGCTCCGGTGTTCTGTAACCCAGAGTTTCCACCTGGCTTGACTTCACAAGTATTCCAGTGGTGGCTCAATAAAGGCCTCCTACGGATAGGTGACTATTTAGATGGAAACCGACCTCATTCCTTGCAGTACTTTATAGAGACAATACAGATGCCCCCTAGTGAACTGTTTCGGTATAATCAAATTGTATCCTTTATACGTTCTAAACTCGGTTTGCTAGATAGACCGTTTACTCTTACGAATTTTGAATTATCTTACCAATCACAGGACCTAGTACGGGGACGTATATCTACTATTTATGCTACTATTACGGACCCACTTACTAAACTCCCCTATATGACCCATTGGGAACGGGACTTGAATCTTACCTTTGACCTGCCTGATTGGCAAGATATAGCTTATGCTTTATCTAAAGTATCTGTTAATACTGCACTGATTGAGGCGAACTATAAAACTCTACTACGATGGTATTTAGTGCCAACCAGGATAGCTAAGATGCATCCGTCTGCATCCCCCATGTGCTTTAGACGGTGTTGTCAGATAGGTACAATGTGCCACATTTGGTGGCAATGCCCGATAATAGTCAGATTTTGGATTCGTATATTTAACCTCATATACACGGTTACTGGGGTTAATATTCGTAGAGCCCCAGAGGTAGCGCTTTTTCAAAAGCTCCCTGATGGGGTTCCCAAGAAATCTTTCAAACTGATAACATATATAATTCTGGCCGCTAGGATAACTATAGCTAGATATTGGAAGCAGTCGATGGTTCCTCTTGACTCTGTGAAACTTAAGCTTAACTGGATTATGGTCAATGATAGACTCACCTGGACCCTTCGTAATAATTCCAAGAAATTTAACGTGATTTGGGATCCGTGGATCAAATATGTCTCTCCACTGTGACTTGCCGGTGGTTGACCCTCCCTTTTTCTCTTTCCCCTCTTTTTTTTTTTTTCTCTCTCTTCTCTCTCTTTCCTCTTTTTCTTTCTTCTCTTTCTTTCTTTTCTTTCCCCCCTTTTTTTTTTTTATTCTTTTTTTTTTTTATTCTTTTCTTCTCTCTTTCTTTCTTCTCTATATTTACTGTCTAACAAGATATTTTTTATAATTTGAAAAAGGTCAGGCGCAACTCTGTGCGGTCATTCCTTGTGGAAGGGGGGTGTAGGGAAGTTCCCCCCCCCCCCCTCCCTGTTTTTTTTTTTTTTTTTTTTTTTTTTTTTCCCCTCTGCCCTGCTCTGTTTTCTGCTCTGTTATTATTCCTGACAATATAGACATAAAAGGTTCTCTGGACATGATCCAAATGGGTCTAACAGAGTGTGGGGCATGCTTGTGAATTTGATTGGTGAAGCACCATACTCTTTTGGGCTACTCTGTAATGTGTAGTCTATCATTATACTGATTACGTTTAGTCTATTTGACTTATGGTTTTTAGGAACTACACTCTCATGTTTTACTGTTGATTGACCCGGCTAATGTGTAGGGTAAGGGTCATATTTTTCAGATTTTACTTGTTCATTGACCGTATTACTTGTGATATTTTCTTACTGTCTCACCTTGCATTATAAATAAAAACATATTGAAAGTAAATAAAATAATGTTTAGCATATAATTAACATAATGTTAATGCGCTCTGCTGTGCTAACAAAATACCCTGCACAGCATTGCCACATTGAACAGTAAGGAGAGACATTCTAATAAAGTGAAAAGATTTTATGGGCCTTGTTATTGCACAACTAAAATATATTGCTAGAACACCAAAGAGGTTATTGCAAATCTCTTCCTTTTATTGCAAGATCACAAAATAATGCAAAGTTTCAGACCATGCAGGGCCCTTTCATAAGGAATGTGAAGATGGTTGATCAGGGTTCCTGCACAGCCTTAAAACCTTGCATTCTTATATTATCTTGCAATAAAAGTCAGAGCTATTCAATAAAGTCCTTGATGTATTGGAACATATTTACAGTACATTCTTCATTGATACCAGTTGCCATTTGTTACAAGAGCTTCAACCCCCATGGTCTAAACCAGTGTTTCTCAACTTTTTTTTCAGTCATGGCATCCTTTAAAATTATGGATAAATTATGGATAATCTCACCCGTTAAAATTATGGACAGCCTCAAGGCACCCCATTCTAAAATGTAAAAACTATTCTAATAATTTTACATTATGCAGCAGCATGCACACACGTAGGTCACCCAACATTAGAGGTGATTTATTCTTTCAAAGCAAATACATTTTTGTACCGACTAGTATTCCAGTGTTTCTCTCTATCACTCAGCTAACATGACCCCAATGTTGATGGAGAGGGGCAGAGGAAGGTCAAACAAAAATGCTGTGCAGGTGATCAACGCCCTTCTTATCAACGCGGATGACATCACTGTTTTTTAGGCTGCAGGTGGCTGGAAGGTTAAATTGATGCACAATAAAAAAAACTGTGCTTTTGTGTAACCAAAAGACAGGCTTGATCCTTCTGATGTCTTGTATACATTTTTGGGCAATTTTTTGGCATTTTACCAAGGCACCCCCTAAAGAAACCTCAAGGCATCCTGGTTGAAAATGACTGCTCTAAACCTCCATGGTGTGCAGTGGGAACATGGCTTTTAGTGATACTGCTTGGGTTCATAGCTCTTTAAATTATTCCTTATATATCTTATGGAGAAACAGTCGCATCAATGGACCTGTGTTCTGTGGGATGTACTCCAGGTCTCCTACCAGGTGCCATGAACATAGATCTAAACTGACCCTTATTCAGAGGGACTTTGGGATCTGATGTATGTACTTTAAATAAAAAAGCTGATGATAACAGGAGTATTTAAATTAAATACTTTTATCTTGTCTAAATGATTGCATTTCTTACCAGTATGAAGAAAAAGTAGCAGGGAAATACGAGCATATTATGTCCCCATCAATGCAATCTAGACTTGCAGGCATGTGTCCTTTGTCTATATACTTTTTGATCTAAGGCAATTGATTTACCAAAGGAGTAAAGACTGTTCAAATAGCAAAGTAAATGTTTACTTAGCAAAGTGAATGTTCACTGAGCTTAGGAAACAAGATGAAACTGTTTTCGCTTCAATCAACTAATTATGTGCTAACGAAAATCCTGTTTTTATAATTTATCTAATTTGCCTATTTTGGTATACCTTTATTTGCTATGTTGCTGATAAATGCAAAGGCAGAGCACACACTATCTTTTTGCCTCTTTATGCCCAGGCAGGCCTATGTTGTTCTCTATATACTGTAAATAGTCTGATGGCTATTATTAGAACCTTAGTGTTGAATGTTTTACAGTGCTGACTAATGACTACTTATCGAGAGCCCTTAAACTTTATCCATACTTTGCTTAAAGGGGAGTTCCACCCAAAAGTGGAACTTCTGCTCATTTGTTCCCCCTCCCCTCCGGTGCTACAATTGGCACCTTTTGGGGGGGGGGGGGGAGCATACCTGCGTTTGACAGGTATCCTGTTCCCACTTCTGGGAGCCACAGCTGTGGATATTTATGTCATGACTCAGCTCCCTCCTCTTCATGTCAACAGGGCCAGTAGGAGAGAGGAGCAGATTTTCGCACATGTGATTCCCAGCGTGAAGCCTTAAGGCTACACTGCTGGGCTCCCTTACTCTCAATGGTGGTGGCAGCACCCAACAGCTGATGGAAACATCAGCTGTGGTGCCGACATCGCTGGATTCCAGGACAGGTAAGTGTCCTATTATTAAAGGCAAGCATCTGCGTTTGTGTAGCTGCTGGTTTTACATTTTTGAAGCGGTGGGCGGACCTCCGCTTTAAGCCCACATATCAATGTTACCATTTGAACACTGAGATGGTACTCCAGGATCTACACTGGATCTTTTAGGATCCAAAAAATTGCACTGCTGGGACAGCTGCTAGGGTAAATTGTTCTATAAGGAGGGATAAATAGCTCCACTATAGTAGTTATTGGCTGTTATAAAGTTGTTGTGTAGTGAATATGTGTTGGCAGGAGTTCACTGTAGTGAAAGCCTGGGTTGCAAGATATATCCTAAAAAAAATTCAGGTAGGAACTCCATACATATATCATATTTACCTAAAACAAGGGTAGGAGTTTAAATTGGCAAATTGGCAAATGTATAGGTCTGTTTTTTTGAATCAACAAAATACCTTACAGTCACTGCCAGGGGTTCATGTGACAGCACTGAAGAAATTACACCTTGCTACAATGTAAAATAGTGAGTGTACAGCTTGTATAACAGTGTAAATTTGCTGTCACCTCAAAATAACTCAACACACAGCCATTAATGTCTAAACCACTGGCAACAAAAGCGAGTACACCCCTAAGTGAAAATATCCACAGTGGGCCCAAAGTGTCAATATTTTGTGTGGCCACCATTATTTTCCAGCACTGCCTTAACCCTCTTGGGCATGAAGTTCACCAGAGCTTCACAAGTTGCCACTGGAGTACTCTTCCACTCCTCCATGATGTCATCAAGGAGCTGGTGGATGTTAGAGACCTTGTGCTCCTCCACCTTTCATTTGAGGATGCCCCACAGATGCTCAATAGAATTTAGGTCTTGGCCAGTCCATTACCTTTACCCTCATCAACTTGGAGGTGTGTTTGGGGTCGTTATTGTATTGGAATACTGGCCTGTGGTCCAGTCTTCGAAGGGGGGGAGGGGGTCATGCTCTGCTTCAGTATGTCACAGTAGATGTTGGGATTCATGGTTCCCTCAATGAACTGAAGCTCACCAGTGGCGGCAGCACCCATACAGTCCCAGACCATGACACTCCCACCACCATGCTTGATTGTAGGCAAGACACACTTGTCTTTGTACTCCTCACCTGGTTGCCGCCACACACGCTTGACACCATCTGAACCAAATACGTTTATCTTGGGTTCATCAGACCACAGGACATGGTTCCACTAATCCATATCCCTAGTCTGCTTGTCTTCAGCAAACTGTTTGCGGGCTTTCTTGTGCATCATCTTTAGAAGAGGCTTTCTTCTGGGACGACAGCCATGCAGACCAATTTGATGTAGCATGCAGCTTATGGTCTAAGCACTGTCAGGCTGATCCCCCACCCTTTCAACTTCTGCAGCAATGCTGGCAGCACTCATACATCTATTTCCCAAAGACAACCTGGATATGACGCTGAGCATGTGCACCCAACTTCTTTGGTCGACCAAGGTGAGGACTGTTCTTAGTGGAACCTGTCCTGTTAAACAACTGTGTGGTCTTGGCCACCATGCTGTAGCTCAGTTTCAAGTTCTTGGCAATCTTTTTTATATGCTAGGCCATCTATATGTAGAGTGAAAATTCTTTTTTTTCAGATCCTCAGAGAGTTTCCTTTGCCATGTGGTGCCATGTTGAACTTCCAGTGATCAGTATGAGAGAGTGAGAGTGATAACACCAAATTTAATACACCTGCTCCCCATTCACACCTGAGAACTTATAACACAAAACGAGTCACATGACACCAGGGAGGGAAAATGGCTAATTGGGCCCAATTTGGAAATTTTCACTTAGGGGTGTACTTACTTTTTTTTTGGTAGCGGTTTAGACACTAATGACTGTGTGTTGAGTTATTTTGAGGGGACAGCAAATTTACACTGTTATACAAGCTCTTCATTGTTGTCACATGAAAAGATATAATAAAATATTTGCAAAAATGTGAGGGGTGTACTCATTTTTGTGAGGTACTGTATACTTTTATATGATGTATTTTTGACACAAATGTATAAATTTACTTAGTCAAATGATTTGGCTTAACTTCCACATTTATGTGCTTGGTGAGCAACATCTAATGCCCCGAACACACGAGCGGAATGTCCGAAAGAAAAAGTCAGATGGAAGCTTTTCATCGTATATTCCAATCGTGTGTATACCTCATTGGACTTTTTTATGAAAATTCTGACAGACCTAGAAATCCAATTCCTATTGGAAAAACCACATTCCTATTGGAAAAACATGAATGTTTATGCAAGTACCGGTATATACCTGACTACATCCACGTACAAGCATTCATGTCTATGGTTGGCTGTACACAGTACCTGGGCTTCCCAGGCAGGGAAATACATTGAAATTGACATTGCATAGGCCTCAGAGCCTATGTTTAAGAATCCTTAAAGAAGTTTTTTTTTATAGAACAGAAAAATAATATGCAAATGTATCAAGGATGTGATCATAAAATAAACTTCTGTCGATATCTCTCTCTGTTCAGTAAAATAAGGGTTTCCATAAAATCCTTATGTACTGACAAGGCAGGACATAGGGTGATGGGGGCCCCTGGGCTTGAGTCACTTTCGGGCCCTACCTTCTATACATTACCATATTTATCGGCGTATAACATGCACCCAAAATTTAGGAGGGAATTTTAAGGAAAAAAACTTTTAGGAGGGAAGTTTAAGGAAGAACACATTTAAATGCCCATCAATGCAGTCTTATCGATGCACATCTGCAGCCTTGTCCAGTGTCATTACAGCCTTGTCAGTGTCATTTGCAGCCTCGGCAGTGTAGCCTTGTCATTTGAAGCCTTGATCCAGTGTCATTTGCAGCCTTGTCATTGCAGTCTTAAAGTTTAAACATGACACTGCCAAGATACAGAGTCATGTGTATCTCGGCAGCTCGTGGGTCCTCTCGGCAGCTCTTGGGTCCTCTCGGTGGCTGTCGGGTCCTCTCGGCCGTTCTCGGCGGCTCTTGGTTCCTTTTGCAGTCCCGAGAGTAGCCAAGTGTACTTGGCTTGGCTCACAGTCACACCCAGTCCCTGTGTTATATCCATCATAGGGCGAAACTGGGCGTGACTGTGAGTGGAGCCGAGCTGAGTACACTCGAATATGTATCTCGGCGGGGCCCACGGGGCCCCCTATTGGGCGGGGCCCATGGGCTTGACCCCAGTCAAGCCCAGTGGTAAGTCCAGCCCTATGTACTGGTACAAAACAAGCCATGTGTTCTGCACTTCTAGGACCAGTTGGTTTCAGAGATATACTAGTGATATTATCAAGATAAAGGCACATTGTCCCATATTTTGGCTCTGTCCTCACATAAGTTATTGGGACTCCATTTGACAAATTTTAGAACAAGTCTTAGACATACGATTGCCTTTAAATCTGCTTTACTATCTTTTGGGCCTGCCCTTTTTAGGTATCGCCAAAAGATCTAAATAACTTATAGTATACATATTAACAGTAACTAGAAGGATTGATGCTCAACATTGGAGGTCTATTGAGACTCCTTTACATTTCTACCAATATGAATATTAGAGTGTTAGAACCAAGGCTCGAGTCCTGCAGGAATGCGTGGGAACAACGTTCCTGCACTTTTTTCACAGCAGGAATGTCAACAACCGCATCCTGCAGGACTGCGAGCTGTGGCAGGCAGTGTGAGTGTGCGGGAAGGGAGGGTGTCCATGTCAACGGGGTTCAATCCGACCCATCTGCCACACATTGGGGAGTGTCATTGTCATCCTCCTCCAGTGGCCCCTGTAACGAGGTTGACTGAGGGAGGGGAGAACGGGTGCACTGGGGTGACACCCCCCCTCCCCAATGTGTGGCACTCAGGCCGGACTGATCCCCAATTGGCACTGGTAAGGCTGCACTGATAGGAACACTGATCAGGCTGCATTGCTGGGGACACTCATTAGGCTGCACTGATCAGGCTGCACCACTGGGGACACTAATCAGGCTGTATTGCTGGGGACATTGATCAGGCTGTAATGCTGGAGACACTGATCAGGCTGCACTGATGGGGACATTGCTCGGGCTTCACTGATGGGGACACTGATCAGGCTGAACTGATGGGGACACTGATCGGATTGCACTGATGGGGACACAGATTGTGCTGCAATGATGGGGGCACTGATCGGGCTTCATTGCTGGGGGCATTGATCAGGCTGCACTGATAAGGACACTGATCAGGCTGGACCACTGGGGATACTGATCAGGCTGCATTGCTGGGGACACTGATGAGACTGCATGACTGGAGACACTGACCAGGCTGCACTGATGGGGACACTGATCAGGCTGCACTGATGGGGACACTGATCAGGCTGAACTGATGGGGACACTGATCGGGTTGCATGGATGGGGACATTGATCATGTTGCACTGATGGGGACACAGATCGGGCTGCACTGATGAGGGCAATGATCGGGCTGCTTTACTGGGGGCACTGATCAGGCTGCACTGCTGGGGGCACTGATAAGACTGCACTGCTGGGAGCACTGGTCAAGCTGCACTGCTGGGGGCACTGATCAGGCTGCATTGATGGGGACATTGATCAGACTGGGTTGTTGGGGACACTAATCAGGCTGCATGGCTGGGGACACTGATCAGGCTGCACTGATGGGGACACTGATCAGGCTTCACTGATGGGGACACTGATCAGGCTGCACTGATCGGGCTGCATTGATGGGGAGACACAGATCGGGCTCTATTGAGGGGGCACTGATCAGGGCTGCATTGCTGGGGGCTCTCATCAGGCTGCACTGCTGGGGGTACTGATCAGGCTGCACTGCTGTGAGCACTAATAAGGCTGCATTGCTGGGAGTACTGATCAGGCTGCACTGCTGGGAGTACTGATCAGGCTGCACTGCTGGGAGTACTGATCAGGCTGCATTGCTGGGACCACTGATCAGGCTGCATTTGATGGGCACTGAGGAATGAGCAGCCTGGAGCCTGGACCCCACTTTCATCAATCCACACAGGCGGCCTGTGGAAGTTGTGGGGTTGATTTACTAAAGGCAAATAGACTGTGCACTTTGCGAAGTGCAGTTGCACTCTGCAAGAACAGTTGCTCCAGAACTTAGTAAATGAGCAGAAGCTCTGCTGACTTCCATTCCCCAATCAGGTGCAAGCAAAATATTTTTTATTTTTATTTTCCTTACACGTGATTGGGTATTCTTTGCAAAGTGAAACTTTACTTCATTTACTAAGCTCTGGAGCAACTGCACTTTAGAAAGTGCACAGCTTAACTGACTAATCTTGGGTCAGGTCCCACACTTTTTTCCCCAGGATTTGACCCTTGGTTAGAACATCTGACTGTTGTAAATGGAGATAATCTGGAATCTTTTCATGCTATTTGGACCCCATAGGGCTGTTAATTTTTTGGCTCCCTAGACCCTACGACCACTGCACCTGACAACTTATCAGCAATAACAGCTACAGCCTATACCTGCCACTGGAGGGAGCCTTGTTACCCTCATTCTGTTTTCTCTTTACATGTACTTACTGTACATTCATACATATACAACCAAAGCTCCGCACTCTTATGTTGGTTCTGGCCCCTATTACATTGTCTTTATGTTTTGATAATACGTATTTTTGTTGTTGTACTTTTTTTTTTGTACATGATGTGCTAGTATGCAACTCTTCGACAAGAGTCCTCAGAATTAGCATGCTATTTTTTTGAAAATTATACTGTGATTACATGTACGTCATTATACAGTTCTTTTTTTTTGCAGTATAATTGATAAAATTTAATAAAAATTACAACAAAAAAATAAAGGATTGCAAAACATCCTGTTCAATCATGAACCTTAATTCGTTTTTTACACTTTTTTGGAAAAAAAAAAACTACTATTTTACAAGACACTTAAGTGCATCCGAGAACAGGAGTGAGAAGTGCTTTATATACTGCAAGAAGATTTGTACATAACAGACTGTAAGGTATGGTCATGCATAGCAACAAGTTAGATAGTTTGCTATGTGTTCCACATCAGTAACATGAACAATGAAATCATCAGTAAGATTTTGAGGAGGGCATAGTTTCTTTAGAACTAGATCATTTTCTTTGAAACTAAGAAGTGCAAACTTAAGTTGAACAATGTCACTTCACCCAACCACACTACAGTTTGCTAAAATGTGTTGATCTGACTAAACATGTGAGCCTGTTTGGGCCTAAATAGGACAGATCAAATTTTATGTCTTGAGAATTTTTCTTCAAGGCTAGTTATGGTTGGAACTCGATAGAAAATCCAATATTAAAAATCTGGCTTAAAAAAAAGGCACATTCTTTTTTTACTTGAGACCCTTTTCTAAGGTAAAAAGTTTTCAATAACTACATTCATAGAATGTTCCAGTAGGAGGCTTCCTACCTTTGTGATAAACGATTCCACCAGTGCAGCTGGGTTGAAAATGAATTCTTAAGCATCATAATTTGGTCTTTGGCAGTTTCTATTATTTGTCGGTCCTGTAAAGTAATTAAAGCTGGCCAAACATGATCGAAATCCAGCTGGTTCATCAGGAACTGGTAGAATTTCAGTCTGTGTGGCCACTGTGGATGAACAGAATTCAGTCTTTTGATCAATTTCAGTTTAACAATCCTATTGGTATTTTTTTCTCTTGATCCGCCTGCAGGCAATGGGCTACAGTGCTCATCAATGTATTATGATGACGGGGATGTATTATTATGATTCCCCATCCACCTGGACTCATGAATTGGATCTTTTTTTTTGGTTCAACCCTGTGGTTGAACAAAAAATTTGACTCATGTATGGCCAGCCTAACATGTTTGCAGATACTCTGAAACTGGACTAGAAAGATTTACATAAACAGGTATAAGATAAACAAGGTAAGCATGGAGCAGAATTATGGTCTCATTTACAGCTTTATTGTCAAACCTAGGGAATGTAGTAATGTATTCTAAACAGTACCATATAAAGGTATACCATTTCTTTGATTGGTCTACAATGTAACTAAAGATGGTAAACACAGTGTTTTTGGCTAACTTCGCCATCTAGTACCACAGATTTTCTTAAAGTGATTGTAAAGGATTGTTTTTTATTTTTTTTAAATAACAAACACTTACCTCCACCATGCAGCTCATTTTGTCACAGAGTGGCCCCGAACATCCTCTTTTGGGGTCCCCTGGCGGCTTTCGTGGCTCCTCCCTGCATCAGATAACCCCCCTAGGTAAAGCGCTCTCCCAAGGGGGTTACTGAGTCCAGCATTTGTATCCACAGACATGAATGCCGGACTCGGCCCTGCCCCCCAGCGCCCGCATCATTGGATTTAATTGACAGCAGCGGGAGCCATTGGCTGCGCTGCTTTCAATCTATCCAATCAAGAGCCGGGATCCCATGAAGAGAGGGACAGCATATCCCCACCGAGGAGATGAAGGGGCTCAGGTAAGTAAACGGGGTCTGGGGGGGGCAGTGACTGCCAGGTGTTTTTTCACCTTAATGCATAGGATGCATTAAGGTGAAAAAAACACGAGGATTCCAAAATGCTAAATACGCTTCTCCAGTTGTGCTAAAACAACGTAATATTAGATAAAATGTTTTTACTACAAATTCTACTTTACTGTCTGACTAAATTTAACATCTCTAACATTCTGCCTTGATTGTTTTGCTGGTTTGAGTGATCAATGAAAGTGTTGCTTAACAAAGTTACAACCACCACTTCCTTTACTATTGGGGTGATCTCCTATTATTTTACTACTCAGGGCCCAACCTCTTCTATATGCTTGTGATGAATGTTATCAAATTTGCTAAGAAGCAAAATAAGTTTCAGAAAATGACCATGATTTAATAAATTGTAAAATTGTTACATACATTTACGTAAAGTATGATCAGCTTAGTTCTGTATTCTGAAAGCAAGGTCTAGTTTGGCAATGCAGAGAATGAGCTCAGACCTTTCATGACTGGGAAGTACGAAATCCCAATGCTTATTTTTATATTAGACTGCAAAGTGAATATCTGTTTTCTGCAAACATATATGCATTATCTGCTGCCTCCATGCACTTTTTCAGATTTCACGGCTGTAAGGACCGCCTGATACCGTACTGTAGCCATACAAGTTGAGCAAAACAATCCTTGTGTGTTTGCAATTGAGTACTGTCTGTGATACTTTATAAAGTATAATTTCATAATTGTACTAGACATAGGATCCAGTGCCACAAATGTCTTATAGAACTTAAGCCTCATACACACTGTTTTCTTGGGTTAAACAAAAAAAATTACAGCATAGGCTGGAGCCACTGTATTAACTATCCAACATTAGTACAGTGATCTTCCCTGCTGTTCTATTGGGTTCTGGCTGGGGGACAGTGCCCCCACCAGAACACTCCGGTCAGCACTCTCAGTCAATGGCTGATCGGGAGTCGGTCGGCAGGCCTTCTTTGGTCATGACCCCTTGACAGAAGCCAGCCTAACTACCTGCCATACACATGGCCCGAATGCCGCCCAACATTTGGCCCATGTCTTCTAGGTTTAGATGGAGGAGACTTTTTAGAACATGTGGAAAACAATTTAGAAGATGTAGAAATCTCATCTTAAAGTGCAGCTGCAACTGATTTCAAACTCACAAAAGGAAAAGGCCTACCTGACCAGTAAATTACAGACTCTACAGATGCACAACAGAGCAGGACATTACAGATGTTTTAGAAGGAGAGCTTTAAGAAGGAATGTCTGCACAAACATTATCCTTTTCTACAGTTTTTGGAGGCTTATGGAATGTGAAGTATCAGGTTTATTACGTTAGGAATCAATCACACTCCCATGTCTCCCTGTGTCATCACCCATAATTTCCTTTAGGCTGGGTTCACACTGTTGCAAATTGGATGCTGGTTTCCCCAAATCCAATTCACATGTCAGGAGATTGTGACCGGCTCTCAGTGGAGCTGGTTCACGCATTTCCGGAGTGGCTCCAGATCGAATTGCACAGGAATCCTGTGCATCTTCTAGTCCTTTTCAGGTCTTAATTCAGCCAAAAATTTGGATTCAAATCAGACCTGAAATCGGACCCCTGCTGTGAGTGACTCCGTACTGCAGTGTGAACCCAGTCTTAAACATGCCTGTTCATTTACCAGGTCACTGATAGACAAACTAGACTCTGCAATTTGTGCTAAGATTGACATATTTAAAAAGTTTTTGCAATCACAATTTTTGCCGACCAGGAGCTGATCCTTTTTTAAATAGCCCTTTTTTGCCAGCCTGTAATCTCCTTTGTGAACAAGTTTTGCATTTGTTCCTTTTGCTGCACCTCCTCTTCCCTTTTCTGACCTTTTTTTTAGAAGATGTGAGCATCACCTATTGATAAAGCATAACATACTATTAATAAAAATACATATTAAAAAAATATATATGTAATTGTAGAATTCATTTTTGAAAATGTTGGTACTTACAAAGACTATGCTTTAACACTGTTAGATGGCAAGGGACTTTTCTCTGTGTTGTGCTTGGATTCCCTCCTGCTGACAGAATTTGGGTTTGTAAAAAAGAAAAAAAATTACATTAGTAGGCTTTTTAAAGCGTGAACATTTTGTGGGCTCAAGTTAGGAAATGTGGTATGCTTACCTCAAACAAAGGCTCCATGTTGTCAACGTTTGGAAGATATGTCTTACTACTTGTATGCCTGCTTGCAGCTGACTTAAATATGGCATTAGTAATAGGGTAATGCTGCTGGAGGACATCAATGTGTTATATGTTGCTTGGTAAGCCTTGACTTGGGGATGGCATCAGGAATAGGGCAGTGCTGCTGGGATGACTGGAGGACATCACTGTGTTACATGGTTGACATTTGTTGGCAGGGAAATGGGCTCAAGAATTATTCTGTTGCCATTTCTGATATTTCCAAATATTACGATACCTACTAGATTTTTAGACTTTGCAGATTTAGGTTTGCAAAACCTTGCAGAAAATAATGAACAGAAAACACTAACTGTGAACATGAAAGCGTAATACTTAACATAAATCATCCCCTACCCCACACTTGCTAAAAGTGGAACCCCGCAACAATTTTTTTAATACAAAATAAATAATAATTAAATTATTATTATGTGCATATATCCACTCACAGATATCATGGCTGTTGGGTTAACCCTATTATAGATATCTCAAATTGAACATAAATAATGACCATAAATATAAATGCAGCACTGTGCAACAATATAAAATTCAACAATACAAATAAAGTGCCAGTAAAGTGCAAATAACAAATAGACCAAGTGTCCAGTGTAAAAATGACACACACAACTATCCAATCAATTGTCAGTATCATCAAAAGTATTCACAAATCCTTGGAACTCCAATTCAGAGTGCTAATAAATGTAAAAACAGAATGTCTGTCTGTTGGGGAACAGTGGAACACAAATTCCCCAATGTGTCAGTATTGAAGAGTGTCTGGATGTTTGTTAGCACTGTGAATTGGAGTTTCAAGGACTTGTGAATATTTGTGATCACTGTGACTCTAGATTGGATAGTCACGTGTCTTCTGTATACTGGTTACTTGGGATGTTTGTTATTTGCATTTGCACTCTTTGCACATTATTCGTATTATTGATTTATATATGAATGCATATATATCATATATATGTATATGAATTCATATTTGGAGTTAAGATTTATATTTGATATGAATTCACCTTTAAGATATATACTGTGAATAGTTTTCATTTGCAGCCAGCAGGTGGAGTGTTTGCTACTTGTCTTAGTAGTTCCAAAATAAAAGAAATTCCTGTGCAAAAGGGTATGCTTTTTAATTTTTAGTTAATACTTAATAAAATGAGTTTGGTTTTTCTGGTTCATTTACTAAAGGTGACTGCCTAAATCAGACAATGACATATCCCAGCATTAGCAAAAACGAAGTGAATGATCTACACAATTATATCATTCTTACTGTGTCCTAGAATATGATATGTAAATTTTTCCTTAGTCAAACATTGACATTACTTTAGACTTTCCTGGTTCGCTTAGTAAAAATGGCCTCAAAAATCACACAAATCACAGCATTATCAATCTAGAAATGAGAAACTGACAACCCAAATAGGGTATATCATTCTTACTGTGCTCTAGCTCAGCATATAGGTTGTTAATCACTCAAATATTAATAATACTGTAGGATTTTCTAATTCACATACTAGAGAGATGCCCCCCATTCCCTGCAACCCCACCACATGTCCCCTTCTTAATGGATGGCTGGTTGGCCCATACAGCCAGCCAGCTCAGCTGCACAGTATCCTGCCGTTCCCTGTGCATGCCTGTGCTACCAACGTTTTATTCAGGAGAGAACGCATGAAAGGAACTCAGAAGTCAAGTGGTCGGCCTTAGTGACAAATGTAGCACTTATTCTCTAAGGAGCTGCTGAATTGTCGGGTTATCCTGCTGCTCCCAGTGGTTATCTGCCCTTGACTTGACCTGGCAACTTGTCAACACACCAGTAGAGATTAAAAGAGATTTACTGAAGCTGAAGCAAGCCCTAAAAAGAATTACTGGTTGAATTAATTTAACAATGGTGGGATTAGCCAAGTATCACATACTGGAGCAATTATAACTACAACAAAGTAAATGATGTTTGTTTCCCCAACGAAACACAAAAAGTTGCACAAATACAAATGGTGAAAATGTGTGTATAAAAACACCCTTGAAATGATTAATGTAATTTTATAAAAATAGTGATAAAAATGCAAAAAAAAGATTTGTGTGTAAAAATTCAAAAAATTCTATATAAAAATTGAAGGGACTATGTGAAATAAAAAAGTAAAGATGGGTCATATATATTGCATTTTGAAGCTTCTGAAGCACACCAACCTACAAACAAAAATAAATGATCAACAATTCAACACACAAGTCCATATGAAAATGTGTATATATGATGATAAAACCTCAAAAAAAGTCCAAAAACATACAAAAAATATAAATATAAATATAAAAAAATTACATATATAGGTATATAGAAAAAAAGTCCAGAGCGGGGAGATGAAAACATCTGGTGTGAGCCTACAGGCTCTGTGGCTGTATCAAATTCATCCTACACAGGTATATCAGACATTGCACATCAATCCCAGTGGGGGTCAAAGATGGCTTCTTACCAGATCTGATGGACTCCTAATTACGGGAGTCGTTCTCGCAAGAGTGACTGAAGGAATCAGCTTCTGGTCTCCAGCTCTTCAGTAATCTGCATGCACACCTGCTTGTGTTTCTCCTCAATCACGGGGCTTTTTTAATGGATGGTGAGCCACAGGTCACCATCCATTCACAGGTGAAAGGGAATGACTTTAATACACTAGTAACAGTTGTAGCTGAAGTGAGTACACTTGTAACGTAGGGTAATCCAAATCAAAGTATGAATATCAATGAGAACAACAGTGTGACCTAACTTGGCATTAGATTGTTCATATTCATGGTTTTCAAGGTGAGGGTATCTATAATCCACAAGCAAGAAATGGCAATTTAGTCCCCGCTGACAGAAGTCTGCTGGCACCGGCAAAACCTTCTTAACAGGAAACAAATTTTAAAGGGTTCAAAGTCCTCTTACCATACTGATTCTTCACAGATGCCTCACAAACTCTGTACATGGCATATAGTGCTTCAATGCATTCAAAAGCTGTGCAGATCCAACTGCTTTACTAACTTTAAAGCATTTGTTACCCCAACACTTCATATTCCTAAAATGTGCCTGCTGTACCATGTACTTGTATACAAAAGTATTCTGCCAGTCCCTCTGCTTTCCTACTAAGAACTGACCACACTAAGCAGAAGAGCACAACTTGGATAGTTCTCTAGCCATGCTTGGAACTCAGTGTGCTCTCCTCCAATGATCAGACTTGTCCTGACACGCCCACTCTGCACATCCATTCACTGAGAAGCTCGGTATTCTGCTGCTTCCCCTCCCACTAGTTATTATGCAGCAGAGAACAGAAGGAATGTGATCACTTATAAAATAGGGGAAAAAACATTTTTTAAATGTTTTTTTTTATCTATGCAAAATGGTTTTGCCTTTCTTTTCCATTTTAAACTGAATGGGTTGTTTTACAAGGTGATCGTTTACAGTCACTTTAAGTTATGAATAATTTTTGCATTAGGTCCTCTTACCCCAGGTTCACATTGATGCAATTTGGCATGCAATTTGACATGTAAAATTGCATGCCAAATGGGAAGCTACTGCTGGCAATGGCACTGTCCAAAAACTACTTTTGGGAATTGGTGCTGTGCCACAAAGTCGCACCGATTCCCCAAAGTAGTTTCTGTACTACTTTTGGTGACTTTGGGTGCGATTTCAATAGACATCTGTGCAGGAACCCACACAGATGTCTCTGAAATCACCCCCAAAGTCAGACTGACTTGCGGGTATGAAATTGTGCAAGTTCAGCTGAACTCGCACAATTTTAATCCCACAGCGGTTTAAACCTAGGCTTAAACTGTTAGTGATTAATTGCTTCTTCTGCACCACAGAGGTATTTCATTCTTCCAGGAAGTGGGAGGCTTGATCATCCAGGTCTCAAAGTCATCTTCTCCAGACAAATCTCAAATAGTGACAAAGGAAAGGATGGTCATCTGAATCAAGAAATCACCTTTGGCCACAAATGAAAGGAACTTACTTTCTTCTTAGTGTCTAGTATAACTAAATCAAGGTTGAAAAATGTAGGTGATTTAGCATTACATTTTATTGCATCCACTTGTAGTCTTATCAGCAGGGTGAAAACACAGGAGCAAAAAAGAGAGAAAGCTGCCACCTCATAACAGGACATGCCAAACAAGGTCTTTCTTGGCAGATTTAATATTTTAAAATGACTTTTTAACCACTTGCCTACCGGACACCTTTACCCCGTTCCTGCCCAGGCCAATTTTCAGCTTTCAGCACTTTCACACTTTGAATGACAATTGGGTGGTCATGCAACACTGTACCCATATAACATTTGTTTAGAATGTTTTACATTTTTTTTAATTTCACACAAATAGAGTTTTTGTTTGGTGGTATTTAATCCCCACTGGTATTTTTAATTTTTGCTAAATAAATTAAAGATGGAAAAGTTAGAAGAAGAAAAAAGTGTTCGTAGTTATAACATTTTGAAAACAGGTAATTTTTCTCCTTCACTGATATGAGCTGATGAGGCTGCTTTGATGGGCACTGATAGGCTGCACTGGTGAGCACTGACGAGGTGGCACTGATAGGCACTGATAGGCGGCACTGATGGGCACTGATGAGGATGCATTGATGAGGCTGCACTGACAGGCGGCACTGATAGATGGGACTGATGGGCACTGATAAGCAGCACTGATGGGCACTGATAGACAGCACTGATGGGGACTGATAGGTGACACTGATGAGGAGGCACTGATTGGCAGCACTGATGAGCACTGATTGGCAGCACTGATAGGCACTGATAGATAGCACTGATGTGGACTGATAGGTGACACTGATGAGGAGGCACTGATTGGCAGCACTGATGAGCACTGATTGGCAGCACTGGTGGGCACTGATTGGCACCATTGGTGGGAAAAGGGTGTCGTGATTTGCAGTGATTTGTGTGATTTGAAGATCCCTGCTGTCATACTGGGGATCGGGGGAGGGGGCAGGCGAGAGGGGGCCATACTGTTCATAAGATGTTACTTGTTACACCCTGAATATTGGTGTAAAATATTACAAAAGGTTAACTTATCTTTTAACTTTTCAAAGCTTATATGAGATTTTGGGTTTAAATCTACCTGAAAAAGTGTTTCTCTTTCTTATGCCACGTACACACAATCGGAATTCCGGCCAGAAAAAGACCAATGAGAGCTTTTCATCGGAAAATGCGACCGTGTGTATGCTCCATCAGAATTTAGCTGTCCGAATTTCCGCCAGCCAAAAATTTATAGCATGTTCTCAATTTTCTCGACGGAAAAACTTTCTATCGGTAATTCCGATTGTGTGTATGCAATTCCGACACGCCAAAAATCACGCATGCTCAGATTCAACTACGAGACAGAAGCTATTGGCTACTGGCTATTGAACTTCCTTTTTCTAGTCACGTCGTATGTGTTGTACGCCACCACGTTATAAATGATCGGAATTTGATGTGACCGTGTGTAGGCAAGACAGCTTGAGCCGAAGTCCATCGGAATTCCGTCGGGAAAACCATCAGAGCTTTTTCCGACGAGAATTCCGATCGTGTGTACGCAGCATTAGACCCTTCATTAGAAAGTGTTAGCAAACCGTATACTGTTTTATATGCACATATCAACCAAGGACATCTAGATGAAAAAGTATGTAAGTAACTGTGCTAGGTGGTTCACTATGTGCTCAATGTAGCATATAATAGATTTTGATGGGAACACACACATATTTGTAACAGACACTAACATATGTAACTTCTTGTTAAAGTGTTTACTAACAAGTGGCATTCAAGTCATTAACACAAAAAAAAAATGATTTCAATGTTGCTAACTGCAAAGCTAGCAATTAAAGAGCACTTTCCATTGCAAGAATCAGCAAATCTCTAAACGCATAATGTCTTGTGACTTCCCAATAATACATTAAGAGATTTGCCAGCACATCGCTGCCAAGATTGCTCAACTTTGTTCTTTTTAGGGCACCCAAGAGCATTCACACTTAAGGGATATTTCAATCACAAACCCCATATAAAAATACAATTGAATTATGTTTTATTCTGTTTTGCTGCATTCTATTTAGATGGTATTGCATATCATTCATTCATATTCATATAATGAATGTATCTATATTAACTTTGTGTCCAATGCTAGAATAGTATTCACATACTTTCCCAAATGACATAAATATCCATGGAAAGCACAACTAGAACATAGAAACTGTATTTTAAAATGATTTATAGATGATGTGAAAATAAATATACTGCATTGAATTAAAGTTGAATGCAAAGAAACTCCACATGCAGTGTATGTCCAGGCAATATGAATTTTTGAAGGGGTTCATGTTTTCTACTGCTTTCTAAGCTAGGCTTTGTAAAGCTGGTTATATATTATGCAATTTTCTTTTCCTTAACCTCAGGCTGAAGGAAAGAATATTACTTGATTCCCCCATCAACACAGTGTTGATGGGGGAATCCCTTCTGCTGCGCTATTGTATTCTGACAGCGGAAGGTTTCCCCGGCTGGCTATAGAAGACCCGACCGGCTGGTTGTACTGAAGTCAAACGATAGATTGATATCAGTACAATCAGCCTGCTCATATGTGGATCAAAATTCGACTGGTTCCTGCTGAACTGGATGGATTTTTATCCATCTATGGACAGCTTAAGTAAGATTTCTCTTCAGTTACTGTCAAGTTGACAATCATTTTATCAAATAAGAATTGAGGGAAACACAGGCAATGCACTGTTTTAGTAAATGAGCGGAGAGAACCCCTCAGCTTTTTATCACTGTCTCTCCATTTTTCATATTTTCCCTTACTTTCTGCCAGATAAAATGAGGATAGGACAGGGAATAAGAAGAGCTCAAACCATAGATATACAGAGAGTTGTGTCAAACCAAAACCAAACCAAGATAATTATTATTATTGGTAAACAAAGTCATAAAAAAGTATCCAATGTGTCTCTGGGCTCCATCCTTCATCAGGGCTCAACATAGGATTAAAGTCATTGTAAAGTGTAGTTTTTCCTTTTTTTTTTTTAATATCAAACATGTTGTCAGGGACCGATGTGACCAGAAATACGTGGGCTGTCACAGAAAATGCCAAGCACAGGTTCCGTATAAATAATGTAATTTATTAAAAGGTAAGTGAATACATAGAAATAAACATACCTCTAATATGGCAAACAGTGTAACAAACCAGCAACCAAAACCACAGCGACACACAACAAATGACTACCTAAACCAAATGTACATATAGGTGTGGAAGATAATCGTGATCATAACAAGCCAGGGTCATACATGGGAGATTTAGCAGAGCTGGGAGCAAGACAGGACATAGGGAGGGTAACAGGAGACAGAGAGAGCAGACGGGAAGGGATCCGGCTGCAGGGCAGGGGTCCAGGAACGGGTGCAGGGTTCAGGATACAGGCTTCTGGATACAGGATTCAGGAACACAGATCAGGGCACATAGATAAAATACCAATGGGAGGTGTGCTAGTAATCACCAGGTTTAAATATACTTCCTGCAATCAGTATCAGGTGATGCCTGATTTCAGGAGCTGATGTCAGTTCCTAACTGCCTAGATCCACCCACTGGTGGACCCCGGAACTGCAGCCCATAGGTCTGGGAGCCACAGTGCCACCAGTAGATGAAATCTTTTCTGACACATGTTATACTTACCTCCTATGTGCAGTGGTTTTGCACCGGGCAGCCTGGATCCTCCTCTTCTTGGGTCCCTTTTCACTGCTCCTGGCCCCTCCCTCCTGTCAAGTGCCCCCACAGCAAGCAGCTTACTATGGGGGCACCCAAGCCAAGCTGCAGCTCCGTGTGTCCATTTCAGACATGGAGCTGCCATTCAGCCCTGCCTACTCTCTCTCTTGATTGGTTAACTGACTTTGATTGACAGCTTCGGGAGCCAATGGTGCCTCTGCTGTGTCTCAGACAATCAGGAGGGAGAGTCCTGGGTGGTCGAGGGACTTGTGAAGATCGCTGGACAGAGATGGGGCTCAGGTAAGTTTTAGGGAGGCTGGGGAGGCTGCTACACATAGAAGGCTTTTTATCTTAATGCATAAAATGTATTAAGATAAAAAACCTTCTGAATTTACAACTCCTTTAAACTTGGATGGACTAAAAAAAACTTTGAATACAGATCTACTGTATACTGAAACCAGTCTTGAGCACTCCACATGGAGTTACAACTTGAAAGCAATCGATGCTCAGCATCCAAGTTTTATCTTGTGTTGAATCCTGATGAAGGGGGAGTGGAGGAGTTTTGGCTTCAAGTATTCTTTAATGTTTTAAAAGATGGTGGGTAACTAGCCAATACCAGTGCTGATGACAATGCACTGCGTCCACGACCACCACTGTTGTCTCTAGACACAGAGCCTGCTTGCCCTCTTTTATCGGCTCGCACCTGTCTGCCTCTCCTTGCTGGCCTTCCAGACATGGTAATGGCCTGAAGGCAGTTGGGTAAAACAGCAGTTGGGTAGTGTATATTGTGCTGGAGGCACACAACACCCACTAACTCCTGCAGATGCCTTTATTATAGAACACCAGCAATAAAGGGTAAATACAGATGTATACTGTGCTGTGCTGGAGGCACACACAACTTCCAATAACTCCTGCAGATGGCAGATGGCTCAAATAGAGAAGAGCTATGTAGGTGGATATAGCGGTGTGTACTGGGTACAGAGCACACAGACAGCACGCACAAGCTCCTAACACTGACTGCAAGCTCTATTATAAAAGATAGATATATCGCTAGCTATATAGGTGAATATAGCAGTGTATACTGCGGTCAGGGCACGCAGACAGCAACCACTACAGAAGAGCAAGATCGAAAAATCGGCCGATAACGATCGGTGTATACTGTGTTGAAGGTACACAGAACACCCACTAACTGCTTCAGACGCCAACACACTACACAAGGCCGCCGCGCTGGCGGCCTTATATAGTGTGGGGCGTGTACTACACAGCCTGAGCTATGATTGGCCACAGGCAGGATTGGCCAATCATGGCTCTCCTCGCTGCCGGCGCTGTGATTGGCCAAGCATGCGGGGTCACAGTGCATGCTTGGCCAATCATGAGCCAGCAATGCACTGCGCCATCACAGTGCATTGTGGGCCGTGAGCGCCACATGAATTTGGCGCGAACGGCCCATAATGTTCGGAATTCGCCGAACGGGCGAACAGCCGATGTTCGAGTCGAACGTATGTTCGACTCGAACATGAAGCTCATCCCTAATATGCAAGCTAACATGCTGTTTTTTATTTTTGTTAGACATGTGCAAAAGGAAAAAATTTGTTTAGTTTCGTTTCGTTTTAATTCGTTAATTCATTAATTTCGTTTAGTTATATTCGTTAACTTCCTTAAATTCGTTTTCGGATTTCGTTTAGTTTTCTACCGAATTCGAAAAATCGGCCACATTCGAAAATATTTCAACAAAATTCGAAAATATTTCTACCGGATTCGAAATGATTTCAACATGATTCGACATTATTTCAACCACATTCGAAAATATTTTGTAACCCGAATTTAGGGCCATGTATCTCGGGGTCACTTGGTGCTAGAAACTCCAAATTTGGATATGTTGTAGTGCTAGTACTATTGTGTTTGCATACCAACTTTGGGGTTTCTAGCTATAAGTGACCCCGAGATATGTGGCCCCAAAATCGGGTCGCAAAATGTTATTAGTTAATAGAGCAGAGAATGACATTTTGCGACCCGATTTTGGGGCCACATATCTCGGGGTCACTTATAGCTAGACACCCCAAAGTTGGTATGCAAACACAATGGTACAAGCACTACAACATATCCAAATTTGAAGTGTCTAGCACCAAGTGACCCCGAGATACATGGCCCTAAAGTCGGGTCACAAAATATTTTCGAATGCGGTTGAAATACTGTTGAATCATGTTGAAATCATTTCGAATGCATTCGAAATTATTTCAAAATGATTCAACATTATTTCAACCGCATTCGAAAATATTTTGTGACCCGAATTTAGGGCCATGTATCTCGGGGTCACATGGTGCTAGACACTTCAAATTTGGATATGTTGTAGTGCTTGTACCATTGTGTTTGCATACCAACTTTGGGGTGTCTAGCTATAAGTGACCCCGAGATATGTGGCCCCAAAATCGGGTCACAAAATGTCATTCTCTGCTCTAATAACTAATAACATTTTGCGACCCGATTTTGGGGCCACATATCTCAGGGTCACTTATAGCTAGAAACCCCAAATTTGGTATGCAAACACAATAATACTAGCAATACAACATATCCAAATTTGAAGTGTCTAGCACCGAGTGACCCCGAGATACATGGCCCTAAAGTCGGGTCACAAAATATTTTCGAATGCGGTTGAAATAATGTCGAATCATGTTGAAATCATTTCGAATGCAGTTGAAATAATGTCGAATCATGTTGAAATAATTTCGAATGCGGTTGAAATTATTTCGAATCATGTCGAATTCATTCGAATGCTTTCGATTTCATTCGTTATATTTCTTTCGTATTCGTTGTAATTTGTTATTTTTTTATTCGGACATTCGGATGCATCCGAATGTCCGAAAGATGCAAAATTCGGCCGAATTTCGATTCGTTACTTGGGTACAGTGTCGTACGACCACCCAATTGTCAGTTAAAGTAACACAATGCCGTATTGCATAAAAATGGCCTGGTCAGGAAGGAGGTAAATCTTCCAGAGGTCAAGAAAGGAAAGGAATTTGTCATTGGTAGTCTAGTGGGCAAAATTACCTCTTATGTCTTTATTTAAGTAGTATTATATGTGAAACATGAACTGCATTGTATATAAGCTATGCCCTAGATTGTAGTATTATATGATTTAAAACAAGGGTAATGGTAAAATCTATCACAAACAAACAAATATGACAAAGAAGCATAGATATTCTTTTAGCAGCAGAACACAATTCTGTCTTTATCAGTGTAGTACAGTCAGGAGAGTGAGATCATTTATGACAGGTTGATATGGGAACTTTGCACATTCGTATTTGTCAAATTAAATCAAGGTGTCGTGAATATTGTTAAAACTGTATTCAAACCTTTGAGCCTGTCTCACCCAAGAATAAAGGCTTCTCACACCAGCATTGTAAGAAAATTCAAATATAGAAACTGAAAAGGAAATAACAAGTCACCTTATTTTATGATAAAAAGATATTAGACTAAAAATGTGCATATCAGCCATTTTACTAACAAAGTAAAAAAAAATAAAAAATTATTCAGACATTTAATGTAACACGTGGCACTTTGATTAAACCTTGATAAACTGATCAGTGTTAATAATTCATATCATTATTTCCTACTGTATCCGTATACCAATCACATAGCTCTATATTTACACAAGAAGTAAAGTGTCAGAAACAAGTCTCTTTTGTTACAGTTGTTACAGTTAGACAAAAAAGGGCTAATAATATACCACTAGTTTAATGGATAATATATGATTTTATGTTTGGCTCCTTGCTTTGTGTGTTGTGTTATATATATGGTTTCATTGCCAGAAAACACTGACAAGAACTGAATGCAAGTTAATAAGAAACAGCAGGGAAACTTTGCTTTGAAGGTTTCAAGAGAAATACTTATTTTGACAAACAATAACATAGCTATTCATTCCCAAAGCCTTAGAATGTAACACCAACACTACAGTATGTTTCAGAGCGGTTACATTTTTTATAAAAAGAGCCATGCTGCTTGATACACTGTACAACAGGTGCTAATTAGCTTTTCTGTACATATTCTAGATTGAATGACATCACGCATACATATTGATTTCAATATTTTCTTATTAAAGTTTTGAGGAGAAGAGGTACCAAAGGATCCCATATTTATTTAGCTTATCAAATGAGGAACATGAATTGGCAGCCAACAAGCAGAAGACCGTTGCTTCATTCTGGAATTTGTATGCAGAGTTAGTAAGATTGTTTAAAAAAAATGCAGAAGGATGGTTATACATACACACATGTGTGTGTGTGTGTGTGTGTGTGTGTGTGTGTGTGTGTATATATATATATATATATATATATATATATATATATGTATATATACATATATTTATATATGTATATATATACACAGTGCCTTGCAAAAGTATTCACCCCCTTGGCATTTTTCATGTTTTGTTGCCTCACAGCCTGGAATTGACATGGATTGTTTGAGGATTTGCATAATTTAATTTAAAGAACATGCACACATTTTTAAAGATTTTTTTTAATCATTGTGAAGCAAACAACAAATAGGAGAAAATAACAAAAAAGTCAATGTGTATAACCATTCACCCCCCTAAAGTCAATACTTTGTAGAGCCACCTTTTGCGGCTATCACAGCTTCAAGTTGCTTTGGATAAGTCTCTATGAGCTTGGCACATCTTACCACTGGGATTTATTCCTCCTTGCAGAACTGCTCCAGCTCCTTCAAGTTGGATGATTTGTGCTTGCGAGCAGCAATCTTTAAGTCTGACCACAGATTTTCTATTGGATTGAGGTCTGGGCTTTGACTAGGCCATTCCAACACATACATGTTTCCGCTTAAACCATTCAAGTGTTGCAGTGTGTTTGGGGTCATTGTCCTGCTGGAAGGTGAACCTCCATCCTAGCATAAAATCACACACAGAGTGGTACAGGTTTTGCTCAAGAATATCCCTGTATTTATCACCATCCATCTTATCAACTCTGACCAGTTTTCCATTCCTGACTGCTGAAAAACCTCCCCAGAGCATGATGCTGCCACCACCATGATTCACTGTGGGGATGGTGTTCTTTGGGTGATGTGATGTGTTGGGTTTGAGCCAGACATAGCATTTTCTTTGATGGCCAAAAAGTTCAATTTTAGACTTATCAGCTCAGAGCACCTTCCTTCATACATTTTTGGAGTCTCCCACATGCCTTTTTGCAAACTAAAAAATTGCCATTTTGTTTTTTGCTGAAAGTATTTTCTTTTGTCTGGCCACTCTTCCATAAAGCCCAACTCTATGGCGCATACGGCTTATTGTCGTCCTATGTACAGATACTACAATCTCTGCTGTGGAATTCTGCAGCTCCTCAAGGGTTAACTTAGGTCTCTGTGCTGCCTCTCTGATTAATGCTCTCCTTGCCCTGTCTATGAGTTTTGGTGTTCGGCCATTTCTTGGCAGGTTTGCAGTTGTGCCATGTTCATTTTATTTGGTTATGATAGATTTGATGGTGCTCCTATGGATCATAAAAGATTGGTTTTTTTTTTTATAACCTACCCTGACTTGTACTTCTCAACAACATTGTCCCTTACTTGTTTGGAGAGTTCCTTGGTCTTCATGGCACTGTTTCGTTAGTGGTGCCTCTTGCTTAGGTGTTGCAGCCTCTGGGGCCTTTCAAAAAGGTGTGTATATGTAATAACAGATTGTTTGACACTTAGATTGCACACAGATGGACATCATTTCACAAATGATGTGACTTCTGAAGGTAATTGGTTGCACCAGAGCTTTTTATGGGCTTCATAACAATGAGGGTGAATACATTCGCACGTGCCAATTATCAGTTTTTATTCCTAAAAAATAGTTTTATGTATATATTTTTCTAATTTTACTTCACTGACTTAGACTATTGTGTTCTGATCCATCGCATATAATTCAGATTACAAAAAACATTGAACTAAAGGCTGTAATGTAACAAAATAGGTAAAATGCCAAGGGCGGTGACTACTTTTGCAAGGCACTGAATGTATAATAGAGCCATTGAAGGTTATTTACGAATGGCAAATCCACTTTGCACTACAAGTGCACTGCAACATGAAAGTGCACTTGGAAGTACAGTCACTGTAGATCTGAGGAGAAGATATGAAAAGAGGGGAAGATCTGCTGATTTTATCATCCAATCATGTGCAAGCTAAAATGTTGTTTTTTATTTTCCTTGCATGTCCCCCTCAGATCTACAGCAACTGCTATTCCAAGTGCGCTTTCAAGGGCACTTGCAGTGCACTTGTAGTGCAAAGTGGATTTTCCTTTTGGGGTACTTGAGGACAAGGTTCAGAACCACTGCTCTACTGCATCTGTGGACTCTATTTCTGTTAAAGTGGTTTAGAATGTTGAAGGTTTTTTTTTTATCTCAGGGCATTTTCTGCATTAAGGTAGATCTTCCCGGCCCCTCTTATACTTACCTAAACCCAACCTCGATCCAGATCTGTGCATGAGAGCAGCAGCTCTCTCCCTCCTCATAGGCTCAGAGACATTGGCTTCTGCTGCTGTCAATCACAGTCAGTGAAGAATGATCGGAGGGCAGGGCAGGGCTGAGCCATGCTTTGTGTGTCAATGGATACACAGAGTGCGGCACAGGAGGGAGCCCACGGGAGCGCCCTTATAGCAAGCGGTGGGGGGCCCCAGAAAAGGAGGATCGGAGCTGCTCTGTGCAAAATCATTGTACACAGCAAGTAAATATGACATGTTTGTTTTAAAAAAATATGAGTTATTAACCACCCATAATTAAAACCATCCAAATTGTTTTTCTTTGCATAAATTGTCATACTTAAGTTCATATTATATATGCTTATGCTTAATTTTTTTGCACTTGCCCCCATCACTCCACAATTGTTTAAATACTGATCAATATGGTCACTCCGACGGAAAATGTCCGATCGGACCGTTTTTTCGGATAATCCGACCGTGTGTAAGCTTCATCTGACTTTTTCCATCGGAATGTCCGATCAACAAAGTTTGAGAGCTGGATATAAAATTTTCCGACAACATGATCCAATCGGACTTTGTCTGATCGTTTGTAGAGAATTCCGATCGGACAAAGTGCCACGCATGCTCAGATCAAATTCCTAGACCAAAGCTATTGGCTACTAGCCTGAACGTAGTCCCGTCGTAACGAAATAATGTCATCATGTTACGAACGATTGGATTTTCCGACAAGTTTGTCCGACTGTGTGTATGCAACACCAGTTTCGGACAAAATCAAAACACAAGATTTTGTTGTCGGAATATCCGACCGTGTGTACGGGGGCTTACTGGACTAGTGTCTGTATTTCCTAATACAAAACTAATCCAAAGGGATTACTACCAAAGTAGAAGGTAAGAGCCAGGTTCTGGAGAGATGTCCCTCATACAATGTTCCAGATTTGTAAAGTAGAACTGTGGCCAGGCTATGGGCTCTTAAATATTTACAAACAGTATATGTGCTTTGAAACAAACCCTCACTCATCTCTGTAGCTGCAGAAATATTTGAGTAATTCATCTTCAGCGCTTCACAAGAAAAGCAATGAAGCCCTCCGAAATTGGTCTCAGCACTCAGCTGTCTCCCCTCTTCCTGCTGCTCTTTGTTTATATTAGTCTGCATTCACACCTGAGCAGAGCAACTTTCAGGCATTTTTAATTTGAGAGTTCTTGAGCAGTTTTGAAGTGTATTACAAGTGTTTTAGAAACGTATTACAAACGTTTAACAGCTTCAGGTGGTTAAGTTTAGCCGATAGAAATCACTGGGGCGGGTGTCGGAGATTAGGGGTTGAGAACTGCTGTTTGAGCAGAAAATGCACAAAAAATAGCTTGTGAAATGCTCATGTTGTACATTTTCAGGCATTTCCACTGAAGTCTTTGAGCCCAATCTGCCTCCAATCTGCCAAAAAGAAGCTTGTACTTTTTTAAGAGACAGGAATTTTGCTTCAGGTGACAGAATGCTCAGATGTTAACAGGGGCCATTGAAATGAATGGGATTTGGTTTGTTGAGCGCTTCAGAGCTACAAGATTCAAGCGGAAAATCTCAAAAAGTAATAGAAAGTTAGAAATTCTTATCTGTATTCTTATTTCAGAGTAGCAGTTCAGGGAACAAAATATTGAGCAATTTGTTTTAAGCAGAAGCAACAAACTTATATCTAGAATATTGTTCCTGAACATCTTTTTTTTTGTTTATTGTAAAACAAGATGTGTAATAAAAAAGTGCTGCTTTATATTTTAATAGATTAAAGCCATTTTTCATTTTGTTAAATAGAGCTCACATCTCAATTTTATAGTATTTTTGCTTTGCTAGACTTTTCAGTGGCTTTCATTATTAGTACTTCACATTTGCAAAACACAGTAGTTTATTTGCCGTTCTTGCCTATTGTTTACAAAAATTAAAATTCATATAAAGTCTGCATTTTCTAAAGTGTTTAATTCAATACGTGAATATGCACAGTCAGTGCCAAAATACTTGCTACATCTACATTATGCAATAAATTATGAAAAGCTATTACTCACAGGTTTTGTAGAGACACTGCAGGGAAATAGGTGCCTCATCTGACTTCTCCCAAACGTACTGTATACTTCATTTGAAACAGCAAAAGACAAAGCATGCTTCCAATACAAATAGCCTGATATTTACTAATATTGTTTGTAAGAAAAGCATACAGTGTATATATATATATATATATATATATATATATATATATATATATATATATATATATATATATATATATATATATATATATATATATATATATATATATATATATATATATATATACAGTATCTCACAAAAGCGAGTACACCCCTCACATTTTTGTTAATATTTTATTATACCTTTTCAAATGACAACACTGAAGAAAATACACTTTGCTACAATGTAAAGTAGTGAGTGTACAGCTTGTATAACAGTGAAATTTGCTGTCCCCTCAAATAACACAGCCATTAATGTCTAAACCGCTGGCAACAAAAGTGAATACACCCCTAAGTGAAAATGTCCCATTAGCCATTTTCCCTCCCAAGTGTTATGTGACTCCTTAGTGTTACAAGATCTTAGGTGTGAATGGGGAGCAGGTGTGTTAAATCTGGTGTTATCTCTCTCACTCTCTCATACTGGTCACTGGAAGTTCAATATGGCACCTCATGGCAAAGAACTCTATGAGGATCTGAAAAAAAAAATTGTTGCTTTACATAAAGATGGCCTAGGCTATAAGAAGATTGCCAAGACCCTGAAACTGAGCTGTAGCACAATGGCCAAGACCACACATCAGTTTAACAGGACAGGTTCCACTGAGAACAGACCTCGCCATGGTCAACCAAAGAAGTTGAGTGCATGTGATCGGCGTTATATCCAAAGGTTGTCTTTGGGAAATAGAAGTATTAATGCGGTCAGTGTTTCTGCAGAGGTTGGAGAGGTGGGGGGTCAGCCTGTCAGTACTCAGACCATATGCCGCACACTGCATCAAATTGGTCTGCATGGCTGTCGTCCCAAAAGGAAGTCTCTTCTAAAGATGATACAGAAGAAAGCTTGAAGTTTGTTGAAGACAAGCAGACTAAGGACATGGATTATATCTCTCAGAAGGTGAAAAAAGCAAACCTACCACTTACAATGCAAAAAACACCTTGTGGCGCTACAAAAACTACACACTGTTAAATAGCAGTGTACTATGATAACCAAAACTACACAACGTGAAAATTATAAACACATGTGCATAAATAAATATAATCAACAATAAAATAAATTGTGATTAAATAACGAAAAAATGCAATCAAAAAAATATAATCGCACAAAAGTGATACAGTGAATATGTGACAAAGCATAAATATAAGAAATGAACACAATGACAAATAGTGCTCTAATGGAAATGTGCAGTTCCAAAATAAATTAGATTGAGCTTCAATCAAAAACAATTATTGAGGAGCAATAACTGTAATGATGGCAATAGTTCAAAAAAGAAGAATTCATATTCAAGTGAACATTCTGTACCCAAGTGTCCATCAAACGCAGAGCCTCCACCGCACCCTTGGTGTTAGTGCCCCCCTTGTTTAGAACACTCACCAGCAGTATTGCCCAGCACTCTCGTGTCGGGCAAAAAAACGCTTATAGTGTATACAGATGATGACTATTTCTCCAGCCACTTCTTGTGAAAACTTCGCAGCAGAGGATAATCACTTAATATCTCAGAGTTACCTCAGGGAGACAAAAGAAACTTCCCATAGTGCAACATTGCAAAACTATTTTTAATCTCAATAAAACGTTCAATTAAAATCACACTCACATGGATCCAATTAAAAACAGGCACTTCAAATAGACAATCCACTGGTCAATTCAAAGATCCTTCACTCATAGGCATTGGTGAGTACACTGGAAGCAAGCTAAGTTCATATCAAATAGCACCGTCTCTACACAAGGTATCTGTGTGGTACCTGACAGCAGACAACCCAATTTGAAAACAGCGCCAGATAGTGATATCCAGTCCTTCAACTTGTGTGTTCTCCTTCCTCCGCCTTCTTTCTAGTCTTTTACTGTGTGTGCTGGTCGCCATATAGCCACGCCCCCCGACATGTTTCGTCCAATGGACTTCCTCATGGGTTTGGCTATCCAGCTGTAACAACCCCCCTTTTATTTGCAATCTCAGGCGACCAGTCCCTCCCAGTCCAGGTGACCCCTCCCCCCTATGTCCTCCAATGGATTGATAGGCTCTTGCGGTGGGTGGTTCATAATTCGTTCCTCCCCCAACCCCTCCCCATCTCTGTGTGTAAAAACACTCCCAACTCCCCCACACATTGCTCTCATCACGATCAGGAGAATATAACACCACACATATTAAGGAAGGCCCATCAACCTACCCTCCTAAATGGCTTCCTAGTCACTCCGTAGCAATAGATGGTTTTATTTCGTCGGCACGCATGCGCGGACTTCCGGGGAAGCTCGTATACTTCGTCAGCTGATTGGCTCAGTCTAGGCGCCGCCGTCATCACGCTTACCCTAGCGTACCTCCCCGGACCGCCCACTCCACCCGCGCCATCATGCTACACCCAGGTATCACTCGTGAGCTGCGCACGCGCCAATCACTGCACCTAGTACTAGCGTCCTTCCCACAGACCTCCCCCTCCACCCACGCCATCTTGCTGCACCCAGGAGTCACTACTAAATAAACTGCGCAGGCGCCAAACACTATGCAGTGTCTTGGCGAGAAGAATATAATTTCTTCATCATCAGCGCCCCACTCCTGTCAAGATAACCAATAAATCAAACAGGGGAAGTGCCATAATCACAACCAATCCTGTTTCATAGCAAAGTACTTCAGGAATCCCAAAAATAAACGCTCTAAATGTACACACCATTAAGCCACACACAACACCCTAACGAACCCCTCAACCCCAACAAGCGGTCCTAAACAATGTGTATATGTAGCAGAATAAGTGTGTCCACAGACTTTTAGCGTCTAGAGGGACCAGCAGTACCTATACCATACAATAATAAAATAACGAACTAATAAAAATCGGGCAGAGGAGGAGAACATACAGAGAATTTTCAAACAATGTATATTTAACCCCACTACTCAAAATAGGATGCTAAATGTCACCCTTATTATTGAACAACTTGCTTGTGCGACCAATGCCCAAGAGTTCACATAATGGTAAAAAACAATATAAAAAAGTGTATATATAAAGGTATACCATCTCCTAATCTATAGATACACTCTTTACAAAATATACATAAAAATAAAAATAAAAATACAAATAAAAATACTAGCTATCATAAACACTAATTTCCTCAAACCCATCTACTCATTTCAACATGAGATACATGATCAAAAATCTAATCCTACAAAGAATCATTTTGAAACAAGCAAATAGAGGTAAACAGAAAAATAAATAAAATACAACTATTCCCCAAGATGCGTGCGGGCAATATCTTCCTAGTTTAAATACAAATAATAGGGAAACACAGGAAAGCGAGGTGGCCAACCCCCCAGCAAAAAATATTGTCAGGAGTTATTGATGAAGCTATTGACATCCAGCTCGATATTCATACCCACTGGTGCCAAGCTCCTCATCAAAAAAATCCACCTAGTTTCCCTTTGTGACAAATCCCTAATCCGGTTTGAACCCCTCCAAGAATGGTGAACATGGTCAATGCCGCAGAACTGCAGAAGGGATGGATCCTGCTGGTGATGCTCTTTAAAGTGCATCGACACACTATGGTACTTATACCCCTTCCGTATATTAGCAAGATGCTCCGAAATGCGTACCTTCAATTGCCTTTTAGTGCGTCCCACATAATAGAGCTTACATGGACACCACAGCAGATATACTACAAAAGTCGTGTTGCAGGTCATGAACTCCTCTATTTGAAAGGACTCACCAACCCCGTTGGTCACTGAAATTGTGCCCCTATTGATCTTTGAAACCGTCCTGCAGCAAACACATTTCCTACATGAAAAAAATCCTTTTAAATCTCCAGAGATGGTGATTTTCAACGGCGGATCTAATACCTTCTTGACGATCCTATCACCAATATTAGGAGCTCTTCTGTAGATAAATCTGGGAGCAGTTGGTAAAACCGTGCCCAGGTATCTATCCTTCCCCAAAATATGCCAATGCTTAGCAAAAATAGATTCTATGTCCCTATACTGGTGATGAAAACCTGACAAGAATTTGAACTGATGTTGTGTCCGATCACTGCTTTTCAACCGGTCTTGCAAACATACATCCCTAGGGATATTCCCCACTTCCTCTATTATTTTCTCAAGGCGGGTACAATTATACCCCTTCTGCAAAAATCTCTCCTTCAATATACCAGATTGGGACACAAAGTCCATATCTGTGGTGCAGTTGCGGCGGACTCGCAAAAACTGGCCTTTTGGGATATTCCTTATCCACGAGGGGTGATGTCCACTCCTCGTGGACAGGTAACTATTCCGGTCCGTAGCCTTAAAATAAACTATCGTACTCAAATGATCCCCATCTCTTTTTATAGTAAGATCCAAAAAATTAACGGAAATGGGACTGATATTGAAGTCCAATCTTATATCATTTAGATTGGAGTTCAATTCTTCTGCAAACATTTTGACAGTGAGCTCAGTGCCCAACCAGATAATCAAGATATCATCAATAAATCTCCGGTAGAAGATCAACTGTTGTGGTCTATTTGAGAAGACAGCCCTATCTTCCCATTCTGCCATAAAAAGGTTGGCAAGGCTTGGGGCATACTTAGCGCCCATTGCCACGCCAACCTTCTGCGAGTAGAAGACTCCCTTATACCAAAAGTAATTGTGGGACATGCAGAAATCCAAAGCATGGCCCACAAACACCTTTTGAGCATGAGGGATGAAGTACTTTGCTATGAAACAGGATTGGTTGTGATTATGGCACTTCCCCTGTTTGATTTATTGGTTATCTTGACAGGAGTGGGGCGCTGATGATGAAGAAATTATATTCTTTTCGCCAAGACACTGCATAGTGTTTGGCGCCTGCGCAGTTTATTTAGTAGTGACTCCTGGGTGCAGCAAGATGGCGTGGGTGGAGGGGGAGGTCTGTGGGAAGGACGCTAGTACTAGGTGCAGTGATTGGCGCGTGCGCAGCTCACGAGTGATACCTGGGTGTAGCATGATGGCGCGGGTGGAGTGGGCGGTCCGGGGAGGTACGCTAGGGTAAGCGTGATGATGGCGGCGCCTAGACTAAGCCAATCAGCTGACGAAGTATACGAGCTTCCCCGGAAGTCCGCGCATGCGTGCCGACGAAATAAAACCATCTATTGCTACGGAGTAACTAGGAATCCATTTAGGAGGGTAGGTTGATGGGCCTTCCTTAATATGTGTGGTGTTATATTCTCCTGATCGTGATGAGAGCAATGTGTGGGGAAGTTGGGAGTGTTTTTACACACAGAGATGGGGAGGGGTTGGGGGAGGAACGAATTATGAACCACCCACCGCAAGAGCCTATCAACCAATTGGAGGACATAGGGGGGAGGGGTCACCTGGACTGGGAGGGACTGGTCGCCTGAGATTGCAAATAAAAGGGGGGTTGTTACAGCTGGATAGCCAAACCCATGAGGAAGTCCATTGGACAAAACATGTCGGGGGCGTGGCTATATGGCGACCAGCACACACAGTAAAAAACTAGAAAGAAGGCGGAGGAAGGAAAACACACAAGTTGAAGGACTGGATATCACTATCTGGCGCTGTTTTCAAATTGGGTTGTCTGCTGTCAGGTACCACACAGATACCTTGTGTAGAGACGGTGCTATTTGATATGAACTTAGCTTGCTTCCAGTGTACTCACCAATGCCTATGAGTGAAGGATCTTTGAATTGACCAGTGGATTGTCTATTTGAAGTGCCTGTTTTTAATTGGATCCATGTGAGTGTGATTTTAATTGAACGTTTTATTGAGATTAAAAATAGTTTTGCAATGTTGCACTATGGGAAGTTTCTTTTGTCTCCCTGAGGTAACTCTGAGATATTAAGTGATTATCCTCTGCTGCGAAGTTTTCACAAGAAGTGGCTGGAGAAATAGTCATCATCTGTATACACTATAAGCGTTTTTTTGCCCGACACGAGAGTGCTGGGCAATACTGCTGGTGAGTGTTCTAAACAAGGGGGGCACTAACACCAAGGGTGCGGTGGAGGCTCTGCGTTTGATGGACACTTGGGTACAGAATGTTCACTTGAATATGAATTCTTCTTTTTTGAACTATTGCCATCATTACAGTTATTGCTCCTCAATAATTTTTTTTGATTGAAGCTCAATCTAATTTATTTTGGAACTGCACATTTCCATTAGAGCACTATTTGTCATTGTGTTCATTTCTTATATTTATGCTTTGTCACATATTCACTGTATCACTTTTGTGCGATTATATTTTTTTGATTGCATTTTTTCGTTATTTAATCACAATTTATTTTATTGTTGATTATATTTATTTATGCACATGTGTTTATAATTTTCACGTTGTGTAGTTTTGGTTATCATAGTACACTGCTATTTAACAGTGTGTAGTTTTTGTAGCGCCACAAGGTGTTTTTTGCATTGTAAGTGGTAGGTTTGCTTTTTTCACCTTCTGAGAGATATATTTAATTTTTTAAGTGGCAGCTGGGGGGAGGGGGAGTTTGAGCGCTGGGATGATATACTAATCGGGAGGTCATTGATAGTGTATCTTGAGTTTTTTTTAAGGACATGGATTACTGGAATATGTCCTGTGGTCTGATAATACCAAGATAAACATATTTGGTTCAGATGGTGTCAAGCATGTGTGGCGGGAACCAGGTGAGTAGTACAAAGAAAAATGTGTCTTGCCTACAGTCAAGCATGGTGGTAGGAGTGTCATGGTCTAGGGCTGCATTAGTGCTGCTGACATTGGTGAGCTACAGTTCATTGAAGGAACCATGAATGCCAACATGTACTGTGACATACTGAAGCAGAGCATTGTCCCCTCCCTTCAAAGACTGGGCCGTAGGGAAGTATTCCAACGATGTGACCACTGCCTTGCTAAAGAAGCTGAGGGTAACTATGATGGACTGGCCAAGCATGTCTCCAGACCTAAACCCTATAGAGCATCTGTGGGGCATCCTCAAACAGAAGGTGGAGGAGCGCAAGGTCTCTAAATCCACCAGCTCAGTGAAGTTGTGATGGAGGAGTGGCAGAGGACTCCAGTGGCAACCTCTGAACCTCTGATAAACTCCATCCCCAAGAGGGTTAAGTCTGTGCTGGTGTCCACACAAAATATTGACACTTTTGACCTTATTTGAACATTTTCACTTATGGATGTACTCACTTTTGTTGCCAGTGGTTTAGACATTAATGGCTGTGTGTTGAGTTATTTTGAGGGGACAGAAAATGTACACTGTTATACAAGCTGTACACTCACTACATTGTAGCAAAGTGTAATTTATTCAGTGTTATCACATGAAAAGATATAATAAAATATTTTCAAAAATGTGAAGGCTTTTGTGAGATACTGTATAATATATATATATATATATATATATATATATATATGTATGTATGTATGTATATATATATATATATATATATATATATATGTATATATGTATGTATGTATGTATATATATATATATATATATATATATATATATATATATATATATATACACATACACACACACACATTTACTTTCTACATATTACACAGATATATATTTCCGTAGCTATTACTTGGGAATTTCAGGATTACTTAAAAATATCTGTTTACAATTTTCCACACATGCAATATGACTTAATGGGTGTTACTGTATGCTGTGCACATGGTCCTTGCAGGTTGGTTTAGGTATTCTTTTTTAAATTGTATTTTTATTGAGGTTTTGACAATATAACAAGACATCAATAGAAGGTAAATGGTACAACCAAATGTCTACATAGAGCCATTAATTTGCTATTACATCTAGTAAACAAAAAATATGCAGTAAAGCCATGTAGGTGTGGCTTAGGAACTGAAAAAGTTATCATACCATAGATATCATACCATAGATATCATGGGGTAAAAACATATTTTTACGCAAGGATACAGCTGGGATACAGCCAAAATATATATTATAAAAGAATAAGAATACATTCAAGGAACAACAGATCCTAAAAGATTTGTTAGGAACAGAAAGTGAATGTTAACCACTATAAAGATATTCCCATCAATGAGATAGAAAATATGGATTTTCCAAAAGAACTTGGCTCTAGTAAAGTCAGTAGGAATAATAGAGGACTAATGCATTAAGACTCTTATCTTGACATAAACATGTCCCATGGGTCCCATATTTGATTGAATTTACCTATAGTTTATTACTGGAGGGCAGGTGCTCCATTCTTTTAATTTCTGCAATGGTGTTCAGAAGTTGGGTTCTAGATGGTTGCGTAGAGAATCCCCAGTTAAGAGAAATAAGCCTTCAAGCCACAGTTAAGATGTATAGAATTTATTGTTTGCCTGAAAGGCCAGGGAAGGGTAGGCCCAGCAAACAGTTAAGGGGGGTCTTAAGGGAATAAGATTCTAAAGAGGTTTTAAAAGTTCCAGCACTGCTTTCCAAAAGGGAATCAATGTGGGGCAGCTCCAAAAAAAATTAGAACTAGCATGCCCACTTCTGACTTGAATCTCCAACAATATCCTGATATTTAAAATTTAAAAGAATGGAGCACATCAGGGGTCCAACACCAATAGCAAAACATTAACATTTTATAAATATTGGCCTTATAGACCACACATTGGGAAGACCTAGCTGCCAATTTCCAAATTGTATCCCAATGAGGTGTATTAAAAGGAGTGTTGGAATATTGTTTTTCATTTCCGCATATAAAAATGTGAGTCCTCAGGTAGTTGGGAAGCCGCTTGCAACAGTTTATATAAGGTAGACATCAAATGAAGATTAAAGGGGCCCTGGGCTTCAAAGACAGTAGGTCTATCTAGTGGTTCAGATATTTTTACATAGCTGCCATAAGTATATGGATTCTGTCTTGATACCAGCCAACCAGATGCTGTCACCTGATAAAAAATGGAAAAGTGACACTACTGCATTCCTGGACCTGAACAAAAAAAAGAGTGGCGTTACCCTTCTGACTGTGCTGTCAAGGGTGTAATAACAGATCTGTAAATTATTTGGCACATAGGCTGAAGTTAAGCTTTAACTGGAGTTGTCAGATTTTACGATGCAGTGATAGCAATGGTTACTTATACTGTATTTTTGGCCGAAAAACTGATAACACAAATCAGCAAAGTACACTGTTCTGTGTCTAATAATTCCCAGTTTATTGACACACATTTTGCTTTCCTAAGGTGGAAAACACGGAAAGTAAACTATGCCAGCAGACACCACTTACTGTTACTGCTCAAAAACTCCAGAGATAGTGATACAAGAAGTACAAAAATTGTTTGTTACCAACCACCTAACTGTGAAATAAATATGTGGTTTTGTGCAGGTGCAGAAAAGATTTAAATGTAATGCGATTTATTTTAGCAATTTTATTGGCAGAATGGAAGATCCTTTTTGTATGAATACAGTCTGCAGGAATGTTTCTTTTGTATTTACTTTTTACACTTTAATAAAGAAAAAAAATACAATGGCAGCATTTAAAAACCTAAAATTTCCAATAAAAATCTATATTTTTTTTTAAAATATTATTACAAATAAAAGCTGTAAAAAATATATATATATTTTTACCACAGTACATTCAATTATTAATTTAATGTTAATTTAATGATTTCATTGTAATACAAAATACCACATGCTAAGAAATGATCATAAACATCTTTTAAATATATACTGTGTAGGAGTGTGTAGTAATGATGAATAAAGATTATGAATATGGATGAAGATTATGAATATGTAGTTCGTTTGTTTGATAGTATTGATAGGTCTAAATATCCAAATATGAAATAAATAGCAACATAACAATCACAATTATTAATTTTTAAACCACCAATATAATCTTTAAGGCAGTAACAAGTATCAAATGCAAAAAATATCACTTTATTACTACAAAAAAAGCTTCCCTATTTTAATTCTGCCCTAGTGGCAGGTCATACTTCCCATGGATTTGATCAATAGAAGATCAGAAAATACCACAATCTGCATTATAATGCCCTATAGAATTTGTATCCACTAAATGCAATTAATATAATTGGGTCAAGTCGCAAAAATGCAATGTAACAATGGATGTAACTATTGTTATTCCTTCTTATGAATAAAAGTTCTTTATTTATTATTCAAGTGTAGTAGCAAGAATGAAAGGTTATATGGCAATTACATAATTTTACAATTTTTGCAACATGTACTGATTACTGAAAGTCTTACACTCAGCATGGTGTAAATAAGTCAGTGAATTGCTAGCTTTTAAAAAATAAATAAATAAATAAATAAATAATCCATTAGCCATGAACAGTGATTTTTATTTTTTAAAGCACTGACAGTTACAAAGGAAAATTGGTTTGAAACTACCAACAAATTACTTTTTTCTTACGGCTTCTATTTTAAAAAAATATAATCGAGTAATTATAATGGTGCACAGACCCCTCTAAAGAACCCCCCCCCCCCCAAAAAAAAATAGACCTTTAGAGTGGTCTGTGTCCAGATTTTTTATTTTATTTTTATTTAAGAAGTCGGCAATGAAATGTCATTTTTCTGCAATTTCAATCTTTTTGTTCTGTAAATGTTTACTTTTTGCTGTAGTACATCCTACAACAAGACTGAAAAAATAAATAAAATTGTGTAGCATCCCTCCAAAATGCAAATAGACCCTTTCCATCTGGTATGGATTTTAAGGGGGTACCTAACACAAAAACAAAACAAAAGGAATAAAGACACACAAACTAAATGTCATTGCTCCTTTTCTTAACTGGCCATGGATTCACAGCCATGTAACAGTGACAGTGACAGTTTCTAGGGAGGCAGCAGATGCCATCACCCACTGCTTCCTTAGGAAATAATTACACTGGGAATCTGCCCCTTTCTATATATGATCCTCAGCTCTCACCAAACAGGGGGCCAAATTGGGCAAAAGGTTCAGGATTTTGGCCAAAAGTTGTCCAAACGTAGAAACAATACCTCATCCCTAAACTACACCTCCTTATAGGGACAGCTGATGACCTCCCACAATTTCAATGACCAGTCTTATGCTGACAACAACCAAATCTATCTTTCCATACATCTACGCATAATTCCCCCCAAGATTTCTCCATCAGAATCAATGGTACAATAAGTCCCTCTCTTTATGCCAGGGTGCAAGGTGTAATCCTATACTCTGGCCTCTCCTTTCATCCCCAATCACTGTCCAAATTTTGCTGCCTTATCCTCAGTAACATCTCCAAAATATGCCTCTTTTTAAATAATGACACCACAAACCTAGTAATTCCCTCCCTGGTTATCCCTCACCCTGACCATTGTAACTCTCTCCTTGTTGGGCAGACTCATCCACCTTGCTATCTGTTCAGTGATGGCTATTCCTCTCTGCAAATCCTCCCCTCAACTTCCACTCACCTGACAAATGCAATTCAGAATATTAACAACAACCTAGAAAAACCATACACAACTGCCCCAGACTACATCAACAATCTCATCTCAAAACACCAACCAAACTGTACTCTTTCTTCTTCTCCTGCCCCAGATCCCTTGTTACCTCCTACTATGCTCATATCAAGGACTTTTCCAGAGCCTCCTCCAGAACTCCTTACCTCAATCTGCCCAACTATCTCCAACTCTGTCCACTTTAAGCGATCCCTAAAATCACATCTCTTAAGTAAGGTGATCCTTTCTAACTTATAAACTGAACTTTTTTCTTTCTCAATAAGTTATTTACTTTCTGTAGTTATTACCTTTTGTATCATTTGACCCTCCCTTAGATTGTAAGTTCTAAGAAGCAAGCCCTCTGATCCCTCTTGTATTGAACATTGTGTAAATGTACTGTCTCCCTCCATTTTGTAAAGTGTTGTGCAAACTGATGGCACTATATAAATCTTGCAGAATAATAATATTAATAAAGATTATGACTCTATATAAGACCACTTCAACAAGTTTAATAGGCTTAGATGAGAGACAAGTCAAAAATACTACGAAGTAAGGCTGCCCCATCCCCGATCACTCACAAAAAGCAATTGTTATTCATGAAGTTTGGCAAGTGTTCCTATATTTACCTTAAAGTGGATGTAAACCCTCACATATACCCAGTGAAGTGAACAGTCTCAGATGATGCACAGGGATGAAACAAATCTCCCTACATAAGTTTTACATGCATATCTGCTGTGTTCAGCTTTATATATTCTTTAGAAAGTGCACATCGTGTTAGAGATTTTCTCTTCCTGTTCAGCACTGGGAGTGGATTCTTGGAATACAGCCAAGACAGCTGATTGGAGGAAAGGCACACACCCCCAATCCACATAGGCAAAGAAAGGAAGGAATGTGCAGAGATGTGCGGTGACTAATCTATTCCATTTATAGCAACCTCCCACAACACACATTTCAGGCTGGTTTTATCTTCGTTGACGGAGAACTTGTCAGAAGCTATCATGCTGATAACAGAGCAATGAAACAGTAGAAAGACAGGGACTTTGGAGAGAGATAAGAAAATACTACAGATATAATGTATGTGCTTAGGTCAAATTTCATGGATCAGGTTTACATCAACTTTAACATAAACATTTCAGTAATTATGCCCATTAACCTAAAAAAAATGGAATGTGATGGGACATACAGTAGGTATGTATTACATTGGCAAGGGATTATCTGAGGTATCTTAAAACAAAAATCCCATTTGACATTAAGCGAATCTGTGAATCTAACTTTACCAGTTTTATAGTGAATATGCAGAGTTCTCTCTTTTAAACACCTTAAAAACCATCTGCTCAAACGACATTTATATCACATCATTCAGTTTATTTAGCTCTTCTTTGGAAAGCAGAAATTAGTTAAAATGCAAGGACTTCCATCTAGAACTGCAGTGTTTTAGCCCACCAACAGGCTCTTTTTTGTCAAGATTGGAGGATAAAAACCTGTTGGGGGCTTAAAATGTTGCGTTTTTAAAGGGAGGTCTTTGCATTTATATTCATTGATGCCTATTTTATGCTTCAATAAAGATCTAAGTGGACTGAATTATGTATTATGAAAGTTCTTTGTGTAGACTGCTTTTGAGATATTTGAGACTGGATTGCAGTGGCGGTGCGTCCACAAGGGTGCACGGGCGAAGCCTCCTCTCTCCAGCCACCCCCTCTATCACCAATAGATAGATTCATGCATTGCATGAATCTATCCATGGCCACTGCTGCCACCCCCTATTGAGGCGCCTGTCCCCTATTTGGGCGGTGGCGCCTGAACTAAAGTGGTGGGGGGTGTTTTTGAAGCACCTGATTAGAGCCATAGGCTCTAATAGGCGTCAAAAAAGGTATGCTTGGCCCTCGCAGTTCACCCGCTGTGTTAGAAAAGCAAATTAATATTTGCTTTCCTAACACTGAACCGCATTTGCACCAATCAGGTGCTTGGGTCTGTTACTTGTCACCTGATTGGCTGAAACAACAGGCGCTGTGATTGGATGCCTATCAAGCATACAATCATAGGAGAGGACGGGAGAAGACACCAAGGACATGGAGGAGCATGGAGGACACCACCCGCCGCCATCACCTGCTGCCCCAGGAGACAGGGTAAGTGCCAGGCAGACAGCGGATGGGGGAGTCCAGTGGCAGCATTTGATGGGTACAGTGGCAGCATTTGATGGCACAGTGGGAACATTTGATGGGCACAGTGGCAGCATTTGATGGCACAGTGGGAGCATATGATGGCACAGTGGGAGCATTTGATGGGCACAGTGGCAGCATTTGATGGGAACAATGGGAGCATTTGATGGCACAGTGGGAGCTTTTGATGGACACACTTGCAGCATTTGATGGCACAGTGGCAGCATTTGAGGGGCACAGTGGCAGCATTTAATGGGCACAGTGGGAGCATTTGATAGCACAGTGGCAGCATTTGATGGGCACAGTGGCAGCGTTTGATGGCACAGTGGCAGTGTTTGATGGGCACAGTGGCAGCATTTGAGGGGCACAGTGGCGGCATTTGTTGGCATAGTGGCTGCGTTTGATGGCACAGTGTCTGCGTTTGATGGGCTCAGTGAGGCTGCAATTGATGTTTGTTTTTTTTCAGAGTTTTTCAGTTTGTTTGCGCCCCCCCAAAAAATTTTGAGCACCAGCCACCTCTGCTGGATTGGCTTAATTTATTCCATTAGATTGTCCTTCTTGTGCACAAGGCATTTGAAAAGGAATGAACTGGAGTGTGCTTCATTAAAACAATTTCAGAATCTTTTAGGTTAGAAACATTTGCCTTTAAAACAAAAGTAATGGCAGCATTTTTTAATTCAGCTATTTTAACCACTTCAATACTGGGCACCCCCTTCATGCCCAGGCCAATTTTCAGCTTTTAGTGCTGTCGCACTTTGAATGACAGTTGCACGGTCATGCAACACTATTCCCAAATAATCTTTTTTTAGACAGCTTTCTTTTGGTGGTATTTAATCACCACTGAATTTTTATTTTTATTTTTTGCTAAACAGCAACATTTTGCAAATAAGTATTTTTTCTTCTTCACGGATGTGCGCTGATAGGCACTGATGAGGCTGCACTTATGGGCACTAATGAGGCTGCACGGATAATCTACACTGATGGACACTAATGAGGGACACTGATGAGGCTGCACTGATAAGCTGCATTGATGGGCACTAATGGACACTGAAGAGGAGGCACTTATGAGGCAGGATTGATGGACACTAGGGATGAGCTGAACACTCCCCAGTTCGGTTTGTACCAGAACATACCGAACAGGCAAAAAATGTGTAAGAACACACAAACACCGTTAAAGTCTATGGAACTATATGCAAGTTATTGTTATAAAAAGTGTTTGGGGATCCGGCTCCTCCCCCAGGGGACATGCATCAATGCAATTTTTTTTTTTTAAACTGACTTTTTTTCAGGAGCAGTGATTTTTTTAATGCTTAAAGTGAAACAATAAAAATGAAATATTCCTTTAAATATTGTGCCGGGGGGGGTGGTGTCTATAGTATGTCTGTAAAGTGGCGCATTTTTCCCATGTTTAAAACAGTACCACAGCAAAATTAAATTTCTAAAGGAAAAATTGTCATTTAACCACTTAAACCACTTAAGCCCCGGACCATTTTGCTGGCCAAAGACCAGAGCACTTTTTGCGATTCGGCACTGCATCTATTTAACTGACAATTTCGCGGTTGTGTGACGTGGCTCCCAAACAAAATTGACGTCCTTTTTTTCCCACAAATAGAGCTTTCTTTTGGTGGCATTTGATCACCCCTGCGGTTTTTATTTTTTGCGCTATAAACCAAAAAAGAGCGACAATTTTGAAAAAAAATCATTATTTTTTACATTTTGCTATAATAAATATCCTCCAAAAATATATAAAAAATGTTTTTTTTACTCAGTTTAGGCCGATACGTATTCTTCTACATATTTTTGGTAAAAAAAAAGCGTTTACAAAATAGGGGATATATTTGTGGCATTTTTATTATTACTGATTGTTGCTGTAATGAATTGTCAGGTCTCGGGAATATACAGTAGATAAAACTCATTGAAAAAAAAAAGCATGGGTCCCCCCCTCCCCAGTCCATTACCAGGCCCTTTGGGTGTGGTATGAATATTAAGGGAAACCTCAAACCAAAATTTAAAAAAAAATGCATGGGGGTCCCCCTAAAATCCATATACAGGCCCTTGAGGTCTGATATGGAAATTTTTTTTTTTAAGAAAAGCACCTTGTCCCCATGTTGATGGGGACACGAGCCTCATCCCAACAATCCGGGTGGTTGTGGGGGTATGCGGGTGGGAGGCTTATCGGAATCTGGAAGCCCCCTTTAACAAGGGGACTCCCAGATCCTGCCCCCCCATGTGAATTGGTAATGGGGTACCCCTACCATTTCACAAAAAAGTGTCAAAAATGGTAAAAAAGACAAAAGAGACAGCTTGGGAAGTCCTTTATTAAAAAAATTAAAAAAATAAAAATGTCCAGCGATTTCCATTCATCTTCTATCATGCCGCCCAATGGACCAAAAAAGAAAAAAAAGCTGTAACCGCTCCGCCTCTGTGGGAGGCTCCCAACAACGAACGCTTCTTCTCTGTGACAGTTCTTATACAGCCGAGGGTGGGGCCACAGGGTCCATCTGGTGGTGTGAATTTACATTGCAGGACATTTTTATTTTTTTTAATAAAGGACTTGTCCCGAGCTGCCTATTGTCTTTTTTACATTTTTTTTGTGAAACAGTAGGGGTACAATGTACCCCATTACCAATTCACATAGGAGGGAGACTGGATCTGGGGGTCCCATTGCTAAATGGGGCTTCCAGATTCTGATAAGCCTACATACCCCCACAACCACTGGGCAAGGGTTGTGGGGATGAGGCCCTTGTCCCCATCAACATGGGGACAAGGTGCTTTGGGGTCAGATCCCAAAGCACACTTCCCATTTTGAGGGCATGTGGCCTGGTATGGTTCAGGGGGGAGCTCTCTCTCATCCCTCACTCTTTTCTGCAGCTTATCAGGTTGCATACTTGGATAAGGGTCTGGTATGGATTTTGGGGGGACCCCTACGCCATTTTTAAAAAAAATGCGAAGGGTTCCCCTTAATTTCCATATCAGACCTGAAGGGCCTTGTATGGATTTTAGGAGGACCCTCACACAATTTTTTTTTACATTTTGGTTTGGGGTTCCCAGACCTAAAGGGCCTGGTAATGAGCTGAGGGCAGGGGAGAACCTATGCTCTTTTTTTTCAATGAGTTTTATCTATATTGCTGAGACCCGACAATTCATTACAGCCGCAATCAATTTTAAATGACAATTTTTCCTTTAGAAATTTAATTTTGCTGTGGTACTGTTCTAAACATGGGAAAATGCGCCACTTTACAGGCATACTATAGACATCCCCCAGGCACGATATTTAAAGGAATATTTCATTTTTATTGTTTCACTTAATCGCTTGCCGACAGGTTCATGCCGATATACGTTAGCAGAAGAGCACATACAGGTATATTAACGTACCTGTACATTGCCCTTTAAGAAGCGACTCATGGAGCTCGCGGGTTCCATGGACTTAATGTCCATGGGGATACTTGAGATTGTCTCACAGAGAGGAAGAATGGGGAAATGTTGATGTAAACAAGCATTTCCCTGTTCTGTCTAGTGACACTGACACTGATCACAGCTTCCTGTAATCAGGAGTGGTAATCAGTGTGGTGTCACACCTAGGACCCACTTAACCCCTACAGTGCCACCTAGTGGTTAACCCCTTCACTGCCAGTCACATTTACACAGTAATCAATGTATTTTTAATTGCACTGATTGCTGTATAAATGTGAATGGTCCCAAAATAGCGCCAAAAGTGTCATCTGTCGGCCATAATATCGCAGTCATGATAAAAATTGCTGATCGCCGCCATTACTAGTATAAAAAATTATTAAAAAACAAACTATGCCCTATTTTGTAGACACTATAACATTTGCGCAAACCAATCAATAAACACTTATTGCGATTTTTTTAACCAAAATATGTAGAAGAATACGTATCAGCCTAAACTGAGGAAAAAAAATGTTTTTTATATATTTTTGGGGGATATTTATTATACCAAAATGGAAAATAAATGCTTAATTGTCAAAATTGTCGCAATTTTTTTGTTTATAGCAAAAAAATAAAAACCACAGAGGTGATCAAATATCACCAAAAGAAAGCTCTATTTGTGGGGAAAAAGGGACGTCAATTTTGTTTGGGAGCCATGTCGCACGACCGCGCAATTGTCAGCTAAAGCGACACAGTGCCAAATTGCAAAAAGTGCTCTGGTCTTTGGGCAGCCAACTGGTACCAGGGCTTAAGTGGTTAGGCATTAAAAAAATCACTGCTCCTGAAAAAAACTTCAGTTTAAAAAAAAAATTGCATTGATACATGTCCCCTGGGGCAGGATTCAGGTCCCCAAACATTTTTTAGGATAATAACTTGCATATAAGCTTTTAAATGAGCACTTTTGATTTTTCATGTTAGTGTCCCATAGACTTTAGCGGTGTTCTGATGGCTTTTGAATTTGCCGCAAACACTGCATATTTTTCGCTGTTTGGCGAACAGGCAAACACCCGATGTTCGAGTCGAACGTAAGTATTATCGGGCTCGTCCCTAATGGGCACTGATTGGCAGCACTGATGACCAATGGTGGGGCTGCATCAGTATAAAGAATGTACTAACAGCCGCGCTTGGTTATCGGCTCTCCTTTCTTCACACAGACACAGCGTGTGAGGAAAGGACTGACGTTAACCGGCAAGTCTGTTTATATGCGAACAGCTGTGATTGGACACAGCTGATCACATGGTAAAGAGCCACTGTGATTGACCCTTTACCGCAATCTGTGATCAGCTGTGTCTATGGACGCCCTCCCAGAACTTGAAGCCCACACTGTAGCAGTCTTCTAGCATGTAATAGTTAAAGTATACCACATAGATCACTAAAATGCAAGGTTTTCTTAATAAATCAGGCCTCACCCCATCTCAGATTGCTGCATTTAAGAGGAAAATAAAAGCAAATGTAGAAAGAAAGTTAGGAAATAGGGTCTTAAAATTTGTAAAAAAGATGCTCTGGAACAATGTATGTTAGGATATTCAGTACTCACCTGCATCTCACCAGAAAAATTGTCACTTTACCCTGTCCAGTGCAGAAACCAGGGGATAAAATAAGTATATATTTTTATCCACAGGTTTTTTTTTTTCCAGTTTAAAGAAGAAATTTACCATGGGGACCTTTTAATGCAAAGCCCATTTTATGTCTAAATACCAAAAAATACCAAAAACATGACAAGGTCATGGTCAAATATGGGAAATGCCCATATTTGGGAAATTACTTGAGTCACTGGATAGGCAAAGTCTGCCGGGAAGCTGAGAGACTGGTTTTCTATCATGTCCACCTTATTTTTGATTGACAGCACACTACAGTGGACCAATTAGAAAGCCTTTATTGGATTGAATATAAGCTATGGATCCATTTTACCGATGTTTGCTCTCAATCAACAAAGACTGACCTTATGGGGACCTAGTGTATTAGTTCCCCATCAGACTCTCCCTACACTTCTAACAAAATTTATTGGACATGTGGCGCAACAAGTGCATTTGCAGAAATGGAGTACATTGAGGAAGGAGTGTCCAGTATGAAGGCTCTGACCCCAGGACCAGATACTGACAGATTTGTGTATTTGTCCGTGACAAGTACAGTATATGAATCAGCCATAAGCACCAATAATTTTGGTGCTGGTCATGATGGGGTTTCTACATGTATTAGTACAGCCACAATTATGCTACAAGTTGATATGCTGGTGTTAAGCACCTTATTAAAGTGATTCTAAAGCTTGTATTTTTTTTTTTAAATAACGAACATGTTATACTTATCTCCTCTGTGCAATGGTTTTGTACAGAGCAGCTCTGATCCTCTTCTTTCTGGATCCTCCCTGGTGGTTCTGGCTCCTCCACCTGCCAATTGCCCTGACAGCAAGTCTCTTGCTATGGGGGCATTCAAGCAGGCTTGCTTCTGGACATTGTCCATTCATACACAGAGTGCATCTCCCCCCCCCCCACTCTCTCCTCATTAGCTCACTGGCTGTGATTGACAGCAGAAGGAGCCAATGGCTCCTACTGCTGTGTGAGCAAAAGAGGAGAGCCAGACCCAGGAGAGCCACTGCTCTCATGCACTTCACTGGGTCGAGATGGGGCTTGGGGTGGAGCTGCACCCAGAAGGTTTTTTTACCTTAAAGCGGGAGTCCACCGGGACTCCGCGTTTTTTTTTTTTTTTAAAAGCCAGCAGCTACCAATACTGCAGCTGCTGGCTTTTAAAATAGTGACACTTACCTGTCCAGCGCGCCCGCGATGTCGGCACCCGAAGCCGATCGCTAGGTCGTCTGTCGGGTCCTGCCGCCGCCATCTTGGGTATGGGAATCAGGAAATGGAGCCTTACGGCTTCATTTCCCGGTTCCCTACTGCGCATGCGCGAGCCGCGCTGCGCAATGAGGACGGTCCCCGCTGCCTCTGGGAGCTGTGTGTTTCCCAGCAGGCAGCGGGGCACTTGCTGAAGGGGGCGGGCGCTTGCGGAAAGGGGCGTAACGTACGCCCCTTTCCGCAGAGAGCTAGCCCGGAAGTGGGTGCAGTTACCTGGATTATCCAGGTAACTGCACCCCCCTCCCCCCTGAAAGGTGCCAATTGTGGCGCCGGAGGGGGGGAGGAATCCGATGAGCGGAAGGTCCATTTTAGGGTGGACCTCCGCTTTAATGCATAGAACACATTAAGGTGTAAAACCTTCAGACTTTAAAACCACTTTAAAACCAAGGGTGCCCATCTTAATATTTTACTGATAAATTTGCAATATCATCATGATCATTTATTCTCACTTCAAAATATTTACACAAAAGGAGATTTGGCTTTCATCATACTTCTCTTGATTAGGATGTAATAGTTAAATGTAAATTTAGGATTTTTTTTGTCATTCGAATTAGAATATGTGTTAGGTTTTTAGAAGAAAGGTTTATTTCAAAGTATTTTTTTGCTTTAATACAACCAGTAACCTACAGGTGCAGATTATTCCATTGTAATTCTACACTTTCTTTTCAGTAACAGAATCATGACATTGAGGGTCTTCTATAATAAAGGTGTGACACACACAATTATGTTAAGACAAACCGTTGTTATAAAAATGCATTGTAATTTCTATTATTTGTTAAAGAAGTAAAATGATTGCTATCCTAATTAAATATAATCTATGCAGATGTACTTCATGTTTAAACAATAAACTGACAGAAAATTGCTTTGGTTATGAAAAAGAATTGAAGGATAGAATGTTATGTCTATCTAATGCATAAATGGGAAATTTGATTTTCATCTTGTACAATAAAAAACAGAAAATGGAGAAAAGTTTGTCTTTTATTTCATAGGTGGATTGATTCTCCATTATACACATAACAAAACACAGTGAGTTTTATTAATGTGCCAAATAACTGACAATTCACTTGCATGCATCTGTTACAAGAGAGGTATTATTTCTTCTTTGTACACATAGGGGCATGAGATTCATTAACCACTTGCCTACAGGGCACTTTCACCCCCTTCCTGCCCAGGCCAATTTTCAGCTTTCAGTGCTTTCACACAATTCTCAGCTTTCAGTGCTCTCACACAAATGACAATTGAACAGTCATGCAAGCTGTACCAAAACAAAATATTTATATATTTTTTGAGACAACTAGAGCTTTCTTTTGGTGGTATTTAATCACCACTGGGTTTTTAATTTTTTGCTACACAAATGAAAAATGGCCACAATTTTTGAAAAAATATTTTTCTTAATTTCTGTTATAAAATTTTGTAATTTTGATGGGTACTGGGGAGGCTGCACTGATGGGCACTAATATTCAGTACTGATGGGCACTGATAGACAGCACTGATCGGCACTGATAGGCAGCACTGGTTGGCACTGATAGGCAGCACTGATGGGCACTTTTAGCCCTTGTACACACGGTCGGACATTCTGCCAACCAAATCCGTTGGATTTTGACCGAAGGATTTTGTCCGACGGATTGTGTCCGAAACTGTTGCATACACATGGTTGGACCAAGTTGTCGGAAAATCCGATCGTTCAGAACGTGATGACGTTATTTCGTTACGACGGGACTACGTTCACCCTAGTAGCCAATAGCTTTGGTGTAGGAATTTGATCTGAGCATGCGTGGCACTTTGTCCGATCAAAATTCTCTACACATGATCGGAGTATGTCCGATTGGACCAGTTTGTCTGAAAATATTTCCAACAAGTTGGAAAATTGGGTCCGACGGATATTCCGACGGAAACAGTCCGATGCATACCATACACAGTCGGATTATCCGACAAAATGGTCCGATAGGACACATTCCGTCGGAATCTCCGACCGTGTGTACAAGGGCATAGGCAGCATGGGTAGACGGCACTGATGAGCACTAATAGGTGGCACTGATGGGGAGGCACTGACAGTCATCACTGATGGGCACTGAAAGGCGGCACTGATGGCAACTGACAGGCATCACTTATCGCATATTGGAGATAAAACTTAATAATATACAAATACATATAGCAGCACAATATATAAATATGTAGAATTACCAGTTATTACTGATAAATTCCACATACATATAGCAAGACCATAATAAGGAAATTACTCATCAGGAATACCCATACAAAAATATATGATATAAAGTATCTGTCATTATATTATTAATACTATAATTGATCTAGATACCGTATATACTCGAGTATAAGCCGAGATTTTCAGCCTCTTTTTTGAGGCTGAAAGTGCCCCCCTCGGCTTATACTCGAGTCATCGCCGTCTGACTGCTCGATCAGCGTATCGAGCAGACAGACGGCGGACATACTACAATTTGAAAGCCGCGCCTCCTTCTCCGCCTCCGCCTGTGATAGGCGGAACACTGAATTTCCCAGCAGCCTGTGTTCCGCCTATCACGGACATCGTCTCATCCTCGTCCGTAGTACGAGGATGAGACGATATCGGTGATAGGCGGAACACAGGCTGCTGGGAAATTCAGTGTTCCGCCTATCACAGGCGGAGGCGGAGGCGGGGCTTTTGAATTTTAGAATGGCCGCCGAGGCGATCCTGGCAAGGCACGGGACGGAGGCAAGGCAAGGCAAGGCACGACACGGGACGGAGGCAAGGAGGCAAGGCACGGCACGGCACGGGACGGAGGCAAGGAGGCAAGGCACGGCACGGGACGGAGGCAAGGAGGCAAGGCACGGGATGGAGGCTCGGGACACAGGTAGGCTGGACACACACACACACACACACACACACACACACACACACACACACACACACACGGACACACACACATGGACACACACACACAGGGATGGATGGATGGAGACACACACACACAGGGATGGATGGATGGATGGAGACACAAACACACAGGGATGGATGGATGGATGGAGACACACACACAGGGATGGATGGATGGAGACACACACACACAGGGATGGATGGATGGATGGACACACACACACACAGGGATGGATGGATGGATGGACACACACACACACAGGGATGGATGGATGGATGGACACACACACACACAGGGATGGACGGACACACAGGGACGGACACACACACAGGGATGGACAGGCATGTCTCACCCTCGGCTTATACACGAGTCAATAAGTTTGCCAGTTTTTTTGGGGGTAAATTGGGGGCCTCGGCTTATATTCGGGTCGGCCTATACTCGAGTATATACGGTACCAATATTTCCCATAATCAAAAGAACAACAGAAGTGTGTGCGATTCACAGATGCTCCACTTTAGTCAGGGGTGTGCGAATCACATACGCTCCACTTTAGTCAGCGGTGTCCACACAAACCGTGGCACAAAAGAAAAAACATATATATACGTGCCAGCGATCAAATCTTTTAATATGGCCAAAACTTGCACCTTATATTAAAGTAAAAAGAAATTACTAATAATAACTAATAAAGCAATTTAAGTTTAAGAGATCTATATTCATTCCATTCGGACTTAAGGTATTAGTCAAAAAAATCCACTCAGTCTCACGTTTTGACAGCTCACATAATATATTACTGCCTCTCCAAGAGGGGTAAATTTTTTCGATCCCCCAAAATTTCAGGCCACTCGGGTCCCTACCATGCTTTTGTATAAAATGGAGGGACACACTATGGTCCTTAAAGCCTATTAGAATATTATAAATATGTTCAGAGACCCTCTTAGCCCTTGTACACATGGTCGGAGATTCCGACGGAATGTTTCCTATCGGACCGTTTTGTCGGATATTCCGACTGTGTGGTCTCCATCGGACTGTTTCCGTCGGAGTATCCGACGGACCCAGTTTTCCAACTTGTTGGTAAAATTTTCCGACAAAATGCTCCGATCGGACATACTCCAATCATGTGTAGAGAATTCCGATCGGACAAAGTGCCACGCATGCTCAGATCAAATTCCTACATCAAAGCTATTGGCTACTAGCCTGATGGTAGTCCCGCCGTAATGAAATAACGTCATCACGTTCTGAACGATCGGATTTTCCGACAACTTTGTCCGACCGTGTGTATGCAACAGTTTCAGACAAAATCCCTCAGATAAAATTCGGAGGATTTGGTGGTCGGAATGTTTGACCATGAGTACAAGGGCTTAGTGAGCGTTGTTTTGGTTCTACCAATATACATTAACCCACATGGGCACTCTAAAGCGTACACAACGTGGGTAGACATTCATGAGAAACTCTTTTATCTCAAATTCCCTTGCATTATGTAAAACTTGCCATCATACCAAAAGTAATTGTGTGAGAGACAAAATTCCAGAGCCATTCTAAGGAACTTTTTTTGGATGAACGGAATATCGTCTCTCTGACAAAAAGCCCAATTAAAGGCTAATAATGCGTCATCATGCTGAATGATCGTATATAAAGAAGACACGTCAGCAGTGACCAGAAAATCTATGCATCTTCTGGAAATGTGACTTCCTTCAACAGTTGTAAAAAAATTGTTGTATCCTTTAAGTAGGCCCTTGTATGGGTGACACTCATTTGGAGGAAATGGTCAAAGTATTGTCCAATCCTAGAGGTGACAGAATTAATTCCATTCACAATAGGCCTCGCTGGAGGCTCTGTTGGATTTTTAGGGACTTTTGGTAATATATATATGGTCGGGATCCTGTTAAAACTAGGCATTAGGAACAGTTTTTCTTTTTAAGTAAGAACCCTCATATAATAACCATAATCAATTAGGTTGAATAGGTCAGCCCTATACCCCACAATGGGGTCCCTCTCCAATTGTACATCAGCAAGCATAGTGGTTAGCTGAGAATGGTAAAAACTGTTATCTAAAATAACAACCCCTTGTCAGCAGGGCGAATTATCATATTTTTCCTTTATTCAAGCAATTTTATCACTTCTTTGATATATTTGGCACATAAACATTTCTTGGGAGGTAAATCACCCAAGTCATTAAAATTTTTTCTCACATATATGTGTATGTCAATATATACGTTCAATTTATTTATAGGCTTCTGGGAGGTACATTTAAGACCAGCATTAAGAATGTTGGTCTCTTTTTGAGATAAAACAGCCTGCCTCAAATTATAAATTCCACTTAATCGGTTTCCCTTCTTCTTCTTTTTTCTGGACCCTCCATCCAGCTCTACAGCCCCTTCTCGAAGGGACCTTAAAGGCCTGTTTGGCTGTGCAGCATTTCCCATTCTGGGGGGCTCCACCATTCCTGTACATTGTATGGGGCCCGGGGCTCTCTGCTGCCCTCTCCTGCCCCTTTCTAAAAAAGGACGTTGATCAGGATACTGTGGATAATAATTTTTCTTTACATTATTTAAAGGCCCAAAACGATTATGTGTACTAATAGAGTAGGGATTCTGATGCCCATACTCAGACCGACTTCCGGACTGTATGTATCCTCTACTCTGGCCTCTTGGCTGTTGATTCCTTCCTCCTCCTTCATTGGCCCTTGGGGCCAATGCTGGTCTAAAGATCTTCTTAACAGTTGGGGTGGCCTTGGGTATAGCCAGATCTGACCCAGAACAACCATTCATAGGTTGATTAGAACTGGGTAACCTGGCATCATCCACTGTCGTCCCAATGTCAGATAAACCGTTTACATCCTGCCAGACATATATATAGTATTTTTCTTAAAGTCACCGATATCACGTCAAAATTTTTGATTGAATTTTGGGTATCCTTGTCTACCTTTTCCAATCTTTTCCTAATGTCATTATTAAAATTAATCAATTGAGATGTGCCCTTAATAGGAGCTACTGTCACGAGGAGCCTTCTGTTCTATGGAACCCAGTGGAAGAATTACTTAATAACCGTCAGCATGTCTGGGGCAGGGCTCTGGGACTGATGGAAAGAGCCCTGAGACCAGTGAGTCGGGGGGGGGGGGGGGGGCCTTCATGGCTTTTTGCACTGGAGCCTTGAAGGTTTTAGTTATGCCTCTGATATCACCTAAACCTAAACAGGCAATTAATCCTTACAGTGCAGGTGCAATCTCACTGCAAGGGATCCTTCTTAAGTTTCCTTCTTAAGTTTCCCAATGCAAGTGCAACAATAGAAAACATTTAGTTTAGAACCTACGTTTTTGACTAACTTAATCATTCTAGTTGTCTGTACTCAGTATCCTTATCTTCTGTTTGACTGTAAATGTAAGCCTGCATGTGTCAGTGTATGCGTTGCGTTCAGAACTGATTTTTGTCTAACCCAGGCATGGTCAAAGTCTGGCCCGTGGGCCATTTGCGGCCCACGGTCCGGTTTTATACGGCCCCCACTCACAGTTTGCTTTTATCACCTTTGTGGCCCCGACCTCCACACAATGTATGAGATAAGTACTCTGTAATAAAGAGAATATGTAAATATATATAATATATATATATATATATATATATATATATATATATAATTAAAAAAAAAATAAGCTCATCCTTATGGGGGCAGAGAGAATATAAAAAATCTAGCTTATCCTTGCCCTGATGGGAGCCTGTGGCCACAGAAGAGATAAGGGCAAATTACAAGTGGGGCCCGGAGAGAAAATAAATGTTTAGTAAAAGCTGAGCACATCCTTACCCTGATTGGAGCTCTGGGATGTGTTGGGGGCAAAAGAGGATATATATATATATATATATATATATATATATATATATATATATATATATCCGAATAAAAGCTCATCCTCAGACTCTTCACCACACAGCCACAAAAGGTAGGAGAATTCTTGTTGGGCAGTGTATTTGTGTATCCGATAAACACACTTAGACCAAAACCTCTGGCACTGCACTCACATGACCCCTTCCCCTTCTTGTAAATTTCTAAAATGGGCACTGTAAACAAGAGAAGGAAAGTTTACAGTTAGGGACGCGGGTTCCAGGACAAGTGGAAAGCAGCATATTTCTTCACTGAAATACGGAATCATTGTGTCTGATATGCCAAGAAACTGTGGCTGTTTATAAGGAATTTAATGTCAAGAGACACTACCAGTTAGAGACACTACCAGTCAGAGACACTACCAGTCACGACATAGAACATACGACAAGCTAACAGGGAGTGACCGCAGTGAAAAGTTGAAGCAACTTGAAGCTGTTTTAATGTGGCAACAGCGATTTTTCACAAAAGCCCGTGAGTCAAATTAACATTGCCACAAAGGCGAGCTATGAGGTGGCAACGTTAATTGCTAAAAATTGCAAATCTTTTGCTGAAGGTAACTTTATCAATGAATACGTTATGAAAATGGTGGAGAATTTCTGTTCAAAGAAGAAGCAAGAATTTGCCAACATCTGCCTGGTTTGTAACACTGTAGCATGGAGAATTGAAGAGATTTCATCAGATATTAAGACACAGTTGACATCCAAAGGAGTGGATTTGGACTTCTTTTCAATAGCCTCTGATGAAAGCACAGACCTACAGTATCTGACACAGCTCAGTTGCTGATTTTTATGAGAGGGGTGGACGATGAAATGAATGTAACTGAAGAGCTACTTGACCTCCAGAGGTTTACGGACCAAGCAAGAGGAAAAGATTTGTTTCTGTTAGTTCCGCCATAGAAGACATGAAACTGTGTTGGCTGATGAACGAAGTGGATTAGCAACCCTAATCTGTAACAAGGTGATTGAAGAAGGAGGCAAAGCTATTAAACTCCATTGTATTATTCATCAACAAGTTCTCTGTGCTAAACATCTCAAATATGACCATGTTATGAAACTGGTGGTAAAGACTATTAATTTTATTTGCTCTAAAGCCATGTGTCACCACCAGTTTAAACAGTTTCTACTGGACATCCAGGCTGAATATGAAGATGTTTTATATATCACAACGATATAAAATGGCTCAGTTGGGGGTCTGCACTGCAGCGTTTCTACACTCTCAGAAAGGAAATCTGAGAATTCTTGGAAACAAAGGGACAACCAATACGAGGACTATCCGATCCGATTTGGCTGGCTGATTTGGGGATTCTAGTTGACATAACAAAGCATCTCAATGTACTGAACGCGAGTCTTCAGGGGAAAGATGCAGCAGTGAACCAGCTATATTCACACCTCAAAGCCTTTGGAACCAAGCTGCAACTTTTAATAAAGCAGTTGTCACAAACACAGCCTGATACTATACATTTTTAAGCATTGCAGGAAATGAACAGTTTGCCACAGAACAATATCAGTGTGCAAACGAGCAGGTATGCAGCAGACCTCATCTCTGACTTGGGAGTTTGAACGCCGCTTTCAGGATTTTGCAGATTTTGAAAAGGAGATCAGACTTTTCTCCTCTCCATTCTCTGCTGACCCCAATAATGCTCCAGATGGGCTGCATTGTGACAGCGAGATACACAGTCATCACCAACAGCTCTCTCTTGTGATTTTTTACTGCCAACTGGATAAGAGCCGTTTTCAAGAGATTCGAACACTGGCTAAGAAAATGCTGAGCTTGTTTGGCTCAACATATATGTATGAGAAGACTTTCTCTGCTATGAACTTTAACAAAAACCGCGTGAGGACAAGACTCAGCGACTCTCACCTGCGTAACATTTTGCACATTAAAACCACTGCCTTTGACCCAGACCTAGCCTATATGCTGCAGTCCACATTAGTGCAGGCAATTTTTTTTTTTTTCAATTAAGATGAATATATTGTAAAATCTCAGTTAATGTCAGTTGGTCTAAATCAGTTATGAACATATTTAGACACAAGATGTATACTTGGTGTTATGTTCCTGTTCATATTTTGTTAACTTAAAAGTTGACAGACAACCTTTATTATAATATGTAATGTACTTTACAATGTTCCTGACATATCTTTCAGCTTCCTGGATTTTTTTATTCTTTTTCACCTGGCCTTCAGATATGAAAGGCAGAGTGATTTAGCACCTGTTTGGATTTGTCATCCATTTGACGAAATGAAAAGTATGCAGTTTGCAATAAACCTTGCATACAATGTTTAATTTGCCTTTCATTTTAATGGTTCAAAGAAAGTCAGGCAAAATGGTCGGCCCTCACGCATGTTCACTTGATGAAATCTGGCCCTCTTTGAAAAAAGTTTGGACACCCCTGGTCTAACCCTACTGCAGCTATGACTGCACAGATTGCCTCATGGATAAGTATCACAGCACACAACCAAGTGAAAAATGGCTGTAGAAAAGCCCAAGAGATTTTTATACATTTTCAAGCATTTTTAGTGGGGGTAAGATGCATAAAAGTGAGGAAATCCCTGTTTGTCAATGTGGCCCTTTTCCAGCAGTGCATTAAAGTATGTTGAAAACAGTTTCTGCATGCTGACTTACATTTTGAAATGAATGTCATTTGAAATGAGGGCCTTAAAGTAAACATGTAAAAGTAAAAAAAAAACAAAATCCGTCTGGTTGTTTTTTGACCTCAGTCATTGATTTAGACCAAGTACGCAGCTAGGAAAATTAAATGAAAGGCAGAACTCCTATCTGCATACTTGTTCACAGCTAGTGACTAAAGACTTCATATTGGCATAATAGCCAGGCAACTAGCATTTTTAGAAAAAGAATGTTCATTAGTGATAGCTGATTTATACATCACGTTTCCATTAAAACCCAATACCACACACCTGAGATGCACATCAATTTACCTTTAAGTATCAACGTATGCATTCCAATGTTCACAAGCCCTCAACATGCTTGTAGTTGTTCTTTAAAGATACATCAAAGATATTTTAGAATGCAGAACCCTTGGTTCTATGTTTTTCATTATGTCATCCATTTGTTAACATCCATTCATTTGCTAACAGCAAATGGGTAATCTGTGATTAGAAAAAGTAAGAGAAGCAAATGACAGCTGAAGATTCATGCTTCAATGCTGGAAGTTATGGTAACCCATAAAAATAAATGGCAAATTAATTAACCTGGCCACAATGCCAACTGATCTATCATGATAGTAAAGAACACTTTCTGTCAAATGTTATTAGCCTACAGATAGCTTTATAATTTACTTGAAAGCGGCATGGTCATTAGTATGGGCAGTCACTTTAACATGGACAGTAGTTCTAACATAGAAATCTCTTGTTTAGCAGTGTCCCCGAAGAGCACTCTTATCTAAACATCAGGGCTCCTAACCTAGCAGTCTCTCACACATGGCAGATTTTTTGTCATCCAAACAGGGATACATATGATTTTGTAACAATATTATGTATATGATGTATGAGGTGAAGAGGGAAACTGTATAGGTGGGTATTGGCATTAGAGCAGCTTGATTAAATATCTGTCTTAGGATCATGAAAAATAATTGTATGTATGTCTAGACAAAACATTTTTTTCAGTTTTTTACTCCCTTTTAATATTTTGAATATTACAAATATAAATAAAAGATATATCTATTTTTAGTAAAGACTTTACAGGTTATGATTCTGAGTAGAACCTGAAAATTTGCAATCAATGGTGGCAGCTCCATTAGGGGCACAGCCCCCCTAATCCATGCCCTGGCCCCTAATCTACATGCAGCGCACCAGACGCATGGATATCATTTTTTTTTTTTTTTTTTTTAGCACACGATTAGAGCCTGGAGCTCTAGTTGGCTTCAAATAGGGTGGGCTCAGGGCACAGAGCTCTGAGCCCTGAGCCCACCCACTTGTGTAACAATAGCAAATGAATATTCGCTATTGTGTTCCTGCTTCTGCTATCAGGCAATCAGGAAGTGGGTCTTAAGCAGGCGAAAGGAGAAGCAAACGTATTGGCTACGGGAAGCAGAAGCAGAGGGAAGCCACCGAAGCTGTCTGCCACCTGGATGGTGTAAGTGTGGGGCTGGTGGGTGGACGGGGGTTTGTCCACAGATCGGCCAAGCAACAGAGGGTGGGGGGTTGATCGATTAACTGACCCACCGAAGGGGAGGTTGGTTTGTTTATTTGCCACCCCCCCCCCCCAAAAAAAAAGGAGTACCGGCCACCACTGGTCCCAGTGTTTCATTTTTCTATATAAAAGTTTCTAATTTGATACTTTTAACAATTCTCTCTAACGTGATCTCTCTAGCATAGCAGTATCTTAAATATAAAAGACAGAAGTCAAAGAGAACTGGACAGTATAGAACTGTGGTCCTCAAATTGTGGCCTAGGGGCCGGATGTGGCCCTTTGCTTGCCTTTATCTTGCCCATGGGGTACTAGTCCATCCACTAACACCAACAATGGGGCATTATTCCACTCACTAACACCATCAAATGGGCACAAATCCTCCCACTGATACCAATGATGTGGCACAATTCCTTCCATTGACATCAAGGATGGGGCACAACTCCTTCCAAACCAACGAATGGCCACTATTCCTCTCACTGACTCCAACAGTGGGGCATTATTTCTTCCACTGACACCAACAAAAGGCACAATGCCTCCAACTGACACCAATGATCGGACACTATTTCTTCCACTGACACCAATGATGAGGCACTATTCCTCCACTGACATATGGAATTGGTTACTCCCACTGGATGCGTGGACATTTTCTACTCCTACTGGTCCTAGTCCAGCTCCCTAAAGTCTGAAGGGCAATAAACTGACCCTTTGTTTAGAAATGTTGAAGACTGGTGTAAAACAGAATTTACATATTTTCTTTGCACACAATAAGATAGTTGAAGCATAACATTTTCTTTCCTTCCATTATGAGCAGAAGGAAAGAAAATTGCTTGATTCCCCAATGTCACTAATCGTTCAAGAAAAACCTGATGGGCTGGTTATACACAAGTCAATTCATAGATCGACGAAATTTAGCCAGTCCCTGTTGAACCAGACAAATTTTGACCCATGTATGGTTGGCTTAAGTAAAAATGTACTCGTATTTTTGCAATTCAACCGGAATATGCAGAGATGCAACTTTAAAAAACAAAACAAAAAAGTAAATAGTAACGTTTGCCTATTTAACCACTTGCCAACCGACGCACGTTGATTTATTTCGGCAGAATGTCACGGGCAGGCAAAATGGCATACCTGTGAGTTTGCCGCCTAGTAGGGGCACGTGCTGCAGGAGCTTGCTCACGGGTCCCACGAGCTTGATGTTCACCGGCGGCCCGCAATTGTGGTGAGGAGAGGCAGAACGGGGAGATGTAAACAAGGCATTTCCCTGTTCTGCCTAGCAACATGACAGGGATCTACTGCTCCCTGTCATCGGGAGCAGTGATCTCTGTCATCGGGAGCAGTGATCTCTGTCATCGGGAGCAGTGATCTCTGTCATGTTGTAGTGAGCCCATCCCCCCTACAGTTAGAACACATCCAGGGAACACACTTAACCCCTTGATGGGCCCCTAGTGTTTAACCCCTTCCCTGACAGTGTCATTTATACAGTTATCAGTGGCTATTTGTAGCTCTGATCGCTGTATAAATGTCAAGAAAGCTCTTGTGGGAAAAAAAAGGACATCAATTTTGTTTGGGTACAATGTCGCATGACCAGGCAATTTGTCAGCTAAAGCATCGCAGTGCCGAATCGCAAAAAATGCTCTGGTCAGGAAAGGGATAAATTCTTCTGGGGCTGAAGTGGTTAGAACTTGACATAAAAAGAACTCATAAGGCCTTCACCAAATCAGAGAGAAATGAAACTGAGAGCACATATATGTAGTCTGATTTTTTTAAATAAACTTAAGAATTTATTCTGCACACACCATGCATGTGGGATGAGCATAATAGTGGCAGCATAACATGTAGCTAATTTATTAACAAATGATTTGCTATGTAGTGCACACTCCACTGACCAAGCATACTCCAGCTAAGTATGTAGCTTCCCACTTGTCCTTATTTGGAATCTCCCTCTTGGAACCAAATCCAGCTGCCCTCTTTCCTCCTCAGTCCCCCCATTTAAATGTCTAGAGTCCCACTTCAATTCTCCTTGCTCTATCTTAGGCTGCATTCACACCTATGCATTTTTGGAGCTTTTTGCATTTTGCAGATTTGTACTACAGAACGTGTTCCATAGGAAACCATGGTACATGGACTGTAGTACAAATCTGCAAATTGCAAAAAGCACTAAAACTGCATAGGTGTTAATCCAGTCCAACTGGCAGCTTGCCAGAAATGTGTTCTTTATCTACATACATTATTCTTCATTCCTATTGCAGAAAGTTGAGCGGTATGGTGTACCTATATTACAAGCAGGATTTTCTCAACTATTTTAGAGTTTCTTATACTGTATCTCTTAGCTATTTTGCATTTGGGTTTCATATGGGAATGATACAGCATGAAGTGCACACTAAAAACAATATGATGACCATGTAAAATCACTGACAGTAAAAAAAAGCAATAGTACATACTTTGTAGGTACAACAATGCGCATGCACAGAAGTCTTAACTGTGTCAGTGAAAAACACATGATTTCATATCCTGCTACTTCTGAATGCATGTAGCAAAAATACCTGTACATGTAGAAGGGTGCTTTCTAAAGAGCTGCTACCTTTCTGTGCCTTATTCTTTATGTTTTGTCTTTATGATATTGTGTATTGTGATTGCCTTGTAACTGTCTTTAATGAGTGCTGCACTCTAGTTAGGAGGGGTTTAAGTGCTTGTGGTTGCAGACTCCCTGGTGTTCATAATGCAATCACCTTATTATGGCTTATAAATACCAAGGGAAGTCTGCCCAGAGAGAGAGAGAGATCAGTCCATCTGTGGAAAGTGAAAAGAGCACCTCTGTCAGCACATGAAAGGACTTTGCTCTTTCGCCACCCCTTGGAACTCAGTTGGGGTTCCAGAAAATGGACCTGTGTTATATCATTGGACTTTAGCAACCATGGTATGGACCAGATAATGGGGCAGAATACCAGGGGCATCAGGTACAGCACCACCAGCTTGTGTTAAATATGGAGATTTAATATTCTGTAGTGTGAGAAGATGTTCTGCAATAAAGATTCCCATTGATTAAGAATATTTGCCTAAGTAGTTGACTACATTAAAAACAAGTACCCAAATGTGTGGCTGAGTTAACACTTGCGGGTGATGTTGCCGCCAATGGTACACAAAGAGACAAGTGTTGAATGGATAGCAGCCAGTTGGCTGGAGAGTGGATGTCTTGGAGGGAATCACAGATGTCCCCAGTAGTGAAGAGATCCATGTGCTTGGATTCCTTACCTAGTGGTTGGTACTAGACATGTGCGATTAGATTCGTACGAATCTCAAATTTGTACGAATTTCCCTAAATTTGTACGTTCGGGAGGATCTGAAATATAAATTGCCATGCGTCCGAATTTTGTATGAAATACAAACTTTTGTTTACGAATTTTCGGATCAGTCGTCGCTGCGTCGACGACTCATTATGCTTATTATGAGGGGCTCCCACCATCCCTGTGCTATGCTGACATTCTCCTGGGGCTGTACCCAAATTCCTGTGCTGTGCTGACATACTGAGCACAGCAGGGGTACAGCCCCAGGAGGAAGTCAGCACAGCACAAGGATGATGGGAGCCCCTCATCTAATGAAAATTCGTATTTCGGATAGGAAATTCTTCAACGGAGTTTCGTATTTCAGATAAAAACCAAACTTCCATCAGCATCGACTGTCATATTGTGGTATATTTTTGCCTTTAAATTCATCGTAAAGAACGTTTGTACAAGTTAACGAACCTAACAACAATTCATATTTCATACCAATTGAAATAGATTTTCAGACACGAAATACGAAGTTCGAATTAATTCTAATATTAATTATAAGGGAATGAAACAAATTTATTGACGGTGCCCATGTCTAGTTGGTTCCCCAACTTAGGTCCGGCTGTGGTATGGGGTATCCTAGGAATCTGGCCTGAATATAATGGGAGTAAGACCTTAAGAGGGAGATGCACAGTGTAAGATTCCCATGAGCCTGAGGAAAATGTCATGGAGTATGCAGCAAGTGAATGTTAACTGGGCCACTGAAGAGATTGATGGAATTTAGGCCGGTGAAGTCTAATGCCGCGTACACACGAGCGGACTTTTCAACATCCAAAGTCCGACGGACTGAGTCCGTCAGACTATTCGATCGTGTGTGGGCTGCAACGGACTTTTGACTCGCCAAAGTCCGAAGGACTTTAGAATATGGAACATGCTTCAAATTTTTCCGAAGGAACTCCGCCGGACCCGGTCCCTTCGAAAAATTCGCTCGTGTGTATGCTACTCCGACAGACTAAAACCGACGCTAGTGCAGCTATTGGCTACTGGCTATGAACTTCCTTATTCGAATCCAGTCGTACGTCATCACGTTCGAATCCGTCGGAGTTTAGTGTGATCGTGTGTGGCCAAGTCCGCTCAGCCGAAAAGTCTGTCAGAACTCCGTCGGAATTCCAGCAGAACTCCGACGGAACTCCTTCGGAAGTCTGTCGGACATAAGTCCTCTCGTGTGTACGGGGCTTAATACATGCCTTATGTTGCCGAGTCAGAAATGCTACACAGTTTATTAACCACTTGACAACTGGGCACTTAAACCCCCTTCCTAAGCAGACCAATTTTCAGCTTTCGGTGCTCTCACACTTTGAATGACAATTACTCAGTCATGCAACACCTGTCCCCAAATGAATTTTTTGTCCTTTTTTTATGCAAATAGAGCTTTCTTTTGGTGGTATTTAATCACCGCTGGGTTTTTAATTTTTTGTACTATAAATCAAAAAAGACTGAAAATCCGGTAAAAAAAAAAAAAAAAAATAGTTTCTGTTAAAATTTATTGCAGAGTATTGGTGAGTATTGGTGAGTATTGGCAGAGTATTGGCGAGTATTGACAGAGTAATGGCAAGTGTTGGCATAATATTGCAGAGTATTACAGAGTATTACAGAGTATGGCAGAGGATTGGAGAGTATTGCAGAGTATTGGCAGAGTATTGCAGAGTATTGGCAGAGTATTGGCAGAGTACTGCAGAGTATTGCAGAGTATGGGCACTGAGCAGCGCTGTGGGCACTACAGATCCAGCCCACAGCGTTGCTGCAAATGATCTCTCCCCTCACCCCCTCTCCCCTCGCACTGAACAGATTGGTGCAGAGAGGGGAGGGAGGAACTGGTTTGTTTACAAGTGATTGCTCCGTCATTTGACAGAGCAATCGTGTGGTAAATGGTCGCTACCAGTGGCCATTTACCATGATCCGTGATGCGCTGGGTCTTCCGGACCCGGCGGTCACGGATATTTCCAGGAGCATGCCCCAGGGGGTGCGCGAGAGCAAGATTCTGGGAGGAAGTCCATGGATGCTCTCCCAGAATAAGCCAACCGCCCTGCAGCCGTCTTTTGGCTATGGTCTGGTCAGCAAGTGGTTAATGGGCTGAAGTGAAGGTTCTTGGCCAGAGAGTCACAAAGAGAGAAATTGAGAGAGAATAATTGAGAGTGCTGCCTTAACGTGGCTTTGTGTATTTCTAGGCAATTCTTCCTTAGGGGGTGAAAGTAAAAACATCATGGCCTTCCCTGTCTAAAGGTTGTTTTACTAAAACTTAAGAGTGCAAAATCTAGTGCAGAAACAGCTTCCAGGTATTTTGTCAAAACTTAAGACTCCATGCACACGGAAGCTCAAAAAATCTTTTTCTGGATGCCAGATTGCTGGAAGAAAACGCTGGTTGAAAAACGTGCTATTAACAGTGTTTTGTACTAGCGTTTATGAGCGTTTATTAGCGTTAACGTTTATGGGCGTTTTCAATAAAAATACACAGAGGACACTCCAAAAATCCCACAGTACATTCCAAACTCCCACAATGCATTGAAAAAATAGAATGACTAATTAACGCGTGTTTATGAGCGTTTATAAGCGTTTATGAGCATTTATCGGCGTTTGTCCTTTTTTGGAGGTGAAAAACTGCATTTTGAAAGCAAATTTCTGGCGTTCAGAAAACAGACCATAAACTCCACTGCTCATTAAAGCTAAAAAACGTCCATGTGTGCATGGACACATAGGCTAACATAGAGTGGAGTTTATGGGCTTTTAAAAAAAACGCCCAAACTCCACTAAACTGCAGTTTATGAGCTCCAGTGTGCATGGAGCCTAATTGAACAAGCTGAAGTTAGATGCTGATTGGCTACCATACCCAGCTGCATCATATTTTGCACTCTCAAGTTTTAGTAAATCAACCCTATAGGCTTTATTATTTGCTTTCAGAGCACAGCACTATGGTGCATATGCCTGGAGATTCATGCTTCTATACTGGAAATTATGGAAACCCATAAAATTAAATGGCAAAACAATTATCCTGGCCACAATACCAACCTATCATGATGGTAAACAATATTTTCCATCCAATTTATTTTTATTAGTCTACAGATAACTTTATAATTCATTTGAAAATGACATGGTCATTAATATGGGCAGCCACTTTAACATGGACAGTATTTCTAACTGTAACATATGCACGGAGTATGATAGAAAAGTTTGGCATACGTAAATATAATGATAATTTTGTTGGGTGCACGATGTTCAATAGTCTCATGTGAACCTACACGAGAAGCATGGCAATCATATTCATAGAGATTTCTCCCTGCTCATTTACATTTCCTTCTTCTATATAATGAGGTTCATTAAAGCAGACCTTGCAGTAAAATGATTTTATCACAGCATACAAATAGCTGAAAATTGCAGCTGTAAAAAAAAAATAAAAAAAAAAACATAGTTACCTTACACTATCATCCCTGTTGAATGGCCAAATTTCAAACCAGTAATCCATTCATGGACAAGGCAAATATCTGTTTGCTACTTTATTTGCCATGCATGTGACTGAGTGTTCAAAATGAACACATCTTAACTACTAAATGTGTGCATTCTCTTGTACTTACACAAATTAATTCTTCTGTTAAAAACAGATAATCCCATTTCACTTTGTTGAAATAGATAAATACATGCAATACTGTTCCTTATAGAAGTCGATTGCTTAATTGCAATCACAGCAAGAATAATTAACATGAGGAACCCAGCAACACAGAGAATCCATATAATGTACACATTCACTATGCTGAGATGAGAAAGAGGGACACCATTTAGCACCAAGTATGTAGACAAAGGACACAGTCCTGGATTCCCCTAGCTATCCAAACCATGAGGGAATCAAACAGAACTCCAGCCAAAAATTACAAGATAAAAAATAATAGCCCATTAAAAAATAAAAAAATAAACTTTTTGTGTTGCAATATTCACTTTCAATCGGGAGCTCTCCCCTGCGGTACTTTTTTCCATCACCAGATGAAGCCCAGTTCTGAGCCCAGTTTGTCCTGAACTTATCAGTAGTTTTGTGACTTCTATCAGTGTCCGGTTTTCATTTTCCTCTGACTATCCTATGAGGCTGCATGACCCCTGACACTCTGTCTGGACAGCACTGATTGGCCCTGTGCTGATCACAAGCACCCTCCCAAAAAAAAAAAAAAAAACTCTCTAGCAATACAGACCAAACTGAACATGTGCAGAGTGCCTCGAAGGCTCCATACTATCAGGAGATCGATTAGGGACTGTAAAAGAAGGAGAGGATCAGAGAAGACAGGATCAAACAGCCTTTTTTACACAATGCAGAGAATTAACCTCTTAGGTTCCACAGTGACTATAACAAGCACGCTGTACTGCATATACAGACTGCTTTTTACTGTTGTAGGTTTAGTAACACTTTAAAGGGATTGTAAAGTAATTTTTTTTATTTTTTTTAAATAACAAACATGTTATACTTACCGCCACTGTGCAGCTCGTTTTGCACAGAGTGGCCCCGAACCTGCTCTTCTAGGGTCCCTCGGCGGCTGTCTCTGCTTCTTCCCGCAGGTACTTCTCACGTTCATGAGAGCTCCCTCGCATGGTGAGAAGCACCTGCGGGCGTGTTCCCGTAATACAGCCGGCGGCTGTAGCCGCTTGCTGTATCACACGGCCCTGCCCCCCCGGCTCGCCGTGTCATTGGATGTGATTGACAGCAGTGCGAGCCAATGGCTGCGCTGCCTTCAATCCATCCACTCCAGCCAATCAGCGGCCAGGCTGAGCGGCGAAGAGGGCGGTGGGGGGGAGCGCGGGACTTTCGGTTGGTGAGGTAAGTAAAACGGGGGGGGCTGGGGGCGCAGGCACTGTCAGATGTTTTTTTCACCTTAATGCATAGAATGCATTAAGGTGAAAAAACATTTACCTTTACAACCCCTTTAAGCTTTACTACAAAATAGGATTGGTTAAACCCACAAAGTGATTTGTTTTCACTATATTTGATTTATACTATTTTTTTCAAAGTAACAAAGGGCAATAATGTACACATTGTACAGGGTTTGCTGTAATATAACGCTTTGGGTAGATAAACTGTGCACATTATAGAGGTCTATATATCAGACAAAAGGGGGAAAATTGAAAACATAAGAGTGACAGAAGGATTAGGTTCTGAAGAGAGACAATCCCTTCAAAGGAACGGCATTGATAGTGTTTCGGACACCATGCATACTGATCTACGTTGAATGATAATCCATACAGACAACAACAGAGCAGCCAGCAATGTTGGGCTACTGACAGACAGTAAAGTTTGTAGAAAAACAGAAATCATCTTGATAAATAGGTAGAAAAAAAAATTCAGTTTCATTCATGCGTATAGTTCATCATTTAGCAGCGATCTTGAAATCATTCTATAGCAAAGGTTCAATGGACAGGTTAAAAGCTGATAATGCACGCATTACAAGTAAGCAGAGTGTGCTATGTAATCTAACAATGCCAGCATTGCTATTTTATAATAGAATGTTCCACAAAATTGAATCATAAGGAGAAGAACCATGTGGGAATACTTCCTCCTGATCTGGATGTTATTTTGGAATAAAAAAATCCTCTGTTTCGCTTACAGCGTTCTGTTTTGAAGAATATTGTTCCAAGTACAGAAATCAGCTACTGTATGTTGTTTGCTCATTTTTCATACCACAAATGTGTGTTATTTGTTGCTTCTGTTGTTTTCTGTTCTGCTGCCAATTACATTTGGAAATCCAATGTCCTTTAGATGGCAGCCTTTACACATCCACTGTGCTAAATGGAATTCTAGAGATTTGCTTTCCTGCTCTGTTGTAGTCAAAACATATGTTTTCTTTCTTTTCTTTATTTTTTTTTTTTTTTTGTAATTTGGTTTTATCCTAATCATATAGGGGTCTGCTGAAGTGAAATAACTGATTTTTATTTTGCTCAAGTTGCCCAATTAAAAAAAAAAAATCTATTATATAAAATGTGAAAAATGTGAAAATGAACTGGTGTACAAAAAAAATTAATAAAAAATAAACAACAAAAATGAAACAAGTAAACAACAACAAAAATGAAAAAAATATGCATTCAATTCTTGATTTAGTTACCCTCCACCAGGTGATGTAACAGTTCAGACAACAAGTAGCCAGGGAAATATGTATACGATGGCAACATGAACAAAATGGTTTTTGCTGGATTATTTAAATTGTTTGAAAAAATATGGGAAGACAAGCAGATGGATTGCCTGAAAGAGATTTTTAAAGTGACAATGTCATTAGAATAACCAACTTTATCTAAAGTCAGCAAAAGTACAGCTTGTTTACTTACCCTTCCAGGGGTAAAGCCTGAAATTAAATTATTGGAAAGTGTGTGTTAAAACTCTGCCATAAAGCTGATCCCCAGCTGCTGCAAGCATCCTGCACACTCAGGGGTTAAAACAATTGCTCCCGACACCAGTGGCGGCCTGTCCATAAGGGCTTCCCTAACCCTTGCACTTGGCCCCTAATCTACATGCAGAGTGCCGGACGCATGGATTTCAATGTTTTTTTTTTTTTATGCACATGATTAGAGCCTGGGGCTCTAATTGGCTTAAAAAAAGGGTGGGCTCGGGGCTCAGATCACTGCGCCCTGAGCACACCCAGTTGTGTGACAATAGTGAATTAATATTCGCTATTCTCTTCCGGATTCTCCTCCCGGCCAATTAGGAAGCGGATCCTAAGACCCGATTGGCTGAGAGGATAAGCGATCATATTGGCCACCGAGGTGGAAGCGATGCCGTCGTGAAGCTGCCAAGGAGGAGGTGCAGGGTGAAGCTGCCAGGGACGAGAAGACACTGGAGGGAGCCTACGCTGCCCGCGACCTAGATGGGGTAAGTGCGAGGCTGATGGGTGGACGAATGAGCAACGGGGGATGGGGGTTTGACTGTTTTGACTGATCGACTGACCGAGCAGGGGTGGTGGCTTTTGTTTTGTTTGTCGTCCCAGCCCCCCCAAAAAATGGAGCACCAACCATCACTGACCGACAACCTACACTGGAATTCCTCCTGCCGGCTCCTACACCACTTTAGTATGCACAAGCTAGTGGGAGGAAAAGCGTGCAGTGAGGGAATCAACACACCTGGAAGTAGCATACTCACAGCACCCAGGGATCAGCAAGGATTTATAACACATGGGCTGCCAGAAAGATAATTATTTGGGTTGTCCTCTTCTTTTACTAGATTGCTTTAATTAAAGAGAAGCTCCAGGCTCCCCCCCCCCCCCAAAAAAAAATGAACAGTCAGCAGCTACAAATACTGTAGCTGCTGACTTTTAATATAGGGACACTTACCTGTCCAGGAATACAGTGATGTCCTCACCCGAGCCAATTCTTCAGTCGGCGTTGGATGCAGGTGCCAGCATTGCAAGTAAAGGAAACAGGAAGTAAAGTGCTTGTAAATGGTCCCAGAAGACAGGCGGGGGCAGGAGGGGCAGAACTTCCGGCTCAGACTGCCTGTCAAAACCAGGTACCCATTCCCAAAAAGTGCCAAATGTGGCAATGGAGGGGAGTGCAAGAAAGTGGAGAAGTTCCACTTTTGGGTGGAGCTCTGCTTTAATGTTGGTAACCCTAACAACAGCACCATTTTAATTGAGCAAAATCAGATGCAAGATTTTCCATGCGCTAAATTACACAATTGGGGGAATTTACTAAAACTGGAGCACTCAGAATTTGGCACAGCTGTGCATTGTAGTCAATCAGCTTTTTCAGCTAAGCTTTGGCAAAAAAAAACTGAAAGCTGATTGGTTTCTATACAGAACCGCACCCGATTTTGCACTCTCCAGTTTTAGTAAATAGCCTCCAATATTTATTGCAGCCTTTCTACAAATAGGTCTCTATACATAAATAATGTATTAGTGCATTTCCATGTGTAAATAGAAAGCATTTATTATTGTTTTGTATCTATTAATAATAGAGTAAAGGCTTATTAAACCCAAAAGCAAACATTTATTATATTGTAACTTACCGAAGTGTGAGCTGGAGTTTGGCTTTGATTTGTTAGTGTATTTAAATTCACTAGTCCATCTAACACTCCCCTCCTCCCAGACTGACAATGCTGCTGTCTAAAGGTTCCCCCTGTGCTACTTCCTCCAGAGTGGGGCGGTACTCTAATACAGGAGGTGTGTTACTGGTCAGATCACCAGGTGAAAACAGAGGGAAACAAAGCCTAAAAAGAAAACTAATGCAGCCACAACTTCTAATGATTGGTAAGCTGCAATATATTATATTTTTGGTTTTGGGTTTAATACTTCTTTAAATATGGACAGACCTATCAATGCATTTGGAGATCAGTTTATTAGTACCAAGCAATTTACTAATATGTATAAATTACTAGTGAAGCTGTTCTATTACTCATAACGTGAGGACCTAACGTAATAACTTCTAGTATTAGTGTAGAGTCGTTAGAAAAAAATACTAATGTTTGGTGGATTGTTGTTGCTATTATTATTCTTTTTGTACCACTTTTTTTTTTATTAAAAAAACTGGGTTCATTAATGGTAGCGCCACCTTCACAATTCTAAAGGCTATGTCCACCCAAAGTGTTATTTTAGTTTTTGGTGGATACCGGTGTGTTAAATAACCAGATTCTTCCATCTCTTGGAGGTTCACCTATAGTAATTTGTATACATGCCTTACCATAGCAAAGGTATCACTCTCTTATAGCTGGACTCCTAGAACATCCCTATATTCAACAGTAAGTAAAATCCTTCAGAGAAGGAACCATCCTTTGGCTGGACCATAGCAGTTGGTTGGGCTGTCATGCCACTGGAGTCCCCAAGAGATATAAGATGCAGAAGGGTTATTTTTTGGCATCTATGCAAAACTGAATCGCCCCCCCTTACACAGTTTTGGGATACCAAACCCAACTTCACGTTTTTCTACAATCAAACCCACTTAAAGTAAAATAAAAATAATGAGCCCGACATATAGAGCAGTGAAAAAAAACAAAAAAACAGGCTTACTAGAAGGGCAAAATGAAATACAAAAATACAGTACCCCAAAGAGAACAATCAGAATTGATCTACTGCATTTTGCACATCAATATTTCTCTCAAAGATTCAATATTAATTAAAATTAAACAAAATAACCGCTACCAGGTTTGCGTACGCATTTCATTTTGTTAATACTTGAAATGATATACATTAACAGCGTATGGGCAATGTTTCTTCATTAGATAAGAAGTCATTTTCCAGCCCTCTAAACATAATTACGCCAGACCAGTTAGTCAAATTAAGGGTTGCAAAAAGCGACTATTGCTTGCTTAGAAAGCCTGACATGGTTGAGGAAGAGAGTGTGTAATGCAGGTTATCAGTCATGAGCTAGTCCTCCTGTTCTCCTTCTGGGGGGGGGTCTGCTGTGTATTACGTCCTTGTCTTTACTACCATTATATGACATGAAAAAAACAAAAACAAAAAAACAATGTAGCCTCAGACAATTCCAGGCTCCTTGTCATGTCCCCATAAGTCACTGTCTTGTGTTGGTTGTGTGATCAGCAGGAGGTTAATTTAGTCTCTCTGTACATTTCCTTTTCCTCAAGCAGCACAGTGCTTATTGACCAATCTCACGCAAGCAATATCAAAGAAGAAACACATAGTAATTTCTGAGTTTACATGGAGAGAGGTGAAGAGAGGAGACAGGAGTCTTCTGTATGAGTATCTCAACCCATGTCCGCCAAGCTGCAACCTGGCATGGCTAGGTCAAATCACAATGCCCTAAGTGAAGGAAGGAAACGTATGGGGCAAATAATGTGAATAACGATTGCGCCTGTTTTTTTTTTTTCACACAATCAATAAAAAATAATGTATTCCCTTCCTTTTACACAAGTTAATAAGCTTATACTCTATGGCAATAGGTAATTAGATCAAGCTGACAGAGCCAGTTCCTTCTCTAGCTTTACCCATTCCTAATTATAAGTCACTTAACCTGAATTTCTCACTTCTATCATTTCTTTCAGTGAACCCTTCACTAACACTTCTTTCTATGGAACGCTTCATTTCTCCTTTCAAATATCACTCCTCTACACCTCGCTGCCTCATAATAATTCTCCTCCCAGCACTTAACTCTTTCACCGCCATCCCCCTAGCTTACCAGCTCTCTCAACTCTTCTTTAGATCGCAACAACCCCACCATGCCCACATTGGGTTCTTGCCCACATGGTGTTCTTATCTACTTTATTGACTTGTGGCTTCTCATTCTTCAACTCTCCACATGCCAAATATTACTAACAACTGCTAATTACTTGGAGTATGGGAAGAAAACAGAGATAAGTCTGAGGTTCTAAAGTTCCCCAGAGTGCAAGGTACCAGCTGAAATGTTTTGAAGGGATAAAGGAAGGCAGGCATGCTGATGGCCAAGGGATGAGGGCATCAATCTGCTTACCTGACAATGACATACATGACCAGAACGTTTCCAAAGAGCCCAACCACACAAATCATGGAGTAGAGAGCAGTGATGATGATTGCTATGATGATGGAGTTGGTGTCCTCAGGGGGGATGTCTCGTCCATTACATAGAAAGGACTGGTTCCCATCCAGTCTGGTCATGTTCCCCAGGACACCAAACGGACATCGCATGGCAGACAGGGTGGCATTAACACCTAGAGCGCCTGCGGTAGTGTTGAGCTGACTGTCAGCAGGTGGCAAGGAGCTGTTCAAGGTAATGTCCATTTTGACAGTAGCAAGCGATACTTCAGAGGTAAGACAGGCTAGGATGTGACTGCTGTATGTATCCACAATCCCTTCAGTCTCTCTCACATCTTCCTCCTCCTCTTTTGCTACTTCCCCCTTCTCCTCTCCCCCTCCTCTTTACAGTCACAGAGAGAAACCTTTCAGCCTGCAAGTAACTAGGCAATGACAGAGAAGAGGAAACAAGCCTATGCTCTGGCTGCAGCTTTAAAGCTGAATAGTATGCTCTCTATAGCTGCGTTCAGTGTCCAAGGGTAGACTTGTGCACTAAGCTGCTACTTGCTGCATCCACATTGCATCCTCTTTGAACTCATCATCACAAATCTTCCTAAGCATCTCTCACATGCTTTGCCATCCTGTATATACAGAATCGTGTTAGTAATGCTTGTTGGCACTTCTATTATGCTCAGTGACAAATAAAAAAAAAATGAACGATAACCTTGGACCATTGCACTTCACCTAATATCATACAGTATCAGTGTTTCCAATGACCCTGAGAGATGTGCACAATCTCCTGACTCTGATCATCTGAGCAACAGATATGAAATACCTCAATCCTCAAGTCATGTTAGTGTAACAGCTGCCAGGGTGGCAGTAGGCTTCCAATCAATAAACCTTGTGGAAGCCCATGTAATGCCGAGATAAGGTTGTCAGCTCTCCCTGCATACACAGCCTTTCATTTACCTTGGCTATCATGACTGAAGTAGAGAGCTGAAGGGGACTCATGGAAACAAGCGTTCATTCCCACTGCACACATTATAGGCATCAAATGGAAAGCGTAGCTTTTCCGCACCGTTACTTTCTCACAGTGCCACATTTCTCAATACTGAAAGAAGTAGAACACTACTAGCTACTTTAGGATGGTAAATGTATAAGTTAAACTTGATTTTTTTTTTCCTCTAGCAGCATTTAGTTAGAAAAGGATTACATTAAAAAAAATCTGAAATATTAAATACTTACAACATGTCCATTCAATAAATTATTTTAAAATAAATATTATAAATACATGTGAGCACTGAGCAGCCACTGCTAACCCACTTACTATTGCACGGGATCCCTGGATTCAGTAATGTTTGAGTTACTGACTGAGGACAAGTATGCATATCTGGAGTCAATTCAGGTGTCCTTAGTTGCATACTTAAAGTGTAACTTCACTTTCATGTGAAAAAAATATTATAGCATATACAATTGTGACACAAGCCATATAGCAATTCAATGTTATTAAAAATAACCTTTCCTTTTCAATCTGCAGCTCTGTCATTTTCTGTAAAATGCAATATGGCAACCTGGAGACGTTCTGTACACAGTTGTCACGTGAAATGTCACGTCCTGCTTGTGTGATTGGCTTACTGATTTTCTCAGAAGCAGTGGTGGCTGGTGCTTTTTTTGGCGTGGCGGCAAACAACACCCCCCAGCTGCCAGCAGCACCTCAAACACCCCCAGCCCCCCCTGCATGCTTGCTGTCTTGCCCCATCTATGTGCCAGGCATAGGCAGCGGGATCAGGCATCGCCAGCGGGATTGGGCATCAGGCAGTGGTAGCGGGGATCTCCTCCATTCCTCCATCTCGGTGGCCGTGCGTCTCCTCCCCTCCTCCTAGGCATCCAATAGGATCGCCTGTCCTTTCAGCCAATAGAGTGATGGGTCTCACAACCCACTTCCTTATTGGCAGGGAGGAGGGTCAGGGTTTCAATAGTGAATATTTATTCGTTATTGTAACAAACCTGGGTGGCCTGGTTTGCATTCTCTGTTCCCTGAGCCCACCCTATTTTGAAGCCTCTGGCTCTAATCTGGTGCTTCAAAAAAATACCCCCCCCCCACATTGGAATCCATGTATCCAGTGTCCTGAAAGGGGGCAGACGAATGGATGGGGGGGAGGAGCGGTGCCCGTGCGCCCTTGATGGATGGGCTACCCTTGCTCAGATGTCTGCTAAAGCCTAAAACAAAAATTTCATTACTTCCAAAGGGTTATTCACTTCTAAATTGATGCAGACCCTGCACTGTCTCTCATTAGAACCCTGCAAGTACAGTAGCTGAGGGATAATTATGAAATCACTCCCATTTACATTCACTTTGTACATTGACACAGAGAAACAAACAGCTATTTCTTCAGAATAACAAAAGGTAGGAATCTGTGTAAAAATTTGTTAAAATCCCTGCACGGTATGTAGATCACCCAGAGGGGAATGTTTTTTTTCCTCAACAACAGTGGAGTTACTCTTTAAGCTGGCCATAGATGAATTGGAATTTACTCAGTTCATACAGGGATTGACTTTTCTTGAAGCAACTTCTTATATAATTTTCCTTCAATTAGTATTGCAGAGCAGTCAGAATACAATAAAACACCGGGGAGGATTCCTCCATCCACTTTACTTGAATGGGGGATTCCTCCCTGGGGCTGATCGAACAAAAATGATCCATGTTTGGCCAGGCTTATTCTATTAAGAGAAGCACAGTGTTGAAGCAAGAGGATAAACATGATACCCAAGAAACTAGCACTCACAGAATAAGTAGCAGCAATTATAACCTCTATGCCTCTTTTAGGAAAGGTTTCGCTTAACCACTTCCATACCGGGCCAATTCTGGCACTCCTCTTCTACATGTAAAAAATCATTGTTTTTTGATAGAAAATTACTCAGAACCCCCAAAGATTATATATATATATTTTTTTTTTAAGCAAATATCCTAGGGAATAAAATGGTGGCCGTTGCAACTTTTTATTTCACACAATATTTACACAGCAATTTTTCAAACACATCTTTTTCATGGAAAAAAAAAACAAAAAAAAAATCTGAAGTAAGCCAATTTTATTTTGTATAGTGTAAATGATGAGGTTATGCTGAGTAAATAGATACCAAACATGCCCCCCTTTAAAATTGCGCACACTGTTGGAATGGTGCCAAAGTTCGGGACTTAAAAATATACAATGTGTATGTGTGCATGACATATAGAGCAGTGTAAAAAAACAGGCTTACTAGAAGGGCAAAATAAAATATAAAAATACAGTAACCCAAATAAAACAATCAGAATTGATCTACTGCATTTTGCACATCAATATTTCTCTCAAGGATTCAATATTAATTAAAATTAAATGAATAACAGCTACCAGGGTGCATATGCATTTAATTTTCTTAATACTTGAAATTATATAAATTAACAGCGTATGGGCAATGTTTCTTGATTAGATAAGAAGTCATTTTCCAGCCCTCTAAACATAATTAAGCCAGACCAGTTAGTCAAATTAAGGGTTGCAAAAAGCGACTATTGCTTGCTTAGAAAGACTGACATGGTTGAGGAAGAGAGTGCGTAATGCAGGTTATCAATCATAAGCTAGTACTCCTGTTCTCCTTCGGGGGGGGGGGGGGGGGGGGGGTCTGCTGTGTATTACGTCCTTGTCTTTACTACCATTATATGACATGAAAAAAACAAATAAATGTAGCCTCAGACAATTCCAGGTTCCTTGTCATGTCCCCATAAGTCACTGTCTTGTGTTGGTTGTGTGATCAGCAGGAGGTTAATTTAGTCTCTCTGTACATTTCCTTTTCCTCAACCAGCACAGTGCTTATTGACCAATCTCACGCAAGCAATATCAAAGAAGAAACACATAGTAATTTCTGAGTTTACATGGAGAGAGGTAAAGAGAGGAGACAGGAGTCTTCTGTATGAGTATCTCAACCCATGTCCGCCAAGCTGCAACCTGGCATGGCTAGGTCAAATCTCAATGCCCTAAGTAAAGGAAAGTAATGCAGGGGCAAATAATGCACACAATGTTTGTGCTTGGTCTTTTTATGCCTCGTAAATAGAATACCTAACTTGTAACGCTTTAAAATTGCGCACACTGGTGGAATGGCACCAAACATCGGTACTTAAAAATCTCCATAGGCAACGCTTTAAATCACACAAGCGAGCCGCTAGAAGCACCAGAGGGCGGCGGGTGGGGACGTTGTAATTATGCCTGTTGTGTTTGAGAAATAACTTTAAATTACAACTTTGTGAAAAAAAAAATATTTCTTGTTTTTTCAAAAACTTGCATCAAAAAAATTATAACTTAAAAAAAATCATCACGCCTCTTCCAAAATTACTTGGACTGTATATTTTAAAAAAAGGAAAGGGGCCCATTGGGGATGTTTGTACTGTCCTGCCATTTTAGACCCTCGAGAAATGTAAAAGGTAGTGAGAACATCAGGACTGATCATTTTTCATCTACATACTGTATACTGTATATACCATAGCTTGCAGACTAAATAATATACTCTAATTTGGGTTATTCTTACTAAAGTAATAAAGCAGAATACATCCTGGCCTAAATGTATGAAGAAATATGTTTTATTTGAAAAGTTATAAGAGGAATAAGAATTATTTAAAAGAAAAATTTAATTTATATAGCAAAAACTAAAAAATCCAGCTCTATTTTTTGGGGGTGGGGGCAGCCAGCAAACTACCCGACCTCCCCCCCGTTAGTTTGGTCAGTCAAACCTGCCACTCCCCCGTCACTCGCTAGTCTGCCCATAAGCCCCACACTTACCCCATCCAGGTCGTGGGCAGCTTCAGCGGCTTCCCCCTGCATCTCCTCCTTGGCGCCTCTCCCCCTACTCCCGGCCAATACAGTCACTTCTCCTCTTGGCCAATCAGGTCTTAACACCAGCTTCTTGATTGGCCAGAAGGAGAAGCAGGAAGACATTGCTATTGCCCCACAACTGGGTGGGCTCAGGGCGCAGCTCTCTGCGCCCACCCTTTTTTTAAGCCAATTAGAGCCTAATGCTCTAATCACGTGCTTCAGAAAAAAAAAAAAAAACATTGAAATCCATGCATCTGGCACCCTGCATGTAGATTATGGGCTGGGCGCATGGATTAAGGGTCTCTAATGGAGTGCCCACCACTGACCAAAAGAAAACTCTATCTGTCTCAGAAAATGATAAAAATTCTTTTTGGAAATAAATGAAAGGGACGGTAGGTAGACCTGGGTAGGAAGGGGTGAAAATGTCCGAACTTGAGATGGTTAACGATTTTAAAATGTTAAAAATTACTTTTGCAATTACAGTGGTGTGAAAAAGTGTTTGCCCCCTTCCTCATTTCCTGTTCCTTTGCATGTTTGTCACACTTAAGTGTTTCGGAACATCAAACCAAATTAAACAATAGTCAAGGACAACACAAGTAAACACAAAATGCAATTTGTAAATGAAGGTGTTTATTATTAACCGCTTCCTGCCCGCCCTATAGCCGAATGACGGCCTTAGGGCGGGCGGCTTCCCGTGCCTGGCCGTCCCTGGACGGCCTGGTGTTTACTTCCGCAATGCGCGCCGCCGCGGGCGCGCATCGCGGAAGTTCTGTGTTTGCCGTGTCCCCCGGGGACAGGCAAACACAGATCGCTGTAAACGGCCAATCACAGCGGCCGTTTACAGCGTGATCGGCGTGTCCAATGGGAGATGATCTCATATGTAAACATATGAGATCATCTCTCAGCGCCGCTCTCCCTCCTCACACAGACAGCGTGTGAGAGGGGAGAGAAGAACGGCTGCAGCAGCCGTCAGTGTAAAAAAGAAAAAAAAAAAAAAAAAAAGTAAAAAAAAAGTTTAATAAAAAGTGCCATCCTCCCCCAGAGCCATCCTCCCCCAGTGCCACCCCCCCCAGTGCCATGCCCCCCCCAGTGCCATCCTGCCCCAGTGCCATCCTGCCCCAGTGCCATCCTGCCCCAGTGCCATCCGCCCCAGTGCCATCCGCCCCAGTGCCATCCTGCCCCAGTGCCATCCGCCCCAGTGCCATCCGCCCCAGTGCCATCCACCCCAGTGCAATCCACCCCACCCCAGTGCCACCTGCCCGCAGTGCTATCTGTCCCCAGTGCCACCTGTTGTCAGTGCCATTTGTCCCCAGTGCCATCTGTCATCAGTGCCACGTATAAGTGGCATCTGTCATCAGTGCCACGTGTTATTAGTGCCACATAGTGCCATCTGTCATCAGTGCCACGTATTAGTGCCATCTGTCATCAGTGCCACGTATCAGTGCCATTTGTCATCAGTGCCACCTGTCAGTGTCACGTGCCATCTGTTGTCAGTGTCACGTGTCATCAATGCCACTTATCAGTGCCATCTGTCATCAGTGTCACGTGTCATTGGTGCCACGTATTAGTGCCATCTGTCACCGGTGGCACGTATTAGTGCCACGTATTAGTGCCACATGTCATCAGTGCCACGTATTAGTGCCACGTGTCATCAGTGCCACATATTAGTGCCACGTGTCATCAGTGCCACGTATTAGTGCCACGTGTCATCAGTGCCACGTATTAGTGCCACGTGTCATCAGTGCCACATATTAGTGTCATCTGTCATCAGTGCCACGTGTCATCAGTGCCACGTATAAGTGTCATCATTGCCACGTATCAGTGCCATCTGTCATCAGTGTCACGTGTCATTGTCCTGGTATTTCAAAAGTGTAATAAGTAGTCAACAAGTTAGATGTGTAATTTATGCTCCTAGAACACGTGATGGCGCTCCCTGCATGTTGGGCCTCTCTATGTGGCCAGGCTGCGAAAAAGTCCCACACATGTGGTATTGTAATACTCAGGAGGAGTAGCAGAATTTTTTGGGGGGTGTCATTTGTGGTATACACATGCCACGTGAGAGAAATAACCTATTACAATGACAATTTTGTGGAGAAAAATAAAGAAAATGAAAAATCTTCATTTTGCAAAGAATTGTGGGAAAAAAATGACAACATCAAAAAGCTCACCATGCCTCTTACTAAATACCTTGGAATGTCTACTTTCCAAAAAGGGGTCATTTGGGGGGTATTTGTACTTTCCTGACTTGTTTGGGTCACAAGAAGCGAGATAGGCCACCAGTACATCAGATGTGATCAATTTTGTGCGATTCGCACCACAGCTTGTAGACTCTCTAACTTTCACAAAGACCAAATAATATCCACTAATTTGGGTTATTTTTACCAAAGATATGTAGTAGTATAAATTGTGGCCAAAATTTATGAAGAAAAATTAATAATTTGCATAATTCTGTCACAGAAACAAAGAAATATGCGTTTTTTTTCAAAATTTTCGGTCTTTTTTCATTTATAGCGCAAAAAATAAAAACCCCAGAGGTGATCAAATACCACCAAAAGAAAGCTCTATTTGTGGGAAAAAAAGGACACAAAATTCATTTGGGTACAGTGTTGCATGACTGAGTAATTGTCATTCAAAGTGTGAGAGCACCGAAAGCTGAAAATTGGTCTGGGCAGGAAGGGTGTTTAAGTGCCCAGTAAGCAAGTGGTTAAAGATGAAAAAAAATCCAAACCATCATGGCCCTGTGTGAAAAAGTGATTGCCCCCCTTGTTAAAACATACTATAACTGTGGTTGTCCACACCTGAGTTCAATTTCTCTAGCCACACCCAGGCCTGATTATTGCCACACCTGTTCACAATCAAGGCATCACTTAAATAGGAGCTGCTTGACACAGTAAGGTCCACCAGAAGATCCTTAAAAGCTACACATCATGCCGAGACCCAAAGAAATTCAGGAACAATTGAGAAAGAAAGTAATTGAGATCTATCAGTCTGGAAAGGGTTATAAAGCCATTTCCAAAGCTTTGGGAATCCAGCGAACCACAGTGAGAGCCATTATCCACAAATGGCGAAGACATGGAACAGTGGTGAACCTTCCCAGGAGTGGCCGGCCGCCCAAAATTACCTCAAGAGCGCAGCGACGATTCATCCAAGAGGTCACAAAAGACCCCCACAACAACGTCCAAGGAACTGCAGGCCTCACTTGCCTCAGTTAAGGTCAGCGTTCATGCCTCCACCATCAGGAAAAGACTGGGCAAAAATGGCCTGCATGGCAGAGTTCCAAGGAGAAAACCACTGCTGAGCAAAAAGAACATCAAAGCTCGTCTCAATTTCTCCACAACACATCTTGATGATCCCCAAGACTTTTGGGACAACATTCTGTGGACCGATGAGACAAAAGTGGAACTCTTTGGAAGGTGTGTGTCCAAGTATATCTGGCGTAGAAGGAACACTGCATTTCATAAAAAGAACATTATACCAACAGTAAAATATGGTGGTGGTAGTGTGATGGTCTGGGGCTGTTTTGCTGCTTCAGGACCTGGAAGACTTGCCGTGATAAAAGGAACTATGAATTCTGCTGTCTACCAAGAGATCCTGAAGGAGAATGTCCGACCATCTGTTCGTGTACTCAAGCTGAAACGAACTTGGGTTCTGCAGCAGGACAATGATCCTAAACACACCAGCAAGTCCACCACCGAATGGCTGAAGACTTTGGAGTGGCCTAGCCAAAGTCCTGACCTGAATCCTATTGAGATGTTGTGGTATGACCTTAAAAAGGCCGTTCATGCTCGAAAACCCTCTAATGTAACTGAATTAGGACAATTCTGCAAAGATGAGTGGGCCAAAATTCCTCCAGGACGCTGTAAAAGCCTCATTGCACGTTATCGCAAACGCTTGGTTGCAGTTGTTGCTGCTAAGGGTGGCCCAACCAGTTATTAGGTTTAGGGGGCAATCACTTTTTCACACAGGGCCATGATGGTTTGGATTTTTTTTCACCTTTAATAATAAACACCTTCATTTACAAATTGCATTTTGTGTTTACTTGTGTTGTCCTTGACTATTGTTTAAATTGGTTTGATGTTCCGAAACACTTAAGTGTGACAAACATGCAAAGGAACAGGAAATGAGGAAGGGGGCAAACACTTTTTCACACCACTGTACATAGACATTTCAGACCTTATATGAGATTGTACTGATTGGGTTTACTTATGCATTAAAAGATCTAGTCCTATGTATTTGTAAACCTTGATTTTGACAATATTGAGATAACTAAAAGTTTTAATAAACAGTGGATGACAGTTTCTTTGTCAAGCCATTTTTTCCTTGTATTAAAAGACCATTTGATGGGTCTGATGTACTACAAAAACAAAACAAAAGGAGAGATAAATACGTATGGAACACTAGCATTGTAGGATCACATGAGCGTGAAAAAAGTATATGTACATAGCGAATCTATTGTATGTGTGTGTGTGTATAGCAAATACATGTCTGCACAGCAAATTTGACCATTGAACCTATCAAGCACATTGTATACTGATATTCAATGTACAATGGTCCTAGTTCTCTCTGTGCATTAAACATCCTTATAATGTTGGGGCCACAAGTAATATGCAGTGGTACACAAACTACAAACACCTAGCACCCCTTGTTAAAAAGAATTAAGACCTGTTTTAATAGTTAATAGGGTCTTTGTACTGGCAGTTTCTTGGCTCTCCTTATGTCAGTTTCAGGTATCCCATTGCTGTATTCAGTCAGGATTTCAGCTACCAACAGTTGCTAGGCAGATCAGCTATTTCTTTTTCACCCTTTGATTGGCTATGGACTTTCTAAAGGAAAACCTGTCATCCAACTGGGATTCACGCTTACGTTAGATCTTCAATCAAGACAAGCTGCCCAGCCCTCCCTTTGTCACGGCTATCGTTTTTTGGTGGTATTGTGGCCCTCTACTGTGGTTGGACAGTGTGGTTAAATACTTTATTGGATGGTCACATTCAGCTTGAGTCATTGTGACCGAGCTTTGGTATTTGATATTCATTCCAAAATAATATTTATAATTATTTATTAGTTTGTTTATATGTTTGGTTATATAGTTTAACTGCTTAACTGCTCGCCACATTACATTTACTGTGGCAGGTCAGCTCGTACATGCACAATCACATACCTGTACGTTTCAGCTTTCTTTAGGGTCTGCTTGTGCATGTGATGATTTATGGCCAGGACCCACTGATCAGCTTAGCAAATGACATAAGAGAGCCCTGTGTTAGTAAACAACACAGGGCTCTTTTCATACAGCATCAATGTGCCGTTTTGTGCTCCTTGCAAAGCAGGGAGTAAAATTTGCCACATTGCTTAGTAAAACGCCACGCACTAAACAAAGTTGGGCACACATTTAACCTCTTGATTGCCCTAGATGTTAACTTCTTCCTTGTCATTAGTACAGTGACATTGTATATTTTTAGCACTGATCACTGTATTAGTGCCACTGGAGATGTCAGTGGTGGTTAGTCAGTTCCCTCCCAGCTCCAGTTAGTGTCAGAAAGGGATGAGCCAAACACCCCCGGTTCAGTTTGCATCCAGAATATGCAAACGGACCGAAATTTCCCACGAACATTCGAACACTGTTAAAGTCTATGGGACTCGAACGTGAGAGAAATCAAAAGTGCGAATTTTAAAGGCTAATATGGAAGTTATTGTCCTAAAAAGGGTTTGGGGACCCAGGTTCTGCCCCAGGGGACATGTATCAATGCAAAAAAAAGTTTTATAAACGGCCGTTATTTAGGGAGCAGTGATTTTTATGATGCTTAAAGTGAAAAAATGAAAGTGAAATATTCCTTTAAATATTGTACCTGAGGGATGTCTATAGTATACCTGTAAAGTGGCAAGTGTTTCCCGTGTATAGAACAGTCCCTGCACAAAATGACTTTTCTAAAGGAATAAAAGTAATTTAAAACTGCTTGCGGTTGTAATGTAATGTTGGGTCCCGACAATGTGGATGAAAATTAATGAGAAAAACAGTATGAGTAGCCCCCCAACCCATTACCAGGCCCATTGGGTCTTGTATGGATATTAACCACTTAAGCCTCAGACCATTTTGCTGGCTTAGGACCAGAGCACTTTTTGAGATTCAGCACTGCGACTCTTTAACTGACAATTGCGTGGTTGTGCGATGTGGCTCCCAAACAAAATTGATGTCCTTTTTTTCCCACAAATAGAGCTTTCTTTGGGTGGTATTTGATCACCTCTGCGGTTTTTATTTTTTGCGCTATAAACAAAAACATTTTGAAAAAAAAAGCATTATTTTTTACTTTTTGCTATAATAAATATCCCCAAAAAATATATAAAAAAACATTGTTTTTCTTAGTTTAGGACGATACGTATTCTTCTACATATTTTTGGTAAAAAAACGCAATAAGCGATTATTGATTGGTTGGCGCAAAAGTTATAACGTTTACAAAATAGGGGTTCGTTTTATGGCATTTTTATTAATATTTTTTTTTTTTACTAGTAATGGCAGCGATCAGCAATTTTTATTGTGACTGCGACATTATGGCGGACACATCGGACATTTTTGACACATTTTTGGCTATACAAATGCACTGATTCCTGTGTAAATAACATTGGCAGTGAAGAGGTTAACCAGAACGTGGCAGTGTAGAGGTTAACCAGGAAGTGGCAATGTAGGGGGCGTGGCTGTGATTTACAGATCACTGATCTCTGCTCCAATCACAGGGAGCAGAGATCAGTGTCACTTGTTGCTAGGTAGAATGGGGAGATGCTGTTTACATCGGCCTCTCCCCATTCTGCCTCCCCTTGAGACAATCTTGGGTGTCTCTGCAGCAATCGAGTCTGCGGGACCTGCGGTTAGACTCACGGGGGACCTATATACTCTGAACAGCAGTATACAGGGGGTCCCCGGGTTACAAACAAGATAGGGACTGTAGGTTTATTCTTAAGTTGAAGCTGTTTGTAATTTGGAACAGGTACATTTTTAAAGGGTAGCTCCAGCCAAAAAATCTACTTTTAACCTTTTAGGATAACATAGGGAAGGGTTATCATCCCCCCCTGTAACATTTGTTTTGCTGTCTGTGCCCCTGTTCAGAAGATTTCACCTCACTTTCTGTCCCAATGACAATTGGATTTTGAAAAATTGGGGTTATTAGGTAAACAAGGATTGGTGATAAAGCATCAGTGGAGACACTTTTTTCCCTTATTAACTCTTACAGGAGAGAATTTCCCTTCCTAGCGGTAGATTTCCTCTCACTTCCTGTTGTCTCCCTCCATTTGTAAGTAGGAGTCATTTGTAAGTCGGATGTTTGAAAGTAGGGGGCCGCCTGTATATACTATAAAGCCTGCCCTATATACTCTTCAGAAATTTGGGCCTTAGGTGTTGGTGGTACCAGAACACTTTAAGCCCTCACAGTTACGCTTGGTGGGCACTGGAACGGTCCCTGCTGTGAAATATTTTATCAAGAATTGTAATTACATGCCCATGTTGAGCAGGGTCATAAAAATTGGGCCTTTGGTGGTGGTGAGGTGGTGTTGCCATTACACTGTAAGCCTTCACAGATACTCTTGTTGGGTGCAGGAATGGGCCCTGCTGCGAAATATTACAGCAAAAATTGTAATTACATGCCCCTGTTGAACAGGGGCAGAAAAATTGGGCCTTTGGTGGTGGTGGTGGTGCCACAACACTGTAAGCCCTCACAGTTTCTCTTGGTGGGCACTGAAACAGGCCTTGCTGTGAAATATTATAGCAAGAATTGCAATTACATGCCCATGTTGAGTAGGGTCATAAAAATTGGGCCTTTGGTGGTGGTGAGGTGGTGTTGCCATTACACTGTAAGCCTTCACAGATACTCTTGTTGGGTGCAGGAATGGGCCCTGCTGCGAAATATTACAGCAAAAATTGTAATTACATGCCCCTGTTAAACAGGGGCAGAAACATTGGGCTTTAGGCACTGGTGCTGGTGCCCAGAACCAAAAATGTTCTTTGAAGCTATCAACATGAACATTGAGGAGTAATAGGATAGTCACTCAGAATAAAAGGATAGTCACTCAGCATCAGCATAGGCAGTCTTCAAGGGATCTCACATTCATAAAAAAATGTATTGGTTGCATCAGCATCAGGTGCTTGGTAGCTGGTGATCCAAGACTGATTCATTTTTATGAAGGTGAGCCAATCAACCGTTTCAGTCCCAGCAACCCAGTTGATTTTTGGTTGGAAAGATCTCCACGTCTGTTCTTGCACCAAGGTATTCCTGCACCATGTAAATCAGACGCTGGCAATGGTTGCTTGAACCAATCAGACCCTGGAGCTGTGGACTAAAAAATTGTCTGAACACATCGGTCAGATGGCCACCTTCTCCACCGCTCTTTCTGTGACTGACTAAAGCCTCAGCAACACTTTGTCCAGGAGGATCAGGAAGTTGCAACCTCCCAGGCTCTAGAAACACATTGCACAAACCTTTCTGCAAGGCCTCCCAAAGATGTTTCATCCTCTGCTCCCTCTGCAAAGGCTGGATAAGTTCCGCGACCTTACCTTTGTAATGTGGATCAAGAAGGGTTGCCAGCCATTACAGATCCCTCTCCTTGATACCGCGAATCCGAGGATCCTTTCGCAGGTAAGGACGACATGAACCGCAGCCACCTCCTCCCAGCCACGAACAAGTATATGGGTTTCTGGGGACTGAAAACAATCCCTTGAAGACTGCTGCTGATGCTGAGTGCCAGGCTCCACCTCCATGCTGACACAATCTTCCTCCTCCTCCTCTTCCTGTGTGATAGGTGGGCCTGCAGGAATACTGTCTGGATAAAGGGGGCCTTGAGAGGTAAGGAAGTCCTCCTCCTTCATCCCTCTGTTCTGCCTCAATTGCCCTGTCCATTATTCCATGCAGTGTGTGCTCCAACAGGAAGACAAGAGGGACAGTATCACTGATGCATGCACTGTCACTGCTCACCATCCTCATGGCCTCCTAAAATTGTGACAGAACAGTGCATGCATCCTTGATCATTAGCCACTGGCGTGGCAAAAAAAAGCCAAGCTCCCCTGACCCTATCCTGGTGCCATACTCGCACAGGTACTCATTGATGGCCCTCTGCTGTATGTACAGCCGCTGCAGCATTGCCAACATTAAGTTCCACCTGGTGGGCATCCAGCCGAGCACTGGCATTATATGACTGGTAGAAATGCCCACAGACTTTCCTGGCCTGCCTCAGGAGAACCTGTAAGCCTGGGTACCTGCACAAGAACCGCTGCACCACCAAATTAAGTATGTGAGCCAAACAGGGAACATGGGTTAAGTGTCCCTGTCGGAGGGTGTAGAGGAGGTTGGGGCCACTGTCGCAAACCACCATTCCTGGCTGAAGCTGGTGTGCCGTCAACCACCTCTGAACCTGACCCTGCAGAGCTGCCAGAATCTCTGCCCCAGTGTGGCTCCTCTCCCCTAAGCCGACCAACTCAAGCACCGCATGGCATCTTTCTGCCTGTGTGCTTGCATAGCTCCTAGAACGCCACTGGTTCAGAGGACAAATCTGCACAGAAAGAGGCCATAGAGGAAGAAGAAGAGGAGGGGTGGAGGAGAGAGGGGTGGCAGAATCACCACTACCAGCTTTTTGGAGGCATGGTGGCGGAACAAGCTCTAACATTACTGCACCATGTCCTGCATCCTCCCCAGCTGCCAGCAGGGTTACCCAGTGCACCGTGAAAGAAAGATAACATCCCTGACCATGCCTGCTGGATAGTGATGGACGAACTTCCGATGGGACGTTTCACGAACGCGGCCGATAGTTCACGAACCGGAAAGTTCGCGGCGGGCCCCATTGACTTCAATGGGAGGCGAACTTCGCAAACCTACAGGTCAAATTTGCAGCCACAAAATAATTAATAGCTGTGCAAACATAGTCCCACCACATGGCCAATGACATAACACATGTATGAGGTGAATCTGGGATCGACAACTACAAGCATTCTTTTTTTATATGGGAAATTGTTGTGACAATTCAGGACTGTGGAGTGCATGAAGGCAATGGAGGAGAGGGAAGGTCAGGGTAGGCAAAGAGGGTGCAGGAGATGATCACCAGCAGCGTGACATACAGCAATGACACCTGCACCGTGATAGAGTCATCTGACAACAGCACCGTGATAGAGAGCACTGACATCAGCAGCGTGACATAAAGCACTAACACCAGCACCGTGATATACAGCACTGACAGCAGCACCGTGATAAAGAGTACTGACATAAGCACCGTGATATACAGCACTGACACCTGCACCGTAAGCAGCCCCAGGAGGAAGTCAGAATAGCACAGGGATGGCGGGAGCCCCTCATAATGAGCATAGCACAAGGATGGTGGGAGCCCCTCATAATGAGCATACCACAGGGATGGTGGGAGCCCCTCATAATAAGCAGCCCCAGGAGGATGTCAGCATAGCACAGGGATGGTGGGAGCCCCTCATAATGAGCATAGCACAGGGATGGTGGGAGCACCTCAAAATATGCACAGCAGAGGTACAGCCCCAGGAGGAAGTCAGCACAGCACAGGGATAGTGGGAACCCCTCATAATATGCACAGCAGAGGTACAGCCCCAGGAGGATGTCAGCACAGCAAAGGGATGGTGGGAGCCCCTCATAAAAAGCAGCCCCAGTAGAAATATGACAACCTCTTCAAAGAGGAGGGTACGGGCATATGGTACGGTGTGCTTTTTTTGGACAAGGAAGTGAGCCAAATGAAGAAAGAAGGTCTCTGTGCTCGATTAAAACAATTGTTTATAGACATATACATGGTCTACTGGTCACATGTGTTGAATTCCTCCGAGATCCATGCCTCATTTATTTTTAGAAATGTGAGGTAGTTAACACTGTCGTGAGCTAGGCGAGTACGCTTATCGGTCACGATCCCCCCTGCTGCGCTGAACGTCCTTTTGGACAGGACACTGGATGAGGGGCAAGCCAACAGTTCGATTGCAAATTGGGCAAGCTCTGGCCAGAGGTCAAGCCTGCCCACCCAGTATGGTTGCTTCTGTTTGTTAATAAAGTTTCCCAGGATTTTAATAGGCTCCATCTATAAGATAAGTATGAATGTTAATGAGGGATCCTACACAAAGAAAATGCATAAGGTTCCCATTTCAAATTCATATCAGTCCCTTACCTTTGATGAGAAATAAATAAAAGAAAAAATGTGGAGTCCCCCCCAAAATCCACATCTGATGCTTTACATGTATCCTGGTTGGCCAGAAAAGGGTAGGACAAGTATACGTGCCCCCCCCCGGCCACACTGGACCACATACCTTAAACATGGGGGCGAGAACTTTTAAGAGGGGACCACCCTGGTAAAGAACCTTGTTTCCATCTTCATAATGGCCACTTTCTCACAAACCTGGCTTGGTGATAATCAGGGCCATCTTTAATATTGATTGGACCATGGGCAAAAAACTTTTCTTGGGCCCCCCTATGCAGTTTTGCTATCCACCTGCTCTGACATACAATAAATAGCAGTCAGACTCAAAATCAGTTTACTGAATCAGATCAGGCAGCTATTGCAATTGGTTGCCAGAGGTTACAGTATCATTACCGCTCACTGACTGGTTGCTAGAGGTAACAGCACACATTATGGCTCACTGATTAGTTGCTAGAGGTTACAGCACATGATTTCTGCTTGTTGATTGGTTGCTAGAGATTACTGTGGATATGACCTCAGGGGGGCATGATATACATATCAATGTGGCTGGCTGCCCCTATTTACATATGAATGCCGGTAATTTACATGTAAACACAGGATCTGAAGGTGAGTCATCTGTACACAATAGGGCATAGCTGGGCAGCATTAGTAGCAGCACTTCACACTGAGATATTGGGACACAGCACAGGACTAAAACCTCAAGGAATGAGGGAATTTAAACTGGGATAGTTGGCAAGTATGAGGCAGCAGCTTTGGGCCCCACAACAATGACAGGGCCCAGGGCAGCTGCCCCTTTTGCCCTGCCTTAAAAACGGCCCTGGTGATAATGGGAGTCTGAGGGCAGGGATCTTAACAGAATTTTGAGTCTCTTTAACCCCTTGTCTACTAAGGTACAGTGCCTTAAAAAAAGTATTCACACCCCTTGAGATTTTCTACATTTTGTCATATTACAACCAACACTGTAAATTTATTGTATTTGGATTTTATGTGATAGGCTAACACAAAGTGGCACATAATTGTGAAGAGGAAGGAAAATGATAAATGTTTTTCAACATTTTTTACAAATAAATACCTGAAAAGTGTTGCATGCATTTGTATTCAGCCCCCCTGAGTCAATACTTTGTAGAACCGCCTTTCACTACAATTACAGCTGCAAGTATTTTTTGGGTATGTCTCCACCAGCTTTGCACATCTAGAGTGACATTTATGCCCATTTTTTGCAAAATAGCTCAAGCTCTGTCAGATTGGCTGGAGATCATCTGTAAACAACAATTTTCAAGTCTTGCCACATATTCTTAAATTGATCTGGACTTTGACTGGCAGCTCTGGCAGCTCTGGCGGTATGTTTAGGGTTGTTTCCCTGCTGAAAGGTGAAACTCCGCCCCAGTCTCAAGTCTTTTGCAGACTTTAACGGGTTTTCTTCTAAGGTTGTCTTGTATTTGGCTCCACCCATCATCCTATCAACTCTGACTAGCTTCCCTGTATCTGCTGAAGAAAAGCATCCCCACAACATGATGCTACCACCACCGTGTTTCACAGAGAGGATGGTCTGTTCAGGATAATATGCAGTGTTAGTTTTCCACCACACATAGGGTTTTGTTTTTAGGCCAAAAAGTTCAATTTTGGTCTCATCTGACCAGAGCACATTCTTCCACATGTTTGGTGTCCCCCCCACATGGCTTCTTGCAAACTGCAAACAGGACTTCTTGTTTCTTTTTTTGAACATAGACATTCTTCTTGCCACTCTTCCATAAAGGCCAGATTTGTGGAGGGCAAGACTAATAGCTGTCCCATGCACAGAGTCTCCCACCTGAGCTGTGAATCTCTGGAGCTCCTCCAGAGTTACCATGGGCCTCTTGGCTGCTTCTCTGATTAATGCTCTCCTTGCCCGGCCTGTCAGTTTAGGTGGACAGCCATGTCGTGGTAGGTTTGCAGTTGTGCCATACTCTTCCAATTTTCAGATAATGGATTATACAGTGCTACGTGACATGTTCAAAAAAATTTTTTTTCATAACCGAGCCCTGCTTTAAAGTTATCCACAACTTTATTCCTGACCTGTCGGTGTTCCTTGGCTTTCAGATGCTGTTTGTTCCCTGAGGTTATCTAACAAACCCACTGAGGAACAGAACAACTGTATTTATACTGAGATAAAAGGCCACACAGTTGGACGCTATATACAAATGACATGGCTTCTGAAAGCAATTGGTTCCACTAGATTTTAGTTAGGGGTATCAGAGTAAGGGAGGCTGAATACAAATGCATGTCACACCTTTCAGCTATTTATTTGTAAAACATTTTTAAAACCATTTATCATTTTCCTTCTACTTCATAATTATGTGCCACTTTGTGTTAGTCTATCACATTTAATCCCAAATAAATACATTTACGTTTTTGGTTGTAACATGACAAAATGTGGAACATTTCAAGGGGTATGAATACTTTTTAAAGGCACTGTATATAAAGGTCCTGGAATTAATGAGGTTAAAACCATCTGTTGGCTGCTGCAGCTGTCATTGTGTTATTGCTTTATACAGTTGGCAAAGGTGTTTCAGCTAAAAAGAATCCAGGTGGCTCTAAAGCCACCAAATCATTTGTATAGGGCTTTGAAGGTGCCCTCCCTCCCTATTGTTGGTTCCTATGGTGGTACTCAGGCTGTACCATTCCTTCAAGAAGCCCAGGACAGCAGTAAAGAGTTGTAATATTGAGAGCAGGAGGTGATTAAGGAAAATCCAATCCAGCTACCCCATGCAACTAATAAACCTGGAAGCTTTGTATATTACTGTATTTATTGGAGTATAACACTCACTTTTTCACCATGAAAATTGGGTGCAAATAGCAAGTGCATGTTATATGCCAATACAAAAATTTACGTTTTTTACTGAAACTTCCCTCTTAAAATGAATGTGCGTGTTATACGCCTGTGCGTGTTATACGCCGATAAATACGGTATGTCACTTCCAGATTTGGACTTAGTTAGCTGCAATGGAGGTCAAGGGAGACATTGGGGGTCTAATAGACCCGTGATAACTTTGTAAAGAGAACCTGTCGCCTGCACAATCCTATCACATAGGGGTTTATTAGCTTCCTTGTAATAGCATAAAGTTCAATAGATATTCCAAAGTAAAAAAAGTTTAAAAAAAGTAATATATAATAAAATAAAAATTAAAAGCACCCTATCATTCACATACTCACACAAATGTAACGAGCAGCGTAGAGTGCACAGGAGTATGTGAACATAAATTGTGACACCACAATTGTCAGAGTGACAACAATAATTATAGGGCCATAAATAATTTTTAACTCTAAACTGATAACCTGTCAAAACTTTTAAAGCACCGCATATAAAGAATTTTTGGTACCCTAGTTTCTTTTGTGATTTCATGGATGCATGCAATAATAAAGCATGACAGGTTGGTATCTGTTTACTCAATGCAACCTCATCTTTTATATTTTGTGAAAAATGTGGTTATAAAATTGTGTTTCTTGGCAATAAAATAAATGTTAGTATATTTGTTCCTGAAAATAAATAATTAAATATTGGAGCTACATGAAAAATTGCAACTGCCAAAAAAAGAAAAGAAAATGCAGACTTTAACTTGTGAGGAAATAAAAATAAAAAAAGCCTGGTAGACAAGTGGTTAACATGAGTGTGCCCCAGATACTGTTCCTCTCCTATGAGAATGAGTAAGGGGTACTATGTACCCCTAATCATTCACAAACAAATTATAAACAGGAAATAATGACACCACGTCCCAGAGCTCTGCTTTAAAGTGGTAGCAAATACGTTTGTTTATCTTTTGCCTAAGAGTAAGCCTATAATAAGGTTTACCTGTAGGTCTTGTAAATATCTCCTAAACATGCACCATTTAGGAGATATATCCTTGTGATTCCACAGGTGATGTCACCAGCGCATGTGCTCTAATGGAACAGCATACCTGCGCCGTTCCTTCAGAGCTCTGTGCCATAAGCAGTGACTGCCGTAGGCTTGAGGAGGAGTGATGTCATCAGGGCTTATCCATTCAAAGAACTAGAACCCGCAAACCAGGAAGGAAGACGGTGTGATGATGGAAACCATGTCAACACTGACAGCGCGCTGCTGGAGGGCTTCATTTTAAGGTAAGTTTCACATAATGTGCTAATATGTGATGCATACAAGCACAATTATACCATCACCTTTCAGGAAGATTTTTTTGTTTCCCAGTTTACTACTGCTTTAACTGATTCTTTACCTCCCTTTTTGCTGTCCATAATTTTAAAGGATTATAAAGGATTAAATAGATGCTATAAGCCTTACATTTGTGTGTGATACACTTGTTTTCATGAAAACACTTCTATCCAGGAGAGATGCAATTGGCAATGGTCTCTTGATTGCTTTATCTTGTTATCTGGTTGCAGTTCCTTTCGGATTGCATTAGAAATCCCCTGATTCCTTTATTTTGTTGCCTGAGGATATGGTACTTTCTAAATATTATTATCAGTTCCCTGATTGCTTAGTCTTGTAGCCTGTATTTGTTCTTTATTGCTAATAAAGAGCAGTTGTGGAGCTCCAGTTTACACATATTATAGGATATACGTAAAAGCACAACATGACTTGTGACCCAACAATTAAAGCAGATCCCTAGAGCATTGGCCATAATATGCACAGAATAATATGACAGATATATTTAGGTAGGCTACACATGCTCTGCAGGTAGTAACCACAAAGCAAAGATTTGCTAGCAGATTGGTAAATTAGGTATTTGGCAGAGATATGATTTTCTACCTTTGCTTATTCAGTTCAGTTGCTAAAGCATTTTTATTAGACTTGGCATCAACCCCATACCTTTAAAACCACAACTATATTTTACTACACTGATTATCTGCTGCAGATTGAGTTTCACACAGACACATTTCATAGTCCTTCTACATACCTCGCAACTTTTTGAGATGGGAATGAGTGACACCTATTAGCAAAAGTATGTAGGCATAGGAAACACCCTCTGCCATGCCCCCTTAATCAAGGACAGTCCTTTGAAATCTGGGACAGTTGGAAGCTATGCCTCTAGGTCTTTTAGGGCCCTGTCAATGTTGCATAGACACCTGGACCTTCGTTCCCAGATAGACATGAATAGGGTGCATCTCTCAGGCATCTCCTCTGGCACTCTTATTTTTACAATAGTGCTGCATAGGAGAAGGGGTTTTGTGAGTTCTCTCCATCTTCACGTTAGATCATCAAAGATTCTTGAGAAGAAATATTGTTATGTTATACCAGATGCAATTACCATAGCTTGGTATATTTGTACCTGCTGTCCAATCATACCTCCAATTAGCAAGATGCTGTGCTCCAGGTTAAGAGGTAGTTGGTGCTCTATTGAATTCAGGTGCTGTGTCTGAAGATTAGTGATGAGCTGAACACATTTGGGTTTGGTTTGAGCAGGGTTTGGAGAACATGACTAAACTTTGGGCCCCATATCTGAACCCCATTGATGGCAATGAAACTCAAATTCCAGCCTTTGTCTAGGCTAATTGACAAGGGATTGTCAAACAAATGACATTGGGGGCTGGGCACTGTCATGAGTAAGCTAAATTTAGCTAAAAAAAAAAAAAAATGGAAAATCAGCACCAAGTACATACAGTAACTTAAAGTCAGTAGGACTTGTCCCTTGTGCTGAATCCTCTTCAATTATTAGAAATATCCTTCTGTTCATGCCCCTCTACCATAAACCATCTGGTGCGACGGTTAACACAACTAAGGGGCTGTTACAGGCTCTCATCAAGAGAACCTGACTATACCCAACCTTTCCACCCAGCTGCTCAATTAATAGTCCATACTACAGCTTCTATGATTGGAATGCAAACTATGAATGGTGGATGGACAGGTGATTGAAAGGTCTTCCCCCTCCATTTGAAGAGTTTGTTTCAGTAGTATAGCTTCTATGAATGGAGCAGCTGGGTAGAAAGGGCAGGCATAGTTGAGATCTCTTGATGATCCTCTATGACAGCTGCTTAGTTGCCCCAGGCAAAGTTCATAAAGGACAAAGGTCTCTTCCCTACAACCCTGTCCAGTTGGTTGTGAGGGTCTCAGGGTGGGGGTGGAATTTGAAAGATCCTTTTAACAATAAAAGGGACTCCCAGATACCCCCCCCCCCCCCCCATGTACAGTAAATGAGTAAGGGGTACATAGTAGCAAAAAAAAAAAAGAAAACCTTAAAAACACACACACACACAATTTTGACAAAGCCTTTAATTTAAAAAAATAAATAAAATCCACGGATGCCCTACAATGCTCAAGACGTCATTGACCAAACATGGTCATGTCCATATTTGGTCAACGGTGTCACCCAGGAGAACCCACTCCTTTGTATTTTTGAGCTGTAATTCTCCTGACTGAACATGAAAAGTGAAGCAACTAGTAGACAAGTGCATTAGAGCAAGGTGTTTTGCTCTTTTAACAGGCAACAGGCATTATCATTGACGTGGATCATTGCAATAATGAGATGAATGAAGGATGTACATTGTGGGACCTTTTTTTTTTATTAAAACGGTGAACAATTACAGTAATCAGAATTATCATTAGGCAATGTCTTGAATGAGTTTACATCTCATCAATTTAGGTTAACTGTAAATAAGGGACCTACATTTATTTATTTCAGGGTGTATGTGGCAATGCTTCACATGCCCTATGCACATTTTTGTATTTGTATGTGTGCACAAGGCAATGGGGGTGCTTTTAAATGTGTTTGGAACTTTTATTTATTTAATTTACCTTTTAAAAAATGTTCCCCCTTTCTTTATAAGTGATCACATTCGCTCTGTTTCCTCTGTTCTCAGCTGCATTTGTGCTGGGTGGAGGAGACGCAACAGCACATTGAACTTTCCAGGCTGTGCGGAGAGAGTGTGTCAGGATAAATCTAATCATTGGAGGAGAGCAGGCTGAATTCCCAAAATAGCTAGAGAACTGGCCATGATGTGTTCTCATTCCTAGTGTGGTCAGTTTTTTTTTATAGGAAAGCAAAGGGACTGGCAGGATTTTCCCCGAAAGGAAGCAATACAAAGAGAACAGGATACGTTTTCATACATGGTACAGCAGGCATATATCAGGAATATGAAATGTTGGGTTTACATACTCTTTAAATTTATTGTGATCTTGTAGGATCAACAAGCCCCCTAGGTGATAGCAGATGACATCTACTCCTTATTAGGGATGAGCGCGATGTTTGAGTCGAACGTATGTTCAATTTGAACATCGCATGTTCGCCTGTTCGCTGAACAGTAAAACATTATGCAGTGTTTGCAGCAAATTTGAAAGCCACGGAACACTGTTAAAGTGTATGGAACACTAACATGAAAAATCAAAAGTGCTAATTTTAAAGGCTTATATGCAAGTTACTGCCATAAAAAGTGTATGGAGACCTGGGTCCTGCCCCAGGGGACATGTATCAATGCAAAAATATTTTTTTTTTAAATGACAATTTTTTCAGAAGCAATTATTTTAATAATGCTTAAAGTGAAACAATAAAAATTAAATATTCATTTTAATATTGTGCCCAAGGGGTGTCCTTAGTAAGCCAGTAAAGTAGCACTTCTTTCCCATATTTAAATCACTACCACAGCAAAACGACATTTCTAAAGGAAAAAAATCTCATTTAAAACTGCTCGTGGCTGTAATTAATTGTCGGATCCCAGCAATATAGATAAAAATCATTTAAAAAAACAGCATGGGGACCTGGGTCCTGCCCGAGGGGATATGTATCAATGCAAAAAAAAAGTTTTAAAAACGGCTGTTTTTTCAGGAGCAGTGATTTTAATAATGCTTAAAGTAAAACAATAAAAAATAAATATTCCTTTAAATATTGTGCCTGGGGAGTGTCCTTAGTATGCCTGTAAAATAGTGATTTTTTCCTGTGTTTAGAACCATACCACAGCTAAATTACATTTCTAAAGGAAAAAAAAGTCACTTAAAACTGCTCACAGCTGTAATGAATTGTCGGATCCCTGCCAATATAGATAAAAATCATTGAAAAAAACTGCATGGGTTCCCCCTCAGCTCATTACTAGGCCCTTTGGGTCTAGTATGAATATCAAGGGGAACCTGCTGACTGAAGACTCTTCGCGATGACAGCTGTTATATAGCTGAGGGTGGGACCACCCGCTGACATAAACTGGTGACCCCACCCCCATGATGCCACGTGACGTCAGAGGAAGGCTGGGTCATCTTTTTACATCACTGAGTGGCCCCGCTTTCCTCTGATATTGTGTGGCAAAGGAGGTGGAGTCACCAGTTTACATCGCCGGGTGGCCCCGTCCTCAGCAATATAACAGCTGTCATCACAAAGAGGCTTCAGTCAGTGGGAGGAGGCGTTGTTGCATTTTTTATTGTTTTTTTTCTCAGGTCATCAGATGCTGTATCGAAGATGAATGGACATTGTGGGACAGTTTTATTTTTTAATAAAGAACTTGTCCCAAACTGTCTACTGTGATGGTCAATGTGTAGGGATACAATGTACCCGATACCCGGCCCTGGCCCCCTTGTTAAACGAGGCTTTTAGATTCTGATAAGCCCCCCTGCCCACAGACCCCCACAACCATCGGGCAAGGGTTTTGGGGATGAGGCCCTTCTCCTCATCAACATGGGGACAAGGTGCTTTGAGAGGGACCCCAAAGCATCCTCCCCATGTTAAGGGCATGTGGCCTGGTACAGTTCTTTCACCCCCCCTTTCCTGTGGCCTGCCAGATTGTGTGTTCGAATAAGGGTCTGGTATGGATTCTGTGGGGACCCCTACAACATTTTCTTTTACATTTTGGCACAGGGTTCCCCTTAAAATAAATACCAGACCTGAAGGGTCTGGTATGGATTTTGGGGGGACCCCTACACCATTGAAAAAAAAGGCACAGGGTTCCCCTTAATATCCATACCAGACCTGAAGGGCCTGGTATGGATTTTGGGGGGACACCCACGCATTGTTTTTTTAATTGTGGTGCGGGATTCCCCTTAATATTCATAGCAGCCCAAAGGACCTGGTAATGGACTTGGGTGGAACCCATGCCATTTTTTCAATGGTTTTTATCTATATTGGCCGGGATCTGACAATTAATTACAGCTGTAAGCAGTTTTAAATGACTTTTTGTCCTTTCGAAATGACATTTTGCTGTGGTATTGTTCTAAACACAGGAAAAATGTGCTACTTTACAGGCATACTACGGACACCCCCAGGCACAATATTTAACCACTTGGCACCCATACTACGTCTATTGACGTCATGGGCTTTCGGTGGTTATATCTGAATGATGCCCGAGGCCACAGACATCATACAGATATCAGCGTTTTAAGCCAGCGATTCCCTGCACCATAAGAATGATCATAGAGGCTGTTCCGCCGCTTAATCATTCTTACGGGCGGCGGGAGGGGCCGCCCTCCGGTGCTTGTACCGACTCACCGCTTCCATCAGGTGAGTCGGTCACAGGATCCGCCGGCCCCCGCAAGTTACCATAGAGATTTCCGGTGGACCAGATCGTCCCCGGAGTCTCTATGATCGTTCGGAGGCCGGGCGCGATGTTATGACGTCACGCCCGGCCTCTGTATTCAAATTAATGGCGCCGATTTGGCTAGGAAGCCAGGATCGTTTTTTATTTTTTTTTATTTTATTCTTCCCAACCTAGAGGTGATATATGGGGTCTTATTGACCCCATATCTCACTGTAAATATGTCCGATCGTGCCATATTCCTATTACAAGGGATGTTTACATTCCTTGTAATAGGAATAAAAGTCATGAATTTTTATTTATTTTTTTAAGTGTCAAACTAAAAAAATAAAAATAAAATTAACAATAAAAAAAATAAATATGTAAAGCGCCCCTGTCCCCGTGAGCTCATACACAGAAGCGACCGCATACGTAAGTCCTATGAAAACGGTGTTCAAACCACACATGTGAGGTATCCCCGCAAACGTTAGAGCGAGAGCAATAGTTCTAGCTCTAGACCTCCTCTGTAACCCAAAACATGTAACCAGTAAAAAAAATTAAAGCGTCGTCTTTGGGGATTTTTAAATACCAAAGTTTGGCGCCATTCCCTGAGTGTGTGCAATTTTGAAACGTGACATGTTGGGTATCTATTTACTCGGCGTATCCTCCTCTTTCACATTATGCAAAAAATTGGGCTAACTTTACTGTTTTTTTTTTTTTTAAGCATGAAACTGTTTTTTTCTGAAAAAAACGTGTTTGAAAAATTGCTGCGCAAATACCGTGCGAGATAAAAAGTTGCAATGACCGCCATTGTATTCTCTAGGGTCTTTGCTAAAAAAACATATATAATGTTTGGGGGTTCTATGTAATTTTCTAGCAAAAAAATTAGGAATTTTACATGTAGGAGAGAAATGTCAGAATTGGCCTGGGCGCAAAGTGGTTAAAGGCATATTTCATTGTTATTCTTTCACTTTAAAGCGGGGTTCCACCCTAAAGTGGAACCTCCGCTGATCGGAACCCTCCCCCCCTCCGGTGTCACAATTGGCACCTTTCAGGGGGGAGGGGGGTGGAGATACCTGTCAAAGACAGGTATTTACACCCACTTCCGGGCATAGACTTCTGTGGGAGTCTACGCCATTTCCTGTCCTGCTGCGCTGTCTGCTGGGACACACACGGGTCCCAGTGACAGCGCGGAGAATTCCTATTGCGCTGAGCGACTCGCGCATGCGCAGTAGGGAACCGGGAAGTGAAGCCGATTCGCTTCACTTCCTGATTCCCTCACCTAGAATGGTGACGGCAGCAGCCGAGAGCCAAGCGATCGATCGGCCTTGGCTGCCGGCATCGCTGGAACCCAGGACAGGTGAGTGTCCAATTATTAAAAGTCAGCAGCTGTAGTATTTATAGCTGCTGGCTTTTAATATATTTTTTTTTTTTGGTGGAATCCCTCTTTAAGCATTATTAAAATCACTACTCCTGAAAAAACTTCTGTTTTTAATTTTATGTTTGCATTGATACATGTCCCCTGGGGCAGGACGCAGGTCCCCATACACTTTTTATGGCAATAACTTGCATATAAGCTTTTAAAATGAGCACTTTTGATTTTTCATGTTCGTGTCCCATAGACTTTAACGGTGTTCACTTGTTTGTACAAATTTTTTGCCTGTTCGCATGTTCTGGTGCGAACTGAGCCAGGAGTGTGTGACTCCTCCCTAATCCTTATATAGAAAAATATATAAAAGTACTGGGAACCACAATGTGGAGTACATAAGTACTACTGAAAACTCATCCACTCACTGTCCAAAGGAAATGGGGCTGTGTAACAAAAGGGACTGCATAAAATGAGGGTAGGACTATACCAGAGGGGTGACAGTCAAAGGTGCCACAAGAATGAGCCATATGGATATAGTAATCAAATAATAAATAGAAAACAAAATTATCCTAAATAGTAGCAAAATGTATTAATAAAAAGGCATGGCAAAGACAATAAAGGTAATCATCCACCTTCCACCATCTAAAAAAACAACATTGTTTATATCAAAAACAATCTAGGTGCCATCCATGCATCCACATACCCACACATCGAATCATAGATCATATAACTATGGGGTGGAAAACTGGGGTAGACTAGCCAATGCTAGCAAAGTGGCCCTATGAATCCAGTAGACAGTGCAGTGAGTAGCAGTCAATAAATGCAATAGATCAATTGAGGGCTAAAGGCCAAGGCTGGATCAAATGGACATCATGATTGCAAAACAGTCTCATAAGTACTGCCGTGATGAATATATGCTGGTGTCGACGACTGTGCGAGTCGAGCAATGGAAGGAGATAGCAGGTTGCCTATGGCAAATAACGGCAATTAGAACATCGACCAATAGACACAGTAAATGGGCAGCTATGCATAAGTCAAGTTGACAAACGGTGTCCTTACTGCAGAGGGGGGAACATTATGCACAGCAGTGATATATGGCATATTTACATATCCGAGTGTCAGCTTGAAGGCTCTGTGAACCTGATGAAACCCTACTGCCAGTAAAGTGAATCTAGACTCCTGTCAGCTCTCCTAGTAGCAAACCTGCCAATCTTCATAAGGGAACACCACACCTGGTAAGTCTGTAGCTGAATATCGCTTCAAGTTCCCAGTACTGAGGTCAGATCCACACCATATCGGCCATGCTGCAATGGAAGCAAAGTGATGCAACAGACGGCGTCAGAAGCACAAAAGCATGACATCAACTCATTTTGCTGGGAGTCCCCAGCTTCAGGCTGTCTTTATACAGACACCAGTGGTCTGCTGGACTCCTAATGTATCCTCTGAGATCTGCTCAAGCTGTTCAAGCACATACTGTGCTTTTCAGACAGGAATTCGAAAGCTTTGAACTAAGGAATGCTCAGAGTTGAGCACTTCAGGGGTCACAACAGATGTTCCTTTATGTCCTCCTTCTCACCATCCTGGTGTTGATTGTTGTGATCCTGGGCTCCCAGGAGGATCAGGAGTAATGTAATGTAAAAAACAAAAAATAAATAAATAAATACATTTTGTCCTACGATGTTCAAAAAATAACATCCCATGTTGTACAATTTTTTTTAAGTTTCATAAAATAAAAGTCCCATTACAATTTCCTCCTGCAACATCTGATATCTTACCAGTGAGCTGTCGAATGTCAACAAACCGCTGCTTGTTGACTCTATTAACCAAATATAGCCATGAACATTTTTGGTCAATAATGTCACCCGGGATCCCTGGCTGGTTTGTTTTTTAACATTTAGTTGTTGGCTGATATCAAAGGGAGAGTATCATCGTGGCAATAATAAATTAATCATGTTCACATCATCTGAACATTGTTCGTGGTATGGGCAGGTGTTTTGATGGGGTGGGGGTTGAAAATATATCCTCCCAAAATTTAAGGCATGTGGTCTGGTTTGGTTAAGGGGGCACACACTCACTACTCTCCCTCCTTTCATGGCCATGCAGGCTGCATACTTGAATCGGGCTTTCGTATGGATTTTGTAGTGACCATGCGTTGATGTTTTTTTTGTGTGTTGGGTTTCCTTTGACTACTTTTGGACCACCTGCCTGCAATGTACTGATGTTGGTACATTGTTGTCAAATTCTGGGTTTAGGGTGCGCAAAAAAAAAATCCAATATATATATATATATATATATATATATATATCATAATTTGTAGACCTTTTATGCAAACCAATTAATATACACTTATTTGGGGATTTTGTTTTTCCAAAGACATGTAGCAGAATACATTTTGGCCAAAAATGAAGAAATTTTTTTTATTGGATATGTTTTATAGCACAAAGTAAAAAATATAGTTTTTTTTTTTCAGTCTTTTAGTTTATATATTAAAAAATAAAAACTCTGTGGTCATCGAGGGGTAAAACGAAAACATCACATTCCATGTACCCCCTCCCATCCCTGTATTCCCATTTATTCCCAAAACAGACTTTAGGTGTTTACTAGAAATTGGCTACCTTCAGAGAGTATGCGAGCACTTGAATAGGCAGCAGCTGCAGAGACATTGTGTGGCACCTTTACAATCCCTTAGCAATTGAATAGGCTGTAAACTTTGAAAGACAGAGCAGGATTTACTCTGCAGAAAATATTAGAAATTTGACAGCTTGGCTCTAGCTGCAGAAACATTGTGTGGCACTTCTTTAATGACAGAGCACTAAAACAAGCCACAAACTTTAAAAAGTAAGCTTTACCCTGCAAGAAACATGAAAAATCTGGCAGCTGAGCTTCAGCTGGGGAAATATAGTGTGGTAACGTTACAGTGTTGGAGCACCATAATAGGCAAGGAGAGAAGGCAGAAGCCAGTAATTGTGGCAGGTATCAATCCTATTCTGGGGGAAGGGGGCAGATGACACCTCCGAATTTAGTTTGTAGCATCAGCATTTTAAAAAAAAATGAGCAAGCAAAGATTTGTGATTGAGCCCCGGGGATAGCGGTGAGCTGTACTTATGCTACCGAATGGATTAGGAACACTGCTCCCCACGGTCCTCTGCAAGCTTGGACAAAATGATCTCTTGCTGCTGTCCTATCCATCCCTTCTAATTTCCCTCCTCTCACATCAGTGCCACCACATCATCCACTCTCTCCTCATTGTGGAAGTCCATGTGGCAGTAAGTTCCAACTACTGAAACTTCATTCCCTTTTGCTGTTCCATAAACTATGTCATCTCTCTCTATGGTCCTGGTGCTCTCTTCCTCATTTCCAATATCCTAAATGGAGAATAGTTGATGATAATTATGGCATGGCATGTGGAGATTAAGGAAAATGTATACAGGAGGAATTGACACTAATAACATCAAGCATTTAGACCTTTTTGAAGTAAAGGTCAAATACATCCACTAAGTGATTCTAGAGAGACACCGCTGTTGGGTTCACGGAGTGGAGTGTGGCGTCTTTAATGTGGTTTTTATTTGTGTAGAAGAAGACAAAGGAAAGTCAGGACACTTATTTGAGATGCTTTATTTTGATTATTATATGGTTATATTGTTACACATGATTATTGATTTGTTTTAAAACAGACACATTGTAGTTGTTGTATACACATAATAATGTGTTTATAGGAATAGAAGTTGCTATAAATCCATAATTTCATTTATATCTTGGTTTCCTGGTACTCCACGCTTCCATCTGCTCCATGGGTAGAGGGGGAGGGAAGCTAGCTAACACCTGTTTGCTGATCTCCACAGCTTAGTAGTAAGTTTTTTGGGTGGGTTGAACTGATGGACTTGATTTTTTCAGATAGATTAACTATGTAACGATGTAGCATGCATTTCATCACTTCCAGGTTCAATAGTCATTGGCGGCTGGGGAAGAGGCTAATATAGAGCATGGTTTGCAGGTGAGACATCATGGAGGAAGAAAATGTTCCAGGTACAGGTCAACTAAACCAGGCAATAACACCTATCAAAATAAAATTATGGGTATATATGATATTTGCACTTGCTATACGTGTCAGTGCATGAACCTGTGATGATAAATGATGAGAAAAAAAAAATTGATAATAATAAAAAAAATTGAAACACCAATAAAGAAGTATATATGAATATGTCAATATTCCTGAAGCTGCTGGTATAGTTGAAAACAGCATGGTATGTGCTGTAGACATGTCACTGGAGAAGTGATCGAGGGGGTGTACATCTCACCTAGGTTGCTACACAGTGTGAGATGGTAAATCCAGGATGGATCAGTTTCTCAGCAGCGATATGCTGCTGAGTTGTTATTTAATTTTGCCGGGCCTGGGTTTATATGGAATGGCAGGTAGGTTTGGTAGAGGGACCTGTCATTCCACATCCCCCGATCCAGTTCTGGGTTTGGGATCAGGTGAGCTTGGATCCTAATTAGCCTGGGAAGCTAAAGGCTCTGTAGGGTCTGCAGGTGATTGCTTCTCAGCCAGGGAATGAACAATCTGTGTGTTGAAGGAAGCTGCAAGCACAGCCACTGCTGGAGCTAAAACTCACCCTGCGATATCCAGGCGAAAGACGCTGTGTTTGTAAGTGTCAGATAGGTGAGCAGAACCTGTTAGTAAGCGCCCAGCCGGGCTAGGACTTTTATTTTTGTTGTACTTAGAAAGCACGGTGTTGCTGTATATTTTGTTTGCTGGACTGTTTGTACCACGAATAAACGCCAAGATCTGCTTTATCAAATTCCAAGTCTGCTGTGAACTGTGTCCAAACACACCCTACCCCGGGAAGATCCCTTACAATTGGTGGAGGTAGCGGGCAACGCGGTTGCTAGGGGCAACGGTGTGGACAGACTTGGCTACAGCTGCTGATGTCCTGGGTGAAAGCTGCAACTACACTCCAAAAACAGTCCAGCAACATGGAGGAGATGCTGAAGCAGTTTATGCAAGTGAGTTTGCAACAACAGCAGGCTCAGACAGAGGCCAATAGACGACATGAACAGTCCATGGCTGAACAACAGCAGATGATCGCTGCACAACAGCAGGCTCAGATAGAGGCCAATAGACGACATGAACAGTCCATGGCTGCACAACAACAACTTATTGAGCACCTGATAGCAAATCGAGAGGCACCTGTGGTGATGGGAGCCGCTCCAGAGATTTTTTCTGGGAGAAGGACTGTGCAGAAAGCGCTGCAAAAGATGACTGCTGAGGACGATGTTGAGGCCTATCTAACAGTATTTGAGCGCGTGGCTGAGCGAGAGAAGTTACCAGCCGCTGAGTGGGCAGAGGTAATTGCGCCCTATTTAACAGGTGAACCTCAAAAGGCCTACTATGACCTCAGTGAGCAAGAGGTTAAGGACTATACTCGGCTAAAAGAGGAGATGCTTGCCCGACTAGGAGTTACTACTGCAGTCCGTGCCCGGAGGGTACGCAACTGGAGCTACAGTCTGGACAAATCAGCGAGGTCCCAGATGTATGACCTAATCCATTTGGCAAGAAAGTGGTTGGAGCCAGACACTTCTACTCCTGCACAAATCCTAGAGAAGGTCGTGATGGATCGCTACCTCCGAGCCCTTCCTACTGACTTGCAACGCTGGGTGGGACAAGGTGATCCTAAGAATGCAAACGAACTTGTCAACCTTGTGGAGAGGTTCCAGGCGACTGAGGACTACCTCCGTGATGTTCCTGCAGCATCTTCACCTCCCCGGAGCGCCAGATCTGTGCCGTCAGCTGGTAAGAGACTTCCATCTATTGGGGGAGTGTGGAGGGGTGCTGATGGGGGGAAAAGGGCTCAAGTGGTGTCTCAGGGACAAAAGACTGGTGATGGTCCCGGGTGGCTAAGGGGCTCTGAAAAGGACTCCTTGCCAAAGAGACCAGGCCCTATCCAGTGTTGGAGATGCCATGAGGCGGGACACGTGTCGGCCCATTGCCCTCTTACCTCTGAACCCATGGAATGTGACGCTAGCCGGCGTCAGTCGCTATTTGCGGAACCATCTTGTGCTGCAGTTCCTGGACTAGAGACTGAACCGCAAATCTGCGATATTACAATCAATGACTTTCCTGTTAAAGCGTTAATGGACTCAGGAAGCCTTGTAACCTTGGTGCATGCTAGCCTGGTGACTGGGGACTTAGAGTCTAAAAAGCATATGAGTGTTGTGTGCATACATGGTGATACAAAAATGTACCCTATAGTGCTGGCTAAAGTCGGGACTGAACAAGGCACCGTACAATATGAAGTGGGTGTGGTTAAAAACCTCATGCATAATGTAATATTGGGGCGCGATTTTCCATTATTCTGGGCTCTCTGGGAAAAAAGAAAAATCCCCAAAAGGAATGAGGATACCTCTAAGGGGGTTGCCTTGTCCACTGTGAATGATAAAAGTATGCAGGATGAAAATGATTGTTTTCCTTTACAGGTCCTGGCTGGGGAGGAGGAGGCTCCTCCCACTGAGCAAAATATACTAGACTTAGAGGTGTCTAGAGATAATTTTGGGGCTGCACAATTACAGGACCCCACTCTCAAAAATGCGAGAGAGCAGGTTGCTGTAATGAATGGGGTACCTCAGAAACCAGATGCTGAAAAAAGATTTCCACATTTTTCGGTGACTAATGATCTTTTCTATAGGGTTAATAAGGTTAAGGATGAGATTGTGGAACAGCTTCTGGTACCTAAGCCGTACCGGCGTCAGGTGCTTGACATGGCACATAACCATGTTCTTGGGGGACACTTGGGGACTGACAAAACGCGAGAGAGGGTTCTCCAGAGGTTTTTTTGGCCGGCCATATATGATGACATTAAAAAATACTGTGAGTCGTGCCCCACATGTCAGGTTAGTGCCCCAGTGTCACATTTTCGCAGTCCTTTGGTTTCGCTCCCTATTATAGAGGTGCCTTTTGAGCGTATTGCCATGGATTTAGTGGGTCCCATTGTAAAGTCAGCTAGAGGACACCAGTATATTTTGGTAGTCCTGGATTATGCGACCCGCTATCCTGAGGCTGTACCCTTAAGAAACACTGCATCTAAAACAATTGCACGTGAGTTGTTTTATATGTTCTCTAGGACTGGGATCCCCAAAGAAATCCTAACTGACCAAGGTACGCCATTTATGTCGAAAGTAATGAAGGAATTATGCAGACTATTTAAAATCTCACACATCCGTACCTCTGTGTACCACCCCCAGACGGACGGATTGGTGGAGAGATTTAATAAAACTTTGAAACATATGTTGAAGAAAGTGGTGGCAAAAGATGGTCGTGACTGGGATCATTTATTACCCTACCTCATGTTTGCTATTAGGGAGGTGCCCCAAGCGTCCACAGGGTTCTCACCATTCGAGTTGGTCTATGGTCATCACCCTAGGGGTCTACTAGACATTGCAAAAGAGACATGGGAGAATGAGTCCACCCCATACAAGAGTGTTATTGAGCATGTAGCACAAATGCAGGACCGTATAGCCACTGTAATGCCCCTGGTAAGGGAACACCTGCAGAGAGCTCAAGAGGCCCAAAGTAGAATTTACAACCGGTCCGCAAGAATCAGGACATTCAACCCAGGCGATAGGGTCCTTATACTAGTCCCCACTGTTGAGAGTAAATTCTTGGCGAAGTGGCAAGGTCCTTATGAAATTGTTGAAAAGATCAGTGAGGTGAACTACAAGGTGCACCAACCAGGTAGAAGGAAGCCTTTCCAAGTTTATCACATAAACTTGATCAAGCCCTGGAAAGACAGGGAATCCTTGGGGGCGACAAATACTGTTAATAATTTGTCACAACCAATCCCTCCAGTCAAGGTAGGTGATACTCTATCAGTGTCACAGAAACAGGAGGCTCAGGAATTTTTACAGAAAAACAAAAACAAGTTCTCTGACCTCCCAGGGCGTACACACCTCATCCATCATCACATTGAAACTGAGCCTAGAAGCAGAGTAAACCTTAAGCCCTATAGGATACCCGAGGCACGTAGGGAAGCCGTATCTGCCGAGGTAAAACGTATGCTTGCTCTGGGGGTAATTGAGGTGTCACAGAGTGAATGGTCCAGCCCAATTGTGCTAATCCCAAAGCCCAATGGAACTTGGAGGTTCTGTAACGATTTCAGAAAGTTGAATGAGATCTCCAAGTTCGATGCGTATCCTATGCCCAGGGTAGATGAGTTGATTGAGAAGTTGGGTAACGCCAGGTACATAACCACCCTCGATCTCACAAAGGGCTATTGGCAGATTCCACTTTCTGACGAGGCTAAAGAGAAAACTGCTTTCTCCACCCCTGATGGGCTATTCCAGTATGTAGTGATGCCGTTCGGGTTACATGGAGCGCCTGCAACTTTCCAGAGGTTGATGGACTTGATTCTGCGACCACATCGTGATTACTCAGCCGCCTACCTCGATGATGTGGTCATTTTTAGCCCTGATTGGGAAAGTCACCTCTGTAAGGTACAGGCCGTGTTGGATGCCATAAGTGATGCAGGGTTGACCATAAATGCCGAGAAGTGTGCTCTAGCCCTAGAAGAGGCCAAATATCTGGGCTACATTGTTGGAAGAGGATTGGTTAGGCCACAGCTAAATAAAATTGAGGCAATACAGAATTGGCCTAGACCCCTGACAAGGAAACAGGTTAGAGCTTTCCTGGGTATTACGGGTTATTACCGTAGATTTGTGCCGAACTTTGCCTCAGTTGCTGCTCCGCTAACTGACTTGACAAAGGGCGGAAAGACAGCAATGGTCACGTGGACCCCAGAGGCCGAGGAGGCTTTCCAAAGCCTTAAGTCTGCCTTGTGCCAACCACCTGTGTTAGTCACCCCCGATTTCAGGCGAGAATTTCTGGTCCAGACAGATGCCTCTAGCACAGGCTTAGGTGCAGTACTCTCACAAGTAGTGAATGGTGAGGAGCATCCGGTGACGTACTTGAGTAGAAAACTAACCCCGGCCGAGAAAAATTATGCCATTGTGGAGCGAGAATGTTTGGCAGTGAAGTGGGCCCTAGAATCTTTAAAGTATTACTTGCTAGGCAGGAAATTCAAGTTGGTGACAGACCATGCCCCCCTAACATGGATGAAGTTAAACAAGGAGAGAAATGCAAGAGTGACTAGATGGTTTCTCTCCCTACAAAACTTTAATTTCACTGTGGAACACAGGCCAGGGAAATTACAGGCAAATGCTGACGCATTGTCAAGGGTAAGTTGTCTGTGGGGACAAAAGGCTCAGCCCTCCGGTCTGAAAAAGAGGGGGGGGATATGTAGACATGTCACTGGAGAAGTGATCGAGGGGGTGTACATCTCACCTAGGTTGCTACACAGTGTGAGATGGTAAATCCAGGATGGATCAGTTTCTCAGCAGCGATATGCTGCTGAGTTGTTATTTAATTTTGCCGGGCCTGGGTTTATATGGAATGGCAGGTAGGTTTGGTAGAGGGACCTGTCATTCCACATCCCCCGATCCAGTTCTGGGTTTGGGATCAGGTGAGCTTGGATCCTAATTAGCCTGGGAAGCTAAAGGCTCTGTAGGGTCTGCAGGTGATTGCTTCTCAGCCAGGGAATGAACAATCTGTGTGTTGAAGGAAGCTGCAAGCACAGCCACTGCTGGAGCTAAAACTCACCCTGCGATATCCAGGCGAAAGACGCTGTGTTTGTAAGTGTCAGATAGGTGAGCAGAACCTGTTAGTAAGCGCCCAGCCGGGCTAGGACTTTTATTTTTGTTGTACTTAGAAAGCACGGTGTTGCTGTATATTTTGTTTGCTGGACTGTTTGTACCACGAATAAACGCCAAGATCTGCTTTATCAAATTCCAAGTCTGCTGTGAACTGTGTCCAAACACACCCTACCCCGGGAAGATCCCTTACAGTGCCCTCTGTCAGAATGGATGACTATGACCCCTTCCTTCTCCTTCGATTATAGGGCTCTCAGCACAGTTGTCGTATATCATCCAATAAAGAGAAAGATTTCCATAGTGTAATGCTGTTATGTTTATTGAAGATTTAAAAGCAATTGTACTTATAAGGAAGTAAAAAATTCAAGCGTGCGTCCTCTAGGATCGCCACTGCGGCGTGCGCTCCAAATACCAGATATAATAACACTCATTTGTCCCCGCTTGATGCGTTTTGCCCCTCCCACTGGGCGTCTTCAGAAGCTACACCTATCGGTTAGCGCAAACACACACTCACGGTCACTTCAAATTTGTACATTCTTTAGAGCAATCAAAAAACAGCGTATTAAGCTTGTAATAACATTCCCTGGGTGTATAAAAAGTTCCAAAAACAGAAGTTGCAAAGTAAGACACCCATAAGAAAACAGTACTAAAAATAAAGGTTGGATGGAACATGCAAATCACGCCCCAACATAGATGGGGCCCCTCTAATATGACCAATATTTATGTAACAGAACGGAACAAGGATAAGTTCCCGTTAACCTCCCAGGCGGTGATCCCGAGTCTGGCTCGGGTTGGGATTTCAGTACCATAAGCGATAACCCCGAACAAGACTCGGGATCGCATCGCTGGATACAGGGAGAAGTTACTTACCTTGTCCCCTGGATCCAATGATGTCCTCCGCGCTGTGTGATCGAGCTGTCCTCCGCTCATTTCACACAGTGCACGAGTTCTGTGCGACGTTACGGTGCCAAATTCAAAAAAGTAAAAACACACAAAACACACACAGTACTGTAATCTTACAGATTACAGTACTGCATAAAAAAATTACACACCCCATTTGTGCCTAGTGGTCTGTCCAGTGCCCTGCATGCACTTTTATATTATAAATACTGTTTTTTCTGCCTGGAATTTGGAGACTTTATGTCAAAAGTGATTTTAGCCCAACTAGAAAACAGTTATAATAAATTAGAATCACTTGTAGAATTGAGCTATAGCGATTTGTGGGGACATTCGTCATCAAACACTAAATCTAATGACAGCGACAATTCTGCAAATGAGCACATTTGTGTTTTTGGATTTGATTACATTATTGAATAATTTTTATTATAATTTAATTTATTATATTATACATTTTATCATACCCGGGATGTCTGCTAGACTCTGGTTTGAACAGATTTAAGAGAGTTATTCCTAAGATTTGCAGGCCTACAATATAAAACACCAAATTCCCATGCAAAACAATTGTACCGCTTTCAGCACCTAAAATCAGAACTAATCATACAGCCAGGGAGGTTAAAAAAAAATTATTTTTTTTGCAGGTAATAGAATGTGCATGTATTTTTTTTTCCTACCGTGTTTCCCCAAAAATGTAAGCCCTACACTGAAGATAAGCCCTAGTTTAAAGTGCTGGTAAAATACTGGAATCCACACAGTAATATATAATGTAAACTGTGTATGTTTATGTAATCTAATTATGCCACAGACTTTCTTATGGTGCGGTTTGGTGCTCAGCTGATCTCCTGCTGTTCTCCTCCTCTCCTCCCAGCTGTCAGTGGGGGATTTCGGCCCCTTCTCTGCAGGGCTGGGAGCAGGGAAGAGAGCTCTGGCGGGCCATGGAAGCGCCGAGCGGCACTCAGATGATCTCACACTGCTCTCCTCTTTTCCAAACTGTTAGGGGGGGATCTCAGACCCCAATCCCTCTGCAGAGTGCTGGCGGGTTACAGAAGCACCCAGCGGTGCTATAAGAAGCTATATGGCACAATTATATTACAGAAACATGCACAGTTTACATGATATAATACTGTAATAGAGTGGATTTTAGTATTTTACCAGCACTTTTACATGGTTCCGCAGGAGATTCCTGACAGGCAGGGGGAGGGGGAGAAGACAGCACATGGCATGATAAGACATACCCTGAAAATAAGCCATACTGTGTCTTTTTTTCTTGTTTTTTTATTGAAACGTTTTCATAATACAACATAGTGTACAAAGGTATAAAGATATACATTCAGCTATATGTAGTAGTGAAGGTATCCTCATAAGGCGCAGATAGATGAATATTCAACAGCCATTGAATTACCTATTTTTAGAACCAAATAGTTTCAGAAGTTACATCAACCTGAAAGTAAGAGACCAATGGTCTAAAGAGGATCTCTACCGAAAAATGATAGTCTCATAGTATCAATCGCTGAGTATATTTTAGAATAAAATGTATATAAAATAAAAAATAGAGTGGGATATAAACAAGGTTAAAAGGAAAATATACTTTGGTCTGACCTTTACATAAGCAGAAGAAAAGAATAGGGATGAGAAATATTATCATTAAAGGGTGAGTCATCAATTTACTTTAAACCATTTTTTCCATATTTTCCATTCTGTATCAAACTGTTTACTAGTGATGGCCGAACGGTTCGCCCGGCGGTCGTTTCGCGGCGAATTTCCGACATTCGCGGTCCGCACGTTCGAACGCCTTTTTCCGTCGTTCGCCGCGGCGGACTTACGTGTTTAATGTATACAAGAACTTTAACCTTTGGTGACACGTTTATCATGTGATACAGGACAGCCAATTGAGACATGACAGCACATGGACACTTGTACATTCCCCCTAACCTATAAATACACCCGATCCGGTGGCCATTTTACATTCTTTCTTCTGTTACGATAGGGACAGGTTCCTGTGTGGAGTAGGGAGAGATAAACCACTAGCTATTTGGTACACAAAAGTTCTTTTCAGGACTGGTATAGGTGTTAGGTGTTGATAGGTTTGCTGTGCTGCTGATTCTTGCAGCAGCCTGAGTGTCTTTTGTTAGTTTAGAGAAAGGGAAAGGACGGTGTATGCTACAGGGACAGCCAGATTAGTCTTTCATCATCATCATCATCATCATCATCATTAGCTGTTACTATCAAGGTCCACAAAAGAGCTGTTCCAGTAACCACTAATCGTTCTCTTTTTTTGCCAATTTGTATAGGGACAGGAAGGAAGCAGTGTTGTCAGGCAGTGAGGGTAATTTTAAAGACTTGCTGTTATTATTAGTTCCACAAAGGTTCTTTTCAGGACTGGTATCAGTGGTACAGTAATAGGCTTGTACATGTATAATATTCTTTCTTCCAAATATAGAAAGGATATTATACTTGACTGCTGCCCTTCTGCTGCAGTCTGCTAAACATTCACAACTCACTTGTTCCACAAAAGTTCTTATAAGGACTGGTAACTTGGTATAGGGTGCTACGGTACATAGGCTTGAGTGCGGTACAGTCTGCTGTTCTGTAAGGACCGCTATCGGTCCACAATAGATAGGGTTGACGTGCACCACTGCTGACCGCTGCCCTATACTGCAGCAGTCCTTCAGCGGTATAGGGACTGACGTACAGTCTGCTAATCACTAACACACAACCTGCTTGTTCCACAAAAGTTCTTATAAGGACTGGTAACTTGGTATAGGGTGCTACGGTACATAGGCTTGAGTGCGGTACAGTCTGCTGTTCTGTAAGGACCGCTATCGGTCCACAATAGATAGGGTTGACGTGCACCACTGCTGACCGCTGCCCTATACTGCAGCAGTCCTTCAGCGGTATAGGGACTGACGTACAGTCTGCTAAACACTAATACACAACCTGCTTGGTCCACAAAAGTTCTTATAAGGACTGGTAACTTGGTATAGGGTGCTACGGTACATAGGCTTGAGTGCGGTACAGTCTGCTGTTCTGTAAGGACCGCTATCGGTCCACAATAGATAGGGTTGACGTGCACCACTGCTGACCGCTCACCTATACTGCAGCAGTCCTTCAGCGGTATAGGGACTGACGTACAGTCTGCTAATCACTAACACACAACCTGCTTGTTCCACAAAAGTTCTTATAAGGACTGGTAACTTGGTATAGGGTGCTACGGTACATAGGCTTGAGTGCGGTACAGTCTGCTGTTCTGTAAGGACCGCTATCGGTCCACAATAGATAGGGTTGACGTGCACCACTGCTGACCGCTGCCCTATACTGCAGCAGTCCTTCAGCGGTATAGGGACTGACGTACAGTCTGCTAAACACTAATACACAACCTGCTTGGTCCACAAAAGTTCTTATAAGGACTGGTAACTTGGTATAGGGTGCTACGGTACATAGGCTTGAGTGCGGTACAGTCTGCTGTTCTGTAAGGACCGCTATAGGTCCACAATAGATAGGGTTGACGTGCACCACTGCTGACCGCTCACCTATACTGCAGCAGTCCTTCAGCGGTATAGGGACTGACGTACAGTCTGCTAATCACTAACACACAACCTGCTTGTTCCACAAAAGTTCTTATAAGGACTGGTAACTTGGTATAGGGTGCTACGGTACATAGGCTTGAGTGCGGTACAGTCTGCTGTTCTGTAAGGACCGCTATCGGTCCACAATAGATAGGGTTGACGTGCACCACTGCTGACCGCTGCCCTATACTGCAGCAGTCCTTCAGCGGTATAGGGACTGACGTACAGTCTGCTAAACACTAATACACAACCTGCTTGGTCCACAAAAGTTCTTATAAGGACTGGTAACTTGGTATAGGGTGCTACGGTACATAGGCTTGAGTGCGGTACAGTCTGCTGTTCTGTAAGGACCGCTATCGGTCCACAATAGATAGGGTTGACGTGCACCACTGCTGACCGCTCACCTATACTGCAGCAGTCCTTCAGCGGTATAGGGACTGACGTACAGTCTGCTAAACACTAACACACAACCTGCTTGTTCCACAAAAGTTCTTATAAGGACTGGTAACTTGGTATAGGGTGCTACGGTACATAGGCTTGAGTGCGGTACAGTCTGCTGTTCTGTAAGGACCGCTATCGGTCCACAATAGATAGGGTTGACGTGCACCACTGCTGACCGCTGCCCTATACTGCAGCAGTCCTTCAGCGGTATAGGGACTGACGTACAGTCTGCTAAACACTAATACACAACCTGCTTGGTCCACAAAAGTTCTTATAAGGACTGGTAACTTGGTATAGGGTGCTACGGTACATAGGCTTGAGTGCGGTACAGTCTGCTGTTCTGTAAGGACCGCTATCGGTCCACAATAGATAGGGTTGACGTGCACCACTGCTGACCGCTCACCTATACTGCAGCAGTCCTTCAGCGGTATAGGGACTGACGTACAGTCTGCTAATCACTAACACACAACCTGCTTGTTCCACAAAAGTTCTTATAAGGACTGGTAACTTGGTATAGGGTGCTACGGTACATAGGCTTGAGTGCGGTACAGTCTGCTGTTCTGTAAGGACCGCTATCGGTCCACAATAGATAGGGTTGACGTGCACCACTGCTGACCGCTGCCCTATACTGCAGCAGTCCTTCAGCGGTATAGGGACTGACGTACAGTCTGCTAAACACTAATACACAACCTGCTTGGTCCACAAAAGTTCTTATAAGGACTGGTAACTTGGTATAGGGTGCTACGGTACATAGGCTTGAGTGCGGTACAGTCTGCTGTTCTGTAAGGACCGCTATAGGTCCACAATAGATAGGGTTGACGTGCACCACTGCTGACCGCTCACCTATACTGCAGCAGTCCTTCAGCGGTATAGGGACTGACGTACAGTCTGCTAATCACTAACACACAACCTGCTTGTTCCACAAAAGTTCTTATAAGGACTGGTAACTTGGTATAGGGTGCTACGGTACATAGGCTTGAGTGCGGTACAGTCTGCTGTTCTGTAAGGACCGCTATCGGTCCACAATAGATAGGGTTGACGTGCACCACTGCTGACCGCTGCCCTATACTGCAGCAGTCCTTCAGCGGTATAGGGACTGACGTACAGTCTGCTAAACACTAATACACAACCTGCTTGGTCCACAAAAGTTCTTATAAGGACTGGTAACTTGGTATAGGGTGCTACGGTACATAGGCTTGAGTGCGGTACAGTCTGCTGTTCTGTAAGGACCGCTATCGGTCCACAATAGATAGGGTTGACGTGCACCACTGCTGACCGCTGCCCTATACTGCAGCAGTCCTTCATCGGTATAGGGACTAAGAGTTTTGTCACAGGGTCATTTAAAAAATGACAGGCAGAGGAAGAGGCAGGCCCTTCCGCAGGGGTGGTAGGGGTAGGGCAGGAGCAACAGGCTTGAGCCAAAGTGGGAAGTTGCAGAAGGTGCGTTCAATTACTTTAAAGGATGCACCAGACTTGGTTGAGTGGCTCGCTCAGCCTTACTCTTCTGCACCCTCCTCATCCTCTCGATCTGCACCCTCTTCTTCACTCTCTGCTATGTGCACCCCCAAAGACACTACCACCAACAACACGACCACCACCACCACCACCACATACCTTCCGCTTGAGTCACTGGAATTATTTTCCGATCCATATCAAGAGGACATTTCTGATGCGCAGCCACTCTTGGTATTGGATCAGGAAGAGGAGGTAGCAACAAGCGCTACTCAGCAGTCTGACGCCAGTACCCAGATCAGCCCAAGGAGGAGGTTGGTCCCCGGTGTTGCTGCCTACTCCGAGATCTCTACTTATAGCGGTGGGGAAGGTGACGTTGATGATGACGTGTCTAGTGATGTCACGTGGGTGCCCACAAGAGAGGAAGAGGAGGGGAGTTCAGAGGGAGATATGGACCAGCAGATAGGGAGGAGAAGCAGCAATGACTTACATTGCACAGCAGGGACAAAGCAGACTGCAAATGTATCAGGAGCGAGTCATCGACCATGTACGGTCACATCTGGCGCTCCCAGGACACCGGCACATGGCTCCGCAGTGTGGGCTTTTTTTAACGTGTCCGCTGCTGACAATAGCGTTGCCATCTGCAATCTTTGCAGTCAACGCGTTAGTCGCGGTAAGCCCAATACTCACCTAGGGACGACCGCCTTAAGAAGGCACATGAGCAGCCATCACCGAGCCCAGTGGGAGCAACGGAACACACAAAGCCACACTGCAGGCTCTCACCGTCCAGCCTCGTCTTCTACTTCTCCTTCTCCTCTCTCCTCACAATTGTCCTCCACTCCACCTTCCATCACGCCAAGCTCACATTTTTCTGCAAAAAGGCAGGCTTCCGTGGGCCTAATGTTTGAGCGTAAAAAAATGATGACGCCGGATAACCCTCTTGCCCAACGGTTGGCGGCTGGCTTGTCAGAACTCATAGCCCGCCAACTACTGCCATATAAACTGGTGGACTCGGAGGCCTTTCGCAAATTTGTGGCCATTGGAACACCACAATGGAAGGTCCCAGGAAGGAAGTATTTCTCAGAGAAGGGCATCCCAGAGCTATATGGCCATGTTCAGCGGCAAGTGAATGTATCTCTGGCACACAGTGTCGGTGCCAAGATACATCTGACCACAGACACGTGGTCTAGCAAACACGGGCAGGGAAGGTATATCAGTTTTACTGCCCACTGGGTGAACCTTCTGACGGCCGTCAAGCATGTAACCCGTGGCACCCGTGTAGATTTGGTTTTACCGCCACGGATTGCATGCAGGCCTGACTCTTCTTCTCCTCCTCCTACTCCATCCTCCTCCCTCTCCTCCTCAGCTGCCTCCTCCTTTTCCGCTGCTAGCGTCTCTTCCACTGCACCGCCCAAGCTCCCCAGAACCTATTCCACATGCCAGGTGAGACGTTGCCATGCCGTGCTGCGTCTGTTGTGCCTGGAAGCAAAGAGCCACACTGGCCCGGCACTCCTTTCAGCTTTGCGTTCACAGGCAGATGAGTGGCTAACACCGCTCAATTTGACAGTTGGTAAAGTGGTGTGTGACAACGGTGCCAATCTGCTTAGCGCATTGAAACAGGGCAAAATCACGCACGTGCCGTGCATGGCACACGTCTTAAACTTGGTCGTGCAGCGATTCCTTGTCAAATACCCTGGGGTCCAGGACATCTTGCGGCAGGCAAGGAAAATCTCGGCCCATTTCAGAAGATCTTACACGGCCATGGCTCGCCTTGCTGACATTCAGCGGCGACACCATCTGCCGGTCAGACGTCTTATTTGCGATTGCCCGACGCGATGGAACTCAACCTTCTATATGCTTGATAGGCTGCTCCAGCAGAAACGTGCAGTTAACGTCTACCTGTATGAACTCTGCGAAAGAAACGGTTCTGGGGAGCTGGGTTTTTTTTCACCGCGCCAGTGGCTGCTCATGCGCGACACATGCAGACTTCTGCGGCCATTTGAGGAGATCACCAAACTGGTCAGTCGCAGCCATGGCGCCATCAGTGACATGGTACCTTATGCCTTCTTTCTGGAGCGTGCATTGCGTCGTGTCATTGATCAGGCTGTGGAGGAGCAGGAGCGGGAAGATGAGGAAGTCGCAATGCTGGATGAATTCCCAGGGGGGGCTACTCTATCTGAGACAAGTCAACAACAGGAGTCTGATGAGGAGTCAGAGGAGGATGGTGCCGGGGCGGATGAGCAGGAGCAAGAAGAGCATGCTTTAAACCTTTCTGGGATCCCTGTTGTGCGAGGATGGGGAGAGGAGAATGAAGAGGACGACATTATCCTGGATGATGAGCAGGAGCCAGGCCACCACACCGCTTCCACTTTAGTGCAAATGGGGGCCTTCATGCTCCAGTGTTTTAATAGGGACCCCCGTATAAAAAGCATGAGGGTCAAGGACCAGTACTGGGTGGCAACGTACTTAGACCCCCCGGTACAAACACAAAATGGCGGAAATGTTACCGCCGTCGCAGAGGGCTGTCAGAATGCAGCACTTCCAGGCCTTGCTTCGAGAAATGCTGCATTCTGCTTTTGCGTGCGCTGGCAGAGGAGCAATTCCCACTCCCAGAGAAGGATTTGCGGGTACCAATCCAACAGCGCCTGCAAGAAGAGGCCGGTTTGAAGATGTGTTGGTGACTTCGGATATGAGGTCATTCTTTCAGCCGACCCATCGACAGGTGTCATCCGGATCCAGCATCAGGGAACGCCTAGACCGTCAGGTGTCCGACTACATTGGGTTAACGGCCGATGTGGACGCTCTGAGGAGTGATGAACCCCTAGACTACTGGGTGGGCAGGCTTGACCTCTGGCCAGAGCTTGCCCAATTTGCAATCGAACTGTTGGCTTGCCCCTCATCCAGTGTCCTGTCCGAAAGGACGTTCAGCGCAGCAGGGGGGATTGTGACCGATAAGCGTACTCGCCTAGCTCACCACAGTGTTAACTACCTCACATTTCTAAAAATGAATGAGGCATGGATCTCGGAGGAATTCAACACATGTGACCAGTAGACCATGTATATGTCTATAAACTATTTTTTTAATCAAGCACACAGACCTTCTTAATTCATTTGGCTCACTTCCTTGACCCAAAAAAGCACACCGTACTATATGCCCCTACCCTCCTCTTTGAAGAGGTTGAGCGGTGTCATATTTCTACTGGGGCTGCTTATGATATCCCTGTGCTGTGCTGACTTCCTCCTGGGGGTTCTTATTATGAAGGGATCACACTATCCCTGTGCTGTGCTGACTTCCTCCTGGGGGTTCTTATTATGAGGGGATCACACCATCCCTGTGCTGTGCTGACTTCCTCCTGGGGCTGCTTACGGTGCTGCTGTCAGTGCTGTATGTCACGGTGCTGCTGTCAGCGCTGTATGTCACGGTGCTGCTGTCAGCGCTGTATGTCACGGTGCTGCTGTCAGCGCTGTATGTCACGGTGCTGCTGTCAGCGCTGTATGTCACGGTGCTGCTGTCAGCGCTGTATGTCACGGTGCTGCTGTCAGCGCTGTATGTCACGGTGCTGCTGTCAGCGCTGTATGTCACGGTGCTGCTGTCAGCGCTGTATGTCACGGTGCTGCTGTCAGCGCTGTATGTCACGGTGCTGCTGTCAGCGCTGTATGTCACGGTGCTGCTGTCAGCGCTGTATGTCACGGTGCTGCTGTCAGTGCTCTGTATTACGGTGCTGCTGTCAGATGCCTCTATCACGGTGCATGTGTCATTCCGGTATGTCACGCTGCTGGTGATCATCTCCTGCACCCTCTTCTTTGCCTACCCTGGTCCCTGACCTTCCCTCTCCTCCATTGCCTTCATTGGCTCCATAGTCCTGAATTGTTAGAACAATTTCCCAAATAAAATAAAAATGCTTGTAGTTATCGATCCCAAATTCACCTCATACATGTATTATGTCATTGTCCAGATGGTGGGACTACGTTTTACCCCCTAATAATTACCACGTGGCTGCAAATTCGACATGAAGGTTTGCAAAGTTCGCCTCCCATTGAAGTCAATGGGGCCCGCGGCGAACGTTCGGTTTCGCGAACGTTTGGGTCCGTTCGCATTTCGCGTTCGCGAAACGTCCCGTCGGAAGTTCGTCCATCACTACTGTTTACTAGTACCACATCTGCTAGACAGTAAAGATTCATAAACATAGTGGGATTGAGTAGTCTCAGATACTTCAGAAGCATTTGATGGAGTTTTCCAATGTTTCGCTATCAATGTTCTAGTGACCAGATGAATGTACGTAATCACAACATGAAAGTTAGGGGGGAAATTTTCAATGCCTATGTTCAGTACTGCTAAGCTTGGATTGGAGGGTGTCAGGATCCCTGTAATGCTTGAGATGGAGCGAAATATGCTATTCCAAAAGCTAGTCAGATATTTGCAGATCCAGAACATATGGAGGAGGTTGCCTACTGTGCCACAATTTCTCCAGCAAGATGGAGAGTTGGGTTGGCAGATTTTTGGACAGTCTGTAAGGCATAAGATCCCACATAAGGGATATGTTTGCGATAGTTCCCAGTGGTAATACATTTAGAGGCTTTGTAGGTTGATTGTGGTTTGATTTAAGTGCATATTGCAACTGTGAGTCTGTGATGGCTATGCCTAGGTCGGATTCCCATTTTTGGTAAGGGTGGGATTTGGTGAAGTTACGTTTTTGTTGGAAGAAATTGTAAAAGAAGGATATACCCTTGAGGGGTGTTTAGGCTGCAGCGTAGAACTGCCATATCCCTTCTATGAGATATATGTGGTATGTCTTGATGGATCTCAGGAAATTGGAAATTTGCATGTATTTATAGCAATCTGCAGGTATTAAATGTAATTGTTTTTGGAGTGTGGTGAATGGTTTAAGGGTGTTTTTGTGGTATAGAGCTGCAATCCACGCTATGCCTTTTTTGTACCAATCAGTGGTTGTGAAGTTCAGAATCACATGTGCAAGGATATTGAACGGTATGGGGATGTCTACCTTGCTAGAGGTTGGGAGTGGTAGTTTGCAAAGGTCCCTCCAAGCCAGTAGTGAGGCTTGTATAGTGAGTGGGGGGTGTTGTATGGGCAATGGTTGCCATGCATCCAGGAGCAAGAGAGAGTGTACGTTTTTAGTTGGGCTTAGAGCCTGTTCAATGCTACTCCAAAGAATATCAGGGGAGGGATTAAACCAATGTTTAAGTTGGGTGAGAATGGAGGCTCAAAAGTAATCCCGAATATCTATCAATCCCATGCCCCCTGCAAGTCTGTGTTTGACCTGGAGAGCTTTAGAGCATTGTGGTCGTTTTGGGCACCAGATGAATAGTTTAAGCAGGGAGTTTAGAGATCTAAGATGATTACTGCGCAGTGGGATGGGGAGTGTTCGGAAATTTTTTAATATTTGGGGTAGTAAGAGCATTTTGAATGAGGCCAAATGGCCAGACCAGGACATCTCTATTGTGGCTAACCTTTTTCTTTCTTTAGTTATCTTATCTATCAAGGGTAAGTAGTTGGCATCTGCTAATTTCTGGACATCTGCCATTAGTTGTAGTCCCAAATACGATATGTTTTACTTACTCCATGTGTAGGGAAAATCTGATTGCAGTTGGGAATGGAGAAAGGATGGGATACCTAACTCCAAAATTAGTGATTTTGTAAAGTTTACTTTATAGAAAGAGATTTGGTTAAACTCATTGAGGATAGTGTGAGTATGAGGCAGTAATGTAGCTGAGGAGGTTATGAACAAAATGATGTCATCTGTGAATAAGTTTATGTCGTGGGGTCTTGAAGGGGGAAACCTGTTATATTAGGATGGGTCCTGATCCTCTCAGCCAGTGGCTCTATAAGGAGTAGACATGTGCATTCTTTTTCATCTGAATGCATTTTCGCCTGAATTTCGGGTATATTCTTTATCGGTTTAACCACTTGCCGACCGCCTCACGCCGATGTACGTCGGCAGAATGGCACGGGCAGGCATAAGCACGTACATGTACGTGATTTGCCTCCCGCGGGTCGGGGGCCCGATCGGGCCCCCGCCCGGTGCCTGCGGCGGTCGGTTTTCGTTCGGGAGCGATCCCGGACGAGGGGACGGCCATTCATTCATGGCCACCCCCTCGCGATCGCTCCCGACGAATGGAAATCCCCGGTGACATCACTTCCTCTCCTGTAATGTAAACACAGGAGAGGAAGTGATGTATTCTCTCCTCCGTGTCGGTATTTTTCGTTCCGACACGGAGGAGAGCGGATCAGTGAGTTGCACCAACACATCCCACACACAGTAGAACATGCCAGGCACACTCACACCCCCCCTTTACCCCCCGATCACCCCCCCAATTACCCCTGCCCCCCCAGTCACAGTGACACCAATGTCATTTTTTTTTTTTTTTTTTTTTTTTTTGCATTGGTGTCATTTGTGACTGTAATAACTGTTAGGGCAGTTAGGGTTAGCCCCCTTTAGTTCTAATGTACCCCCCTAACCCCCCCAATAAAGGTTTAACCCCGTGATCACCCCCCGTCGCCAGTGTCACTAAGGCTGGGTTCACATTGCAGCGGTTTATGAGAACGAATGTGATTCGCACCGCACTGCAGTGCAAATCACATCCGATCTCTGTGCGATTCGAGTTCAGCCATTCGCCGCACCCGCCGCACCCGCCACACCCGCCGCACCCGCCGCAAATTCGCACGGGACCCTTTTTTTGGCCCGCAGCAGAATCGGATCGCATGGGTGTTCACACCATGCGATCCGAGTTTGCAGATCGCACTGCGATATGCGAACTGATCTGGGGGTGTCAGTAACATTTCACTGACACTCCCAGCAGTTCGCATAGGGCAGTGTGAACTGCCGCCGGGAGGCATGCGATGCGGGAACCCGCCGCGGATTCGCGGCGTTTCCGCATCGCTCCAGTGTGAACCCAGCCTAATAAGCGATCATTTTTCTGATCGCCGTATTAGTGTCACAGGTGACGCTAGTTAGGCAGGTAGGTATTTAGGTTCGCCGCAGCTTTTTATAGCGCTAGGGACCCCCATATACTACCGCATAAAGCCCCCTGATTGCCCCCTAGTTAACCCTTTCACCAGTGATCACCATATAACTGTTACAGGTGACGCTGGTTGGTTAGTTATTTTTTTATAGTTTCAGGGCACCCGCCATTTATTACCTAATAAAGGTTTAACCCCCTGATCACCCGGCAGGTGTCATTTGTGACTAATAACTGTTAGGGCAGTTAGGGTTAGCCCCCTTTAGTTCTAAGGTACCCCCCTAACCCCCCCAATAAAGGTTTAACCCCGTGATCACCCCCCGTCGCCAGTGTCACTAAGGCTGGGTTCACATTGCAGCGGTTTATGAGAACGGATGTGATTCGCACCGCACTGCAGTGCAAATCACATCCGATCTCTGTGCGATTCGAGTTCAGCTATACAGATAGTATGGCTGAATTCGTGTCGCACCCGCCGCACCCGCCGCAAACTCGCACGGGACCCTTTTTTTGGTCCGCAGCAGAATCGGATCGCATGGGTGTTCACACCATGCGATCCAAGTTTGCAGATCGCACTGCGATATGCGAACTGATCTGGGGGTGTCATTAACATTTCACTGACACTCCCAGCAGTTCGCATAGGGCAGTGTGAACTGCCGCCGGGAGGCATGCGATGCGGGAACCCGCCGCGCATTCGTGGCGTTCCCGCATCGCTCCAGTGTGAACCCAGCCTAATAAGCGATCGTTTTTCTGATCGCTGTATTAGTGTCACAGGTGACGCTAGTTAGGCAGGTAGGTATTTAGGTTCGCCGCAGCTTTTTATAGCGCCAGGGACCCCCATATACTACCGCATAAAGCCCCCTGATTGCCCCCTAGTTAACCCTTTCACCAGTGATCACCATATAACTGTTACAGGTGACGCTGGTTGGTTAGTTATTTTTTTATAGTTTCAGGGCACCCGCCATTTATTACCTAGTCTCACTAGTGTACCCCTAAATTTAGGGGTGTCTACTTTCTAAAATGGGGTCATTTGGGGGGGGGGGTTTGTGCCATCTTGGCATTTTATGGCCTTCAAAACTGTAACGCCCTTAGAAAGCCTGAAGGCGGTGCTTGGTTTTTGGGGCCCCGTACGCGGCTAGGCTCCCAAAAAGTCCCACATATGTGGTATCCCCGTACTCAGGAGAAGCAGCAGAATTTATTTTGGGGTGTCATTTCACATATGCCCATGGCATGCGTGAGCAATATATCATTTAGTGACAACTTTGTGAAAAAAAAAAAAAGTTTGTAATTTTCCCGCAACTTGTGGCAAAATATAAAATATTCCATGGACTCAACATGCCTCTCAGCAAATAGCTTGGGGTGTCTACTTTCTAAAATGGGGTCATTTGTGGGGGTTTTGTGCCATCTTGGCATTTTATGGCCTTCAAAACTGTAATAGGTAGTGAGAAGTGAACTCAAAAAATTACGCCCTTAGAAAGCCTGAAGGCGGTGCTTGGTTTTCGGGGCCCCGTACGCGGCTAGGCTCCCAAAAAGTCCCACATATGTGGTATCCCCGTACTCAGGAGAAGCAGCAGAATTTATTTTGGGGTGTCATTTCACATATGCCCATGGCATGCATGAGCAATATATCATTTAGTGACAACTTTGTGAAAAAAAAAAAAAAAAAAAAAAGTTTGTAATTTTCCCGCAACTTGTGGCAAAATATAAAATATTCCATGGACTCAACATGCCTCTCAGCAAATAGCTTGGGGTGTCTACTTTCTAAAATGGGGTCATTTGTGGGGGTTTTGTGCCATCTTGGCATTTTATGGCCTTCAAAACTGTAATAGGTAGTGAGGCGTGAAATCAAAAATTTACGCCCTTAGAAAGCCTGAAGGCGGTGCTTGGTTTTCGGGGCCCTGTACGCGGCTAGGCTCCCAAAAAGTCCCACATATGTGGTATCCCCGTACTCAGGAGAAGCAGCAGAATTTATTTTGGGGTGTCATTTCACATACGCCCATAGCATGTGTGAGCAATATATCATTTAGTGACAACTTTGTGTAAAAAAAAAAAAAAATTTTTTTTTTGTCATTATTCAATCGCTTGAGGCAAAAAAATAAAATATTCAATGGGCTCAACATGCCTCTTATCAATTTCCTTAGGGGGTCTACTTTCCAAAATGGGGTCATTTGGGGGGGTTTTGTACTGCCCTGTCATTTTAGCACCTCAAGAAATGAGATAGGCAGTCGTAAACTAAAAGCTGCGTAAATTCCAGAAAACGTACCTTAGTTTGTAGATGTGACAACTTTTGCGCAAACCAATAAATATACAATTATTGACTTTTTTTTTACCAAAGACATGTGGCTGAATACATTTTGGCCTAAATGTATGACTAAAATTGAGTTTATTGGATTTTTCTAATAACAAAAAGTAGAAAATATCATTTTTTTTCAAAATTTGCGGTCTTTTTACGTTTATATCGCAAAAAATAAAAATCGCAGAGGCAATCAAATACCATCAAAAGAAAGCTCTATTTGTGGGAAGAAAAGGACGCAAATTTTGTTTGGGTACAACATTGCATGACCGCGCAATTACCAGTTAAAGCAGCGCAGTGCCAAAGTGTAAAAAGACCTCTGGTCATTTACCAGCAAAATGGTCCGGTCTGAAAGTGGTTAACAAACGATAATGAAAGCGCAGAGTCTGAAAACCAAAAGATTCAACATAAACAAATGCTTTATTTTTGTTTTCGTTGCAACAACAGTTCGATATAGATAGGAGATTCGAAATGACGCTGACAATAGTGATCTGTGTCCATCGAACCTGTGGTCGATGTGCCTAACCTTAGCTCTATTAGTTCAAGATTATTTGAAATAGAGAGAAATGATTCAACATAGAGTGAAAAGATTTGACATTATAGGGACAATAGCAAAAAAGGTTGAATGTGCCTAACCAAACTCTATTAGTCCAAGATTATTCGAGAAGAAAAGATTCAACATGAAGAGTCGACCAAGCAGCCACCACGAGCAGACATTTATGGTCAAATGCTCCACCCGTAGGCTACAGAAGAATTCTAATGTTGATTGACTAGTAATAACAATTAATAATTATAATTATTACTAGCATCATACAACATTAGAATTCTACTATAGCTTGACCGAAAATGTATGATTGTGGCGTCGTACAGCTTAGCTGCTCCGTTGAATCTTCTTAGAACATTCGACAGACACCATAAGCCTTCAATGACAGATTCAACCTTAATTATTTCAGATTTTCGGACGAATGCATTTTTTAACAAAACAAAATAAATAAAAACACATTTTGTGAGTAACTGTCACGATCGTCCCACCATTCCGATCGTACATAGGAGACTTACCCGCAGGTTTCCTGTACAAGTGGATCGTCGGTGCCCTCGGACGCGGGTTGGCGCAAACGAACGCACGCGAGTGCATGTAGTCCCTAACAGGCGCACGCGGGTGCGCGTTGACACGAGCGAGCGCACGCGGGTGCGCCACGAACCGAACGGGCGTACGCGGGTACGCGGGGTCACGGACGGGAGCACGGTTGCCCGCGGGGGTACGCAAACGTACCGTGCGACCGTTATTTAAGGAATCAGCTTCTGTTCTCCGGTGCTGTCCTGTCTACAGCGTTCCTGTGACTTCTGCTACCAGTTCCTGTGTATTCCTGATCCTGTACCCGGCCTGTTCCTTGACCTTGCTTGTTTGCCGCCTGCCTCCGACCCTCTGCCTGATTGACCACGCTTCTGCCTTCTGCTCTGTACCTCTGCTGTCCGATAGTTGCCGACCCGGCTCGCCTCTGACCACGCCTGCCTACCCACCTGAACCTCAGCACCAGCTTCTCCTGTGGTTCCTGCCTGTCTACCTGTGCCAGCTGTTTCTGCAGTTCCTGTCCGGCCTCCAACACTGGTTGCACCTACCGTTCCAGTCAGCTTCCTGTTCCCGCTGTGCCTGCTACCTGCTACCCTTCATCCGCTGCCTGACCTTCTGCTTCAGCTGGTGGTATCTCTGTTGCTGCAACCCGGCCTGGCACTTGTGCCCTCCGGACTCTCGAATCCCTGTTTCCACCTTCAGGGGCTCTCGAGCCGGGGGTTTACGAGGCGCCGCTCCCTGCACGTTTGGGCTCTCCAACCAGGTACGTGACAGTAACTAAATAAATGTATTTTTCAGACGAAAACGAAATTCCAAAAACAAAATATTTCAGTGTGCACATGTCTAATAAGGAGGTTGAGAGCATATTTGATGTGTATACCTGTGCACAGGGGGATGAGTAAAGGGCCAGGATGGCGAGGAGGATGGGTCCCGTGAAGCCAACTTTTTGTAGTGTGTGTGTCATGTAACCTTAATGTATCCTGTCGAATGCCTTCTCTGCATCCAAAGAGAGGAGCAGAGAAGGCATCCGACATGTCTTAGCATATTGTATAATGTTGATGACTCTTCTGTTAGTATCTGATGCTTGTCTACCTGAGGAGACACCTGTTTTAGGTTTCAGGTTTGATGAGAGTGGGTGAGATAGGAAGAAGTCTATGGGCCAAGATTTTGGCATATAGTTTGACATCAGTATTAAGTAATGAGGTGGGTCTGAAATTCAAAGGGGTGGTGGGTTCTTTACCTGGTTTAGGAATGGTGACAACATAGGCTTTGAGCATCTCAGAGGGAAATGAAGCAGAGGACATTGCACCAGCATAGAACGACTGTAGTGTTGGGGATAGAATGTTTTGGAAGATTTTATAATAGTATTTTTTTTTTTTTAATGTATATTTATTGAAAAAAATTTTACACAACAGAAAAAATATACTTCTGGTATAAACAATCAATATTGTCATCGCAAGTTTAACAGCAAAATCCGCCACAGGCGAGTTACAAAGTATTAAGACACATATAGGTCATGGTTGGGGGGGGGGGGGGTACACCACAGGTATGGATACAAAAGTTGCATATGATAAAAAAGAAGATGTAAATTGTAAAACAAGTATGGAGTATGAATCCTGAGACCAAACCCTGATAATACACTCCTGAAGGTTTGTATCACTATATCAGGGCACTGCTTCTGGGTTGAACAGGGAGTTATCCCACCTATCCCATATCTATGAGAATTTGGGTAAGGAATCCTGGACCAGTGCCATCATGTGTTCCATCCCGCGTTTTTGTGCAATGGCGGAGGTTAGCTGTGAGTGCATGGGGGGGGGGGGTGGGAGACAACCAGAGGGCAGGTATTATTTTTTTGGCAGCTAAGAGAATAAATGCCATCAGCTTCTTGGTGTGTTTAGATAGAGTCCGAATTGGCAGGCCTAACAAGTAATGTGTGGGGTTCAATGGGATATGTATCCCCAGCACTGCTTAGAGTAGGGATTGGACCGAGGACCAGAAAGGTACAATTATTGGACAGCTCCAGAAAATATGATAATGGGTACCGTCATTTTGCAAACACCTCCAGCATAATCTAGATAATGAGGGATTGTATTTATGTAACACTTCCGGGGTTCTGTACCAAAACATCAAAACCTTATAGGCCATCTCTCTCTGCTCCACGCACCTGGAGACTTTAGAGGTGGAAATCCAGATCTCTTGCCATTGAGAGAGGGATAAAGGAGTCGGTAGAATCTTGGCCCACTTCCTCATATAGAGGTGGGAATCCATCGTAGGTGACAATGAATTGTGGAGTATCTTATATATGGAGGATATGAGGCCTTTCTGATAAGGGTCCTAGGTGCACAAGGTTTCAAAGGCGCTGGGTTTATCTAAGGTCATGGTAGGTGATTTGGAATGGAAATAGTGTTTGAATTGGAGGTATGAAAAGAAGAGCTGGTTTGGAATGTCATGTTTATTTTGAAGCTCTGGGAAGGGCAGAAGTTTACGGGTCATCGGGTGCACTAAGTGGCGAAGTTGGAATATGCCCGATCTAAACCATGGGAACATATTCTTCGCAGAGAGGCTATCTGGCAGGTCGGGGGTTGAAGATAACATTCACAAGGGGTGGGCATGGAGAAGAGAGAGAGAACTTCCTATGACATTTTTTCCATATGGACAAGGTAAATAGCATTGGCCCAAGATTTATGCGTCTGAGTTGAGCTATTGAAGAGGATAGATCCGACAACAACATAGAGCAGGGATGGACAGGACTGGTAACGCTCATCTCCAGTTCCGACCATCTACTGGTAGCGAAATACGATGACCAGGAGATGGTTGCTAAGAGGTAATAGTAATTCACAATGTCAGGTGCTCCCAGTCCTCCATGGGAACGTGGGGCATAAACCACCGTGTGAGCAATTCTATGTGATTTATTCCCCCAAATGAATTTAGTGAAGGCCTTTTAGTGAATATTTCTGAGTTGTGGCATGGGGATAGCGATTGGCAAAGTTTCGAAGAGGTATAGGAATTTAGGAAGTATGGCCATTTTGAGTACATTTAGGAAGATAAAATTAGCTTCGTATAGAGAGCGATATGGCGCCGTTAAATGAATGCCAAGGTATTTAAGGGACACTGGGCACCAGGGCACCAGTGGTAGGGAAAATTGTGCTGCAAAGAAGCAAGGAGCGAGGGAGGTATATGGATGGGAAGCGCCTCGGTTTTAGTTGTATTAACTTTATACCCTGAGAGTTTGCTGAATGTGTCTAAAATGGTGTGAAGGTTGGGGAGGGAGATGTGTGGTTTCGTCAGGGTGAGGAATATATCGTCGGCAAAGAGAGACAGCTTATACTCCTTCTGTCTCAGGGAGACTCCGCTTACATCCGGGTTCTCCCGGATTGCTGCAGCTACAGTTTCAAGGCATAGTATAAACAGTAAGGGGGAAAGGGGACAACCCTGTCTAGTGCCGTTGCTGTGTGTAAATAGTGGAGATACATAAGATGGCAATTGAACCTGGGACGTGGGAAGAGAATATAGAGCCTGAAGGGCCGATATAGAGAAACCGGAGAAACCGAAACGCTGAAGCGTGGCAAACATGTAAGGCCACCCAAGCCTGTCGAATGCTTTTTGCGCATCTAAGCTCAGGATAATGGCAGGGCGGGATGTTTTGTCGAGCAGGTCTATGAGGTCAATGGTGCGTCTGGGGTTATCACCCGCCCATCTTCCCAGGACAAATCCCACCTGATCATTATGAACCAGGGTAGGAATCATAGAGGAGAGTCTGTTGGCTAAAATTTTAGTAAAAATCTTATAATCGGAGTTGAGTAAAGCTATGGGTCTATAGTTGTCTGGAAGATTGGGGGGTTTGCCCAGCTTCGGGATAACTGTGATATGTGCATGTAAAAACTGGGGGTAGGGTTTAATACCGTGGAGAAGTAAAAAGGTTCAGTAAATGAGGACTCAGGATCGGTAGGAAAGTTTTATAATAGAGCTAGGGTAGCCCATCGGGACCCGGGGATTTATGGGAGGGTAGTTCTTTCACAACTGCCGCTAACTCTTCTGGCGTGATAGTTGCGTTGAGGGAGTCAACTTGGGATGATGACAACACAGGTAGTTTTAAAGAGGCACAGAAGGAATCAAAATTCTCCTGAGAAAACAGATGTTTGGGATCTGAGGCTAGGCAGTTATACAGTTTTTTATCAAACGCACTGAAAATTTTAGACATTGTTAAGGGGCAATGAGTTGGAGTGCCATCTGCCTGGATAAGGAGTTCAGGATAAGAATGGAACGGGCGGGGTTTGAGCTTGTTCACCAACATCCTATGGGGCTTATTGGAGAAAGCATAAAACTTCTGTTTTGCCCAAAGTAGGGCTTTGGAGAATTTATGCATATCTAAGGACTTCAACCGTTCACGTAGAGAGGTCACTGTGTGCAGGTGTGTCACCGTAGGAGAGGCCAAGAGCAGAGCTTCTGCTTTTCGCAGTTGTGAGATAATGTCTAATCTCTGTGCTGCCGAATCTCGCTTAAGGCGGGAGCCGGCTGAGATACACAAGCCTCTAAAAAAAAGCCTTATGTGCCTCCCATAGGGTGGACACGTCCTGTACAGACCCTTTGTTCAGTTGGAAAAATGTGGTTACATTTTGGCATAAATGGGTTTCAGTGACCGGGTCGCGTAGGAGAAAGTCATTAAGTCTCCAGTGACAGGTTCTAGGTGTGGAGGAGAAAAGTGTAAGATCAAGTTGGACAGAGGCATGGTCTGAACACATCTTGGGATTTAATTTGCTTTCAAAGGTTTTTTTATTTTTGAAAAGGCACTTGCAAGTACATGGGTACATTAAAAAACAATTGGCAGTAAACAAGTACACTACAGGCAAACAGTAGTAACAACAGTAACTTGAAATACAGACATCATCCCTCACAAGGATGATTAAAGCCAGTTGTGCAACAATAGGGCGTTGCCTGGCCCATGGATCCCAAACCTTTCTGAATTTAGGTGTAGTGTCCAACAGGATGCCTGACAACTTTTCTTGGGACATAATCCAGGATATCTTCCTCTTAGCTGTGAGGAGAGAGGGTCTGGGTTGCTTCCATGCAGTGGCTATTGCAATTTTGGCACCTAGAAGGATAAAGTGGGTCAGTTTCTGTACGTTTTTAGGGAGTAAAGGAACCTGGGTGTTTAGCAAGGCAACTTCTGGGGTTCTGGGGGCCTGGCAGCTTGTTACCCTGAGAATTATGTTGAAGATTTTGCTCCAAAATGATCGAAGCCTGGGGCATTCCCACCAAATGTGGATCATAGAGCCACGGTGTTGACACCCTCTAAAACATAAAGGGTTTGCCGTGGGGAAAATTTTGGCTAACTTTGAGGGAGTGAAATACCATCTGGTTATCAATTTGATGTTAGCTTCCATGAGTGATATGTTTTGGATCCCCGGAAGGATCTAGTCAAAGCCGTCTGCCAGGTCTCCAGGCTGTTTGAGATTTGGAGGTCGGCTACCCAGGCTGTCATAAAGGGAGTTTTGCCCGTTGGGCCAGTGAGGGCCGAGTAGATTACTGATATGCCGCCCCTCTGCTCCCCAATCCTACCACACCAGGTTTCATATTCAGTAAAAGCAGGAGGGAGGGGCTTGTTCTTCCATTGCGAGTGCAAAAAATGGGATATTTGCTGGTAGCGGAATCTTTCTGAATCAGGAAGCTCCAAGTGTTCGATACAGTGGGAAAGGGTAACTGGACCCTTGGAGGTAAAGTAGTGTCCTATCCGGTATAGTCCTTTATCAAACCACCATTTGAAGGCGATAATATTGAGGCCAGGAGGGAAAGCGGGGTTGTGAAAAATTTGAGCCAGGGGGCGCACTGCAGAGACCAGAGTCGGCTCCCCACGGAGAGTGTCCCACAGGGAGCAGGAATGGGACAGGGTAGGAGAGAGGATGGGCGGCCTAGATTTGGGGGGGCACCACAGTAAATAATCTAACGTGAATGAGGGGACAGCTCGACGTTCGATGGACATCCAGTCCGGCCTTTCGTATTTGGAGTAGATCGTGGATAGTTGGGCTAGACGGGCTGCGAGGTAATATTTGTGGAGGTTGGGCAAGCCCAACCAACCTCTGCGCCTATGAAGGAAGAGTGTGTTTTGTGGGATACGGTACCCCTTGTTGCCCCATGTATACTTCAGTATCTTGCTTTGCAGTGATCGTAGGTGATCCTTCCTTACAGGGATAGGGAGTGCACAAAAGTAATACAAGATTTTGGGGAGAAGGGTCATTTTAATGGAATTAATCCAGCCAAGCCAGGATAATTCGTGTTTGGACCATGTCTTGAGGTCAGCTTCTAATTGCCTGTAGAGCTTGGGATAATTGTAATTATATAACATCTCAGTCCTAGGTGTAAGTGAGATGCCCAGGTATGTGATGGAGGTATCACTCCATTGGAACGGGAATGATTGTTTAAGAGAGTAGGCTAGTTGGGTGGGGAGAGATATATTAAGTGCCACAGATTTAGAATAGTTGACTCGTAACCCCAAGATTTTGGCAAAGTCGTCTAGGACACAGAATAAATTAGGCAAGGTGGTGAGGGGGGAGGTAAGAAATAAAAGTATGTCGTCGGCAAAGAGCCCACATTTATGTGTCTGGCTACCGCATTGGACTCCTCTGATGTCCGTATTGTGACGAACGGCTATTGCTAATGTTTCAATAGCTATTGCAAATATGAAGGGTGAAAGGGGACACCCTTGTCTGGTGCCCTAGTAATGGGTATGGGTGTGGAGAGGTGCCCCTGAAGTTTAATTTGGGCCCTTGGATGGGAGTGTAAAGCTTGTAAAAGGCCAAGAAAGCGAGCCCCAAATCCCCACCTTTCAAAGAGTTGGAAGATGTACTGCCAGGAGACCGAGTCAAAGGCCTTCTGTATGTCCAGGGAAAGTAGGAAGCCTGATTGTTTAGGTCCCCCCTCCCAATTCGATTGCAATATGGAGAAAATATCCACCACCCTCCTTATTTGATCTGGTCCCTGTCTACCGGGGATAAACCCAACTTGGTCCTTGTGGACGTATTGCCCAATGAATGATGCCAACCTATTAGCCATTACTTTCGTGAGAATTTTGAGGTCATTGTTAATGAGGGAGATAGGTCTGAAGTTACTTACATCTTCCAAGTTCTTATCGGGTTTAGGTATGACCGTAATATATGCTGTGTTTAGGTGGGGATCTAGGGGGCTTCCATTAGCTTTGTGATTGCCAATATTGGCTAAATGAGGGGCCAGAGTATTAGCGAAAGCTTTGTAGTAAGGTATCGATAGTCTGTCAGGGCCTGGAGCGGAGCCTTTCTTGAGGTCTTTTATGACTCCCAGGATTTCTTCTATCCGAATGGGGGAATCCATTATTTGTTTGTGTGTGTCTGATATGGAGGGTATGGGGAGACCCTCCAGAAATTGTGGGAGGAGGTTCGCTTTGGGGGGGGGGGGTGGACTGCTGTAGAGGGAAGTATAGAAGTCCCGAAAGGCGTCCAGGACTTTGATCGGATTAGAGGTGGGTGGCTGACCCGCAGTTCTGATCTTGGGGAGGGTATTCAACTTGGTTCTAGGGGACAGTCTGTTGGCTAGGAGTGTGCCTATTTTGTTTGCTTGTGTATAGAATTTGTGGCCGGACCATCTAATAGACTTTTCGGCTTTAGTGGTTAGGACGAGGTTAAGTTCTAGTCTGATCTTGTCAAGTAGGGTGGTGGGGACTCGGGTAGGGTCTTTTTTATGTAGGGCTCTGAGTTTTGAGTATTCCTTTTCCAGCTTGAGAATATCTGATTGCTGTTCGCGTTTAATTTGGGTGCCCATCTGAATGAGCTTACCCCTGATGAAGGCTTTGTGTGCCGCCCACAGGGTTTCGGGGAAATGTCTGACGTCACGTTAAGGGAAAAATATTCCTGTAGCGCTTTATCAAGTTCTGCTATTCTTGTTGGCTCGGATAGAAGAGATTCATTTAATCTCCAATGTCTGGAGTGACTCCCTCCCGATCCCCCGAGGATTGTCATAATTACCAGAGAGTGGTCAGAGACCACCGTGTCTTTGATGAAAGCTTTGACAACCTGGGGCAGGAGCGAGGTAGGTACAAGGATGTGGTCAATTCTTGCATAGGATTGGTGGGGAGTGGAAAAGTGGGTGAAGTCCCTCTTCGAGGGGTTTAATTCCCACCAGGAGTCAGACAGACCATAGGCATGAATCAATTTGGCAACCCGCAGGCTTGCTTTAGAGGGCCGGGTCAATCGTGATTGTAGGGGAGAGGATTTGTCCAGACCTTGGTCGAAGGCTACATTGGAGTCCCCTCCAACAATGACTTTCCCTTCTAAATGGGGGGTCAGGGTGCGCAGCAAGGATTCAAAGAATTTGACTTGGCCCATGTTCGGGCCTAGTAGGAGACCAGGGAATACAGGTGGTCTCCCACAGTTCAGCCATTTCGAAGCTTTTGTCAAATTTACCCGTTTTGGCTACCAATATGGCTACTCCTTTAGATTCTAATTCCGCGCTAGCGAGATAGAACTGGGGGAAGTGGGCGTGAAGGAACTTGGGACTATACCGGATAGGAAAGTGCATTTCCTGAAGTAGGATCATGTCCAGTTTCAGAGACTTATAGTAATCAAAGACTTTTCTACGTTTGATGGGGGAATTGAGGCCCTGGATATTGTGTGAGGCTACCTTGAGCCTAGCATCCGTGTGATCAGCCATGGAGCAAAGGGGGAACCCAGCATCTAAGAGCAGCCTCACTTACCCAATTGGTGGCGGGGATCCAGGCAGCTGTAGTGAGGTCCTTGGCCTGTTGTGATCTCGTTGAAGATTGTGCAGCAAAAGAGTTCCAGTACATGCCTGAAAAATATGACAGTGTCAAACATACAATTTGCAGAAGTAGCTTTTCGCATAAGGGGGGGGGGGGAGGGGAGGATAGAAGACGGAAAGAGAGGGCTCCTGGAAAAGGAAATGGGAGTTTGGGGCAGGAGGCACCCCCCGAAGTCCTAAGAGTGTTCAATAGTACCATCCGACCCTTATGGTCAGATGTCCCAGCCCTCAGGTGCCAGAAAGAGACCGAGGGTGGGGGAGGTACGCAATTGGTCCCTCACAGAACCAGGGACCCCCAGACGGGAAAAATCCCAATCTGTAAACATGGAGAGAAGATGTGTAGCACAGCAAAACATTGCGTAAAGGTAAAGCAGAAACAGAACAGTCTAAACGAAAAAAAAAACCTTTAAATGAGTCCCCAGATATAAGGCAGCTGCTTGGTTTCATATCCCTCGGTATAGGCTGCAGAGAGTTCTTCAGAGCTCAGCAGGGGGGGATAGGGGGCAGAAGTGGGTTCAAGGGCAGTCCATAAGAGGGTGTGGGGAACAGCTAGACATCTGGGGGGTCAAAAATTGAGGTGAGAACAGGGCGGAAGAAATAAAGGTCCTAGTAGACAACCGGGCCCAACAAAGGTGGAGGACAAGTCCCCCGATGGAAGGGGGGAAGGGGGGAAGTCCTCTGGCCCTCTCCATGACCTCGGACAGTAAGTCACAAAATGAAGGGCAGAAAATGAAGCCTGGGTGCTGCTCAGGTAGGTGCGTTGTCCTTGACTTTCTTTGCTTTTCCAGAAGTCCACAGCAGAGATTGGGGGCTGTTGGGCATTGGCCGTTTGTGTGAGCCATGCCCAGAATTAGAGTTGTCCATGTCCGCTTCTTGGGAGATAAGTTTTAGCCGGGTGAGAAGTTTCTCCCCCTCAGGGAAGGTTGAGAAAGTGTATGTTTTCCCTTTGTCGGAGAACCGAACAGCAAAGGGGAAGGTCCACTGGTATTTTATATCTCTCTGCATCAGCATAAGCAAGAGAGGTTTCAGTGCTCTCCGTCTCTGTATTGTAGATGGGGAAAGATCTGCAAAAATCTGTAACTGGTGGCCCTGACACATGATATGCTGCAAGGATCTGGCTCTCTTCATGACTTCTTCCTTCACAGAAAAATGGTGGGGCTTGGCAATCACATCACGTTGGGTACCATCCTTCCTAGGAGGGCCAAGGGTTCTATGGACCGTGTCAAGTTCCAATTTTGGAGCTGAGATGTCAGGGATTAGCTGTGTGATTAGGTCGTGGACCGCTGTGGAAACATCCGCTACCCGCGGATTCTGATGTTGTATCTCCGTGACCTATTTTCAAGGTCATCTTGTGGGCCATGGCCAGGTCAAGTTGCTCCTGCATTGAATAAATGTGCCTGGAGTTTTGATTGGTTCTGGCAATGGAGTCCTCCATTTTGTGTTCAATCTTTTTGATCCGTGAGCCCAGGTTAATAAAGTCGGCTTTCAGTTTCCGTGTGATTTTCAGGGCAGTTTGGGATAGTCCCTTATCCAGCAGTTCAGAGAATTTGTGGAATAGAGCATCCATGTGGGATACCGGGTCTTTATGAGAGGCCTCATGGGGGGCTAGGCCTGCCTGGGGAGCCGAGTGTGGCCCTGAGGGGGATGGGGAGAATTCCTGAATGGTGCGTTCCAGGAGGGACACAGTGGAGGCCGGGGACGGAATGGTGTCCTTGGGGAGGCCCCTAAGACTGCCTGGGGTGGCATGGAGAGGTGGAAAGTCTGTTTCTGACCTGTAGTCCGCTAAGCCTGTGGAGCGGTGTTCCTGGGATAGGAGCTGTGCTGCGGTGGCCATCTTGGATTTCTCCCTCTCATCCCGTGATGCGAACAGCGGTCCCTGATTTAATTTTACCGGTCATCCGGTGGTGTGCTCAGGCTCTTAGGGGAGCTATCTGTGCCGCTCGTGGGGCGTTAGGTAGGCCGTGCTGTGCGCTAGGGGTCCCGTTGTTCCACGAGGCAGCGGAGCTCTAGATGATCGTGGCCATCTTGTGAGCCTCGCGCATGCGCACCCCTATGGGATTTAATTTGGATGCTACTGCAGACGTTAGTAGGGGGGCAGTAAAAAAGATATAGTCTAGTCTGGAGTACATTTTGTGTGGGGGGGAGTAAAAAGAAAATTGCCTGTGTGTAGGGTGTTTAATCCTCCAAATATCCAATAAGTTGTGAGACCTAATGAGTTTGCGAAATGCAGTAGATTGACGTTCCGTTTTAGAGGAGGGGTTAGCAGAGAACAAAGTTTGTCTGTCCCTTCTAGAGGACATGGTCATATTAAAGTCCCCTCCGATAATCATAAAGGGCTGAGCATATGTGCCCAGGCTCCCAAGAACTTCAGTGAGGAATTGAATCTGACCCGAGTTGGGAGCATAAACATTGATCACAGTAAGAGAACGAGAGTCACAGTCCAGGAGAATGTATCTACCCTGCGGGTCAATAAATGAGGATTTTATCCGCAGCGGACATGATTTTTTAATCAGGATTGCGACCCCTGCTTTACCAGAGGGGTCAGAAGCCATGAAGGAGATTGGAAAATGTTTGGCAGCAAATTTAAGAGAGCCCCCCTGGGCGGAAATGGGTCTCCTGGACTAGGACCACGTCTGCAGCTGAGGACTTGAACTCCTTCAGAGCTAACCAACGCTTGTGGATAGAGTTCAAGCCCTTAAAATTGTAAGTAAGGACCCTTAAAGCCATCGTTTATAAAATAGCTGTAGCTCAAGGTAACCATAATAAACAAACATTAGCCAGAAATACCCGTATAAACCAAATAATTACTGGGCAAGTAATAGCATATAACAACAACAATGCGATTAGAGAATGAACTAAAAACGAGCCAAAAAAAGGCCTAAAAAAAGAAAAACAAACAAAAAACTGTAGAAAAAGAGCCTGGGGGGTAAAAACCACCCAGGAGTCCACAGCCACAGCCGTGGAACAGAGGGAGGCACATCAGGGGATCCAGCTCATCTGGAATGACCCCCGCCACCTTCCATTAACAGTAAAAAGTAGCAGAGAAATTATACTATAGTCCCAAAGAAGAAAAATGATAACCCATGAATATGGGTGCAAACTCCCTCAATTCGGGAGAACATGGTGACATAAGGGTCGAAGCCGGATCTGATCAGGTGTAAGATGTGGAGGGTCTCTTCAAGGAGGAAGTCTGGGGAATGGACTTCGCTGAGGTGTGGAGAGGGGTTTCTGCGTCTTTTGACGGGCAGGGGTCCAAATCCGGCCTGGGATAGACGTGGATCTGGGTGTCATCGGGAGTGGAGTGGGATCTTCGTCAGGTAGCGGCGGTAGACCCAGGTTGCGGATAAATGCTTCACTCTCCTGGAGATCCATCATGGAGTAATGGATCCCATCTTTAGTGGCCAAAAGGCGAAAGGGAAAACCCCATCGATACGGGAACTGGTGGTTCTGTAGGTGCATGGTCACAGGGCGGAAGCTGCGACGTTTAGCAAGGGTGATTGGAGATAAGTCACTGAAAATTTGAATCTTGGCCCCCTTGAATTCCAACCGAGATTTATTGCGAGTGGCCACAGTCAAAGCTTGTTTGCTATCATAGTAATGAAAACGCACTATGATGTCTCCGGGGTTGGCTCCGGCAGGGGGTTTTGGAGCCAAGGATCTGTGCGCTCTATCTAGTCTCCAATCTATATCCGGAATTCGTGGAGCTACGACATTGAAGAGACTGAGTAGATACGGTCTGATCTCACCTTCGCTGACGGCCTCAGGAACCCCTCTGATGCGTAGATTTTAAAGGCGTTCCCTGTTCTCCAGGTCCTCCTGTTGGGACTGAAGCTGAGAGACAGATTGCTTCAAGCCGGCGTTGTCTTCTTCTAAAACGTGCACATATTGTATCAAGTCATCAAATTTAGTTTCAAGGACATCTGTCCGTTCACCTATTTGAGCAAGCTCCCCCCGCAGCTCGTGTGCAAGTTTTCCCATTTCCTTAGAAACATTGCTGGTTAGGTCTTGCAGGAGAACTCGCAATTTGTCGTCCAGTACCTCTACTGTTACGGGGGAAGACATTATGTCTGGATGGTTGCCCGTCAGGGTCTGGGGGCTGGCTTGTACTGTTAATTGGGAGGCTACCTGTGCGTATGTGGAAGTACCTGGAGACAGGGACGGGGATGCTGACCTGCTTAGGAAGCGGTCTAGAGTCTGTGAGGGCCGCAGATCCGGAGACAGAGACTGAGGCAGGTGCTTTGGCCCATATTTCACCATGGGGCGCTGGGACTAGGTATATATTAGTTACATGCATCACCCCCCTTGAGAAGGCAGTAGTTGTGCATTGTGGGGGAGCATAGGAAGGTGGCAAAGGTCAACGTAGAATGATTACATGGCTGTCAACTTAGTAGACCCTGGACGTGGCCCAGATATAGATATCTGTAGCATATAGATCACAGGACAGCGGGGGGGTGGCAGATAGACAACAGCAGCACGGTGGGTTCAGGGACACTACATTATGTGCCAAGACACCAACTGGCAAAGAGGCTTAAGGCATGGACCGGAGGGGGAGAAGGGCAAAGGAAGTCCTTTGGGAGTAGTGTATGAGAGTTCCAAGATTTCCGCCGGCTAGGCCGAGGTCCCAGTCCCAGTGCAGGGAGGTGGCTGTGGGGCAGTTAAAATTCCTTCCTGGGATGCCCAATTCCCGCTGTGGTGGAGGATTATGTATTTTGCCAAGGGATCAGTAACTCTGGGATTGTAGGGGACCCAGAAGGGAGACCTTCGGCTGGCCCCGGGTGTAGTAAGATGGCCGCCGGAGCTCCCCTAAATGTCCTGTGTACCGATCACCCCTCCGATGGCCGCCGGCTGGTTACGAGGTCCCATCCATGAGTGGGGGAATCCCACAGGCTGTGTGATGCTGAGGCGGCCGCAGCCCAACTAGGATTTCACCGTCTGGCAGTTGCGGAGATGCGGTAGGCCGCAAGATGGCGGCGTCCGGCCTGATGTTGGGTCCGCAGCCACGGGCCGGTCCGTAGCATCGCGGCCGGTCAAAAACGGCCCTAGCTTAGGGCAGATGTGTCCTGCAGTGAGGATGGATGGCCCTGGGGACTTCAAAAAGAGCCTCGAGTGAGGATGGCGGTGGATGGTGAAAGGAGCCAGCAGAGCTCCTCTCCAACGCATCCTTCCTCTCCAGCTTCCGGCCCTAATAGTCATTTGTTAATCCATCAGGTCCTGGTGATTTGCCAGATGGTAGAGTTTTTATCGTTTTTATGATCTCAGACTCCGTAATGGGGATATTGAGAGAAGCTAGTTGTGTCTGTGAGAGAGAGGGGAGGTTTATACTTGTCAAGAAAGCTTGTGTATTTTCGTCTGTAGGTTGTGGGGTATTGGAGTCTTTTTCAAGATTGTACAATGAAGGGTAGTAGTCAGCAAATGAGTTTGCTATGTCTTTTAGGTTGAATATTTTTTTATTATCTAATGGATGGATAAAGTATGGGATATTTGTTTTGGCTCTACATACTTTGAGTCTTTGAGCAAGAAATTAGCCTGCTCTGTTGCCAGATGAGTAATGGGATAGTTTGAGTTAGTTATTGTGTTTGTCATACTGCTCAATGTGCAGGAGACTGAGATCAGAGCAATGCTGGGAGAGTTTATTTACTATGTGTGTGTCAGGAGTGTTTTTGTTCAGGGACTCTAGAGTCTTAATTTCACCAAGGAGCCAGTCTAATTTCTGTATCCTCTGCCGGTTTTCCCATGAACAGAGCTGTAAAATAACCCCTCTAATAAAAGCTTTATGCGCACACCACAACATGGCAGTGTCAGATACAGAGTGGATGTTCAATGAAAAAATTCAGTTAGATTTTTGGTAATGGTGGTAGCATGAGAAGACATTTAAAGTATACATGAGTTAGCACGCCATGCATATGCAGGACTTGGAGTGTGTCCCTCCACCAGTGTTATAGAGACAGGTGCGTGGTCGGACCACAAAATATCATGTATGGTGGAGGAGGACACTGCCTGCAACAACATTTTATCAACTAAAATGAAATCTTTACTTGAGTATGAGTTATGTCTGGATGAATGGAAAGTGTAGTCCCGTTTATTTGAATGTTGGCATCTCCAGACATCGTAAACATCCTTGGTATGTATCAGAGGTTGTAGCAGGGGCAGTTTGGGTTTAGAGGTAGTGCCTATCGTGTAATCTGCCATTAAATTGTGGTTTCCACACATTACGAGGGAGCCTTTTTGGATTGTAGCAATTCTACAAAGTGTTTTCTTCAGAAAGCAGATTTGATGGGAGTTAGGTGCATAAAGATTCACAATAGTATAGGGTTTGTTATTAAGTTCTCCTATTAGGATTATATATTGTCCTTCCGGAACGATCTGGGTTTCTTGTAGGGTAAAGGCCACGGATTCCTTAATGTCAATGAGAACGCCTTTCTGTTTCATAGGTGCTGAGGCCAAAAAGATGTGAAGAAACTGTGGTGAAAGTAGGGAGTATTACTGGCTGAGAAATGGGTCTCCTGTATACAGAGAACATCAGCCTGGAGTTTGAATGCTTTTCTTCAAACTGAGGCCCTCTTAGCTGGTTGGTTTAGGCCATGCAGGTTAATGGATACTATTTTAAGAGCCATAGCTATCGGGTAGGTAAATATGCTGGTAGTACCTTGTGAAGGCTTCAACAGGTCCTTTTGTGGTAAACTCCGGTCTTGGATAGTGGAGGGAAGATTGTGCAGGCAGATTCTGGCGGTGGTGAAGTTCATCTCAGGTAGGTCAGACCACTTAATGAGGAGACAAAATAGGGTAAAAAGGGAAAATAAAGTCAAGCATCGTGAAAATAAACAGCTCAGTAAAAAGGTGGATTCAAACAGGAATCTGGAGGCAGAACAGCTGCTCATTACTCAGGAGGGGAAAGTTTGCACACTATGAACTCCATAATGCTTCAGGAATCTGGTAGGATATTGTTTATTTTTTAAGTGGAGTATTTAAGTGTTAGGCCGCGTACACACGCGGGGACTGTTCGCTCAACTTTGTCCGCTGAACAGTGTTTCAGCGGACAGTCCACTCGTGTGTGGGTTTCAGCGGACAGTTTCAGCGGACAGTTTGACGAACAAAGTTTTTCGGAAATCCCGAAAAACTGTCCGCTGAAACTTGGTTTGAGCGGACAGTCCGCTCGTGTGTAGGCTTGTTCGTCAAACAAAGTTCCGCGCATGCTCAGAAAGAATTTATACGCCGAAGGTTGCATTGCAGTGTATAGGACGTCGTTTTCTAGTCCCGTCGTACGTGCCGTTCACGTCATCGCGCACGGTTTCAGCGGACTGTTCGTTCGTCGTGTGTGGCCATGTCCGTCCATGCTAATTTTGAGCGGACTGTCCGCTGAAACTGTTTGACGAACAAAGTTGAGCGAACAGTCCCCGCGTGTGTACGCGGCCTTATGCTTTTTGTTTTTCTTACATGACACCGTTTGCCAATCACTCTGGGTGTTCAGCATTGCAGAGGGAGAAGAGCTTTCGGCGGTTTGTTCAGGTATAATGTCACTGTTGTGTTTCCATCATGGCTGATTGTTAGTTTTATCGGGTGTCCCCAGCAGTAAGGAATGTTATGATTGCGTAACGCTTTTGTCACAGGCAGTAGCAATTTGCATTTTTGCATTGTGTATTGTGAGAGGTCTGCATATAACTGGATGTTTGAGAATCTTCCTGGAGGTTGCAAATTTTTATGGAAGATCGTCATGAGCTGTTCTTTGGTATGATAAAAATGTACCCGCATCAGAACATCCCTAGGGATGCTGTCTGGAAGGTGAGAAGGCTTAGGTAGTCAATGGATTCGATCAATGACCAAATCTGACTCAGGTGATGAAGGTAGGAACACTTTCATGAAGTCTCAGGTGTACTGCTGTAGTTGTGCAGGTTGTATAGCCTCTGGGACCCCACAGAGCTTTACGTTGTTCCTTCTTCACCTGTCCTCAAGGTCAGCCACCTTAGCTTTAAGCCAGGTTATATCATCAGACTGATCTTTGTGGGCATCGGCCAGTGTATTATGTAAAGATGCAAAGTCACCCATTTTCTTTTATATATGATCTATCCACCCTCCCAGCTCTCCCACTTCAGCATTAAAATTGCTCATACATTGCATCATGTCCGCATTCAGGGAGCTGCAAAGGGGAGACAAGCATGTCTTTCAAAGTTGTGTCTGATACAGGCTTATTGGTAGTAGGGAACTCATTAATGAGATCTACAAGCTCCCTCGTGTCCTCCATGGAGTCCTGACATGTGTTCACCTGCTGGGTGTCTTCAGCCATGCATGGTTTAGACTTCACTGGGCTACAAGAGAGCAGAGTGGAGACACTACGAGAATGTTGGGTGGATCCACCTTGTGAGCCTGGGCTCTGTGTGGCTGAGAGAGAGCCACCAGATGATGAAGAAGATTTGTCTCCGGTGCCAGCACCATTTTGGCTAGTATCGCGGGCCACCAGCGGGAAGAAATCATGTAGTTTCTTCGGCTGGGCAATTTCTTTCCACTTGCGGGTCATCCCAGGAGGGAGGCAGATCACTTAGGCAGGTGGTGGTGGGTGTTTAGGCAGTCGGAGTTACCCCAATCCCCATCGCTGGAGTGGAGCAGAGGATTCAGACGTCCATGCAGCAGTGCGGTAGCCACACCCCCCCAACCCCACTTTGTCTTTTGTTGCCAAAATGAATCTAAGACCTGGGCTTATTTTCCGAAAACATGGTAGGAGCCTTCAGAGCATTACATCCGCAATCAACAGATCACGGTTACAATGTAAGGTTTCTGCAGACACTCAGTATACTTTAACTGTCTTCCCATATCTCCCAGACAGTTACTGAAGTCCAGGAAGATCAATAAGCTAGGAGAGTTCTCACTAGCACAGCCATAGTAATCATTACAGTGCTCCTTTATAGCGCAGCCCCCTTTATATCACAGTGCCCCCTTTATAGTGAAGTCCCCTTCACATTACAGCCCCTCTTTACATTACAGAGCAGTCCCTGTTACATTATTATGTAAAGGGACACTGGGATGTAAAGGGGAAGCGAGGACACTGATATAAAGGGTCTGTGCTATTAAGAGAGGTTATGATGTGAAGGGGGGCTGAGGATAGACTTCTTGAATAGCCTATCTCCCGCCCTCCCCCTTTTTCCTTGGGAAAATTGCCTGCCATGAAAACGATCACTGGTTTCAATATTTTGGGGACTGCTGCTGTTTGAGAATCTCAAACTAATCTCAAAGGCAAGCTCAATGCACCTAATATTATGCTTTATTTGCCTATTCATTCAAGCCCTGATTCTACCCGCTTCTAAGTACATTGTTCCCCATGTACATTATATGAACTGCTATGCTAACCAGCAACCCCTCTTTATTATAATTTATAGCAGAGCTTTAGGCAGCATATCTTGCAACTTTCAGTTATTAGAGATGGGAAAGAGGTACGCCTTTTAATACAGACGAGTATTGCTTCTCACTGCTTATTATCACTGCTTATAAAGACAACACCTTATAATTAATTGATGATTTTTTATTTATTTTTTGCAGGTCTTGTATATGATTTCCAGAGCAAATAGTTTTGGTCCCTTTTGCATTTGAATTCACACAAAGTAATTAAGGTTTTGTCTATATTACTGTCTGTGCCATGGAAGATGTGCTTAGCATACAAGGAAGATAATATGCTAGTGAAATAATTTTAAGAAGTAAAAGTGGTTATAAAGCCTAAACATTTGTTCCCTGCATTAAGTAAAGCATCAGTATTGCCCCTCCACCAACCCCCCCAATACTCAGTCAAGCGCAGTGCCTATCTGCCATGGCTCTGTCTTCTCTCCCCACTCTCACAGGACAGAATGGGAGCAAAAGGAGCTATTGGCTCCCGCTGCTGTCAATCAAATCCTGTGATAATGTAGCAGGGGATGGGCAGAGCTGCGCTGTCTGTGTCTATGAATGCAAGCAGTGCGGTTTGAGATTGAGCATGCACCAGTGCCCCCATAGGAAGCCGCCTGTGATCAGGTGTGAATGTAGCCTAAATGCAATGCAGTATGGCTACCTGGAGGTGTTCTGTACACAGAATGTGTACAGAACGCCCCACAGAAACATAATTTCCTGTTTGTGTGATTGGCTTATCGATTTTTCCAAAAGTCAGCACTAAGATACAAGTCAGATTTTAGGCACCCTCTGCAACACAAATTTCATTTTGGTGAGATACTCCCAATAGGAAATCATGCCTAAAGAGATGCAGACCCTGCAATTTTCTTCATTAGAAACCTGTTGGTGCAACAGTTGGTTGATAATTATGAAACTACTCCTATTAAATTCACTTTCCACATGAGCACTGATAAACAGACAGTGATTCCTTCAGAATAACAAAAGGTAGGAATCTGGAACAAAGTTTGTTAAAATCCCTGTAATGTACATAGATGACCCAGAGGGGAATGTTTTTTTCTCAACAAAAGGGGAATAAGGCCGCGTACACACGCGGGGACTGTTCGGCCAACTTTGTCCGCTGAACAGTGTTTCGGCGGACAGTCCGCCCGTGTGTGGGCTTTCAGCGGACAGTTTCAGCGAACAGTCCAATGAACAAGGTTTTTCGGAAATTCCGAAAAACTGTCCGCTGAAACTTTGTTTCAGCGAACAGTCCCCTCGTGTGTAGGCTTGTTCGTCAAACTAAGTTCCGCGCATGCTCAGAAAGGATTTACACGCCGAAAGTTATAATGCAGTGTATAGGACGTCGTATTTTTCGTCCCATCGTACGTGCCGTTCACATCATCGCGCACGGTTTCAGCAAACTGTTCGTTCGTCGTGTGTGGCCATGTCCGTCCATGCTAATTTTGAGCGGACTGTTTGCTGAAACTGTTTGACAGACAAAGTTGGGCGAACAGTCCTCGCGTGTGTACGCGGCCTTACTCTTTAAACCAAACTCTAGCTAACACTTTATAAGCAGTTTCAGCAATGTTTCTTCTTCTTTTGGGATAAAGGTTGTAACGAAACGTCCCACACTCTACTTGTGCTTTTGTCATATACTAATTCCTCCCAGTCTAAATATAGATATCAGATATTCCAACCGCTGACAACAACACACAAGGCAATACTTGCTTGGTTGCTGAACATGAACTGATTTATTTGAGATGACACACAAATATAAAGAGCAGGGTGACAATACAAACTGTAACCAGAAACTTAATTAACATGAGCTAGTTTACTAATCATTTACCCAGACTTGGTGACTCAGAGATATGACCTTTCAGGGCAGACTTGCCATCTCCTAACTCACAACTTACAATTAGACAATTTTGTTTGGGTACAACGTTGCACGGGCGTGCAATTGTCAGTTAAAGCGACACAGTGCCAAATCGCAAAAAGTGCTCTGGTCAGGAAGGGGGTAAAATTTTCCGGGACTGAAGTGGTTAATAATGTCCTTTTGCATTACATAACAGAATATCTAAATGCTTGTAGCCCCCTCAAATGCCAGGGCCCATAGGCAGTAGGAAAGAGGCTGGCATTCAGTCCCCTCCAAAAGCCTTTGTCCCGGGTGAGTCTGTTTATATAAATAAAAACTGATGTCAACAACTCTGTCAGTGTTGAATGGTTTGTCAAGAAGATGGATGAAGAAACCGAAAGGATGAAGAAAGGAAGAAGGAAGAAGACCAGAAGAAAGAAGATGAAAGAAGATTTTTAACACTTTTGTCACTTTTTTGGTGAAATGGTAGGGGTAGATTTGTATCCCCTTACCATTTCACACAGAGGGGGAGCCCAGGATCTGGGGGTCCCCTTGTTAAAGGGGGCTTCCATATTCCGATAAGCACCCCGCCCGCAGACCCCCCACAACCACTGGCCAGGGTTGTGGGGGTGAGACCCTTGTCCTCATCAACATGGGGACAAGGTGCTTTGGGGGGAACCCCAAAGCATCCTCCCAATGTTGAGGGCATGTGGCCTGGTACGGTTCAGGAGCAGGGTGGCGCTCTCTCGTCCCCCCTCTTTTCCTGCGGCCTGCCAGGTTGCGTGCTCAGATAAGGGTCTGGTATGAATTTTTACGGGGACACCATGTCTTTTTTTTGGCGCGGGGTTCCCCTTAAAATCCATGCCAGACCTGGAGGGTCTGGTATGGATTTTGAGGGGGACCCTCACGCCATTTTTTTTGGTGCGGGGGTTCCCCTTTAATATTCATATCAGACCTTAAGGGACTGGTATGCTCTTGGAGGAGAACCCATGCCACGCCTCCCAAAGTTGCGCTGGAAGTCGTGTTGCCCCTGTGTGAATGGATTGTTAATGATACAGAGTGTGCTATTATCAATTGCGCTGGCATATTATGTGTTGCGCTTATGTGTACGCCGGTTCATACGCTCACTTGATAATTTATCTGGCGCACAAATGGAGGTATATACCGGCGCAGCACATTCATCTTAGTAAATCAGCCCCATTATTATATATATATATATATATATATATATGCACACACACACACATGTATAAATGTACATGTAAAAATCATATTTTTTTTTGCAAGAAAATTACATAGAACCCCCAAATATTAAATATGTTTTTTTTTGCTGACACCCTACAGAATATAATGGCGGTCTTTTAATGCTTTTTTGGGGAAAACAAAAACTGTTTATGCTTTAAAAAAAAAGAAAAACAGTAAAGTTAGCCCAATTTTTTGCATAATGTGAAAACTGAAGTTACACTGAGGAAATACATACCTAACATGTCATGCTTCAAAATTGCAAGCGCTCGTGGAATGGCGCCAAACTTTGGTACTTAACCACTTCCCGACCAGCGCACGACGATGTACGTCGACAGAATGGCACGGGCAGGCATATTGGCTTACAGGTACGTCCAATATTCGATGCCGCCCTGCCATCGGGGAGCGCGCCGACGGCGGCGCGCTCCCGCGCTGGTCGGGTCCCCCGTGAGTCCGGTCGCGGGACCCGCGGACTTGATCGCCGCGGGCATCCCGCGATCGTCTCACGGAGCAGCCGAATGGAGGAAATGCTGTATAAACAACATTTCTCCATTCTGCCTAGCAACTAGTGACGCTGATCTCTGCTCCATGTGATTGGAGCAGAGATCAGTGTACACTAAATGAAAGCTCAACCCCCCCACAGTTAGTAACACACCCCTAGGAACACTTAACCCCTACACTGCCACCCACTGGTTAACCCTTTCACTGCCAGTGTCATTTACACAGGAATCACTGCATTTATATAGCAGTGATTACTGTATAAATGACAATGGTCCCAAAAATGTGTCAAAAATGTCCGATGGGTCCCCCACAATGTCGCAGTCACAATAAAAATCGTAGATCGCCGCCATTACTAGTAAAAAAAAAAATAATAAAAAATTATTAATAAAAATGCTATAAAACTATCCCTATTTTGTAAACGCTATAACTTTTGCGCAAACCAATCAATAATCGCTTATTGCGATTTTTTTTACCAAAAATATGTAGAAGAATACGTATCGGCCTAAACTGAGGGAAAAAAATGTTTTTTTATATATTTTTGGGGGATATTTATTATAACAAAAAGTTAAAAATAATGCGTTTTTTTCAAAATTGTCGCTCTATTTTTGTTTATAGCGCAAAAAATAAAAATCGCAGAGGTGATCAAATACCACCAAAAGAAAGCTCTATTTGTGGGAAAAAAAGGACGTCAATTTTGTTTGGGAGCCACGTCGCACCACCGCGCAATTGTCAGTTAAAGCGACGCAGTGCCGAATCGCAAAAAGTGGTCTGGTCTTTGACCAGCAAAATGGTCCGGTCTGCAAGTGGTTAAAAATCCCCATAGGTGACGCTTTAAAAAATGTTAATGGTTGCATGTTTTGAGTTACAGAGGAGGTCTAGGGTAGGAATTATTGCTCTCACTCTAACATTCATGGCGATACCTCACATGTGTGGTTTAAACACATTTTAATATGTGAGTGGGACTTAAATATGCATTTGCTTTTGCGTGACAGCACATGGGGACAGGGACGCTTTAAATTATTTTTATATTTTTATCGTTAATTTTACTTTTCTTTTTTTTGTTTAACACTTTAAAAATATATATATATATATTTTTAAAGTGTTAAACAAAAAAAAGAAAAGGAATGTAAACATGCTTTGTAATAGGAATATGGCATGATCAGATCTCTTTACAGTGAAATATAGGGTGAATAAGACCCCACATCTCACCTCTAGGCTAGGAAGCCTAAAATAAAAAAACAATCTCGCAGAGGCGGCGCCATTTGTTTGAATGCAGAGGTCAGGCGTGACTTCATAACAATGTACCTCTGAAGGATCGTAGATATTCTGGCTACTGTCTGGTCTGCCGGAAAGCTCTATGGTAAACATCGCCGACGGATCCTGTCTCCAAATCACCAATGGCAGCGGCGGGAGGGAGGGGCGTCTATTCTCGCCGCCCGTAAGAATGATCAAGTGGCAGAACAGCTGCTATGATCATTCTTATGGCGTAGGGAATCACTGGCTGAAAAAGATGATATCTGAATGATGCCTGTAGCTGTAGGCATCATTCAAATATACCTGAACAAAGTCAATGATGTCATATGACGTACGGCGGGCGGGAAGTGGTTAATAATTAGGGTGGCGCGGATTGTCTCACATATTTAAAAATGTAACACACTGTGTTACCTCAGCCCATTCATTTTTAACTGGTCCTCGATACATGGAAAATTCTCATGCTCCATTTTTCTGCACAGCAATGCACATAAGCATTGTGGTAGGCTTCAGTGTTTTGGAACACAGCTGTAATCCAGAGATGCACTGGGGTTCCATTTAACACACTGCAACCTGCTGGGTGCCCTACCATGTGTTACAGTGACATACATATTTTACTGTGCATTACAGTAACACAATGATGAACAAGCCCTAAATCTATACAGATCTATACACAAAACAGTGTATACTGTATATATCTGTATACAAAACAAACAAACTAGTATCTTGTAGGGGAGACAGAAGGCTATTGACTGAGAATATTACAACCAGGCCAAAAGTTTATGTAACTTTAATTGTTTGCTTGAACATCTGGGATCATCACTTGACTTTGACAATATAGCAAAAATATCATGTCTAAGCCCTTGCACACACGGTCGGACATTCCGACAACAAAATCCGTCGGTTAACCACTTGCTTACTGGGCACTTAAACCCCCCTCAGTCCCAGACCAATTTTAAGCTTTCAGCGCTGATGCACTTTGAATGACAATTGCGCGGGCATACAACACTGTACACAAATGAAATTTTTATCATTTTTTTCCCACAAATAGAGCTTTCTTTTGGTGGTATTTAATTACAGCTGGGAGTTTTATTTTTTGCTAAACAAACAAAAAAAATGCAAAAAAAAAAATCATGTTTAATAGTTTGTTATAAAATTTTGCAAACAGGTCATTTTTCTCCTTCATTGAAGTGCGCTGATGAGGCGGCACTGCTAGGCTGCACTGGTGGGCACCGATAGGCTGCACTGGTGGTCACTGATAGGGTGCATTGGTGGGCACTGATAGGCTGCATTGGTGGGCACTGATAGGCATAGTTAAGGCGGCACTAATAGGCACAGATAAGGCGGCACCGATGGGCACAGATAAGGCGGCACTGATGGGCAAAGATGGGCACAGATAAGATGGCACGGATGGGTGGCACAGATGGGTGGCACGGATGGGTGGCACTAAGGGGCACTGATAGGTACCACTGATAGATGGGACTGATGGGCACTGATAGGTGGCTCTGATAGGTGGCACTGCTGGGCACTGATGGGCGGCACTGCTGGGCACTGATGGGCACTGGTAGATGACACTGATGGGCACGGATATGTGGCACTGGGGTGCAGCACCTTTGTTGAGGCAGATTGTGGGCACTGCTGGGTGGCACTGTGGGCATTGCTGGGTGGCACTGCTGGGTGGCACTGTGGGCACTGCTGGGTGGCACTATGGGCACTGCTGGGTGGCACTGACGGGGGGCACTTATTTTTTTATCATCTTTATTGATGAGGGGGCAGGTGGGCACTGGCAGGGCTGGCCATGATCGGGACTGATGTCCCGGCGATCGGCTTTTTTTTTTCTCCTCGCGCTGTCAGCGCAAGGAGGAATAATAGCCGATTACTGGCTCCGTTATATCACATGATCAGCTGTCATTGGCTGACAGCTGATCACGTGATAAGGGGTCGGGGTCGACCCCTTGCTCTGATCGGTGATCAGGCGAGTCTCATAGACTCGCCGATCACAGAGCGCGCCGTGCGCGCCCCTCAGGGGGCGCGCAGGCAGCTCGTGCACGGGACTACGTCAATAGATGTAGTCCCAGAAAAGGAGATCTGCGCTGTAGCCGTCATTCGGCTATAGTGCGGGTCCCAAGAGGTTAAATTCCAACGGATTTAGTCCGGAAGTCGTGTTGCATACACACGGTCGGACAAAGTTGTCGGAATTTCCAGTCGACAAGAACGCGGTGATGTAAACCGCGTATGACGGGACTAAAAAAGGGAAGTTCAGCACCACGTCTGGCACCCTTTGAGCTCATTCTGCTGATCTCGTGTTTATCGCGTGTTAGTAGAAGTTTGGTAAGAGACGATTCGCGCTTTTCAGATTTATGTTTCAGATCGTTACTGCTCTTCAGTTTGTGCTTGTCGGCGCGTATCTGTTTATCAGTGTGTGTAGTCAGTTTGCATTTGTTGGTCATTGCAGACTGTATGTTGGTACAGTGCCTTGCGAAAGTATTTGGCCCCCTTGAACTTTTCAACCTTTTGCCACATTTCAGGCTTCAAACATAAAGATATACATTTTTTATTTTTTGTGAAGAATCACCAACAAGTGGGACACAATTGTGAAGTGGAACGAAATCTATTGGATTTTTGAAACTTTTTTAACTAATAAAAAAATGAAAAGTGGGGCGTGCAAAATTATTCAGCCCCCTTGCGTTAATACTTTGTAGAGCCACCTTTTGCCGTGATTACAGCTGCAAGTCGCTTGGGGTATGTCTCTATCAGTTTTGCACATCGAGAGACTGAAATTCTTGCCCATTCTTCCTTGCAAAACAGCTCGTGCTCAGTGAGGTTGGATGGAGAGCGTTTGTGAACAGCAGTTTTCAGCTCTTTCCACAGATTCTCCATTGGATTCAGGTCTGGACTTTGACTTGGCCATTCTAACACCTGGATACATTTATTTGTGAACCATTCCTTTGTAGATTTTGCTGTATGTTTGGGATCATTGTCTTGTTGGAAGATAAATCTCCGTCCCAGTTTCAGGTCTTTTGCAGACTCCAACAGGTTTTCATCCAGAATGGTCCTGTATTTGGCTGCATCCATCTTCCCCTCAATTTTAACCATCTTCCCTGTCCCTGCTGAAGAAAATCAGGCCCAAACCATGATACTGCCACCACCATGTTTGACAGTGGGGATGGTGTGTTGAGGGTGATGAGCTGTGTTGCTTTTACGCCAAACATATCGTTTTGCATTGTGGGCAAAAAGTTTGATTTTGGTTTCATCTGACCAGAGCACCTTCTTCCACATGTTTGGTGTGTCTCCCAGGTGGCTTGTGGCAAACTTTAGACGAGAAATGGCTTTCTTCTTGCCACTCTTCCATAAAGGCCAGATTTGTGCAGTGTACGACTGATTGTTGTCCTATGGACAGACTCTCCCACCTCAGCTGTTGTTCTCTGCAGTTCATCCAGAGTGATCATGGGCCTCTTGGCTGCATCTCTGATCAGTCTTCTCCTTGTCTGAGCTGAAAGTTTAGAGGGACGGCCGGGTCTTGGTAGATTTGCAGTGGTCTGATACTCCTACCATTTCAAAATGATCACTTGCACAGTGCTCCTTGGGATGTTTAAAGCTTGGGAAATGTTGTTGTATCCAAATCCGGCTTTAAACTTCTCCACAACAGTATTACGGACCTGCCTGGTGTGTTCCTTGGTCTTCATGATGCTCTCTGCGCTTTCAACAGAACCCTGAGACTATCACAGAGCAGGTGCTTTTATACAGAGACTTGATTACACACAGGTGGATTCTATTTATCACCAGCAGTCATTTAGGACAACATTGGATCATTCAGAGATCCTCGCTGAACTTCTGGAGTGAGTTTGCTGCACTGAAAGTAAAGGGGCCGAATAATTTTGCACGCACCACTTTTCAGTTTTTTTTTTTTTTGCTAAAAAAGTTTAAAATATCCAATAGATTTCGTTCCACTTCACAATTGTGTCCCACTTGTTGGTGATTCGTCACAAAAAATTAAAATGTTATATCTTTATGTTTAAAGCCCGAAATGTGGCAAAAGGTTGAAAAGTTCAAGGGGGCCGAATACTTTCGCAAGGCACTGTATATAGTACGCTTTGATTTACAGTGCTTATTGTCCGTTCGTTTCTGGTTTTCAGTTCTTTCTTTCAGGCCTTGCTGTTTATCGGTGCCTTCTGTTGTCCATTCTTACCAGCCGACCGTTTTAAGCCATGTTTCGTGTACATACTCGTCGTAGAGTTTGTGCTGTGCAGGGGCTTGGTGTTAGGCTTTTAGCTTTGACACAAGCCCAGTCAATGAACAGGGCGAGGAGGAGTTTGTGGACCAAGAATTGGTTGCTCCAGTATGACCAGTTCTCGCACATGCCTTTGCTTTGTGAGATCCAGGAGAATAATCCTGATGATTTCAGGAATTATCTCCAAATGACGGACCCCGTTTTTCACCGTCTGCTGCCTTTGCTGTCCCCTGATATCAGCAAGCAGGATATCTGCATGCGGCAAGCCATCACTCCGGAGCAGAGGCTTATCGCAACGTTGCGCAACTTGGCGACAGGGAGAAGTCTTCAGGACCTCAAGTTCTCGACAGGCATCTCCCTCCAGGCTCTGGAAATAATTATTCCAGAGACCGGTTCTGCCATCATACAGGTCCTGCAGAAGGACTATATTAAGGTAAGTTTTCTCCTTTAACATCACATTCTATGTATTTAATGTTTGCTAATGTATTGGATTTCTTTCCCGATGAGGACCCTCACTCCGGATCAGAGGATCTTTAATGTGCGGCTGGCCAGAGCCAGAAGAGTAGTGGAGAACACTTTCAGAATAATGGCCAGCCCGTTCTGCCTATTTTTGACTCTAATCCACATGGCGGAATATAAACTAAATCATATTGTGCTTTCATGCTGCGTTCTGCACAATTTTTTGAAAAAACATTCAGCAAACTATGTGGCCTCAGTTAGCCCTGATGCAGACTTGCTGGAAAATGTCAACCTCGCGGCCCTTGAAGCTGCTCGTCCTGGCTTGCCCCCCCAAAGCGCCCACGAGGTCAGATCCAGATATGTGGAGTACTTTGTGGGTAGGAGGGCCGTTGATATGCCAGACAATGTCTCAGAGGCATTTTTTTAATACATTTTTCTTTGAAACTCCAGTAATCTTTGTTTTCATTTACTGCCTGGCTTTGTTTTAGGTGTCTCCTAGGTTTTATTTGTGTTTTATTTGGCCTTTTTCTACAACAGTGCAAACCCAATTTCACAAATTTTTTTTCTTGTTTGACTCCACAGTTTCCTTCAACGCCACAGGAATGGCAGACTGTGGCCTCCCACTTTGCCAGCCATTGGGACATTCCCAATTGTGGAGGTGCAATTAATGGGAAACACGTCCGCATTGTCCAACGCCCCAACTCGGGGTCCTACTATTATAATTACAAGTGGTGTAATAGTATCGTGATCAGGGCTGTCTTTAAGGCAGGGCAAGAGGGGCAGCTGCCCTGGGCCCTGTCATTGTTATGGGGCCCAAAACAGCTGCCTCATACTTGCCAACTATCCAGGTTTAAATTCCCTTGTAGCTTGAAGTTTTATTCCTGTGCTGTGTCCCAATATCTCAGTGTGAAGTGCTGGTACTAATGCCGCCCAGCTCTGCCCTATTGTTGTGTGCAGATGACTTACCTGCAGATCCTATGTTTACATGTAAATAACCGACATTCGTATGTAAATAGTGGCGACAATACTAGGTAAATAGCTGCGGCCAGCGTCATTGGTATGCAAATAAAGACGGCATTCCTATGTATATCATGCTCCCCTGCTGTGAGAAGGTGAGGTGCTGTAACCTCTATTAACTAATCAGTGAGCCGTAATGTGTGCTGTAACCTCTAGCAACTATTCAGTAAGCAATAATGATATGCTGTAACTGCTGGGAACCAATCTCAATTGTTGCCTGATCTGATACAGAAAACTGATTTTAAGTCTAGCTGCTATTTATTTTATGTCTCAGAGTAGGTGGAGAGGGAAATTGCATGGGGGGGCCCCAAGAAAATTTTTGCCCAGGGTCCAATCTATACTAAAGACGGCCCTGATCGTGATGTTGGCGGTGGTGTCAGCGACGTATGACTTCCTGTATGTGGACGTGGGGAAAAAGGGCCGTATGTCGGATGGTGGAGTGTTCACGCGGACGGAGTTCTACTGGCATCTCCAGAGTGGCAGTCTGGGCTTGCCACCTCCAGAGGAGAATGTCCAAGGACTCCCCTTTGTTTTCATTGCGGATGAAGCGTTTGCTCCGGCAAACCATCTGATGCGGCCTTTCCCGATGAGGACCCTCACCCCTGATCAGAGAATCTTTAATGTGCGGCTGGCCAGAGCCAGAAAAGTAGCGGAGAACACTTTCGGGATAATGGCCAGCCGGTTCCGCCTATTTTTGACTCCAATACACATGGGGGAATATAAACTAAATCATATTGTGCTTTCGTGCTGCGTTCTGCACAATTTTTTTTAAAAACATTCAGCAAACTATGTGGCCTCAGTTGGGCCTGATGCAGACTTGCCGGAAAATGTCAACCTCACGGCCCTTGAAGCTGCTCGTCCTGGCTTGCCCCCCCAAAGCGCCCACGAGGTCAGATCCAGATATGTGGAGTACTTTGTGGGTAGGAGGGCCATTGATATGCCAGACAATGTCTCAGAGGCATTTTTTAATACATTTTTCTTTGAAACTCCAATAATCTTTGTTTTCATTTACTGCTTGGCTTTGTTTTAGGTGTCTCCTAGGTTTTATTTGTGTTTTTTTTGGCCTTTTTCTACAACAGTGCAAACCCAATTTCAGAGCGAGATGAGGTGACAGTCTCTTCTTCAGATAATCGTATTATGTTGTGGGTCTGCTACACACACACCTTGTTTTTGTTGCTAATGTATGTAGTGCATTACTGACAAAAATATTGCTCATTTTCAGCACCGTGGCAGAAATATGTGGGGTCATGAAAATGGCATGATTGCGGAAATTTAAACATCACTGTGGGTGTTATTTACTAAAGGCAAATCCACTATGCACTACAAGTGCACTGCAAAAGTGCACCTGAAACTGCACTTAGAGTGCAAAATGGATTTGCCTTTAGTAAATAACACCCATTGTCACAGAAAGTAACAACTTTACTACAAATACTGCTTTTGCGCATTGAAAAAGGAAGCCACACATTGTTGACAATTTAACTTTTTACTCAAAGCGCATTCACATGTGCGTTTAGAAAAGGGTTTTACAACAAACTAACATATTTGGTATATATAAAACATTATTTTGGGTAACATTTTTCTAACTAAAAAGAATGAAAGGACAGGTTCCCCTTGGGGTTTTCAGGCAGCAACAAGAAGCAGAAATAAATTTGTAAAAAATATATTTATTTTATTAGTTCAAAGGCTAAATCGCCGTCATAAATTTAAAATACGGACTCTGGTATATGTTATTACAGCATATCTATGGGTAAAGGATATATGCAACATTTGGTACAGAGATAGTTACAGGAACAATTTACAAATACATCAATATTTCAAAAGCTACAAATAGCACCCATGCTACCCCAATGCATTTCGACCTCCATGGTCTTCTTCAGGGGGGGGGACAAAACCCAAGCAGAAGGGGTGATTATATCATATATTCTGCAAATAGTCAAAAGAAAAAAGACTTTCAATAGAAAAGTTTTTTAGCCTACAAATTAGCTAATTATTATACCTTATTTCTGTAATATTTACCAGTTCCACCAAACCATTACTATTCAACCAGAGGCTTTTATTAAAATCTGAAAAAGAAATTAGTGCCTTCTCTCAAAGGATCATCCTGGTACCGCTGCCCTGCTGTTCTAACCCACTTCATCCACCCACCAAACTGGGGGAAAGAAGGGGGGGGGGGGGGAGAGGAAAATGACTTCATGGGGGCATCGATCGCTGACTTGCAAGAATTGACAGTATCTGGAGTTTATTCAGGGGAACCAGAGGAACAGAAGAGGAGGTTCTTGGCACACCCTAGGTGGCCACACCTAAAAATAATGAAATATAATAAAATATAAAATAAGTGTTCCACGTAAAGATATTCTATCTAAGTGAATATATAAAAGTTGTGTTACAATATTGTACTATTATATAAGTGCATATATAAATATAAATAAGAAATAGAAAGTGGAAGAAAAGTAATGCTTAGTTGCCCAAATAATATATGTTTATACAAAAGAAATTTAGTAAAAAACTGTGGAGTCACCAGTATGATGATTATCGTTATTGTGAAGTGGTGTTACTATTATTCGTAAATGATTAACAAGTGGTGTGAACAAACCAAAATGTGTAGGTTGTGGAGGAAGAATAAATAAATAAATAAATAAATAAATAAATAAATACATAACATTTTTTTAAAAGACTGAAAAAACTGACATAGGAGTGTGTTTAAACCACTGACCCCATCTGCATATGGTGATGTGACTGTGATAGTATTAGTGATAAAAAGTGCAGTGAAAACTAAAAAGATATTAGTAGTATTAATGATTGATAATATAATACCTGTATACTCTATCTGCTGCACTTGTTTTGTAGCCTGCAGATGATTAAGTTAGCCCCATTATGGCAAGTAAAAAAAGAGAGAGAGCCCCCAGTACCGCAGTAGCCCTACAACTAAATATAAAGTAATATAGTTGTTCAACTTCACATTATATTAACGGAGAAAAACAAAGGAAGAGGAAATATCTCTCTTCAACATCCTCCATACCTGTTTCAATGATCTGTATCGTATGGTGTTCCAGGAATCAAATGAATGAGTCCTGACTGCTACACCCTATTTATATCACTTGCTTAATTGTTCGATTGAGTATAGGTGTGGTTTTCCTCCTTCCTAAAGGTGTTCCTATTCTCCGCCCCTCCACTGCTCTCCTCAGCGCCCAGAGCCATAATTATGGCTCCTGTCAGTTCCTCGGCGTTCCGGAAGGCAAACAATGCCCCGGGAAACACCGTAGTCTCTGACGCAACCCGCGTGACGTCGCGATGATGCGCGCGATGATGCGCACGCGCATGCGCAATGCAATACTCCCCATGAAAACCCGGGGAGAACTTGCGTAATCGCACAGCGCAACCCGCGACGTGCGATTTTTCTAACTTGCCGTTTTTGTGTAAACAGGCATGTATCAAAGCATAACATACAGAACACAGGAACTTACAAAGTTCAACTTTGAAAAGTGAAGACAATATCAGACATGAGTATGTACAAACTGATGCACACAAATTGTAAACCAAAAAGTGGCCAGTTTCCTCATGTTCCCATGCCTAATGTCAACATGTGCTATCTCCCATCATGGGGTATCAATGTATGTGTTTTGGGGGTGCAACCCCTGCATCTCAGCCACTTTAGTAGCAAGGAAGGGGTTGCACCCACAAAACGCATACATTGATCCCCCATGATGGGACATAGTACATGTTGACACACTGTGTGCATCTTCCAAATTTGGCTTTTCTAAAAATATAAGTGTTTTTGAAAAATTAAAATGAATGCTAGCTAGTTTTGGGTGTTTCAGACTCTCCCTAAAACATCAATGATGTTCTTCAATTTTGTTGAACATCGTTGATGTTTTTCTGGATATTCTCTAAATCGCGATTGTACCCCATTATCTCCCCAATGAGGATCTGGGCACTTTCACTGGTAAAATGTGATTCTTCTTCCACAACATCCACATCACCTAAAAAGAAACAAAAAAAACACCATGTATTGTAAATATGCAGGCATACATTGATTTGCTTACCTGAAGCTGTGGTCTCTGACACTCACCTGTCGTGGTGACAATTTCGCCAATTTCGACAATCTCTCCTTCCTCCTCCTCCTCTGCTTCTGGTGTTGGTATTTCCCCTTCTTTGGGAGGTGTGGGGTCCCTGGTGTCCTCAGACGTCCCGAGTCTTCTCTCCCCTATGAGAATGTAAAAAAGGAATACTTAGCACACAGATATTTGAGGGCAGAAATAGGAATATGAAACATTGCTTGGAAGTGTTGTACAATTGTGTTTTTTGGCAGAGTTCAAAGGTGAAAACATTATTTTTTACACTTTCTAAAGCTGGAATACTTACCTGTTGTGTGAACAAATGTAGTCAAGTGCAACTTGGCATTGGCAACTTGGCATTTTTGGAGTGGGCTAACAAAGGATGTTTACTACGAACGATTGAACCCATGAACATGAAATTGGCCATTTTAAACTGTACAACATTAAATCAAAGCACATGGAGCAGTATGCAAGAAATATTAATAATATGAACACATGACCTACTTACTTTTTTGAAGAACTCGCTTGATCCTTCTGTACTGATCGTGCTCCCTCAGTTTCAGGTCTGACCAGCATTTTCTTAGTTGATCCTTGGATCGTCGTATCCCAAAATTCTTCTGAAGACTCTTCACAACTTTAGTCATGATCTTGGCCTTTCTGATATTTGGGTTTGGGTAAGGTCCATACTTCCCATCATAGTCATTCCTCTTCAATATGTCCACCATCTCCAACATCTCAACAAAAGACATATTTCAGGCCTTAAATCTTCTCCTCTGAGATCGGGACATTTCTGGCTCCGGGCTTTCCTCATCCTCCTCCTCGTTAGTGGAATTATTAGTGCGCACCTGCTGTGTCTCCGCCATGTGCTCTCCCCACTGCGCTGAAAGAGAAGGGGTGGGGGATAGTCTAGAAAGAACGTCAGGGGCAGACGGAGTTTCATGCATGCTCACAGTATATAAAACGCAACACGTGTGTGATGTACGTACGGTCTGTGAGCAGAGGGAGAAGCTGACGCTCCGATCGTTCAAACAAAGGTACAATTTTAACTTGGTAAATCACTAGCCTATACTGCTTCTAGATTGAGGCCTGTATTGGGACAAGATTAGGAGAGTTTAGCCTGACATTAGGGTTTGTCTTGTGTTGTGTCTTGCAGATAATATGGATGGGTTTAACGACCATAGCTTTTTCCCCCTGTTCATTGTCAAGTACACAGAGCTGCCCTGTCTGTGGCAAGCTACACATCCCCACTACAGTAACAAATTTAAGAGGCAAGCAGCAATGGAGAAACTGCTAGAGTTAGTGAAGCCGGTGGTCCCCAGGGCAGACATCACCTATTTAAAAAATAAAATTGCGGGCCAGAGGAGTACATATCTGAGGGAGCGCAAGAAGGTGCTGGAGTCTATGAAAACTGGAGCAGCAACAGATGAAGTTTTTGTCCCCAGGCTGTGGTACTATGAGAGGATGCATTTTCTGTCAGACCGTGCTGAGGTCAGGGAATCCCTCCCCACTCTTCCTTCCACACGTCCTTCTATGCTTCATTCCACCCCTGCTGAGTCTTCCAACGCCCAACCTTGGCCTTCCAGACAGGAAGAACTGGAGGAGCCCAGCTTGAGCCAGGTATAGTATTGTTCTACATATCCTCCTCCTCCTCTTCCTTCTGCCACACCTCCAGCACCACAGCCACAGCCTGGAAGGAAGCATGGAAGGAAGACCAGAGAGTGATGGCCTGGGTTCAGTCTGGTCTGACAGAAGATACAGCCTCTTGTAGGACCACAGCCTGGGGACATATATGTCATCTGCTGCTGTTCTGGATTTCTTGGACTTCAGGACAAGACTGTTCTCCCTCAGATATGTACTCCTCAGGCAACCAATTTTTGCATTTAAATAGTTGATGTGTGCCCTGGGGGCCAAAGGCTTCGCTAATCTCCCCAGTTTCTCCAGCACTGCCTCCCTCTTTATTTGTTTATGACACCTCAATAAAGTTTTTTTTTTTGGTTCAAGAAATACTTGCCTATGTGTTTTACTTCAAAAAGGACAGTTTATTTGTGAATAGGCAGGTACATTTCAAAAATGCAAAGTCAAATTAATAACAAGGGGCACCAACACCAAACAACCTCCTTGAGATTAAAAAGAAAACAATAAAATAAAAAGATAATAATGGTTTTGTGGTAAGTTGATACACAAAACACACCAAAAAAAATCCAAAGATGAGCAAACTGTCAAAAAAGGAGATCTTGATTAAAAAAAACAACCACAAAATAAAAAAAATAAAAATGATTGGGGAGATGTGACGAATTAAAATATTGTATTCATGAAATGAGGAAAAAGTATAAAGAAATACGTTTGGGAGAAGTGTGTGTGAATATGAGCAGCAAAATAACTTCATTATTGTAGCATTCTAAAGAAAAAGAGAATGCACTGCATTAACGAATTTTTAACATTGCAGCATGGCGAATGTGCTATATCAATTACAAGCGGTAGTTTTACCCGACTGAGCGCTTCCGCCTCAGAATTTATTCTGAGCATGTGTGGCACCTTGTCCGTCGGACTAGGCTACACACGATCGGAACTGACGCGCATCGGATCATGTTGTCGAAAAATGTTATAGCCAGCTCTCAAACTTTGTTGGTCGGATATTCCGACGGAAACAGTCCGATGAAGTCCACACACTGTCGGATTATCCGACAACACAGTCCGATTGGACATTTTCCATTGGATTTTCATGTGTACAAGGGCTAAGAGTAGCTAAAAATGCAGTTCCAGGTAACAATAATAACCAATCAGAATTCAAAGAAGCTATACGGTATGAAAGGATATCTACAGATGCCTACATTAAAAGTCAGACAGTTAGATATTTAGCAGCACATTTTTTTTTTATTTCATCTGGAAATGTCTGGTTTGCCCTTTCTGGTCAGAAGCAATTACATTTATTTCTAATATCCTTCCCTTTGCTACACATTTTGTTCTGAAATGTACTGTACATTCTATAGGTGGTTGGTTACTGTTTAATATAAGGATTTTTCTTCACCTACTCTTTTTTTGTGCTTTAATTTGTTTATAATTTAAAAGCTTTTACAGCATCTTTCAAAAGTGAGTATACTCCTCACATTTTTGTAAATATTTTATTATATTTTTTAATGTGACAACACTGAAGAAATCACACTTTACTACAATGTAAAGTAGTGAGTGTACAGCTTGTATAACAGTGTAAATCTGCTGTCCCCTCAAAATAACTCAACACACAGCCATTTGGACATTTTCACTTAGGGTGTACTCACTTTTGTTGCCAGAGGTTTACACATTAATGGCTGCGTGTTGAGTTATTTTGAGGTGGCAGCAAATGTACACTGTTAGGGCCGGTTCACACTGCGGGCGATGCGAGGCGACACGACTCGCCTCGCCGCTATCTTACAAGTCGCCCCCGTTCTGTACAATGGAACCGTTCTGAGAGGAGCGACTCGAGTCGCTCCGACTCAGAAAAAAGGTTCCTGTACTACTTTCGGGCGACCTCGGGGCGACTTGCATTGACTTCTATACAGAAGTCATCTGCAAGTTGCCGCTGAGGTCGCGGCAGGTCGCGGCGAGGCAAGTCGGTGTCGCCTCGCATCACCTGCAGTGTGAACCGGCCCTTATACAAGCTGTACACTCACTACTTTACTTTGTAGCAAAGTGTAATTTCTTCAGTGTTGTCACATAAAATATTTACAAAAATGTGAGGGGTGTACTCACTTTTGTTAGCTATTGTATATATCAGTGAGTAGCATAGGCAAGGACTTCCCTACCTATTTTAAGCTTACTGTTGACAGCAAAGGCACCCCATTAAGTCTGAAAGTTAGGGATTTTGTTTTTGTTTGTTTTGAATTGTTCAACGGAACAAGGCAGGGATGTTCGCTATCTCCTCTCCTATTCATTTTGACACTGGAGAGGAGGGGTTAGGGTAGGAGAGGAGATACATAAGTTAGCCGCATTTGCGGATGACGTACTATTTTATGTCTCAGAACCCCGAATCTCTATGCCCAGCCTATTGAGAGCCTTAAAAGAATATGGAGAGTTATCCAACTTTAACATAAATATAAGAAAGTCAGAAATATTGAATATTAATATACCCCTAAAAGAAATGCAGAAGCTTCAAGTGGAATTCACCTTCCTATGGAAGAACACAGGAATTAAATACCTAGGAATAAAACTTACTCCATCTATTGGAGATATCTAAGGAGAATTATATCCCGCTGTTAAATGATCTAAAAGAAGAAATAAGGAAGATGACAATAAAACCCCTGTCTTGGTTTGGTAAAATAAACGCCCTAAAAATGGTAATATTACCTAGAATATTGTACAAATTTCAGATGCTCCCGGTCTATATCCCCCTGTATATTTCAGAATTATCAGAACCCTAATTTCAAAATTCATCTGGAAAAATAAGAAACCTAGAATCTCTCTAAAAATCTTACAAAAGGATAAGGACCAGGGAGGAGTAAATGTGCCAGATTTCAAAAAATACTATGAGGCTGTGGTATTAACTAGGGTGGTAGAATGGACTAGACAGAATAGTAAAAAAAAAAGGTGGGTGGGAATAGAATATTGCTTGTCAGACACAAATTTGGGGAAAATTATTTGGTTATCACCACAATACCATGCACTTGGACGAAATACACTTATATTAACTACTAATGCGATTAGGATATGGGATGATATGCACAAGCACAAAAAATGGGAATATAACTCTCCACTGATACATTTAAAATAATTTTTTCCCACCTGGTAAGAGGGAATGGGGGGGGAAATTGGATAAAAGTAGAAAATGCACAGCTCAGGCATATAATTCACAGAGGGAAAATAATAGCACAAGAAAAGTTAAAGGAGAGGAAAGAAATGTTTGGATTAAATTAATGGCGATATCTCTAGCTCAGACACCTGGTCTTGGACCTACCAGGCCCTCCGAGAGTCGGAGAAGAACTGACAGCCCTGGAGCGTATGTGCAATAGGAAAATGACACGAATAGGAATCTCTCAGATATATACAATTTTGACATGAGAATAGGAGGTGGAGATATCGCCATATATAAAAAAATGGGAGGGGGAAATAGGACCACGAAATGATAAACAAGAGTTAGGAAAAATATTGAAACTGGCCCATGACTCCTCAGTCAATATAGGAATGAAGGAAACAAACTATAAGCACCTAGTGAGATGGTACAGAACACCAGATATAGTAACAAAATATCGAAGTGGGCAATCTGGTGAGTGTTGGAGGGGATGTGGACAGATAGGATCCATGGCCCACCTGTGGTGGAATTGTCCATAGATTAAGAAATATTGGGAAGAAATATTAAAATATATAGAAAAGATAACAAATGTCCAGGTCCCAAAAAACTCATGTGTATGTCTGTTCCATGAGACAGAATCATCCTTAAAAGAGTACAGTAGATCTCCCATACCCCAACTATTAAATATAGCTAAAAGTATGATTCCAAAGAAATGGAGAGAACAGGAAGAGCCCATGATAAAAGAATGGTTTGGGAAAATAGACGATATTTTTAGGATAGAATGCTTTGAAAGGGAGGAAGAAGGGGATAGAGAACCCCAGAGAAAATGGGAAATATGGAAAACATTTAAACTAACGAAGACATATAGCGAGGTATATGGGTTATAAGGATATTTTTAAGGGGTAGGTAAGGGGTGAAAGGGAGGGGAAGGGGGGAAGGGAACGGAGGGTTAGGGGGGAGAAATTAGGGTTTAAAGTATAAAGAGACAGGTTAAGATCATGTATGGATGAGTTAGGGCCTATGGAGTACGGATAAGGAATACCTGCTATTGCCCTACACATGTTATTTTTTTTTTTTTGCTGTTGTACAATCCTACAGACTGGATAATGTCTCTTATGTCTATTCTATTTTATGTGTAATGATAAAAACAGATCTAAATAAAGAATAAAAAAAAGGTTACCTTTTTTAAATTAAAATAATAAAATGTTATACTGTACTTGCACTGTGCAATGGTTTTGCAGAGAGTGTCTCAAAACCTCCTCTTCTGGGGTTCCCTGCTGGTGCATGGGCTCCTCCTCCCTTCTGAGTACCCCCATAGCATGATATGGGGGCACTTGTGCTGGCTCGCTTCTGAGCCAGGCTATGTGTGTCCATTAAAACACACAGCTTGGCTTAGTCTGCCCCCCTCCCCCATCCTTACAGCACTGGATTGAAAGCAGCCACTGCTGCCTGCATATCAATTGAGGAGAAAAAGTGCCGCTCTCAGGCACAGCGCTGGATCCAGATCAATGTAGGTAAGTATTTGGGTGGGGCTGGGGGGGGATACAGATTAAGAACCAAAAGAATTTGCCCCCTTATTGACCAGGCCATTTTTTGCAATACGGCACTGCGTCGCTTTAACTGACAATTGCACGGTCGTGCAACGCTGTACCCAAACAAAATTGATATCCTTTTTTCCCGCAAATAGAGCTTTCTTTTGGTGGTATTTGATCACCTCTGCTTATTTTTTTTTTTGTGCTATAAACAAAAAAAGACTAACAATTTAAAAAATATATATATTTTTTACTTTTTGCTATAATAAATATCCTAAACAAATAACAATTAATTAATTTATTCATCAGTTTAGGCCAATATGTATTCTTTTACATATTTTTTTGGTAAAAAGAAATTGCAATAAGCATATATTGATTGGTTTGCACAAAAGTTATAGCGTCTACAAAATAGGGGATATTTTTATGCCATTTTTATTATTATTATTTTTTACTAGTAATGGCAGTAATCAGTGATTTTTAGCTGGACTGTGACATTGTGGCAGACAGATCGGACACTTTTGACACTTTTTTGGGACCATTGACATTTATACAGAGATCAGTGCTATAAAAATGCACTGATTAATGTATAAATGTCACTGGCAGGGAAGGGGTTAACACTTGGGGATGATCAAGGGGTTAAACGTGTTCCCTGGGAGGTGTTTGTAGCTATTGGGGGATGAGACTGACTGCAGGAGGAGAGAGATCACTGTTCCTAATTACTAGGAACAGCAGATCTGTCTCTTCTCCCCTGTCAGAATGGGGATATGTCTGTCTACATTGACAGATCCCCATTCTGGCTGTTTGTGGAGCGATTGCGGGTGGCCGGCAACATCATGGCTCTTAAAGCGGCTGATGAACAATGGCGTCGGTTCGCGCAGCCGTACCAACCTGCCGCAGTACAACTGCTTCGGCTGGTCGACAAGTCGTTAAAAGGTTTTTTTCTTAGGCTTAATGAAGCGAATGCATTAGGCTCAGTTCACACTGGAACCATCTGTTGATCGCACATGAATGCTGTGTATCCCAAATCTCCAGTTCAGGGATGAATCAAGGACGAATCTTTGCCTAAATTCGCCCCTGAAATGGAACCAAAGACGTACAGCATTTCTGTGTTCGGTGCACTCCGCAGCCACCCGGAGCCTCATACACACAGTCCAAAAATCAGAAGGGGATTGTTGTTTGACAGGCTTTTGTCTGAAGTTCATACTGTTAGTATTCTCCTTTCAACAATTGTTTTCCAATTTTTGGCCAACAAATGTTGGATGACATGCTGGTAATTTTTTGGCAAAGGACGGCTCCATGTCTGATTTTCTCATGGTCAGTACACAAATCTGTCACATTTTCGACCACCCTTCTGGCACGAGAGAGCCTGTAATTGAAGATTTTCTGCTCTGGAGTGAGGTTCCTCATAGGAAATGGCTTCACCAGATGTTCCCCCAACATTCTTCTCAGCAGGTGGCAAGTTTAAGGTGCCATTCTGGAGCCGCTTGTAGAACTCTGTCTGCATAATCACTCCTCTGTCAGAGTTGTGGCCTTTCTTCCCAACATTCAAATACAAGAACTCGTAGTTGGCATGAATGAATAGAATGACTATCTCTGCAAAAGTGCTTATAGTTAAAATAATAGGAGCCAGAGTTGGCTGGTGGTACAATCTAGACATGCTTGCCATCAATAGCACCACCACAGTTGGGAAAATACCACTGCTAATTGAACTGGGCTGCAACATTCTGCCATTGCACTGGGTTGGAAGGAAACAGTGGATTAAAAAAATAAAAAACAAATGACTACTTCTGCATATAACATTGCAATCAGATTTGACACAAACATTCTTAGCCAACATAAGGATACATTTAAATGAGTATTTAAAAACAAAAGTGGAAAGTCAACTTATCTGATTCCTCCCCCTTTGGTGTCTCATTAGACAAATTTTAAGGGGGAGTAAGGGGTAAATGTTTTGAATGGGTAACCCTTTCCACTTCCATGAGAGCTGTTTGCATAAATATCAGTATTACTTTTCGTCAGTCCCTCCTTACTTACACTATTGGCAGCCCAGTGGACAGGTAAGAAGTGTCATAATCTAAAAAGCTGGATACACACTGTCCAAATTGCAGCACATTTTGACATTATGATTTAACCAATCAATATAATAGGAGACAAAAACTTAAAAGAAGTTTACATTTGTAGGTAATCAGGCAGGCCCTTGCACTGCATGGTTTGGGGAATGTATACAGAAATTTGAACACAAAAGAGGGATAGTGTGTATGGGTTTTTCCAAGTCAGCAGAGTATTTGGATCAGTTGACTTAGCATTTATTTTTATTTTTTTTGGGGGGGGGGAGTTCCAAATGAGTTTGGGCCAAAAAAAAATTGAGTACACCAATAACATTTGTACCTATTTTAGGGGTTCTTTATGGTAAGCCCCAAAATGTAGCTGACAAAAAACATTGTCAAGTTACCAGGCTAGGTATGTATGGGCCCAGGATAGCATGCTGAGGAGATTATTGAAGGAAAATATGAATGCAGGCCAAAAAAGGAGCAGGAAAAGCTTACAGCATGCATGAGGACAAAGAGGACATTCACAGCATATTACAATATTGATAATTATGTAATCAACAAATTAATAAAATACATTAGCAAACATAAATACATAGAATGTGATCTTAAAAGTGAAAACCCTAATATTGTCCTTCTGCAGGACCTGAAAGATGGCTGAGCAAGTCTCTGGAATAATGTTTAGGCCGATACATATTCTTATACGTAATTTTGGTTAAAAAAAATCGCAATAAGCGATTATTGATTGGTTTGCACAAAAGTTATAGCGTTTACAAATAGGGGATAGTTTTATGGCATTTTTATTAATCATTTTTTTTTTACTAGTAATGGTGCCGATTAGTGATTTTTATTGTGACACACCAGACATTTTCGACACATTTTTGGGACCATTGTCATTTATACAGCAATCAGTGCTATACAAATACACTGATTCCTGTGTAAAAGACACTGGCAGTGAAGGGTTAACCACTAGGTGGCAGTGTAGGGGTTAAGTGTATCCTAGGGGCATGTTGCTAGCTGTAGGGGGCGTGGCTGTGTTTACACATCACTGATCTCTGCTCCAATCACCATCTGCCTGTCCGTGCCATTCTGCTGATGTACATCGGCGTGCGCCGGTCGGGAAGTGATTAATATAGGGGGTCACCAATGCCAGGAGGTGTTGAAAGCAGGGATCAATCATCCGGAGATAATTCCAAAAATCATACGGCTTATTCTCCTGGAGCTCCTGCAGCAATAGCATATGACATAGTTGGTCACGATTAAGCACCCAATTTTTGGTCCAAGAACTCCTCTTTCTCCTGTTCCTGGACTGGACTTGGTTCAAAGCAATAACTCCTAGCCCAATAATCACATATTTTCTCCTACGATTACGCAACACTGCTGGTTGACGAATGGCCACTCAGAAACCAACTGAAAAGCATGAACTGAAAAACACAAATCAACATTTACCAAACTTCTACTAACACAAAATTAGCAGAAGGAACCCAAAGGGTGGCGCTTGAGAAATTAACTTCCTCTTCATAGTCGCATAGTACGTCACTAAGTTTGTGTTTGTCAGATGACAATTTGTGTACCGTTAGTATGCAAGACAAGATCCTGGCACACTCCCGTATGACAAAAATCAGAAGCTTGGTTGGTCAACAATCGTACTATGTGTACTAGGCTTAAAGCCCCATACACACTATTAGATTTTCTGCAGGTTTTTGTCTTCAGATTTACCAAGACCATGCAGTGCAAGGACTTGCCTGATTGCATACACATTTAAACTCTTGAGGTTTGACCTCATATTATATGAGGTCAAACCTTATATGGTTTTGGTAAACAAAAATCTGCAGAAAATCTAATAGTGTGTATGGGGTCAAAGAGTCAAAGCAGGCATTGGTTGTTTTCAAATTTCTTTGGTACAATTACACACAAGTAATGTAGACTAAACTCAGCCATTTGGTTGTTTTTTTGCCTCTAGGACAAATATTCCTAGTGCTCATCTGGTTAACAGTCATAAATCAGCCAATATTTATTCAATTTGTTTCTTTTAATCCAAATTTTGTTTTGTGATGAGATATCCCAATGTCAACTCCTGAATAAGTCTAATTTCTGCTTGTTGGGCCTCTCCTAAAATCCATACTTACCCTAAGGAGATTTACTATTTTCATTGATTGTATTATTCTTATTTTCCTGGGTTTAATATATCATTTTATTATAAAATACATGACATTAATGTGGCGCTACCCCTGAAAGAGCCACTGGAATTTGCCCAGGTTCTTTTCAGTAGTTGCCCCACAGCCAGGCACACAATCTCAGTTACTCTGGCTCAATAAGTTCAGGGGTGTTCTTTTTGGTGTTTTTATTTTTGGGGTAATTGGGATAGGGTTTAGGCAATTGAGTGGCATAGTCCAATAAGAACTATGTACAAGATGAAGAAAGTAAACTTCTTTCCATTGAACTGAAGCATAAGTCCTTGCAAAAGTCCTTAAAGAAGCAAACTGTGGACATGGCTTTGTAGTAGAAGCAGTTAAAAGTTAAAAAAAAAAACTTTCTTTGTGCAGTCAGAGCAGAGTCACTTCACATAGAACTAGATAGACTTTGCTTTTCAGGAAGATCAGCCAATATCCCTTTTACACAAACACACAGCTGAATCTCTAGCACCAGAGGGGTGGCAGCAGCCCCAAAGCCTCTAAGATAAAAAGTATCTAAGATCTCTCGCTGCAGACTGTACTCACAAATTTCCTATGAAAGTTGGTCTCTACTTTCAACATTCATGCAACACCTTTCTCCTGTGATTCCAGCCCCTCAGTCAGCTCTCTGTAGCTTCAGCATCCAGACCCTTCAGCTAGCCCAGCTGAGCCTCACGAACAGCAAGCACCTGGCAGGGCTGCCCAGAGAGCAGCAAGCCCTCTTTGCTGGACATCTCCTCTGCAGGATTAGACAAGACTGCTCTGTGTCTCAGAGTATTTATACAGACTCATGGCAGCCTTCAGGGCCACCCTCCCTGGGCTTGGCTAGGGCTATATAAATATATTTTTTGCATTGATTCGTCAGAAAATCTGAAATAATTAAGGTTGAATCTGTCATTGAAGGCTTATGGTGTCTGACGAATGTTCTAAGAAGATTCGATGCAGCAGCTAAACTGTACAACACCGCAAACGTACATTTCCGGTCGAATGTTCCGCCTACAAGCTATAGTAGAATTCTAATGTTGTGTGACACTAGTAATAATTATATTTATTAATTATTATTACTAGTCAATCAACATTAGAATTCTTCTATAGCCTATGGGCGGAGCACCTGACCATAAATTTCCACTCGCAGCGACTGCTTTGTCGAATCTTCATGTCAGATCTTTTCTCTCTATGTGCAATAATGTTGGACTAATAGAGTTAGGTTAGGCACATTCAACCTTTTTTGTTATTTTCTCTGTAATGTTGAATCTTTTCTCTCTATGTCGAATCTTTTCACTCTATGTGAATAATCTTGGACTAATAGAGCCAAGGTTAGACACATTCAACCACAGGTTTGATGGACACAGATTGCTATTGTCAGCGTTATGTCGAATCTCCTATCTATATCAAACTGTTGTCGCAACGAAGATGAAAATAAAGCATTTGTTTATGTCGGATCTTTCGGTTTTTGGATTCTGCACATTCGTTATTGTTTGTTAAAATGATAGCAAAAATACCAGAAATTCGGGCGAAAATGCATTTGGACGGAAACTAATGCACATATCTACCTACCACCCGTATTGACTCTGGCCTATTAATTGACCATCATTTTGCCTGCTGCCTGGCCTGTTTGCTGACCATGTCTCTGCCTGCCACTTCAACTGATCCTTCTGCACATCTAATGGACTATGTTCTCTTGTATCTCCAGTCCAGGTCCCGCTGAGAGTGGAACAGAAGGAGACAAAGGACAAGAGGCACACGAGTGCCTGCAGATAGATACCCGGAATCCTGTAGCAGAAAGTTACAGCTGGTGGCAGGACTGAGTTTGCAGAGAAGGAAGTCACAGCTCGTCGCAGGACTGAAGTTGCAGAGCAGAAAGTCACAGTGGGTTGCAGGACTGTAGTTGCAGACACTCGGGTAGTAATGCTGGGCCAAGCAGAGCACCACGTGGCGCTAAGGCACACTCCTGCGTGTGTACGGCATGTGCCATGCACGTGCATGCGAATAAACGGGCACGGGCATCTGTGGTCACCTGTACACGTGCGCATGCGCACCAGTGTGCGCCGGGCGACAGCCACTGGTTTCCTTACAGTTCCTATGAGACATCAGTTCCAGACACAGTGGTGGCCCGTCCATAGGTGTTTGGGCGCCGGACAAAGTGCACTATGGGAAGTGCCATGTCAATGCAATCACAAGATTGCAGATGCGGTGCTTCATTGGCGGGGTTTGGAGCTGGTTTTCAGTGCAATCCATTGTGCCGAGCAGCATCCAACTGGCCCTGGGCTTTGTTCTCAGTGTTAGAACAAAGTCACTTCTGGCAGGCTACAAAAAGATGGCCGCTGTGAGAACGAATCCTCTTGTGTTTAGTGGAGAGGGGAGGCCACTCCAAATACAAAATCTGCTGACTTGAAAAAACCCATACACACTATCCCTCTTTTGTGTTCAAATTTCTGTATAAATTCCCCAAACCATGTACTGCAAGAGCCTGCCTGATTACCTACAAATTGAATTTTGTCTCCTATTATATTGATTGGTTAAATCACATGTGCTGCAATTTGGACAGTGTGTATCCAGCTTTTTAAATTATGACACTTCTTACCTGTCCACTGGACTGCCAATAGTTTAAGTAAGCAGGGTCTGGCCAAAGTATTATGGATTATTTATGCAAACAGCTATCATGGAAGTGGAGAGGGTTACCTGTCCAAAACATTACCCATTACCTCCCCTCCTAAAATTTGTCTAATGGGTCACCAGAGGGGGTGGGGGATCAGATAGGTTGACCTTCCACTTTTGTCTTTAAATACTCATTTAAGTGTATCCTTATGTTGGCTAAGCATGTTTGTGTCCAATCTGATTGCAGTGTTATGTGCAGAGGTAGTAATTCGTTTTTTTTTTCTTTTTTTTAATCCACAGTTTCCTTCCAACCCAGGACGTTACAGTCTAGTTCCATCAGCAGTGGGATTTTCCCAACTGTGTTGGTGCTATTTATGGCAAGCATGTCTGGATTGTACCACTAGCATGCTCTGGCTCCTATTATTTTAACTAGGGCTTTTGCAGCATAGTCATGCTAGCTGTAGTAGTGTCTGCCAACTACGAGTTCTTGTATTTGGATGTTGGGAAGAATGGCCGCAACTCTGACAGAGGAGTGATTATGCAGACAGAGTTCTACAAGCTTCTCCAGAATGGCACCTTAAACTTGCCACCTGCTCAGAAAAATGTTGAGGGCCTCAATTTTGTTTTCATGGCAGAAGAGGCCTTTGCTCTGGGGAAACATCTGATGAAGCTGTTTCCTATGAGGAACCTCACCCCAGAGCAGATAATCTTCAATTACAGGCTCTATTGTGCCAGAAGGGTGGTTGAAAATGCCTTTGGCATCCTATCGAGTCCTTTTCGGCTGTTTTTGACTCCAATCAACCTGCCACTCTACAAGATAAACCATGTGGTCCAGTCCTGCAGTATCTTACATAATGTTTTAAGGAGGAAAGCTACCAGCTACCTAGCCTCACTGCCGAGTGATGTGGACCCTGCAGTGGCAGGCCCAGCTAAAGAGGCTGCAGCTCGTCCGTCTGTGGGCGTTCTGACAGCTATTGAAAATGCCTGTGCTGGATTGCCCTCAAAAATACCTGGAATATTAGGGGGGTAGAGGGGCAGTGGCTTGGCAGAAAATTGTAGCTGATCATTTCCAATATTTCTTTGAGATCATAAACTCATATTTCATTTGAACTACTGTTGTCAATGTTTCTTATACGTCTAATATCTTCCCAGTTGGGCTTTTTTTCTGTACACTTGCTTTAATAGTGCAAATATACCTTAATTTCTACTTGAGGTGACAATATCTTCTTCAGCTAACAATTATGGTGGGCTGTGGGTCTGCTACACACTAGGCTTGTGCAATTCGTTTCGTAACGAATCGAAATTCGGCTGAATTTTGCATGTTTCGGACATTCGGATGCATCCGAATATCCGAATAAAAAAATAACGAATAACAATGAATACGAAAGAAATATAACGAATGAATTCAAATGAATTTGACATGATTCGTAATTCTTTAAAGATCTAATGAAACAAAAGGTCAGCTCAAAGTAAATCCTATAGTCCAATCAGCTAATTAATTTTGTGCCGGAGGATGGATTACTGGCAAAGTGCATTCCTGAGAACTGAGTTAAAAGGGTGTTGTATTGTATATGAGCCGAGGAGAAGAGACGTTGTCATTGTGTGTGTTAAAAGATTCAATAAACAAACAACTTTCCAAACTACGAATCATTATCATGAATGTCTATACATACATAAATAGCAAATTTCGAACGAATACGAATGAATGAATTCGACACTCTATGAATAATAACGAATTATCCGAAAACTTATTAACGTAACATAACAAATATAACAGAACGAAATTATGTATTTTACGAATAACAACGAAGCGAACCTAATCAAAACACACACACACACACAATGTTTTTGTTCTTAATGGATCTACTGCATGAAGTTCAAAAACATGCCTTTACAACTCCTTTCATTTTTTTGAGGCCTAAAAATTGCAGGAGTTGTCCACATTTAAGAGGATATTGTCACTGTAACTACAACAACTTATGAAATACACTGGTATTGAGCAATTAAATAATAAGCCACACATTGTTTAACCACTTCAGCCCCGGACCAATAAACAGCCTAAGGACCAGAGGTCTTTTTACAATTTCGCACTGCACTGCTTTAACTGGTAATTGCACGGTCATGCAATGTTGTACCCAAACGAAATTTGCGTCCTTTTCTTCCCACAAATAGAGCTTTCTTTTGATGGTATTTGATTGCCTCTGCGATTTAAATTTTTTGCGATATAAATGGAAAAAGACCGAAAATTTTGAGAAAAAATGATATTTTCTAATTTTTGTTATAAGAAAAATCAAATAAACTCAATTTTAGTCAAACATTTAGGGCAAAATGTATTCAGCCACATGTCTTTAGTAAAAAAAATGTCAATAAGCGTATATTTATTGGTTTGCGCAAAAGTTATAGCGTCTACAAACTAGAGTACATTTTCTGGAATTTACACAGCTTTTAATTTACGACTGCCTATCTCATTTCTTGAGGTGCTAAAATGGCAGGGCAGTACAAACCCCCCCAAATAACCCCATTTTGGAAAGTAGACACCCCAAGGAAGTTGTGGAGAGGCATGTTGAGCCCATTGAATATTTTTTTTGTCCCAAGTGATTGAATAATGACACAAAAAAAAAAAGTTTACAAAAAGTTGTCACTTAATGATATATTGCTCACACATGCCATAGTTATATGTGGAATTGCACCCCAAAATATATTCTGCTGCTTCTCCTGAGTACGGGGATAGTGATGGACGAACGTTTCGCCCGGCGGTCGTTTCGCGGCGAATTTCCGACATTCGCGGTCCGCACGTTCGAACGCCTTTTTCCGTCGTTCGCCGCGGCGGACTTACGTGTTTAATGTATACAAGAACTTTAACCTTTGGTGACACGTTTATCATGTGATACAGGACAGCCAATTGAGACATGACAGCACATGGACACTTGGACATTCCCCCTAACCTATAAATACACCCGATCCGGTGGCCATTTTACATTCTTTCTTCTGTTACGATAGGGACAGGTTCCTGTGTGGAGTAGGGAGAGATAAACCACTAGCTATTTGGTACACAAAAGTTCTTTTCAGGACTGGTATAGGTGTTAGGTGTTGATAGGTTTGCTGTGCTGCTGATTCTTGCAGCAGCCTGAGTGTCTTTTGTTAGTTTAGAGAAAGGGAAAGGACGGTGTATGCTACAGGGACAGCCAGATTAGTCTTTCATCATCATCATCATCATCATCATCATTAGCTGTTACTATCAAGGTCCACAAAAGAGCTGTTCCAGTAACCACTAATCGTTCTCTTTTTTTGCCAATTTGTATAGGGACAGGAAGGAAGCAGTGTTGTCAGGCAGTGAGGGTAATTTTAAAGACTTGCTGTTATTATTAGTTCCACAAAGGTTCTTTTCAGGACTGGTATCAGTGGTACAGTAATAGGCTTGTACATGTATAATATTCTTTCTTCCAAATATAGAAAGGATATTATACTTGACTGCTGCCCTTCTGCTGCAGTCTGCTAAACATTCACAACTCACTTGTTCCACAAAAGTTCTTATAAGGACTGGTAACTTGGTATAGGGTGCTACGGTACATAGGCTTGAGTGCGGTACAGTCTGCTGTTCTGTAAGGACCGCTATCGGTCCACAATAGATAGGGTTGACGTGCACCACTGCTGACCGCTGCCCTATACTGCAGCAGTCCTTCAGCGGTATAGGGACTGACGTACAGTCTGCTAATCACTAACACACAACCTGCTTGTTCCACAAAAGTTCTTATAAGGACTGGTAACTTGGTATAGGGTGCTACGGTACATAGGCTTGAGTGCGGTACAGTCTGCTGTTCTGTAAGGACCGCTATCGGTCCACAATAGATAGGGTTGACGTGCACCACTGCTGACCGCTGCCCTATACTGCAGCAGTCCTTCAGCGGTATAGGGACTGACGTACAGTCTGCTAAACACTAATACACAACCTGCTTGGTCCACAAAAGTTCTTATAAGGACTGGTAACTTGGTATAGGGTGCTACGGTACATAGGCTTGAGTGCGGTACAGTCTGCTGTTCTGTAAGGACCGCTATAGGTCCACAATAGATAGGGTTGACGTGCACCACTGCTGACCGCTGCCCTATACTGCAGCAGTCCTTCAGCGGTATAGGGACTGACGTACAGTCTGCTCACTTCCTTGACCCAAAAAAGCACACCGTACTATATGCCCCTACCCTCCTCTTTGAAGAGGTTGAGCGGTGTCATATTTCTACTGGGGCTGCTTATGATATCCCTGTGCTGTGCTGACTTCCTCCTGGGGGTTCTTATTATGAAGGGATCACACTATCCCTGTGCTGTGCTGACTTCCTCCTGGGGGTTCTTATTATGAGGGGATCACACCATCCCTGTGCTGTGCTGACTTCCTCCTGGGGCTGCTTACGGTGCTGCTGTCAGTGCTGTATGTCACGGTGCTGCTGTCAGCGCTGTATGTCACGGTGCTGCTGTCAGCGCTGTATGTCACGGTGCTGCTGTCAGCGCTGTATGTCACGGTGCTGCTGTCAGCGCTGTATGTCACGGTGCTGCTGTCAGCGCTGTATGTCACGGTGCTGCTGTCAGCGCTGTATGTCACGGTGCTGCTGTCAGCGCTGTATGTCACGGTGCTGCTGTCAGTGCTCTGTATTACGGTGCTGCTGTCAGATGCCTCTATCACGGTGCATGTGTCATTCCGGTATGTCACGCTGCTGGTGATCATCTCCTGCACCCTCTTCTTTGCCTACCCTGGTCCCTGACCTTCCCTCTCCTCCATTGCCTTCATTAGCTCCATAGTCCTGAATTGTTAGAACAATTTCCCAAATAAAATAAAAATGCTTGTAGTTATCGATCCCAAATTCACCTCATACATGTATTATGTCATTGTCCAGATGGTGGGACTACGTTTTACCCCCTAATAATTACCACGTGGCCGCAAATTCGACATGAAGGTTTGCAAAGTTCGCCTCCCATTGAAGTCAATGGGGCCCGCGGCGAACGTTCGGTTTCGCGAACGTTTGGGTCCGTTCGCATTTCGCTTTCGCGAAACGTCCCGTCGGAAGTTCGTCCATCACTATACGGGGATACCACATATGTGGGACTTTTTGGGAGTCTAGCCGTGTACGGTACCCCGAAAACCAATCACTGCCTTCAGGATTTCTAAGGGTGCAAATTTTTGATTTCACTCCTCACTACCTATCACAGTTTCGAAGGCCATAAAATGCAAAAAATAACACAAACCCCCCCCAAATGACCCCATTTTGGAAAGTAGACACCCCAAGGAAGTTGTGGAGAGGCATGTTGAGCCCATTGAATATTTTTTTTTGTCCCAAGTGATTGAATAATGACACACAAAAAAAAAAAGTTTACAAAAAGTTGTCACTAAATGATATATTGCTCACACATGCCATAGTTATATGTGGAATTGCACCCCAAAATATATTCTGCTGCTTCTCCTGAGTACGGGGATACCACATATGTGGGACTTTTTGGGAGTCTAGCTGCGTACAGCACCCCGAAAACCAATCACTGCCTTCAGGATTTCTAAGGGTGCAAATTTTTGATTTCACTCCTCACTACCTATCACAGTTTCGAGGGCCATAAAATGCCAAAATAACACAAACCCCCCCCAAATGACCCCATTTTGGAAAGTAGACACCCCAAGCTATTTACTGAGAGGCATATTGAGTCCATGAAATATTTTATATTTTGCCACAAGTTGCAGGAATTTTACAATTTTTTACAAAGTTGTCACTAAATGATATATTGCTCACACATGCTATGGGCATAAGTCAAATTACACCCCAAAATAAATTCTGCTGCTTCTCCCGAGTACGGGGATACCACATGTGGGGGACTTTTTGGGAGCCTAGCCACGTACGGGACCCCCAAATCCAAGCACTGCCTTTCGGATTTAAATATAAAATGCTACCAAAAAAACTGTTAGCGATCGCGGGGATCAGGCCTGACTCTGCGATCGCTGCAGTTATTTGTTTAGTGTTTTGTAAGTGACAGTGATCAATTGATACTGCACTTGGGTGGGCTGGGCAGAGGGGCAAAACGCAGGTGCTAGCAGGTATCTGGCTGATCCCGCTAACAATGCGTTTTTTTGGAACCCTAAACTGCTGGGGATGCTAGTATAGATCTGATCAGATCAGATATTGATCTGTTCAGATTCTATACCACTACAGGAGGTTTATGCTTTGCGTGTGGGTGTTAGCGGTACTGGCACTAACCTAGCGCTGCCTGGGGCGACGCAGACCCTGACCCTAAAACCTAATTGATATCACCCGCCGGGTGATCAGGGGGTTAAACCTTTATTGGGTAATAAATGGTGGGTGCCCTGATGCTATAAAAAGCAAACTAACCAGAGTCACCCGTAACACTTATACGGTGATCACTGGTGAAAGGGTTAACTAGGGGCAATCAGGGGGTTCAAATTTTTATTAGGTAGTATATGGGGGTCCCTGGCGCTATATAAAAACCTGACGGGGAACCTAAATAACTAACTGGCTAACCAGCGTCACCAGTGACACTTATACTGTGATCGCTGGTGAAAGGGTTAACTAGGGGCAATCAGGGGGTTAAAACCGTTATTGGGTAGTATATGGGGGTACCTAACGCTATAAAAACCTGGCGGTGAACCTAAAAAAATAACTAGCTACCTAACGACACTAGTGACACTAATGCAGCGATCAGAAAAACAATTGCTTAGTGACACTGGCAAAAGGGGGTGAAAGGGTTAACTAGGGGCAATCAGGGGGTTAAAACCGTTATTGGGTAGTATATCGGGGGTACCTAGCGCTATAAAAACCTGGCGGTGAACCTAAAAAAATAACTAGCTACCTTGCGGCACTAGTGACACTAATGCAGCGATCAGAAAAACGATCGCTTAGTGACACTGGCAAAAGGGGGTGAAAGGGTTAACTAGGGGCAATCAGGGGGTTAAATCCATTATTGGGTAGTATATTGGGGTACCTAGCGCTATAAAAACCTGGCGATGAACCTAAAAAAAAAAATTAGCTACCTAGCGACACTAGCGACACTAATGCAGTGATCAGAAAAATGATTGCTTAGTGACACTGGCAAAAGGGGGTGAAAGGGTTAACTCTAGGGGCAATCAGGGGGTTAAACCTTTATTGGGGGGTGGTAGGGGGCTACCCTGGACCTAAGGCCGCGTACACACGCGGGGACTGTTCGCTGAAACTGTCCGCTGAAACCAAGTTTCAGCGGACAGTCCGCTCGTGTGTGGGCTTTCAGCGGACAGTTTGAGCGAACAGTCCGCTGAACAAGGTTTTTCGGAAATTTCGAAAAACTGTCCGCTGAAACCTTGTTTCAGCGGACAGTCCCCGCGTGTGTAGGCTTGTTCGTCAAACAAAGTTGCGCGCATGCTCAGAAAGGATTTTCACGCCGAAAGTTATAATGCAGTGTATAGGACGTCGTATTTTTCGTCCCGTCGTACGTGCCGTTCACGTCATCGCGCACGGTTTCAGCAAACTGTTCGTCCGTCGTGTGTGGCCATGTCCGTCCATGCTAATTTTGAGCGGACTGTTTGCCGAAACTGTTTGACGGACAAAGTTGGGCGAACAGTCCCCGCGTGTGTACGCGGCCTAACACTAACTGCCCTGACTGTTTTTACTGTTACAACTGACACTGAATGCAGTGATCAGTAAATAAATGATCACTGCAATCAGTGACACTGTGACTGGGGGGGGGGGGCGTGTCAGTGTAGTGTTGGTGCACACTTACTTTGTCTTCTCCTCGTAGTCCGGTCAAAAAGACCGCCCCGAGGAGAATGACATCACTTCCTCCCTGCCTGTGTATACAATACACAGTGGGAGGAAGCTTCTCATTTGCCAGGAGCGATCGAGAGGGGATGGCCAGAAACCAACGGCCATCCCCTCATCTTGGATTGCTCCTGAAGCGAACCGGACCGCCGTATCCAGCGCGAGGGAGTCCGATCGGACGCCCCACCCGCTGGAAGGCAGGCACGTACAAGTACGTGCTTGTGCCTGCCGGTACCATTGTAATGACGTACATTGGCAATACGGCGGTCCTAAAGTGGTTAATAAATACCATTTTACTAAAAGCACATTCACATGTGAGTTTTAAGGTTTTAAAAGAAACCAACATCTTGGTGTATAACATGTATGTTTCACATTCTTTCTCCTTTTTTGTGGCTAAGCAGGCATGTTCTAAACCATTAGCTACACATCCAAAACTCAGTAACTTACAAAGTTTGAGTTTGGTGAAGGGTAGCCAAGGGCAGCCAAGACATTAGTACCCCAAGACTATGGGGATTTTTCCTTCCGCCGATGGGGTGATCTCACCCCTCTAAAAGCCAAAATTTGAAGCCACGTACACATAGAGTCCTAGCAATTCAATTTCCCCTAAGATCCCATGCCTAAAATGTGTGTAGTTACAAACCTCTATTTTTCTAAACCCCCCAAAAAAACACATGGTGTCAACATCAGCTATCTCCATCATGAGTTATCAATGGACGCATTTGGGGGGTGCAACCTCTTCCTCAGAGCTACTTTAGTTATGAGGAAGGGGTTTAACCCCCAAAATGCATCCATTGATATCCTGTGATGGGAGATAGCACATGTTGACACACTGTGTGTTTTGTGGCTTTGGAAAAATAGATGTATGGAACTACACACATTTTAAGTATGGGATCATGGGGGAAATAATGTTAAGGCCCAATTTGTGGGCACCTTCAAATTTTGGGTTTTAGATTCTAAAAAACACATAAACATTACGATTCACATTAGTTAGGGCAGTGTTTCCCAACTCTCCTCCTCAAAATGCAAACCCAGGTCATGTTTTCTTGATTTCTTGAATTTGGCACAGGTGATATTGTCATTTTCACTGTTCGTAATTTGCACAGTTGTTTATAGACTGAGGAAAATCTAGAAAACAGGACCTGGTGGTGCACCTAGAGGAGTGGAGTGGAGAAACACTGAGTTCTGTCCCTAAACTTTCACATTTTAAAGTCATAAATACATGGTAATTAGAAAGGGCAAACTAGAGCCAACAAGTAGAACAATAAACTTCAGACCAGGCAAGAGGAAATTAGAATTTGGCAAGCATGTCCACAAAATCACTGATTGTTTGCTGTAAAGCAGTGGTAGCCGCCTTGATTTGCTCCAGTTCCTTCAAACAATGCAACATATCTGCACTGATTCTTCCAAAAGTGCATCATGGAAGATCATGACCTAGTAAGAAGAGTAAAAGTATTAAGGGAACGATGGTCAAGTGGCTGAGGCTCTACATAGTGAGTTATGGGCAAGTTACTAGTCAAATTAAGAAAATACTTACCTGCCCAGGCTATTGTTGCTTGCAACCTACTTGCCCTTCAGACACCTACACTACTAGGAATGTACACACTGCAACTACTCTATAATCTTGGCCCTGGTGCCTGGGTCTCCCAAACTCGGGTACCTAGCAACACTGCCAGCTCCTTCCATCTCTTCCTTCTCCATGCTAATGTTAAGGCACTGCATATTTTGATAATGTGTGGAGTGGGCGTTTGATTTGGACATCTAAACACTCGACATGTACACACATTTGAAGCAAGATTCCAAGAAGACTTACTTGTGCAAACAAGAGGCTCCTGAATAATTAATAATCTCAAGAGAATATGGGGTGTCCGGTGCTACCTATTATCAAAGATGAGTACCACCCTTATTTCCACTAGATACAATATTACCACAAGACAGTAGGTTAATCGTTATAAATTTGTTGGAAACAATCGAATCCTCACCAAAAAATACAATAAACTGTGCATAAAGGGACTACAGAAAATCTTATAAAGTGCTTTGTGCAAGGATAAGTGCTACATATAATACTTGTTGTGAATCACATGCAATTCACACAATTCCCTATATGTGTTATATTATTCAGCATTCATAAACTACAAAAAATTAGGCTATGGTGCAACCTCATGAAAAACCAAAAACAATATGACTATAAAAAAATTTTCAGGTGTTCCCTGGTAATGCTGTTATACATGAATACAAGACTGATGGAGCGCTTGGATTAAATTGGACTCCCTCCTTTCTTTGGATTGTGCATATGGTGCCTGAAAACTGGGTTCGCATTTAAGGGTGGAGTAACCCGGGAGGGGTGTATTTCTTGGAGCAATCGCATCGTATACGGATTTGAAAGTTTGGAATCACATAAAGACTGATCTGAAGGCTTATTACCCCTGCAGGGATGTATCATTCTGGTGAGTGGGGAACCTTGTGGGGGAGCACACAGTCACCTGGAGAATTCAGTCACAAGCACAAAAGTCACCTAATTCCTGCTGGATTTGCACAATCAAGGATTTTGTTTGATGATTTTTTCCCATTTTTTTATTTTTTCTTCTCCTTTTTTTCACGTGTGGACATTAATAGACTCTTTTTGTGTTTTTTTCTTTTTCTTCCTTTTTTTGTTTTATCACTTTTTTGCTCTATTGTTTTGCTTAATGTTGTTTTTGAACAACTTTTTATTTCTGATTTAAATTTATTTTTTATGCACATAATTATATATATATATAAAATCTTTTTCCCCTTTCTTTATATAATATATAAATACCCTGGTTGATATTTATTGTATATGCATATATTTGGTAAAATTATCTTGCTATTTTGCACATGAGGTTTGGGGCCTGGTGCCTATAGAACATTTTTATAGCTATATTGTTTTTGGTTTTTCATGAGGTTGCACCATAGCCTAATTTTTTGTAGTTTATGAATGCTGAATAATATAACACATATAGGGAATTGTGTGAATTGCATATGATTCACAACAAGTATTATATGTAGCACTTATCCTTGCGCAAAGCACTTTATAAGATTTTCTGTAGTCCCTTTATGCACAGTTTATTGTATTTTTTGGTGAGGATTCGATTGTTTCCAACAAATTTATAACGATTAACCTACTGTCTTGTGGTAATATTGTATCTAGTAGAAATAAGGGTGGTACTCATCTTTGATAATAGGTAGCGCCGGACACCCCATATTCTCTTGAGATTATTAATTATTTTGAAAGACCCTTACGGGGATTTCCTGGTTGGGGGGCTGCAACCTGTATATATTGATATTTGGATGTTTTTCGTTCTCTGTACCCCTTCTGCTTCCCGTATTGCATAAGCGCGGCTCGATCCAATCTTTTTAAAGAGGCTCCTGAATACTTTCTTCCTCTTCTGATTTTCTTTGGCCCTCACTGTGACTCACGTCAGGGGATTTGACAGCCACAATGGCAATGTCTGTGCTGGATCCAGGAGATAGATCCTATGAAACATCCTGGGTGAGCTGACCACACTTACTTTCCTCTAAAAGGAAACAATACACCATTCATTAAGCCACCCCAAGTCCCATTGGTTTCTAGCATCCATTTTGCTACATTAGTTGACTAACCTTGCACTTACATAGTATGGTTGAATAAAGACACCAGTCCATCCGGTTCAACCTGAGTGAGTGTCTACAATTGTCCCTATCCCTGTACATTGCACAGTTGGTCTAATGTTAATGTTTGCTACTGACTAGTGGATTCCACCATGCTGCACTCTGGATGTGTTTCTGTGAAAAATGCATGAAAAAGGGAAGGTGGTGAAATTTCCAGAGGGCAAACACTTGACAAGTTGCCAACATTGAAAAAGTCCTTGCCCCCCACCCCCTTGTCTCCTATGGGATACAGGATATATGATGACCATCCTAGCAGGTGTAACTCTGTGTCTCTGTGTGACAGGGAACCCCGGGGCCTCTCTTATACCCATGTCTACACTGGCAAGGCTGCATTAATGGGCACTGATGAGCCAGGCAACAGTCAGAAAGTGTTCTTTACCCCTTAAGTTCTGCCCTAAGCCCATGGCCTTTGGCCCACCTAGAAACACACCTGTCAGTGGCTAAATGAGTTTGCTTGAAGTTTGCACTTATGTTTTTTGGGGGAAGATGGCCTTGTTGCCTCCCCTGCTGGGGCCAGACAAGGGTAGCCTCCCTTCGTCCCTTGTGGTGGATTGGCTGGAGCATCCTTTTTTTGTGCCTCCCTGTTGGAGGAAAAAAAAAAACAATAAGTACAAAAAAAATGAATGTCCAAAAACATGACCAAATAAGAATGTTCATATATATTATGTTTACCTCCATCTTTGGAATCCCAAGTCATACAAAGATTTTATAAAAGTTAATATATAATTCCCTAGAGCTACTTGGAGAAAGGACATATACAGGCAGCTAATTTACACATATACATATTGTTTAGATACAAATATTTCTTTTTTTATGATCTGATGTATGTATTCCATCTGGTCTTGTTACCGCTGTTTTAGATCAGACCATCTTTTTTAGATTTGGTCCTTTGATTGGTCCACTGAAAATTCTCTCTGAAAAATGGCGATGACCTTTTCCAAAATGCTGTCCTTTCGGCTGTTGAGCCTTTCGTAATTGTGCAGCGTGTAGTCATAATCGTGCTTCTCTAGGATGCGCACCATCTCCACCATCTCACCCTTGCTCATGGGGGGTTGCTTTGTCCTTCCTATGAGCTCCACCAATGCAGGGCTGGCTGCAATCTGCTGAAACCACCATGTTGTCCCTCCCAAATGTTTCCGCCATGTGTGTCGCATTCAGAAGAGAGATGGTCATGCCCCAGCATCATGATGCACAGAGAGCAGAGTTTGTGTGTATAAAGCCAGAATGCACGGTCAATGGAACAGCCGCAGGAACAATCTTGGAGTGGAGGAGGAACGATCGCCCACATGAAAGGAGCAGAAAATGAAGGAACCATAGGTGGTTAGTGGCCTATACTGCATAGATTGAATCCTATATTGGGACAAGCTTATGGGTTAATCCAGTTATTATGGTTTGCCTTTTGTTCTGTCTTGGAGGCAAGAATGAAGAGTAGAGACTAATCAAATAAAATACTGAGGAAGGCAGCTTTGGAGAAACTAGTAGAGTTATGAAAACCTGTTTACCCAAGGGCAGACACCAACTATGTCAAGCAAAAGATAGCCAACCTTCAGAGTACATTTTAAGTGGAGGTCCTGGACTCTGAGAGATCTGGAGCAGCAGTGGATGACCTATATGCCCCAGGCTGTGGTATTACAACAGCCTTCGGTTTTTGACAGACCATACAGAACCCAGGCCATCGCTGTCTATGCTCTCTTCAACGTCTGCTGAGGCCACAGCTCCTGAGGTCAGCACAAGTCCTGATGCATAGGATGAAGATGTGGAGGAGCCCAGCTTGACCCAGGTATAGCATTGGTGAACATATTTGTATCCAAAAATACAATGATGATAAGTAGTCGTTATTGGGAAAATATTTATGCCTTAACAAAGTGGTTTCCATATCAATAGACAGTAGGGGCCAAAAATGATTGGAACAAGAATGACAAATGCTGTGGTCAGAATGATAGTCTTTTCTATTCCTCCACATTCAAATTGCAACAGTGAGGAGATCAAAATTGTGTGTGGTTGATGACCAAACCAATAAAAAGATTCTAATTATGTTCCATTTTCATATACAGGAAAGTGTCAGTCTGGAGGAGCCAGAGACCAGCAGTCAGACAGATCTCTCCCCTACTCCTTCCTGCTAAAAGGGCCAGGAAGAGTAAGAATCTGGAGGAGGCCACAGCTGCCTTACTCAGCCAGGCCACTACTGCCCTCCAGACAGACTCAGATGAGTATGAGGGATTTGGCGTGGTGACGGCCAATGGGTTAAGGGGGATGGCCAGAGGAGAAGGTGCGAGGATCTTATTCTGCAGCTTCTCAACAGGGGAGCGACGGGTGAGATCTATGCCACCACCCACCTGTGTGATTTTGTGGGCCCACATACACCACCTCCACAGCATACCCACCCACTATAGCTACCCCACCCACCACAGCAGCATGCCGATCAGTGGCAATTAGGGATGAGCTTCGTGTTCGAGTCGAACGTACGTTCGACTCGAACATTGGCCGTTCGGCCGTTCGGCGAATTCCGAACGTTTTGGCCGTTCGCGTCAAAATTCGAGTGACGCGTGCGCGGACCACAATGCACTGCGTTGGCGCAGTGCATTGCTGCCCGATGATTGGCCAAGCATGCACTGTGACCCCGCATGCTTGGCCAATCGCAGCGCCGGCAGCGAGGAGAGCCATGATTGGCCACAGGCATCCTGCCTGTGGCCAATCATAGCTCAGGCTGTGTAGTGCACGCCCCACACTATATAAGGCCGCCTTTAAGGCGGCCTCCTGTAGTGTGTTACTTTGCATCTGAAGCAGTGGGTGTTCTGTGTACCTTCAACACAGTACACACCAATCGTTTTTGGCTGATTTCCTATCTTGCTGCTGTGTAGTGGTTGTTGTCTGTGCCCTGACTGCAGTATACACCACTATATTCACCTCACCTATATAGCTAGTGATCTAGCTTTAACCACTTACTAACTGCCCATTGCCGATTAACGGCTTCAGGGCGGTTGTTTAACTCAGAGAGGCCGTTAATTAACGGCCTCCCAGAATTCTGCTCTCGCGTGCCCCGAGGTGTGCGCACTCGAGAGCATCCGTGACCGCCGGGTCCATAGGACCCGGCGCATCACGGTAAACGGCCGCTCATAGCGGCCGTTTACCACGTGATTGCTCCGTCAAATGACGGAGTGATCACTTGGAAACAAACCGGCGTCATGTTATGACGCCTGTTCCTCCCTCCCCTTTCTGTACCGATCGGTACAGCGGAGGGGAAAGAGATCGGTGTCAGCAGCGATGTGGGCTGCATCTGCAGTGCCCACATCGCTGCTCACCGAATTTAACCCCTCAATTCCCTGCCAATACTCTGCAATACCAGTGCATACTCTGCAGTACCCTGCCATTACTCTGCAGTACCCCGCCATTACTCTGCAGTACCCCGCCATTACTCTGCAGTGCAGTACCCCGCCATTACTCTGCAGTGCAGTACCCTGCCATTACTCTGCAGTGCAGTACCCTGCCATTACTCTGTAGTACCCCGCCATTACTCTGCAGTGCAGTACCCCGCCATTACTCTTCAGTGCAGTACCCTGCCATTACTCTGCAGTGCAGTACCCCGCCATTACTCTGCAGTACCCCGCCATTACTCTGCAGTGCAGTACCCTGCCATTACTCTGCAGTGCAGTACCCTGCCATTACTCTGCAGTGCAGTACCCTGCCATTACTCTGCAGTGCAGTACCCTGCTATTACTCTGTAGTACCCCGCCAATACCCCGCCAATACTCTGTAATACCCTGCCATAAATTGCCATACCCAGCCATACTCAGAGATACCCAGCCATACTCGGTGATACCCTGAAATACCCAGCCATAGACGCCCCCCACCCCTCACCGCCCTCCGGTGCTTCTACCAACTCGCCAGTACGATCAAAGCCTGAATCTTTTTTTTATTTTTTATTTCAGGCTTCCCAGCCTAGAGGTGAGATGTGGGGTCATATTGACCCCCCAGATTTCACTGTAAAGAGGACCTGTCACCCCATATTCCTATTACAAGGGATGTTTACATTTCTTGTAATAGGAATAAAAGTGATCAAAAATATATTTTTGGGAAAAAAAATGTCAAACTAAAATAAATAAAGTAAAATGAACAATAAAAAAATAAAATAAAAATTAAAGCGCCCATGTCCCCATGTGCTCGCATGTGCCACACATGTGAGGTATCGCCGAGAATGTTAGAGCGAGAGCAATAATTCTAGTCCTAGACCTCCTCTGCAACTCAAAACATGTAACCAGTAAAAAAATATTTAAAGCGTCGCCTATGGGGATTTTTTAAGTAGCGATGTTTGGCGCCATTCCACGGGCATGTGCAATTTTGAAGAGTGACATGTTTGATATCTATTTACTCAGCATAACTTCATCTTTCACTTTATGCAAACATTGGGCTAACAAGTGGTTAATAATAGAGCTTGCAGTCAGTAGTGTTAGGAGATAGTGCGTGCTGTCTGCGTGCTCTGTACCCAGTACATACCGCTATAATATAGGGCAGGCCCCTACTTTCAAACATCCAACTTACAAACATCTCCTACTTGCAAACGCAAGGAGACAGCAGCAAGTGAGATGAAAAAAGATGGACGACAAAACAAATTATACAGGGGTGATAACCCTTCCCTATGTTTTCCAAAAAGCTTAAAGATAGTTTTTTTGACTGGAGCTACACTTTAAAAATGTACCGGTTGAAAATGACAAACAGATTCAACTTAACACAACAAACCTACACAGTCCCTGTCTTGTTTGCACCGCCTGTATACTGCTGTTCTGAGTATATAGGGCCTGGGGGCCACACGCATTTCCTTTTTTTAATATGGGTACGGGGTTCCCCTTAATATGCGTACAAGACCCAAATAGGCTGGTAATGGGCAGGGAGGGCTACCCATGCCATGTTTCTCAATGATTTTCAACCATATTGCAGGAACCAGATATAACATTAAAACCGCAAGCAGTTTTAAATGGTGTTATTTCCGTTTAATGTCATTTTGTGCAGGGACTGTTCTAAACACGGGAAACACGTGGCACTTCACAGGCATACTACAGACACCCCGCAGGCACCATATTTAAAGGAATATTTCACTTTTTTTTTTCACTTTAATCGTCATTAAAATCAGTGCTCCCGGCAAAACGGTAGTTTTTAAAACTTTTTTTTGCAGTGACCCATGTCCCCTGAGGCAGGAGGTAGGTCGCCAAACCCTTTTTAGGACACTATCTTGCATATTAGCCGTTAAAATGAGCACTTTCCAATTCGAACGTTCGAGTCCCATAGACTTCAATGGGGTTCTAACGTTCGTACCGAACGCGGGGGTCGTTCGCAAGTTCTGGTGCGAACCGAACCGGGGGGTGTTCGGCTCATCCCTAGTGGCAATACCAACCACAAGAACCCCAACAAGCCCGCTGGTCTGAGGATTTTCACCCCTTCCCCACTTACTAATTTCTATTATTTTGTGTTTTTTGGAATAATGTTTTTTTTTGTTATATTTTCTATATTTTTGTATGCATTCAATGCACTTTTTTGTTGGACTCTTTGTATTTGGATGGCAGATAGCATCTCTAATTTAATTTATGTTATTTTTTTTCTGCACAATAAAAAATTGTGTAGAATAATACTTGGCTATGTGTTTTACTTCAAATGACAGTTTGGGAGTAGGCAGTTACTTTAAAAAATACAATGTAAAATTAACAAAGGACAACAACATAGTTGTATCTTTGATCTTAAAAACTCAGGGATAATGGTGTTGTGGTAACTTGCCCAAAAAATCTAACAACAAGCATAATAATAATAATAATATTCTTGATATCACTAGAAAACAAATGCTTTTTAAAATATGTTTGGCATAACTCCGGCAGTATCACCAGCAAAGTGTGACGGATTTGTGTACTGAGCATATGAAAATCAGAGGTGGAGCTATCGTCCACCAAAACTTTACTAGCCTGTCATCCAATATTTATTTCTGAAAATTGGAAAACAATTGTATAAAGGAGTGTACTAACCGTAAGAATTAAGGACAACAGCCTGTCAAACGACAATCCCCTACTGATTTTTGTACCATGTGTACTAGGCTTAAAATATATACACCAATTTGCTTTTTGTTCTGCAAGGAAATGTAGCAGAATACATTTTGGCTTAAATGTATAAATAAAGAGTATTTATTTGCAAAGTTTTACAGAAATCCAAAAAACCCTTTTCCCCAACTTTTTGGTCTTTTTTCCTTTATATAGCAAAAGTTTAACAAAAGTGGTGATTACATATAATCAAAAGAAATCTTTATTTTTCTCAAAATATTATCTAAAATTCCATGTGAGTACAGTGGTGCATGACAGGACAATTGTCCTGTCCTGGCAGTGACAACTGAAAGCTGAAAAGTAGGGTAAGGAAGGGGGTGAAACAGTTCAGTTTTCAAGTGAAATTAAAGTGATTGTAAAATCTCATTTTTTTTCAATAAAAATAACAAACATGCTCTGTTGCAGTGGACTTGCTCAGAGTAACCCATATCCTCCTCTTCTTGGGTCCCTCTTCTGTGCTTCTGGCCCCTCCCTCCTGTTGATTGCCCCCACAGCAAACATCCTGCAATGGGGGCACCCATGCCGAGTCACAGCTCCCCATTCAGACATGGAGATGTGCTCTGACCCCACCCCTCTTTCTCCTGATTGGCTGACTGACTTTGATTTACAGCAGCGGGAGTCAATGGTGCCGCTGCTGTGTCTCATCCAATCCAAAGGGAGAGTCTTGGATGGCTGAGACACTCATTGACATTGCTGGATAGAGATGGAGACTCAGGTAAGTAGTAGGGGGGATGAGGGGGGCTGCTGCACACAGAAGGCTTTTTATCATAATTCATGGAATGCATTAAGTTAAAAAAACCTTCTGACTTTACAACTCCTTCAAGTCTGGTTTGTCTTAAAAAATCTATATATGTATTACTTTGGTATAATGAATCATTGATTTAACTTATTGAGGTTAATGGCTGTACCACCCATACGCCCCCCCCCCCCCCCCCCACACACACACACATCCAGCCCTTTTGCCTTGCTGCTGCACCCCGTCCCATTTGCTGACGATGCACAGCTCTTAAAATAAAAGCCAGGAGTTGATGTGTAAATACAGGAGCTGCTGTAAAGGCTGTGTTTTGTAATAGTGTTCAGACACAAAATAGAGGAATACATTCTTTTGTATCTACTTTGTTTCATTTCTCTGTAGATCAAAGGGATGAGCTTCAATCTGCAGATGTTGTCAGTAAAAAGCAAAAGAACAAGAAAAAAAAAGTTGTTATTTTATATTTTGTTATTTTAAATAAGATTGTTCTATGTTTAACTATTTATTAACCCTTCGTTTATCCTAATCAGTACAAATGTATTCATTTGTCCCCTTCTCCCTTCAACTATTATCTTCCTGCTGATTTTTTGTTATTTCATTTCTATTTTATTAACCATTATTATTATTTTTTTAATTGTTTTGATTTTTTTGTGTCATAAAGTACAAAATGAAGAAATCCCATATTTCATTTGTATGCAATGCTTTGTACCATAATTATAACTTTAGTGTCATTTTAAACAAGAAAAATTACAGAATAAAATGTATAATTTTAAACTACAGTAACACCATTCTTAAACCAACACTGGTCAAAAAGTAAAAATTGTCATTTTTACGTTTTGAATTTTTTGACAATTTTTTTGAGAAATTGCATGAAATGTTTTTTTTTTTTTTTGCAAGACAATAACATGAATTAAAAGTGTTGCTGGTCAATGGTAACAGAATCTTGAAAATCACTGCTCTCCATTTTCAAGGTTAATAGGCAAGAGATTATCAAACAAAGGGCATGGGGAGTTGGGCACTGTCACTGTACCAATGAAAAAAAAAAATTACTACAGTATTTGGTGGGGACAAGCTCTTTTAGGAAGGCTTAGAACTAAACAAATGCACAATTCCTTTAAATATCATGTTTTGGGCATGCCTTAAATATACCTTTGAAGTGGCAAAACTATAAGTTGCACACAAGCAAAAGTGACATTTAGGAAGAAAGAAAATTACAGATTAATTACATTAAATAACATCTCCCGTTGCTGGAGTATTCTATTCACACATACCAGCTCCTTAACCTAGATTAAAATGAATCTCCCCAGCCAATACCTGTGAATTTAGTAACTGGCTCAGTCATGACAATGGATGTGGTTGGAAGAAGGAAGGTTGACAAAGTTGGCAAGCCAGGAGGCATTAACGGACCTCATGTGTGGATCACACTCTGCCCAGTCTCGGCGGCGATCTCGGTAGTGCCAATTTTAAGTTCATCCAAGGCTGCAATGACAAGGCTGCAATGGACACTGGAGGCAAGGCTGCACCAGGGCAAGGCTGCAATGACAAGGCAACAGTGGACACTGGGGGCAAGGCTTCACTGAGGCAAGGCTGCACTGGGACAAGGCTGCAATGGACACTGGGGCAAGGCTGCACTGGGGCAAAGCTGCACTGACAAGGCTGCACTAACAAGGCTGCACTGACAAGATAAGTTAACTGTATAAAGGTCTAAGGTATTGTACATTAGCCCTCATGTTGCAAAGACTTATGGCTTACTAATTTTGGCAAACATTATGCCGCGTACACACGATCAAACAATCCAGTGGAAAAGTCCGGCGGACTCCAGCCCGCTGGACAATCCCCCCATGTGTGGGCTCCGGCGGACTTTTTTTACCCAAAAGTCTGGCGGACTAAGAAAGTAGTTGTGCACCAAAATATGTCCGCTGGACTCGCAGTCCATCGGACAATACGGCCGCGTGTGTGCTAGTCCGCTGTACTTTTGAAATGAACGGACTTTTCCCGCACAGAGAAAAGTCTGTTCATTTTGAGCGTGGCTCCAGGTAGCCGGGAGCAGCGAATGAAGCATCGCTGGCCCCGCCACCTGGTATGGACTTAAAGGGGAAGCCCTACGCCAAAAAAACGGTACGGGGGTCCCCCCTAGGTCCATATCAGACCCTTATCCGAGCACACAACCCGGCCGGTCAGGAAAGGGGGTGGGGACGAGCGAGCACCCCCCCTGAGCCATACCAGGCCACGTGCCCTCAACATGGGGCCGCCCGGACCCCACCCCAAAGCACCTTGTCCCCATGTTGATGAGGACAAGGGCCTCTTCCTGACAACCCTGGCCGTTGGTTGTCAGGGTCTGCTGGTGGGCTTATCGGAATCCGTGAGCCCCCTTTAATAAGGGGGCCCCCGGATCCCAGCCCCCCACCCTATGTGAATGAGTATGGGGTACAATGTACCCCTACCCATTCACCTGTGAAAAAAATGTAAAAAAAAAAACACAACACACAAGGGTTAAAATAGTTTATTGCACAGCTCCGGGGGTCTTCTTCCATCTTCGGGGGTCTTCTCGCCGGACTCCTCTGCTATCTTCTGCTAGCTGTTTTACTAGCGGAGGAGCCCGGCTTTCTTCTTCATCGCCGCCCTCTTCTTCTGACTTCAGGGGTCTTGTCCCCCTCTTCGGGGGTCTTGTCCCCCTCTTCGGTTCTTCTTGCCGCGCCTCTGCGCCTTCTTCTAGCTCTTTTACAAGCGGTGGCCCGGTCTTCTATCGCTGACTTCTGTTCTTCTGTTCTCTTCTTCTCTTCTTCTGTTCTTGGTTGCGTGCTCGGATAAGGGTCTGATATGGACCTGGGGGGGACCCCCACGCCATTTTTTCAGCGTAGGGCTTCCCCTTTAAATCCATACCAGCTGACAGGGCCAGCAACGCTTCCTTCGCTGGTCCCGGCTACCTGGAGCCGCGCTCAAAATGAACGGACTTTCCTCCGTGTGTGTGGGTAAGTCCGTTCATTTCAAAAGTAAGGCGGATAGTCCACCGGAAAAAAGTCCCGTGTGTGGGCAGGTCCGCTCGTTCGGACAGTCCGGCGTACTTTACGGCGGTTTTTCCGCCAGACTAAGTCCGCCGGAAAGTCTGATCGTGTGTACGCAGCATTAGAAGTAAAAATGGGGAAGCACACAACCCACTCATCAATACCACTTGAGGCTAAAATATAACTTTCAATAAACCCCAACAGCATTGCATATGTATCATCTAAACATGTGTACTCGCTCACAAGGAAAGCACCTGAACAATATCCTCAGTTATCATCAGTGGTGATTCCTCCTCCATAGTACATTCAAAAAGTCTCTTATATTGTGGTCAGCAACATATCTTCAACATATGCCATAACATAGAGATTGCATATGCTGCAGATACACTATGTTTTCAAAAGTATGGGGATGCCTGCATTTACGCGCACATGAACTTTAATGGCATCCCAGTCTAAGTCCGTACGGTTCAATATTGAGTTAGCCCACCCTTTGCAGCTATAACAACTTCAACTCTTCTGGGAAGGCTATCTTCCCAAAGTGTGTCTATGGGAATATTTGACTATTCTTCCAGAAGCACATTTGTGAGGTCAGGCACTGATGTTGGATGAGAAGGCCTGGCTTGCAGTCTCCACTCTAATAAATTCCAAATGTATTATATAGGGTTGATGTCAGGACTCGCTCATCCATGTCTTTATGGCAGGCATCCCAATACAACAATATAGTGTAAGTTTAATGTGTCGAAAATCAGTAACTCTCTATATTATCTATAGACGTATACTACAACTAAGGATACAGTGACTACTGAAGGGCTTGACTGCTCTCTCTAAATCACAACATACTAACTGTTCCGGGGTCCAGTCTAGTTACATAGTTAGTCAGGTTGAAAAAAGATACAAGTCCATCTAGCTCAACCAATAAATGGGGAAAAAAAATCCATACAGTCCCATATACACAATCCTATAACCACAGTTGAACTAGAGGAAGGAAAAAGAAAAACAACAAAGCATGACTCAGTTTGCTCTGACAGGGGAAAACATTAATTCCTGATCCCCCGAGAGGCAATCGGATATTCCCTGGATCAAATTTACTTATAAATGTTAGTATCCAGTTATATCATGTACATTTAGAAAATAATCTGGGCCTTTTTAAAAGCAATCTTACTGAGCTGGACAGAACCAGTTCTTGAGGGAGTCTATTCCATATTTTCACAACTCTTAGCCCTTGTACACACGGTTGGACATTCCGAAGGAAAATGTCCGATCGGACTGTGTTGTCGGATAATCCGACTGTGTGTGGGCTACATCAGACTTTTTCATTTGGAATGTCCGACCAACAAAGTTTGAGAGCTGGATATAAAATTTTCCGACAACATGATCCGATCAGACTTTTTCCGATCGTTTGTAGTGAATTCAGATCGGACAAAGTGCCACGCATGCTCAGGTCAAATTACGAGACCAAAGCTATTGGCTACTAGCCTGAATGTAGTCCCGTCGTAATGAACAAACGTCATCACGATTGGATTTTCCGACAACTTTGTCCGACCATGTGTATGCAACACCAGTTTCGAAACAAAATCCGTCAAAAAAATCAGACGGATTTTCTGGTCGGAATGTCCAACCTTGTGTACAAGGGCTTACTGTGAAGAAACCTTTCCTTATTTGGAGATTAAATCTCTTTTCTGTCAGACATAAAGAGTGCCCCTGTGTCCTCTGTGATGACTTTAAAGTGAATAACTCATCACCAAGTTCACTATACGAAACACTTATGTATTTATACATATTGATCATATCCCCCTAAATCTCCTCTGCTCAATAGAAAATAAAATCAGTTCCTCTAATCTATCCTCGTAGCTGAGCATTTTCATGCCTCTTTTCAGTTTGGTTGCCCTTCTCCGCACTTTCTCCAGTTCCTCAATATCCTTTTTGAGAACTGGTGCCCAAAACTGAACTGCATATTCCAGATGAGGTCTTACTAATGATTTGTATAGGGGGAAATTGATATATCTCTCTCTCTGGAGTTCATACCTCTCCATTTCGCATCCTGGCCAATTCTGACATTTCTCTCCTACGTGTAAAATTCATAATTTTTTTGCTAGAAAATTACATAGAACCCCCAAACATTATATATTTTTTTAGCAAAGACCCTAGAGAATACAATGGCAGTTGTTAAAACTTTTTATCTCGCACGGTATTTGCGCAGCAATTTTTCGAACACTTTTTTTTCAGAAAAAAAACAGTTTCATGCTTTTAAAAAAACAAAACAGTAAGGTTAGCCCAATTTTTTTGCATAATGTGAAAGATGAAGATACGCCGAGTAAATAGATACCCAACATGTCAAGCTTCAAAATTGCACACGCTCAGGGAATGGCGCCAAACTTTGGTATTTAAAAATCCCCATAGGCAACACTTAAATTTCTTTTACTGGTTACATGTTTTGAGTTACAGAGGAGGTCTAGAGCTAGAATTATTTCTCTCGCTCTAACATTCGCGGCGATACCTCACATGTGGGGGCGGGACTTATGTATGCATTCGCTTCTGCGTACAAGCTCACGGGGACAGGGGCGCTTTAATTTTTTTTTTATTGTTAATTTTACTTTTTTTTTTTTTGTTTGACACTTTAAAAAAAAAAGGAATTTGATTACTTTTATTCCTATTACAAGGAATGTAAACATCCCTTGTAAAAGGAATATGGCATGATCGGACCTATTTACAGTGAGATATGGGGTCAATAAGACTCCACATCTCACCTCTAGGCTGGGAAGCCTAAAATAAAAAAAATAAAAAAAAGATCCCGGCGGATCCTGTGTCCGACTCACCGATGGAAGCGGTGAGTCGGTAGAAGCATCGGAGGGCGGCGGGAGGGGGGGACCGTTTGTTGTATGCATATGCTGTGTGTGATAAATAACCTGATAATATGACAATTTTGTAAAAAAAAATTGTGGGAAAAAATGACAACTTAAAAAAACTCACAATGCTACTTACTTAATACCTTGGAATGTCTACTTTCTAAAAAGGAGTCATTTGGGGGGTATTTGTACTTTCCTGACTTGTTAGTGTCTCAAGAAATGAGATACACCTGATGTACCGAAGGCCTGATCAGATGTGATCAATTTTCAGTGATTGGCACCATAGTTTGTAGACTCTATAACTTTCACAAAGACCAAATAATATACACTAATGTGGGTTATTTTTACCAAAGATATGTAGCAGTATACATTTTGGCCAACATTTATGAAGAAAAATTACTACCGTATATACTCGAGTATAGGCCGACCCGAGTATAAGCCGAGGCCCCCAATTTACCCCCAAAAAACTGGGAAACCTATTGACTCGTGTATAAGCCGAGGGTGAGATATGCCTGTCCATCCCTGTGTGTGTGTGTCCATCCATCCATCCATCCCTGTGTGTGTGTGTGTCCATCCATCCCTGTGTGTGTGTGTGTCCATCCATCCATCCATCCCTGTGTGTGTGTGTGTGTCCATCCATCCATCCATCCCTGTGTGTGTGTCCATCCATCCATCCCTGTGTGTGTGTGTCCATCCATGTGTGTGTGTGTGTGTGTGTGTGTGTGTGTGTGTGTGTGTGTGTGTGTGTGTGTGTGTGTGTGTGTGTGTGTACATTTTCTACATTCCCTAAAAGAGAGAACATGCAAATAAAGCATTGCATAGGGGGAGGATGCATGAAGTTGAGAGTTCCTGGGACATTAAGGCAGTGGACTGTGGAACTGGAGGAAGTAGGAATGTCAGCAGCACTTGCCAAACAGGTGTGGTAGTGATCAAAGTATGCAGATGGCACATAATGTGTGTGTGTGGCCTTGTGTGTCCAGCCTACCTGTGTCCCGAGCCTCCGTCCGGTCCCGAGCCTCCGTCCGGTCCCGTCCCGTCCCGAGCCTCCGTCCGGTCCCGTCCCGTCCCGAGCCTCCGTCCGGTCCCGTCCCGTCCCGAGACTCCGTCCGGTCCCGTCCCGTCCCGAGCCGAGCCTCCGTCCGGTCCCGTCCCAGGATCACCGCTCTTCGTCGGCGCCCATTCCCCTGTTCAAATGCCGCGCCTCCCTGTCTGTGATAGGCGGAACACAATTTCCCAGCAGTCTGTGTTCCGCCTATCACGGACATCCTCTTATCCTCGTCCGTAGTATGATGATGAGCGGATGTCCGTGATAGGCGGAACACAGACTGCTGGGAAATTGTGTTCCGCCTATCACAGACAGGGAGGCGCGGCTTTTGAAAGTTAGAATGGCCGCTGTCTGTCTGCTCGACACGCTGTTCGGGCAGACAGACGGCGATGACTCGAGTATAAGCCGAGGGGGGCACTTTCAGCCTCAAAAAAGAGGCTGAAAATCTCGGCTTATACTCGAGTATATACGGTAATTAGCAAAATTTTATGACAGAAACAAAGAAAAGGGCATTTTTTTCACAAAATGTACGTATTTTTTTATTTATAGCACAAAAAAATAAAAAACCCACTAATGATTAACCACTTCAGCCCCGGACCAATTGTCAGCCTAAGGACCAGAGGTCTTTTTACAATTTCGCACTGCACTGCTTTAACTGGTAATTGCGTGGTCATGCAATGTTGTATCCAAACGAAATTTGCGTCCTTTTCTTCCCACAAATAGAGCTTTCTTTTGATGGTATTTGATTGACTCTGTGATTTTTACTTTTTGCGATATAAATGGAAAACAACCGAAAATTTCGAGAAAAAAATATATTTTCTACTTTTTGTTATAAGAAAAATCGAATAAACTCGATTATAGTCATACATTTAGGGCAAAATGTATTCAGCCACATGTCTTTAATAAAAAAAAATGTCAATAAGCGTATATTTATTGGTTTGCGCAAAAGTTATAGCATCTACAAACTAGAGTACATTTTCTGGAATTTACACAGCTTTTAATTTACGACTGCCTATCTCATTTCTTGAGGTGCTAAAATGGCAGGGCAGTACAAAACCCCCCCCCAAATGACCCCATTTTGGAAAGTAGACACCCCAAGGAAATTGCTGAGGGGCATGTTGAGCCCATTGAATATTTTTTTTTTGTCCCAAGTGATTGAATAATGACACAAAAAAAAAAAAGTTTACAAAAAGTTGTCACTAAATTATATATTGCTCACACATGCCATAGTTATATGTGGAATTGCACCCTAAAATATATTCTGCTGCTTCTCCTGAGTACGGGGATAACACATATGTGGGACTTTTTGGGAGTCTAGCCGTGTACGGCACCCCGAAAACCAATCACTGTCTTCAGGATTTCTAAGGGTGCACATTTTTGATTTGACTTCTCACTACCTATCACAGTTTCAAAGGCCATAAAATGCCAAAATAACACAACCCCCCCCCCAAATGACCCCATTTTGGAAAGTAGACACCCCAAGGAAATTGCTGAGGGGCATGTTGAGCCCATTGAATATTTTTTTTTGTCCCAAGTGATTGAATAATGACACAAAAAAAAAAGTTTACAAAAAGTTGTCACTAAATGATATATTGCTCACACATGCCATAGTTATATGTGGAATTGCACCCCAAAATATATTCTGCTGCTTCTCCTGAGTACGGGGATACCACATATGTGGGACTTTTTGGGAGTCTAGCCGCGTACGGCACCCCGAAAACCAATCACTGCCTTCAGGATTTCTAAGGGTGCAAATTTTTGATTTCACTCCTCACTACCTATCACAGTTTCGAATGCCATTAAATGCCAAAATAGCACAAAACCCCCCCCAAATGACCCAATTTTGGAAAGTAGACACCCCAAGCTATTTACTGAGAGGCATGTTGAGTCCATGAAATATTTTATATTTTGCCACAAGTTGCAGGAATATTACTTACTATTATTTTTTATTTTTTTTGCACAAAGTTGTCACTAAATGATATATTGCTCACACGTGCTATGGGCATAAGTGAAATTACACCCCAAAATAAATTCTGCTGCTTCTCCCGAGTACGGGGATACCACATGTGGGGGACTTTTTGGGAGTCTAGACACGTACGGGACCCCAAAAACCAAGCACCGCCTTCAGGATTTAAATATAAAACGCTGGCTTTATGCCACATAAGTCTACAGCAACCAATCTTAGGAGATTATTTTTGAACATGCAGCTGCGGGCAGACAATGGGGAAAATAGGGCCCTTCTGTCCCTTGACGCCAACAAGGCATTTGATAGTGTAAGCTGGAGGTACTTGTGGGCAGTGTTGGATAAGTTTGGCTTCGGACAGCGCTTTATTGCCTGGGTCAAACTGCTGTACGCTTCCCCGAAAGCCAATATTAGGATGGCGGACAAGATGTCTGCCGATTTTGCTTTGGCCAGGGGGACGCGGCAAGGGTGTCCGCTCTCCCCCTTGCTCTTCGCATTTGCGATAGAACCTCTTGTGGCCCTTATAAGAGACAGTGTTGATGTACGGGGATTTCAGTATGGGGCTGTTCACGAAAAGATCATGCTCTACGCGGATGACATGCTGCTTTTCCTGGATGACCCCAGCCGGTCCCTGCCGCAGGTGATCTCCATTATAGAGAGATTTGTCCAGTTCTCAGGACTGACCATTAACTGGTCTAAATCGGCCCTATTGAAATTAGATGAAGGAGAGGTGGCGATTCCGGATTCATGCCCAGTACCAGTGGTGACTAGTTTTAAATATTTGGGGGTACAAATAACATCCAAGGTAGGGGACTATTGTTCAGTGAACATATGTCCTCTGCTGTCCAGATTCCGGGATAGAATAAACACATGGAACACCCTTAGGATGTCCCTGGCCGGGAAGGCCAATCTTATAAAAATGATTTTAATGCCCCAATTGCTCTATTTCCTCCACAACTCCCCGGTCGTCATCCATTTAAAACTTTTCAGAGTAATTAATACGCTTTTTCGGAAGTTGTAGTGGCACACGAAACCCCCTAGGATTAAGTTGGAACATTTGCAACGTTCTAAGGACAGCGGAGGGTTGGCGGTACCCAACCCTTGGCTGTACTATATTGCGGCCCAATTACAGCACCTGGTGGGCTCCATGTCGCATGGACCGGCGGGGTCCTCTGCGAGGCTGCTGCTTCATGCGACGGGGGCTGAGACCATCCCTATGGGACTGGAGGCCCAAATGTTTAAGGACTCCAACAAATTAACACCTACGCTGTCCATGATACAAAAAATATGGAATAAGAGTAGGCAGCTGCAGGGGGTGCAGGGCTTCACGGAATATAGTCCGATATGGGGTAATCAAACATATGTTGAGATCGCTAAACTGCAGCCTGACCCTAGATGGCGTGCCCATAACGTACAGCTGCTGTCCCATGTATTTCAGGGTGGAAAGCTTCTATCTTTTACAGCCATGCGGCAAAAATTTAACCTTACGGAGGCCATGATCTTCCCTTACTTGCAACTGAGGCACGCGGTGGCCGCGCAGGGGGACTCGGGTGAATGGGTGTTGTCACCCACCCCGTTATTTCAAGCGTTGCATTCTGCGGACGGCACGAAGGGTATAATCTCGCAATGCTATCAGATGCTGCTTGCGCGGCACCTGCGTGGCCACCCGTACAAAGCACTGCCGCTTTGGGAACGAGATGTTGGCACCCTCACGGGTGAGCAGTGGGAGGAGGCCCTGCAGGCCATCACCTACTGTTCACTGAATGTGGCACAAAAAGTCTCCCAACTCTATATTATACTGAGAGCGCACTATACACCGGTTAGATTGAGTAGGATGGGTGGAACGGCTGACCCCCTATGTGGCAGGTGCGGGCAGCACGAGGGGGATCTTATTCACCTCCTGTGGCGTTGCCCGAAACTCCACAGATACTGGAAGGAGGTAGTGGACACTGTCAATGCGGTGTTTCACACGCAGATACCTATGGATCCCATATGCTGCGTTCTAGGGATACTGGAGGGGGTGGTGTCGTTAGAGCCCATCAGGGTGGAAGTCTCCAGGGCGCTATTCCAGGCTAGGAAACTCATTTTGCTGGGTTGGAAATCTGTAGAACCCCCGGTAGTAGCGGCCTGGATAACCCATATGGGCAGGACCCTTATCATGGAGAAATACATCTATCAACATAGGGGATGCCCGGGAAGGTTTGAGCGCTTATGGTCATGTTGGCTGGATACCCCTGGGCTAAGTCCAAACGAGCTAATATTGTCCAGATTATTGTAGGATGTGTGGTGCAGGGCAGATATGTGAGCCCTAGCTTGGAAATGTCTAACCTACTGGGGAACTCTGTGCGAACACGGGGTGGAGGGAGGAGGTACTGGATTGATGTATTGCCTGTATATACATTGACAACTATGTATCAAATGGATGTACATGTGCGCTGGAAATTGCTGTATACCTGTAACTTTAATAAACACCTTTTTGATTAAAAAAAATATATATAAAACGCTACAAAAAAAACTGTTAGCGATCGCAGGGATCAGGCCTGACTCTGCGAACGCTGCAGTTATGTGTTTAGTGTTTTGTAAGTGACAGTGATCGATCGATACTGCACTTGGGTAGGCTGGGCGGAGGGGCAAAATGCAGGTGCCAGCAGGTATCTGGGCTGATCCCGCTAACAATGCGTTTTTTTTGGAACCCTAAACTGCTTGGGACGCTAATATAGATCTGATCAGACCAGATATTGATCAGTTCAGATTCTATACCACTACGGGAGGTGTATGCTTTGCGCGTGGGTGTTAGCGGTACTGGCACTAACCTAGCGCTGCCTGGGGTGACGCAGACCCTGACCCTAAAACCTAATTGATATCACCCGCCGGGTGATCAGGGGGTTAAATCTTTATTGGGTAATAAATGGTGGGTGCCCGGATGCTATAAAAAGCAAACTAACTAACCAGAGTCACCCGTAACACTTATACGGTGATCACTGGTGAAAGGGTTAACTAGGGGCAATCAGGGGGTTAAAATCTTTATTAGGTAGTATATGAGGGTCCCTGGCGCTATATAAAAACCTGACGGGGAACCTAAATAACTAACTGGCTAACCAGCATCACCAGTGGCACTTATACGGTGATCGCTGGTGAAAGAGTTAACTAGGGGCAATCAGGGAGTTAAAACCATTATTGGGTAGTATATGGGGGTACCTAGTGCTATAAAAACCTGGCGGTGAACCTAAAAAAATAACTAGCTACCTAGCGGCACCAGTGACACTAATGCAGCGATCAGAAAAATGATCGCTTAGTGACACTGGCAAAAGGGGGTGAAAGGGTTAACTAGGGGCAATCAGGGGGTTAAAACCATTATTGGGTAGTATATCGGGGTACCTAGCGCTATAAAAACCTGGCGGTGACCCTAAAAAAAACTAGCTACTTAGCGGCACCAGTGACACTAATGCAGCGATCAGAAAAATTATCGCTTAGTGACACTGGCAAAAGGGGTGAAAGGGTTAACTAGGGGCAATCAGGGGGTTAAAACCGTTATTGGGTAGTATATCGGGGGTACCTAGAGCTATAAAAACCTGGCGGTGAACCTAAAAAAATAACTACCTACTTAGCGGCACCAGTGACACTAATGCAGTGATCAGAAAAATGATCGCTTAGTGACACTGGCAAAAGGGGGTGAAAGGGTTAACTAAGGGCAATCAGGGGGTTAAAACCATTATTGGGTAGTATATCGGGGTACCTAGCGCTATAAAAACCTGGCGGTAAACCTAAAAAAATAACTAGCTACTTAGCGGCACCAGTGACACTAATGCAGCGATCAGAAAAACGATCACTTAGTGACACTGGCAAAAGGGGGTGAAAGGGTTAACTAGGGGCAATCAGGGGGTTAAAACCGTTATTGGGTAGTATATCGGGGGTACCTAGCGCTAAACCTTTATTGAGGGTGGTAGGGGGCTACCCTGGACCTAACACTAACTGCCCTGACAGTTTTTACTTTTAAAACTGACACTGAATGCAGTGATCAGTAAATAAATGATCACTGCAATCAGTGACACTGTGACTGAGAGGGGGGGGATCGGGGGGCGATCGGGGGGGGTGATCGGGGGAGATTTGTGTGCCTATGTGTGCCTACATGTCAGTGTAGTGTTGGTGCACACTTACTTTCTCTCTTCTCCTCGCAGTCCGGTCAAAAAGACCGCCCCGAGGAGAATGACATCACTTCCTCCCTGCCTGTGTTTACTATACACAGCGGGGGAAGCTTCTCATTCGCCAGGAGCCCCCACCCGATCGGACCCCCCACCCACTGGAAGGCAAGCACGTACATGTACGTGCTTGTGCCTGTACATGCCATTCTGTTGACGTACATTGGCATGCGGCGGTCCTTAAGTGGTTAAATACCACTAAAAGAAAGCTCTAATTGTGTGTAAAAAAGGACGCAAGTTTCATATGGGTACAGTGTTGCATGACTGAGTAATTGTCATTCAAATTGTGAGAGCGCTGAAAGCTGCAAATTTGTCTGGACAGGAAGGAGGTGTAAGTGCACTGTATTGAGGTGGTTAAAGGAATATTTCATTTTTATTCTTTCACTTTAATCATTATTAAAATCACTGCTCCCCAAAAAAACTTCAGTTTTTAAAACTTTTTTTGCATTGATACATGTCCCCTGGGGCAGGACCCATACCCCCAAACACTTTTTAGGACAATACCTCTAAAATTTGCACTTTTGAGTTTTCACGTTCGAGTCCGTTGACTTTAATGGGGTTTGCGTGTTTGCTCAAATTTTTGGTTTGTTTGCATCTTCTACTGCGACCTGAACTGTGGGGTGTTTGGCTCATCACTACTAAAATGTCAAGGTGTACAGAAACAGAATCAGAAATTATGGAGAGACATAAAGATGTTGGAGTAACCAAGAAAAAAAGGTGGACAGGGACTAATTAAGCCAGTCAGAAATTATCAATAATAAAAAATGTAAATGTTGGTTAATGACTAATAAATAAGAATGGCTGCACTATACAGTGCCTTGAAAAAGTATTCATACGAGGGCGCATGCGCAAGGCTCACCGTGATGGACGTTCCTCACTAGAGCTCCGCACTCTCCGCCGTGTTCCCGGGACTTAATCGGCTCTCCAAAACGGGATCCCTGCCTCACAACTGACGGGACAGCTGCGGGCACCTATTGAGCTTGTCCGATGATGGTCCTAACCGGTCATCGCGGCAAATCTAAACCTAAACCCATCAAAGAGGCACTCGCCCCGGGGCCTCCTCCAAGATGACGGCGAAAGCACAAGCTCAGGTGCAGCAGCGTAGCAGCCACTCATACTCGGCAGACTTTCACAGCGACGAGGAAGAGGACAACATCTCTGACCAGGGTGATCCACCTACTCTGTCCTCTTCAGGTATGTCGCAATCTGACTTTTTAACTGCACATGGAGACTATGCTCAAAAAAGCCCTTAAGTCAAGAGGACCGCAGACCTTGAGACTCGGGCTGATGATATGGAGCTAACTCTCCGTGAACATGCTCAGGAGCAAATATCGCTTCATGAAGAGAATGCCCTGCTGCTCTCCCGTCTCGTAGACGCAGAAAATCGCTCACGCAGGTCGAACCTGCGCCTCCGAGGTATCCCGGAATCAGTCAATGATTTACAATCGTTCACATTGGCCCTGTTCCAGGAACTTTCTCCATCAATCCCAGCAGAATGTTTAGAATTCGATAGAATTAACAGGGCACTCACCCGCCGACAAGCGGACGGCCTCCGCGTGACATAATCATCAAGTTTCACTTTTTCAAAACAAAGGAACAACTCCTCGCCTCTGCTCGTAATAAGGATAATCTTGCCTTTCAGGGTTACTCTTACCAGTTATTCACAGATCTGGCTCCTCTCACCATTGCGAAGCACCGCGCCATGAAACCGCAACTACAAATCCTCACCCAGCACCAAATCAAATACACATGGCGCTTCCCCTTCGCTCTCCAATTTACCTACAAAGGTCAGCAACATACATCGACCACACCGGAGGCCCTCCAGAACCTGCTGGAAGCACTTCACTTAACTCCTCCGGCTCAACAATCGGACACTGCTCTTCCACGCACCCCGGCCCGCCCGGGCCCCTATCCCTATGTGGCCACCCCCAAGCGAGACCCCCGAGAACTCCAACCTCCCTCCTCAATTTGTAAGGGTACCTCCTTGCGCATATACGCAGTGAACTATAGTAACTCCAAGGTATTTGTGCCCCGCTGAATTAACTGTGATCCGCCATGGTATCTCCTTTGTCTTTTGGAAGATTCCTGGAACTTAGTTTCTTTGAGTATTGGATCCTCTCTCATTGCGGGATACCACTACTGTTCGATGTTTCACATGTTGTGTATTATCCCTTTCTTTGTCTTTAGTCCCCCGCTAACAACATAGCAACTACGTTGTCTCCCTTCCCTCCCCCCCTTTCCCTTCCCCCCTCCCCCCCTTCCCTTCCCCCCCTTGTGATTTATATATCTTTATTACAGTTGCTAGATAATGATGTTCTATCTTTTATATGTTACCCTGTTGTTACCCTGTTGTTTATATTTTGTGGTCCCAACTTTGATATCACTTTTCTCCCGGTCCTCCATACCATACCTTACCTAGGTATTAAACTTACCAGTGATCCTGCTCAGCTGTTTCAAACTAACTACCTCCCCACACTGCGCAGCCTCACATCCCTCATGACCTCCTGGCAACCCCTGTGCGTTTCATGGATGGGTAGGATCGCGGCCGTGAAAATGACTCTGCTACCCAAGCTGCTATATCTTTTCAGGGTTCTCCCGGTCGCGATCTCCACATACTTTCATCGAGCCATGCAGAGTCGCATTTTTAAGTATATTTGGGGGGCAACAAAACCTAGAGTCTCTAGGCAGATCCTGTTTCATCATAAGACGCATGGAGGCCTGGGTGTACCCAATCTTAGGCTTTACTTTTATGCAGCGCAATTGGCACAAATGGCCCTGTATCATGCAACCAGTGAGACGCCTTTATGGGTTAGCCTCGAGCCTGTAGATGCCCACTCTCTGATAATATCTAACCTGTTGTGGCTGCCCTCCTTGGCGAGGAAATCGATTAGTAACCCCCTTACTCAATTCTCCTTAGGGATATGGGATAGGCTAAGGGCTACTTACAAATTACAGTCTCCCCATTCCCCCTTACTCTCATTTTTAGGCCACCCGAATTTCACTCCAGCTTACTCGGACCCCTCCTTATTCGATGCCTGGTCCCAAAGAGGTCTCACTAGAGTATGTGACTTGATATTGTGTAATGCAATTTTAAGGTTCCCAGGTCTGCAAGCCCGAACTAAGCTCCCCCATAAAGAGTGTTTCCGATATCTTCAAATAATCCACTTTGTCCAATCGATCTCTAAATCTTGCACTGGCCTAGACCAGTTATCTCCATTTGAGAGTATCTGCAAAACAGACCCACATTCTCCTGGTATTATATCCGGTCTCTACTCCTATCTTTCCTCTAACTCAAACTCCCTCCCGTTATATGCCAGTTCTTGGTCTACTGATCTGGCCCTAAACCTTGACTCTGAAACTTGGGGCAGAGTTTGGCTCAATACCAAAAATTCCACCCAGAATATAATTGCTGCGGAGGCCAACTATAAAGTTCTAATGCGTTGGTACCTGGTTTCGGCCAGGATATCCAGGTTTGTGCCAAACTACCCTCCAAACTGTTTCCGGGGTTGTAACGAATCAGGCACACATGTCCACATATGGTGGACTTGCCCGGTGGTGACAGATTTCTGGATAGCAATTTTTCATATTTTATCTAGCCTTCTACATAACACTCTAACGCCAGACCCAGCAGTAGCCTTGCTAAATTTAGTTCCTCACAAGCTCACCCAGTCTCAATCACGGTTCCTTTTACAGGTTACGACAGCAGCTAAGCAGACAATTGCAAAAGCCTGGAAGTCTTCGGCTCTGCATGTTACCAAAGTTAAAAATCGGGTTACGCAGGCTATGATCCACAGCAAAATTGAAGCAACCATTCTGGATAAACTCCTACTACATAGAAAGATTTGGCAGCCCTGGGTGGAACACTTCTTACCTTCAAATTTTGATCACCAACTCCTGGAACCTTAAGCCTAATTTTTGATCTAACCTATGGTTGCACTTTATCCCCTAAATCCGCCAGGTCACCCGCCGCCCCATCCTTGTCCTCCTTCCCTCCTGTGTCTCTTCGCCTTCCTCCGTTTGTTTTCTCTTATCTCTGCTCTTCGCTCCCTCTACCCCTTTTCCTTATTGCTGTTTGACTTTAAATTCTTTTTTGTGTTTGTTCTTGAAATCGCATTAAAGTTGGGTAAATACTCTTAAGGTCGTTTCTGCTCCCTAGTCCTAGGGATGGCTAACCCTACTATGGGGTCTCCTAACTTTAGGATTCCCTCCTAGTTTATACCAGATCCAAAATTGGTATCTCACTAAATCATTCTAGTAGAGCTATTGGATCCTGGAAACTACTATTTGTTCTACATTGAATTCTACTGTATCCTCGTACTTTTGTTGCTGGCTGTATACTACTGTCGTGACTGTGTTCAATTGTACGATTTTGTTTGTTTGCATAATTTTGCCTTTTTATTTCAATAAAAATATTTGAAAATAAAAAGTATTCATACATCTTGAAATTTTCCACATTTTGTCATGTTACAACCAAAAACGTAAATGTATTTTACTCGGATTTTATGTGATAGCCCAGTACAAAGTGGCACATAATTGTGAAGTGGAAGAAAACTGAAAAAAAAAAATCTATTTTCTTTACAAATAAATATGTGAAAAGTGTGGTGTGCATTTGTATTTAGCCCCCCTTAGTCAATACTTTTTAGAACCACCTTTCACTGCAATTACAGCTGTAAGTCTTTTTGAGTATGTCTCTATCAGCTTCGCACATGTAGAGAATTACATTTCTGCCCATTCTTCTGTGCAAAATAGTTCAAGCTCTGTCAGATTAGATGGAAAGCGTCTGTAAACAGTAATTTTCAAGTTTTGCCACAGATTCTCAGTTGGATTTAGGTTTGGACTTTTAATGGACTAATTTTGATTAATTATAACGCACATACAGATCCAACTACTTTTAGCTGATCTCCTTGTATTGCAACTCTGCAGTAGTCAGTGGTAAATTTGTGTTTCCACAATCCATGACTTAACTTTACAGTTCACACAAATACATTTTAAATTCAAACTGTAGCACTGATGTAAGTAATTTTTTTTTCCGCAGTAGTGTGACAATCCCTCCACCTTCGGTCTAACTAATCACTCTCACCTTATGTCATGGACCCCTGTGCAAACAGGTGGTCATGCAAGCGGGTATCAAAAGGGTTAACACGGACCATAAATTTCTCTCACGTCTCCTTAGATCTCAGTAAGGATGCCGGGTCATGTGTAGAAAGAAAAGATCTAAGTGCTCACCGCTCAAGTATTCAATATTCAAGTATTCAAGTATTCATAAGATTCAATTTTTGTGTTCAAACACAACTTACTCACATAAAGATGATAAAAGCACAGCATGTAAAGCTGACAATCATGTTTGTTCCGTAGGGCAGCAGCGGGTGATGTCATGTGTAGCTCCTTCCCCGTATGCATTACGTTCAATCAGAACTTCAACGTCACCAGACTCCTCCCCCTTCCCTTGGATATCAGAAAGAGGCACTTGGGGAAGGGGGAGGAGTCCAGTGACGTCGATGTCGGTGACATCATCGGATCTCCGACGGAACTCCCTGAAGACAGAGAGGTGAGTACCGATCAAAAATTTTGATTGATCAAAAAAATGTATTAATTGAGGGATTAATCTTTAATTTCCACAGCCGTATTCTGAAGGCAATTGTTTCCACCAGATTTTAGTTAGGGGTATCAGAGGAAAGGGTGCTGAATACAAATGCATGCCACACTTTTCACATATTTATGTAGCACCTTGCAGTTTAGGCAGGGTTGCTCCTCACAAATTTATTTGCCAGGAGTAGTTATCCTGGTTGATTGCTAGAGATCTATTTATTTCTTCCCGAGTTTGGCCTTGTTGCAGTTTTCTCTTCTACCACTAGGTGGATGGGTACTTGATGGCACTAGATATGAGAAGGGCAACGCAAAGTCAGATTATGGGTATATGAGGTGTCTCGGCCAATGGGACCCAGCCAGCGGAGGTGATGCTTGCAGAGCAGCTTTGTGTGTCGAGCCAGGGACTGAGTAGGCCAGTGGGGGTGAAGCTTGAGAGGTATCTACAGTGCCAAGCTAGGGATCCAGCAGAAGGTTGGGGGTGACGCTTGAGGAAGATACCACCGTGAAGATTGGAGGAGCTCAAGGGAATTCAGTGGCAGTGAATCAGCGGGTCTAGTGAGAGACCAGAAACTCAGTGAATTGAAGAACTACAAGGAGCGATTGTAGTGAAAGTGAAGGAACTGTTAAGACCTGTGCTTGGAACTGTTAAAGACTGTTGTCATAGGAGACAGCATTTCTACACATGCAGATGTGGCGTTTTGCTGGATGCCTTTCCCTGCATGGCTGTCCTCCTATTGAAGTCTCAGAGTCTGCCAATCAATCTTGTAACTACGTACGGGTGTCCTGACCCTAACCCTCTCTCCCCCAAAAAAAGGTTTGTTAAGAGAAATAAACTTTCTTTTGAATCCAAGAAGTGTCTGGTGCCCAATAACTTTAACAACTATACACCCACCATGCCTCACAACCCACAACATACAGAAGGTTGTCAGCTGTCCCTGGCCCTGGAGGTTATCATTAGACCAAAGGAGGCCTGGGATCTTGCTACATTTGGCTCCCAAACGTGGGGCTAAGGCATTATCTATGTAGCTGTTGCCCTTAGCATCCAGCCTCAGCTCCATCTGAATTTTGTCTGGCTCTGTGGGAAGGTGGCAATTAACTTTTACACTTCTAATGGACTGTGTTGTCATGTGTACTAACAATGTGGGGAACAACCATCAAGTCTTACTGCCCCTGAGCAGTGAGGATCAGCCTGGACTTTTGACACTTCCCGCCAGCATTGTGAGGGTTAATACAGACTCCAAAATGGACTCCAGTAGAGTTTTGGTGTGCCGCAGCATGAAGAAGGTGGGCACCACAGTTCTCAGAGAACATTTGCACCAATCCGTTGGCAGGGGGAGGAGTTCCCACTCTGCAGAAGAGGATAAGGAATTGCTTCCATGTGTGTCTGATTGTAGGTTGAAGAGAAAGATGGCGCAGTTCATGAGTGAGATGGTGGATTGGAGAAAGTATGCTCCGGGTGTTTGTTTTGGTCTGAGCGGCGTGAAACCTGTCCTGACTGACACTGGAATGCGGTATACACCAAAGGGCAAGCTTGCGTTGTATACGGCTGGAGGCTACGAGTCCCTGGGATTGATTTGTGAAAAGTGTTCTGGCCTGACCATGCAGTTGAGGCCTTGGATCACCTGTGGACGCTGTGGAGAGCATCTGTTTGAAGTTGTCCCTTCAACTCTACCTCCGCCGATCCTACAAGTTAATTGGGATAAGAATGTTGCTATCCTGGCTGGGAGTGATGTCAAGAGCCTTTCGGTTATTACCAGAGTCATGCAGGAGGCTGCTGCCCCTGCCTCAGTGACTACCCCAGGACCCAGCACACCGATCACTCCCCGAGGCCGTGGTTGGGTCCAGCTGCTCGCCCTGATCCCTGATGCCCCGGGAAGAAAGTACAGGAGCCGGAAAAACCAGTGGGAAGTGAGAGTGATGTGCCTGTGGGGGAGGTGATGCCAGTGGCCGTCAAAGAGAATACCATGGTTGTGCCAGTGAAGGTGCGCACCAATCACAACTACACCCCGGCCAAAGAGTGCTCCACTTTTTCAAATTCCGACATTCAGTCTGTCTGAACTCTTTTCGGACACTTTGTTTTATGCTGGAAAGAGGGATGAGAGTGATGAAGAGCTAATAAACAATGTGCAGAAGGATGAACCCCTGCTCCTACTACCACTAGTGTGTACATTACACTGTCAGCCCTCTCAAGACAGACTTTCTAAAGTTGTTGCTTAAGATGTCCAGAAAGCACCTGTCAGTATTGAATACTTGGGGTTAGGGCAGGAAGATCAACCTAGATGGTGTAGTCATCAGCTGACCAGATAAAAAGGATCTCAAGCGATTTGTCACCATGGTAAATACGAAGGGAGAGTCTTTAATTCTGCCAGACCCCAGGTACTACTGGTGAAACATCCCTGATATGGTATCATTACCCCTTGGATTACAAATAGTGATGGACGAACTTCTGACGGGACGTTTCGCGAACCGCGAACGCGGCCAAAATTTTGCGAACCGCAAGGTTCGCAGCGGACCCCTTGACTTTAATGGCAGGCGAACCATAAAAACCTGCAGGTCATATTTTCAGCCACAAAATACTTACTAGCTGTGCACAAAATGAACACTGACATAACAAAAGTATTAAGTGAATCTGGGATCGACAACGACAAGCATTCTTTTTTTATCTGTGAAATTTTGACAATTCAGGAGCGCATGAAGGCCATGGAGGAGAGGCAAGGGCAGGCTATGAAGGGAGTGCAGGAGATGATCAGTGCCACAGTCAGGGCAGTGCAGTCCTGTGCCAGTGTCCCAGTGTGCCAACCTGTGCTTGAGCCCCTCCCTCTGCCCGGTCCTTACCCCCACCTATGCAGGGCTCCACTGCGGTGGTCCGGAGGTGCCAGTCCAGTGCTGATCCTCAGCCATGGTGCTGGCACTGCCTGCTGATTGGCTTCTCCACTGCTATCTCCCTCACTGTCTGAAACCAGCACCACAATAGAAACTGAGCACTGACACCAGCACCGTGATAGAGACTGAGCACTGACACCAGCACCGAGATAGAGAGCACTGACACCAGCACCGAGATAGAAAGCACTGACACCAGCACCGAGATAGAGAGCACTGACACCAGCACCGAGATAGAGAGCACTGACACCAGCACCGAGATAGAGAGCACTGACACCAGCACCGAGATAGAGAGCACTGACACCACCACCGTAAGAGCACTGACACCACCACCGTGAGAGCACTGACATCAGCACCGTGATAGAGAGCACTGACACCAGCACCATGATAGAGAGCACTGACACCAGCACCGTGAGAGCACTGACACCAGCACCGAGATAGAGAGCACTGACACCAGCACAGTAATAGGAGCACTGACACCAGCACCGTGAGAGCACTGACACCAGCACCGATATAGAGAGCACTGACACCATTACTGAGATAGAGAGCAGTGACACCAGCACCGCAAAAGAGAGCACTGACACCAGCACTGATGCCAGCAACTCGCTGCGGGACCCAAAAATATGACACTGTTCAACCTCTTCAAACGGGAGGGTACGGGCATATAGTACGGTGTGCTTTTTTTGTACAAGGAAGCGAACCAAGGGTAGAAAAAAGGTCCATGTGCTAGATTAAATAAATTGTCTATAGAGTTATGCATATACATGGTCTACTGGTCACATGTGTTGAATTCCTCAGAGATCCATGCCTCATTCATTTTTTATAAATGTGAGGTAGTCAACACTGTCGTGAGCTAGGCGAGTGCGCTTATCGGTCATGATCTCCCCTGCTGTGCGGAACGTCCTTTCGGACAGGACACTGGATGAGGGGAAAGCCAACAGTTCCATTGCAAATTGGGCAAGCTCTGGCCAGCGGTTCATCACTTCTCAGAGCGTCCACATCGGCCGTTAACCCAATGTAGTCGGACACCTGTCGGTCTAGGTGTTCCCTGATGCTGGATCCGGATAAGATCTGTCGATGGGTCAGCTGAAAGAATGACCTCATATCCGAAGTCACCAATACATATTCAAACCGCCCTCTTCTTGCAGGCACTGTTGGATTGGTACCCGCAACTCTTTCTCTGGGACTGGGAATTCCTCCTCTGCCAGCGCACGCAAAATCAGAATGCAGCATTTCTCGAAGCAAGGCCAGGAAGTGCTCCATTCTGACAGCCCTCTGTGACGGTGGTAACATTTCTGCCATTTTGTGTTTGTACCGGGGGTCTAAGTACAATGCCACCCAGTACTGGTCCTTGACCTTTATGCTTTTTATACAGGGTCCCTGTTAAAACACTGGAGCATGAAGGCCCCAATTTACACTGAACTGGAAGCGGTGTGGTGGCCTGGCACCTGCTCATCATTCAGGATAATGTCGTCCTCCTCGTTCTCCTCTCCCCATCCACGCACAACAACAGGGATCACAGAAAGGTTTAAAGCATGCTCTTCTTGGTCCTCCTCATCTGCCCCGGCACCATCCTCCTCTGACTCCTCTTCAGACTCCTGTTGTTGACTTGTCTCAGATAGAGTAGCCCCCCCCCCGGAATTCATCCAGCTTTGCAACTTCCTCATCTTCCTGCTCCTGCTCCTCCACGGCTTGATCAATGGCACGCACCATAAAGAAAGCATAAGGTACGATGTCACTGATGGCACCATGGCTGCGACTAACCAGTTTGGTGATCTCATCAAATGGCCGCAGAATTCTGCATGCGTCGCGCACGAGCAGCCACTGGCGTGGTGAAAAAAAACAAGCTCCCAGAACCTGTTCTGCTGCAGAGTTCGTATAGGTAGTCGTTAACTGCACGTTTGTGCTGGAGCAGCCTATCAAGCATATAGAAGGTTGAGTTCCATCGCGTCGGACAATTGCAAAAAGACGTCTGACCGGCAGATTGTGTCGCCGCTGAATGCCAGCAAGGCGAGCCATGGCCATGAAAGAAATGGGCCGAGATTTTCCTTGCCTGCCACAAGATGTTCTGGACCCCAGGGTATTTGACAACGAATCGATGCGCGACCAAGTTTAAGACGTGTGCCATGCATGGCACGTGCGTAATTTTGCCCTGTTTCAATGCGCTAAGAAGATTGGCACCATTGTCACACACCACTTTACCAACTGTCAAATTGAACTGTGTTAGCCACTTATCTGCCTGTGAACGCAAAGCTGAAAGGAGTGCTGGGACAGTGTGGCTCTTGGCTCCCAGGCACAACAGATGCAGCACAGCATGGCAACGTCTCACCTGGCATGTCGAATAGGTTCTGGGGATCTTGGGCGGTGCAGCAGAAGAGGCACTAGCAGCGGAAAAGGAGGAGTCAGCCGAGGAGGAGAGGGAGGAGGATGGAGTAGGAGGAGGAGAAGAAGAGCCAGGCCTGCATGAAATCCATGGCGGTAAAACCAAATGTACATGGGTGCCACGGGTTACATGCTTGACGGCCATCAGAAGGTTCACCCAGTAAAAGTTATATACCTTCCCTGCCCGTGTTTGCTAGACCACGTGTCTGTGGTCAGATGTATCTTGGAACCAACACTGTGTGCCAGAGATACAGTACATTCACTTGCCGCTGAACATAGCCATATAGCTCTGGGATGCCCTTCTGTGAGAAATACTTCCTTCCTGGGACCTTCCATTGTGGTGTTCCAATGGCCACAAATTTTCGAAAGGCCTCCGAGTCCACCAGTTTATATGGCAGTAGTTGGTGAGCTATCAGCAGCCGTCAACCATTGGGCAAGCGGGTTATCCGGCGTCATCATTTTTTACGCTCGAACATTTGGCCCACAGAAGTCTGCCTTTTTGCAGAAAAACATGAGCTTGTCATGATGGAAGGTGGAGTGGAGGACAATTGTGAGGAGAGAGGAGAAAGAGAAGTAGAAGACGAGGCTGGATGGTGAGAGCCTGTCACGTACCTAGTGGTGAGCCCGGAATGCAGAAGGAGACCTCTCTTGCGTCCCCGATTTACGGCCCCTGATGATGGTGACAGGAGGCACGGGAGTCAGAGGTAGCACGAGTGCCTGGCAGGATCAACAGCCGGTGGATGGATCTGGCTGACTTCAGGAACTGTAGCTGGACAAGCAGGCCCCAGCGACAGCAGACAGGAACCAGTGGACAGCAGGAGACCAACAGGAACAGGTGGATCACTCAGGGGCAGGCACACAGGAGAGTCAGGCAGGCCGGGTCAAACCAGACAGTCAGTACAGGAACAGATACAGCGGGCAGAGGCGGGAATGTGGAACAAGCCGGGTCGGTAACGGATGAGCACGGATGGACCAGAGGATAAGACAGGTGCAGAGTCGTAGACAAGCCGGAGGTCAGAGGCAGGCAGAAGGCAGGGAAGGTCGCAGGTCAGGCCGGGTCGATACACAAACAGATCAGATTCAGGTAATAGTCTCAGGAACGCTGTAGATCAAGCAGCAAGATCAGAAGGGAGAACTGGGTTTAAATAGCCCACCTGGCGCCGGTAACCGTGCGCGCGCGCGACCGCGCGCAACCGGACGACCACGGACACGCGCACCAGGCACCCGCAGGCGCACACAGACAGGTGACGGACCACTGTCCCCAGCCAGCCTTTCCTGACATTGCCCCCTCCCAAGGGGCAGCCTCCGGATGCCCAACCGGGCCATTTTCTCAGGATGGGATCTCTTGAAGGCCTGTATCAGATGCTTGGCATGTATGTTGCTTTCAGGCTCCCATGAGTTTTCCTCGGAACCGTACCCCTTCCATTTAATGAGAAATTGGACACAGTTATTTCTCTTCCTGCAATCCATTATTGCCTCCCCTTCAAACTCCTCTTCGCCATTGACCATAATAGGAGCAGGGGGATCTGTGGCTCGTCCTGGGAAAGGGTTAGATATGGCGGGTTTCAGGAGAGAAACATGAAAAACGGGGTGTACCCGAAGTGTTTCTGGCAGTTCCAGTTCGTAGGCTACCTCATTGATTCTCCTCTTGACTGTGAAGGGACCCAGAAACTTAGGGCCCAATTTCTTTGAAGGGCAAGCGAGTCAGAGATTAACTGTAGACAGCCAAACCTGGTCTCCAGGTTTCAGAATCAGTTCCCCCCGTCTGTTTTTATCAAAAGTCTCTTTGTTTAGCGCTTGTGCTCTGGTCATGGTTTCCTGCAACAGTTTATTGTTGATACTGAAAAAATCCACAGTCTTGAGAACGGCTGGCACAGAACATTCAGGAACAGAGTTAGGTAGAAATGATGGGTGGAAACCATAATTAGCAAAAAACGGGGTCTGCTTGATGGTAGAATGGATGGAATTATTATAAGCGAACTCGGCCAGTGGCAACAGAGAGAACCAGTCGTCCTGAGAAAAGGAGGAAAAGCAGCGTAGATACTGCTCAAGAGTCTGGTTAGTTCTCTCTGTCTGCCCATTTGTCTGAGGGTGGTATGCAGAAGAAAAAGATAGCTCGATGCCAAGGGAACTGCATAGTGCTCTCCAGAAACGAGAGGTAAACTGCACCCCCCTATCTGATATGATGTTGGCTGGAACTCCATGAAGTCTGATGACTTCCCTGACAAAAACGTGTGCAGTTTCCGGTGCTGATGGTGTTCCTTTCAAGGGGATGAAGTGTGCCATCTTGGACAACCGATCCACTACCACAAAGATGGCCGTATGGCCTTCTGAAGGGGGAAGTTCAACAATAAAGTCCATGGAGATTAACTTCCAGGGTCTCTCTGGAGCAGGTAGAGGTTTGAGCAGGCCCCAAGCCCTGGCCTTATTACCCTTGCTGCGATTACAGACGGTACAAGACTCCACATATCTTTTGCAGTCCTTTGCAACTTGCGGCCACCAGAACGTGCGTTGCATGAGGTCAGACATCTTGGAGACACCGAAGTGGCTGGCTAGTACATGGTCATGGCAGAGCCCGAGTATGGTGGCCCGAAGATTTTCTGGAATGAAGATTTTGTCCTCAAGCCAGAACAGACCGTCTTTCGCAAGCAGCCTTGCTCCTGCAGGAGGGGGGTCTTCACTGGAAGCTTGCTTAATCCGGCTTAACAGATCTTCCTGAAGAAGGAGAAAGTTTTCCGCCGACAGAATAGTATCCGGAGAGGTAGGTACTTTGGGATCATTGAACATGCGGGACAATGCGTCCGGTTTGGTATTTTTTGAACCCGGTCTGTAGGTGACATGGAAGGCAAACCTGGAAAAGAACAGCGCCCACCTGGCTTGACGCGGCTTCAACCTTCTAGCAGATTTCAGGTACTCCAGGTTTTTGTGGTCCGTATAGATCAGGATCGGGTGAGCTGCTCCTTCCAGAAGGTACCGCCACTCCTCCAAAGCCGCTTTTATTGCTAATAGTTCCCTGTCTCCCACATCATAATTTCTTTCAGGAGCAGAAAGCTTGCGTGAAAAGAAGCCAAAAGGGAACAGAAGAGACTTGGGGCCTTGTCGTTGTGAGAGTACTGCCCCAACGGCGACTTCGGATGCATCAACCTCCAGAACAAACGGGAGAGCCGGGTCAGGGTGTTTTAGTACGGAAGCGGAGGTAAAAAGTCTCTTAAGGGTGTCAAAAGCAGTTTGAGCTTCGGGAGTCCAATGAAATCGAACTCCCTGCTTGGTCAGCTGGGTAATAGGTGAGATGATGGCTGAGAATCCTTTAATAAATTTCCGATAAAAGTTCAAAAAGCCCACAAACCGCTGAACGCCCTTTTTATCCACAGGAGCAGGCCACTCAAGGATAGCGGAAATTTTTTGAGGGTCCATTTTAATGCCCTCAACAGAAATGATTAGTCCCAGAAACTGTATACTCTGTTGTTCAAATTCACACTTCTCAGGTTTTGCATGAAGGCCATGCTGACGGAGTCGCTCTAACACACACTTGACATGTTGACGATGGCTACTGATGGAGGCAGAAAAGATCAAAATGTCATCCAGGTAGATGATGACGAATAGGTCCAGGAAGTCTCTGAAGATGTCATTTATAAAATGCTGGAAGGTGGCGGGGGCGTTGCAGAGCCCAAACGGCATAACTAGATATTCGAAATGTCCGAATCGGGTGCGAAAAGCTGTCTTCCATTCATCACCCTCTCTTATGCGGACCAGATTATAGGCCCCCCCGTAGGTCTAATTTAGTAAAAATGACTGCTGCCCCCAGTCTCTGGAAAAGTTCTGACACCAAAGGAAGAGGGTATCGGTTTTTAATGGTCACCTTGTTTAGTTCCCGATAATCGACACATGGCCGAAGGGTATGGTCCTTTTTTTCCACAAAGAAAATGCCAGCTCCTGCAGGGGATGTGGAAGAGCGGATGAATCCTTTCTTAAGATTTTCGTCAATATAGTCCTTGAGTGCAGCCAGTTCCAGTTCAGTTAAAGGAAAAATTCTTCCAAATGGTACTTCGGCCCCAGGGAGGAGCTTGATAGGACAGTCATAGACCCGGTGAGGGGGAAGAGTCTCTGCACCTTTCTTGCTGAAGACATCCATGAAGTCGTAGTATGCCTCTGGAACTAATTGGCGAGCTTCCGTATCCAGGCACATCAGAGCTGTGGGCTGGTTGGAAGTCTTTGGTAGACAATGTTGGAAGCAATAGGGTGAAGGAAAGGTAACATCTCTGGTAGTCCAGTCAATGCAAGGGTTGTGGGCCTGGAGCCAGGGCATTCCCAGGATAACAGGAAACAAGGGTGAGGTGATGATGTCAAGACATAAAAGTTCATGGTGAAGATTGGATATGCTGGCAGAGATGGGGATGGTTTCCTGGGTGACAGGACCAGACTGGACGGCGGATCCATCGGCAAGATGTATCAGTAGTCCTTGGGTCTTGGAGCGTAATGGTATGTGGTGTTTTGCTGCAAAAACAGAGTCCATAAAGCAGCTGCATGCTCCCGAATCAACGATAGCGGGAACCTGGATGTTATTTCCGGGGAGCTGCAACAAAACGTAAAGAGCAAGATGAAGGGAAGCATTGGTGATTGCATGGACTTGATCAGCAGAAGGAGGAAGCCACTTACGGATCTTGGTTGGGTAGGACCTCACGTAGTGCCCAGGCTCCTCACAATACATGCACAGATCATTCATGCGGCGACGCTGACGTTCTTCAGGTGTGAGCGTTGGTCGTAGCAAACCCAGCTGCATAGGCTCCGGCACATCAGTAGTAGGAGTAGACTGAGCTGGTGGCATAGTACTCGAGTAACTGGGCACTCTTGGCAACATCCAGGTGGGACGTGACGGACCTGCGGCTCTCTCTGACCTGCGTTCACGTAGGCGCCTGTCAATCTGTATGGATAGATTGATTAATTCATCTAGAGTCTGAGGAACCCCAACACGGGCGAGTTCATCTTTCAGGGGATCAGACAGACCCAACCGGAACTGGTAGCGGAGAGCAGCATCGTTCCAATTGGTGTCTGCACTCCAACGCCTGAATTCTGCAACGTAGTCCTCTGCGGCTCTGCGACCCTGCTGTAATGCATGGAGAGCGGCTTCGGCTGTTGCTGAGAGCTGAGGGTCCTCATAGATTCGGGCCATCGCGTCAAAAAAGGTGGTCAAGTTGGAAAGTTCGCCAGCCTTTTGTTCAAGAAGGCGATGTGCCTATGTCTGGGGTTCGTTCTGGAGCAAGGAGATCACAAAGCCCACTTTGGTGGCTTCCAAAGAAAAAGTCCGTGGCTGAAGAGCAAAGTATAACTCGCAGGAGTTGCGAAAGGCCCTGAATTTGCTGCGTTCACCAGAAAATCTTTCAGGCGTGGGCACTCGAGGTTCAGGGGGTAACATCACCACTGCTGGTGGAGCAGGCATGCTGGCAGAGGTGGATGGTGACCCCTGGGTAGTAGCTGGCGAGGAGAGGGCCTGAACACGTTCCTCCAAACGGGAATAGCTTTCTTGAAGGCCTTTAACTGCCTGGGTCAAACCCGCCAGATGCAAACACAGTTCATCCAAAGGAGAGGCTCCCTGCGTGGGCTCGGTCATGGCTGCTTGATACTGTCACGTACCTAGTGGTGAGCCCGGAATGCAGAAGGAGACCTCTCTTGCGTCCCCGACTCACGGCCCCTGATGATGGTGACAGGAGGCACGGGAGTCAGAGGTAGCACGAGTGCCTGGCAGGATCAACAGCCGGTGGATGGATCTGGCTGACTTCAGGAACTGTAGCTGGACAAGCAGGCCCCAGCGACAGCAGACAGGAACCAGTGGACAGCAGGAGACCAACAGGAACAGGTGGATCACTCAGGGGCAGGCACACAGGAGAGTCAGGCAGGCCGGGTCAAACCAGACAGTCAGTACAGGAACAGATACAGCGGGCAGAGGCAGGAACGTGGAACAAGCCGGGTCGGTAACGGATGAGCACGGATGGACCAGAGGATGAGACAGGTTGTCACGTACCTGGTAGGAGAGCCCAGAATGCAGGGAGCGGCTCCTCGTAAGCCTCCGGCTCGAGAGCCCCTGGAAGTGGAGACAGGGATTCAAGAGTTCGGAGGGCACAAGTGCCAAACTGGAATACGGTAGGTCGGACCTGTAGCAGCAAGAGATCCACGGAGGCACAGGAAGGTAGACACCCGGTAAGCAGCTGGGGATGTGGTCACACAGTAGGCACAGGTGGATGACTGGAACAGCTGACGGAGGTCCGTGTGGACAGCAGGCACTGGAGGTCAGGCTGGAACAGCAGGTGGCAGATGACAAGCTCGGGAACAAGCCAGGTCGGTATCAGGCGGGCAGCAGAGGTACACGGGAGGAGACGGAGACGTAGTCAGACAGGCAGGAGGTCGGTGGCAGGCAGCAATCAAACGAAGTCAGGAACAGGCCGGGTAACGGTAATCAGGAACAACAGAAACAGATAGCAGGATCACCGGACACGCTGTAGACAGGACAGCAAGAAGGAACAGAAGCTGGTTCCTTAAGTAGCCCTTCGGGCGCCAAGAACGGTCGCACGGCGAGTCTGCTTGCCCCCGCGGGTAACCGTGCGCCCGTCTGTGACCCCGCGCACCCGCGTGCGCCCGTTCGCACTGTCGCGCACCCGCGTGCGCCCGTTCGTGCGCCCGTTCGCGCCGTCGCGCACACGCGTGCGCCTGTTCGTATCTACGTGCACTCGCGTGCGTTCGTTCGCGCTAACGCGCGCCCAAGGATAGAGTCGAGTCGGGGTGCTTTAGGATCGAGGCTGATACAAACAAGTCTTTCAGGGTTTTGAAAGCCTCCTGTGCCTTGGAAGTCCATTGAAACTTCTGACCCTGTTTGGTCAGTCCGGTGATGGGGGAGATGATGGAGGAGAACCCCTTGATGAATTTCTTGTACAAATTGGCAAACCCTACGAATCGTTGGACCCCTTTCTTATCAGAAGGAGCGGGCCAATCCAGGATAGCTGAAGTTTCTGAGGATCCATCTCTATCCCCTTCACTGAGATAATCAGACCGAGTAATTGGATGCTTCGTTGCTCGAAAACGCATTTTTCGGGCTTGGCATATAGACCATGGAGACGGAGTCGGGTTAAGACATTCTTCACATGTTCCCGGTGCTTGGCTAAAGAGGAGGAAAAAATCAGAATATCGTCTAGATAAATTATCACAAACAAATCAAGGTAGTCTCTAAAGATGTCGTTTACAAAATGTTGGAATGTGGCAGGGGCATTGCACAAACCAAAAGGCATAACTAAATATTCGAAGTGCCCGAAACGAGTACGGAAGGCAGTCTTCCATTCGTCGCCCCTTTGTATGCGGACAAGGTTGTAGGCACCCCGAAGATCCAGTTTGGAAAATATTTCGGCTGACCCCAGTCTCTGGAATAGTTTGCGCACTAATGGTAGGGGGTAGCGGTTCTTTATAGTAACCTTGTTAAGTGCCCGGTAGTCCACACATGGGCGTAGAGAATGGTCCTTTTTTTCAACGAAGAAGATCCCCGCGCCTGCCGGGGAGGTGGAAGGTCGGATGAAACCCTTCTCCAAGTTGTTGTCCAAATAGGTTTTCAGGGTCCCCAATTCTGTTTCGGATAAGGGAAAAATTCTTCCGAAGGGAATCTCTGCCCCAGGAAGCAATTCTATAGGGCAGTCATATGGCCTATGTGGGGGTAAGGTTTCAGCGCCCTTCTTGCTAAATACATCCAAGAAGTTATGGTAGTCCTTGGGTACAGCCTGTCGGACCTCAGCGTCTGTTTCTAAACAGAGTAGAGAAGAAGAGTCCTTGTTGTCAACTGGGAGACAGTGCTGAAGACAGTAGGCAGAAGGGAACTCAATCTTTCCAGTGGACCAATTGATGTGTGGGTTGTGAGCCTTCAACCAAGGCATGCCTAGTATAACAGGGAATAAAGGAGACTTAATGACATCCAGACACAAAAGTTCTTGGTGAGTTCCAGCAACGATGGCAAGCAGTGGGGAAGTCTCCTGAGTCACTGGTCCAGACTTAAGGATGGAACCATCGGCCAGATATATTGAAAGTCCTTTCACCCTAGGCCGCAGAGGGATGTTGTTACTTAAGGCGAAGGACAAATCCACAAAGCCACTGCAAGCCCCAGAATCAATAATTGCGCTGGTTTTGACAGTCCTTCCTGAGAGCTGCAAAAGAAGAGGTACAGCCAGATGAGAGGTGTTATTTAGCAAGACGGGAGAGGAAACAGGAAGGATGAGAAGGCACTTACGCATTTTGGCAGGGCAAGTGCGAACGTAATGTCCCGGTTCTCCGCAGTAGAGACAAAGGTTGCCGGTCCGGCGGCGTTGGCGTTCCTCAGGCGTCAAAGATGGACGAAGTAACCCCAGCTGCATGGGTTCTGAAGAGTCCGGAATGGGCATAGCAGGAGCAGGTGGGACGGGGTGGTTGGAACTTGGGACACGTGGCATCATCCAGACGGGGCGAGAAGTTGTAGAAGAATGCTCCAGGCGATGTTCTCTTATGCCGCGTACACACGAGCGGACTTTTCAACATCCAAAGTCCGACGGACTGAGTCCGTCAGACTATTCGATCGTGTGTGGGCTGCAACGGACTTTTGACTCGCCAAAGTCCGAAGGACTTTAGAATATGGAACATGCTTCAAATTTTTCCGAAGGAACTCCGCCGGACCCGGTCCCTTCGAAAAATTTGCTCGTGTGTATGCTACTCCGACGGACTAAAACCGACGCTAGGGCAGCTATTGGCTACTGGCTATGAACTTCCTTATTCGAATCCAGTCGTACGTCATCACATTCGAATCCGTCAGAGTTTAGTGTGATCGTGTGTCGCCAAGTCCGCTCAGCCGAAAAGTCTGTCAGAACTCCGTCGGAATTCCAGCAGAACTCCGACGGAACTCCTTCGGAAGTCTGTCGGACATAAGTCCTCTCGTGTGTACGGGGCTTTAGGCGTCTGTCTATTTGAACAGAGAGATCTATGAGTGCTTCTAGGGTCTCAGGGATACCCACTCGAGCCAGTTCGTCTTTCAACGATTCTGAGAGACCCATACGAAACTGGTATCATAAAGCTGAGTCATTCCAGTCCGTGTCGGAGCTCCAGCGTCTGAACTCAGACACATAATCTTCCATGGGCCTGCGACCTTGTTGGAGCGCATGCAGAGCTGCCTCTGCGGTGGCAGCAAGCTGGGGGTCCTCGTACAACCGAGACATCGCTTGGAAAAAGGCATTCAGAGTATCCAGAGAGGGGTCCTTTCGTTCCAGGAGACGATGGGCCCAGGCCTGGGGTTCGTCTGTCAGTAGTGAAATGACAAACCCCACTTTGGTTGCCTCGAGAGAGAAAGTCCTGGGTTGTAAGGCAAAAAAGAGTTCGCAGGAATTACGAAAGGCTCTGAATTTATTCCGGTTGCCGGTGAATCGTTCCGGAGTGGGAACCCTAGGTTCAGGCTGCATCATCACCACCGAAGGTGGAACAGAGAGTCCGGAGACAGCTGGAGTTGAAGCAGATAGGGCCTGGACCTGTTCCTCTAGTCGGCCGTAAACCTTCCTGCAAGTTCTTCACTGCTTGGGTAAGGCCAGCTAAGTGGCAGCAAAGCTCGTCCATAGGGGAGGCTCCCTGCGTGGGCTCGGACATAGCTGTCCTGTACTGTCACGTACCTGGTAGGAGAGCCCAGAATGCAGGGAGCGGCTCCTCGTAAGCCTCCGGCTCGAGAGCCCCTGGAAGTGGAGACAGGGATTCAAGAGTTCGGAGAGCACAAGTGCCAAGCTGGAATACGGTAGGTCGGACCTGTAGCAGCAAGAGATCCACGGAGGCACAGGAAGGTAGACACCTGGTAAGCAGCTGGGGATGTGGTCACACAGTAGGCACAGGTGGATGACTGGAACAGCTGACGGAGGTCCGTGTGGACAGCAGGCACTGGAGGTCAGGCTGGAACAGCAGGTGGCAGATGACAAGGTCGGGAACAAGCCGGGTCGGTATCAGGCGGGCAGCAGAGGTACACGGGAGGAGACGGAGACGTAGTCAGACAGGCAGGAGGTCGGTGGCAGGCAGCAATCAAACGAAGTCAGGAACAGGCCGGGTAACGGTAATCAGGAACAACAGAAACAGATAGCAGAACCACCGGACACGCTGTAGACAGGACAGCAAGAAGGAACAGAAGCTGGTTCCTTAAGTAGCCCTTTGGGCGCCAAGAACGGTCGCACGGCGAGTCTGCGTGCCCCCGCGGCTAACCGTGCGCCCGTTCGTGACCCCGCGCACCCGCGTGCGCCCGTTTGCACCGTCGCGCACTCGCGTGCGCCCGTTCGTGCCGTCGCGCACCCGCGTGCGCCTGTTCGTATCTACGTGCACTTGCGTGCGTTCGTTCGCGCTGACGCGCGCCCAAGGATACCGACAAGTTCTCCACAAGGGAATCCTGCGGGCAGGTCTCCTATGTACGATCGGGACAACAGATCGACCATGACACAGGTGCAGAGTCGTAGACAAGCCGGAGGTCAGAGGCAGGCAGAAGGCAGGGAAGGTCGCAGGTCAGGCCGGGTCGATACACAAACAGATCAGATTCAGGTAATAGTCTCAGGAACGCTGTAGATCAAGCAGCAAGATCAGAAGGGAGAACTGGGTTTAAATAGCCCGCCTGGCGCCGGTAACCGTGCGCGCGTGCGTGCGTGCACCCGCGCGACCGCGCGCAACTGGGTGACCGCGGACACGCGCACCAGGCACCCGCAGGCGCGCACAGACAGGTGACGGACCACTGTCCCCAGCCAGCCTTTCCTGACAGAGCCTGGAGTGTGGCTTTGTGTGTTCCGTTGCTCCCACTGGGCTCGGTGATGGCAGCTCAGGGGCCTTCTTAAGGCGGTCGTCCCTAGGTGAGTGTTGGGCTTACCGCGACTTATGCGTTGACTGCAAAGATTGCAGATGGCAACACTATTGTCAGCAGTGGACATGTTAAAAAAAGCCCACACTGCGGAGCCATGAGTCGGCGTCCTGGGAGCTCCAGATGTGACCGTACATGGTTGATGCCTTGCTCCTGATACGTTCGCAGTCTGCTTTGTCCCTCCTGTGCAATGTAAGTTCTTCCTGCTTCTCCTCCCTATCTGCTGGTCCATATCTCACTCTGAACTCCCCTCCTCTTCCTCTCTTGTGGGCACCCACGTGACATCACTAGACACGTCATCATCGACGTCACCTTCCCCACCGCTATAATTGGAGATCTCGGAGTAGGCAGCAACAGCGGGGACCAACCTCCTCCTCCCTGGGCTGATCTGGGTACTGTCGTCAGACTGCTTAGTGGCGGTTGTTGCTACCTCCTCTTCCTGATCCAATGCCAAGAGTGGCTGCGCATTGGAAATGTCTTGATATGGATCGGAAAATAATTCCTGTGACTCAAGCAGAAGGTATATGGTGGTGGTGGTGTTGGTGGTAGTGTCTTTGGGGGTGCACATAGCAGAGAGTGAAGAAGAGGGTGCAGATCGAGAGGATGAGGAGGGTGCAGAAGAGTAAGGCTGAGTGAGCCACTCAACCAAGTCTGGTCCATCCTTTGACGTAATCGAACGCACCTTCTGCAATTTGCCACTTTGGCTCAAGTCTGTTGCTCCTGCCCTACCCCTACCACCCCTGTGGAAGGGCCTGCCTCTTCCTCTGCCTGTCATTTTTTAAATGACCCTGTGACAAAAGTCTCTAGAGAGGTGCAGTATGTATGTGGATGAAGGTATATAACACCCCGCTTCAATCTGTTGTTTTTGGGGGCCACTGGTCACACCGGTTATAATACCTTTTTTTTTTATGCGTTTGTCACTCTTTGTAGTATCGCTGCAGAACCGCTCAGCAGTCACAATGCTGCACAGTGGAAATGCACTATACTATGCTTTTTATATGTGCAAGTATTTTATACGTGTATTACACACCTATATACTGCACACCAAATAGTACACCAGTCCTTAAAAGGACCTTTGTGGACCTAGTAGCTAGTGATTTGCAGACTGTCCCTCAGTCACTACACTGATAAAGGACTGCTGCAGAATAGGGCTATTGCATAACCATGACAGGCAGGCCCTTCCGCAGGGGTGGTAGGGGTAGGGTAGGAGCAACAGGCTTAAGCCAAAGTGGGAAATTGCAGAAGGTGCGTTCGATTATGTCAAAGGGTGGACCAGACTTGGTTGAGTGGCTCACTCAGCCTTACTCTTCTGCACCCTCCTCATCCTCTCGATCTGCACCCTCTTCTTCACTCCAACCAACACCACACTACAACCAACACCACCACCACCACCATATACTCTCCGCTTGAGTCACAGGAGTTATTTTCCGATCCATCACAAGACATTGCCACCACTCTTGGCATTGGATCAGGAAGAGGAGGTAGCAACGACCGCCACTCAGCAGTCTGACGACAGTACCCAGAACAGCCCAAGGAGGAGGTTGGTTCCCGGTGTTGCTGCCTACTCCAAGATCTCTAATTATAGCGGTGGGGAAGGTGATGTCGATGATGACGTGTCTAGTGATGTCACGTGGGTGCCCACAAGAGAGGAAGAGGAGGGGAGTTCAGAGGGAGATATGGAGCAGCAGATGGGGAGTGTCATGGTTATGCAATAGTTCTCTGCTTACCTGTTTCCATGTGTTCATCTAGAGACCAGCCGACCCTCACCTGTCTGCTTTTGTAATCCATCCTCTGGCATGGCTCCACCCTAGCTCCTATCAGGGAGCTCTATATTAACCTGTGCACCGCAGGCCAACCCTGCTGATCAACCTTTGTGTGTTAGCTTCCTGTTACCTGCCGTGTGCTATTCTGTTGTTTTCCGTTACCGACTTTGGCGTGTCCTTGACTATCCCTGTTTGCCTGTGATCCTGACCTTTTGGCATGTCCCTGACTATTCCTGTCTGCTTGTAGCCCCGACCTTGGCTTTGTCCCTCACTATCCCTATCCTCCTGTTGCCTACTGTGGGTGTGAGCTGGGGGACCTTGGGGGTCGCGACCTGGAGCCAGTTGCAGCCAAGTCCATCCTCACCACTAGAGGTGCTGGTGAACACCTGCTGGCTCTTAGACTCCGCGCCCCAGGGAATCTTACGCTCTAACCCCAGTGGGATCTGTCTCCCGTCTGCAGCAGTCAGCCGTAGGGTCCACAACCTTGCAGTGCACTCCTGATCCCTACGGTGTGCATCTGTCACCTCGCCTCAAGGTGACCTGACACTGCCTTTTCCTCTGCCTGTCATTTTTTAAATGATCCTGTGACAAAAGTCTCTAGAGAAGTGCAGTATGTATGTGGAAGAAGGTATATAACACCCCGCTTCAATCGGTCATTTTGGGGGGCCACTGGTCTATCACACCAGTTATAATACTTTTTTTTAATTGCGTTTGTCACTCTTTGTAGTATCGCTGCAGAACCGCTCAGCAGTCACAATGCTGCACAGTGGAAATGCACTATACTATGCTTTCTATATTTTCAAGTATTTTAAACGTGTATTACACCCCTATATACTGCACACCAAATAGTACTATGAAATATACAATATTAGTGTGCTTTAATCAATATAGTGGTCAAAAAATGTATCAATACCTTACAAAGGATTTAACTGAATCCATCATATAGCCATAGCCACATAAAGTGCTCCCATGCATAATCACACTATTGTGTTTTTTTCTCTTTGTTCTCCCGTATGTCTGCACCTGCTGAATTATTTTGATTACAAATCAGAGGGAGGATGAGATAGGGTGATTGAGAGACTAGTGTGTGGTTTAATCTGAAGGTGAAAGTAACTGCAGTGGAATGGATCTAACCAGAGTTGACTGCAAGGTCTAGCGGTGAAAAAAGGAGTAAAATCTTTACCATAAGTGACTCTTTTGGTGATTTATTCATCTGTACAAGTATACTAGCACCTTATCATGAGCAATTAGAAGGATAAGTTGTTTAACACTGTGGAGCACGCTAAAGTAGATGGTTCATGTGGGATATTAGAATTACATTGTTCACAGATCTTTGTGTATAAGTTATATACTGTAATTTATTAAGCGCTAGTGTGAAGTTTACATATGCACACAGGCACTTTATGAAGCATTTTTTTGGTATATTAGCACTGCATGTGAATATATATTATCTTTTTAACACTTTAATTCTGTCTCCATAAGTTTAATATTAACGAAGATTGCACTTTATATGCACATTATGCACTTTTTTATTGAATTTAATTAATTTTACTTGTTTTGCACATTATGCATGGGAGCACTTTATGTGGCTATGGCTATATGATGGATTCAGTTAAATCCTTTGTAAGGTATTGATACATTTTTTGACCACTATATTGATTTTAGCGCACTAATATTATATAAATTCATAGTATGTATTGAGGGATCATTTTTTTTGGTGCAGCTTTTTTCAGCACATTAACTAGTTTGGTTTGGGGTCAATATTATTAATAATTGCATACGTATCAGTGCTTGAGTAAATTTATATTATATTTACACCAAACAGTACACCTATACCAGTCCTTAAAAGGACCTTTGTGGACCTAATAGTAGCTAGCTAGTAGCTAATGAATTGCAGACTGTCCCTGCTCCAAACACCAAACTGTCCCTCCCTACACTGAGAAACGACAGCTGCAGAATCGGTCAGCAGCACAGCAGTGCAGTGCACTATAATATGCTTTCTATATTTGAAAGAAAGTAAATTATGTGTGTACAACCCTATATAATGTACACCTATACCAGTCCTTAAAAGGACCTTTGTGGACCTAGTAGCTAGTGATTTGCAGACTGTCCCTGCTCCAAAACACCAAACTGTCCCTCAGTCCCTAAACTGATAAAAGACAGCTGCAGAATCGGTCAGCACTCAGCAGCACAGCAGTCAGCAGTGCACTATAATATACTTTCTATATTTGAAAGAAAGTATATTATATGTGTACAACCCTATATACTGTACACCTATACCAGTCCTTAAAAGGACCTTTGTGGACCTCATAGTAATAGATAGTGATTAAACTGACTGTTCTGCTCCACACAGCGTCCTGTCCCTACACTGACAAAAGACAGCTGCAGAATCGGTCAGCAGTGCACTCAGCAGCACAGCAGTCAGCAGCAGTGCACCAGAATATACTTTGTATCTTTGAAAGAAAGTATATTCTAAGTGTATTACAACCCTATAAACTGTACACCCCTACCAGTCCTTAAAAGGACTTTTGTGGACCTAATAGTAATAGCTAGTGATTAAACTGACTGTCCCTGCTCCACACAGCGTCCTGTCCCTACACTGACAAAAGACAGAATGTAAAATGGCCGCCAGATCAGGTCTATATATAAGGTAGGGGGTATGTCCAATTGTTCATGTGCTGAAATGTCTCAATTGGCTGTCCTGTACCCCATGATGGATGTGTCATCATGGGTCAAAGTTCTTTCACAATGTAAACGCAAATGTCCGCTGCACGAACAGTGCCAGAAGTCCACCGGTTTGGCGAATCGCAAACATGCAAAATTTGCCGCGAACCGACTGCCGGGCGAACTGCAAGGCCATCTCTAATTACAAATATGTGTTGTCAAGAACGCTATGCTGACAGCCACTTGACACAGATTTAAAGTGTTGATAGTGGAGAACATTCCAGAGAGCTGTTTTGCCTGGACTTTGCTGGACTTAATGCTGGAGTGGATACATGGAATGGACTGGATACATGGAGTGCCCACCTGAAGCCAAACCGTCAAGAAAGCGTTGACATAAAACATGTATGACGGGACTAGAAAAAGGAAGTTCAATACCTTGTTCGCCACCCTTTGGGCTCCTTCTGCTAATCTTGTGTTATTAGAAGTTTGGTGAGAGATGATTTGCGCTTTTCAGACTTGTGCTTATTCCGATCGTTTTACTACTGTTCAGTTTGTGCTCGTGGGTTTGTCAGTGCGTGTAATCAGTTTGTATCTGTTTTTCAGTGCAGTCTTGTCTGCTCGTTTCTGATTTTCAGCTCATTCTTCACATGCCTTGTTGTTCTTCAGTGCGTTCGGTTAGTTCTTTCTGACCAGCTGACCGCTTTAAAGCCATGTTGTGGTTACCTACTCGTCGTAGAGTTCGTGCTGTGTGGGGACTTGGTTTTGTGGTCTTACATTGACCCAAGCCCAGTCCATGAACAGGGTGGGGAGGAGTTCATGGACCAAGAATTGATTACTCCAGCGTGACCAATTCTCTCATATGCCTCTGTTGCGTGAGATCCAGGAAAATAACCCTGATGATTTCAGGAATTTTCTCTGGATGACTGACCCCATTTTTCACTGTTTGTTGGCTTTGCTCACCCCTTATATTAGCAGGCAGGACACCTGCATGCGGCAAGCCATCACTCCCGAGCACAGGCTAGTCATCACGTTTAGGTACTTGGCGACGGGTTGAAGTCTACGGGACCCTAAGTACTCTACAGGCATCTCCCCCCAGGCTCTGGGGATCATTATTCCAGAGACCTGTTCTGCTATTATTCAGGTCCTGCAGAAGGACTATATTAGGGTATTTAACATCACATTATATGTATTCAATGTAGGCTAATATTTTGTATTTCTTTCATTATTCCATAATTACCCTGATTGTAATATGCTGTGAATGTCCCCTTTGTCCTCATGCATGCTTGTCAGGGCTGGCTTAGCCCTTCCTTCTCTGGGCTGGCTGCTCAGCTGTCGACTAATTGCCAGCTCTCACCTCCTTCGCAGGATTAACCCAAGTGGCTTACTCGTTGGACCTTCTTCCTAGTACACACATCTCAAATGTGTTTCATGTCTGCTTATTGAAACCGTTGGTCTGAAACCGATTTACCACCTTGGTGCCACGTCCTCACCCTATTCAGGTTGAGAACCATGAGGAGTATAATTTACAATCCATCGTTTGCTCCGTGGGCGCATACAGTACCTGGTGCATTGGAAGGGCTATGGTCTGTAAGAATGCTCCTGGGTTTCATCCTCGGACGTACATGCCCCTGTCCTCCTCCGCGAGTTCTATAGATGTATCCCCTCAAGCCTGGTGGCCCTCCGAGGGAGAGGGGTCATTGAGGAGGGGGTACTGTCAGGGCTGGCTTAGCCCTTCCTTCTCTGGGCTGGCTGCTCAGCTGTTGGCTAATTGCCAGCTCTCATCTCTCTCCACAGTTACCCAGCTGTTCCTGAACCTGCCCGTCTGACCTGCCTACTTAAAACTGTCCAGCTCACTTCATCTCTGCCTTCTCCTTGGTCACATCACAAGAAACCATCTCCTGCGTACCTGTTTAAAGACTGGTTTGCTGACATCCCTTCTGGCTCCTTATCCTGCTTACTGTTCCTCCACTTGGATCCCTGACTTCTGGCCTGGCTGATTACCCGATCTGGTTATTGAACTCTGGCCTGGCTGACTACTCGATCGGGTTACTGGACTCTGGCTATGCTTTGACTATGCTTTTTCTATTTACCTTTTTATTTTTATTTAATAAACAAGTGTGATTTAATTGTACTTCTGTCTCGGTCTGATTCATGGTTTCTGACAGTAGGTGAATGCCATTAATTCAGAAGATACAGTCAATCCACTTGTTAGTAATATTTTTTCCAGATTGGATGAGCAAGATCACCGCATGGATCAGTTTTCCATGGCGTTACAAATGATCCTGAGTTGCACGGCTCATCTGGAATCTCCCACGGTGGATGCTCCAGTACAACCTACGTCGCCGGCTGTTCCTGCTGCTGCGCCAGTCTCTATGCAGGCCCCGCCTCGAGTATTACCTCTATAAGAGGTATGTCTGGTTCCACTCTGCTTCCCCAGCGATTTGGGGGTGATCCAGTTCAATGCAGAGGGTTTCTCAATGAGGTTGAGATATACTTCGAGATGCTGCTCCAGGCGTTTCCCACAGACAGAAGCAAAGTAGGTTTCATGATATCTTTGCTTTCTGAGAGAGCCTTGGCCTGGGCTAACTCTCTATGGGAGACGCAAAAACCTGGTGTCTTGAGTTACCCTGAGTTTGTGGCGTCCTTTAAAAGGGTATTTGATGTTCCCACACGCTCTGCTTATGCTGCCACGTGCCTCATGTACATCAAACAGAGTACGAGAACTGTTGCCGACTACGCCATTGAATGACAGCAGAGGTTGCTTGGAACAATGAGGCCCTCGTGGCTGCTTTTTCTCATGGTCTCTCGGATTTCATCAAGGATGAGATAGCAGCCCGAGATATACCCACTGAGCTGGAGAGCTTGATCTGGTTTGCCATCCTCATTGACTCCAGACTCAGAGAAAGACTTTCTCTTAAGGAGCGCTTGCAGAAGCCTCCTGTATGTTTGCCTCCGAGCTTTGTAGTCCCACCCATGCCTCCCTCCCCTCCCATGCCTCCTGGTACCGAGTTGGTCAGTGAAGATGAACCCATGCACCTAGACTTCATGCGTCTCTCTGCGGATGAGAGAGCCTTTAGGAGAAGGGAGAGGTTGTGCCTTTATTGTGGCCAGGCAGGTGACTTTTTGAAGTCTTGTCCTACCCGTCCAGGGAACACCCGAAACTTAAGGCCCTGTCATGGACAGACCTTAGATGGCATTGTTTCGTCCCCAGTTATCTAGAAGGATAAGCGCCGGGTTTCGGTCACCCTTTCTTGGGCTGAGTCATCCATCGAGATACAGGCTCTAATTGACTCTGGGGCTTCAGGCCTGTTCATTGATGCTGCATTTGTTTCGCAGCACTCGATTCCGCTACAGCTGCGTGACACTCCACTTGCCATTGAGGCTCTTGACGGGAGACCTTTACTGCCTGCCCATGTGACTCATGAGACGGTTCCATTGTCCATGGTCGTAGGGGCTCTTCACCATGAGATAATCCAATTCCAAGTTATTTCCTCACCCAGGTTTCCTCTGGTTATTGGTTATCCTTGGTTACAGAGGCACAACCCCTCTTTTGATCGGCTCCATGCTGAGGTTCTCTCCCGGTCACCACAATGCAGTAAGAAATGCTTCCTGAAGGTATCCAAGGTCCTGTGCACCTCTTCACTCCCCTCCCTGCCGGAGGAGTACCGCGATTTTAGCGATGTCTTTGATAAAGGTCAAGCCGGTAGTTTGCCTCCACACCGGTCTTATGATTGCGCAATTGACCTTCAACCTGGTGCCATACTTCCTCATGGCCGGGTTTACCCTTTGTCGGTCTTGGAGGATAAGGCCATGGAGGAGTATGTTGCTGACGCACTTTCTCGAGGTTTCATCCGCAAATCCTCATCTCCTGCTGGTGTTGGTTTCTGCTTTGTGAAGAAGAAGAGCGGTGAACTGAGACCTTGTATAGATTATAGGGGTCTCAACCGTGTCATGATTAAGAATGCCTACCTGATTACATTGATTACAGAGTTATTTGACCACCTCAAAGGAACAATTGTTTTCACAAAGCTTGACTTGAGAGGGGCATACAATCTCATGCGCATTAAGGAGGGCAACGAGTGGAAAACTGCGTTTAATACCAGAACAGGCCATTATGAATACCTGGTAATGCCTTTTGGCCCTTGTAACGCCCCAGCAGTTTTCCAGGAATTTATTAACGATGTCCTCGGAGATTTGTTGCAGTTATGTGTGGTGGTTTATCTTGATGATATCCTCATATTTTCCAACTCCCTGGAGAGCCACCACACAGATGTCTGTCGTGTGCTTCAGAAACTAAGAGAGAACAATCTTTATTGTAAACTGGAGAAGTGCGAGTTCCTATGTGAACAGGTTACATTCCTGGGCTATGTAATTTCCACTGATGGTTTTTCGATGGACCCAGAGAAACTTTCAGCAGTCCTACAGTGGCCTCGACTCGTTGGTTTACATCCTCTGCAGCATTTCCTGGGTTTTGCCAACTACTATCAGAAGTTTATTGGTAACTTCTCATCCCTGGTCAAGCCCCTGACTGATATGACCAGAAAGGACTTTAACCCACAGAGTTGGTCTCCGGAGTCCATTAAGGCCTTTGAGACTCTCAAGGCTGCCTTTGTTTCTGCTCCTACGTTGCCTTTTATCCTAGAAGTTGATGCTTCTGAGACTGGAGTTGGCACCCTTCTGTCTCAACGTCTTTACTCTGAGAGCGCTATGCATCCGTGTGGCTACTTTTCCAAGAAATTGTCACCTGTTGAATGCAATTATGAGATTGGTGACAGAGAGCTGTTGCTGTTGGCAATCATTTTAGCCCTGAAAGAATGGAGACATCTCCTTGAAGGTACCACTGTGCCTGTCCTTATTCTTACTGACCATAAGAATCTTACATTCTTGTCTGAGGCTAAGTGACTCTCTCCCAGAAGGGCGCAATGGGCTCTTTTCTTGTCGAGCTTTAATTACATTGTCTCATTCTTACCCGGTACTAAGAATGTAAGGGCTGATGCCTTCTCATAACAATTTTCCTCCACTTCCATGTCAGAGTCAGTTCGGTTCCTTTGATTCCTCCTGATCATATCTTGGCTACGGTTCGCACCAGTCTTACTTCTCCTTTGGGTGACAAAATTCTTGCTGCTCGGGTCCATGCTCCTCCTGAGCAACCTTGCGACCGCTGCTTTGTCCCAGAGAGTCTCCGTACTGCTGTGCTCCAGACTTACCATTCTCCCAAGGCAGCTGGCCATCCTGGGAAGAATCAACTCATTTGGGCCATTTCCCCACAATTCTGGTGGCCCAGTCTACGGGCTGATGTTACCACCTTCGTAGCTGCCTGTCCCATGTGTGCTCAGAGTAAGACTCTACGACACCTTCCAGTCGGCCTCCTACAACCCATACCCAATGGAGAGAGGCCCTGGACTCACATGTCAATGGATTTCATTGTGGAGTTGCCCAACTCCCAAGGCACCGCTGTTATCCTTTTGGTGGTTAACCGGTTCTCAAAGATGTGTCATTGTATTCCACTTAAGAAGTTGCCTACCTCTAAGGAACTGGCTTCCATTTTTGCTCGGGAGATCTTTCGCTTACATGGGCTACCCAAGGTGATTGGCTCAGACAGGGGCAGTCAGTTTGTCTCCCGGTTCTGGCGAGCCTTTTGTGCACAGTTGGGAATACAGCTTGCATTCTCTTCTGCGTATCACCCACACTCTAATGGGGCCGTAGAGCAAGCCAATCAGTCCTTGGAGCAATTCCTACGTTGCTATATTTCTGACCACCATAACAACTCTTCAGGCCTATTACCATGGGCAGAGTTTGCTCACAACAGTGCCTTGAATTCTGCCTCCCGATTGTCTACATTTATGGCAAATTATGGATTCCAACCTTCCATGTTGCCTGGCTCGTTTGTTCCGCAGAGTATTCCTGCATTAGAGGAGCAACTTTGTGGTCTTCATTCCACTTGGGTACAAGTCCAGGAGGCTTTGTGCCATGCTAATGATAGGTACAGACTCCATGATGACCGCAGACACCTGCCTGCGCCTTCCTACCAGGTTGAGGACAGGGTCTGGCTGTCATCTTGCAATCTCTGGCTTCGTGTTCCCTCACTGAAGTTTGCACCTCGGTTTATTTGGCCTTTCCATATCCTTTGCAGGATTAACCCAGTGGCTTATCCGTTGGACCTTCCTCCTAGTATACACATCACAAATGTGTTTTATGTCTCCTTATTGAAACCATTGGTCTGTAACCAATTTACCACCTCGGTGCCACGCCCTCACCCTATTCTGGTTGAGAACCATGAGGAGTATGAGGTACAATCCATTGTTGACTCCCGTAGGTTCCGTGGGCGCATACAGTACCTGGTGCATTGGAAGGGTTACGGCCTGGAGGAACGCTCCTGGGTTTCATCATCGGATGTACATGCCCCAGCCCTCCTCCATGAGTTCCATAGACGGTTTCTCCTCAAGCCTGGTGGCCCTCCGAGGGAGAGGGGTCATTGAGGAGGGGGTACTGTCAGGGATGGCTTAGCCCTTCCTTCTCTGGGCTGGCTGCTCAGTTGTTGGCTAATTGCCAGCTCTCATCTCTCTCCACAGTTACCAGCTGTTTCTGATCATGCTCGTCTGACCTGCCTACTTAAAGATGTCCAGCTCACTTCCCCTCTGCCTTCGCCTTGGTTACACCACAATAAACCATCTCCTGCGGTTCTGTTTAAAGACTGGCTTGCTGACATCCCTTCTGGCTCCTTATCCTGCTTGCTGTTGCTCTACTTGGATTCCTGACTTCTAGCCTGTCTGATTACCCAATCTGGTTATTGAACTCTGGCCTGGCTGACTACTCGATCCGGTTACTGGACTCTGGCTATGCTTTGCGTTTTCTATTTACCTTTTTATTTTTATTTAATAAACAAGTGTAATTTAATTGTACTTCTGTCTCTGTCTGATTCATGGTTGCTGACAATGCTGGAATCTTTTAAAGCTCCTTTTTTGGCCTACATGCATATTTGCCTTCACTGACTTCCCCAGCATGCTATCCTTGGCCCATACATACCTAACCTAGTCACTTAACAGTGTATTTTTGTCAGCTCCATTATACTACTTTACCCTAAGCACCCCCTATAATGTGTACAAATGTTATTGTTGTCCTTAAATTCATGCAGAGTGTCAGAGGCTTTTTTTGGGCTCACAATCTCATTTAGAACCCCCCCTAAAATTTGGATAATGGGCCATCGGGGGGGGGGGGGTGAGGAATCTAATAAATGGATCTTATTTTTTTTTGTCTTTAAATATGCATTAAAATCAGTGTTATACTGATGTTGGCCAAAAATGTTTGTGTCTAATCTGTTTGCAATGTTTATGTGCAGAATTAAAAAAAATTCTGTTTGGACAGTTTCCTTCAACACCACAGGAATGGCAGAATGTGGCATCCCACTTTGCCCATTTGGGACTTTCCCAACTCTGGTGGGGCAATAGATGGGAAGCATGTCCACATCGTCCCACCACCCCATTTGGGGTCATAATATTTTAGCTATAAGGGGTTTCATAGTATCGTTTTGATGGCGGTGGTGTTGATGACATACGAGTTTCTCTATGTGGACATGGAGAAGAATGTCTGGATGTCGGATGGTGGAGTCTTTGCCCAGACTGAGTTCTACGGACGTCTTCAGAGCGGTGGCTTGGGATTGCCACCTGTGGAAGAGAACGTCGAAGGACTTCCGTTTGTTTTTGTTGCTGATGAAGCATTTGGTCTGGTCAATCACGTAATTCCCCCAGAGAACCCTCACCCCAGAGAAGAGGGTTTTTAATTACCGGCTGGCCAGAGCCCGAAGAGTCGGAGAATACCTTTGGGTTAATGGCCAGCAGGTTCCGCCTATTTGTGCCTGTATTAAAATTTTAGATAGAATTAGTGTAAAAAAAAGTTCTTCAGTCTTTGTTCAATTTCCTTGGTTTTGTCTTTGATAAGGTCTAAATCACGACTACAAGACATTAATTCCTGGATAAGCTGTTGTGCACGGTCACTGGTGAAATTACTTGATTTTTGTACCATAACTTACACATCACCTAAAATAAAAATACACACCATGTATTATAAATATGCAGGCATACATCTATTACCTAAATCTGTGGTGTCCTACGCTGACCTGTTGTGGTGCCAAATTTGAGCACTTCTTCCACCTCTCCTTCCACCATATCCTGAGGTACCACAATCCCCTTCTTCCTGAGGTTGGGGGTTCCTGTTGTCCTCCAACGGACCGAGTCTTTTCTCCCCTATGAGAATGAAACAAAAGGTATACTTATCACACAGATATTTGTGGACAGAAATATGAATGGGAAACATTGCTTGGAAGTGGGGTACAATTGTCTGTTTAGGCAAAGTTCCAAGTTGAAAACATGATTAATTTCCTTAATAAAGTTGGAATACTTACCTTATTTGCACAAGTTTCACACATGGAGACACCCCAAGTATCCAATGGAGCACCTGTGTGGGTCACCCTAAAAAATGTGCTCTGGTGTCCCACACTAGTGTTCCTGAGTCCAGATGTGTAAACGGCTGCTGAGTGTCCTTACAATACATTACACTGAATCATTCTAGTTTCAAAGGCAACAATTGGACAACAATGTCTTAAACTTCTTTTAATACAAATTAGCATGACCAAATGTAGTTTACCCTGTATCAGCTAAAAACATCGTATTTAGTTGGCAAACGAACAATGTTTCCACAAACAATTACTGTGCCCATGAACATGAAAGTAGCCATTTTAAACTGTATAACAGTAAAGAAAAGCACATGGAGCACCATGCAAGTTAATAATCATAATAGGAATACACTACAAGTACTTACTTTTTTGAAGCACTTTCTTTATCCTTCTGTACTGATCCTGCTGCCTTGATTTTAGGTCTGACTGGCATTTCCTTAATTGCTCCTTGGATCATCGTATGCCAAATCTCCGCCGTAGACTCTTCTCCACTTTTGCCATGAATTTGGCCTTTCCCAGATTGGGGTTTGGGTAGGGTACATTCTTCCCATCCTAGTCGACCCTCTTCAATATGTGGATCATCTCCACCATCTCATCAAAGAACATATTGGAGGCCTTAAACCTCCTCCTGGATCGGGACGTTTCAGCCTCCGGGCTTTCCTCCTCGTTACTACTAGTAGTAGGGACCACCTGCTTTGTCTCCACCATGTTCTTCTCCCACTGCCACAAAAGAGACGGGGAATCTTCGAGAAAGAACATCAGGGGCACGCGACGTGGGCGGAATTTCATGCATGTGCAGTGTATATAAAGTTTGGTGTGCTGATGAAGGAGGACGAACGTTTTAACGAAGGTAACCTTTTAATGTTGGTACATTAGTGGCCTATACTGATTCTAGATTGAGGCCTATATTCGGATAAGATTAGGAGAGTTTAGCCTGATATTTAGTGTTTTTGTCTTGTTTTTGTCTTGCAGCAAATGTGAAACAATTCCAAGACCCTGAATTCATGGGCCACTTCATGGACAAATACAGGGATATGCAAAATTTGTAGGAGGTTAACACTCTTTTGAGGAGCAAGGGACATATTTGTCCCATGTTTTTAATTGCCTGTATCATCTGATTAAGAACTTAAAATACTTTTTTTTTGGTTTGAGTCAAAATATTCGTTCTTATCAACAAATGGTTGTCATAATTCCTCCCCCAAAAATGACACAAGTCTGGAAATGGTTTTATTTATTGTTCAAATAAATTTTTAAAGGGAAAAAAATATAATTATTTTTATATTGATGACGGTAATCTTATGGTCCTCACAGGGTTAAAAACCCTTTGTATTGAAATAAACCAGCTAGGCAGGCATCACTGGAGAAACTGCTGGAATATGTGAAGACACAGGACCCCGGCACAGACATCGAGTTTGTGGATAGGAAAATTGTTAGCTTGAGAAGCACATATACGAAGGAGCTTAATAAGGCTTTTATGAGATCAGGAGCTGCAGCAGAGGATGTGTATGTACCCAGTCTGTGGTACTACAGGATACGGTTTCTGGAAGACCAGATGGAAGCCAGGGAATTACTTTCTACTCTTCCATCCACCCTTCCCTCAACCCTAGCTGAGGCTTCCGAGGAACAACCTGGGTCTTCCATCCTGGAAGAAGTTGAGGAGCCCAGCTGGAGCCAGGTATAGTATTTTTTAACATATTTATTGAAATGATTTTTGTTAACTAGATGTTATTCTTGCTAACAAATTAATGATTTAACAAAAAGTGTTTGACATATCAATTGACAGTAGGGGCCAAAAATGAGAGTGACATGAATGAAAAATGCTGGGGTCAGAATGATAGTCTTTTCTATTTATTAACATTCAATTTGCAACAGTCATGAGCTGAAATTTGGGTGTGATTCATGAACCAAAAACTAAAAGTATATCCATTTTCCATACACAAGAAGACCTCAGCCAGGACGAGGCTCTGTAATGTGGCAGACAGGAGAAGGCGGAGGTAAGTGGCAGCCAGGAGGAGGCGGGAGTAAGTGGCAGCCAGGAGGCGGCAGGGCCCTGTAGCCTCACCCAATCCCAGGTGCCTCCCCTCCGCCTTCCAACAAAAAGGGTCAGGAAGGGGAGTAACATGGAGGAGGCAGCACTGGGCCTCATCAATGACGCTAATGCGTCCCTGAAAAGCCCCCCTGACACTGAAGAGGCTGCTATGTAGCTGCTAAATTGCAGCAAATGGAGGAGGTCCAAGGCCTCAGGCTTGAGAATTTTATTTTTTGAGGCCATTCAGAAGGGGTTGAGTGGCCAAATAACTGATACCATGCACTCATGTGTGTTCACCCATGCTCCTCCTCCTCCTCCTGCCACAACTCCACCTCCAGAGCTTTAGCCACCAAGGAAGGCTACAAGGAAGGCTGCAGGGAAGGCTGCAAAAAAAAAAGATGGTCTGTGTTCAGTCTGGTCTGACAGAAGATGCAGGCTGTTGTAGTACCACAGTCTGGGAACATATATATCATCTACTGCTGTTCATGATCTCTGGGAGCCCTAGACCAGATTGTGCTCCCCATTATATGGACTTCTCAAGCTACCAATTTTATTTTCAAAATAGTTGATATGTGCCCTGGGGTAGAAAGGCTTCGCAAATTCCAGCAGTTTCTCCAGTGTTGCCTTCTTTATTTTGTTATCAGTCAGCATAAATGGAGATTTTTTTTTCCCAGAAAATACTTGCCTATGTGTTTTTCTTCAAATAGGACAGTTTGTTTGTGAGTAGACAGGTACATTTCAAAAATACAGTGTCAAATTAACAAGGGACACCAACCAACCTCCTTGAGCTTTAAAAATACAAGATAATAATGTTGTTGTGTAAACTTGACAAAAAATAAATAAAAAATTATGGAGATGACTAGAAAATAATTTCAAAATATTCCAAAAAAAGGAGTTCTTGATTAAAAAAAAAATAATAATAATGACAGTAAAAAAACAAACAAACATTATTATGGAGATCTGGCTTTAAAAAAAAAAAAAAAGATTCATGAAATCAGGAGAAATAATAAAGAAAGAAGTTTGTGAGAACTCTGTGTGAATATGAGCAGTAAAACAACTTCTTTCTTCTAGCATTCTAAAGAAGAAGAGAATGCACTGCATTCAACTATTAAAACAAATTCAGCATGACGAATGTGCTATGTCTATTACAAACGGTAGTTTTACGAGACCGTCTTGTACTTGAATCTAAGCATGTGTGAGTTTTTGCGTGTCGAAATTGCATACACACGATCGCGTTTTCCGACCAAAAGCTCTCATCTGACTTTTGCTGGCGGAATTTCAGATCGTGTGTATGGGGCATATGTGTTTAGTCAGTTAGATTAGGCTATAATAGAAGGGTCAATTCTCACTATGCATTTGAATAATGAACTAAACCATATGTCTGGACTGTCTCTAGTATGGTCCCCAGGTGATGTGAGTAAGGAGGACCTGAGTGAACTTTATTCACATTATGCGCTAGATGTAAGTTGTTGATCAATGGGAAGAAGGTGGTATTCTACACGGAGAATGGGACCTGCTTCTAAAGATGTAAATAATACAATATTCTATAGCGCTTATTAACACTGCTATGCTGTCTTCGGCTGAGGACAATTGCAACTTGCTTAATCATGTATGTATATACTGCACCATGTTACTTTTAGGATAGGATGCATTTGCACTGCTGTTGATTTTCTCTTTCAGGTATTGCTGTGCCGGTGTGTCTTCCTTAGCTAAGGAGAGACAGGGATCTAACCTGCCGTCAACACTAACCTATTTCCAGATCATTGTACAAAGATATGTTGATACTTTATTGTCCTGTATGACTCACCATAGTTTTTTATATGACTATTTGAATCCTATGTTTATTCATGTGGTACGCCACACATATGTTTATATTTCTATATTGTTAACCCTTCCCTGTTTGCCTACCCATTCCAGGGCACATTACACTTGAAGGGCAACACAAGGTCAGGTTATTGGTATATAGGGTGTCTTGGCTAATGGGCAGGGGTTTTCTTGAATCCCTGGGCCTGCTGGGAGAGCCTATATATTCGGGTGAGATCAGGTGATCTGTGTTCTGTGTCACCTAGATGATTGTCTGGGTGGACATGTGTTGTATTGCCCAGGTTGCTAGGCCAGAGATGAGGCCTATCCTGGGCACATCTGGGTGCTAGTCTGTCTGAGGGCCTATCCAGAGGCAGGAGAGCAGCGCAGGGTTGGGACTGCGGCTTGCAGTCCATCCAAAAGTGACGGTTCTGTCGGCCAGAGAACCTGTCATGGTTGAAGGTAGAGGAGAAGCTGTAGCCAGTAAGGGACTACCCATCTTATTACCAGGGACTACAGTGAGTAACTGAAGTACAGTACTCTCACCAACCGGGGACAGTGAAGAATCGGGAAACTTCAGTGGGAATCAAGCCAGAGACCCAACAAGTGGAAGTGATGCTTGCAGAGCAGCTTTGTATGTCAAGCCAGTGACCGAGGCCAGTGGGGGTGAACCTTGAGAGGTATCTAGAGTGCCAATCTAGGGACCCAGCAGAGAAGCAGGGGTGACGCTTGATGAAGATACCACCGTGAAGATTGGAGGAGCTCAAGGGATTCAGTGGCAGTGAATAAGTGGGTCTAGTGAAAGAGTGGGAGCTCAGTGTATTGAAGAACTACAAGGAGTGATTGTAGTGAAAGTGAAGGAACTGTTAAGCCTTGTTTGGAACTGTTAATGACCCCATAGGAGACAGCATTCCTACACAGGCAGATGAGGCGTCTTGCTGGATGCCTTTCCCTGCATGGCTGTCCTCCTATTGAAGTCTCAGAGTCTGACAATTAATCTAGCAACTACCTAAGGGTGTCCTGGCCCTAACCCTCTCTCCCCAAAATAAAGGTTTGTTAAGAGAAATAAACTTTCTTTTGCATCCAAGAAGTGTCTGGCGCCCAATAACTTTAACAACTATACAACCATCATGCCTCACAACCCACAACATACAGAAGGATGTCAGCTATCCCTAGCCCTGGAGGTTCTCATTAGACCAAAGAAGGCCTGGGACCTTGCTACATTTATTTGTAAAAAAAGCTGAAAACCATTTATCATTTTCTTTCCACCTCATAATAATGTGCCACTTTGTATTGGTCTATCATATAAAATCCCAATAAAACATTTACGCCCTTCGGGTATGGTATGGAAAATTAAAAAAAAAAATGGTGTGGGGATTCCCCAAAAAATCCATACCAGACCCTTATCCGAGCACGCAACCTGGCAGGCCGCAGGAAAAGAGGGGGGATGAGAGAGCACCCCCTCCTGAACTGTACCAGGACACATGCCCTCAACATGGGGAGGGTGCTTTAGGGTAGCTCCCCAAAGCACCTTGTCCCCATGTTGATGGGGACAAAGGCCTCATCCCCACAACCCTTGTCCAAGGGTTGTGGGGGTCTGCAGGCGGGGGGCTTATAAGAATCTAAAAGCCCCCTTTAACAAGGGGACCCCTGGATCCCGGTGTTCTGCCTAATAGAGTCCGCCTATCAAATGCTGTCCGCTCCGTACTGCGCATGCGCAGTACGGAGCAGACGAAGCTTCGGAAAAACTCCGAAGCTGAACGGCGCCTGCGCCGTGAGTGGAGGAGGTAGCCCCACTATCCAAGCGGACATAGGGTTGAGAATTTTAGAGGGCCCCTCGCGGGCGAGCTTCGCTCGCCACGCTTCGGGCTCGGCCTCGCTGCGCTCGGCTCTTTTTTATTCTAACTCTATGTCCACTTGGATAGTGGGGATAGAACCTGGACTCACGGCGCAGGCGCCGTTCATCCTCTGCAATTTTCGGAATCTGTGTCCCTGTGTACTGCGCATGCGCAGTACGCAGGGGACATCATCTGATGGAGGACACTATTTTACAAGACACCGGCCTCCCCCCTGCGTGAAATGGTAATGGGGTACCCCTACCATTTCACAAAAAAAGGTGTCAAAATAGTGCAAAAGATAAGACACAACTTGGGACAAGTCCTTTTTAAAAAAAAAAAAAAATGTCCCACAAAGTCTATTCATCCACTGATGGACCGACAAATAAAAAATAAAAATTCCGCACAACACCACCAATCCGCCTCCATGGGAGGCTCCCGCCATAATGATCGTCCTTTCAGGTGACAGTTCTTTTATAACTGAGGGCTGGGCCACATGGTGACATACCCAGCTCTGACGCCCCGGGAAAGCCATGGGGAAGTCCCCGTCCGGGGGGTAAAGCCCCCCACCCGCAGACCCCCGCAACCACCGGGCAAGGGTTGTAGGCATGAGGCCCTTCTCCCCATCAACATGGGGACAAGTTGCTTTGGGGGGCTACCCTTTATGCTCGGGCCGAACTGTTCGCCCATCCCTACTGGCGACAGTATGTAAAATAAGACAAACCAGTACAGTGTTATATTAGTGACACTGTGCTGCTCTGGGGAAATGATCAGGATTTGTTTTTTACACTTTGATTGCTTATACCAGTGATGATCACAGTTATAAGTATTTCTTTTTATGAATGGCATGCATTCATTCATTGTGTACTATTGGAAAAGTTGTGATTAGCTACAACTATCACGTGGTACAGATACACTATGATTGGCCCTGCCTGTAATGTGCCATGTGATCACTGTGACCAATCACAGAAATCAACACACTAGTACATAATAAATGGCTATGAATTAAGTCAATTCATTATGTACAACTGGCATGTGATCACTGTGATTGGTCACAGTGATCACATGGTTCCAGGGCAGGCCCAGTGCAATGATCTGTCATTGGCTGTTTTCAGTAGACACATGGGGTGACAGATTGTTCCACAGAGAAGCCCCCAGGGCGTGCACAAGATGCGTGACTGGGAAGACATTATATGACATCCACCCAGGATGGGAGAGCTCCCGTTAATTTGACTATAGGCAGGTCAGGAAGGAGTTAAATGTTACCCTAAAATGGAAATTGCAGGCACCATTAGTATAGTTTCAATATAATTGCAAGTACATTTACTGTAGGGTCACAAGAGAAATTAAATGATGGTTTACTGGGGAGAATTTTCTAAAATAATTAAAAAAGTGACAGTCATCATTTTGACTTTGTACTTTTACAAACTAACTAAACAAGTATATTGCTGAATATAACTTAGGTTCTTAAGCTTTTACACACATTTTAAAATCCTTGACTCTTGAAATATATGCAGTGAAAAATGCTTATATTTTAATCTTTGATGAAGTGCAATGTGTATTTTAGATTAGTCTTAAGTGGTTTTAATGAACAGTTTTTCTTCACTTGATAGGCCATGACATAAAGACCTTAATCCTTTCAAAGATCAGTAAATTGAGCGATTCTCCCATTGTAATAAATGTTTAATATTGCATGCTTTTAAGTGCTGTAGTTATGAAGAAAAAGAGACATAAATAGTAATATAAAATGGGTGAGGTTACAAGTGGTCAGGCTTATCATTACTATGTAAATGCATATTTGTGGAGAAATTCACCCGAAGAAGAGATTAACCACTTTCAGACCGGACCATTTTGCTGGCTTAAGACCAGACCACTTTTTGCGATTCGGCACTGTGTCGCTTTAACTGACAATTGTGCGGTTGTGCGAAGTGGCTCCCAAACAAATTTGATGTCCTTTTTTTCTCACAAATAGAGCTTTCTTTTGGTGGTATTTGATCACCCCTGCGATTTTTATTTTTTGCACTATAAACAAAAAAAGAGCGACAATTTAAAAAAAAAACGCATTATTTTTTACTTTTTGCTATAATAAATATCCCCCAAAAATATATAAAAAAAACTTTTTTTTTCCTCAGTTTAGGCCAATACGTATTCTTCTACAAATTTTTGGTAAAAAAAATAGCAATAAGCGATTGTTGGTTGGTTTGCGCAAAATGTATAGCGTTTACAAAATAGGGAATAGTTTTATGGCATTTTTATTAATAATTTTTTTTTTTTTACTTTGCATTTGCTTATCACAGTGGACTTTCTTGTTTGAATGTTTATTGAATATTATTTTTATTGAATCACGGATTGCACTTAATTCAGGCACTGGCACTTTTTGGCACATTTTACTTGAATGATATTTGCTTCAAACACATTTATTTATTTAATACTTTCTATAATTATTCATATTCTTTTGTTTTTGGATATATTCAGCACATGTAGATGTAAAAAAGAGTAGCACACATTATAATATTTGTCTCAAACAAATCCCTCCTCCCTGGCTGTTGTATACTGTTTAAAAAAATTAAAGGATCACTTTTTATTCAAAGTATAGCATCAATTCAATTAAACTCCTGGGCAGGGCCGTATTTAAGGCAGAGCAAAGGGGGCAGCTGCCCTGGGCCCTGTCATTGTTGTGGGGCCCAAAACAGCTGCCTCATACTTCCCAACTATCCAGGTTTAAATTCCCTTGTCCCTTGAAGTTTTAGTCCCTTGCTGTGTCCCAATATCTCAGTGTGAAGCGCTGGTCCTAATGCTGGCCAGCTATGTCCTGTTGATGTGTACAGATGACTCACCTGCAGACCCTGTGTTTACATGTAAATAACCGGCATTCATTGTAAATAGCGGCTGCAATACTAAGTAAATAGCTGCGGCCGGTGGCATTGATATGTAAATAAAGGCAACATTCATATGTATATCATGCTCCCCTGCAGTGAACAGATGATGTGCTTTAACCTCTAGCAACTAATCAGTGAGCCGCAATTTGTGCTGCAACCTCTAGCAACCAGTCAGTAAGCAGTAATGATATGCTGTAACTGCTGGCAACCAATCACAATTGCTGCCTGATCTGATACAGTATACTGATTTTAAGTCCAGCTGCTATATATTGTATGTCTCAGAGCAGGTGGAGAGTGAAATTGCCTGTGGGGGGGGGGGGGGGGGGCAAGAAAATGTTTGCCCAGGGCCCAATCAATATTAAAGACGGCCCTGCTCCTGGGATATTGATTGGGTCAGTTAAGTAGCAGAGGGAATTGTTAATCAGTTTCAGTTGCTTTGGTGTTAATGAAATTAACATTTGCACTAGATGGGCAACAATGAGATGACCTCCAAAACAGGAATGGTTTTACAGATAGAGGACACTGACATTTTTCCCTACTCATCTTTTATGATTGTTTTTCACTAGTTTTGCATTTGGCTAGGGTTAGTGTCACTACTGGTAGCATGAGGCGATACCTGGACCCTATAGAGGTTGCACAGGCAGTCCAACCCCTCCAGGATGGCACATCAATACCATTGCCAGAAGATTTACTGTGTCACCCATGACAGTCTCAAGAGCATGGAGGAGATTTCAGGAGACAGGCCGTTACTCTAGGAGAGCTGGACAGGGCTGTAAAAGGTCCTTAACCCATCAGCAGGTTTCTGCCCCTTTGCGCAAGCAGGAACAGTATGAGCACTGACAGAGCCCTACAAAATTTCATCCAGCAGGCCACTGGTGTAGATGTTTCTGACCAAACAATCAGAAACAGACTTCATGAGGGTGGCATAAGTGCCTGAAGTCCTCCTGTAGGCCCTGTGCTCACTGCCAGGCAAGGTGGAGCTCGATTGGCATTTGCCATTGAGGACCAGAATTGGCAGGTCTGCCCCTGGCACCCTGTGCTTTTCACAGATGAGAGCAGGTTCACCCTAAGCACATGTGACAGACATGAAAGTAGACCTCTACAGGCTAGACAATGTCACCCTGACTGCCATTAGATATCAGGATGAAATCCTTGAACCCATTGTCAGACACTACGCTGGTGCATTGGGTCCTGGGATCCACCTGGTGCATGACAATGTCTGGCCTCATGTGTCAGAGTATGCAGACAGTTCCTGGAGGATGAAAGAATTGATAACAATGAATGGCCTCCATGCTTGCCTGACCTAAATCCAATAGAGCACCTCAGGGACATTATGTTTTGGTCCATCTGATGCCGCCAGGTTACACCTCAGTCTGTCCTTGAGCTTAGTGATGCCCTGGTCCAGATCTGGGAGGAAATACCTCAGGACATCATCCGTCATGTCATTAGGAGAATGAACGCCCTGACATTGTCAGGCATGACTACAAGCACGTGAGGGGGCCATACAAACTACTGAGTACCATTTTGAGTTTCTGCAATGAAGTTTTAGCAAAATGGACAAGCCTGTTGCATAATTTTTTCACTTAGATTTTTGGAGTGTCTTTGAATTCAGTCCTCTGTAGGTTGATACATTTTTTTCCCATCAAAAAATGCGGCATCCTTTCATTCCTAACACATTACCCAGTCCATAGTGTAATAGAATGTATAAACAACTGATTCCATCTTAGATTCTCTTTCATTCACATAAAGAGTAGAAGTGAACTTTTCATGTGTGTGAGTTTTACCATAATCAGCTTAAAAGTTTGCATAGAACCACACCCTATGAAATATTGTGGTTAAGCCGAATTTGTGTCAGCAAGTCATTAGCTACTTCTTGTTATCTAGTCAAGCAAAGAAGGAGTCAAAACGCCGTGCTGTCAACCTATCAAGTAGCAGCTAACACAACAAATAGATCATTTTTGTTCAAAATTACATAGCTACATAAAGTGTAGCTCGAAAACTATGAATTTAGTGACCTAACTAAGTTAGTGTCAAAAAAGCAACATGTGCAAAAAATAAAAAATATATATATAGTGATTCATCTATAATATCAAATCCATTGTCACCACTTTTAATTTGCAAAGCGCTTGAAATTACTTAAAATGTAAGCGTGATACCACTTTTTTAATAAATAATACTGGTTATATGGAATTACGCTATATGGTTCTATCTCTTTATCCTACTTTCCCATTGATTGGAATCTGACATTATTTACATCTGTCTGGAGAGGGATCTTCCAAAAATTTGGGGACGCAATGCCAGAAGCCGTAGCTGTCTGTCAACATTATATAGCGTGTGTGACTCACAGAACGTATGTTCTTGCAAGTCCAAACTATCTGGCAAGCCTATAAGCCTACATCTGCAGAGGTGGTGGTGTTGTCACGTTGGTTGTTACACGTTGCATCCCCGGACCTGGTGGGGTATTCATTTTCATTTTATTTTCATTTTTGCACATTCTTTATATTTATTTCTATTTACCTTATGTTTTTGGTTTGATGTCAATATGTTTGGGCACATATAAGTGCAGTATATGTGGATTTAGTGTTTCACTACAGTAGCCACATCATCACAAACTATGCATGTTACACATTTGATATTATAGATTAATCACTATATATATTTTTTATTTTTTGCACATGTTGCTTTTTTGACACTAACATAGTTAGGTCACTAAATTGATAGTTTTAGTGCTACAGTTTATGTAATTATCTAGTCAAGAAGCCTAACTCTTGATAAGAAAGTATGAGTGTAAAAGTTTTGAATAACCTTTATGCCGCGCACACACGAGCGGAATGTCCAACAGAAAAAATCAGATAGGAGCTTTTCATCGTATATTCTGACCGTGTATATGCCCCATCCGACTTTTTACGTTGAAAATTCTGACGGACCTAGAAAGAGAACATGTAATATATTTTTCCGACGGAACCAATTCCTATCGGGAAAACCGCTCGTCTGTATGCTGTTCCGACGTACCTGAAAGGATGCATGCTCTGAAGAAAGTACGAGATGGAAGCACTCAGTGTGGTAAAACTAGCGTTCCTAATGGAGATCACACATTCCTCAGGCAGCAAATTCCATGATCTTTTAATGCAGCACATTCTTTTGTTCTTTATAATGCTAGAATAATGAAGTTGTTTTGCTGCTGATATTCACACAAACCTATTTCATGATCTCATGAATAATCTTTTAAAAGCCCGATCTCCATAATAATGTTTAGAATTATTTTTTATAGTCTTTTTTTTTATTATTTCATCAAGATCTCCTTTTTTTGGATTATTGAAAAATAATTTTCTAGTGATATCCATATATAATTTTATTTTTTGTGTGTCGTTACCATAATAACATTATTATCTTGATTTTTTTATTAACCTCAAGGAGGTTGGTGTCCCTTGTTAATTTGACATTGTCTTTTAGAAATGTACCTGCCTACTCACAAACTGTCCTTTTTGTAGAAAAACACACAGGCAAGTATTTTCAGAAAATAAAATCTCCATTTTATTCTGGGTAACAAAATAAGGAGGAAGGCAATGCTGGAGAAACTTTTGGAATTTGCGAAGCCTTTTGGCCCCCAGGGCACATATCAAGTCTGTGTAAAATAAAATTTTTAGCTTGAGGAGGCTTCCCTGCAGCCTTCCTTGGAGGCTGTGGCTCTGGTGGTGGACTTGTGGTAGGAGGAGGAGGAGGAGGATGGGCGAACCCATATACATGGCTGTTCTCAGTCAGCTGGCCCCTCAACCCCTTCTGAAGGGCCTCACCAAAAATTCCCTCACAGAGGAAGCATTGGCCCTCCTCCAATTTCATCAGTGGCTAGATAGCAGCCATAGGCCCCTTCAGTGTCGGGGGGGGGGGGGGGGCTGAGGACATCACTTGCTTCCTCCATCGTCCCCTTCCTGGGCTTTTTTGTTGTAAAGCAGAGGGAAGGCACCTGGGATTGGGTGAGGCTTCTACTGGGCCCAGCCAACTCCTGGCTGACACTGGGCCCACCCACCTCCTGGCTGACACTGGGCACAGCCTCCTCCTGGATGCCACTTTCCAGACCCTCCTCCTGGCTGAGCTCATTCTGTGTATAAAAAAGGAACATAGTTTTAGTTTTTGCTTCATCAATCACACACAATTTTTAGCCCATGACTTGCAAATTGAATGCTAAGAAATAGAAGACTATCATTCTGGCCCCAGCATTTTTCTTTCTTGTCCCAAACATTTTTGGCCACTACTGTCTATTGATATGTAAATCTCTTTCTATTGAATCATTAATTTGTTATCAATTATAACATCTAGTTAACATCATTAATATTAGGACAATAAATACAGTATGTCTAAACATAATATACCTGGCTCCAGCTGGGCGCATCCACTTATTCCAGGATGGAAGGCCCAGGTTGTTCCTCATCAGCCTCTGCTAAGGGGTTGATGGAAGGGTGGAGGGAAGACGGGAAGAGTAGAAAGTGATTCCCTGGCTTTAATCTGGTCATCCAGAAACCGCAGTTTGTTGAAGTACCACAGCCTGGGTACATACACTTGTGCTGCTGCTGCTCCTGATCTGAGTGATTTCTGGATCTTGTTATGCTCCTTCTTATACACGCTCCTCAAGATCCCAATTTTCTTTTCCAAGAACACGATGGTTGCATCGGGGACCCGAGTCTTCACAAACTCCAGAAGTTTCTCCAGCGTTGACCTCCTAGTTTGTTTATTACAATATAAGCTGTGTTTTACCTCCCACAAATTCCTCATCTCCCTGTATTTGTCTATGAAACTGGTCATGAATTCTGGGTCCTTAAAGTGATTCATACTTGCTGTAAGACAATACACAAGACAAAAACACTAATCTCAGCCTGAACTCTCATAATCTTATCCCAATATAGGCCTCAATCTTGAATCAGTATAGGCCACTGATGGGCCAAGTTCAAATTTTATCTTCGTTTAGGACGCTCACCACTTCCATTCCTCCTTCCTCCACATGCAGATCGTACGTACGATACATACGCGTTAGCTTTATATACACTGCGCATGCGTGAAAATAGTTTCATAGTTTCATAGTTAGTTAGGTTGAATAAAGACACCAGTCCACCCAGGTCAACCTGAATGAGTGTCTACAATTATCCCAGTACATTGCAAACTCACGTCGATCCCTACCCTCAAGGAGCCCACAATCTAAAGTCCCCATTCATATACTAGGGCCAATGTTGGACAGAAGCCAATTAACCTACCTGCATGTCTTTGGATTGTGGGAGGAAACCGGAGTACCCAGAGGAAACCCACACAGGCACAGGGAGAACATTCAAACTCCAGGCAGGTAGTGTTGTGGTTGGGATTTGAACCAGCGACCCTTTTTACTGCTAGATGAGAGTGCTAACCACTACACCAATGTGCTGCCCACGCACGGTTCCAGGCATCAGGGGGGCGGAGTCACCTGGTGACCACACCCCCGTTATATAAGAACTGTCAGAAGAAGACAAGCGTCACACAGCGGGAGCCTCCCATTGTGCGGAGTGGCCCGAGAACGAAGAAGAGACGACATGGAGGAAGATGCCGGATGAGAACACCGGAGCAAGAAGAAGCGGATCGGAGGAAGAAGAAGATGGAGGCAGAAATCGAAGGATGAAGAAAGGAAGGAAGGAGGAAGAAGACCAGAAGAAATAAGAAGATGAAAGAAGACTTTAATAAAAGACTTGTCAAAGACCGTCTCTTGTCATTTTTAGCACTTTTGTCACTTTTTTGGTGAAATGGTAGGGGTAATTTTGTTCCCCTTTACCATTTCACACGGGGGGAGGCCAGGATCTGGGGGTCCCCTTGTTAAAGGGGGCTTCCATATTCAGATTATCCCCCGCCCACAGACCCCCACAACCACCGGCCAGGGTTGTGGGGATGAGGCCCTTGTCCTCATCAACATGGGGACAAGGTGTTTTGGGGGAACCCCAAAGCATCCTCCCAATGTTGAGGGCATGTGGCCTGGTATAGTTCAGGAGGCGGTGCGCTCTCTCATCCCCCCTCTTTTCCTGCGGCCTGCCAGGTTGCGTGCTCAGATAAGGGTCTGGTATGGATTTTGAGGGGAACCCCCACGCCATTTTTTTTTTTGGCGTGGGGTTCCCCTTAAAATCCATGCCAGACCTGAAGGGCCTGATATGGATTTTGAGGGGGACCCCCATGCCATTTTTTTTGTTGGCGCAGGTTTCCCCTTAATATCCATACCAGACCCGAAGGGCCTGGTATGGAATTTCGGGGGACCCCCAGGCATTTTTTTTTCTTAATGCTAATGCTAACATGACCTGTGTGCAATGCAAATAGCCTTAAAAAAAAACACAAAAGACGTACAACATTAGAATCCTACTATAGCTTGTAGTCGAAATGCAATCATACATTCCCAGTCAAATATTTTGACTACAAGCTATAGTAGGATTCTAATGTTGTACATCTTCTATGTTTTTTTTTAAGGCTATTTGCATTGCACACAGGCCATGTTAGCATTAGCATTAAGAAAAAAAATGCGTGGGGGTCTCCCCGAAATTCCATACTAGGCCCTTCAGGTATGGATATTAAGGGGAACCCTGCGCCAAAAAAAAAAAAACAGTGAGTTTAGCTGCTCTGTCAAATCTTCTTTAAACATTCCACAGACACTATAAGCCTTCAATGACAGATTCGACCTTAATTCATTTGGATTTTCGGACAAATTTTTTATCGAAAAACTAAATAAATAAAAACTAATTTCGGGAGTAACTAAATAAATGTATTTTTCAGATTAAAATGAAATTCCGAAATGAAATATTTCAGTGTGCATATGTCTAATAGATAATAATCCAGCATATTTTTCCCATTGAAATCTGATGTGTTTTCAAAGTGTTCCTTACTTTTTTTGAGCAGTGTATGTAGACATGCTTGACATCAGCACGGACAGATCAGCAGGACACAGCATTGGAGGAGGGTTTACAATATAAGAGATATAAGCTTTGGCGCTAAAACCTTACCTAACGTGCACCTTGGTGCCAAAAAATTAAATGTGCAGTATTCTAATCAATATTATTAATAGGCGGCCTTAAAAATAAAATAAATAAATAATGTGAACTAATATGAAATATTAGTGGTATCCACCAAATACCATATGTATACCCCTGATAAATACGTGTTAATATAAATAAATAAATGACGGTTAAAATGAAGATTAAAAAATGAAGATTGAAAAATGCCCGTTGGCGTGCAACTCAAAAGTGCACATGTGCTATAAAAAGTGAAAATCATGCAAAAATATAAAAAGTGAAAATCATACAAAAATATAGAAATAAAAATTAATGCATATGTGTTACATGTGAAGGATCATATACAAACCACAAGCATCAATAATAAAAATCCATAAACTGTGTTCTATATTGTAAGTCCCAAGAGTGATAGTCCAAAATGATCGTAAAAATAACAAGAAAAAATATGTCAAAAGGAATTCTTTCAATGCCCAAACAAATTTTTAGAATCGCATCACTCAAATTGCTGGAAAAACGCATAAGATCTCTTCAAGTAACAAAGGATAGAGTAAGGTGACTAGTGCAGAAAAGGTTAAGGAACATTCCTCTCCGGTGCGCCACTCAGTGTCAGGAGAATGATTGCGCTCACCAGACAAAGAACCCTCAAAGGGTTAGCCGAGCAGTCACAGTATGAGCCACTGTGCAGCTTTCCTTTGGACTCTGTTCCTGCTGTGCTGGGGGAATGTTCGCCCTTTTACTTCCTCAAATAGTCCGTTTAGCAAGTGCATGGGAGAGGAAACAGAAATACATCCATAGTGCAACACTATTTTTTAAACGGTTTATTTGTTTAAAATCCAAATTACTCACAATCTCCAAAGAAACAATTCGCCTTTCAAATAGCTGCGCCGGCGTTGTTATCTGTATGCCAGTGTAAGGTGCACGTCCTAGGCCACGCCCTACGCGTTTTGTCAGCACGACGTCATCTGGAGCGGCCATGTTGGTGCACCCTCTCATTTATATAGGGTGCAGCGCTCCACTGCGCTTGCGCAATGAATCCGCGCCATTTTGACTATGGGAATGCCCTAACCGTATCGCTACGGGTCCCACTGCGTGCTATATGTTCCCTTCTGGCAGCACAGGTGTGGGAAAAAGTCAGTTTTTCCCGTCTCCGCTGCGGGCAATATAATAACATAACAATCATTATGCCCTGTGCCCGCAGCGGAGACGGGAAAAACAGACTTTTTCCCACACCTGTGCTGCCAGAAGGGAACATATAGCACGCAGTGGGACCCGTAGCGATACGGTTAGGGCATTCCCATAGTCAAAATGGCGCGGATTCATTGCGCAAGCGCAGTGGAGCGCTTCACCCTATATAAATGAGAGGGTGCACCAACATGGCCGCTCCAGATGACGTCGTGCTGACGAAACGCGTAGGGCGTGGCCTAGGACGTGCACCTTACACTGGCATACAGATAACAACGCCGGCGCAGCTATTTGAAAGGCGAATTGTTTCTTTGGAGATTGTGAGTAATTTGGATTTTAAACAAATAAACCGTTTAAAAAATAGTGTTGCACTATGGATGTATTTCTGTTTCCTCTCCCATGCACTTGCTAAACGGACTATTTGAGGAAGTAAAAGGGCGAACATTCCCCCAGCACAGCAGGAACAGAGTCCAAAGGAAAGCTGCACAGTGGCTCATACTGTGACTGCTCGGCTAACCCTTTGAGGGTTCTTTGTCTGGTGAGCGCAATCATTCTCCTGACACTGAGTGGCGCACCGGAGAGGAATGTTCCTTAACCTTTTCTGCACTAGTCACCTTACTCTATCCTTTGTTACTTGAAGCGATCTTATGCGTTTTTCCAGCAATTTGAGTGATGCGATTCTAAAAATTTGTTTGGGCATTGAAAGAATTCCTTTTGACATATTTTTTCTTGTTATTTTTACGATCATTTTGGACTATCACTCTTGGGACTTACAATATAGAACACAGTTTATGGATTTTTATTATTGATGCTTGTGGTTTGTATATGATCCTTCACATGTAACACATATGCATTCATTTTTATTTCTATATTTTTGTATGATTTTCACTTTTTATATTTTTGCATGATTTTCACTTTTTATAGCACATGTGCACTTTTGAGTTGCACGCCAACGGGCATTTTTCAATCTTCATTTTTTAATCTTCATTTTAACCGTCATTTATTTATTTATATTAACACGTATTTATCAGGGGTATACATATGGTATTTGGTGGATACCACTAATATTTCATATTAGTTCACATTATTTATTTATTTTATTTTTAAGGCCGCCTATTAATAATATTGATTAGAATACTGCACATTTAATTTTTTGGCACCAAGGTGCACGTTAGGTAAGGTTTTAGCGCCAAAGCTTATATCTCTTATATTGTACACTTTTCGCCTACTCCTGTATCCTAAGGGGCAGGTTCTAAGCACAGGCAGCTCTAACCTTTTGAGTTTGTTTATTTTCATTCTTTTTTCACAATTTTTTCCCCAAGGAGCTAATAGGCTTTGTATAATTTGTCCATAGCGCAATCTTATTTTTCTATTTTTATTGGAGGAGGGTTGTCAGCAGGAGCGCAGCAGAGGAAGATCACTGGACAAAGAAGACAGGAGAAAGAAGAAGAGCGGAAGAAGAAGTGAGAGAAGGAGAAGCCCGGAGGAGGAAGATGTGGGAGAAAAAAGACGGATTCCAGATTCCGATAATCCCCCCACCCGCAGACCCTGACAACCACTGGGCAAGGGTTGTCGTGAAGAGGCCCTTGTCCCCATCAACATGCACCCACTCCCCCATGTGTTAAGGCCCCCCCTTCACCAAAGCACTCACCCCCCCATGTTGAGGGCACGCAGCCTGGTACATTCAGGAGGAGGGAAGCCGCTCACTCGTCCCCACTCCCTTTCCTGACCGGCCAGGCTGCATGCTCAGACAAGGGTCTGGTATGGACTTTGGGGGGGACCCCCACGCCATTTTTTCGGTGTAGGGGTTCCCCTTAAAATCCATACCAGGTGACGGGGCTAGCAAGGTGTCAATCTCGCCGATGGAGGCGGCGACATTGACTTCCTTCACTAGTCCCATCTACCTAGAGTCACATTCAAAATGAACAGACTTTACTCCATGTGTGGCAAGTCTGTTCATTTGAAAAGTCCAGTGGACCTCCGCTAAAAGTCCAGCGGATTGTCCGCTGGACCTAGTCCGCCAGAAAAGTCCGGTCATGTGTGGGCAAGTCCGCTCGTTCGCAAAGTCCGGCGAACCTCCGCTGCAAAGTCCGGAGGATTGTCCGCCGGACTAAGTCCACCGGATAGTCTGATGGTGTGTACATGGCATTAGAGATAATGAGGAGAAGGTAACCTAGTGATCACTTGCAAATAATTAAGCAAAGGAAAAATATTTTTTGGGCATTTGAAATTTAAATTTAAACTAATTATGTTGATGTGAAGTAAAAGGTTTATTGGGCGTGGTTTAGATACTAAGACGACAAATGTTTTACATTATATACCTGCAGCTGGTACATGCAGGTAATCTCAGGTGCCTACACTTTATACCCATTCAGAGATTTACTTTAAGCTGATATTATGTTATACAGATTCATAAAAAGGGAACTGACTCCAAATTAGTACAGGCAAAATACTATATTTCTCCTACATTCCCTTCAAATAAATGTAAAACTCAGCCTCATAATATAAAAATACATTTGCTCTCAGCTCACATTTTTCATACCTTCACAGAATTACAACATTATATGAGTGGAAACTGCTGTAGAGGATTATTGATGCCCAGAAGTGACTTTTTTTGACAGCATGATGTGCAGGTTGTTCTAGGACAGGATGTATCTACATAGCAATGTTCTTGTGCTGTTTTTTATTATTTTTATTTATTATTATTATTATTATTATTATTATTATTATTATTATTATTTTCAGCATACATATTATGTAAAATGTATAATAGTTTTAGCATCTGGCCACTAAAGGATGGTATTAGTCCCTGAAATATGGGGTAAACTACACAAAATAGGTGAAGAAAAGGGGTGATTATGTTTAGACATAAAAATTTAGGGCTGTTACTGATTAAAATTTTCCTGTTAGATGAATCAATTTTTTTTAATCGATTAATCGACTCATTTTGATTAATTATAGCGCATATACAGATCCAACTACTTTTAGCTGATCTCCTTGCATTACAACTCTGCATTAGTCAGTGTAAAATGTGGTATACACTATATACAATCACCCGACACTAGTTAGTTTCCACAATCCATGATTTAACTTCACAGTTCACACAAATAAGTTTTAAATTCAAACTGTAGCACTGACGTAAGTATTTTTTTTCCACAGTAGCGTGACAATACCTTCACCGCTGGTCTAACTAATCACTCTCACCTTATGGCATGGACCCCTGTACAAACAGGTGGTCATGCAAGTGGGTATCAAAAGGGTTATCACAGACCATAAACTTCTCTCACATCTCCTTAGATCTCAGCAAGGACACCAGGTCATGGGTAGAAAGAAAAGATCTACGTGCTCAACACTTAAGTATAAGATTTAATTTTTGTGTTCAAACACAAACTACTCACATAAAGATGATAAAAACACAGCATGTAAAGCCAACAATTGTGTTAGTTCCGTAGGGCAGCAGCGGGTGATGTCATGCATAGTTCCTCCTCATACACATTGCGTTCAATCAGAACTTTGACATCACCAGACTCCTCCCCCTTCCCTTCATTAGCAGACGGAGGCACTTGGGGAAGGGGAGAGAAGTCCAGTAACGTCGATGTCCATGACGTCTCCGGATCTCCGATGGAACTCCCTGAAGACCCAGAAGTTGGCAGAGAGGTGAGTACCGAACAAAAGAATTTTGATGGATCAAAAAAATTAATTGAGGAATTAATCTTTAATTTCCACAGCCCTAATAAAAATGAAAAAGTAGTCTAAATTGAGTATTTGAACTCAAAGAGGCTTACCCCTGGTACTTAATTTCAAATGACTTTAAAAAAGTATTTTTTTCTACACTTTCATAATCTGTTGCAGAAGAGTGACAAGTTCAGGTACAGACACGTTTAACTCCAAGGGTTCCTGGGCACACTCAAGAAAAGAGCTTAGAGAGACCAAATCTGATGAAACGGTACAAAAAAGCACATGATGTGCATACTATTTGGAGGCTCCCCTCTGTCAGAGCTGGCATGCGAGCAGCTGGGCAGGAGTCTAATAGAGCACCCTTTGTCATTGGACCTTGGATTCCTCAAAGTTTGCCTGTGTTATCAGAGCTACCCTGGACTTTACTGAGAAGGACCACTATTCAAGTGAGTCCCAGAACGGAAAGAAAAGAAGAAAGTAGTGCAGGGCCGGGCATGACAGTGTGCAAAGGGAGACAACAAAGGGTTAACAATTGTGAAACTAGAAATTGTAACAGTAAGGGGTTGGAAAGGATTGAGAAAGACTGAGGGAGTGGCAGGGACTTCTGGGCAGTAGAGGAAGGGATAGAGAGGCGGAAGCAGTTTACACACACTGCTGTCCTCAGCATTATGGCCAACATTCACCTCATCCTGGCGTGGTTGAGGACGGCTGCCGCTATTCGGGGAATGGAATGGCTGCAGAGCCAGGTGTCTTCCCTCATCAAAGACCACGCATCGGTGTCATCGGTGGGAGGTGAGATGTCCCCACGCACTCTGAGGTCTAGGCATCCGGAGCATTTCTCGCCAGGGCCCTCCCCTAGAGCTGCGTGCCACACCAGTAGCCCCCCATCCCAGGACCCGTCGGGGCCCTCCGGCAAAGCGGCCACCTTCTTCCACCAGTGTGGGGCCTGGTCGGAATCTTCTCTGCCAGCGGATCTCGGTGGGCGTGGGGCTACAGGCTGCCATCTTGCCTTGTCCCCACCTGTGCATTGCAGGGTACAGAATCGCATGGTTTCCTCAGCCCTGTTGAGTCCCACACAGGAGGAGGCTTGGCGGGGGTTGAAATTAAGCCAAGGCCGCTGGGCCATCACATGCGGCAAGTGGCTCCAGAATGCAGAGGGGTACAACAGCCAGGTCGAATAGGGTACAGTGCAGAGGCAGACGAGAGGGAAGACCTTGCCAGGGCTCCACAAGACTGGGCAACCACAGTAGCACAGCAGCAAGCAGGTCTGGTGCTGGTGAGCGGTTGCATCCACGGCAGGGATCCACGGCCTCCATGCCTTCCTCGCCTGGGAGGCTGCAGAGTTCATCTCAACAGGCTCCTGAAGTACAGTCCGAAGGGGAACTGTCCAGTTCAGAGGAAGAAGAGTCGCAGAGGCTCGCGGCACCAATGGAGGTGGGAGCGGAGGCTCCGGTGGTCATTCCTGGTCAGCCCGGTAAGTAACCTGTTTTGCATACTTCTTGAAATGCTACCTTTTGCAGTTTGTTGGGATTGGAAGAGGGGGGGGGGGGGCGTCAGGGACTGACAGAGCTGACACACAGCCACTTGCAGCCACGGCAGCTACCCCTAGGGTGATGGGTGCATCACCCACCAGTTTTGGGTCAGAGGCACAGTTGCTGGATTTGCTGGGGGGGTTGCAGGACAGGGTCAGCCCCCACAGGTGTCACCATTGGTACAACAAGTGGTGGGGGGGTAATGCAGGGGGACAGTCTGGAATGGGGACCCAGCTACCCCGTCCCTGGTCACGAGGTCCCAACGGTCCCGACAGAGTCTCCTGCACCTCCCTCGGTAGCTGCGGCAGTGAGTTCCAAAGCTGGGGAAGTCACAGGAGGGTACGGGTAGGAAGGATGTGTTAAGGATCGTGGACGCTGCAAAATGTGAAGTGTATGTGTGCTTTGAGAGGCCATTAGGGGCACATTTGAAGCAAGAAGTCCAGGATAAAATTTTCAAGGGTGAGTATGTGGAAATCTTCTCCTTACTGCATCTGGAAAAATTTAATATGGATAGGGACAACTCCAAGAATGAGGATGAGAAGAAGCGGTGGTACAGGTTAATTTCCCAGACATTTGTTAACTGGTCACATGCGTTTACCAATTATGGCGTGAATTATAGGGGAGAGGAACCCAGAATATTTATTCAGCTCTGTTTTGTTACATGGGCGCCGTCGGCGAGGCTCATCGGGTATATGGGGGGGTCAGTATGGTGGAGGTATGATGAACAGTTCAGGCAGCGTAGGGCTGTCCGTCCATCGCTCAGATGAGACCACAAAGACATCAGCATTTGGATGCTGCTTATGTCATTGAATCAAGCCCTGAGCCAGGGGGCATATAAATGGTAAATGATACATGCAAAAAGCAGGAATGAACCTAAAAATTAATGCATATATTTTAGTAAATATAAACTGCTAAATACCTTTTCTCATCAGCAGTATATAGCAGTCTTGTGACTTCTATCAGTGTCTGGTCTTTCTGATATCCATCCCATATAAGTAGGACGTCACCTATGTACCTTTTCCAGAGGTCAAGGAGCTTCCAATATACTTCATATGTGCTGTTGTGACTTTTGTAATGAGGGTCCATTAAATAGGGTAAGCGGCTGCATTGTTGGGTGCTGGTGATGGGTCTCCCTATCTTTTGTTTACCACGGATTGAACCATTACTTGACCATCTGTTCCTGAATAATTTCTTGGGACTATAACCTGAGCGCTGCACTTTTACTATATATACTTTTATTATTGACTTTCTTCAATAGTGTGCTGGCTGCTGATGTTTTATTGAATATATTGCTATCTGAAATTTTAGCGCAACATGGTTTTTTTTTATATGGCGTTAATGTTTACCACGGACTATAAAAAATTTTATTGGCTGTTATCCTCCTTTTTTACTTTTAGGTGTATGATTTAGCGCAGCACTATTTTCCTACTGTGTTTTATGACTGTGTGGATCTTGCAGCAGAGCTGCTGCTTTGTGGCTATTGAGGGATATTCAGCGCTGTTCGTTCTTTTATAATGTAATGGTACCATAATGCCAAATGATGGACACCAGTGCGCGGCTGGAGCCCTGAGGAGGATTCACCCTTGGTATCATCAATGGTGTTGAAAGACCATGTTTGCTGTGTCCTGAAGGAAGAAGACCCCCTGCGGTCATAGGAGCTTGGCTGAAGTGTGGACTGTGGGGAGCCGCTGGTAAAACTAGTGCATCGTGACCGGCTGCCATTCACCTACACAGCAAACCTGCAAACAGGACTGTGCATTGAATGGAGTGGGGGTCCCGGTTGGCTGGAGGGATCAAGAAGTTTGTGAGTCACAAGCCAGCAGTCAGCTGGGCATCTGCCACTACTCTAGAGCAGTACAGAGCCCGGATCAGGATGAACCATGACAGGCAACGAAAGATGCCAGCCCAGTTCAAGTCATTCTACCTGAGAAGCCATCTGATGCAGTCCACCCTGTCAGCCCCACCTGGAAGGAGCCAGACCATGACTGCTTGTCTTCAGGTGAGCCAGTGGGGAGTAGCAGTGGAGGTGAAATCGCTTGGAGATCACCCAGACTGCAGAAGACAGTGGGAAGGCAGCTGCTGCTTTGATTGCAGAGAAAATCTGTTACCCCTGCCTCTTTTCTTCTTGCAAACTAGGCCAACCAATATCACCCACTCTTTTGCCAGATGTGTGATCCATGGAGAAGACATAGGGCGGCACAGTGGTGTAGTGGTTAGCACTCTTGCCTAGCAGCAAAAAGGGTCACTGGTTCAAATCCCATCCACGACACTACCTGCCTGGAGTTTTCATGTTCTCCCTGTGACTGCATGGGTTTCGTCTGGGTACTCTGGTTTCCCACACTCCAAAGACATACAGGTAGGTTAATTGGCTTCTGTCCAAAATTGGCCCTAGAATATGAATGGGAACCTTGGATTGTGGGCTCCTTGAGGGTAGGGACTGATGTGAGTGTGCAATGTACAGGGGAAGGAACAATTGTAGACAATCACTCAGGTTGAACTGGATGGACTGGTGTCTTTATTCAACCTTACTAACTATGTAATCTAGGGGTGAGGCATAGAACACTATGTTGCTAAGTAAAGATAATTCAAAGTGCAGCACATCACTATAAACAACCTAAATCAAATTGGTGTAATGAAACAAAAATAAGTACACCATAAATGAAACAAACATCATAAAGTGAAATCCATATATTAATCTCAAAAAGTCTTTCATCAAATGTATTTCATGTTTCTGACTCCTTGCTATTCATATGTGATCCCCAATATGCTGAATTGGGCTATTTTTTTCATGTGCACATTATGTAGTGCACTTCACTTGTGAGTAGCATTCTTTTAAGGGGTTGAGAAATAATACTTTTTAACTGTGATACTGCACTATGAGAATTTCTTTGTTCTCTGTGTATTGAATGAATATTGAATGAGCTGCTCTCTGCATTACCGAATAGAGGAGATGGCTGGAGGTGTCCAATTCTGGTGAAGTCCTTGGCCCAGGTTGTTGGGAAAAATTTTTTTCACTGGAATTGAGTGAGAGTCAAGATCTAAGGTAAGTGGCATGGTGGTGGTTATACAGCGGTGCAGCACTAGGAGATTTCTAGGAGTACATTTTGGTATGTTTTTATATGACTGGTGTTTTTTGATATTTGCAAGTTATGAGAAATTAAATTATTAGTTAAATGCTTTATGTTAAAATGTTTTTAAACCCACAACAGTAAAATCAGTCTGTAAATGCAATAAATGCTTGTTATAGCCACTAGGGAAACTAAGGGGGTAAGCCTCTCCATTGTGTAAAAAGGCTGCTTGATCCTGTCTTCTCTAATTATTATTATTATTTAAGGTACTTATATAGCACCGTCAATTTACACAGCGCTTTACATATACATTGTACATTTACATTGGCTCCCACCCTCAGGGAGCTTATAATCTAAGGTCCCTAACTCACATTCATATACTAGGGCCAATTTAAACAGAAGCCAATTAAGCTATCAGCATGTCTTTGGAGTGTGGGGGGAAACCGGAGTACCCAGAGGAAACCCACGCAGGCGCAGGGAGAACATGCAAACTCCAGGCAGCAAGTGTCTAATACTCCCCTTCTTCCACAATTCCCAATGCATCTCCTGATAGAACAGAGCCTTAGCCCTTGTGCACACGATCAGACATTCCGACAACAAAATCCGTCAGATAGATTCCTCCGGATTTAGTCCGGAAGTGGTCCGGAAGTGGTGTTGCATACACATGGTCGGACTAAGTTGTTGGAATTTCCGACCGCCAAGAACACAGTGACGTAAGGCGCATATGACGGGACTAGAAAAGGGAAATTCAGCACCACGTCGGCACCCTTTGGGCTCCTTCTGCTGATCTCGTGTTTATCGGGTTAGTAGAAGTTTGGTTAGAGACAATTCGCGCTTTTCAGATTTGTGCTTCAGATCGTTACTGCTCTTCAGTTTGTGCTTGTCGGTGCGTATCTGCTTATCAGTGCGTGTAGTCAGTTAGCATTTGTTGGTCATTGTGGACTATATCTTGGTATATAGTACACTTTGATTTTCAGTGCTTATTGTCTGCTCGTTTCTGGTTTTCAGTTCGTTCTTTCAGGCCTTGCTGTTTATCGGTGCCTTCTGTTGTCCGTTCTGACCAGCCCACAGTTTTAAGCCATGTTTTGTGTACGTACTCGTTGTAGAGTTCGTGCTGTGCAGGGGCTTGGTGTTGGGCTTTTAGCTTTAACACAAGCTCGGTCCATGAACAGGGCGCGGAGGAGTTCGTGGACCAAGAATTGGTTGCTCCAGCGTGACCAGTTCTCGCACATGCCTTTGCTTTGTGAGATCCGGGTGAATAATCTTGATGATTTCAGGAATAGTGATGGACGAACTTCCGACGGGACGTTTCGCGAAAGCGAAATGCGAACGGACTCAAACGTTCGCGAAACCGAACGTTCGCCGCGGGCCCCATTGACTTCAATGGGAGGCGAACTTTGCAAACCTTCATGTCGAATTTGCGGCCACGTGGTAATTATTAGGGGGTAAAACGTAGTCCCACCATCTGGACAATGACATAATACATGTATGAGGTGAATTTGGGATCGATAACTACAAGCATTTTTATTTTATTTGGGAAATTGTTCTAACAATTCAGGACTATGGAGCTAATGAAGGCAATGGAGGAGAGGGAAGGTCAGGGACCAGGGTAGGCAAAGAAGAGGGTGCAGGAGATGATCACCAGCAGCGTGACATACCGGAATGACACATGCACCGTGATAGAGGCATCTGACAGCAGCACCGTAATACAGAGCACTGACAGCAGCACCGTGACATACAGCGCTGACAGCAGCACCGTGACATACAGCGCTGACAGCAGCACCGTGACATACAGCGCTGACAGCAGCACCGTGACATACAGCGCTGACAGCAGCACCGTGACATACAGCGCTGACAGCAGCACCGTGACATACAGCGCTGACAGCAGCACCGTGACATACAGCGCTGACAGCAGCACCGTGACATACAGCGCTGACAGCAGCACCGTGACATACAGCGCTGACAGCAGCACCGTGACATACAGCACTGACAGCAGCACCGTAAGCAGCCCCAGGAGGAAGTCAGCACAGCACAGGGATGGTGTGATCCCCTCATAATAAGAACCCCCAGGAGGAAGTCAGCACAGCACAGGGATAGTGTGATCCCTTCATAATAAGAACCCCCAGGAGGAAGTCAGCACAGCACAGGGATATCATAAGCAGCCCCAGTAGAAATATGACACCGCTCAACCTCTTCAAAGAGGAGGGTAGGGGCATATAGTACGGTGTGCTTTTTTGGGTCAAGGAAGTGAGCCAAATGAATTAAGAAGGTCTGTGTGCTTGATTAAAAAAATAGTTTATAGACATATACATGGTCTACTGGTCACATGTGTTGAATTCCTCCGAGATCCATGCCTCATTCATTTTTAGAAATGTGAGGTAGTTAACACTGTCGTGAGCTAGGCGAGTACGCTTATCGGTCACAATCCCCCCTGCTGCGCTGAACGTCCTTTCGGACAGGACACTGGATGAGGGGCAAGCCAACAGTTCGATTGCAAATTGGGCAAGCTCTGGCCAGAGGTCAAGCCTGCCCACCCAGTAGTCTAGGGGTTCATCACTCCTCAGAGCGTCCACATCGGCCGTTAACCCAATGTAGTCGGACACCTGACGGTCTAGGCGTTCCCTGATGCTGGATCCGGATGACACCTGTCGATGGGTCGGCTGAAAGAATGACCTCATATCCGAAGTCACCAACACATCTTCAAACCGGCCTCTTCTTGCAGGCGCTGTTGGATTGGTACCCGCAAATCCTTCTCTGGGAGTGGGAATTGCTCCTCTGCCAGCGCACGCAAAAGCAGAATGCAGCATTTCTCGAAGCAAGGCCTGGAAGTGCTGCATTCTGACAGCCCTCTGCGACGGCGGTAACATTTCCGCCATTTTGTGTTTGTACCGGGGGTCTAAGTACGTTGCCACCCAGTACTGGTCCTTGACCCTCATGCTTTTTATACGGGGGTCCCTATTAAAACACTGGAGCATGAAGGCCCCCATTTGCACTAAAGTGGAAGCGGTGTGGTGGCCTGGCTCCTGCTCATCATCCAGGATAATGTCGTCCTCTTCATTCTCCTCTCCCCATCCTCGCACAACAGGGATCCCAGAAAGGTTTAAAGCATGCTCTTCTTGCTCCTGCTCATCCGCCCCGGCACCATCCTCCTCTGACTCCTCATCAGACTCCTGTTGTTGACTTGTCTCAGATAGAGTAGCCCCCCCTGGGAATTCATCCAGCATTGCGACTTCCTCATCTTCCCGCTCCTGCTCCTCCACAGCCTGATCAATGACACGACGCAATGCACGCTCCAGAAAGAAGGCATAAGGTACCATGTCACTGATGGTGCCATGGCTGCGACTGACCAGTTTGGTGATCTCCTCAAATGGCCGCAGAAGTCTGCATGTGTCGCGCATGAGCAGCCACTGGCGCGGTGAAAAAAAACCCAGCTCCCCAGAACCGTTTCTTTCGCAGAGTTCATACAGGTAGACGTTAACTGCACGTTTCTGCTGGAGCAGCCTATCAAGCATATAGAAGGTTGAGTTCCATCGCGTCGGGCAATCGCAAATAAGACGTCTGACCGGCAGATGGTGTCGCCGCTGAATGTCAGCAAGGCGAGCCATGGCCGTGTAAGATCTTCTGAAATGGGCCGAGATTTTCCTTGCCTGCCGCAAGATGTCCTGGACCCCAGGGTATTTGACAAGGAATCGCTGCACGACCAAGTTTAAGACGTGTGCCATGCACGGCACGTGCGTGATTTTGCCCTGTTTCAATGCGCTAAGCAGATTGGCACCGTTGTCACACACCACTTTACCAACTGTCAAATTGAGCGGTGTTAGCCACTCATCTGCCTGTGAACGCAAAGCTGAAAGGAGTGCCGGGCCAGTGTGGCTCTTTGCTTCCAGGCACAACAGACGCAGCACGGCATGGCAACGTCTCACCTGGCATGTGGAATAGGTTCTGGGGAGCTTGGGCGGTGCAGCGGAAGAGACGCTAGCAGCGGAAAAGGAGGAGGCAGCTGAGGAGGAGAGGGAGGAGGATGGAGTAGGAGGAGGAGAAGAAGAGTCAGGCCTGCATGCAATCCGTGGCGGTAAAACCAAATCTACACGGGTGCCACGGGTTACATGCTTGACGGCCGTCAGAAGGTTCACCCAGTGGGCAGTAAAACTGATATACCTTCCCTGCCCGTGTTTGCTAGACCACGTGTCTGTGGTCAGATGTATCTTGGCACCGACACTGTGTGCCAGAGATACATTCACTTGCCGCTGAACATGGCCATATAGCTCTGGGATGCCCTTCTCTGAGAAATACTTCCTTCCTGGGACCTTCCATTGTGGTGTTCCAATGGCCACAAATTTGCGAAAGGCCTCCGAGTCCACCAGTTTATATGGCAGTAGTTGGCGGGCTATGAGTTCTGACAAGCCAGCCGCCAACCGTTGGGCAAGAGGGTTATCCGGCGTCATCATTTTTTTACGCTCAAACATTAGGCCCACGGAAGCCTGCCTTTTTGCAGAAAAATGTGAGCTTGGCGTGATGGAAGGTGGAGTGGAGGACAATTGTGAGGAGAGAGGAGAAGGAGAAGTAGAAGACGAGGCTGGACGGTGAGAGCCTGCAGTGTGGCTTTGTGTGTTCCGTTGCTCCCACTGGGCTCGGTGATGGCTGCTCATGTGCCTTCTTAAGGCGGTCGTCCCTAGGTGAGTATTGGGCTTACCGCGACTAACGCGTTGACTGCAAAGATTGCAGATGGCAACGCTATTGTCAGCAGCGGACACGTTAAAAAAAGCCCACACTGCGGAGCCATGTGCCGGTGTCCTGGGAGCGCCAGATGTGACCGTACATGGTCGATGACTCGCTCCTGATACATTTGCAGTCTGCTTTGTCCCTCCTGTGCAATGTAAGTTATTCCTGCTTCTCCTCCCTATCTGCTGGTCCATATCTCCCTCTGAACTCCCCTCCTCTTCCTCTCTTGTGGGCACCCACGTGACATCACTAGACACGTCATCATCAACGTCACCTTCCCCACCGCTATAAGTAGAGATCTCGGAGTAGGCAGCAACACCGGGGACCAACCTCCTCCTTGGGCTGATCTGGGTACTGTCGTCAGACTGCTGAGTAGCGCTTGTTGCTACCTCCTCTTCCTGATCCAATACCAAGAGTGGCTGCGCATCAGAAATGTCCTCTTGATATGGATCGGAAAATAATTCCAGTGACTCAAGCGGAAGGTATGTGGTGGTGGTGGTGGTGGTCGTGTTGTTGGTGGTAGTGTCTTTGGGGGTGCACATAGCAGAGAGTGAAGAAGAGGGTGCAGATCGAGAGGATGAGGAGGGTGCAGAAGAGTAAGGCTGAGCGAGCCACTCAACCAAGTCTGGTGCATCCTTTAAAGTAATTGAACGCACCTTCTGCAACTTCCCACTTTGGCTCAAGCCTGTTGCTCCTGCCCTACCCCTACCACCCCTGCGGAAGGGCCTGCCTCTTCCTCTGCCTGTCATTTTTTAAATGACCCTGTGACAAAACTCTTAGTCCCTATACCGATGAAGGACTGCTGCAGTATAGGGCAGCAGTCAGCAGTGGTGCACGTCAACCCTATCTATTGTGGACCGATAGCGGTCCTTACAGAACAGCAGACTGTACCGCACTCAAGCCTATGTACCGTAGCACCCTATACCAAGTTACCAGTCCTTATAAGAACTTTTGTGGACCAAGCAGGTTGTGTATTAGTGTTTAGCAGACTGTACGTCAGTCCCTATACCGCTGAAGGACTGCTGCAGTATAGGGCAGCAGTCAGCAGTGGTGCACGTCAACCCTATCTATTGTGGACCGATAGCGGTCCTTACAGAACAGCAGACTGTACCGCACTCAAGCCTATGTACCGTAGCACCCTATACCAAGTTACCAGTCCTTATAAGAACTTTTGTGGACCAAGCAGGTTGTGTATTAGTGTTTAGCAGACTGTACGTCAGTCCCTATACCGCTGAAGGACTGCTGCAGTATAGGGCAGCGGTCAGCAGTGGTGCACGTCAACCCTATCTATTGTGGACCGATAGCGGTCCTTACAGAACAGCAGACTGTACCGCACTCAAGCCTATGTACCGTAGCACCCTATACCAAGTTACCAGTCCTTATAAGAACTTTTGTGGAACAAGCAGGTTGTGTGTTAGTGATTAGCAGACTGTACGTCAGTCCCTATACCGCTGAAGGACTGCTGCAGTATAGGTGAGCGGTCAGCAGTGGTGCACGTCAACCCTATCTATTGTGGACCTATAGCGGTCCTTACAGAACAGCAGACTGTACCGCACTCAAGCCTATGTACCGTAGCACCCTATACCAAGTTACCAGTCCTTATAAGAACTTTTGTGGACCAAGCAGGTTGTGTATTAGTGTTTAGCAGACTGTACGTCAGTCCCTATACCGCTGAAGGACTGCTGCAGTATAGGGCAGCGGTCAGCAGTGGTGCACGTCAACCCTATCTATTGTGGACCGATAGCGGTCCTTACAGAACAGCAGACTGTACCGCACTCAAGCCTATGTACCGTAGCACCCTATACCAAGTTACCAGTCCTTATAAGAACTTTTGTGGAACAAGTGAGTTGTGAATGTTTAGCAGACTGCAGCAGAAGGGCAGCAGTCAAGTATAATATCCTTTCTATATTTGGAAGAAAGAATATTATACATGTACAAGCCTATTACTGTACCACTGATACCAGTCCTGAAAAGAACCTTTGTGGAACTAATAATAACAGCAAGTCTTTAAAATTACCCTCACTGCCTGACAACACTGCTTCCTTCCTGTCCCTATACAAATTGGCAAAAAAAGAGAACGATTAGTGGTTACTGGAACAGCTCTTTTGTGGACCTTGATAGTAACAGCTAATGATGATGATGATGATGATGATGATGAAAGACTAATCTGGCTGTCCCTGTAGCATACACCGTCCTTTCCCTTTCTCTAAACTAACAAAAGACACTCAGGCTGCTGCAAGAATCAGCAGCACAGCAAACCTATCAACACCTAACACCTATACCAGTCCTGAAAAGAACTTTTGTGTACCAAATAGCTAGTGGTTTATCTCTCCCTACTCCACACAGGAACCTGTCCCTATCGTAACAGAAGAAAGAATGTAAAATGGCCACCGGATCGGGTGTATTTATAGGTTAGGGGGAATGTCCAAGTGTCCATGTGCTGTCATGTCTCAATTGGCTGTCCTGTATCACATGATAAACGTGTCACCAAAGGTTAAAGTTCTTGTATACATTAAACACGTAAGTCCGCCGCGGCGAACGACGGAAAAAGGCGTTCGAACGTGCGGACCGCGAATGTCGGAAATTCGCCGCGAAACGACCGCCGGGCGAAACGTTCGTCCATCACTATTCAGGAATTATCTCCGGATGACAGACCCCGTTTTTCACCGTCTGCTGGCTTTGCTGTCCCCTTCTATCAGCAGGCAGGATACCTGCTTGTGGCAAGCCATCACTCCGGAGCAGTGCTCATCGCCACGTTGCACTACTTGGCGACAGGGAGAAGTCTTCAGGACCTCAAGTTCTCGCAGTTCAAGGCATCTCCCCCCAGGCTCTGGGAATCATTATTCCAGAGACCTGTTCTGCCATCATTCAGGTCCTGCAGAAGGACTATATTAAGGTAAGTTTTCTCCTTTAACATCACATTCTATGTATTTAATGTTTACTAATGTATTGTATTTCTTTCCTCATTCCCTAATTACCATGATTGCAATATGCTGTAATTGATATGCTGTGCCCCTTTGTCCTCATGCATGCTGGAAGCTTTTCAAGTTCCTTTTTTGTCCTTCATGAATATTTGCCTTCACTAACTTCCCCAGCATGATCTTCTGGGCCCACACACCTATAGCCTAGTCACTTAGCAATGTATTTTGTCAGCTCCATAGTATTGCTTTCCCCTAAACACCCCCTAAAATGGGTACAAATGTACCAGTGCCAGAGTTTTTTTGTGGTGGGCCAAACTCATTAGAAACCGTCCTCCCAGAGGGGGAGATATAGGGGAAGGATATGAGAACCTCCTCTCTCTCCCCCTCCCTTTCTTGGTCTGTGGGGGTGTTGAGGGGGGTGGTTTGGGGTGGGGTTTTTTTTTTTTTTGGGCGGGGGAATAACAAGGATGGAAATAAAGGGGGGGGGGAGATGAGAAATAAGAAGATAACAATAAAATTTTGGCCTGGCTGGGAATAGCATCAACTCAGGACCAGACATAGGGTATGTGGGACCAAACTCAGAGAGAGGAGTTTCCTCGACGTCGTCCCGATACATTACCACCAACTTAGCTTTTTTCCCTGGATTTATATATTATACTATAAGGGATGCATGAGGTAAAGGAAATAGAACGAATTGTTATGTCTTTCTTTTTATTATGTATGAATATGGAAATTCGTTGTATGATATTTATACTGTTTATGTAAATTTCCATTCTTGTTTATATGAAAGAAAAAAAGAGGTAAAAATAAAGAAATTGTAAAAAAAAAGAAACCCTCCTCCCCCCAACTGCTAGGTCAGCTGATAGCAATCCAAACCCAATACACACTATACCTACCTTTTTTCTGGTCAGATTTATGGATGAATTCACCAAAGCATGTAGTGCAAGGGCCTGCCTCAATACTTTCAAATGCTACAGTTTAAAGTTTTTTTTCTCCTATTATTATCTTGATAGGTAATAGCAGAATGTCAAAATGTGCTTCCATTTGTTCCTTTTTTTTGTATTATGACACTTCTTACCTGCCCAGTGGTCTGCCAATAGTGTAAGTTAGGAAGGGCTGGCCAAAGTATCACACATTATTTCTGCATTTAGCTCTCAATGAAGTGGAGAGGGTTACCTGTCCAAAACACCCCCCCCCCCTAATTTTTTTTTGCAATGGGCCATCAGATGGGGGGGGGGTGAGGAATCTTATAAGGGGACCTTATACTTTAGGCTTTAAATACTCATTTACAAAAATGGCATACTGATCTTGGCCAAAAATGTTTGTGTCTAATCTACTTGCAATGTTGATGTGCAAAATGACTATTTTTTTTTCTTGTTTGACTCCACAGTTTCCTTCAACGCCACAGGAATGGCAGACTGTGGCCTCCCGCTTTGCCAGCCATTGGGACATTCCCAATTGTGGAGGTGCAATTAATGGGAAACACGTCTGCATCGTCCCACGCCCCAACTCGGGTCCTACTATTATAATTACAAGGGGTGTAATAGTATCGTGATCAGGGCTGTCTTTAAGGCAGGGCAAAAGGGGCAGCTGCCCTGGGCCCTGTCATTGTTGTGGGGCCCAAAACAGCTGCCTCATACTTGCCAACTATCCAGGTTTAAATTCCCTTGTCCCTTGAAGTTTTATTCCTGTGCTGTGTCCCAATATCTCAGTGTGAAGTGCTGGTACTAATGCTGCCCAGCTCTGCCCTATTGTTGTGTGCAGATGACTCACCTGCAGAGCCTATGTTTACATGTAAATAACCGACATATGTAAATAGCGGCGACAATACTAAGCAAATAGCTGCGGCCAGCGGCATTGGTATGCAAATAAAGGTGGCATTCCTATGTATATCATGCTCCCCTGCTGTGAGAAGGTGATGTTCTGTAACCTCTATCAACTAATCAGTGAGCCGTAATGTGTGCTGTAACCTCTAGCAACTATTCAGTAAGCAATAATGATATGCTGTAACTGCTGGCAACTAATCTCAGTTGTTGCCTGATCTGATACAGAAAACTGATTTTAAGTCTAGCTGCTATTTATTTTATGTCTCAGAGTAGGTGGAGAGTAGGGATGAGCTTCGAGTTCGAGTCAAACTCATGTTCTACTCGAGCATTGCCTGTTCGCCTGTTCAGCGAACAGTGAACAATTTGGGCTGTTCGCAGCAAATTCGAAAAGCCGGAACACCCTATACAAGTCTATGGGAGAAATCTAAAGTGCTAATTTTAAAGGGTAATATGCAGGTTACTGTCCTAAAAAGTGTTTGGGGACCCGGGTCCTGCCCCAGGGGACATGGATCAATGCAAAAAAAAGTTTTAAAAACGTTTTTTCAGGAGCAGTGATTTTAATAATGATTAAAGTGAAACAATAAAAGTGTAATATTCCTTTAAATTTGGTAGCTGGGGGTATCTATAGTATGCCTGTGAAGGGGCGCATGTTTCCGGTGCTTAGAACTGTCCCTGCACAAAGTGTCATTTGTGCAGGAAAAAAAGTCTTTTAAAATCACTTGCGGCTATATTGTCGGGTCCCGTAATACAGAGAACACTCAATGAGTGTTCTCTGCATTAGCCGACAATTCATTCATTCATTGATAAAAAAAAAAAAAAAAAAAAAAAGCGCAGGGGTTCCCCTAAATCCAATTACCAGGCCCTTCAGGTCTGACATGGATATTAATAGGAACCCCGTGTCAAATTTAAAAAAAAATTGACGTGGGGGTCCCCCTAAATATCCATAACCAGACCCTTCAGGTCTGATATGGATATTAAGGGGAACCCCGCATCAAATTAAAAAAAAATTGACGTGGGGGTCCCCCTAAAAATCCATATCAGACCCTTTATCCGAGCACGCAACCTGGCAGGCCGCAGGAAAAGAGGGGGGGACGAGAGAGCGGCCCCCCCTCCCTCCTGAACCGTACCAGGCCACATACCCTCAACATTGGGAGGATGCTTTGGGGGTCTGTGACCCCTCAAAGCACCTTGTCCCCATGTTGATGAGGACAAGGGCCTCATCCTCACAACCCTGGCCGTTGGTTGTGAGGGTCTGCGGGCGGGGGGCTTATCAGAATCTGGAAGCCCCCTTTAACAAGGGGACCCCCAGATCCTGGCCCCCCCCTGTTTGAAATGGTAAGGGGGTACAAAAGTACCCCTACCATTTCACAAAGAAAGAAAGAAACCTGCGTTACATCAGAGGGGGCGGGGTCACCCATACGTCACTGGGGAACCCCTGGCTTCCCTCTCCAGCGTCAGAGGGGCGGGGTCAGGTGACGGGTGGCCCCGCCCTCCTAATATAAGAAACGTCAGCGCTGGGATCTCTGCAGTGTCTCCGGAGTGGAGACAGAAGAAGGATGTATGGACAGCGCTGGACTGAGAGATCCCCGTCGCTGGATATGATCATCCATCGCTGGACCCCGGAGACCCGTCGCTGGATAGCAAGAGTGGATTAGCACCGCTGGAATCTTTTTTTAATTTTTTTTTATTTTTAATAAAGGAATTTTTCAAAAGTGTGTTTGTCTTATTTAACCATTTTGACACTTTCTTTGTGAAATGGTAGGGGTACTTTTGTACCCCCTTACCATTTCAAACAGGGGGGGGCGGGATCTGGGGGTCCCCTTGTTAAAGGGGGCTTCCAGATTCTGATAACCCCCCTGCCCGCAGACCCTCACAACCAATGGCCAGGGTTGTGAGGATGAGGCCCTTGTCCTCATCAACATGGGGACAAGGTGCTTTGAGGGGTCATGGACCCCCAAAGCATCCTCCCAATGTTGAGGGTATGTGGCCTGGTACGGTTCAGGAGGGAGGGGGGGCCGCTCTCTCGTCCCCCCTCTTTTCCTGCGGCCTGCCAGGTTGCGTGCTCGCATAAAGGGTCTGATATGGATTTTTAGGGGGACCCCCACGTCAATTTTTTTTTCATTTGATGCGGGGTTCCCCTTAATATCCATATCAGACCTGAAGGGTCTGGTTATGGATATTTAGGGGGACCCCCACGTCAATTTTTTTTTTTAATTTGACATGGGGTTCCCCTTAATATCCATGTCAGACCTGAAGGGCCTGGTAATTGAATTTAGGGGAACCCCCACACTTTTTTTTTTTTATCAATGAATGAATGAATTGTCGGCTAATGCAGAGAACACTCATTGAGTGTTCTCTGTATTACGGGACCCGACAATAGCCGCAAGTGATTTTAAAAGACTTTTTTTCCTGCACAAATGAAACTTTGTGCAGGGACAGTTCTAAGCACCAGAAACATGCGCCCCTTCACAGGCATACTATAGATACCCCCCAGCTACGAAATTTAAAGGAATATTACACTTTTATTGTTTCACTTTAATCATTATTAAAATCACTGCTCCTGAAAAAACGGCCGTTTTTAAAACTTTTTTTTGCATTGATCCATGTCCCCTGGGGCAGGACCCGGGTCCCCAAACACTTTTTAGGACAATAACCTGCATATTACCCTTTAAAATGAGCACTTTAGATTGTGAGCGTTCGAGTCCCATAGACTTTAATAGGGTTCTAAAGTTCACACGAAGTTTAGGTCTGTTCGCAGGTTCTGGTGCGAACCGAACAGGGGGGTGTTCGGCTCATCCCTAGTGGAGAGGTAAATTGCATGATGGGGCCCCAAGAAAATTTTTGGCCAGGGTCCAATCTATACTAAAGACGGCCCTGATCGTGATGTTGGCGGTGGTATCAGCGACGTATGACTTCCTGTATGTCGGATGGTGGAGTGTTCGCGCGGACGGAGTTCTACTGGCATCTCCAGAGTGGCAGTCTGGGCTTGCCACCTTCAGAGGAGAATGTCCAAGGACTCCTCTTTGTTTTCATTGCGGATGAAGCGTTTGCTCTGGCAAACCATCTGATGCGGCCTTTCCCGATGAGGACCCTCACCCCAGATCAGAGAATCTTTAATGTGCGGCTGGCCAGAGCCAGAAAAGTAGTGGAGAACACTTTAGGGATAATGGCCAGCCGGTTCCGCCTATTTTTGACTTCAATACACATGGCGGAATATAAACAAAACCATATTGTGCTTGCCTGCTACGTTCTGCACAATTTTTTGAAAAAAACATTCAGCAAACTATGTGGCCTCAGTTGGCCCTGATGCAGACTTGACGGAAAATGTGAACCTCACGGCCCTTGAAACTGCTCGTCCTGGCTTGTCCCTCCAAAGTGCCCGCAAGGTCAGATCCAAATATGTGGAGTACTTTGTGGGTAGGGGGGCCATTGATATGCCAGACAATGTCCGAGAGACATTTTTTTAATACATTTTTCTTTGAAACTCCAATAATCTTTGTTTTCATTTGCTGCTTGGCTTTGTTTTAGGTGTCTCCTAGGTTTGATTTGTGTTTTTTTTAGCCTTTTTCTACAACAGTGCAAACCCAATTTCAGAGCGAGATGAGGTGACAGTCTCTTCTTCAGATAATCTTATTATGTTGTGGGTCTGCTACACACACACCTTGTTTTTGTTGATAATGTATGTAGTGCATTACTGACAAAAATATTGCTAATTTTCAGCACCATGGCAGAAATATGTGGGGTCATGAAAATGGAGTGATTGGGGAAATTTTAACATCACTGTGGGTGTTATTTACTAAAGGCAAATCCACTATGCACCATAAGTGCACTGCAAAAGTGCACCTGAAACTGCACTTGGAGTGCAAAGTGGATTTGCCTTTAGTAAATAACATTCATTGCCACAGAAAACAACAACTTTACTACAAATACTGCTTTTGCACATTGAAAAATGAAGCCACACATTGTTGATAATTTAACTTTTTACTCAAAGCACATTCACATGTGCGTTTAAAAGGGTTTTACAACAAACCAACATATTTGGTTTATATAAAACATTATTTTGGGTAACATTTTTATAACTTGGCATTTTTGTGTAAACAGGCATGTATCAAAGCATAACATACAGAACACAGGAACTTACAAAGTTCAACTTTGAAAAGTGAAGACAATATCAAACATGAGTATGTACAAACTGTGATATTGCCTTCATCGGGTGGGGTATCATCCCTGGAAAAGCCAAATTTGGAAGATGCACACAAATTGAGAATTATAAAGTGGCCAGTTTCCTCCTGTTCCCGTGCCTAATGTCAACATGTGCTATCTCCCATCATGGGGTATCAATGTATGTGTTTTGGGGGTGCAACCCTTTCATCTCAGCCACTTTAGTAGCAAGGAAGGGGTTGTACCCACAAAACGTGTACATTGATCCCCCATGATGGGAGATAGCACATGTTGACACACTGTGTGCATCTTCCAAATTTGGCTTTTCTAAAAATATAAAAGTGTTTTTTTTTTATTTAAAATGGATGCTAGCTAGTTTGGGGTGTTTCAGACTCTCCCTAAAACATAAATGATGTTCTTCATTTTTTGTTGAACATCATTGATGTTTTTCTGTATATTCTCTAAATTGCGATTGTACCCCATTATCTCCCCAATGAGGATCTGGGCACTTTCACTGGTAAAATGTGATTCTTCTTCCACAACATCCACATCACCTAAAAAGAAACCAAAAAAAAAAAACACACCATGTATTATAAATATGCAGGCATACATTGATTAGCTTACCTGAAGCTGTGGCCTCCTACACTCACCTGTTGTGGTGCCAATTTCGCCAATTTCGACAATCTCTCCTTGCTCCTCCCATGATAGTCGTTTCTCTTCAATATGTCCACCATCTCCAACATCTGAACAAAAGACATATTTGAGGCCTTAAATCTTCTCCTCCGGGATCAGGATGTTTCAGGCTCCAGGCTTTCCTCGTCCTTCTCCTCACTAGTGGAATTAGCATGTCCCTGCTGTGTCTCCGCCATATGCTCTCCCCACTGCGCCGAAAGAGAAGGGGTGGGGAATAGTCTAGAAAGAATGTCAGGGGCATATATATATAAATGAGTAAATGCTACAGAGAGAGAGGACTGAAAAAAAACACTCCCAAGCCTGCTAGGTCAGATCAAATGCCAAATGGCTCTTTCAGCCTGTCATGGATTGTATCCTTCGTTGGCATTTGATTTGACCTATATATATATATATATTTTTTTTTTTTGTCGGGCCAGTAACCTCACTCTTCATGGTTCACTTTCATACTTATCAGACCTGCTTAACTCTCTAGATCCGTGTTGAGTGACCTTGATGGGTGTTACACTTATTCAAGTTCATCTTTTTGCTTTTTAAATGAGTATACATTTTATATAGTTTTCTTTTTTGTTCTAAAATATTCTTCTTTATTTAATCTCCAATCCATTGCCCGATTAGAATCGATCTATATTGGTTGATGTTGTGGCTGGATCTGGCATACCGAAGTCCAGTTTATTTATAGATATATATATATGATAATATTACGGAGGCATTTCCCCTATTCTAATTATTACTCTTATAATTCTGTTATATATTAATTTATTTAAATTTATTTAGTTTTACCCTTGATCCCATTAAAGTTAGCCCCTTTTTGGGTCTTCTAAAACAATCTGTGCAATGTCACTATTACACTATTTACAGTGCCTTGCAAAAGTATTCGGCCCCCTTGAACTTTTCAACCTTTTGCCACATTTCAGGCTTCAAACATAAAGATATAAAATTTTAATTTTTTGTGAAGAATCACCAACAAGTGGGACACAATTGTGAAGTGGAACGAAATCTATTGGATAATTTAAACTTTTTTAGCAAATAAAAAACTGAAAAGTGGTGCATGCAAAATTATTCGGCCCCTTTACTTTCAGTGCAGCAAACTCACTCCAGAAGTTCAGCGAGGATCTCTGAATGATCCAATGTTGTCCTAAATGACTGATGGTGATAAATAGAATCCACCTGAGTGTAATCAAGTCTCTGTATAAATGCACCTGCTCTGTGATAGTCTCAGGGTTCTGTTGAAAGCGCAGAGAGCATCATGAAGACCAAGGAACACATCAGGCAGGTCCGTAATACTGTTGTGGAGAAGTTTAAAGCCGGATTTGTATACAAAAAGATTTCCCAAGCTTTAAACATCCCAAGAAGCACTGTGCAAGCGATCATTTTGAATTGGAAAGAGTATCAGACCACTGCAAATCTACCAAGACCTGGCCGTCCCTCTAAACTTTCAGCTCAGACAAGGAGAAGACTGATCAGAGATGCAGCCAAGAGGCCCATGATCACTCTGGATGAACTGCAGAGAACTACAGCTGAGGTGGGAGAGTCTGTCCATAGGACAACAATCAGTCGTACACTGCACAAATCTGGCCTTTATGGAAGAGTGGCAAGAAGAAAGCCATTTCTCAAAGATATCCATAAAAAGTCTCGTCTAAAGTTTGCCACAAGCCACCTGGGAGACACACCAAACATGTGGAAGAAGGTGCTCTGGTCAGATGAAACCAAAATCAAACTTTTTGCCCACAATGCAAAACGATATGTTTGGCGTAAAAGCAACACAGCTCATCACCCTCAACACACCATCCCCACTGTCAAACATGGTGGTGGCAGCATCATGGTTTGGGCCTGCTTTTCTTCAGCAGGGACAGGGAAGATGGTTAAAATTGAGGGGAAGATGGATGCAGCCAAATACAGGACCATTCTGGATGAAAACCTGTTGGAGTCTGCAAAAGACCTGAAACTGGGATGGAGATTTATCTTCCAACAAAACAATGATCCCAAACATACAGCAAAATCTACAAAGGAATGGTTCACAAATAAACGTATCCAGATGTTAGAATGGCCAAGTAAAAGTCCAGACCTGAATCCAATCGAGAATCTGTGGAAAGAGCTGAAAACTGCTGTTCACAAACGCTCTCCATCCAACCTCACTGAGCTCGAGCTGTTTTGCAAGGAAGAATGGGCAAGAATTTCAGTCTCTTGACGTGAAAAACTGATAGAGACATACCCCAAGCGACTTGCAGCTGTAATCGCAGCAAAAGGTGGCTCTACAAAGTATTAACGCAAAGGGGCCGAATAATTTTGCACGCCCCACTTTTCATTTTTTTATTAGTTAAAAAAGTTTCAAAAATCCAATAGATTTCGTTCCACTTCACAATTGTGTCCCACTTGTTGGTGATTCTTCACAAAAAATTAAAATTTTATATCTTTATGTTTGAAGCCTGAAATGTGGCAAAAGGTTGAAAAGTTCAAGGGGGCCGAATACTTTCGCAAGGCACTGCATCTTTATAATTTATTTTGTTTTTTTCTTCTAGCCTGTTCTTTGCCTCTCTCTATGACCTCTTGTGGCGAGCATGCTATTTGAGGTCTGATTGGCAGATCGTTTACATCTTGTTGAGGTCTTGTTTCCTTTGGGGTTTTGGCTGAGGGTAAGCATTCTACATCTGAGCTGGCTGCATAATGCGCAGCTAGATATTATACATATTCCTTGTATTTTTGTCTTTGTTTCCGTGTAGTTTTAATGCGTATGTCCATATAACTATTTTTTCTTATTTTCCGTTGTATTTTGTTATAGCTTGCACATCCCTGAGGAAGCTGCCAGCGAAACATGTCGGGATAATGAGAAATTAATGTCTCTGTTATTGGTTTCCAGGACCCCAACTGCTACAAAACTGCTTTGTAAACAACCTCATAATTTTATATGTTTGTTCAATATTGTATCTTTCAATAAATATTTTTTCAATTTTAATATATCTACTTTTTGAGTTTATGTAAGCACCATCAAAATCCCAACCTTTTTCCTTACCTCTATTTGATATGCATTTCCATGTTCTGTGTACTGTGGGAGACCAGATACAGTATAATGAATGCAGGGTCCTGGGTTTAGTAACACTTCAAGGACTGTTAAGTTTTTTTTATTACTATTCCCTTTTTAGTCACGTTTGGAGACTCTTATCACTAGTGGTAGGATAGCATTATACATATACAGTAAATATAGTATTTTTTTGTATATATAATACTGAAAATGTATTTTTATTTTACACATTTAGTCATATTTGTATTTATTTGTTGTGCAGAGCTCTGACTGGATTTTGTATCTTTGATGTGGGAACACATGACAGTCCCTAACAGCAACACTTTTATTTGCATTTTGATGTTATTTGTTGTACACATTGATTTATAGCACTTTATACAGGGGTGAACGTAAGTTTTTTAAAAAATTTTTTTCTGTTGTCGGAAAATTTTATAGCCCAACTGGAAAACTTGGTCTGTCGGATACTCCAATGGAAACAGTCCGATTGGAGCCCACACACTGTCGGATTATCCGACAACACGGTCCTATCGGACATTGTCCATCGGAATGTCCGACCGTGTGTACAAGGGCTTAGACTCATCAGAATTTTTTTTTTTTCGAAAATTCCGATGGATCTAGAAATAGAGCATGTTTTAAATATTTCCGACGGAACCAATTCCTATCGGGAAAACCGCTCGTCTGTATGCTGTTCCGACGTACCAAAAACGACGCATGCTCTGAAGCAAGTATGAGACGGAGGCTATTGGCTACTGGCAATTGAACTTCCTTTTTCTAGTCCCATCGTACGTGTTGTACGTCATCGCGTTCTTGATGATCGGACTTTGGTGTGATCTTGTGTACACAAAACAGTTTCAGCAGAACTCCGTCGCAAAAAACTTCAGAGTTTATCAAGATGGGAAAACCGGTCGCGTGTACGTGGCATATCAGTCTCTATTGCCCATCATTTTTTTATTTTGGTTACAATGGTAACCATATCAAATGCAGGGGTGAATCTTCCCAGGAGGGACATTAAAAAAAACAAAAAAAAAACAAGAATAGAGGTTTAATTTTTCCCTGCTCTATCTATGGCTAAAAAGGCCTATTCTTTAGGCATATTTTGCTGATAGCAAAGTAGAGATCACATAATGGCAGGGAGAACCAGCCAAAACCAAAAATAATAGCTACAGGACAGAACGATATAGAGGAACAAAAAAAAAAAAGAAGCTGGGAAGCAGTGGACTTGCACTGAGCACATTCATAACCACAACAATTTTTTTCTCATTTGTAATCTAAGGGTTGGGAATAATTGCTATAATAAGAACAACAGGGGGAAACTAATTTATTAAACAGGCTGACATTAAACACACCCTCTCACTGGTACAATATGAAAATTAGAAAGATATAGGTGACATGGGATTTTATTGCATTTCTAGCACATATACAACGTACAATATATAATTACAGCATAAATCTACTCTGATTCTCAGAAAGAAAAGCTGCTCTGAACATTTAACGTTAGCATTTAAATTACACAGTGACATGCAATTATCTATTGTTTGTATGAATAACACAAAATGCTCTTTATGAAGATGCATATTCTCTTATCTTGTATACAGAAACAAAACTCATATGAAATGTATGACTGAGCTTTAAATAAATGTGTGAGAGAAAGTACACTAGCTTTTGCATCCTAAATGCCACATTTCCTTTAAAATGTATATAAGTGTAACACCCACCAGCTGCTCCAGCACTTACCCTGGGTATTTTCTGTAGTCAGGGAAGATCAGCAAATATAATAAAAAAAAAAAAAAAAGAGGGGGCGTGGCTAACCGCCGAGCAGGATGGACGTCTGACTCCTCAGCTCCCGCACCGACCGGACTATCGACCGGAGCATCGCCGTACAGAGCACACGTACGAACTCCTTAACACGACCGGGTGACTACCGTAGAGCCCAGCTATGCCTCAGACGAACCGAAAGCGGAAGGAATACCGGACGCCGAAGAAATTGACCGATTATTTTACTCAGCCGCCTGACACAGAAATCCAAGATGGCGCCCGCGGCCCTGTCAGAAAACCTTCGGATTACACTGACCTCCCTGATGCGGACGAATCTGCAATATCCATCCAGCAGCACTCCCCTGCAATATCTCCACAGAATTCTCCCTCTTCAGCCAGTAACAGCCCTGCCAAAGCGCGGATGCGAATGGATTCTGCGGGGCCTAATTCTGAGGTAAGCCCTGCATCCATCTTACCCACACGCCAGCCCTCAGCTATTGCGGCCTTCCCCACATCAGACCAGCCTGTCCTGGACACTACTATGAAGGAGATGCTCATCTCCTTGCAATCCTCTATACATAATGAATTATCATCCATGTTTACCCAGTTTTCATCTCATATGCTACATATGGGGCAAAAAATCCAACGTATTGAACACCATATGAGTGACCTGACTATTACGGTTAATGACCTAGTGGATGCCCAAGACCACACACATGACGAACAAAAATGGATGAAATCCAAAATGGCGGACCTCGAAGACCGCTCTAGACGTAATAACGTCAAGATCAGGGGTATCCCCGAATCGGTATTACCTCATGACCTTAACACCTACGCCAGGAAAATGATCTCAACACTACTACCTGACCTGTCACCGATGGAGACCATTATTGACCGCATACACCGCATCCCTAAGCCGTCGCACTTGGCTGACACCATACCCAGGGACGTCCTGATGAGGGTGCACTTCTATCATGCTAAAGATCAGCTAATGTTCAAGTCCCGGCATATGAATAGGCTACCGGAACCATTCTCTGATCTACAACTATTTGCGGATCTGTCTCAACACACCAGACAACTGCGCAAACAGCTGATAACGATTACCAAACCGCTGTTCAACCACAAAATCCCCTATCAATGGGGTTACCCGACTAAACTCATTGTAACCAGGAATGGGTCTAAACACATTATTACATCAGTCCCTGAGGGCATAAAGCTTCTACAACATTGGGATATTCTCCCGGAAGAGCCTGCCGTACAGTCCAACAACCGCAGAGGGCCTTCTCCGCCTCTATACCCTAAACAACCGCCTAATGCCCGCTGAATCTTTACTGCTGGCGATGCTCACCCGCTTCAATTCATGTTCTGCACCACATTACTCCGGTTGGTGCCCTGCTCGGGATGTGTTAACCATAAACTTTCACCCCGTATAGTTTCAACAGCCTAGTGTTTTTTTTTTTTGGCTGTTCTACACTACAGTATTAATTACCTCTTTATTGTTCTGCCTACCACTACCGAAGTACTAATTTCTACCCTTTCCTTCCACTGCTCCTGCTTCTCCTCTTCCCTGGTTTGCCTCTGTTTTGAGAACTGCACCTGCTCCGGCTACAGGAACCCGCATCCGGACACCATCTGACATCTTATAGAGAATCTCACTCACTGTAAGTACCTACCACCACGCCTGACATCTGCACCTGACCTGCACAATGCCGAAATTTCTATCCCTTAACACTAAAGGACTTAACCACCCAGCGTAGAGATCCTCCATGTGGAGGACCGCTCTCCAATCCAAATGTGATGTCCTCTGCCTCCAAGAGACCCACTTCAAAAAGCTAGACAGCCCCCGTTGTTCCAATCGCCATTTTCCTCACATCTTTCAATCCTCAGGACCTGACAAACGTAATGGGGTTATGATAGCGGTAAAAGACACTGTCACCTTCACCCTCCACAATAGCATGGAGGACGAAGATGGAAGATATATAGCCCTAGATTGTACCCTCAACAAAACCAGATATACTATCGTAAACGTCTACTCTCCCAATACTGGCCAAATTAAATTCCTCTCTAGACTGATGAACAAGCCTAACAAGTTCCGACAGGGATGTCTCATTGTCTGTGGGGACTTTAACATAGTTCCAGATAATTTCATGGATGCCTCCTCCCGTTCCTCCAGGCTATCCTCCCCTATGACTACCTTCATACGGAACAACAACTTATACGACATCTGGAGATGCCAACATACCACCGAAAGAGACTACTCCTTTTTCTCCCACAGACATAACTGCTACACGAGAATTGACTACTTCCTTGTAGATAAATGGACGCTGACCAACTCCACCGAATCAGGCATTGGTACGATCACTTGGTCGGACCACGCTCCGATCTCACTCACTGTCACCGATCATCTGAACTCCCCACGGCATACAGTATGGAGAGCGAATGCGGACATCATTTACTCCCCGGAACACTCCTTGTACATACGTAACCAGCTTGAAGAGTTTTTTACCCTTAATACTGGCTCAGTCTCCAGTAATACTGTCCTCTGGAATGCTCATAAGGCATTCGTCAGAGGGATTATAATGCAACTCTCTGCTCGAGAGAAGAGGAGGAGATCACAACGTCTAGACACATTAATAGCCAAAATTAATGCACTCGATGTTCAAAACCAAACCACACCAGACCCTAATTCAAAAGACCAGTTAGTCCTCCTTAGACAGGAACTTAGAAATTTACTCCTAGAATATCATACTCGCACCAACACGAAATTCAAAGCACACTATTATACTACAGGTAACAAGGCGGGGAAAGCACTTGCTCTAAGGATCAAGGGTCACTATGCTAAATCTAGAATACATCATCTCTTTCATCCAACCACAAAGCAGAAACTTTTAGACCCTCAAGCAATTGCAGATGCCTTTAGCCAGTACTACCATACTTTATACAACTTGAAAGATGACCCCAACACCACTCAACCCTCTATTGCTGACATCAATTCCTTTCTTCAAACGATCGACCTACCAACATTATCACAACAGAACATCTCTGACCTGAACACCCCTTTCACACAATTAGAAGTTCAAAACATAGTATCAACCTTGCCTTCCCACAAATCACCAGGGCCTGACGGCTTAACTAATGAGTACTATAAACAATTCAGTACTACTTTGGCTCCCTACCTATCACAAGTGTGCAATGACGCTGCCTCCTCCTCTTCTCTTCCCAATGAAATGCTTAATGCTCTGATAATTACTCTACCGAAGCCAGGGAAAGAGCCCAACACACCACAAAATTTTCGGCCAATATCTCTCCTAAACACCGACACCAAAATCTTCGCTAAACTCATAGCCAATCGCTTAGTCCAAATTATGCCCACTTTGATACACCCTGATCAATCAGGCTTCACGAAGGGTAGACAAACTTATGATGCTTCAAGGAGATTGATAAACATAATTCATCACGCTGAGACTAGTAGAACGCCTTCTCTGCTTCTATCTCTAGACGCAGAGAAGGCGTTCGATAGAGTCCATTGGGCTTACCTAGAAGCTACCCTTAAAAAATTTGGATTCCAAGGTCATATTTTTTCAGCAATTATGGCCCTATATTCTTCTCCATCGGCACAAGTTTACACGGACGGAATAACCTCCCGAGCTTTTCCAATAACCAATGGTACCCGCCAGGGTTGCCCCTTATCACCACTTATCTTTAACCTGATCATGGAACCCCTGGCGGCACATATCAGAAATTGCACAACCATCTCTGGCTTTAAAATAGGCCACATAGAACACAAAATAAATTTATTTGCAGATGATGTCATATTGATGCTTACTAACCCTATGACTTCCCTGGCTTCGGTACAACATGTTTTAACTACCTTTGGCTCCGTCTCTTATTATAAGGTCAACGAAACCAAATCATATATTTTAGAACTGGGCCTTGATGCTGTCACTAGCAATATTCTAAGAAACCAACATGCATACCCTTGGGCTGACCAAGGAATTCCGTACTTAGGCATTGTACTCACTAAATCGGTGTCTAGATTGTTTCAAGCCAACTATGTTAAAACCAAACAATTGTTAATCAAAGATCTGTCCAACCTCGCCAAATTTGAACTTTCATGGTCGGGTAGGCTCGCTGCGTTTAAAATGCTCACATTACCTAAAATTCTATATCAATTTCGCACCCTTCCCATCCCCTTATCCAAATCATACCTAGCTTCTTTGCAATCTATTCTTAGTAAATACATGTGGCAAGATAAAAAACCTAGAAGCAACTATTCCAAACTTCTCAAACATAAGCATGCTGGGGGTATGGGATATACAGACATCCAGGACTATTACTTGGCCACCATCCTCTCCCAACTGCGGGAATGGACTAACCCCCCCCATACTACGCTATGGGGAGATATAGAAAATTGTGCCACACCTGGTCCCAACCTCAAAAGCTGGTTATTTAGCTCCCTAGTCTCGGTGACAAATTTCAGCATCTACTCACCCACCATAAAAGCATCGCTTTCTGCATGGAAAATACTTCGCAATAACACATGGTCATCCCTCCCTATGAAAGACATACCGGTATCATTACAGACCCTCCAAATCTTATCACCTGATCTAACTATCCCTACATGGCTCACGTCCAGGGCATCCCACACTAATGATCTTAGGACCCTCACGGATAACAAATCTTTCCCTGAGATCCAGTCCATTTATGGGGCACCCTCGTCAGATTTTTTCAATTATCATAGATTACGCTCCTGTCTGACCACACACACCCGCTTAGAGGGTGCAATACCCTTAAAACTATGGAATTACTATTTCAAACAAGATTCTACATATAAAGGTATATCGATTATTTACCCCCTGTTGCAGGAGAAAAATATCTTCTTCAAATCCAAACCCTTCCTAGATTGGGAATCAGACACACTTCTCCACTTCTCTGACACCCAATGGCAACAAGCCTTTACCTCTGTATACAAAGCCACACGGTGCACAGGCTTATGGGAACTGACGCCAAAAATCACTCTTCGCTGGTATATGACTCCCCATAGACTCGCTAAATTTCAACCCAGCACTACCCCACTGTGCTGGCGCAACTGCAACCATACAGGAACTTTATTCCACATTCTGTGGCAATGTCCACATATTAATCTCCTTTGGTCAGACGTTACGAAACTTATTCGAGCCGTAAGCAATGTTCCAATCTCTCTGAAATTATAAAAATATTATCGGGTTAATTGGCGCTACCTAGAAAACAGGTCTCCATTACAAAAAGGGTCTTGTGGAGAATCAATGAATGGGGAGCCAGGGTACGGTCTTTGCAAAAAGCACAGTATTCCCTCTCACCCTACTTATAATGACACTGTATACTGCCAACCCCAGAATCACATAAAGAGCTAAGGACACCAAGAAAAGCCCCAGCTCCGCCCAAAGAAAGATTTGAATCAAACACTAAATGTAATAAATCTGTAGGCCATCATAGAAAAAAGGGGGTCCCAAAACATTAATTACTAGTGACGGGAATTACCAATCAGACTCATTAAAATAATACTACAAAACAGTAGAAAATCAGGAACTAATGATGTTAGAACAGGCTAGGATCCTTCCCTAAAGAATATCTATTCAAACACACATTCTCAAGTATGTTAAAAATACAGGCCAAAAGATCATATGTGCCAAACTACATATGCAACCTGATGAAATTAAAAGTCAAATCGCCTGAGATGCGACAAATTACATTCAGTGGCAGGCCTATTAGCAACAATGAAGAACCCTTTATCAGTATAAGTGAAAAAAGATATATATGTATATTTAAAGTACCGTGCGCTAATGAGCAAACTGGGGCCACACAAGTGTACCCACCAGTGTGTAGTGCCGAAAGGTGACAGGCCTATTAGCAAACAGTAATGAAAAACCCTTTAACAGTATAAAGTGAAGAAGATATATATATATATATTTAAAATGCCGTGCACTAATGAACAAACTGGGGCCACATAGGTGTACCCACCAGTGTGTAATACCGAAAAGAATATATATATGTGTATATAACCTCAAACAGTATTAATATTAAATCTGTGTATAGTGAAAACCAAAAGGAAATTGAATATGTAAACAAATAACTGAAAATGTGAACTTTTCACACCCCAGAACCCAAATGGTTAAAAAATATATGTGTGTGTATGTGTTAGTGCATACAAAAAATGAAAATGCAATAATGCAAAAATTTTTTTGGCGATAAAGGCTAAAAAACACATGTGCGAAGTGCAATATCACCTAAAATGGAAATAGTGAAATAGATGAAAAAAATGAAAAAATAAAAATAAAAATAAAAATAAAAATAAAAATAAAAATAAAAATAAAAAATAAAATCTGAGGATGAGTAACAAAAACTATATATAAAACATAAGCAAAATGGCAAATATATATATGTGAAAAATAAGTCCCAAAAAAAATGAAAGTTCAATGGTATTAGTCCAAGGGATCCTAGAAAAATCCTTATAGTGACTTTTGTGCTTCCTATTCAGTCTTCACTGTGACTTCTGTGCTCCCCCACCAGGAATCCTACTCACCAGAAGTAGATACCCCTACAGGGGTTAAGAGCCTTAAGAATCAATCTCCAGATATCCCGTTCTTGGTTTAGTGATAGATGCCCGAGCCTGTGTCAGCTTGGATTCCTCAAGTCCTGTTCCAATCTCTCTGTCTCCACAACTTGCTATACTCAACATATTTCCGGACGATGTCCCTCATACATGCCGCACAGTCCTTACTCATATTCTTCTGGCAACTAGACTACTTCTAACCAGAAACTGGAAATCCTCTACCATACCTAGCATCCTAGACGTTACCACACTAGTGCACTCTCACTATACATACGAGCTGATTGGGTCCAGAGGCTTACCATCCTATGCAAAAACCCAGGCCCAATGGCTCCCATGGCACAAATGGTACTCATCCCAGATAACCTGACTTTGTTCCTGATGAATATCATTTTTGTTAACTTTCTTGTGATTGCTGGTTCATCATTCCATACTTTGTTCTCAAAACCTCCCCTCCCTTTTCCCTCCCACCCCCCAACCTCCCCCCCATCTTCTTCCCTTCTTTTTATCCGTCTCTCCCTCCCTTCATTACCCTACCCTCTACCCCACTTTTACTGCTGTACTATATTCCAAGGCACACTCTTGAGTTACACAATGCTAGTCCCTGTTTTCTGATTCAGATACAACTATGTGCCGAAGTTACTGTTGTTGATATCGTCATTGTTCATGCTGCCTATATCTGTATGACATCCAAGAATTGTATTGGATGTAGTTGCTATACATACTTTGTATCTTGTGAAATTTAATAAACATCATTTTGAAAAAAAAAAAAATAAAAAAAAAAAAAAAAAAAGAAAAACGATACTGGTGGTGAGAAAGAGGGCTGCACACCCCTAATAAGGCATCAACAAGAAAGGTTCCTTGTGGGGTTTTGAATTGCAGCAACAAGAAGAGATTAGAAAAATATATGATTTTATTTAGAAAAAAATGTTACATCAAAGAGACATTTTTTTGTGTTAAAACATGAGCTCTGTAGGTAAGGCTAATACATGTACATGAAAATGCCGCCATTGAATACAAAAAGGAAGAACATAGCATGATATAAGTATGTAAATCATACTGAAGAACTCAAACGCGTTTCGACCTTAAACAGTAGAGGTCTTCTTCTGGGGGAGCAAGAAAAAAATATACATATATAGTTATAGAATAATTTAGAGACCAAAATGTCAACAGGCAAAATATATTGCTATTGACACGTATATTATAGTGGTTCAAGTATATTTACCAATCACGTCTGAAAAAAACTCCTGATTGTTGTGCCCATGAGCTGCCAGAGAATCCAAGCAATGTGGCAAGACACTCCCCACCTCAAACTCCGAAATGGGGAGGGGGATAAACCAGAGAGCCAAAGAGAGGGCCTACAAGAGGCTGCACTTAAACCCACATATAAGAGGGGGGCGGTGAGGAGCCAAGAACCGAGAGACAGGCCAATCACTCACCAAATCACTGTTGGGGTGTGTAAAGGTAATGCATTAGAAAAACATCACCTAAAGGGTAGTTATTAGTAAAAATATTAGGGTATAATTCAAATGAAACGTGTGAGTAAATGGGGAATAGAAATAAAAATAGATAATAATAAAAATAAATATTATAAATGATAAGGGTGAATGAATAGTGAATGAGGTGATGGTGGTGCAAAAGTGTGAACATTGGTGATGAAATTAAAGTGACTGGGAGCGTGAGAGTGCATGAGAATAAAATATAAATGATGGGAAAAATCCAGCAAAAATAGATAGTGAAAAATTAGGAAATTAGGCCAACTAAGCAAAACAAAACAAATAAAAAAAAGCGAGAGGAATAAGAGAAACATAAAGGGGAAAGGAGAGGGAGAATAGAATATAGAAAGAATGAGATGAGTGAGTGTGAATGAAAGTGTGTGAAAAGAAAACACAAATGGATGTGACGTGAAAGGGGATAGTGTACAAATGAAGTGTGGTGGACAGGACTGGGACCAACCAGATGTATTGATGCAAAGACTCAAAGAAAAAGTGAAAAGATGATAAAGTGTCAAGTGGGTGCAAGAAAGACAAAGTGTATGTGACAAATAGTGAACGAGGAAAGTGACGGTGCAGTGTGCTCCAAAAAGACCCTAAAACTATTTACCTAAATGTTAGTGGCAAATGTAACTCATCCATATAAGGTAAGGGAGAAGTATATGTGACCAAACGTAAAGGCCATGCATCAAACATCCATTTTCATGAGTGGATGAACTAACTGGACCTAAGGGCCAAACATTATAAGGGTAATGCCGAGTACACGCGATCGGAATTTTGGCCAGCAAAAGACCGATGAGAGCTTTTCATTGGAAAATGCGACCGTATGTATGCTCCATTGGAATTTAGCTGGCCGAATTCCCGCCAGTAAAAATTTGTTCTCAATTTTTCAGGTGGCAAAACTTTCTATCGGAAATTCCTATCTTGTGTATGCAATGCCGACGCGCAAAAACTGACACATGCTCAGATTCAACTACGCGATGGAAACTATTGGCTACTGGGTATTGAACTTCCTTTTTATAGTCCCATCGTACGTGTTGTAATTCGCTATGTTCTTGATGGTCGGAATTTGGTGTGACCGTGTGTATGCAAGACAGCTTGAGCAAAATCCAATTTGGAATTCCATCAGGAAAACCATCAGAACTTTTTCCGACCAAAAAGTATTATAAGAAATAAACAGAGTAAACTCAAAGGACAAAAAATGTATAAAGTCCAGTGAGTATCCATTAATAAGGTTACTTACTTTTAAGACAAGCAAAATTCAAGTCTGTCCAGGGTGATTGCTGTATAGGATCTGAATTAGATCCATAAGAGCCTAGCTATATATGCCACCCCTCCAATTGGCAAGAAATCTAACGGTTCTGGCCACGGAAAAGGCACCTCCCTTTCCCCCCAACAATTAGGGGGAAAACAAACCCCCCCCCCCCCCCCCCCCGAATAGAGCCAGAAGTGAGCCACCATGTGGTCTCTCCAGCGTTCCAGAAGGGGAAAACCCACTGACAAATGTCTTCACTTCCGCCGCAAATCATGACGTCCGCACATGCCAAGAAATACTCACGAATGCATGGCAAGCCATGATCGTGGGTTGCCCCCGGCAGGAGTGTGCTCCCTCCAACAGCCAACATAAAGAAGGCCGCCTTGGGAGTGCAAAGAAGGTGGACATATGGTGGCATAGAATGCCATACTCCCCTCACCCTGCCATGAGGCCCAAAACATGGCCAACGGAGGCCACCATCCCCAAACATGCATATGCCAATCAAGGCCGGAGACCAGGAGCACAACAGGGAACTCAGGAGGATTAGAACGTACATGTTAATGTTAAAACAATAATGCATTTTTAAGGAGATTATAATCAACATAAATCATGAAACATGAGCATGTAGGTATTTCTGCATTCAACAAACAACAGAGGATCTTAGAAAATAAAATTACAGTCAAAAAATGTTTTACAAGAAACACCAGTGCTAAAACGTGGCCATCTGTGGATGGGGAGGAAAGGGCATAGTTAATGACATGGGATCTGAACCCAATGTAGCTGGACAGCAGCCATCTCTGGAGGGTATGGATAAACAGTGTACAACAAAACAAACAGACCAGCGCTCAATGGGTTAAAGAGTAAACACAATAAAAATAAAAGGGGTAGGTTGCGCTAAGGAACTTATGAGCGAATCCAAATTATAAAAACATATAGAATATAAAAGAAAATAAAAGAAAAAGGAAAATAGGTAAGAGCTGCCTCTATTACTATCCACCTGGTGGGGTGGAAAATGTTAGATAAAGGAGTGCTATGAATAGATCTGGCGCTATACCTGTGTGTCAGAAACTTAATTTGCTAAATTAAATTTAAAATTGTTACGTTAATCCGGTGTGTAAGTGTTAGTGTGCCATATATTAGTGTTGGGATAAAGTATAAAATGTAAACTGTAGGTGGGAAGTAAAAACTCAAAAATATATGTGTATAAATTGTTAAAAATTTACCAGCATGCTGGCTGGAAAAGTAAAATATTGTCTCAGGTGCGATAAACCTAAATAGGTGATTACCTTATACACTCTTAATCACATGAATACCTTAAACATGTGGACTACTTAATAAATCAGGTAAAAATTATACATGTAAATATGAACCATAAACATAATACAATTGTGCACAAATGTGACAAATAAAATCTATGCGTGCAATACTAAAATGTACAATAAATCTGTGATAAATATCAAATAAAATCTTTGTGTGCAATACTAAAATGTACAATAAATCTGTGATGAATATCAATACCCCACGTGAAACATGCCAAATATTGGGAGTGAAAAGAGAAAAAAATGAAAATGGAAATAAATTTAAAAGGAAGTGAATTAAAAATTCCAAAAATAAAATAAAATGAAAAATAAATTTTTTTTTATAGATATTTGTCCCAAGAAATAAAAATATAAAAATGTATGCAAAGAGAAGAAAAAAGGAGTAAAAAAAGGGAAGCAAAAAAGCAGTCTCTGATGCAGTGCAATTAATGGGGGATTTCCCGTAGATGCAGGAGGGGATGTGATGGATCCAAAACAACTAATCTTCATGCATTGTGGGCACTTATAGGATGTACTCTCACCAGAAAAATAACCCCATCCGGGGTGGATCAGCCTTCACAGTATAAGCTACCGTGTCGCTCTCTGGCTTGCTTCAAATAGGCTGTTGAGGATCCCTCGTTATTTCCAGGTGGAGTGTGCCTCAGTATATATATTGAAAGAGAGGACCATACATAGTGTGATACTGTATAAATCACTTTATTAAGAAAATACTAAAAATTACTCACACTTTTGAAAGAAGAAAATGGCTTGAATAAATGCAGTATAAAGGTGCAGTATGAAAGGTATGGAAGCTGCTGAGAGCGTTCCGTTCGTCTTCCACGCCGTAGTGTAAAGGTGCAGTGTGAAAGGTATGGAAGCTGCTGAGAGCGTTCCGTTCGTCTTCCACGCCGACTGTATTGGAAGTGTGTATTCGATAGGCCACGCCCTACGCGTTTCGTCACTGGGACGTCATCCGGAGCCCGCTCCGGATGACGTCCCAGTGACGAAACGCGTAGGGCGTGGCCTATCGAATACACACTTCCAATACAGTCGGCGTGGAAGACGAACGGAACGCTCTCAGCAGCTTCCATACCTTTCACACTGCACCTTTACACTACGGCGTGGAAGACGAACGGAACGCTCTCAGCAGCTTCCATACCTTTCATACTGCACCTTTATACTGCATTTATTCAAGCCATTTTCTTCTTTCAAAAGTGTGAGTAATTTTTAGTATTTTCTTAATAAAGTGATTTATACAGTATCACACTATGTATGGTCCTCTCTTTCAATATATATACTGAGGCACACTCCACCTGGAAATAACGAGGGATCCTCAACAGCCTATTTGAAGCAAGCCAGAGAGCGACACGGTAGCTTATACTGTGAAGGCTGATCCACCCCGGATGGGGTTATTTTTCTGGTGAGAGTACATCCTATAAGTGCCCACAATGCATGAAGATTAGTTGTTTTGGATCCATCACATCCCCTCCTGCATCTACGGGAAATCCCCCATTAATTGCACTGCATCAGAGACTGCTTTTTTGCTTCCCTTTTTTTACTCCTTTTTTCTTCTCTTTGCATACATTTTTATATTTTTATTTCTTGGGACAAATATCTATAAAAAAAAATTTATTTTTCATTTTATTTTATTTTTGGAATTTTTAATTCACTTCCTTTTAAATTTATTTCCATTTTCATTTTTTTCTCTTTTCACTCCCAATATTTGGCATGTTTCACGTGGGGTATTGATATTCATCACAGATTTATTGTACATTTTAGTATTGCACACAAAGATTTTATTTGATATTTATCACAGATTTATTGTACATTTTAGTATTGCACGCATAGATTTTATTTGTCACATTTGTGCACAATTGTATTATGTTTATGGTTCATATTTACATGTATAATTTTTACCTGATTTATTAAGTAGTCCACATGTTTAAGGTATTCATGTGATTAAGAGTGTATAAGGTAATCACCTATTTAGGTTTATCGCACCTGAGACAATATTTTACTTTTCCAGCCAGCATGCTGGTAAATTTTTAACAATTTATACACATATATTTTTGAGTTTTTACTTCCCACCTACAGTTTACATTTTATACTTTATCCCAACACTAATATATGGCACACTAACACTTACACACCGGATTAACGTAACAATTTTAAATTTAATTTAGCAAATTAAGTTTCTGACACACAGGTATAGCGCCAGATCTATTCATAGCACTCCTTTATCTAAAGAGTAAACACAGTCTCACAGCAGACAGTTGAACATGATTAGTCCTAGTTTATTCAGTGATGCATGTAAAAGAACTATCCTGTTGTCAGACAGGAATGGATATGAGGTGGGTAAAAAAGAAATCAACAGCTTACAGTTTCACAGAAGATCCATGGAGTAACAAGGAGCTGGCGGCATTGGGATTTACAAAAACCTCCTGCTGCATGGGAGGGTGCCAATACCCCTGCAGCACTGTGGCCGAATGTGGAACACGCTCGCCAGGGTTTGGGGAAGGGCTGGACATGCTGGAGGAGAAAGCGAAGATAAATGACAGCAGAAAGGTGATGACCCAAACTGTAAGCCGCACGTGGCTGGGACGCCAAGTCCGCTGGCATACTGACAGGTGGAAGGGAGAGAGACGCATTTCTGCAGTGTGGATGACACTATACGTTCACAGCATCTAAAGCGAAATGGATGTGAATCCCAGCTGCATGGGAGTGTCCCAAAACAATGTAGACCTCAGGGATGTCAGTTATCTCCCTGAAGTCTAAATAGTTTTCACAACATGAAAAATAGAAAATGAATGAATGCATGAATGAAAAATAAGCGCCAAAATCCAGTAATGCACTCACCCTGCTCTGTACATGCTCAGTTTCTATCAATTTTTGGCATTGTGCCAAAAATCATTGCTACTAGAGGAAGAACTTCAGGATAGCCTAAAGATTTGCCGCTGCTCAGGGGTTCTGGGCTTCAGCAAAATGGCAGCCTTTGACAAGAAAAAGCAGGAGCATATGTTCCTTGCTAAAGAATATTATTTTTATCAAGTTGTTATGGTATTAACTTTAGACAGCACCAGAGAACGTCATTTTGATGGGTCATGTGAACAGGCCTCCTAGCTTTTTTTTTGTTTATTTTGTTTACAAACCCAATGATTTTAATAGTGCTAAAAAGAAAAAAAGCAGATTTATAAAGAACATTGTTGTTTGTTTTGGTTTTAAAATAGCACCATGGTCAAAATAAGACCATATCCCTACTTTATAAATAAAGATTTAAATGAATCATATATGGCACTAATGGCGAACCTTGGCACCCCAGATGTTTTGGAACCAAATTTCCCATGATGCTCAAATACGCTGCAAAGTGCATGAGCATCATGGGAAATGTAGTTCAAAAACATCTGGGGTGCCAAGGTTCACCATCACTGATATATGATAACAGATGGACACAGGTATTCTCCAAAGTTTTCCTTCACTTGGATATAAGAAATTAACCCTAAGGCAGGGGTCTTCAAACTACGGCCCTTTAGTTGTTCAGGAACTACAATTCCCATCATGCCTAGTCATGTCTGTGAATATTAGCGTTTTACAATGCCTCATGGGATGTGTAGTTCCGCAACAGCTGGAGAGCCGTAGTTTGAAGATTCCTGTCCTAAGGGCTCATTTAAATCTTGGTTTCCTAGTGCAATACATTAACATACCATTCAAGTGAATGGGCTGGTTCACACTATATAAAAAAAATTTTGCCTGGTGATCAATAGTTATTAATAGTAAAAATGTGAAGGAGAGGTGTGGACAAAGCTTTTTTGGTCATAGTTCTCCTGGGGATTGCACTTAGTTCTGCACTCCTGTGAACCAGAATCAGCTGACAGCTAAGGCCTGCTGTCATCTCATGTCACACAGAGCCAGTCCAGGCTCTGCAGGGATCTTGACAATTATGGTGGGATCCACCCAGAATCCAGACCAGCAGCTGTCTTAGCTTCTCATTGGGCCACTGAGATCCTGAGTCAGCCACTCCCAGGGGGCTGAAGGGGCTTAGCCAACAGTCACCGCCTCTCTGCTCACTGAAGACTGAGAACTAATGCCGCATACTCACGATCAAATTGTCCAGTGGACTTAGTCCGCCGGACCGCATTATGCCGGACAATTCGATCGTGTGTGGGCTCCAGCGGACTTTTTCATCGTAAAGTCCGGCGGACTTAGAAAGTAGTTTTGACTCAAAATGTGTCCGCCGGACTTGGCTTTCAGCGGACAATCCGTTCGTCAGTGTGCTAGTCCGGCAGACTAAGAATGACGCATGCTCTGAAGCAAGTACGAGAAGGAAGCTATTGGCTACTGGCTATTGAACTTCCTTTTTCTAGTCCCGTCGTACGTGCTGTACGTCACCGCGTTAGAAATCGCTGAACTTTCGGAGTGTCCATGTGTGGCCAAGTCCCTTTGTTAGAAAGTCCGGGGGATTGTTTGCCGGATTGTTTGACGGACTAAGTCTGCCAGACAATTCGATTGTGTGTACGTGGCATAAGTGATCAGCGATCATGTGATTGCTCAGTTCTCGTGTAGGGGACTAGGTGAATTTGTATGTTTATTTTTTTGTCAACCCATACTTCTCTTTTAATAAGAAGAAAAATGTAGAAAAAAGAATTAACTAATGAGAGATAGAGCAGCTTTTGTTTCAACCAGCATGAAAAATACATACGAAGGTTGTAAATTATATATACTAAGGGACACAGACACATTATAGCACATCAGTTACCTAAAGCAGACCTATCTTTAAGAGTGTGCATGAACTATTTTCTGACATGTTATAATATACAGCAGCAGTATAATGAAAAACACATTCACTAAGCTCCAGTCAAGGGCTGAGTAGAAAATGCTGACAGAATAATGTCATTAGTCTGCGGAAGGCAGGAGGAATCATTTCCACATTCTCCTCTTTTCCAGTGATTAATGGTTGGGACTATTGCAACACTATAACTTTCTGGCAACTCACAAGGAGTGAGGTAACAGCGAGAATCGAATCTGTTTGTGTACTGATACAGCTCAAACATGTAATTGCTACTGCACAGGCAACAATAGGTTCAATACATAATTTTGTTAGGTTCATTTTTTTAGTCTTAGAAGAGGACAATAACCCTAGGTGATGTCCAAATATAGATGAGCCTTTCTTAGAACAAAGGAGGTTGAAGGAGGTAAACAGGAGTATTGTAGTGGAAGCTAACAAATACCCGTATTTATTCAATTTTATTTTTATAACATTTGTGTCCCTCCATTACCTAGACAAGAATAACATGTACCCAATTTGAGCAGCCTACTCGATTACAGGGATGTGTGGTGAGGTCAGTGGTTGGTGAGGCACTGGCTAGTATTAGAGCCAGATACACACAGGTTACATACGCCACAAATATTAGAGTGAGAGCAATAATTCTAGCATTAGACCTCCTCTGTAACTCTAAACATGTAACCTGTTAAAAATTTTAAAAGGCTCAGCTTGGCTTGCATGCTTCCATAGTAAGCAGCTGGGCTATGCGGGCACTCATCAGAAGGGAGGGACCAGGATCAGCAAAGAGGGACCCAAGAAGAGGAGGATCCGGGCGGTAAGAATAACATGCTTGTTATTTTTTTTTTTTTAAACAAGCCTTTAACCGCTTCGCGCCCGCCCTATAGCCGAAAGACGGCTACAGAGCGGACGCTAACTGCCGGGAGGCCATCCCTTAGGAGGAGTAGCAGAATTTTTTTGGGGGTGTCATTTGCGGTATACACATGCCATGTGATAGAAATGACCTATTACAATGACAATTTTGTTGAAAAAAAGAACAAATCTTAATTTTGCAAAGAATTGTGGGAAAAAAAATGACAACATCAAAAAGCTCACTATGCCTCTTACTAAATACCTTGAAATGTCTACTTTCCAAAAAGGGGTCATTTGGGGGGGTATTTGTACTTTCCTGACTTGTTCGGGTTGCAAGAAATGAGATAGGCCACAAGTACATCAGATGTGATCGATTTTGTATGATTCGCACCACAGCTTGTAGACTCTCTTTCACAAAGACCAAATAATATCCACTAATTTGGGTTACTTTTACCAAAGACATGTAGTAGTATAAATTGTGGCCAAAATTTATGAAGAAAAAGTAATAAATTGTGGCCAAAATTTATGAAGAAAAAGTAATAATTTGCATAATTTTGTCACAAAAACAAAGAAATATGCATTTTTTTTCAAAATTTTCGGTCTTTTTTCATTTATAGCACAAAAAATAAAAAACCCAGAGGTGATGAAATACCACCAAAAGAAAGCTCTATTTGTGGGAAAAAAAGGACAAAAAATTAATTTGGGTACAGTGTTGCATGACTGAGTAATTGTCATTCAAAGTGTGAGAGCACCGAAAGCTGAAAATTGGTCTGGGCAGGAAGGGTGTTTAAGTGCCCAGTAAGCAAGTGGTTAAAATCACTTCAAGTACCAAAGTTTGGTGCCACGAGTGTGCACATTATACAAAATAAATAAATCAGGCTAACTTTAGTTTTTCATTTTTGTTATTCATGAAACAGTGTTTTCCAAAAAATAATGCATTTGGAAAAATTGCTGTGAAAATACAGTGGAACAAAAAAAAAAAAGTTGCAACAACCACCATTTTATTCCCTAGGATGTCTGCTAATATATATATATATATACATATATATATATATATATATATATAATGTTTGGTGGGTTCCGAATAATTTTCTAGCAAAAAAAAAATTAGATTTTTACATGTAGGGGAAAAGTGTCAGAATTGGCCTAGGTGGCAAGTGGTTAATTACCATAAGTAAGTAATATACAGATAATTATTATTATTATATTTTTTTTTAAGGTAATTTACTATATTTTCAAAAACTATACAAATTTGTGAAGTTTAAAGTTATAACTTTCAACCAGTAATATTTATAGTAAAGTAGATAAATAATAAATTATTATGTTATAACATATAGCATAATAATATATGATTTAGCTTAATTAAAACAACACCTTTTCAGCGGGCAGCAGATTCTCATTCTCCCTCTTAACTGTGTGAGAAAAACATGGGATTATGGGCAAATCTTATACCCATAAACCCATGCTTTTTCCTTCTATTTAAGAGGGCTGGGCTAGAAGGGAGCATTTGTCCTTTATACACATACCCCCTTCTATGACACTGCAGTGAAAGGACAGCCTCCACTGCAGCATTTTTATTGGACAGCTTGTTCCAATGGTGCCTTACCATTGGTCCAAGGCTCCAAGCTGCCCATTAAGCTCAATGCTTCTGACAATAAGTGAGAGGCACTGTGAGATCATCCTCTGATCATCCAGCTGGTATTTAAATTGGCCGCTCTGTATGTAGCTTCTGACAGGCTGCACAAGGAGCCCGCCGGAACTATAGGTTGCCGAGCTGGGACCCTCATAGCGCAATCGTTTCGTTTTTTTTTTTTTTTATACTTACTTAGGTGGATATGCACTTACCACAATACCAGCATATGTGATCATCACGGCGATGCCTAGTTTTCCTGGTATTTTGGATTTATCCCCTCTATCGTAAATAGATACTGGTATTCACATCATTTGAAGTATATTGATATACACCAGATACTTATTTTCCCCTCTTGGATATTTATGTTTACTTCTACCTTTATAGGTCCGGACTATATCCTATGGGCCAATAGGAAAAACATCTGAAATAGATCCTATATTCTTCTCATCTGTTGTTTTGATGATTTATGATAATGAGTAAGAAACTCTGTATATAAACACACTTGCAATATATGTATGGTCCTGAAGAAGCGGGGGATCCCACGTATTGCGTAGACCAGTTACACGTATGCATCAGATCTACATATTTTTGTATTTATTGCAAAGTTTCTTTATGCATATCTATGTCTTTAATACTGTGTCTATGACAATGTTTTATGTGTTTTTTTCTTCAAAGTTACAACTAGGACGTGGCATTCGAATATTTTGACCTTTCAGTGTATCCACAGACACCACCCTGTGATAGATACACACCCTCATTTAAATACTAATGTTTTATGTGTAATAACATTTATATAGATTTTTATTTTGGTTCTGTTCTCATTTGGCATATTTAAAGTCCCTCTACTCTTTTTGTTTCAAAAATGCCCTATTCACTTATGGGATAATGCCAATGTGAACTTGAGATTGGATTCTATGACATGCCCTCTACCATACAACTTTCTTTGCAATTTCATTCTTTTTTTTTTTTAACTTGAGCAGGTCAACTTGCTAAAATTGAATCTTGTTCACAGATCCGATGCCGAGCCAGACTAAAAAAAACAAAAAAACAGCCTTGACACATAAAGCCTTGCAGCACATATACAAACAGAGATTTTGCAAGTTCACAATTTGAATAAAAACACCCAATAATCTAGTTTGTTCCATTTTTATATATTAAAGCGACTCCATCACAGAATTTAAAAATATCTAAAAAAAATCACCTGCAATAAAAGAGTTTATACTCATCTGCACACAGCATCAGTATATTGCAGAGAAAAAGTATTTTTTCATCAGAGAGACTTCTGCGTACGTTGAATGCCTGACCCCCAACTGCGCTATGCGGTTCCTCCCACCTGTCCCATGTCACTTCAGGACACAAAGAAGTAGGATCAATGGAAGGAGCCACAGGCCTTCTGTGGACGCAGGAATCAAACATTTCCTGAAGTTTCCAATGTGAAGATTCTTCATGCAGCTGTACATCTTGAACAGAGAGATCTGAATAACTGGCTGCTGAACAGAAAAGCATAAACCGTCATCTCTCGCAGGTCATGCTTTTTGACATCCTTTTTACCTTATTGACAAAGTGGCTTTCAATGACAACTAATAAATGTTAATTAATTGCAATCCACATATGCAGACAAGAGCAATGTGTTAAATACTGCAATCTATGAAAACCAATTTGAAATGCTATTTCACAGATCTTGCTCCTGTGCATTGAAGGGTTTTGCACTTTGCATGTTCTAACTACCTTCTAATAGATGTAATCGCTATGCCAATTTTTTCTGCTATGGTTAGTGGCAGTCTGGGCACGGGTGAATACTAACACCTCCTTCTATAGTTGTTTTGTAGAGCAGTAACTAAAGCAAAAGCACAGAGATGCTTTCTCTATCATTTCTGCTGCATGGACATTTTTGACAGCTCTCCTATCATATTCTGAAATCTTTGCCAGTACCACATGGTATAAATGCACATATGTTCTATTACATAATAAGCATACATTTTGAATTTTATGAACGTTCATCTTCAGAGTGTAGTCCATTTTGTAGCCTGTAGATGCCACTGTTGTAACTGATGTGCAAATAATAGAAACAGCAAGATATATTTTGAGGAAATGTAAATATTTAAAATAAATTGTAAAGATGGCCATTCGTATTTAATAGTTACAGCAAACATTAGTAGGTAGAAGAAATGGAATTAAATAGTCGTTGATTCATATACTCTACATATATGCTATAAAGCTGAACTCTATCGTATGTAAGAGGCATTCAGTTTCGAAGATACAACAATAGAAGGTTATGCTTTTATTAAACTTTTTTTTTTTAATAAATCTAATAAATGTGTTTGAATCTGTCTTAGCATCTTAGCATTTGCTTTTCTATTGCTCTGGATGGGAGATCCAGCAGAGTGAGCTTATTATGCTCCACTACATTTTGCAACGCTCCTTGACAAATAGACCTCACCATTCTGATAATACTCCACTGCCCAATCAACATGCTATAGTAGGTTGGCCATCAAGCTGTGTTGCTTAAAGTTTATGTCTGACAAAGTAAAAAAAATAAAAAAATAAAATAAAAGTTTTTATTAAATCTCTGCAAGACATGCACATTTTCCTATGTCTATTTCCGACTTGACAACGCTGCCTGTGCTGTGCTGACATTCAAATCAGTTTAATGTTGCACTTTTTTTTCTTCCAAACAATATAGCAGCATGCTGCAAAAAAAAAAAAAAAAAATGCTTCAATAACAGATGGTCAGTGAGCAAATTTATGTCGTGCTTTAAAGTGGAAGTAAAATTCCGTCTCTGACTTGTACTTATAGGTAAGCCTATAATAAGGCTTACCTATACAGTGGATATAAAATGTCTACACACCCCTGTTAAAATGGCAGGTTTCTGTGATGTAAAAAAATGAGACAAAGATAAATCATTTTTAGGTATTGTAAATATCTCCTAAACGTGCACCGTTTAGGAGATATTTACTATATATGTAACCAATGACGTCATTAGCGCATGTGCACTGAAGGAACGGCCACAGAGTCCTGTGCCGTAAACAGCGCCTCCCCCACGCATGCACGGCAGTGACGTTATTACAGTTCCAGCCAGTCACACATCCGGATTCCGTGGACGCAAAAGGAAGATGGCTGAACATGGAAGCGCCCTCCAGCTGTGAAATCGGACCGCTTGAATGCTTAATTTTCAGGTATTTTTCACAAAACATGCTAGTATGCGATCCATACTAGCACATTATGCCTTTATCCTTCAGGTAAGAAAAAAAAAACTCGCCCTGCGGTTTACAATGGCTTTAAGCACCCCATATTAAAAGAAAAAATGCCCTATTGATATGCAAGAAACCTCATAGAGAAATGAAAGCTAAAAACTTGAGGGTAAAATTGACTGTTGACCTCAAATTAACTACAAAAAAGGAATAAAACTATGTATATATAAACAAGTTAATTAAGTATTGGTCTGGCAATCTATGTATGTGCATGTGATTATACTTATGCATATATGTATATTTCTAATGTTATAGTGTCTTCCTGGTATACCATCTACTAAGATAAAGTCCATTTACCACCAGACCTATATATGAAGGTATGCCTTTCCTGTTTAATGGTTACCACATATATATTTTTTTGTTTATATAAATAGCTGAGATCTGCCCCTGTAATTACATGTACTATTCAATATCATGTTTTAATTACATGATTCCATCATTAGGCCTCAGTGGGTCTGAGTTTCCCATTTATAGGGGAGTTTTTTGATGCTCATTGGATCTGTCCGTAGAACATATTCTTTTACCCATATCCACAATTGGATCTACTGGACACCTGATGGGGACAGAGCAAGCAGCAATTATCTATGGCAGTGTTGTTTGTTGTTGTTTTTAACCGGTTTCGGGTCCATGTACTTATACATCGACAGAATGGCATGGCTGTGCAAATGAGTGTACCTCTACATCCCTTTGAATTTGCCGCCATGCCATCATGTACTCTGGTCTATATATTGCAATTAGTATTTGAATAAATAGTACCTTAAAGCAGAGTTCCAGGCTTTTTATGTTTATTAAAATTCAGCAGCTACAAAAAGTGTAGTTGCTGACTTTTAATAAACAGACACTTACCTGTTCCACGGTCCAGCGATGCAGCCAAATGGAGCATCGCTCCTCTCCCCCTCCTCTCCGCCGGCACCTCCATTGCCACTCTGGGCACCCAGCCGTGACAGCTTTCGACTTCACGGGCGGGCACGCAAGGTGCATGCTTGAGTCGCGATGCGCTCCCGAAGTGGACAGGCGATCTCCTGGGACCTGTCACGTTTCCCAGGAGATCGCCTAGAGGGAGAGGCCGTCTAAGGTGAAAGGAGGAGTCACCTTGGTGGTCCCTGGGCAAAAGGAGGAAGTGAGACAGGAAGATCCCCTCCTAACGAACTTATACAATGTAAGTATACGTCCATCCATCACAGCATCCAGCAACAAAGTGTGAAGGATCACACTTCACACTTTGTTGCTGGATGCTGTGACGGACGGACATATACTTGCATTGTATTAAGGTGCTCTCTTTAAGCGGTGATATCACCTCTAAAAGTATTCATTGGCTCCCAGGACTGGTTGCTTTGCAGTGTGTCTCTCGGGTTAGGAGCTTTTCAGCTCTTACTTGCCTACATACGCAAGGGACCTGGTCCCATTATAACACCCTGCTGGCTACTTGGCCTCTACTGTCGGAGTGATCGCATCTGAAGGCTTCAAGGGGGCAACACTTCCATTGGCAACAATAGTTTTCCTGGCCTCCTGTCATGTTTTTAATCATATAATCTGATGGAATGTGTACCTAATACACTGTTATAAACATATTATTCACTATCAATGTACATACCCCCTGAAGAAGGAGATCTATTTTCTCCGACACGCGTAGGGTATTTTGAATAACGTGTATATGTACAGATCATCAGTGTATTTATGTACTCTTTGTTTTATGTAATTTTTTAACCTTCTCAATAAAAAAAACTTTTTTTGTATTTTCAAAAATCTGATATTGACTTAAAGTGCCTTCTAGGGGTATTCCAAGATTTTGACGTTTATTTACTGTACCTATAGGTAAGCCTTACTATAGGTTTACCTATAGGTAAACATCATACAAGGTAGTTTACTCCTACTTTAAAACAGAAAATACCTAATTTGGTAGATAGCACCACATTCCATAGTAATTTTCTATAATACCAATGCAGGAAACAGCCTACTAACATTAGACAATAAAAATAACCATACCATCTTCATGCATTGATAAAAAATTTGAGATTAAAAAGATAATCTATCTAAACAGGGTATAAAGCTAAACTCAGTTCTTTAAAAATTAAACCACCCAACATGTTCATAAATTCAACAGTAAGGAAAACATACCTCCTTTAATAAAATACTGCTATAAAGGTTGATTGAATGATAATTGCAACAAATGGAAATTAATTATGTATTAAAGTGAGGTGAAGTGCATTGAAGTGATGCTGGGCCTGATTATGTGCTATGAGCTGAAGTGGACCGGTGTTCACTTTTATATTCATTCATAAAAATGAGAAAGAGATAAAAAAAATCCTTTGCACGAGTGGATGCTTGATGTGAACTTAATTAACATTTAACCTGAGCATTATATTTTAGTCTTCAAAATATTCTAGAAATAGGTTATGATTATGCAGGGATGCATTGCTTAGAAATTGTAAGGATCTGCTGCCCTCTACTGCTAGCTTCTAATATCACAGTGTTATGTGTAATTGTGTATTAGCACTTCCTGTCTCTGGGATGCTGGTTGTAAAAACCTCAGAAGAAGGAGAAAGTGGTGAGGGTGAGATAGAGAAAGAAAGTTACAGCCACATGTCTTGTCCATGCTGCTAAATCCAGACCAGAAGGGATTAATAGACAAGTGTTCCTATGTTTAATAGGTAACTATTGTAACTCATAGCTTCTGGGTGAGTGTATCTATCTATCGATATAGAGGGGCCCGTGCAACAGAACAACATTTATCAAGTGGCAGTATATTTGCATATAACTGTATAAACTCAATGTGGAGGTGGGAACCTGTGTATACCTCCCAACATTTTGAGATGGGAATGAGGGACAGCTACTAGAAAATGTATGTAGGCATAGGACACGCCCCCTGTCACACCCCCCTTAAAGGAGAATTAACCCAAAAAAAGGTTAATTAAACCAACAAGTGCTTTTTTTTTACCACTACTACTCATTTATATTGGCTTTTAAAATGTACAAATGCAGCAATTTTGAATTTGGTGAAAGGTTTAGCACTGGGAAACACTTTTTTAAAGATAAAAAGTTTATTTTATATACAACTATATAGATCAAAAGTTAAGTATAGGAGTTATTCCTGCGCCTAATCAGGAAGGGGAATAGTTTTTTAGTGCCGCTGCACACACTGAATACGGGGTACCTGAACCCCAAAGAATCAAGAAAGGTAAGAGAGTAGTGGTGCGCAGTACTAACTCAGGAAATATTGGCCTACAAAATCTGTAGATACTATAGATGCAGGTGTTTAAATGCTAGGTGTGTGGCCACCCAGACCAAAAAATGTATTGGGAGCTTAATATGTACGTTCTATGAGGGAGCGTGCGAAAACCTCACCACTATCACATAATAGTGTTTGGGATGTATATTGAAGTGATATAAAAAAAAAAAAAAAAAAAAAAAATATAGTGGTAAAAAACTAAATAATTTCTGATGTGATTTTTTAGGGTGAGCATAGGACTCTAAAATAGCAATGCTAAGCAGTAAATAGGTCCGTTCTTACAGCATCCCATAGGTAAAATCAATATATAAGAATTGTGATAAAAAATATATTGCGATTTGTTGCGACTAATCCAATCGCATAAAAAGTGCTGGTGCTAAGTGATACAATAAGCGTGTTGCAATGTCTACTACACCGTGAACAACAATGTATAAATACACAATTATTAACTAAAAACAGTTTAGTGCAAAAAGAAAAAAAGGAGATAGCTACTTGTGGTTAGCAAAGAAATCGCATAACGTGCCAGTGTTAGACAAATTGAGTTGGATGCGTATGGGTGTCTCTTCACCCTATACTAGGTAATAACTGCAGTGAAGTGAGATAAATTCATGCAAAATTGGCACAGAAAAAAATTGAAAAACGCAGCATTAAAAACGCATAAAAAATAAATGTTACAGGTGAAAAAAACTATCTAACAATAATGCAAGTGAAATAGTGCTCAATGGTCAAAAACTATATGACATATACATTCCACAATAACGTGTGTAAAAATTGTGTCCATATACAACATGTGCGACAACCAATAGCGATTATATCCAAAATCGCATCAGGTAAAGAACGCATGCAGTACTGGTGTTAAGTGCTATATGAACTATAGCGATCTGGTCGGTGGTGGTAGTAGTGAAAAATATCCCACGTGGTCCTGTGTACTCAGGATATGGGTGTCCCCTTACCTTACAGCTGTAAGGTAACAGCATGTAACATATATATCCTCAGGGTTCCTGGTGGTCTTTATCCCACGAGGTCTTGTTACTGTGTCCCCCGTCTCTTGCCTATTCCGCTGTGTGGTCACTTTAAATTGGTTGTTCAGCGATGCCCAGTATAGGGGAGGGGATGGTTACCTCAGCAGGTTATGTAGGGGATTTAAGCAAATAAGGAGGAAGGGAGCCCCATAGTGTAGTATTTATGAACAAAGTTTCAATTTATTCAAGAAACAAAGAGATACTCACAAACAAACACAGTTCAAGCATAGAGTATAAACGAGCTGCGAGCTCGATTGCGTCACTTCCGGTAGCGTCCCGACGCGTGTTCGTCACGGTCACGTGACTTCATCAGGGGATGAAGTCACGTGACCGTGACGAACACGCGTCGGGACGCTACCGGAAGTGACGCAATCGAGCTCGCAGCTCGTTTATACTCTATGCTTGAACTGTGTTTGTTTGTGAGTATCTCTTTGTTTCTTGAATAAATTGAAACTTTGTTCATAAATACTACACTATGGGGCTCCCTTCCTCCTTATTTGCTTAAATCCCCTACATAACCTGCTGAGGTAACCATCCCCTCCCCTATACTGGGCATCGCTGAACAACCAATTTAAAGTGACCACACAGCGGAATAGGCAAGAGACGGGGACACAGTAACAAGACCTCGTGGGATAAAGACCACCAGGAACCCTGAGGATATATATGTTACATGCTGTTACCTTACAGCTGTAAGGTAAGGGGACACCCATATCCTGAGTACACAGGACCACGTGGGATATTTTTCACTACTACCACCACCGACCAGATCGCTATAGTTCATATAGCACTTAACACCAGTACTGCATGCGTTCTTTACCTGATGCGATTTTGGATATAATCGCTATTGGTTGTCGCACATGTTGTATATGGACACAATTTTTACACACGTTATTGTGGAATGTATATGTCATATAGTTTTTGACCATTGAGCACTATTTCACTTGCATTATTGTTAGATAGTTTTTTTCACCTGTAACATTTATTTTTTATGCGTTTTTAATGCTGCGTTTTTCAATTTTTTTCTGTGCCAATTTTGCATGAATTTATCTCACTTCACTGCAGTTATTACCTAGTATAGGGTGAAGAGACACCCATACGCATCCAACTCAATTTGTCTAACACTGGCACGTTATGCGATTTCTTTGCTAACCACAAGTAGCTATCTCCTTTTTTTCTTTTTGCACTAAACTGTTTTTAGTTAATAATTGTGTATTTATACATTGTTGTTCACGGTGTAGTAGACATTGCAACACGCTTATTGTATCACTTAGCACCAGCACTTTTTATGCGATTGGATTAGTCGCAACAAATCGCAATATATTTTTTATCACAATTCTTATATATTGATTTTACCTATGGGATGCTGTAAGAACGGACCTATTTACTGCTTAGCATTGCTATTTTAGAGTCCTATGCTCACCCTAAAAAATCACATCAGAAATTATTTAGTTTTTTACCACTATATTTTTTTTTTTTTTTTTTATATCACTTCAATATACATTCCAAACACTATTATGTGATAGTGGTGAGGTTTTCGCACGCTCCCTCATAGAACGTACATATTAAGCTCCCAATACATTTTTTGGTCTGGGTGGCCACACACCTAGCATTTAAACACCTGCATCTATAGTATCTACAGATTTTGTAGGCCAATATTTCCTGAGTTAGTACTGCGCACCACTACTCTCTTACCTTTCTCAACTATATAGATCAGACCAAAATGAGGGACAAATGTAGAGGAATGAGGGACAGAGGGACAGTGCTCCAAATCAGGGACAGTTGGGAGGTATGCCTGTGCTAGCTGGAACATTGCTGGTTTACGCCAGATTTTGGAGGGAAAGGAACGCTGATTGCACAGCTGTGTGCTGGGCTATTTAGTTGTGACCTGATTATGGCTCAGGGCCCCACCCAACAGACAGGAAGTCTGTGCATGGGAGTCAGGGGCTGCATGGGGCAGCCAGAGCATGCATGTCTGCAGGAGGCAGATGTACTTTGTGACAGAGTAGCAAGGCATTGATCAGGAATAAGCTAAGAGAGAGCTTAACTCCCAAGAAACTATTTTGTTCTGACAAGCAGACCTAAGACCCCTTTCACACCAAGGGTGTTTGGCAGGCCCTATAGCATTAAAAATAGCGCCTGCACTCCGCCCTCAAACATCTGCACCATTGTCTCCAGTGTGAAAGCCTGGGGGCCAAAATGCGCTGCAAATCCAATGGTAAAATGCAGGAAAAAATAGCAGCGTTTTACCGCCGACGCTATGGGCGGCGCAGAGTGAAAGGGGTCTAAGGCCTAGGCTACAGCAAGAACATAAGCCTGGAGGCTCAAGTATTTGGAGTCTGTAAGATACAGTAATGGTGGAGCCATTACATGGGCTACTGATGTCTACTGTCTACTGGGCTACTGATGTCTTTGTGAACCTTTTTTTGCTCTTTTAAATAAAAGTGGGCTACCACACCCTTAAAATACAGTTTTGGACTGGAGTACTCACTGAAAAATTCACCTCTTGATCGCCCCAATCTTACACGTGGTGGAGGTATTGCTTTGGGCAGAAATGGAAGAGTTACTAATCTCAGGGCCATCTTTAATATTGATTGGACCCTGGGCAAAACTTTTCTTGGGCCGCCCCATGCAGTTTCGCTCTCCACCTGCTCTGAGCAGCAGCTAGACTTAAAATCAGTTTACTGAATCAGACCAGGCAGCGATTGAGATTGGTTTCCAGAGGTTACAATGTATCATTACCGCTCACTGGCTGGTTGCTAGAGGTTACAGCACACATTACGGCTCACTGGTTAGTTGCTAGAGGTTACAACACATGATTTTGCTTGTTGATTGGTTCCTAGAGATTTCTGTGAATATGACCTCAGGGGGGTATGATATACATATCAATGTTGACGGCTGTCACTATTTACATATGAATGCCGGTAATTTACATGTAAACACAGGGTCTGTAGGTGAGTCATCTGTACACAATAGGGCAGAGCTGGGCAGCATTAGAAGCAGCACTTCACACTGAGATGTTGGGACACAGGACGGGACTAAAACCTCAAGGGACAAGGGAATTTAAACTGGGATAGTTGGCAAGTATGAGGCAGCTGCTTTGGGCCCTACAACAATGACAGGGCCCAGGGCAGCTGCCCCTTTTGCCCTGCCTTAAAAATGGCCCTGACTGATCTTATGCTGTTTCGAGCCAAGGCAGCACTACAGATCTGCCGGTAGGTCTCGTACAAATCCGGAAATAAATACGGTAAACTTTTGGCCAGCTCACTGAGAGAACAGGTTCTTGCATATTACATACCGCATATTAAGAAGCCCACTCCCACAAAACATAGCAGGGAAATTCAAAAGACTTCTATGAGTCACTCTACAACCTCACTACACCACCCCAATCGCAACCCCAGATAGAGGACTACTTAACTAATTCAGATATGCCCAAACTACCCACTGAAATAAGCGAGATGCTAGACGCACCCATTACTATAGAGGAGATACAGTCTGTTGTAGGGGCCATTAAGCTGGGGAAAGCCCTGGTGCCGGATGGATTCACCGCCCAATATTATAAAACCCTATTACCATCCCTTGGGAACTTTATGCTAAAATTCTTCAACTCACTTGGCTCCAACACAACATTCCCTCGTGACACCTTATCGGCACAAATTACGGTGATCCCCAAGGGAGGAAAGGACCCTAAAGCCTGCGGGAACTACAGACCAATTTCATTACACACCACAGACCTCAAAATTTTCACGAAGCTGTTGTCCTCTAGGATCCACCTATATCTTCCATCCCTGATCCATTTAGGGAGGCAAGGGAGAACACTATTAAAGTTCTTAACCTCCTACATGTGATCAATAAGAAAAAGACCCCCTGCGTTTTTCTAAGCACTGACATGGAAAAGGCCTTTGACAGGGTGAACTGGTGCTTCATGTCTTCTGCCTTGAGACATATAGGGTTGGGCAACACCATGCTACAATGGATTAACTTGATTTATACTGACCCCTCAGCTCGTACCCATGCCAACGGGGTTCTATCGGATTCCTTTGGGATTAGGACAGAACACGCCAGGGCTGCCCATTATCCCCGCTCCTCTTCACCCTGTCACTGGAACCGTTTCTGCGTACTGTGCGAGCCAATCCAGACATCACTGGGATGACTATGGGAGACTCACAACAGAAGATTGCCGCTTATGCGGAAGACATGCTGTTCTCCCTTACCAACCCGAGGATCTCCCTACCAAACCTTTTACGTGGAATTTAAAATTTATGGTAGTCTCTCAAACTTGAAAATTAACTTCAATATGTCTGAAGCCATGGGCATAGGAATACCCACACACCTCCTCACAACTCTCCACACTAGCTTCACATTTAAATGGATAAATACAGCCCTGAAATACCTGGGCATGTACATTCCTCCCAAAACGTCTCAGATATTTAATCTGAATTTTCCCCTGTTGATGGCAGCCGTTCGAGTTCTGCTTACCAAGTGGCACAGGGGGCTACATTAGTGGTTTGGCAGATGCAACATCCTCAAGATGTGCATCCTACCTAAATTTCTCTACCTCTTACAAGCCCTCCCGATCCAGATCCCATCTAGCTACTTTGATCAGACCTCCTGATCCAGATCCCATCTAGCTACTTTGATCAGACCAGAACTCTATTTTTTGACTTTATATGGGCACATAAAAGGCCTAGATTCAACAGATGATTGCTCATGCTGCCCAAACTGCATGGGGGTCTTGCAGTTCTGGACCTCCACAAGTATCACCAAGCAACCCATTTGACCACACTTATCGACTGGAACCGGCACCAATCCACAAAATTATTGCCCTGTCTGGAGCAATCCCAGTGTAGCATACCTCTTAACAGAGTGCCATGGTGCCATAACCTACTGCCAAATGACATGGAAAAACCACCCACTGATAGGCACTACTACGCAAACTTGTGCATCCCTCCTTATAAGTTCCCATTTGACGACACCTGAGAACCCCGGAATTCCCTCCTGGAAACTCGGATCCTTTCTTCTGTTCCCTGAGAGACTCTGGCTGCTTTCAAACCTCCCATTTCCTCGTGAACAACAAATGGCCGACTATGACTGAACTCATGAATCCTGAGGGTCCGTTTTGTCTGGACTACTGGAGGACCTTCCAACTTAGCCATTTCCTCAAAACAATATCCCTCCCCGGTAGTCCCGACCAAACCTTAACCACTTACGAGACCTATTGCTCGAATGAAGGGGTCATACTTTGGCTGCTATATATCAATTGTTGATCATGCCACCAGACCATAAATTGTTTTGCCTCGACGCTTGGGAAAGGGACATGCAGTGTACCTTCACGACGTATCAAAAACAAAATATTCTCCACTTCACATATAGATCTTCAATCTGTACAAAGACACAGGAGACAAATGACAAAATTGTCACCAGATGGTATAATACTCCCGCAAAATTACAAAAGATTTTCCCCTCTTCCTCGGATTGATGCTGGAGATTCCAGGATGAGCGGGAAACGATATTCCATATCTTCTGGGCATTCCCCATTTGGAACAATTCTGTAAGACTGTCCAACACACGGCTCTGAGGTTCACATTTTGAATAATCCGGCCCTCTTCCTACTCCATGCCTCTAACATTTCACGTAAGAACTATAAAAAATCATTGATCCAACACTTGCTCGATGCCGCCAAGGCATACATCCCCTTAAAATGGAAATCCACACAATCTACAAACATTAGCATGTGGCTCAGAAAAGAGGAAAATATCAAAAAAATGGTTGACTTAATCCTCACACCCCGTAACCTACATGAACAGTTTTCCAAGACTTGGTCTATCTGGAATGGGTTCATCTTCTCAGCTGAGGGCCGAGCCCTTCTGGAAGGGGATACATCAGACTAGGTCAGCCCCGTTTCAGATTGACTGGAGTCCGGAGTGGGGGGGATGTAGATTGAGCGTGCCAGCTCGTGTTCGGAACCCGAGAGGGTTGAGTGCGCTGCCTTCATGGGCCCCAACTCCCCCCCCTTTTTTTTCTTCTTCCTTTCTCCTTGTCCCTATATGGTATGGTATGGTATAAAAAAAAAATTTATAAAAATGCCATAAAACGATCCCCTATTTTGTAGACGCTATAACTTTTGCGCAAACCAATCAATAAATGCTTATTGCAATTTTTTTACCAAAAATATGTAGAAGAATACATATCGGCCTAAACTGAGGAAACATTTTTTTTTTAATATTTTTTGGGGATATTTATTATAGCAAAAAGTAAAAAATAATAGTTTTTTCTCAAAATTGTCGCTATTTTTTTGTTTATAGTGCAAAAAATAAAAAAACGTAGAGGTGATCAAAATACCACCAAAAGAAAGCTATTTGTGGAAAAAATGACATCAATCAATCAATCGCAAAAAGTGCTCTAGTCTTTGGCCAGGCAAATGGTCCGGGGCTTGGGTGGTTAAGGACTTGTCCCCATATTGAGCAGCCTGTCCCTGGAGGAAATGTGTTCCTGGTTTTGTTCCCTCTTTGCAGGGCCAGGGACGTCTGGTCATCAGGGGTAGACGGGGAAGGGGGGAAATTGCCTGCTGCTCCGCTCTGAAGCCCTGTAAAATGTCAGTTTCCAGGACGACACTTTATTCAGCCTGTGGAGTGGATCACGGTCTGTGCCTAAGCTGTCCCATCAGGGCCATGTCCTGTTATCGGGGCCGCAGTGACAGTTACATTGTAACAGTGTCTTTGCTCCTGCCTGATAATTAATGCAACGCTGGTTCAAGGTTCTCCCTTCCCTGTCTCCCCTCAGCACTCTCAGTGTGTCCAATTAGTGTGCTTCGGGGCTGGCTCCAGATAGGACGTGGAGACAGAGCTCCATGTTGCTGACAGCTCTGACTGGGCGCAGAAGGGGCATGGAGGCGGAGCCTCCATATTGCCATTGTCCTGACTGGCTTCATGAGGGTCACAGAGGTGAAGGCAGAAGCTCCATGTCACCGGCTTCTATGCTGATTACTTTGCAATGAATATGAGTGCATGCAGCATAGCAAGTTGTCTTTTTTGTGTGTGTGTCAGGGACAAAGGGTGTTAGGGTGGCTGGGAGGGTCGGGGAGGAGAGGGTGGGGAAAACTGAGAGCAGGATTCATTTTTGTGAGGAGAGTATGTACACAGATAGGTGTTAAACTAGTGCTGATGCAGTTGCATGCCACTGTCCAGTTGCCCCTGCAGTGAACTGAGGCTCATTCACACTAGTGGTTGGGGGAAGTGGCAGTAAAACTTTGTTTCTGAGTCACACTTCTACTCCTACACTCCCTCCTGCCTCCAACCAGGGTGTATACTTACTGCCGCAATGTTTTGCTTTCATGGCCATGGTACGAATTATAGCCCCTGTCGCTTTCAGCAGGTTTAGCACCTGACAAATGAGCAGTTCAAGTGAATGCTGCCCTGCAACCATAAGGATCAAGGGAATAAACCAGGCAGTGTGGTGGCGATACAATGCCCTCCAAAGAGGCCCAAACACAGATTGTTCTTCAGACACCAGCACTAGTGTGAATGAGCCCTTTCAGACAGATAGCAGTGCTTATCACCCTATGAGGCCTTTTTACACTAGCAGTGCTCTTTGAAAAGTGATCTGTTTCTGGATCTCTTTTCAGAGAGAATTTGACAGACTTTAGAGAGGAAATGTTTTGCCTTCTCATTGCCTGATTTAAACACTAGTGCAGTTGCAGATTGGCTTTATTCACCCAAAAGCAAAGCAAACCTTTGCAGCTGCAGCATGTATACTCACCCAGCCGCTACAGGGTTTTACTGCCTCTCAACTACTGTTATACTTTCCACACTCCTCTCCTGTACTGTACAGACTGCCCACTGTCATCCCCTCCACACTCCTCTCCTGTACATACTGCCCACTGTCATCCCCTCCACACTCCTCTCCTTTACCTATTGCCCATTGTCATCCCTGCCACACCCCTCTCCTGTACATTCCACCCGCTGCCATACCCTCTGCACCCCTCTCCTGTACATACCACTCAATGTCATACCCTTCACACTCCTCTCCTATACATACAGCCCACAGCCATACCCTCCAAACTGCTCTCCTGTACATACTCCCCACTTTCATACCTTCCACACCCCTTTCCTGTACATACTGCTCACTGTCATACCCTGACGGACACTGATCAGGCTGCATTGATGGACACTGATCAGGCTACATTGATGGACATGCCTGAGGCTGCATTGATGAGCACTGATTAGGCTGTATTGATGGGCATTGATCAGGCTGCATTGATGGGCACTGATGAGGCTGCACAGCCATACACATGCCCAGTGGTTGAATGCTAGCTTGGCTAAATTGCTAGCACTTCAACTGATGCCTTTTCAGTTGGCAGACTCTGCCCTCTTCCCTGAGTTTGTGCGGTTCCTCAGTGTCAGGTTCCCAAATGCCCCTTGTTCTCAAGGAAAGCGATTCCGGCTCTCTACCGGCATGTGGAAGGCAATGTCTTGGCCTCACTGGACAGAGCGGTCAGTGGTAAGGTGCATATTACCGCTGACTCATGGTCCAGCAGGCATGGACAGGGATGTTACCTATCTTTCACGGCATATTGGGTGAATCTTCTGGCAGCTGGAAAGGATGCAGGACAAGGTGCAGTAGTGTTGGAGGTTGTTCCGTCACCACGCCTCCAAAATGCTACTACTGGTGATTCTTACACACCTCTCTCCTCCACCCCTTCTCTTCTCCTTCCTCCATGGCCTCTTCCTGTGCTTTGTCCTTGGAACCAGCAGTGCTCCATAGGCGATCAAGGGGCTACGCAAGTACGCAGGCAAAAAGATGCCATGCCGTGCTTGCACTGGTGTGCTTGGGGGACAGGAGCCACACTGGGGCAGAGATTCTGTCAGCTCTGAAGGGGCAGGCTGAGAGGTGGTTGACGCTACGCCAGCTTAAGCCAGGAATGGTGGTTTGCGACAATGGCATCAACCTCCTCTCTGCCCTCCGACAGGGACAACTGACCTATGTGCCCTGTCTGGCTCACGTTCTTAACTTGGTGGTGCAGCGGTTCTTGGGCAGGTATCCGGGCTTACAGGATGTCCTGAGGCAGGCCAGGAAAGTCTGTGTGCATTTCCGCCGGTCATATAATGCCAGTACTTGGCTGGCTGACCTCCAAAAGGAATTTAACCTGCCCAAGAATCATCTAATCTGTGATATGCCCACCAGGTGGAACTCAACGTTGGCCATGTTGCAGCAGCTGCACATGCAGCAGAGGGCCATCAATGAGTACCTGTGTGACTACGGCACCAGGGCAGGGGAGCTTGTTTTTTTCCCCACACCAGTGGGCCATGATCAGGGATGCATGCACTGTCCTGTCACCATTTGAGGAGGCCACGAGGATGGTGAACAGTGACAGTGCATGCATCAGTGACACTGTCCCTCTTGTCCAGCTGTGGAATAATGGACAGGGCACTTGAGGCAGAACAGAGGAAGGAAGAGGAGGACTTCCTTGCCTCTCAAGGCCCCCTTTATCCAGACAGTGTTCCTTCTGGCCCGCCAATCACACAAGAAGAGGAGGAGCAGGAGGAGGATTGTGTCAGCATGGAGGTGGAGCCTAGCACTCAGCTTCAGCAGCAGTCTTTTAGGGATCATTTACAGTCCCAAGAAACCCATGGACTTGTACGTGGCTGGCAGGAGGTGGCTGCGGATCATGTTGTCCTTCGTGACCCAGAGGACTCTGAACCGAATTTCTCAGCTAACCTACACTGCATGGCCTCCCTGATCCTGCAAAGCCTGTGGAAGGATCCTCGTATTCATCGGATCAAGGAGAGGGATCATTACTGGCTGGCAACTCTCCTTGATCCACGGTACAAGGGAATCTTGCCATCGTAGAGGGAGCAGAGGATGAAACATCTTCGGGAGGCCTTGCAGAAAGGTCTGTGCAATGCGGTCCCAGAGACTGGGAGGTTACAAATTCCTGGTCCTGGACAATGTGTTGCTGAGGCTTTGGTCAGTCACAGAAGGAGCGGTGGAGAAGGTGTCCATCTGACCAATGCGTTCAGACAATTTTTTAGCCCGCAGCCCCAAGGTATGATAGATTCCAGCAACCATCGCCAGCGTCTGATTTACATGGTGCAGGAATACCTAGGGGCAAAATCAGACTTGGACACCTTTCCCACCGAAAATCCTCTGGGTTACTGGGTCGTAAGGATGGATCACTGACCAGAGCTTGCACAGTATGCAATTGAGCTTCTGGCCTGTCCTGCATCAGGTGTTCTTTCGGAACGCACATCCAGTGCTGCTGGAGGCTTTGTTACCGATCACAGGGTGCGCCTGTCCACCAACTCAGTTGATCGACTGACCTTCATAAAAATGAATCAGTCTTGGATCACCACCAGCTACCAAGCACCTGATGCTGATGTAACCAAATAATTTTTTTTGAAATGTCAGATCCCTTCAAGACTGCCTATGCTGATGCTGAGTAACTATCCTGTTATGCTGAGTGACTATCCTCTTCCTCCTCAATGATCATGTTGATAACTTGTAAGAAAATTTTTGGTTCTGGGCACTGCCACCAGTGGCTAAGGCCCAATTTTTCAGCCCCTGTTTAACAGGGGTGTGTAATTACAATTTTTGATGCAATATTTTGCAGGAGGGTTTGTTGCTGCGCTCAACTACAATATTTGTGAGTGGTTGCAGTGTTGTGGCATCAGCATCAGTAGCTAAGGCCCAATTTTTCAGCCCCTGTTTAACAGGGGCCTGTAATTACAATTTTTGATGGGATACTTTGCAGCAGGGCTCATTCCTGCTCTCCAACTAGAGTTTATGTAAGGTGTTGCAGTGTTGTGGCACCAGTGCCTAAGGCCCAATTTTTATGCCCCTGTTCAACAGATGCATGTAATTACAATTCTTGATATAATATTTCACAGCAGGGCCCGTCCCAGCGCCCACCAAGAGTAACTGTGAGGACTTACAGTGTTATGGCACCAGCACCACCACCACCACCAAAGGCCCAATTTTTCTACCACTGTTCAACAATGGCATGTAATTACAATTCTTGATATAATAGTTCACAGCAGGGCGTTCCAGCGCCCACCAAGAGTCACTTTGAGGGCTTACAGTGCTGTGGCAACACCAACAACTTAGGCCCAAATTTATGCAGAGCATATAGGGCAGGCCCCTACTTTCAAACATCCAACTTACAAACGTCTCCTACTTGCAAGCGGAAGGAAACAACAGGAAGTGAGATGAAATCTTTGAAGAAAGAGCGCGGTCGCCTCCCCATCACGATCAGTACGCTCAGGAAACGCGTCGCCAAGTAGTGACATCATCTCCTCGCATCCCGCTTGTACCAGCGTCCCAAGTGTCATTCTGGTTTCACATACACTGCATCCACTGTGGCCGGCATTTTTCAATCTTAACAGTGGATATACAGTGAAGAGCGGCTAGGCGCACTGCAGACTAGAAGGATAATATGACTGATAGAATCATGGTGGATGGATTATAATGCTCTAATTACTCATGGAAAATGTGAGTATATTTTTATCAGCATAATAATAAATTCGTACTTTTAAAGAAATCTGCACCCAGAGGCGCTCATTTCCTTGTGTTTGTATTATATGGGAAAAACGTGTCTCCTCTTCACTGATGCTTTATCCCAATCCTTGTTTTACTAAAAACCCCACATTTTTAAAAAACATTTGTCATTGGGACAGAAAGTGAGGTAAAATCTTCTCAAGAGGTGCACATACAGCAAAAAAAATATTACAGGGGTGATAAGCATTCCCTATGTTTTTCAAAAAGCTTAAACATTTATTTTTTGACTGGAGCTACACTTTAAAAATGTACTAGTTCAAAATTTGCGTGTATGAGTAGCCAACCTTGCATATCAAGTGAACAACATAAAATACATTCCTGTACATAACTTGTGTAACAATTCCCCTTCAAACTAAACCCCCCCCCCCCCCGCACATCAAACTCCGGGTGCGCTTTTCTCCCAAAACTGAACATGGTCAATGACCAATTGGGTTAATGAACCATGGGTCTAAACTTAGGCAACGTTCATTCTTGGTGCAGAAGTCCAAGTCCAAAGAAGATGCCGCAAATGAGTAGGGATGTACAGAATCTTCTCCCGGCCTAGGCCGGGGGCACATACTTAGGAATTAAACTAGGAACTAAACCTTCCTCCTCCCCCAAATAATGCTAAGCCCAGTGAGGGAATATGAAGTAGCCAGGAACCATCCACTTTCCAGGAACTAGAGGATTACCTCTTGGGCCCCCCCTAAGTAAGATCCATAGTCAGTCTAACTGGCATGACCCTCAGCACAAAGTCTCATACGGGGGGACCCCCATCATCACACAAACCCCCCTGGGAGCAATGAGAACAGGGGGGTACAGAGAATCAGGGCAGTCCATGCAATGCAAGGGTAAAGTTGTGGAGAGGTAATCCTCTGAGAAGTGTGTACTTCTTACCGTAACCCCCCCCCCCCGAGCGTCTGGTTGTAAAAGCATAAGTTACCTGGTAGGGCCACAGCCATCGTAATAGTTCATAGTACTTCCCACATGAGTGAGCCCCTTAGCATATGGCAATAGCTAGCTATGTGGCGGATACTCAGGAGAACCGACCCCTGCCAGCACATGGTAAGCTAGAATGTCCCAAGGGTATATACGGAGACTATTCTGGGGTCCAAACAATATCTATCGGGGTACTGTCCTTGCTAGTGGCAGAGTGTTCAGCCATTGCGAGGCTTCATTGGGGGATGTAAAAAAACAAACAGTCTCACTGTCCTGTACACAAAGCCGGCAAGGAACAGCATACTGCACTGCACTCCCTTGTCTCGTAGAGCCTGCTTCACCGCATCAAACGACTTGTGTTGTCTTTGGGTGTCCACCGAGAAGTCTGGAAAAAACATCAGTCGGGCTGCCTCATTTCGGGTCTCCGCCATCTTGCGGGCCTCACGAAGGATCAGTTCACGATCTCTACAGTTGAGCAATCGAAAGATGAATGTGTGGGGGGCCCACGGGCAGGTGGCATCCTATGGGCCCGTTCCACTGCAAAGTATGGCGAGAAGGCCGCCTGGAGGAAAAGTAGTCGGAGCAGCCGTTCCCTGTAGGCTGAGGTACCGGTTCCCTCCACTCCCTCAGGTAGGCCGATTATTCTCAAGTTATCCAGGCACGATATTTAAAGGAATATTTCACTTTTTTTTTTTTCACTTTAAGCATCATTGAAATCAGTGCTCCCGAAAAAAACGGAAGTTTTTAGAACTTTTTTTGCATTGATACATGTCCCCTGGGGCAGGAGCCGGCAGTTCCCCAAACCCTTTTTAATACAATAACTTGCATATTAGCCTTTAAAATGAGCACTTTTGATTTTGAACGTTCAAGCCCCATCAACTTTAATGGGATTCTAAAGTTTGCACAAATTTTCGGTCCGTTCGTAGGTTCTGGTGCGAACCGAACTGGGGGTGTTCGGCTCATCCCTAGTGCCAGCTTATGTAATACCCTCCAACATTGATGAACTGGCTGGAGTCGTTAACTTTTTTTGGGGGGTCACAACTGTGACACAATATAGAAAATAAACATCTGACAGCCCAGTGCCTTAGGTTCTTTCAGGTCACAGCACTGGCAGCATTCTCTTCCCCTCTCCCATCCTGCCTCCTGGTCTCTGAATGACATCATACCGGACCAGGACTAGGAAACACCTGTCAGGTGGAGATCACTCCCCCTGACAGGGAAGTAAAGGGGTTAGGCCTAGACTTGTGCAGGAGCATACACTACTGCATCTCTGCAACTATTGTACTGTAGCAGTGGCCGAAGGTAAGCTGTGTACATTTTACTGGCCCAGGTAATGCAAGATTTTAGCAGCACACTGCCTGCACATACTCAACACTTCACTGCACTCCCACTTCTCCAGTAAATTGTGGCATCCATGGCTTTTGCCCCTTGTCCTGGCCCTGGCTATCAGATCTCTTGTGTCCCTCAGCCTTAGAAAGTAGGAACATAGAAAGCATGTCTGTTGAGGTGTCCCTCTGTCTCAAAAAGTTGCGAGTCCTGCAGAAAGCATGTCTGTTGAGATGTCTCTCTACCTATTGAAGGACTGTGTCTTGAGTCTTTCTTTGGTATTACCCGTAAATAAATCTTCAAAAAGGACCACGTGTCTGATATATCTTCATTTGGGTTACTTTCCACGGGAACCCCCCTTGGATAAAGAGGTGAGCAGAAGAGGTAATGGTAAGCCCGAATAAAACCAGCAGCTCCTTCGGGGGTTAGAGCTACATAATGAATTACCTTGTTGTTGTATATATTTTTCTATGAATGTATTGTACCTCTTTTCTTCACTGACTTGCTCATTGTAAGGTGTTCGTCTTCTAGATTCCCCTGGATAGCCTAGGCTGGAGTGGCTTAATGGAGGTCCCATACGCCGGCGGTTAATCAATACACATACACTCCATTTGTACGTGGTGAAGATTACAAGGTTTAATGGGAGAGTGGACCTTCTTTTATATGGTATTTACAAAGCCCTGCCCAGTGAGTTTCACATACATCAACAATTTAACTCATGACATTAGCTCTTTCCTGAAATGTAAGTTAAAGGTTATCACCTGACAGTTTTTTTCAACATCTACTGACTGACCATATTCTTGCGTAACCAGTCCTTATCTTAGCTTTGTGCCTTTCAACAATGTTCAGAGAAGAAAACACAGGCAGATATTTTTCTGAGATATCAATATCTTACATAGACCCTCTGGAGAAACATACAGCTATCTGTCATTTAGTCACGTTATCTATATAGTTTGTCACGTAAGCCAGTATGCTTGTATGTCTTTAATTCTGAACCTATTGAAATGCACGCCTAAGCATATTATCTTAGACCTTTGACTTAGTACATCTTTGGTAACCTTAATAAGTATTCCCTTATACTCATGAAGTACTCCCTCATTTGCAGGCACATCTGTATCGTGCTGTTTCCAATCAGTACCCCTGAAGAAGAGTTGTTACTCGAAACGCATCGGGTATTTCCCATACATGTAGTTCACATGTTTAGCGGAGTAAATTATTGTGATCCTTTCATATTGTATTGCATTTTTTTGATGTATGCTGCATCCTGTACAAAAAAACGTATGTTCATGTACGTTATATAACTGTATCACTCACAGAACTTTTTCCTACACTGTTTGTTTACATAAAAAACATACACATTAATACCTTAAGTAGCTTTTTTCCCATTTAAAGTTCCACAAGAGGAACACCTTTCCGTTTGTCCATATTTAATAGGGATGTGGGATAATCCAACTTGATAGACCCACTGAGCACCACCCCCTTCTTCCCTGGTAACAGGTGGGCCTCCTGTATCCTAGGCTCCGCTTGCCCATCTGTAGGCCAGGGACTTTGGGCCCGGGTGCCACCGGGTAGAGGGGAGGGAGCTAAGTTGACGTGCATCGGCTCTCCTCCCCTTCTCGTTGCTTACATGGAAGTGACATGTAAAACATCAATTCTGATTTCCTCCTGTCGGCTTTCCCCAGCATGGCTGGGAAAGAATATAATGCAGTGTAATATGCACTGCATTACATTCTTTGGAACACAGGTGAGACACGTCTTATTAACCACTTCTGGACTGCCCACCACACATTTACTGTGGCAGGGTGGCCTGGATGCATGAACTGACTTACCTGTAGGGATGAGCAGAACACCCCAGGTTTGAAACAGAACCTGTGAACGGACCGAAAGTTCGCACAAACTTTAGAACCCTATTAATTACAATGGACGCAAACGTTCGAAATCTAAAGTGCTAATTATAACGGCCAATATGCATGTTATTGTCCTAAAAAGGGTTTGGGGACCCGGGTCCTGCAAAAAGAAGTTTTAAAAACTGAAGTTTTTTCTGGAGCAGTCATTTTAATGATGCATAAAGTGAAAAAAAAGGTGAAATATTCCTTTAAATATTGTACCTGGGGGGTGTCTAAAGTATGCCTGTGAAGTGGTATGTGCTTCCCATGTTTAGAACAGTCCCTGCACAAAATTACATTTGTAAAGGAAAAAAAGTCATTTAAAACTGCTTGTGGCTTTAATGTAATGTCTTGTTCTGGCAATATGGATGAAAATCTTTGAGAAAAATGGCATGGCTACCCCATCACCCCCCTACCCCTTTGGGTCTTGTATGGATATTAAGGGGAACCCCGCACCCAAAATATGTTATGTTAATGTTAGGCAGATGCCTGTGTTGCACAAATGAACTACACAACACCAGCAACGAGGGGGTAGATTCAGATGTATGCTGTGCAGGAGGCACACTACACTGACTGAATATTAGGCAGATGCCTGTGTTGCACAAATCAACTACACAACACCAGCAATGAGGGGGGTAGATTCAGGCGTATGCTGTGCAGGAGGCACACTACACCCACTTTAACAGCGCTAGGTTAGGAAGCGAAGCAAAGCTGACACTGTCCCTGCCTATCCTGCTCTCTCCCTGAACACTACACTCACTGTAACAGTGCTATCTAAAGAAGTAAAGCACAGGTGACACTGTCCCTGCCTAGCCTTCTCTCTATGAACGCCGCAACACACTACACAAGGCCGCTGAGCTATAATTGGCCACAGGCATCCAACCTGTGGCCAATTATGGCTATCCTCGCTGCCGACGCTGTGATTGGCCAAGCATGCGGGGTCACAGTACATGCTTGGCCAATCATCAGCCAGCAATGCACTGCGGCTGACGCCGTGCATTGTAGGCTGTTCGTATCACATGAATTTGATGCGAACGGCCCACAAAGTTCTGGTTTCGACGAACGGACGAACAGCCGATGTTTCATTCGAACATGGGTTTGAATCAAACACCGGGCTCATCCCTACTTACCTGTACGTCTGTCCATGCATGAGATACAGTGGGCATGTGCCTGTTCGCTGGCCACCCGCAATCACAGTAAACAGAGGCAGAACGGGGATCTGCCTAGTGATCAGGAAAAGCGATCTCTGTGGTGTCCCAGTAAGCCCATCTCCCACACAATTAAAACACACCCAGGGAATTCAGTTAACCCCTTGATCACCTCACTGTAATAATTTCACTGGTCCTCAAAAAGTGTCACTTGGTGTCAAATTTAGCCTCACCCCTCACTTCCTCACTGCATTTGATTGACAGCAACAGGAGAAACAGGACCTCAGAATTGACATTTTACATGTCATTCTGTGCCAGCAACAAGAAGGGGAGGAGAGCTGATGCACATGAACTCAGCTCCCTCCCCTCTACCCGGTGGCATCTGGGCCCACAGTCCTTGGTCCACAGATGTTCAACCCCCTCCCCCCCAGCTCCCCTAATACTTACCTGAGCCCCATCTCTATCCAGCGATGTCCACAAGTTCCTTGGCCATCCGGAGCTTTCCCTCCTGATCGGCTGAGAGACAGCAGCAGCACCATTGGCTCCCGCTGCTGTCAATCAAACTCAGTAAGCCAATCAGGAGAGAGAGGTGGCATGTCTGAATGGCTACACAGAGCTGCAGCTCCACTTGGGTGCCCCATAGCAAGCTGCTTGCTGTGGGGCACTCAACGGGAGGGATGGGCCAGAAGCTCCAGCCAGGGACCCAAGAAGAGGAAGATCCAGACTGCCCTGTGCAAAGCCAATGCACTCAGCAGGTAAGTATAACATTTTTGTTATTTTAATAGAAAAAAATTAGACTTTACAATCACTTTAAGGCTGGATTCACACCTATGCATTTTTTGTGCTTTTTCCTTTTTTCAGATTTGCACTACAGAATGTGGTCCATAGGAAACCATGTTAAATGGACTGAGTGCAAATCTGCAAAATGCAAAAAACAATAAAAATGCATAGATGTGAATCCAGCCTAATACAAGGAATTCATTAAGGTAAAAAATTTTTTTTAGCTTTAGTATCATTTTAACTTGTAATCTTAGGCCGCGTACACACGGGCGGACTGTTCGCCCAACCTTGTCCGCTGAACAGTGTTTGGGCGGACAGTCCGCTCGTGTGTGGGCTTTCAGCGGACAGTTTCAGCGGACAGTTGGACGGACAAGGTCTTTCGGAAATTCCGAAAAACTGTCCGCTGAAACTGTGTTTGAGCGAACAGTCCGCCCGTGTGTGGGCCTGTCCGCTGTACTTTCGAAATGAGCGGACTGTTCCCGCTCGGAAAGTCCGCCCATTTCGAGCGCGTGTACAGGTAGGCGGGGCCCGCGAAGGAGACGTCGCGGGCTTCGCCGCCTGGAATGGGCTTAAAGGGGAACCCCAACGCCGAAAAAAATCGGCGTGGGGGTTCCCCCCAAGTCCACACCAGACCCTTGTCCGAGCACGCTACCCGGCCGGCCAGGAAAGGGGGCGAGCGAGCGCGCCCCCCCTCCCGAGCCGTACCAGGCCGCGTGCCCTCAACATGGGGGGTGCCTTGGGGAAGGGGGGGCCGCGCGGCCCCCCCACCCCAAAGCACCTTGTCCCCAAGGGCCTCTTCCCGACAACCCTGGCCGTTGGTTGTCGGGGTCTGCGGGCGGGGGGCTTATCGGAATCCGGGAGCTCCCTTTAAGAAGGGGGCCCCCCGGATACCGGCCCCCCACCCTATGTGAATGAGTATGGGGTACAATGTACCCCTACCCATTCACCTGTGAAATAAAGTACAAATAAAAACACAACACAGGGGAAAAAAATATTTTATTGCACAGCTCCGGGGGTCTTCCGTCTTCGGGGGTCTTCTCGCCGGACTCCTCCGCTATGTGTGTGTAGCTCTTTTGCCAGCGGAGGAGTCCGGCTTTCTTCCTCCCCGCCGCCGGCCTCTTCTCCCGACTTCGGGGGTCTTGTCCCCCTCTTCGGTTCTTCTGCCGGGCCACCGCGCCTGGTCCGGTGGTCCGGTGGCCCGGTCTTCTGTCGCCGCCTTCGGTTCTTCTGCCGGGCCACCGCGCCTTCTTGTAGCTCTTTTACAGGCGGTGGCCCGGTCTTCTGTCGCCGCTGTCGCCTTCCGTTCTTCTTCTTGTTCTTCTTGTTCTTCTCCAGGAGATGTTGACACGTCGCTCCCTCCGGCCGGAATGCCAGAGCCGCCCTGCGCTGTGACTTATATAGTGACAATGGGGCGGTGTCACATGGTATATGTCACATGGGTTGGTCACATGGGTTGATGTCACATGGGGACTATGACATCGTAAGGGGGCGGGGTCACCATGTGACCAACCCATGTGACATATACCATGTGACACCGCCCCATTGTCACTATATAAGTCACAGCGCAGGGCGGCTCTGGCATTCCGGCCGGAGAGAGCGACGTGTCAACATCTCCTGGAGAAGAACAAGAAGAACAAGAAGAAGAACGGAAGGCGACAGCGGCGACAGCGGCGACAGAAGACCGGGCCACCGCCTGTAAAAGAGCTACAAGAAGGCGCGGTGGCCCGGCAGAAGAACCGAAGGCGGCGACGGAAGACGGCGACAGAAGACCGGGCCACCGGACCAGGCGCGGTGGCCCGGCAGAAGAACCGAAGAGGGGGACAAGACCCCCGAAGTCGGGAGAAGAGGCCGGCGGCGGGGAGGAAGAAAGCCGGACTCCTCCGCTGGCAAAAGAGCTACACACACATAGCGGAGGAGTCCGGCGAGAAGACCCCCGAAGACGGAAGACCCCCGGCTGTGCAATAAAATATTTTTTTCCCCTGTGTTGTGTTTTTATTTGTACTTTATTTCACAGGTGAATGGGTAGGGGTACATTGTACCCCATACTCATTCACATAGGGTGGGGGGCCGGTATCCGGGGGGCCCCCTTCTTAAAGGGAGCTCCCGGATTCCGATAAGCCCCCCGCCCGCAGACCCCGACAACCAACGGCCAGGGTTGTCGGGAAGAGGCCCTTGTCCTCATCAACATGGGGACAAGGTGCTTTGGGGTGGGGGGGCCGCGCGGCCCCCCCTTCCCCAAGGCACCCCCCATGTTGAGGGCACGCGGCCTGGTACGGCTAAGGAGGGGGGGCGCGCTCGCTCGCCCCCCTTTCCTGGCCGGCCGGGTAGCGTGCTCGGACAAGGGTCTGGTGTGGACTTGGGGGGAACCCCCACGCCGATTTTTTTCGGCGTTGGGGTTCCCCTTTAAGCCCATTCCAGGCGGCGGAGCCCGCGACGTCTCCTTCGCGGGCCCCGCCTACCTGTACACGCGCTTGAAATGGGCGGATTTGCCTCCTCCTTACGTGGGCGAGTCCGTTCATTTCAAAAGTTGAGCGAACTGTTTGCCCAACCTTGTTCGTCAAACAGTCCGCTCGTGTGTGGGCAAGTCCGCTCATGCAAATTTTGAGCGGACTGTTTGATGAAACTGTTTGCCGAACAAGGTTGGGCGAACAGTCCGCGCGTGTGTACGCGGCCTTAAATGTATTTTTTGCTGAAATTTAGCATTTCCTAGACCTTTATGGTAATATCATGTAGCATAAAAAATTGGAACTGCTACTATTTTATTTTCTAGGGTGTCTGTTTTTAGAAAATATCTAATGTTTTTAAGGGGGGGGTATGCATTCTTCAGGCATGAAATGTTTGTTTTAACCACTTAAGGACCGCCGCATGCCAATGTACGTCATCACAATGGCATGTACAGGCACAAGCACGTACATGTATGTGCTTGCCTTGCAGCGGGTGGGGGGTCCAATCGGACCCCCTCCCGCTGGATGCGGCGGTCCGTTTCGCTGCAGGAGTGATCCGGGATGAGGGGATGGCCATTGGTTTCTGGCCATCCCCTCTCGATCGCTCCTGGCGAATGAGAAGCTTCCTCCCACTGTGTATAGTAAACACAGGCAGGGAGGAAGTGATGTCATTCTCCTCGGGGCGGTCTTATTGACCGGACTACGAGGAGAGGACACAGTAAGTGTGCACCAACACTACACTAACACATAGGCACACACAGGCACACAACTCCCCCCCATCACCCCCCCGATCGCTCCCTGATCCCCCGCCCCCCCCCCCAGTCACAGTGTCACTGATTGCAGTGATCATTTATTTTCTGATCACTGCATTCAGTGTCAGTTGTGACAGTAAAAACTGTCAGGGCAGTTAGTGTTAGGTCCAGGGTAGCCCCCTACCACCCCCCGATAAAGGTTTAACACCCTGATTGCCCCTAGAGTTAACCTTTTCACCCCCTTTTGCCAGTGTCACTAAGCGATCATTTTTCTGATCGCTGCATTAGGGTCGCTAGTGTCGCTAGGTAGCTAGTTATTTTTTTAGGTTCACCGCCAGGTTTTTATAGCGCTAGGTACCCCGATATACTACCCAATAATGGTTTTAACCCCCTGATTGCCCCTAGTTAACCCCTTCCACCCCCTTTTGGCAGTGTCACTAAGCGATCATTTTTCTGATCGCTGCATTAGTGTCGCTAAGTCGCTAGGTAGCTAGTTATTTTTTTAGGTTCACCGCCAGGTTTTTATAGCGCTAGGTACCCCGATATACTACCCAATAATGGTTTTAACCCCCTGATTGCCCCTAGTTAACCCTTTCACCCCCTTTTGCCAGTGTCACTAAGCGATCGTTTTTCTGATCGCTGCATTAGTGTCGCTAGTGTCGCTAGGTAGCTAGTTATTTTTTTAGGTTCACCGCCAGGTTTTTATAGCGCTAGGTACCTTGATATACTACCTAATAATGGTTTTAACCACCTGATTGCCCCTAGTTAACCCTTTCACCCCCTTTTGCCAGTGTCACTAAGCGATCATTTTTCTGATCGCTGCATTAGTGTCGCTAGTGTCGCTAGGTAGCTAGTTATTTTTTCAGGTTCACCGCCAGGTTTTTATAGCACTAGGTACCCCGATACACTACCCAATAATGGTTTTAACCCCCTGATTGCCCCTAGTTAACCCTTTCACCCCCTTTTGCCAGTGTCACTAAGCAATCATTTTTCTGATCGCTGCATTAGTGTCACTAATGTCGCTAGGTAGCTAGTTATTTTTTTAGGTTCACCGCCAGGTTTTTATAGCGCTAGGTACCCCCTTATACTACCCAATAATGGTTTTAACCCCCTGATTGCCCCTAGTTAACCCTTTCACCAGCGATCACAGTATAAGTGTCACTGGTGACGCTGGTTAGCCAGTTAGTTATTTAGGTTCCCCCTCAGGTTTTTATATAGCGCCAGGGACCCCCATATACTACCTAATAAAAATTTGAACCCCCTGATTGCCCCTAGTTAACCCTTTCACCAGTGATCACCGTATAAGTGTTACGGGTGACTCTGGTTAGTTTGCTTTTTATAGCATCAGGGCACCCACCATTTATTACCCAATAAAGGTTTAACCCCCTGATCACCCGGCGGGTGATATCAATTGGATTTTAGGGTCAGGGTTTGCGTCGCCCCAGGCAGCGCTAGGTTAGTGTCAGTACCGCTAACACCCACGCGCAAAGCATACACCTCCCGTAGTGGTATAGAATCTGAACAGATCAATATCTGATCTGATCAGATCTATACTAGCGTCCCCAGCAGTTTAGGGTTCCAAAAAAATGCATTGTTAGCAGGATCAGCCCAGATACCTGCTAGCACCTGCATTTTGCCCCTCTGCCCAGCCCACCCAAGTGCAGTATCGAACGATCACTGTCACTTACAAAACACTAAACACATAACTGCAGCGTTTGTAGAGTCAGGCCTGATCCCTGCGATTGCTAACAGTTTTTTTTGGTAGCGTTTTAAATTTAAATCCGGAAGGCAGTGCTTGGTTTTTGGGGTCCCGTACATGGCTAGAGTCCCAAAAAGTCCACATGTGGTATCCCCGTACTCGGGAGAAGCAGCAGAATTTATTTTGGGGTGTAATTTGACTTATGCCCATAGCATGTGTGAGCAATATATCATTTAGTGACAACTTTGTGCAAAAAAAAAAAATAATTGTAATATTCCTGCAACTTGTGGCAAAATATAAAATATTTCATGGACTCAACATGCCTCTCAGTAAATGGTTGGGGTGTCTACTTTCCAAAATGGGGTCATTTGGGGGGGGGTTGTGCTATTTTGGCATTTTATGGCCTTCGAAACTGTGATAGGTAGTGAGGAGCGAAATCAAAAATTTGCACCCTTAGAAACCCTGAAGGCAGTGATTGGTTTTCGGGGTGCCGTACGCAGCTAGACTCCCACAAAGTCCCACATATGTGATATCTTCGTACTCAGGAGAAGCAGCAGAATATATTTTGGGGTGCAATTCCACATATAACTATGTCATTTGTGAGCAATATATCATTTAGTGACAACTTTTTGTAAACTTTTTTTTTTTTTTGTGTCATTATTCAATCACTTGGGACAAAAAAAATATATATTCAATGGGCTCAACATGCCCCTCAGCAATTTCCTTGGGGTGTCTACTTTCCAAAATGGGGTCATTTGGGGGGGGGGGTTTGTGTTATTTTGGCATTTTATGGCCTTCGAAACTGTGATAGGTAGTGAGGAGTGAAATCAAAAATTTACACCCTTAGAAATCCTGAAGGCAGTGATTGGTTTTCGGGGTGCCGTACGCGGCTGGACTCCCAAAAAGTCCCACATATGTGGTATCCCCGTACTCAGGAGAAGCAGCAGAATATCTTTTGGGGTGCAATTCTATATATAACTATGGCATGTGTGAGAAATATATCATTTAGTGACAACTTTTTGTAAACTTTTTTTTTTTGTGCCGTTATTCAATCACTTGGGACAAAAAAAAAATATTCAATGGGCTCAAAATGCCCCTCAGCAATTTCCTTGGGGTGTCTACTTTCCAAAATGGGGTCATTTGGGGGGGGGGGGGTTTGTACTGCCCTGCCATTTTAGCACCTCAAGAATTGAGATAGGCAGTCGTAAATTAAAAGCTGTGTAAATTCCAGAAAATGTACTCTAGTTTGTAGACGCTATAACTTTTGCGCAAACCAATAAATATACGCTTATTGACATTTTTTTTACTAAAGACATGTGGCTGAATACATTTTGCCCTAAATGTATGACTAAAATTGAGTTTATTCGATTTTTCTTATAACAAAAAGTAGAAAATATATTTTTTTCTCAAAATGTTCAGTCTTTTTCCATTTATATCGCAAAAAATAAAAATCGCAGAGGCAATCAAATACCATCAAAAGAAAGCTCTATTTGTGGGAAGAAAAGGACACAAATTTCGTTTGGTTACAACATTGCATGACCGTGCAATTACCAGTTAAAGCAGTGCAGTGCGAAATTGTAAAAAGACCTCTGGTCCTTAGGCTGAAAATTGGTCCGGGGCTGAAGTGGTTAAACATGTGAGCAAAAAACCCCCCAAAAAAACGCACAAACGCATCTGCCAGTGAAATGGGCACTGCCAATTTTATCATCAAAGCCACACTTCCACTTAGTTAAGGTTTTGATTCTCTTCCTGTTTGGGGAGCCCCCCCCCCCTCCAAAAAAATAAAAAATAGAAGGGCTATACTAGTTTTCTCAAATAGGTCAGCAACATACATACCAGTAGGTACAGCAGGTAATTGAGGGTCAAAGTGGACGTTTAGTGTACCCCTTTAGTTAGTTCACTGGCCACTTCTTTATTCTATACCAAGTTGTGCTATACCAACAAATTCATTATTTATTTTTCATTATTCGGCAGGAAAGATACAGTCAGACACATGTAGGTAGACCGCATTTATAAACAACATTTCTTTCATATCGTTGTGCGTACATATTTAAATGTTTGTAGGTGGTTTCCAAGTGCCCTAGATTTCATAATTAAGGAATTGTATTAAGAATAAAGATATAAAACCTGTTATATATTTATGGTGAGTGCCCATGAACAATTTTTTGGTTGGATGAAAAATACTGTTTATAGTTCCAGTGAAAACGCACATGCCCATTAGCTTAACATTAATATAAATTGTTTAAAGACATACACAGTCATAAAAAAAAAAAGGAGGCCATCAGAAAACTGTGTTCATGATGATACCTGTACGCTTTACATTTTACCCTCATGGATATAATTTAAAGCTCAAAATGTTTCTATGGCAATACAGGGATCAATGTTGTGTGTGCTCTGTGTTACGCAAATGGTCAATTTCCAATTGAACCAGTTAAAAGACTTAAGCACATTAGATTTCAGATACATGTTTCCAACCCTGTATAATTTCTAACACACATTCTGAGAATATGAATAATACGTTGGCCAAATCCTAATGTACTATTTAACCATTTTATATGTATAAATTCAAAGGTTTTTACAAACAAAATCTTCATACCAAGTCAAGGTGCATCAAAATAATTCAAGCAAAAGACATTTGTTACATTTTGCCTAGTGGGTATACATTTTTGATGAAACAAGCGCCTATGTTGCCATAAACATTCTCTAATGTATTATCAGTTTGCATTAACCCATCCGTGACCACCTTACAACTTTGTAAATGCAAATGTTAAATTCCTCTTGTAATGAAAATGTCAATTCATCTTGCAGGGGGGAACTAGGAATATGCAACTATAAGCAACATTTATAAAGCAGTGAATGTGATGAAAAATTTATTGCAGATGAATCTCCCAATTGCTTATTTATTTATTACATATTTATTACAGGTATCTATATAACACTGAGAATTTATGCAGCGCTTTTATATATACAGTGCATTCAAAAAGTATTCATACTGCTTGACATTTTCCACATATTGTCATGTTACAACCAAAAATGTAAATGGATTTTATGAGATTTTATATGCTAGACCAACACAAAGTGGCACATAATTGTGAAGTGGAAGGAAAATGATAAATGGTTTTCAAAAATGTTTACAAATAAATATGTGAAAGTGTGGTGTTCATTTGTATTCAACCCCCCTACTCTGATACCCCTAACTAAAATCTAGTGGAACCAATCACCTTCAGAAGTCACCTAATTAGTAAATAGAGTCCACCTGTGTGTGATTTAATCTCAGTGTAAATATAAAATGTTCAGTGAAGCCCTCAGAGCTTTGTTAGAGAACCTTAGCAAACAAACATCATCATGAAGGCCAAGGAACACACCAGACAGGTCAGGGATAAAGTTGTGGAGACGTTTAAAGCAGGGATAGGTTATTAAAAAGAAATATCCCAAGCTTTGAACATCTCATGGAGATCTTTCAATACATCATCCAAAAATGGAAAGAGTATGGCACAACTGCAAACCTACCAAGACATGGCCGTCCACCTAAACTAACAGGTCGGGCAAGGAGAGCATTAACCACTTCTGGACCACCTACCATACATATACTGCGGCAGTGTGGCCTGGCTGCTCAAAATCATATACTTGTAAGTGATTTTGTGCATGCGGTATAGGGGGCACACACAGGCTGCCAGGGCTCCACTCCCACTGTGATTAGACAAAGTGGGAGCCAATAAATGGGTCTGGCAGCCGCAATGGCAGTCGTGACCCACCAATTGTTCTGTGAAGAGATGGATGAGTGGTGTAAACAAGGTAGCATATATCAGGGAGCAAAGGAGAGATCTTTGTGTTTCAGCTAAGCTCTCTCTTTTTCTTCAGTCTGTCTATCCCCCACATAGTTAAAAAAAACACCTCTCAGGCACACACTTAACCAATTGATTGCCCCTGGTGTTAACCCATTCCCTGCCAGTGTCATTTATACAGTGATCAGGGCATTCTTGTAGCACTCATCACTGTATTGGTGTCACTGGTTGCCAAAGTGTCACTTATGCCTCATACACACGATCAAATGATCTGGTGGAAAAGTCCGGCGGACTTGCGTGTGTAGGCTCCGGCGGACTTTTTTTACCCAAAAGTCCGGCGGACTTAGAAAGTAGTTTTGCACTCCAATCTGTCCGCCGGACTCGCATTTCAGCGGACAATGCGGCCGTGTGTGTGCCAGTCTGCCGTACTTTTGAAATGAATGCACTTTTCCCGCTCATTTTGAGCGCTTCTCCAGGTAGCCCGGGCCAGCGAAGGAGGCGTCGCTGGCCCCGTCACCTGGTATGGACTTAAAGGGGAACCCCTACGCCAAAAAATCGGTTTGGGGTCCCCCCCAGGTCCACATCAGACCCTTATCTGAGCACGCTACCCGGCCGGCCAGGAAAGGAGGTGGGGACGAGCGAGCGCCCCCCCCCGCCTGAGCCGCACCAGGCCGCGTGCCCTCAACATGTCCACTACAATTTGTCCACTGCAATGTCGCAGTCCCGCTAAAAATCACTGATCACCACCATTACTAGTGAAAACAATGAAAAAAGTCCCTAAATCTATCCCATAGTTTTTGGACGCTATAACTTTTGTGCAAACCAACTAATATACACTTATTGCATTTATTTTTTATTTTTATAAAACTATTAGTTGTACACTCCACAAATCTGGTCTTTATGGAAGAGTGGCAAGCAGAAAGCCATTGTTGAAAGAAAGCCATACAAAGTCCCATTTGTGGGGGACACAACAAACATGTGGTAGAAGGTGTTCTGGTCCAAATTGAACTTTTTGGCCTAAAAGCAAAACGCCACGTGTGGTGGAAAACTAACACTATATCATCCTGAATACACCATCCCCACTGTGAAACATGATGGTTGCAGCTTTATGCTATGGGGAATGTTTTTCTTCAGCAGGGACAGGCAAGCAGGTCAGAGTTGATAGGAAGATGGACGGAGCCAAATACAGGGCAAAACCTGTTATGTCGCATACACACGATCAGACTATTTCTTTCCAGCGGAGGTCCGCCAGACTTTCTGCACGAGCAGACTTGCCCACACACGACCACAAACAAACTGACTTTTCTGGTGGACTAGGTCCGGCGGACAATCCGCCGGACTGTTGGCAGAGGTCCGCCAGACTTTCCAAATGAATGGACTAGCCCACACACGTTAATTTTGAACGAGACTTCAGGTACGATGGGACTAGTGAAGGAAGTCAATGTCAATGTCCATTTTTTTGGCGTAGGGATCATCCTTAAAACCCATACAAAGAGACGGGGCTCACAAGTTGTCAATCTCGCCGATGGAGGCGGCGACATTGAATTTCTTCTCTAGTCCCATCGTACCTGAAGTTACGTTCAAAATGAATGGACTTTAGTCCGTGTGGGCAAGTCCATTCATTTGGAAAGTTCAGCGGACTAGCACACAGACGAGTGTATTGTCCGCTGGAAAGCCGAGTCCGGCCAGCAATTTTGAGTCAAGTCTTCTTTCAAAGTCCGCCGGACTTTTGAGAAGAAAAAGTCAGCCGGAGCCCACACGCGGGCGAATTGTCCAGCGGACTCTGGTCCACCGGACTAAGTCGGCCGGATAGTCCGATCGTGTGTACGCGGCATTACAGTCTGCAAAAGACTTGAGACTGGGGTGGAGGTTCCAGCAGGACAATGACCCTAAACATACAGCCAGAGCTACAATGTAATGGTTTAGATCGGGGTCTCCAAACTTTTCAAACAAAGGGCCAGTTTACAGACTTTGGGGGGCCGAATTGTGGCAGGTGGGAGTAGTAAATATCCCAGACCCAGCATCAGCGTGGCCTCAGGCTTGGTGGTATGTAGGAGGAGGAGTAGTGCCCTTTCATTGGTAATAGTGGAAGAAACCATGCCCCATTGTTGGTGTCAGTGGAAAGAAGAGTGCCCATCAATAATATTAGTGGGAGGAATAATGCCCCTCATTATTTCAGTGGCAAGATGTATGCCCCATTGTTGGTGTTAGTGGGAAGAAAAGTACCTCATATTATTGGGAGGAATATTGCCCAAAGGGCCAGATAAAGGCTAGCAAAGGTCCACGTCTGGCCCTCAGGACACAGTTTGGAGACCACTGGTTTAGGTCAAAGCATATTCATGTGTTAGAATGGCCCAGTCGAAAGTCCAGACCTAAATCCAATTGAGAATCTGTGGCAAGACTTAAAAAGATGCTGTTAACAGATGCTCTCCATCCAGTCTGAAAGAACTGGCACTATTATGCAAAGAAGAATGGGCAAAAATGTCACAATCTAGATGTGCAAAGCAGGTAGAGACTAGGGATGGGCGAATGGTTCGGCCCTTGCATAAGTTTGGACATTCGGCGAACAACGAACATTATACAGTGTTCGCAGCAAATTCAAAAGCCAGGGAACCCCGTTAAAGTCTATTGCCGTGTACACACGATCAGACTATCTGGCGAACTTTTTCTTCTCAAAAGTTCGGTGGACTTTGAAAGAAGACTTGACTCAAAATTGTCCACCGGACTCGGATTTCCAGCAGACAATCCGCTCGTCTGTGTGCTAGTCCGCCAAACTTTTCAAATGAACGGCTTGCCCACACACAGAGTAAAGTCTGTTAATTTTTAACGTGACTTCAGGTATGACGGGACTAGAGAAGGAAGTCAATGTCGCCGCCTCCATCGACGAGATTGACACCTTGCTATCCCCGTTGCCTAGTATGGATTTTAAGGTGAACCCCTATGCTGAAAAAACAGCGTGGGGGTCCCCCCAAAGTCCATACCAGACCCAAGACCTGGCAATTCATTACAGCCTCGATCAGTTTTAAATTACTTTTTATCTTTAGAAATGTCATTTTGCTGTGGTACTGTTCTAAACACGGGAAAACTGTGCCATTTCCGGCATACTGTAGATACCCCCCAGGCACAATATTTAAAGGAATATTTAATTGTTATTGTTTCACTTTACGCATCATTGAAATCACTACTCCCGAAAAATTGGACATTTTTAATACTTTTTTTTTTGCATTAATACATGTCCCCTGGGGCAGGACCTGGGTCCCCAAACACTTTTTATGACAATAACCTGCATATAAGCCTTTAAAATTAGCACTTTTGGTTTTTCATGCTCGTGTCCCATAGACTTTAACGGTATTCGTCCAAATTTTTTACCTGTTCATAAGTTTTGGTGCGAACCGAACTGGGGGGTGTTCGGCTCATCCTTAGTAGAGACTTACTAAAAAAAGATTTGCAGCTGTAATTGCAATGAAAGGTGGTTCTACAAAGTATTGACCCAAGGGGGCTGAACACAAATGCTCGACACACTTTTTACTTATTTATTTGTAAAAAATTAGAAAAACCATTTATCATTTTTCTTCCACTTCACAATTATGTGCCACTTTGTGCTTGCCTATCACATAAAATCCCAATAAAATACATTTATATTTTTAGTTGTAACATGACAAAATGTGGAAACTTTTAAGGGGCATGAATACTTTCTCAAAGCACTGTGTGTATATATATATATATACACACACACACACACACACACACACAGTGCATCCGTAGAGTATTCACAGCACTTCACTTTGTCCACATTTTGTTATGTTTCAGCCTTATTCCAAAATGGATTAAATTAATTATTTTCCTAAAAAATTTACAAACAATACCCCATAAAGGAAATGTGAAAGAAGTTTGTTTGACATCTTTGCAGAGGAGTGCTGCAGAGATGGTTATTCCTCTGGAAGGTTCTGCTTTCTAAACAAGGAAACCCTGGAGCTCTGTCAGAGTGACCATCAGGTTCTTGTTCACCTCCCTGACTAAGGAACTTCTCCCACGATTGCTCAGTTTGGCCAGGCGCCCCACTCTAGGAAGAGTCCTGGTGGTTCCAAACTTCTTACATTTACAGGTGATGGAGGCCCCTGTGCTCATTGGGACCTTCAATGCTCCAGGAATTTTTCTGAATTCTTCCCCAGACCTGTGCTTTGATACAATCCTGTCTACAGAAAATTCCTTCTACTTCATGGCTTGGTTTGTGCTCTTAACATGTGCTATTAACTGTGGGACCTTATATAGACAGGTATATGCCTTGTCTGTCAGAAACCATGAACTCCGACCGAGACAGAAGTACAGTTAAATCACACTTGTTTAATAATAAAAGTAAAAAGAACAAATATAGTCAAAACATAGCCAAAATTCAGTAACCAGAATGGATAGTCAGCCAAGCCAGAAGTCAGGGATCCAAGTAGTGGAACAGCAAGCAGGATCTGGAGCCAGAAGGGATGTCAGCAAAGCCAGTCTTTAAACAGGAATGCAGGAGATAGTTTCTTATGATGTGTCCAAGGCTAAGGCAGAATGCCTCTGGACTGGATGGCTTAAGTAGCTAGGACTGACGAGCAGGATCATCAACAGCAGAGTGACTGTGGATAGAGATGGGAGCTGGCAATTAGCTGACAGCTGAGTGGCCAGCTCAGAAAAGGAAGGGCTGAGCCCAGCCCTGACACTTTCCTAATCATGTCCAATCAACTGAATTTACCACAGGTGGACTCCAGTCAAGTTGTATAAACATCTCAAAAATGATCAGTGTAAACAGGATTCATCTGAGCTCAATTTTGAGAATCATTGCAAGGGCTGTGAATGTATATATAATTTTTCCTTACAGCTTTTTAGAGTTTGGAAAAGATCCTCCAAATAATATATTTTCTGAAAGCACATGATTAGTAGAATAAATAGAAGGCTCTGCTGATTTTTAAAGCCCTGCACTATTTGCTCAAATGTTTATAAAACAATATACTAGCAACACAAACACAAGATTCTTATGAAATATAAAAGTTTAACCTGTATTGAGTTAATAACTAACACATATTTGTAAATTTTAAATTGCGTCCTTGTGCAAAATGGTGGAAATCTAGCGTACGCAAACATTTCTCAAAAAATCTGGAGCTTTTCATATTTCACTTATAGCTTTCAGAGTTTGTAAAAGACCCCCCGAACCAGATAGCACATCACCAGCAGAACAACAAACAGAACTTTTTTTTAGGTCTCACAATAGCTATGCAAATGTTGTTTATCATATCGCTATTTTCACAAAAAAAAGCACTAAAATCCTTATTTGCACACAAAACCACAACGTAACTTACATTCCTGCGAAATTCCTACTAAGGTATTTTTCAATGGGGTATGCTAAAGCATACGCTGATGAAGGGCCGTGTTTACCCACATGGGGATGTATAGGTGTTCTGTGCATGCCTGTATAGGCAGTCCTATTCATGTTTAACTGGGACGCAACAGCTGGAAGGACAGTTCTAACATCTGTGCAGGTGTAGATTCATGGCCCCATGTGATCAAATCACCCAGGTAATCTCTCCACTATATGTTTCATTCAAATGGAACAAAAACTACATATTGGGGGTCATTTACTATAGCGCCATGTACTAATTAGCGCTAAAATTACCGCATTTGCGGTAATTAGCATTCAAAATACCACAAATATACTACAGAGCCCAGACAACAGATAGCGCCCAAACTCTTGCTAGGACCTGGAGAATTGCACATGGAAATAATGTTTAGGGCATGATATGATCACCTAAATTGTACTAAAAAGTGTGGTATATTGTTTAACCACTTCAGCCCCTGAAGATTTGGCTGCTGAATGATGGGTCATTTTTTGCAATTCAGCACTGCGTCGCTTTAACTGACAAGTGCGCAGTGGTGCAACACTGCACCCAAACAAAATTGATGTCCCTTTTTTTCCCACAAATAGAGCTTTCTTTTGGTGGTATTTGATCGCCTCTGTGGTTTTTATTTTTTGCACTATAAACAAAAAAAGAGAGACAATTTTGAAAAAAATACAATATTTTGAACTTTTTGCTATAATAAATATGCCCATTTTTTTTTTTTTATAAAAAAAGCAAATTTATTCTCAGTTTAGACCACTATGTATTCTTCTACATATTTTTGGTAAAAAAAAATTGCAATAAGCGTATATTGATTGGTTTGAGCAAAAGTTATCGTGTCTACAAAATAGGGGATAGATTTATAGCATTTTTATTATTATTATTTTTTTTTTTTACTAGTAATGGCAGGGTGCCTTTGGCCAATCATGGCTTAGGGGGCTAAGTGCCCGCCCCCAATATGTAAGGCTGCTTACACGGCAGCCGTACATAATGTAATAAATGAGAGCAGCAAAATGAAATTTCTAAAGGAATTTTTTTTATTTAAAACTGCTTGTGGCTGTAATGTATTGTCGGATTCGGGCATTCACATAAAAATCAATGAAAAATAATGGTGTGGGTTCCCCCCCAGGTCATAACCAGGGCCTTTGGGTCAGGTATGGATATTAAGGGGGACCTCATGCCAAAATGAAAAACAAATGGCGTAGGGGTCCCCCCTAAAATCCATACCAGGCCCTTCAGGTCTGGTATGGACATTAAGGGGAACTTTGTGCCAAAATTACAGAAAAAATAGCTTCCAGGCCCTTCAGGAACATGTGCAAAAAATTTTAAAAAAATTGTGTGGGGTCCCTCCCAAAATCCATACCAGACCCCTATCCAAGCAGACAACCTGGCAGGCAACAGGAAAAGGGGGGGGCAAGAGAGCACCCTCCCTCCTGAACCATACCAGACGACATGCCCTCAACATGGGGAGGGTGCTTTGGAATCCCCCCCCCCAAAAACACATTGTCTCTATGTTGAGGACAAGGGCTTCTTCCCCACAACCCTTACCCAGTAGTTGTGAGGGTCTGTGGGCAGGGGGCTTATCAGAACCTGGAAGCCCCCTTTAACAAGGGGGCCCTCAGATCCCTCACCATGTGAATGGGTATCGGGTACATTGTACCCCTACCCATTCACCAAAAAAAGTGGGAAAAAAGTAAAAATGACAGGATACAGTTTTGGACAATTCCTTTTATTATAAAATTAAATTAAAAAAGTGTCCCGGGATTTCTAATCATCTTCAATCACATCGTCCGTCATTCCAGATAAAAAAAAACTGAAAAACTCTGCCTCTGCCATGAGGCGTTCCCTGCAACTGCATCTTTTTCACGATGACAGCTGTTATATAGCTGAGGGCGGGGTCACTCAGTGATTTAATTGTGTGACTCCACCCCCTTTGATGTCCCCTGGCATCACATGATGTCAGAAGGGGGTGGGGTCACCTGGTTACATTACCGCACCCTCAGCTATATAATAGCTTTCAAAGCAAAAAGACTGCCTGGGACGCCTCCCATAGAGGCAGAGTTTTTCCGTCTTTTTTCTCTGGAACGTCAGACGTTGGGATTGAAGATGAATGGACATTGTGGGACACGTTTTTTATTTATTTTTTTAATAAAAGGAATTGTCCCAAACTTTTTTTGACATTCTTTTTGGTGAATGAGTAGGGGTACAATGTATACGATAACCATTCACATAAGAGGGGGATGGGAGCTTGTTAAAGGGGACTTCCAGATTCTGATTTGCACTTTTGATTTTTCACGTTCGTGTCCCATAGACTCTTAACGGTGTTCGCACAGCGTTTTTGCCTGTTCGCATTTTCTACTGCAAACTGAACCACGAGGCATGTTCGGCTCATTCCTAGTTGTTATTGGCTTGATTTGTATCCCTGCTTTTCTAATGCAATTTGTTCAATGTGTCTATTTTTTAGTGTCTTACTCTTGTAGATTGTAAGCTTTTTTGAGCAGGGCCATTCTAACTATATTGTCAAATGCTGGAGCATCATTTCCATGCCTTTTATTTATAAAAAAAAAAATTTTTAAAAGTTTAAAGGGAACAGATAAGAACCTGTCCCTCAATGGTGGTTGGAACTTTTAAAGAGACATATGTCTGTAATGAGATAAACATAACAATAAAGGATATTTGAAAAATGTAATTATTGCAAAAAATATACAAATTAAAACAATGTTGGTCATGGAACCAATGATAATACCTATTTTGGGAAGACTGAACAAATACTAGGGTGTACTGAGCAGCTGACACGTTTCACCGTTAAAGTTACTGCTTCTTCAGGGCTGTTTCCCATGCATCTGTATAGTTCAAGTTACAAACAAAAATTTACATTTGTATCAACAAACAGTTATTTAACAAACAGTGTAACAATATATACATAGTGCTCACCCAAATAGTCTGACATTGATCCTATCACAGCATTGAGGGGAGCAAACATCATTCCGTGACAAAAAAGGTGATGTCAGAGTAGCCTAGATGGTCTCATGGATGTTGAAACATGTGTGCGAGTAAGAAAAATCTAAAATATAGTATCACATATACAGTATATATTAAGATGCAATAGCATCCCAGATTGAAACACATGAATGTATATCTCACAAGTACAGCGAAATATATATTGGTGAAACTCGAAAAATTAGAACATCGTACAAAAGTTTATTTATTTCACTAATGCAAGTTAAAATATGAAACTAATATATAAGATAGACTCATTCCATGCAAATCAAGATAGTTCAAGCTGTGATTTGTCATAATTGTGATGAATATGGCTTACAGCTCATGAAAACCCCAAATCCACAATCTCAGAAAATTAGACTATTACATGCAATCAATAAAACAAGGATTGTACATAGAACAATATCAGACCTCTGAAAAGTATAAACATGTATATGTACTCAGTACTTGGTTTGGGCCCCTTTTGCAGCAATTACTGCCTCAATGCGGCATGGCATGGAAGCTATCAGCCTATGACACTGCTGAGGTGCTATGGAAGACCAGGATGCTTCAATAGCGGCCTTCAGGTCTTCTGCATTGTTCGATCTTATGTCTCTCATCTTTCTCTTGGCAATGCCCCATAGATTCTCTATGGGGCTCAGGTCAGGCGAGTTTTCTGGCAAATCAAGTACAGTAATCCCACGGTCATTGAACCAGGTTTTGGTGCTTTTGGCAGTGTGGGCAGGTGCCAAGTCCTGCATGAAAATTTTGTCAGCATCCCCATAGAGCTTGTCTGTGGAAGGAAGCATTAAGTGCTCCAAAATCTAGTGGTAGATGGCTGCGTTGACCCTGGACTTAATGAAGCATAGTGGACCAACACCAGCAGATGACAGGGCTCACTAAATCAACACAGACTGTGGAAACTTCACACTGGACTTCAAGCAACTTGCATTGTGTGCCTCTCCATTCTTCCTCCATACTCTGGGTCCTTGGTTTCCAAATGAGATGCAAAATTTGCTCTCATCAGAAAACAGGACTTTGGACCACTGAGCAACAGACCAGGTCTGTTTTTCTTTAGCCCAAGTAAGAGGCTTCTGACGTTTGTCGTACGGGAGTGGCTTAAAAAGAGGAATACGACATTTGAAGCCCATGTCCAAGATCTGTCTGTGTGTGGTGGCTCTTCATGCACTGACTCCAGCCTCAGTCCACTCCTTGCGAAAGTCCCCAACACTTTTGAAGGGCCTTTTCCTGACAATCCTCTCCAGGCTGTGGTCATCCCTGCTGCTTGAGCGCCTTTTTCTTCCACACTTTTCCCTTCCACATAACTTTCTAATAGTGTGCTTTGATACAACACTTTGGGAACATCCAACTTCTTTTGCAATTACCTTTTGAGGCTTTCCCTCCTTATGGAGGGTGTCAATGATGGTTTTCTGCACAACTGTCAGGTCAGCAGTCTTTCCCATGATTGTGATTCCTACTGAACCAGACTAAGAGACCATTTAAAGGCTCAGGAACCCTTTGCAGGTGTTATGGCTTAATTAGCTGATTACAGTGAGACACTTTGAGCCTATAATATTTCACCTTTTCACAATATTCTAATTTTCTGAGATTGTGGCTTTGGGGTTTTCATGAGCTGTAAGTCATAATCATCACAATTATGACAAAATAAGGCTTGAACTATCTTGCTTAGCATGTAATGAGTCTATCTCATATATTAGTTTCACCTTTTAAGTTGCATTAGTGAAATAAATGAACTTTTGCACAATATTCAAATTTTTCTTGTTTCACCTGTATTAGGTTATTTGGGCATCCCACAAGCAGGTTTCCAAAGTGGTACAATTCACATGTATCGCAAAAAGAGACTCAAGGTGGGCTTGGGATAGAGAAGATAAATGTAATAGTCAATAGAGAGATAAGACCCGCTCTTACATAAGGTAGTGATAAATAGTATTTAAGCCTATTAGTCAAACCTGCTTATACCTTAATTTTAGAAACTGATTGGATCTATATATTAATAGGGATGTAAAACATACATGGGTAATGGTAAGCATTAATTGAAAAGAGGCCATATATAGTATAACAAATCCCAAGTCCTCAGAAAAGTCCTTACAAAATAATAATAATAATAATAATAATAATAAATGCTGAACACGGAGTTATAAACAATTATAAGGAGTATATATTTTATTTTAAGGAAGGGAGAGGACAGCCGAAGGAATGATGGTAAGTATATCTATTTACCTTAGGTTTTTACAGCTTTAGAAAAGTAGATAGCCAGTACAACAAAAGTACTGGTACTGGAGAGGGTAATGCTATCCGAGGTCTGGATCAATTGGTGTCCTTCCCAGACATCCTGGTTAGAGATAAAAGTTAAGTCCTCAGCTGATTTCTCTGGTGCGTCCTCCCCCGCTGCCGTGATGTGAGTCACAGCAGCTGGGTGGTTCTGGCTTCCTATGTACACATGGTTCAACCTGGAAGTGAAACTGCCAAGATTAGCTCACTGACATCACTTCCGGTGCAGACGTACCCTGAATCACACATGCACAGTAGCCTCCCGGTCAACATAAAGAGACGAATAGGGAAACAAAACTGCTAGCGCCATCCAGCTGCCAAAAAAAAAAAGGACAGCCGGTATTTGAGGAGACTGAGCCTCCTCCTTACCAGGGGATGTTTGTACATCCAGCAATATGACCAGTACAAAAATGACGCTAAAGCTCCCATCAACGTGGCATTTACGTAGATAGTAATGCCAAAATATTTTAAAGAATCTTATACAGTAATATCCATCATATAACAATTATAAAAACATTCATTAGTATTAGAAAAAACAGTAAAGAAATAATAACAATAATCATAGATAGTGGTATGAAGATATCAGTGGGAATAAATTAACCAGCTATATGGCGTGTCTATAGATTCTGGTATAACTATTTACTCAAAAGTGGCAACCATCGTGGTCAAGCAAACAGATATGGAATAGTCTATAAATAGACATTACAGAAATGACTTAAAGGACAATGCGGTATTCATACCCGGTGGATGGGTGGCTCTCTGATTGAAAATCCATCTAGTTTCTTGTTGGGGGATTTTCTTGTCAAAGTCACCACATCTTTCATGTTGTGGTATGACCTCAAGTGTAAAAAATGAGATGAAAGAAAGGTCGTAGCCATAGTTGAAACCCACATGTTTACGATTGTATAAATAAGTCCTGCGTTGAGGTAGTAAAGGTGGTCGTGTATGTGTCTGGCAAAGGTGCGCTTTGTTTTTCCGATATAAAACGTACCACATGTGCAAGTGGTCAGATATACTGCCCTAATCATGCTACAGTCGGCATATGACCTGGACTTTATGAAGCCACCCCTAGGTAAGAGGCAGCCATCCCCTTCCCTTATCCAGGGTCACTGATCACAGCTCCTTCTATTGTAGATGGAGATGGAAGGTGGCTATTTACGAGGCTATCTCTGACAGATCATGATCTTTTGTAAATGATTTCTGGATGATACAAGACGTATTTAGAGATAATTGTATCTTCGGAGAGGAAGTGCCAGTTTTGAGCTACTAATGCACTGAAAAGATCTCGGTGTGCACTGAATGTAGTAATACATTTTGTAGTGACATTTTTGTCCTGGGTTCTCGATTTGCAGATTAGTTGCTCTCGTCTATTGGACCGCGCTCTATTGTAAGCCCTTTCCTATACCTTTTTGCTACATCCCCTATTTTTTAATCGTTTAAAAAGGGCTTTAGCTTCCTTTTCAAAATCTTTCTCTTTCGCACAGTTACGGCGTAATCTCAGGTACTGACTGAAGGGTATACTACGTATAAGCAAGCGGGGATGGGCACTTGAATAATGCAGACTAGTCTTGCCCGCAGTGTCCTTGCGGTAAAGTGTACTGTATAAGGGGCGCATGTACGGCATCTGATGATGGCAAATGTGTGATTGCTCCGATCTGATTTCCGCAGCCTTCCACACCGCACAACGAACGAGAGCTGTATCAGCCAAGGGAGAACCCGTACCAGATCGCCGACTCCTTCAGGTAACCCATGGTGAAATACGGGCCGAAGCAAATTGGCTCCATCACACACCCCAGAGCTGCAGCCTACACAGACTCTGGATCGCTTCCTGTATAGGCCTAAATCACCCGGCCTCGATTATGCAAAGCGTCCCACCAGCTCCAGCGGATGCACACAAGGAAGTAGGAGACATCCCCTTGCTATTTGCACCCACTACAATCACAGAGATGTCAGCCCCCATCACAGTTGAAATACTAGACACTCAGCTGCAATCTCTATTGCAAAGCATGACATGTAACTTCACCAGAGAAGGGGGAAAGCTAGCCCAAGAACTAAGGAAGGAAACCCACACAGGAGAACATACTGATAATTTAGAAACTAAATTTGATGACTTAAAACAATACGTTCATGTTCTGGAAGAAGACAATACAGGCTTAAAACAATCTGTCTCCCAACTTCAATCCCAACAAGAAGAGTTGTAGAATAGGGAATGCCACCAGAATTTACGTATCAGAGGCATTCCCAAATCGGTTGGGGACCGGGAGATTCAACCATATCTGTTGAGCCTCTTCAATATCATAGCTCCTCAAATACCTGACATAGACTGGTGTCTGGATATAGCACACGGGTCACTGACTCCTAAACCACCCGTAGGGGCAAATCCCAGGGACATCATAGTACATTTCCACTAGTATGATAGCAAAGAGGCCTTAACAATGGCTACTTGCAATAAAACCTGGTTGGAATTTAAGCGTGCAAAAATAAAAAATTTTTAGCGACCTATCACCTATACATACCTATACCTATACTTGCTATACATCACAGCTTTTGCCAAGTGACTTCACAACTGCAAAACCATCAAATCTCATATCGCTGGGGCTTTTCCTTCCTCTTGTCAGCCTCATGAGATGGTACCCAGTTCTCTATGAGGGATCTCCAGGAAAGCAAGGCATTCATACGCAATCTGGGCCTTCCGCCGCTACCAGATGAGGAACCCATACCACTCCCTGCAACACCTAAACCTACATCTAATTCAGGCAGGATCTGGACCCCTGCTCTCAAAAAATCGCAGAAGACCTTCTCCACACCCCAGCAATATTCCTTCTCCAGGCTCCCAACCTGAGAACTCCCTTTGATATATTTTGTTTGATCTTACTTCGGTCCCCATCTTACTGAGTTCCCCCTAATTTGGGGAGTTTTTTCACTCATACTCATGGGTTGACTTTATAATGGTTTGTAACTCAAAACTTTTTATAAGTTTTCTTATATTTCCTCGGAAGACGGCGGGGGATCACTCCAGACAAGTTGGAGCCCCTCATGCACCTCTTTTTGATCCACAGCCACAGCCACGGCTGTGGAATCCTGAGCGGTCCTGACCCCTCAGGCTACAGTTCCAAAAAATTTTGTTTTTATAGGTCCTTTTTGACCTATTCTTTATTATTTGTATATTCTGGTTAAACATCCTTTCATTATTAATTTTAATGCTGTTAATGCGGGGGGAACGCATGAGGTAATGCTACCTCATGCGTTCCCCCCACAGGATACACCATGGACTTTTTTGTGTTTTTTTTTCTGTTTTTAATTTTGAGTCTGTTTCTGTTCCCTAACGATAACCACAGCATAACCATGTTATACCATTATGGCTTTACGTGTTCTTACCTTTAATGTGAAAGGTTTGAACTCCATTCATAAACAGTGGTTAACTTTGAATGAGTTCAGATCATCAGATGCTGACATAATCCTGGTTGAGGAGACTCACTTTCGCCCTGGGGGATCCTTTAAATTTGCTGCAACATATTTTCCTGTCTCATTCACAGCCTCAGACCCCTCAAGCAAAGCAGGCGTCGCTATATTGATTAAAAAATCCTGTCCCCTGAGGGTGAAATCTTCATATATAGACCCCCACGGTAGATATATTTTCCTGAACTGCGATTATATTTCACGCTCTTTTACTCTGGTTAATATTTATGCCTCCAACTCAGGTCAAATTCAGTTTCTCACCAATGTGCTTGGGAAACTCAGAAAATATGCTCAACCCTTTTTGATTGTTAGGGGGGATTTTAATATGACCATGTCCCCTCAAAGAGATAGACGCACACTATTTTCCTCAACCCCTTCACCTAAAGTCGAACGTCAATCCACCTCTTTTGGTAAAATTATCAGATCTCACAACTTACTAGACATATGGAGAATTAAACATCCCACACATAAACAATTTACATTTTTTTCCCCTCCCCATAAGATGTACTCCAGATCTTTTTGTCATGGCCCCCCTATTGACATCCACAGTCACATCAGAATTAAACCCCATAACCTGGACAGATCATTCCTCTGTTCAGCTCAACCTCACACTCTCCTCATCCACAGCTTGAACCTGTCACTGGAGACTCAATGATTCTCTTCTCCACAACACCATAACTAAAGCTCAATTGTCTCAAAGACTATCCAAATTCTTTCAATTGAATGAACATACTGTGGCGGACGTGTCTACCCTATGGGAAGCCCACAAAGCCTACTTTAAGGGCCAATGTATTTCGGTTGGCTCCCGTCTAAAGAGAGACTCTGCTGCTCAGAGACTTGATATCCTTTCTCAACTATGTAAAGCAGAGTGCTTGCTGCTTGCCTCCCCTATGGTGGCACGCCTGCATACAGTGACCTCCCTATGCGAACGATTAAAATCCATTAACATGAACAGATGCTCAAAATCCCTTCTTTGGGCTAAACAGAAGTTCTATAAGTATGCTAATAAGCCCCATAGAATGTTAGTAAACAAGCTTAAACCACAACTAAAATCCAGGCCAATATATTTATGCCTATAATCCCTAAACGTGTCCATAATGGCCAAGTGGGATTCGTCTCAGGTAGACATGCCAGTGATAACACCAGACGCACCAGTGACCTGATAGATCTACTAGACAAAACTTCTCGCCCTGTCCTTGTTCTAAGCCTAGACGCCCAGAAGGCTTTTGACAGGCTTGGATGGTCATATATGTTTGTCACACTCACAAGATTTGGATTTGCGGGCTCATTCATGTCAGCCCTCCAGGCCTTGTACTCATGTCCGACTTCCCAGGTACAACTGGCTTCCTTCCTGTCTCCATCCCTCTCTCATAGCAATGGAACTAGACAGGGATGACCCCTATCCCCTTTACTGTTCAAACTATGCCTTGAACCAATAGCTGAAGCCATACGCATAAACCCAGACATTAGTGGAGTCTCCCTCCGGCAAAAGGAGTACAAATTATCTCTATTCACGGATTACATACTTTTAATGTTAACAAAACCCCACACTTCTCTTCCCAACTTCCACACTCTATTAAAAACGTTTAGCAAACACTCTGGTTACAAAGTTAACATGGCCAAGACGCAAGCCCTTCCTATACATATCCCCCTTAACTCCTCACCACATTACAAAACAACTTTCAGTACCACTGGTGCCCCTTCTCCCTTAAATATTTTTGAATACATGTAACCGCATCTTACTCCACTCTATACCAAGCTAACTAGCCCTCTTTAATTTCGGAAACATACAGGCTATTACGCACATGGGCAGAGTGTCCTCTGTCTCTTCTAGGTAGGATAACTGTCTTCAAGTTGTCTGAGACCTTGCTGTTTGCAGTTCCTTTGTCACAACTCTGAAATATCCAACGGGCCTTTACTAAATTTATTTGGGGTAATAGAGCACACTGGATTGCTAGCACAGTGGTGTTTTTCCGGGCCTTTACTAAATGTATTTGGGGTAATAAAGCACACTGGATTGCTAGCACAGTGGTGTTTTTCCCTCGGTATCATGGAGGTCTAAGAGCCCCTGACAGTAGTAGTAGTATGCTACTATGCTACCCATCTCACAGCGACTATTTCCTGGTCAACACAATATGCAACAAACAGGTGGTCAAAGTTGGAACTGAGCATCACTAGCACCTGTACATCCATGTTCCATGCATTGGTCCGACCTGATCACCTGTATATTCCAGCTGAGAAATATATGCTTGGGACCAATGTTATTTACCCTTGCCGTTTGGGAAAAGTGTCAAAAAAGGTTCTCTCTCTCTTCTCCATGCCCGCCTCTCCTAAACATACTTTTCAACCTAGTTATCCAAGATAGCCTATCGTACACCAGCATGTATCCATGGTCACAGGCAGGCATCTTCCAGCTCCGTCACCTAGTACACCCTGTGACTCGTAAATTACTCTTGTTCCAGGATCTTTAAAACAAATTTGAAATTCCCAAAAAACTCTTCTTTTCTTATCTCCAATTTAAACATTATTTTCATTCTATATCACCTCCCCTAACCCTAGAAAAACCTAATGCCTTTGAATTTTTATGTGCCCAAGGCCTGCACCAACCGGGTCTCATATCTTCTATATACAAGATCCTCCATGAATCAAACCCACCCATGATAAACTCCCACGTGTATATGCTGAAATGGGCCAAGAAAATTCAGACCCCTATTTCCCTCCCTCAATGGCAAAAGATATGGGAATCCATATCAAACGTTTCCAGATGTGTGGAGCAGAGAGAGGCAGCTTATAAGGTCCTCGTGTTCTGGTATAGGACCCCAGAAGTAATTCATAAATTCGATCCCTCTGTATCCAAGAAATGTTGGAGATGCGTGCAAGACCTGGGAACACATTACCATAACTTTTAGGAATGCCCGCTAATCTCACCATTTTGGACTTCGGTCCAATCTCTACTTCAGATAGTGTTAGAGACAGACTTCCCCTTAGACCCGGTCCATTATTTACTAGGCCTCCTGGTTCCTGGAATATCTAAGCATACTAAAAAATGTATGTATTTTATCCTGTTGGCTGCCAAGTGAGTAATACCTACCCATTGGCTATCCTCTAGTTCTCTGACACAATCCCAATTGATTCTGACCATAGCACAGATACGTACAATGGAATGCATGATAGCAGCGGTCCATTAATCCTTAGCTCAATTCTCAAAAATATGGGATCCTGGGATAGCTCTCTATTCAATCCAGAGACAAAATCCCATACTTCAGATTAAATGCACAACCAGACTTTACCAGCCCGATTGATCTATTTCTATTTTAATATATATATATATATATATATATATATATATATATATATATATATATATATATATATACATATATATATATATATACATATATATATATATATATATATATGCACTGTTGAATTCCATGGTGTACCCCCCTCTTTTCCCCCTTTTTTTTCTTTTTCTTTGTTCCTTTACCTACTATCTTGCTTATATTTTGTTTATTCACAGCGTTTTATGCTCAACTTCGAAGATAGTTCCTTTGAAAGTTATAAAAACTTCTTTTACGATGGATTACATAATATTTTGAAACTGCCATATGTATGTGTTATCATCCACTTAGATATGCTTCTATTTTTGTATAAGACTATTGCAACATCTTTGTATTGTATTTTTGATGGAAAAAACAAAACAAAAAAGGAAAAACAAATAAATATACAATTATAAGAAAAAAGTGTACAGTATACAGATGCATCTGGGTTTATAAACAGTCGTAAGTCCAAGAAAGGAATACTTCTGGTGTCTGACTGCATCATAAACTTAAGATTGTATTGGTTAATGGACAAAAATATCATGAACTCAGAGAGCTCAACAGCAGTTTCAGTCCAGATGACCAGTACATCGTCGATGTACCTCCGCCAAAGGAGAATGTGGCTATTTGGATGAGCACTATATATATTGTTACTCTGTTTGTAAAATAACTGTTTGTGATACTAATGTCAAATGTTTTTTGCAACTTGAACTATACAGATACATGGGAAACAGCCCTGAAGGAGCATTAACTTGAAACGCGTTGGCTGCTCAGTACACCCTAGCATTTGTTCAATCTTCTCAAAATGAATATTAACTTTGGTCATTTGTTCCATGACCAACATTTGTTTTAATTTGTATATTTTGTGCAATAAATACATTTTTTAAATAGCCTTTATAGTTGTGCTCACCTCATGACACACATATGCATCTTTAAAAGTATTTTTCTACATGCCTTTTATTTATTTATTTTTGGCCCAAGTACATTAATGTAACAAATATACTAATGTGGAAATAATTGTTTTTTGCTTTATATTTGACTTTTGTAGACTCGAATACATATTTTATATGTGTAAAACTATTCATATCCCTTCAAATCTGTATTAAATCTAGTTGCAGACAAAAGTATTTGGTTGTGCACACATGCTTGTCCTTTCTTCAAAGCTGAATTTCAGGGCTCTACTAATTATTTTGTGGACTAGGTAAGCCATGAAATATGTCCATTCACTCTAAACACCAGATTAAGAAAAAAAACACAAAAAAAATAGTTTAAACAAAATGTGGCATAGGGTCCTGCCCAAAATCCTTTCCAGGCCCTTTGGGTCTGACAGATTTTAGGGGAACTCCACACCAAAATATAAAAAAAAAACTATTGGCTTGGGGTCCCCCCAAATTTCATACTAGACCCTTATCCGAGCATGCAGCCTGGAGATCAGGATGGGAGGGACGAGCAAATGCCTCCCTCCTAAACCATACCAGGCCACATGCCCTCAACATGGGGGTGCTTTGGGGTCCCCAAAGCACCTTATTCTCATGTTGATGGGGAAAAGGGCCTCTTCCCGACAACCCTGGCCAGGTCTGCGGGCAGGGGGCTTATCAGAATCTGGAAGCCCCCTTTAACAAGGGGCCCCAGATCATGTCGCCCCTATGTGAATGGGTATCAAGTACATTGTGCCCCTACCCATTCACCTAAAAAAGCAGTAAAATGTAAAAAAAAAAAACAAGAGACAGTTTTTGACAAGTCCTTTTTTGAAAAATAGCTCTAAGCTGTCTTCTTCCCAAGCCATCTCTCCCAGTGCTGTTTCTCCCACCGCCATCTTCTGCTACTGCCATCTTCTCCAGCTGCTGTGTTCTTCCTCGCCGCCAGTTACTCCCTAAAAAAACCCAGAATGGGTGGGCTCTCCAGGTGACGGGATACTTACGCCCCATGGCTAGATAAGAGATGCCAGACAGCAGGTGACAAGACAACAGAGGAAGACAGCCAGAGAATAAGAGCAGCTTTTTTTTATTTAGCAGGTGACCGGCAAGAAAGAGCACAGCAGTGGGAGAATACGGCAGCAGGAGAGACGGCGGTGAGAGAGACAGCACTGGTAGAGACGGTGGCAGGAGAAGACAGTTTGGGGAAAAGACAGCTCATAGCTATTTTACAATAATATAGGACTTATTAAATGCTGGCTCTTGTTTTATATTTACATTTCACATTTCACTGATTTTTGGAGTGAATGATAAGCCCCCCCACCCACAGACCCCAACAACCACATCCCAGGGTTGTCGGGGAAAAGGCCCTTGTCCCCAGGGTCACCAGTGCTTTGCAGTGGGGAGGGTGAAGAGCCCCCAAAGTACTCCCCTCCCATGTTGAGGGCATGTGGCCTGGTATGGTTTAGAAGGGGGCGCTCGCTCAACTGCCACCTTTCCTGACCTCCAGGCTGCATGCTCAGATAAGGGTCTGGTAATAATTTAGGGGAGGGGGCCACGCCATTTTTTTTTTTGCATGTGGTTCCCCTTAAAATCGTTATCAGACCCAAAGGGCTTGTTATGTACTAGGGGGACCGCACACTTTTTTAAACATTTTTTTTTTCCTTTAGAAATTTCATTATTGCTGCGTCATTTTCAATACATTGCACAGATGTGCCAATTTACAGGGAGACTAAGGGGACCTAACCCCAGGTACAATATTTAAAGGAATATTTCATTTTTATTGTTTCACTAATTGCATCATTAAAATCACTGGTTCTTTAAAAACTATTGTTTTAAAAACTTTTTTTTTTACATTGATACATGTCCACTAGGGCAGTACCTGGGTCCCCATACACTTTTTATGGCCAATAATTTGCATACAAGCCTTCAATGAGGACTTTTAATTTTGCTGGTTTTAGCCCCATTGACTTCAACAATTCTCGCATATGCCAATGTGACAGCGTGCTTTCCATCCAGTTGAAGTCTTAATTGACTTTAATTGGGTGCTATTAAATGTAGAGGGCCCATACTTGCCCGGAATCTTAGTTTTACTTCTTTAAAACACCATACATGATTTCTTAAGACTAATAAAATCACACTCACAAAAGAAAGAAATCACAGATAGTGATGAAACACATCAGGGCAGAGCTTAGTCATGTCCCCACAGCATCAGAAATAGTGATGGCCGAACGGTTCGCCCGGCGGTCGTTTCGCGGCGAATTTCGGCTGTTCGCGGTCCGCCTGTTCGGCGGACTATTGGCGCCATTCGCCCGGCGGACTTCCGTGTTTACTGTGTAAAATCACTTTGACCTATGATGACACATCCATCATGGGGTACAGGACAGCCAATTGAGACATTACAGCACATGGACACTTGGACATTCCCCCTAACTTATAAATACACCCGATCCGGCGGCCATTTTACATTCTTTCTTCTGTCACTATAGGGAGTGTCTTTTGTCAGTTTAGAGAAAGGGACAGGACGGTGTGTCTGCTGCAGGGACAGCCAGTTTAGTTATTAGCTGTTACTATCAGGTCCACAAAAGTGCTATTTCAATTATTGTTCCAGTAGCCTCTGTTTTGTCAGTTTATATAGGGACAGGCAGGAAGCAGTGTGTGAGGCAGTGAGGGTCAGTTTAATCAGTAGCTGTTACTATTAGTTCCACAAAGGTTCTTTTCAGGACTAATATCAGTGGTATGGTAATAGGCTTGTACACATATAATATTCTTTCTTCCAAATATAGAAAGAATATTATACTTGACTGATGCCCTTCTGCTGCAGTCTGCTAATCATTCACAACCCACTTGTTCCACAAAGCTCCTTATAAGGACTGGTAACTTGGTCTGTCTAGGGTGCTACAGTACATATGGTTGAGTGAGGTACAGTCTGCCATTCTATAAGGACTGGTATAGGTCCAAAGTACATAGGGTTGAGGTGCACTACTGCTGACAGCTGCCCTATACTGCAGCAGTCCTTCATCGGTATAGGGACTGACGTACAGTCTGCTAATCACTCACACACAACCTACTTGGTCCACAAAAGTCCTTATAAGGACTGGTAACTTGGTCTGTCTAGGGTGCTACAGTACATAGGGTTGAGTGAGGTACAGTCTGCCATTCTATAAGGACTGGTATAGGTCCACAGTACATAGGTTTGAGGTGCACTATGGCTGACCGCTGCCCTATACTGCAGCAGTCCTTCATCGGTATAGGGACTGACGTACAGTCTGCTAATCACTCACACACAACCTACTTGGTCCACAAAAGTCCTTACAAGGACTGGTAACTTGGTCTGTCTAGGGTGCTACAGTACATAGGGTTGAGTGAGGTACAGTCTGCCATTCTATAAGGACTGGTATAGGTCCACAATACATAGGGTTGAGGTGCACTACTGCTGACCGCTGCCCTATACTGCAGCAGTCCTTCATCGGTATAGGGACTGACGTACAGTCTGCTAATCACTCACACACAACCTACTTGGTCCACAAAGGTCCTTATAAGGACTGGTAAGGTATAGGGTACTACAGTACATAGGGTTGAGAGAGGTACAGTCTGCCATTCTATAAGGACTGGTATCGGTCCACAGTACATAGGGTTGAGATGCACTACTGCTGACCGCTGCCCTATACTGCAGCAGTCCTTCATCGGTATAGGGACTGACGTACAGTCTGCTAATCACTCACACACAACCTACTTGGTCCACAAAAGTCCTTACAAGGACTGGTAACTTGGTCTGTCTAGGGTGCTACAGTACATAGGGTTGAGTGAGGTACAGTCTGCCATTCTATAAGGACTGGTATAGGTCCACAATACATAGGGTTGAGGTGCACTACTGCTGACCGCTGCCCTATACTGCAGCAGTCCTTCATCGGTATAGGGACTGACGTACAGTCTGCTAATCACTCACACACAACCTACTTGGTCCACAAAAGTCCTTACAAGGACTGGTAACTTGGTCTGTCTAGGGTGCTACAGTACATAGGGTTGAGTGAGGTACAGTCTGCCATTCTATAAGGACTGGTATAGGTCCACAGTACATAGGGTTGAGATGCACTACTGCTGACCACTGCCCTATACTGCAGCAGTCCTTCATCGGTATAGGGACTGACGTACAGTCTGCTAATCACTCACACACAACCTACTTGGTCCACAAAAGTCCTTATAAGGACTGGTAACTTGGTCTGTCTAGGGTGCTACAGTACATAGGGTTGAGTGAGGTACAGTCTGCCATTCTATAAGGACTGGTATAGGTCCACAATACATAGGGTTGAGGTGCACTACTGCTGACCGCTGCCCTATACTGCAGCAGTCCTTCATCGGTATAGGGACTGACGTACAGTCTGCTAATCACTCACACACAACCTACTTGGTCCACAAAGGTCCTTATAAGGACTGGTAAGGTATAGGGTACTACAGTACATAGGGTTGAGTGAGGTACAGTCTGCCATTCTATAAGGACTGGTATAGGTCCACAATACATAGGGTTGAGGTGCACTACTGCTGACTGCTGCCCTATACTGCAGCAGTCCTTCATCGGTATAGGGACTGACGTACAGAGCTGGGGTTTTTTTCATCGCGCCAGTGGCTGCTCATGCGCGACGCATGCAGCCTTCTGTGCCCATTTGAGGAGATCACCAAACTGGTCAGTCGCAGCCATGGCGCCATCAGTGACATGGTACCTTATGCCTTCTTTGTGGAGCGTGCATTGCGTCGTGTCATTGATCAAGCTGTGGAGGAGCAGGAGCGGGAAGATGAGGAAGTCGCAATGCTGGATGAATTCCCGGGGGGGCTACTCTATCTGAGACAAGTCAACAACAGGAGTCTGAAGAGGAGTCAGAGGAGGATGGTGCCGGGGCGGATGAGGAGGAGCAAGAAGAGCATGCTTTAAACCTTTCTGGGATCCCTGTTGTGCATGGATGGGGAGAGGAGAATGAAGAGGACGACATTATCCTGGATGATGAGCAGGAGCCATGCCACCACACCGCTTCCACTTTAGTGCAAATGGGGGCCTTCATGCTCCAGTGTTTTAATAAGGACCCCCATATAAAAAGCATAAGGGTCAAGGACCAGTACTGGGTGGCAACGTACTTAGACCCCCGGTACAAACACAAAATGGCGGAAATGTTAGCGCCGTCACAGAGGGCTGTCAGAATGCAACACTTCCAGGCCTTGCTCAAGAAATGCTGCATTCTGCTTTTGCGTGCGCTGGCAGAGGAGCAATTCCCACTCCCAGAGAAGGAGTTGCGGGTACCAATCCAACAGCGCCTGCAAGAAGAGGCCGGTTTGAAGATGGGTTGGTGACTTCTGATATGAGGTCATTCTTTCAGCCAACCCATCGACAGGTGTCATCCGGATCCAGCATCAGGGAACGCCTAAACCGTCAGGTGTCCGACTACATAGGGTTAACGGCCGATGTGGACGCTCTGAGGAGTGATAAACCCCTGGACTACTGGGTGGGCAGGCTTGACCTCTGGCCAGAGCTTGCCCAATTTGCAATCTAACTGTTGGCTTGCCCCTCATCCAGTGTCCTGTCCGAAAGGACGTTCAGCGCAGCAGGGGGGATCGTGACCGATAAGCGTACTCACCTAGCTCATGACAGTGTTAACTACCTCACATTTCTAAAAATGAATGAGGCATGGATCTCGGAGGAATTCAACACATGTGACCAGTAGACCATGTATATGTCTATAAACAATTTTTTTAATCGAGCACAGAGACCTTCTTTCTTCATTTGGCTCACTTCCTTGTCCAAAAAAAGCACACCGTACTATATGCCCGTACCCTCCTCTTTGAAGAGGTTGAGCGGTGTCATATTTCTACTGGGGTTGCTTATTATGAGGGGCTCCCACCATCCCTGTGCTGTGCTGACATCCTCCTGGGGCTGTACCTCTGCTGTGCATATTATGAGGAGCTCCCATCATCCATGTGATGTGCTGACTTCCTCCTGGGGCTGTACCTCTGCTGTGCATATTTTGAGGTGCTCCCACCATCCCTGTGCTATGCTCATTATGAGGGGCTCCCACCATCCCTGTGCTGTGCTGACTTACTCCTGGGGCTGCTTATTATGAGGGGCTCCCACCATCCCTGTGCTATGCTGACATCCTCCTGGGGCTGCTTATTATGAGGGGCTCCCACCATCCCTGTGCTATGCTGACATCCTCCTGGGGCTGCTTATTATGAGGGGCTCCCACCATCCCTGTGCTATGCTGACTTCCTCCTGGGGCTGCTTATTATGAGGGGCTCCCACCATCCCTGTGCTATGCTGACATCCTCCTGGGGCTGCTTACGGTGCAGGTGTCAGTGCTGTATATCACGGTGCTGATGTCAGTGCTCTCTGTCACGGTGCTGCTGTCAGTGCTGTATATCACGGTGCTGGTGTGAGTGCTTTATGTCATGCTGCTGATGTCAGTGCTCTCTATCACGGTGCTGCTGTCAGTGCTGTATATCACGGTGCTGGTGTGAGTGCTTTATGTCACACTGCTGATGTCAGTGCTCTCTATCACGGTGCTGCTGTCAGTGCTGTATGTCACGGTGCTGGTGTGAGTGCTTTATGTCACGCTGCTGATGTCAGTGCTCTCTATCACGGTGCTGCTGTCAGTGCTGTATATCACGGTGCTGGTGTGAGTGCTTTATGTCACGCTGCTGATGTCAGTGCTCTCTATCACGGTGCTGCTGTCAGTGCTGTATATCTCGGTGCTGGTGTGAGTGCTTTATGTCACGCTGCTGATGTCAGTGCTCTCTATCACGGTGCTGTTGTCAGATCACTCTATCACGGTGCAGGTGTCTTTGCTGTATGTCACGCTGCTGATGTCAGTGCTCTCTATCCTGGTGCTGCTGTCAGATGACTCTATCATGGTGCAGGTGTCATTGCTGTATGTCACGCTGCTGGTGATCATCTCCTGCACCCTCTTCTTTACCTACCCTGGTCCCTGACCTTCCCTCTCCTCCATTGCCTTCATGCGCTCCACAGTCCTGAATTGTCACAACAATTTCCCATATAAAAAAAGAATGCTTGTAGTTGTCGATCCCAGATTCACCTCATACATGTGTTATGTCATTGGCCATGTGGTGAGACTATGTTTGCACAGCTATTAATTATTTTGTGGCTGCAAATTTGACCTGTAGGTTTGCGAAGTTCGCCTCTCATTGAAGTCAATGGGGCCCGCCGCGAACGTTCAGATTCGCGAACTATCAGCCACGTTCGCGGTCCGCGTTCGCGAAACGTCCTGTCAGAAGTTCGCCTATCACTAATCAGGAAGGAGCTGCATGGATACAAGAGCTTGGCGATGCTGTTATCTTACACTTAAGGGGACATTACCCATTTAGGCAAAGATTCATTTTTAATCCCTTCAAGCTTAAGGGTAAAACAAATCCTAATGCCAAAGCTCAACTTTGCATCTTTGACACGTGTTAGTAAAACCATACATATCTTCACAACTACTTTACGCATCCAGGTGGATTATACTTTTTTTTATCAGGACAAATTGGGGTGTGATTTGGTGGCAAATGGTAATGGATATCTCCTGATTTTTTTTATTATCAAAGGAAAACTGGCCCCAGCAAAAAAAAAAATATATATTTTTTCAAAATATAGCTGTATATTTCTCGCTACAACCATAACCTACCACTAAACAACCAAAAATAAATTCTCCTGCTCCTGGCAATTGCAGCGATCACATATATGTATGTTAGTTGTTTGTACCTGTAGTACAGTCCAGAAACAATAGTGCAGATTTTTCTTTTTTTTCCTTTATTCAACCTAATACACACTGACCCCCTCACTAACTGACACTGATTTAAAGAAATAAATCCTGTCCAAAAAATACTGATCGTGACCTTTGACCTAGACCTTTAAGGGAACAAAAGGTTTAACTTACCTGTCAGAGGAAGTGGGTTTAAAAAAAGACAGGAAGTTGTAGGTACATGTGGAGGAGTATAGAGGATACTGTGGATTGGTGTACAGCTGTGAAAGCGCGCGGCAGTGTCCTGCCTGGAATTCTGCTAGCAGTGGAAGTTACCTGCGACAAAAATCAAGGACTGTTTAACTGTGATAGCAGTTCTGAGCTCTGCAAGTCAATGACACTGATATTTCCTTCTGTTGTTGCTGCTGTGAAGCTGTTTAAGTTTAATAAACCTTCTTTTGATTGCAAAGCCTGTGTCCTGTGATCTAGCTGGTTCCCCCGAACTTTACAAATGGTGCAAGAAGTGGGGCAGGACAGAATAACAGGCATTGAAATGATGTCCCACAGAGCCCTGGAACAAACACCCCAGAAGGAAAAACTTTATGGGTTGTGTGCATTTACGATGACACTAGAGAGTAGCATCTAATTTCTGTGATCATCTCCACAACCTGTTGCACTGGTACTCAAGAGGTGGGGGTGGTGAAGAAGGAGAAGGAAGGCTGTTTCAGAGGAAGTGAAGAAGATGCTAGACCTGGAGATTATTGAAGAATCGTGAGTGGTCGAGCCTGGTTGTGTTGGTACCGAAGCCCAACAGGACTTTTGATTCTGCAATGAGTTACGGAAACTTAATGAAGTTTCAAGGTTTTATGCCTACCCCATGCCCCAGGTAGATCCCGTTGGCCAAGGCTACTAGAGAGAAAACGTTTTTCTACCCCAGAGGGGAGTTTTCAGTACAAAATAATGCCTTTTGGACTACAAACTGCTCCAGCCACATTCCAGCAAGCGATAGGATTTTACAACCTTCCTTCAGTGTACTTGGATGACAGGGTCGAAAATCGGTCATAGTGGAGTGGAATGCAGATGCTGAGAAAGCTTTTTTGGAGCTCAAGTTGGCACTGTGCCAACACCCTGTCCTGTAAGCACCCAATTTTTCAAACTAGTTAATTGTCCAGACTAATGCTTCTGATGTAGGATTGGGAGCGGTGTTGTCACAGGTTGTTCATGGTGAGGAGCACCTTATAGTCTTCCTCAGTAGGAAGTTGACACCAGTGGAGATGAACTACTCTATAGTTGAGCGAGAGTGTCTGGCCTTTAAGCAGGCTCTAGAATCCCTCAGATATTATTTATTGTAGATGAAGATTAGGCTGATTTCTGACCATGCCCCTTTAACGTGGATGAGACAAGGTAAAGGGACTAATGCCAGGATTACTTATTGGTTCCTGGCACTCCAGGAATTTACATTTTTAGTGGAGCATAGCCCCAGGAGACTGCATCAAAATGCAGATGCCCTCTCCTGAGTCCATTGTTTTAGCACAACTGTTGCCTCCACCTCCTTGGAATTGGGGCAGAGGGGGTAATAGGTACAGGACACTGTGGCTGGGTCCTGGAAGGATGTTATATTTTCCCTCTGTGGTTCCTTAAAGGGAACAAAAGGGTTAAATCACCTGTCAGAGGAAGTGGGTTTAAAATAGAGAGGAAGTTGTAGGTGCATGTGGAGGAGTATAGAGGAGACTATGGATGGTGGATGGTGGATCGTGTATTGGTGTACAGCTGTGAAAGTGCATGGCAGTGTCCTGCCTGGAAACCTACTAGCAGTGGAAGTTACCTGCAATAAAAGTCAAGGACTGTTTAACTGCGATAGCAGTTCTGAGCTCTGAAAGTCGTTGAGACTGATATTTACTTCTGTTTTTTTTGCTGCTGTGAAGCTATTTAAGTTTAATAAACCTTCTTTTAATTGCAAAGCCTGCATCATGCGATCTAGCTGATTCCCTGAACTTTATAACTGATAGATAATTTTTTTCACATTATGGTTTTAGGAATGTAGTGCAGCACAATTTCATTTTGTTTTATTCTTATACATGCGGGTCTAGCAAATCATCTACCAAAGTCAACACACAGAGCAGATCATCATCTGGGGCTTCTAGCTCATCTACCAGGAGCCTGGTGAAATCAAAACCTCACATGTACTCCCCGGACTGGCTGCAAGCTGATCCTGGTATGGAGGTAAGCGGGCCTAATATTACCAATGCCACTATACCTTTGCATACAAATGACCCCATTGCTGCCTTTACTACCTCAGACAGACCAGTATCTGACACTATGTTAAAAGAAATGTTACAGTCCTGACGAACATCCATACAATCTGACATAATGGTGAGGATCAATCAGTATAAAGTACAGTAGAGGTTCAAGCTATTGGGAACAGAGCAGACTGCGTAAACCAAAAAACGGGAGAGTATACATCTTCCTTTAACACCTTGGTAGATATGCACACTACACAGAATGATGAACTGACCTAGCTAAAAGATCTAAAAGATAGTCGCAGACCTTTGAGGACAGATCATGAAGGATCAACATTAAAATAGGGGTGTTCCAGAATCTGTTCAAGCTAGCCAGCTACTACAGTATGCCCATGCTCTGTTCTCTACACTGGTATTGTCCCTGACAGCCCAGCATCTCATAGTGGATAGGATCCACAGTGTATCTAAACCCTCTTTCATTCCTCCAAAAACTCCCAGGGATGTGCTGTTAAGGGTACACTTTTATCATGTTAAAAAACAACTCCTGAATGCATCTCGCAGGCCTGACAACATTCCAGTATGCAACCTTGTAACTGCTACTAGACCTGTCCAGGCACACCTTGCAGCACTGATGCAACCTGGCAACCATTACCAAGGCTCTAAGGAACTACAAGGTTCCACACAAATAGAACTACCCTACAACAATTTCTATCCCACAATGGGGCATCATCCCTGAGCAAGTGGGGCATCATCCCTGAGCAAGCACCAACTTCTACACATGCCTTACAACCACCGATGCTCCAGGAGGACTGACAAGTGGTGTCTTACAAGCAATCTAATAAAAACATGCCAATGGAGGCTCTTGAACAAGATGATCCTCTACATTTCTCTCCGGTCACGGGAGACCATTGTGTACCTTTCTGTTTTGCCCCCAATCTCTTCAGCACCAGCATGCGGATCCATTTTAAGATCCATTTTTATGGTTATAAGTTTGTTCTTCTCACTAAATTTGTCTTTGTTTTGTTCTCCTTATACTATGTTTGATACTCTGTACTCCGTGCGTACCTTTATTGCTACCTGCACAGCAAACATATTGCATGCACTCCAGCCGGAAGAACTCCAAGCCTGATGATACCATGTCTCATCCAGTCTTGCCAGAGAGAACTGCCTCGCCCAGGAATGAAATCCATCGACACAGTGAGTACTCCCATCCTACCACTGCCTACTGACATCTAATCCAACTTCAATGATCATTACATGCCTCTCTGTAAAGACGCGGTGACTTAACCATCCCACAAAAAAGATTCTCCCTGTGGAGAGAAGCTAGAAAATAAAAATCACACATCCTGTGTGTGCAAGAAACCCACTTTAAACATTCAAATTCCAGAGTTGCTCACACAGAGACTATCCACATATCTTCCTAGCATGTATACTTTTAAACAAAAAAAGATTGTGTTTTACTGGCACTAAAGAGAATGCTATCCTTCCAACTTAGAAAAGCTCGAGCTCTATACCGTATCTGTGAGGCTCTGTTTACAGATTTTTTATATATTTTCTCAGGGGTGTTAGACGCATGGAGCAGGAAGAATGCGGGATCTTCTGGTATAGTGCATTCTGTGAATTTGTGAGCCACTTCGCGTACTACTCTCCAGAAGTGGTTCAGGATGGGGCAGGACCAGAATATGTGTGCTAATGTCCCCTTATCTGCCGAAGTTTCATTTTTTATAGTAAAAACAGCTTAGCATATCCCATCCGTATTAATAAGTCAGCAATAACAAAGAAGAAAAAATCTCATGGTGCAGTATTTATTGGTGAACAATACATGAAGCACTGCCCATTTGAAACAGAGTAGCGGCCATGCTAATAAACCTCAAGGTGCGCTTCATGTAAGTGCAAGCTTACTGTTTTTCCACACATGATGTTTTGCATTTGAGGTCTTGCCGCTATTATCCCTGGTTGGATTGTTGGTTTTTATATGCAACTGCTACAGGCACAATTATTTTATATGTTTGTTTTTATGCTGGTTCACCAATAAATTCGATTTTTTCTTGTTTATAATTGGTGTTCAATTTTCCTTTGAAATAAATGTAATTAAACCGTGAAGGAATTATGTTTTTTTTTCATTTCAATGTTATTAATATTTAGACTGTCATTTTATTTTTTATTTTATTTGTGAGGGGAGCCTAACTTCCAGTTATAGTCATGTGGGGCGACTGGGGGAAGAGAAAATGCAGGGCTTTCCAAAACTGAAAATGGAGCAGGCGCATAAAGAGAGGCAATCCAGAAGACTGACTCTGAATAAGGAAGCAATATGCACTGGAAGAATTACGAGGCATTTACTTTCTACTATTTTTTTTTTTTTTAAATGCTTACCACACATAGTAAGAGAAAATATTAGATCCAAAAGAGTTAAGATACCTTTTTTTGGTTTAATGACAATGACTCTAGCTTTTAGTGACATTTAAATAGGTTGTTTGGACCAAAGGAACTAGCCTCAGCAATATACAGTATACAGTGCTGTGTTTCGGCAGTGGGATTAGAACTTTCCTTCCCACTCACAGAACAAAATTGAGTCAATATAAAAGGCACTCAGCCTTTCACAGGAAACTTTGAATTCTATGAATGAATACAAAGCTTCCTCTCACTGGCTGAGGCAGAGAGGCGAGCAGATAATTTCACAATCTCTGACTTTAGATTTAGAGAAAGCTTTGTATTAATTCATAGAATACAAAGGTCCCTGTGAAAGGGATTGCATCTACATTGCATTTTGGCAGTACATCATGTATTAATGACCTTCCCTCTAGTAGTCGCATCTATATTGCATGTTGAGGGGTATAACATGTATTAATCACACTCCCTCCAGTGGTCACATCTATATTGCATGTTGAGGGGTATAACATGTATTAATCACACTCCCTCCAGTGGTCACATCTATATTGCATGTTGAGGGGTATAACATGTATTAATCACACTCCCTCCAGTGGTCACATCTATATTGCATGTTGAGGGGTATAACATGTATTAATCACACTCCCTCCAGTGGTCACATCTATATTGCATGTTGAGGGGTATAACATGTATTAATCACACTCCCTCCAGTGGTCACATCTATATTGCACGTTGAGGGGTATAACATGTATTAATCGCACTCCCTCCAATGGTCACATCTATATTGCATGTTGGGAGTACATTGTGTATTAATCACAGTCCCTCTAGTGTTCGTATCCATATTACGTATTGGGAGTACATCATGTATTATTCACATTCCCTCTAGATGTTGCAGCTATATAGGGAGAATATCCTGTATTAACTACACCCCCTCTAGTGGTCTTTTTTGCGTGCCAAAAATGTAGTACCTCCTATACCCATACCCCCAGTGGCTTAGTAGTAAACATAGAGACAGGGTGGGCTGACATTTCACCTAAGGCAAAACGGCTTTTAGGCAAAGCAAGACATGTAGACAGATGGGCACCAGTCACATTTAGATGAAACAGAAAGGATTTTATTACTCATGGTTATATGTGAGAGAGGGATGGGGTTGCAGATGTTCAGGACTAAAGCAGAACTCAATTACTCCATACAGCCCATCACAGGAAAGAAGAATCTTTAAGTCCAGACTGACCTTCCTATGATAGGATTCTCTAGCAATTAGCACTGGCAACAGCTTTTACCTTTTGCAGGAGAGTCAACCAGTCTCCATAGAAACTCCATCCCACATCCAGTGAAGATCAGCAGCACCTGGACTCATCCCCAGACCTCATCACTTCACAGGACCCCTTCAAGCTAGGCAGGTCTAAAATAGCAGTTCTATTACGCACACCCTCCGCTGGCTGCAGCCTGGGAGGAGGAGAGCTTGCATCAGCTAGCTCTGGATATTTATATATTTTCCCATAGTACACCACTAGCAAAGGATGTAGAGCTGAAAAAAAGATGAATATTCATAATTCATACCTACTCTAAGATCTCTCACTAAAACTGTCTCATCTACTGACAGAAGGTAGGAATGACAGCCAGACAGAACTAAATTTAGACACTGCTTAAGGCAGGAAAGCTACACGCGCATTCTGTTTTTTTTTTCTAGATAGTAACTAAACCTCATACTATCTACAAATTTTTAAACATTTCATATAGTACTTGTGTTTGCAGCAGCTTTGGTTAGCACCAATTTAATATTTCCAATTACAGTTTGACTCCCTTATACATACCCAACCATGATAGATAGATAGATAGATAGATAGATAGATAGATAGATAGATAGATAGATAGATAGATAGATAGATAGATAGATAGATCAATAGTTGTGTGTAACATGTATTTAGATCTTCACACTGTTGTCCTTCACTGACTTTGAATTTTGTGTTTTCCTAGTCCTTTTCTCTTTTTTATAACAAGACAGTGACCACCAAGTTAATTAGCAGTGCATCAATAATATTTTATTGCCTTTGAAGGACTCAATACAAAACTAGTGGCAGTCAATGAAAAGCTTGCTGGGTCCTGTGTAAAGGATTTTGAACATGGATTTGCAAGGGTAAACATTGTACATGATGTAAGCTTTTTCATTTAATTTTAGTTTTGGTCTCACCGATTTACTCTCACTTTTTCATATCAAGCAGATATTTTAATCAATACCTCATTATCTATTCATAACTAAAAAGAAAAATAGTTGTGGCAGGTCCTTGGGTTTAAAAAGTCATTAAGCTAGGTAAACTCTGTATGCAGCACATCATGATAGGACAAAGAAAGATGAATTATTAAATAAGACATCTGTGTCTCAATTACAAATTACAGGCAACATCATAAATAATTAGAAGAACCCAATCAACCAGATAAGGAGGAGAGGGGGAGGGGTAGAGGTGTAAATGTGACTTCCATTCTCCTGTTTCTGTAATCTGCTAGTTTAAGCACTCAAACCAAGTGGAACATCTTTAAAATGCTGCTGCAGTTAAATGTTTGCTGTAATACCACTGCAGATGACAGTTTGCACCATAATAGTTTAGAGAGAAGATTTCTTCATTTGTTTCTCCAGTAAAATCCATTTTATACATGACTGAGTTAACAGCATAAGTGAGATGGCAAGTGACATGGGTAATTATGCTTCAAGCATATTAGTAGACTAGTAAAAACAGAGCATATAGAAGTAGAAACATACTAAGTCCATAGTGATTAAAGAATATGACACCCCAACATTTCATATTCCTGATATATGCCTGTTTTACTGTGTACTTGTGTTAAAAAGTATCTTGTTCTCTTTGTATTGCTTCCTTTGTGTGAAATCCCTGGTGATCCTGCCAGACCCCACTTTCCTATCCCTAACTGACCACACTGGACACATCCATCTCAGTGTGGTCAGTTTTCTGGCCAATGATCAGACTCTTCCACTCCCAGCTCTCTAAGCCCCTTATACAGGTGAGAACAGATATTATGTGCTCATTTACATAAAAACAAGTATTTATAATTCTATATTTAAACAGATATGTTTCTATTTTATTTGCCTTTCCATTTAGGATTGAATAGATTATTTTAGGAGAGGGTTCACTTTGAGAACATAAGTTGGGACAGTTACCTCAAGAAATTACCATTGCAGAAAACACTGCTGGCAGTAACTATGTTGTGCTGCTCTCTCCCTTCCCATTCACCTCTCCAGTAAACAATATTTTAAACAACAATTAGTATAACTGATGAAAACATAATTTCAAGTTTTAACTGCAGAATTATATCTTGCCCTAGGCACCAGGAACTTGCAGTGTGGCATCCAGCGAGTGCTGACACAGTCCATTTAGGTCATGGCATACAATGCAAGGATAAATTAATCCAGTTCTTTATTGTGATGCCATATGGTGTGTACAAGAGTTGCCAAGACTTACACATTAGAAGCTGGTAATGAGAAATCCAAAAATAGAAGCTTACTCTATATTATTTACATTTAAACTAAGCTAATGACAAGTTATTACTGTATATACAGTAGAAGTAGTCCATTCAGAAACATAGGAAGTAATCTATTTATAACAAAGTAATTCTAAAGTTTTTTTTTTTTTTTTTAAATAACAAACATGATATACTTACCTGCTCTGTGCAGTTTTTTGCACAGAGCAGCCCTACGCCTCTTCTTTTTGGGTCCTCTGCTGCTGGTCCTGGCTCTTCCCCCTGCCAAGTGCCCCCAATAGCTATGAGGCTCTTGAGCAGTCTCGTTCCTGCGCCACTCTACTGTGAATGAACATTGTCCATTCACACATGGGGCATGGCTCAGCCCTGTCCCCTACTCTCTCCTCATTGGCTCACAGGCTGTGATTGACAGCAGCAGGAGTCAATGGCCCATTGCTGTGTGAGCCAATGAGGAGAGAGAGAACCAGGAGAGCAACTTCTCTCATGCATTTCAGTGGATCAAGATTGGGCTCAGGTAGATATGGGCAGGGAGCTGCACCCAATTTTTTTTTGCCTTAATATATTCAATGCATTAAGGTAAAAAACCTTCTGCCTTTAAAACCACTTCAAAGCCTAGCTCCAAATATGAAAACAGATGTCCTTGAGTAGGTTAAATATAAAAGCAAACTTGGCTGGAATATACACCACCTCCCCAGTCCTATCCACTTATTGCTCTGTGATCCAGAGATGGTTCTTCTCTGAGCTGAATGACAACCAGAATCAATCAACCTGTCTCTATTAGTCCAGGCCATCAAGTCCCCTCTCCCTGGACTCCCAGGAGAATGCTATAGAAAACTGATTACATCAATAAGTGACAGCATTATCTGATGTGTTTTTTTCTGCTACTGCACTGACCCTTGCTAAATAACAGAATATGCTTCTGATTGCCAGCTGCACTGATCCGTGCCTTGATATGGATTATGCTACTGATTGCCTCCTTCCCTGACAACTTTCTAAATACAGGTTATGCTCCTAAATGCCACCTGCCCTGAACATTACTTGACTAACTAATACTGTCATTGCTTGCTGCTTGTTCTGACCACAGCTTTTTTGACATCCAGTTAGTCTTTAGTCCTGGTTTCTTCTGCATACCAGGCCTTCTTTGAACCACTGTGTAATCTGAAGACTAGTACCTCTACTTTCTTCGGGGTTGCTGGGGAGCATCTCAGTTCAGAAAATACCACACCTTAAAGCCTAGGGGAGTCCAAATACCGATAGGCATACTAACTTTAAGAAAAAAGGGGCTGTTATAGGTGAAATTGCGCTGATGTCTCGCTAATTTCACAGAACAGAGAGAGCGCTGTATTTCACAGGAGCTGTCTGCTTTTCCTGGCTGTGCCTATTATTGGTCAAATCGTGCAGAAAATTTATGAGACCACACTGCTGATTATGTTTTGAAGGGTGAGGAGACACAAGCAGCTGTCATTGCTTTTGGACTTATTCCTTGTTATGGCAGTGCCTATCTTCGGGATACTTTGAGAACATGTACTGTACATGAAGCTGCAAAATTATCCCAATACATTCTTTAACTTTATACGCATGTCCATTAACTCCTTCGATTACCTTCTGGAGAGGCTCAGACCACAACTTACTAGAATGGACAACCAGATGAGGATGAACCTGTCACCTGAGGCATGTCTCTTTGTGACACTTAGGTATATTATTATGATAATATTACATTATTTTGTAAATATGTATAATTTTTTTATTATTTATTTAATTCATTTTTTTTCACGTTTTTTTTCCTCACATGGAAACATTTTCTAATTTATTTTAACACTTATTTTTCATATTATTTACCTATATATATATATATTTTTTTTTGAATAATTTTTTTTACGTTTTTATTTTATTTGTTTGTATTTTGTTTTTATTATATATGTTTGTTGATACTAGGTATTCAGTCAGATGATGAGAGACTAAAGCCCTGAAGAAGTGGCTCTGACCATGTAACACGTAGGTGATTCATACTGTCTGACTATTAACTGTATTTTGTTTTTAAACATTTTGGGCTATTTGGTGACCTTATGATGTGATGTCTGTTTTTAACAGTTTTTATTAAAGACATGACTTATATAAATAGTTTGTTTGTTTAACCTAAATAAAGCACAAACATATGCATTCTGCAATTGTAGCACCCTCTAGAAGTGTACTAGAGGTAATTTAGGTTTGTTAGTGTAGATCTGTTAGGGCAAGAAAAATATAGTTACCTCAAGACTATGCCTGAGCTGTGCAATCTGGGTCAGGATTACTTTAGTTCATGACTGGGTGACTCATCCTAGCAGCTTCTCTGGTACCTTCCCCTGTTCTCTGGGAGAATGTTCTAGACATAGTGGGTGGAGTTTAGTAGAGGCTGCTTGGACTATTTCTGAGGGCTTCAGACAATCCTCAATAAAAAGCTGGCAGGGGGTAGCCACCTTTATAAATAGGCATGAGTCATGCCAGGAGAGCGGTCGGGTGAAATATGGAGATGGAGTGCTAAGGAGGCTGTTGGTGGCCCTTGAGGGTACCCCTGGTCCGAGAGTAGGTGACCCCGGACCTAGGGCTTTGTTGCTGGAAGATGCCTACTAAAACACACAGAGTAAACCCTTCCTGGAGGCACAGGAGCAAGGAGAGAGGACAGCAGGAACAGGTCAGCGTGTCTGGGAGATCTTCTGAGAGTCAACTGGGTGGGCTGGTGAGTGTCAGTCTAGAGGACTGTGTGGAGAAATTAGCCTGAAGGGCTAGTAAAAAGGTGCAGCTGTAGCCAGGTGATCTAGCAGTGCCTTAAGAGGTGATAACAAAAGAAAATAAAACCGCGCTGAAACCCCCAAAAAAAGGAAAAATTTATTTTTCTTACTTTATCAAGCAAGAGGAAAAATGTCAAGCAAGAAAAAAATTTTTTTCTCAGATAAATATCCAAGAAATTCATCTTAGAAATAAATACAAATAGTCCAAAAAAATTACAAATGAATGTTTCACAGGATATAAGGCTGCTGCTCCACAGTGGGATGCACACACATAAACATAGATAGTGCTTTTACCGTCTGGTAAGCGCACTGTTTTGTCGGTGGTGGGACACTATAGTGATAAGGAAGTGTGGAATCACTGTGGTGCGATCGTCTTCCCTTTTTGGATAACATAAAGTTTCCATGGACTTTTCTTTATAATTGTTTTTTTTTTTTGATTTATATTATTTGGCGCAGCTCTTTTGTTTATTTTCTACCTTAAGAGGTGATGCTGGGACCAGTAGCCACAGGAGGGATGCAAGATGAACACTGAAATTCTGCTACAATAAAAAGGGGCAAGCAAGTGTGTGCTGGAGAAAGAAGAGGAGCTGTATATATAGGGACTGTATATAGGAAGAGTTAATTGTTATTAAAGCTAAAGTTATTGTTGAAGTCAAGTGGGCATCCCATAACCCCCCATCCCTATCCAAGTTATTACCCTCAATTAAGGATGAGCCGAACACCCCCCCGGTTCGGTTCGCACCAGAACCTCCGAACAGACCTAAACTTCATGTGAACTTTAGAACCCTATTAAAGTCTATGGAACTCAAACGTTCAAAATCAAAAGTGCTAATTTTAAAGGCTAATATGCAAGTTATTGTCATAAAAAGTGTTTGGGGACCTGGGTCCTGCCCCAAGGAACATATATCAATGCAAAAAAAAGTTTTAAAAACTGAAGTTTTTTTCGGGAGCAGTGATTTTAATAATGCTTAAAGTGAAACAATAAAAGTATAATATTCCTTTAAATTTTGTATCTGGGGGGTGTGTATAGTATGCCTGTGAAGGGGTGCATGTTTCCCGTGCTTAGAACTGTCCCTGCACAAAGTGTCATTTCTGCAGGAAAAAAAGTAATTTAAAATCACGGCTATAATGAACTGTCGGCTCCCCGTAATACAGAGAACAGTCCTTGAATGTCATTGACAACAAAAAAAAAAGTGTGGGGTTCCCCCAATTTCAATTACCAGGCCATTCAGGTCTGGTATGGATATTAAGGGGAACCCCACATCAAATAAAAAAAAATGATGTGGGATTCCCCCCAAATATCCATACCAGACCCTTTACCTGAGCATGAAACCTGGCAGGCCGCAGGAAAAGGGGGGGGCGAGAGAGCACCCTCCCCTCCTGAACCGTACCAGGCCACATGCCCTCAACATTGGGAGGATGCTTTGGGGTTCCCCCAAAGCACCTTGTCCCCATGTTGATGAGGACAGGGGCCTCATCCCCACAACCCTGTCTGGTGGTTGTGGGGGTCTGAGGGCAGGGGGCTTATCAGAATCTGGAAGCCCCCTTTAACAAGGGGGGCCCCAGGTCCCGCATCCCCATTTGAAATTGTAAGGGGGTACAAAAGTACCCCTACCATTTCACACATGACAGGTCCCAGGTGACTGTGCGGCGCCGAGGGAAAGTGATGTTACCAGCCCGGGCAATGAAGGAGGCAGACTACAAGGGACCCCCTAGCAACAGGCATTTAAAGGTGAGTAAAACATTTTTTTGCCCAATTATTTCTTCTTTTTCTTTTTTTAGGAATTTTAAGCTATTTTTTTTCTTTAAGCATTATTAAAATCACTGCTCCCGAAAAAACGTCTGTTTTTAAAACTTTTTTTTGCATTGATACATGTCCCCTGGGGCAGGACCCAGGTCCCCAAACACTTTTTATGACAATAACTTGCATATAAGCCTTTAAAATTAGCACTTTAGATTTCTCCCATAGACTTGTACAGGGTGTTCCGTGGCTTTTCGAATTTGCCACGAACACCCCAAATTGTTCGCTGTTCGGTGAACAGGCGAACAGGCAATGTTCGACTCGAACTCAAAGCTCATCCCTACCCTCAATAAAACAAAATAAAAAAAAAGTCACGGAGTGTTCTCTGATTCAAGTGTAAATTAATAGCCAACATGTCATGCTTTAAAATTGCGCCCGCTTGTGGAATGGTAACAAACTTTTTACCCTTAAAAATCTGCATAGGCGATGTTTAAAAATTTCTTTGAGATACAGAGATCTTATTGCTCTCCCTCTAACGATCGCGGCAATACCTCACATGTGTGGTTTGAACACCGTTTTCATATGCGGGTGTGACTTATGAATGCGTTCGTTTCTGCTAGCTCAGCGGGACAGTGCACTACATTTTTTTTAATTATTTATTTTACCTTTTTTATTTTTTATTTTTACACTGTCCTTTTTAAAAAAAAAAATGTGGGTCACTTTTATTCCTATTACAAGCAATGAAAACATCACTTCTAACTGAAAAAAAGCATGACAGGACCTCTTAAATGTGAGATCTGTGGTCCAAAAGACCTCAGACCTAACATTTACACTAAAATGCCACAAAAAAAGTATTTTATTTTTTTACAAAAAAATAAAATTTTCCCTCTAAGACAATTGGGCAGAAGTGACGTTTGACGTCGCTTCCGCCTTCCAATGGTGTGGACTTGAGCTCTTTCTGTGCCACGTCTCTTGTCATGGTGATGGCAAGCCAGCTCACAGAACATCCACATAGCTAGGAAAAATCTAAAGAGGAAACTGGGAACTGTACATAGACAATTAGACAACACGGACAATTTTGAAAAAAACATAATCTTTTTTATTTTTTTCTATAATAAATATCGCCCAAAAATATATAAAAAATGTTTTTCATCAGTTTAGGCCGATATGCATTCTTCAACATATTTTTGGTAAAAAAATCGCAATAAGCGTATATTGATTGGTTTGCGCAAAAGTTTTTGTAGCGTCTACAAAATAGGGGATAGTTTTATGGCATTATTATTATTCATTTTTTTTATTAGTAATGGTGGCAATCTACGATATTCATCGGGGCTGCGACATTATGGCAGACACATCGGACACTTTTAACACCATTTTGGGACCATTGCCATTTATACAGTGATCAGTGCTATAAAAATGCACTGATTACTATGTAAATGACACTGGCAGGGAAGGGGTTAACCACTAGGGGGCGATGAAGGAGTTGAGTGTGTCCTAGGGAGTGATTATAACTGTGGGGGGATGGGCTTCAAGTCAAATGACAGCGATCATTCCTCTCGATGACAGGGCACAGTGATCTCTGTCATGACACAAGGCAGAACGGGGAAATGCCTTGTTTACATAGGTACTTCTCCGTTCTGCAGTTCCATGACACGATTGGCGGGCACAGTCACGCTGTGCACAGCGGGCACACACCTGCTATCCCCGCCTATTTAAGGGGATGTACAGGTACGCCCATTTGCCCACCGCTGCCATTGTGTCGACGTATATCAGTGTGCAGTGGTCAGCAAGCGGTTAAAACATCCAGTGTACATTGAGGTATAAGCCCTACAAAAAATAAAAAAAACTAATACACCCTAAATAAATGTAATACAATTTGAATAACGTGCTTTTAATATATAAATAACTAAGAAAGAGTTCATATTTGCATTCAAAAACATTAGCTTTAGCATATGCTGTTGTGGAACTGATTATAAAATATTCATGCTCCCTTCAGCAAGAACCAATGTTAGGCTATACTATTCTAATGTACGGTTATTGAGGTAATTAGTAGGAACATTATCCAAATTAGCACCCTCTGCCCCAAGGATGGAAAAATAGGATAAGCAAACTCCTTAAAGAGGTGGTAAACCTCCATTTTCAAGTTGTACCTATAGGTAAGCCTATAGTAAGGTAGGTACAGTAAATATATCGGAAACCTGCGCCGTTTAGGAGATATTTACTTTGTACTGCACTGATGATGTCTTCAGTGCATGCACTGTAAAGAAATGGCCCTCCATGCCGTTTCTTCACTAGCGAGTGCTGTGCTGTGATTCTTCAATTCTTTTTTTTTTTAAGGTTAGCCAGCTGATCAAAGAAAAAAAATTAAAAAAATCCTCCATCCACACATTCGGATAGAGTAATCCTCCCCATTGCGCTATTGTAATCTGACAGAGGGGACTCCACTTCTGTCAGAATACACTGATCAACACTGCAGCCAATTGAATGAAAATGTTCAATATTCTGTTCAAACGACGATGATTAGATTGACTCCTCTCAAGAGGAATGGCCATAGATGGATTGAAATTGCTGAACCATTTATGGCCAGCTCAAAGTGATTGTAACGTTATAACAAACATGTCATACTTACCGGCTCTGTGCAATGGTTTTGCACAGAGCAGTCCTGATCCTCCTCTTCTCCTTTTCTAGGTTCCCCAGCTGGAGCTCTGGGTTCCTCCTCTCCGTGTGCCACCATAGGTAATCACTTCCTATGATGGCAAATGTGCAGGCTTAATTACAATAGCTCCCATTGTTCTCACTGAGTTTAATAAGGAAGGAGAGAGAGAGAGAGAGCAGCGTTTCTAAGGTCATCAAGATCAGGCTCAGGTAAGTATTTGGGGGGGCTGGGAGGGCTGACAATAAAATAATTTTTACCTTAATGCACAGAATACATTATACCCTGTACACATGAGCGGATTTTCCGTCGGAAAAAACTTGGATGGTTTTTCCGACGGAATTCCACTCAAGCTTGGCTTGCATACACATGGTCACACAAAAGTTCTCTGAACTTTTGACCGCCAAGAACGCAGTGACGTACAACACTACGATGAGCCAAGAAAATGAAGTTCAATGCTTCAGAGCATGCATCGAATTGTTTTCGAGCATGCGTAGGAATTTTGCGTGTCAGAATTGGTACAGACGATCGGAATTTGCAATCGGAACTTTTTCCGACCGAAAAATTAAGAACTTGCTCTCAATCTTTTGCTGGCAGGAATTCCACCAGCAAAATTCAGATGGAAGCATGCACACGGTTGGAATTTCCGACCAAGAGCTCACATCGGAGTTTTGCTGGCGGAATTTACGATCGTGTGTATGGGGCATAAGGGTAAAAAACGTTCAGTTTTTACAACCACTTTAAGTCAATTAAAAAACAGCATCCTCAAAATCCTAAACCTGCAGTTGCTCTGGAGGAAAGTGTAAAACCTTTATAAAGCTTTGTTTAATAAACTCTAATAGGGATAAATAATCTACAGTGTTATAACTAATTACGATTTTTAATAGACTTTAATAGCCTTTTTTATGACAGATACCTTTTTCTATTGAAAATGCATAAAAATATTATCATTAATGACTTCCTGTCATCATCTCCCCCAAAGCCTCCCCCCTCCAAATCTTTGTCCCTATGCTTAGTACGATGCAGTGGCTGAAAAACATATTCTGTCATTTTAAATTATAGGGATTGATTTACTAAAGGCAAATCCACTTTGTACTACAAGTGCACTCAAAGTGCACTTGGAAGTGCAGTCGCTGTAGATCGCTGTAGATCTGAGGGGAAGATCTGAAATGAGTGGAAGCTCTGCTGATTTTGTCATCCAATCATGTGCAAGCTAAAATGCTGTTTTTTATTTTCCTTGCATGTCCCCCTCGGATCTACAGCGACTTTACTTCCAAGTGCACTTGAATGCAATGAGAAAAAAAGGGGACATTGAGCCGAGGTTCACAATGATACGGTGTGGGATTAGCAGAGATTCCTGTGTGTTTCCCGCACTGCATCACACTCTCTCTCTCTTTACACAGACCGCTGCGGGTGTTACCGTAATATAAGTTAATGACTCACCAAAAACGGTTTTCAAAATGCAGTGCGATTGACTGAATCTGATCCCATAGGTGTGAACACCAATGCAAACCAATTCCAGCTCAGCAACAAAAAAAAAAGGTCATGCACCTTTTTTATGCAGGTGTGGCGTGATTTGAGCCATATAAAATGAATGGGCTCAAATCACACTGCAAAGAATCGCATGAGATTTGAACAGGAATGCGGTGCAATTGCTGTCACATGTGAATACCCGCACCGCATCAGTGTGAACCTAGGATAACAAGCAAAGTTGAGCTGCCTGCAACCTCAGTCAATCTAAAGATCAAATAAGGGCATCACATCTATCTGTTTTTCATATATGTTTCATACAGTGTAAAAAACTGAACCAGATTAATGGGAAGAAATGTGAACACTACTTAAAAATCACAAAGAACTAATGTCTCAGCCAACAGCTTTATATGGGGACAATTAAGACTTTACAGATCTTCTCATATGTGGGATGTGTGTCCACTTAGTAGTCCACAGTACTTGGGTCCCCTTTGTGGTAGAATTTTGGCTGTATGTTATGCACACAGCCATATCTATTGTGCTCATATAAGCACCCATTTCCATCTTAAAGATATAATACCTTACCTATCAACCCAGTCATCCAACTAAACAGACATGATCATCCTTCTTACGTTCTCAGCTACATCAGCATCACTTCCCCTGGGAGCAGTGGCTCTTTTATTTACACATAAACAGGAAGCCACACCCTGGAGGGTTTGCCTCCAACAACTAAACCCCTCCTACACAGTTTGTGACCTCACAGGGAAATGAATAACACAGGATGTGAATGACCATATAAGGACATGAGCAAATAAAGACATGACACAGAATAAATGAATTTATACAATAACCAATGAATGATGACTACAATTCCACTGATAAGAATCCTTAATATACATTGCTCCAGAGAACAATACATACCTGGATTATGCTACTCTTCCGTGTGGATGGAAAGTTATCTGCAGGTGCACGCTGCGAATCTCGATATGTGCTGATCAGACAGAGCAGAGACAATGAGCATACATCGGCCCATAACGATCCTTGCAGAGCAAACATATCCCCTCAGAGGATCATCTGTGCAATGCACAGGGGCCCTTTCGCTGGAGGACATACCCCCACTCTGCAAACACCTCTCTCCAATCCCAGGAAGTTTTCCACTACCTAACGGATCTCAACCAGCGTCAGTCTGCCCCAGTCAGCTCTTTAGAGTGGGCTGGGGGAGAACGAAAACTGGGGGGGACTTTTATGACAATACATATTAAAATACATCCAATACATCTTCAGAAAATTTTCCACAACACCTTCAATGATGCAAGCTCCCTTGCTAGTGCTTCTATTTTTGTCTTCACCCATCTTGAACAAGCAACCTGAGATGGCCTAGCTCATACAAATGGGAATTCATCTTAAAACCACTGCATGCTGAGAATGTACCCGGAGCTGCACATGCACAGCTAGGTGTACTTTCAAAAGTCAATTAGCTAGCAGTCAGAAGTGGAGCATTTACTGCAAAAGAAACATATAGAATTTGTTCTGCAATTGAAGGCTACCTGCCAGCACAATTTCATTATTGGACTACAGTTCCAATTTAAAGCAGTAAAAAAGAAAAAAAAGTAATATATTGCAGCTTACCAGTCATTAGATGTGGTGGCGGCATTCGTTTTATCTTTAAGGCTTTTTTTACTCGGTTTTCTCATCAAATTTGATTATTATTTTTTAACCACTTCCTGCCAGGCCTATAACAGAATGATGGCCAGGAAGTGGTTCTGTTATCCTGACTCAATGTCTTATAACTTCCAGCAGGACAACATGCCGGTGCGCGCAGTGCGGTGATCGCGAGTGCGGCGTGTCAGTTTGGCACACCGCATCTCTGATCGTTATAAGAAGCCTCTGACAGAGGCTTCTTAGTACGTGATCAGCTGACCAATCACAGCTGATCATTGCGAGAACTAGGAAGTGCGGGTAAACAGCATTCCTCGGTTCGCACTGACAGGGAGAGGCGATCAGCAGCTCTCCCTGTCAGAGAGGGGGGTCTGTGCTGATAATCAGCACATTCATTATCAGCATAGCCCCATCATATGTTCCGATCAGCTGCCAATCAGTGCCCAGCAGTGCCCCAATAGTAAAGTATGCCAGTGCCCATCACAGTGCCAAGCAGAGCCCACCACAGTGCCAATCAGTGTCCATCACAGTGCCAATCAGTGCCCAGCATTAATACATGTCATTACCTGGCCAATCAGTGCTGTCCATCGGTGCCATTTATTAGTGTCCATCAATGCCACCTGTCAGTGCCAATCAGTGCCACCTATCAGTGCCAATCAGTGCCGCCGGTCAGTGCCCATCAATGCCACCTGTCAGTGCCCATCAGTGCTACCTGTCAGTGCCCATCAGTGGCATGTGTCAGTGCCCATTAGTGCTGCTTATCAGTGCCCATCAGTGCCGCCTGCCAGTGCCCATCAGTGCTGCATATCAGTTCCATCTATCAGTGCTGCATATCAGTGCCCCTCAATTCTACATATCAGTGCCTTCTCATTAGTGCCCGTCAGTGAAGGAGAAAACAAAATTTTATAACAGAAACAAAGAAAACCAATTTTTTTTCAAAAATGTTGTTTGTTTTTTTTAGTTTGTTTATCAAAAAATAATGATAAAAATACCACCAAAAAGCTCTATTTCTGGGAAGAAGTTTGGGTTTTTGCGAAAAAGATGAAAATTGTCTTGGGCAGGAAGGGGAGAAAGTGCCTGGTATTGAAGTGGTTAAATATAACAAAGATTGAAAATTTTAATTTATATAAGGATGGTGGTATAATATTCAAATAGCAATAAAGCTAAACATATTGATTTATGGACAGGATGAGTACATAGCAATGTAAAAATGGAATGAGTAGAGCAACGGATAAACCAATAAAGTGTTACATCAAAAGCATTATAAAATTATATTCTATTCTATTGGTATATTTTGCAAGAGCAGTAATAAGGAGATCAATCTCACTGGCATATAATATATTAAAAACAGAAAAGATAATCTGTTTATAAGTACCACACAATATGAAAAGAAATGCACAAAACAAAAAATAGGAGTAGATAGAGAGAAGAGGGTAGAAAAATAGGGGAAGGGAATTAGGGAATGAGGGGGGGTTGCTTTTACAAGTGGTGATGTGATCCCAAATGAATAGAAAGTATAGTCAAGGCAAACAGATTAAAATTACCAGTAAAATTACCAAGGCAATAATAGTCATCAAAGTCTGGAGGTTAACCCAAGGAAGCCAGAGTTTCTCAAATTGATCAATTCAATCTCTTTTAATTGCTTCCATTTTAGCATGAATAAGAGCTTTATTAGTTCTGTTTATGGTTTCAGCTAGTATTTAATATTTAGTCCTCCGTGCCTTAGCAATGGTTTGTTTTTCAGCTGTTAGGCGCTGTAAAAGAAGGCAAAATTGATTCTCTGTGATCCCATCAGGTTTCAGGTTTAATAGAGCTATAGCAGGATTGGGCTGTATAGGTGTATCAACGATTTTGGAGGCTAAAGCCCCATACACACTATCAGTTTTTCTGCTGAGTTTTTCCTTCAGGTTTATCAAAACCATGTAGTGCAAGGGCCTGCCTGATTGCATACAAATTGAAACTCCTAAGGTTTGACCTCATATTATATGGTTTTGGTAAATCTGAAGGAAAAACTCAGCAGAAAAACTGATAGTGTGTATGGGGCTTAAGTCAAAAACTGCCTTCCATAATTTTTGGGCAATCCCACAAAATATGAAGTTGAGTGCTACACTCTGAACAGCCATGAAAAACAAGCTCCAGGGTAATCAGAAGCATATTTAGATATTCTAGCGGGGTCCAAATACCAACGGGTTAGCACCTTAAAGTTAGTTTCCACAGCAAAAACATTAGTAGACTTAGTGGCGGACCATATGCTAGACAATTCAGTAGCATTAAATGAGCGATTAAGGTCTATTTCCAATTTGGAGACATATGAGGGGGGACCAGTGTTAGTACTAGCTAAAATTTGCTTATAGAGAAATGAAACAAGTCCCCTAGCATGGGGGCAGAAATACATATGCATTCAAAACGCAACATCTGGGATAGTTGGGAGTGGGAATTGAGATAAGGTTGGAAAAAAAATTTGATTTGCAAATATGGAAACAGTTCCCATTGAGGAAGTACAAATATATCACACAGAGTGGGAAAAGAATGTATGGAGAAGGCAGATACCAAATTATATAAATGGGATAAATTAGCTGTATTCTATGCTTTGAAAGAATTAGGAGCGATCCAGGCAGGGTAAAAATCGGGAGAAGTTTTGAATCTGTCTCAGATGGATAAAGAATATTTTGTGATAGGATTTCAAATAAAAGTAAGATCAGTGGTATTAACCATAACATGTTAGATACTGAAATAGGGTCACAGTCAATAGACTCAAATGTTACCCATAAATTTCTTTGATTGCATGGTATTTTGGTAAATGTGCAAGGTGTGCAGTATGATAGTGAGCAGAAATATTTGAGTGACCTAAACCTCCACAGCATTGCGGATTTAGAGGTTTGAGTGGAATTAGAGGTTCAAGATTGTGTTTTACCCCAGATAAAAGGAGATAATTCTACGCTGTATAAACCATAAAAAATTGATGAAACTGGGATTGGCAAGACTTAATTACATTCATTTTGCCTAACCGGGATAGAGGGATAGAGGACCATTGTGATAATAATTCAGTAACTTGTTTTAGTAATGGAGGGAAGTTGGCTGAGTATAAGTCAGTTATCTTAGGAGTAAGTTGTATTCCTAGGTATGGAAGTCTATGAGGTGTTCAAGAGAAGGGAAGTGAATCTTTAGCAAGCTAAAGGTCTGAAGGAGGAAAGGAAATGTTGAGTGCAGTAAATTTTTGATAGTTAACTATTAAGCCCGAAATATGTGTGAAACTGTTTAGGACAGAGAGGGGATTAGGTGCTGTGATATGGGGAGATGACATGAAGAGTAAGATGTAATTTGCAAAAAGACATTCTTTGGATCAGATCTAATTAAATGGGCCAAGGGTTCAATGAGGAGTGCAAATAGGAGGGGGGAGAGAGAACATCTTTGACGGGTGCCTCTTCCAATAGCAAAATGGTCTGATTTAAAACTAGCATATTTGATAAATGCATTCAGCTTGTTGTAAAAGGAAGAAATCCACTTCAAAAAATGCGGTCCTAACCCCCCATTTTTGAAGAATATATTGTAAGTATGTCCATGAGACAGTGTTGAATAATTTTCTCATATCAAGTAATACAAAACACGCAGGTAGACGTCTGGATTTAGCGACATGGGTGAGTAAAGAAGCATTACGAATATTATCACTTGCTTGGCACGAGGGGATAAACCCAACTTGATCTTAATGAATAAGTTTGCCTATTACTTGTTTCAAGCAGGTCGCAAGTATTTTAGCTAGAAGTTTAATGTCAATATTAAAGAGCAAAATAGGACCGTAATTTGTCCAAGAGGTTGTATCAGATTTAGATTTGGGAAGCACGGAAATTATGGCCAGTAAGGATTCGAACGAAAGAACAAACAGAGTGTCCCCTCAAAAACATATTGAAGGCCTCAGTTAGGATAGGAGATAATATATTAGAAAACTTCTTGTAGTAGGAAACCGAAAATCCATCTGAGCTGGGACATTTATTAACCACTTCAGCCCCGGAAGATTTTACCCCCTTCTTGACCAGAGCTCTTTTAGTGATTCGGCACTGCGTCGCTTTAACTGAAAATTGCGCAGTCATGCAACATTGCACCCAAAAATAATTGACATCCTTTTTTTCCCACAAATAGAGCTTTCTTTTGGTGGTATTTGATCACCTCTGTGGTTTTTATTTTTTGCGCTATAAACAAAAAAAGACCAATCATTTTGAAAAAAAAAATATTTTGTACTTTTTGCTATAATAAATATCCCCCAAATGTTTTTTTTTTTAATCTTCATTAATTTAGGTCAACATATATTCTTCTACATATTTTTTGTAAAAAAATTGCAATAAGCATTTATTCATTGGTTTGTGCAAAAGTTATAGTGTCTACAAACTATGGGAAAGATTTATGCCATTTATATTATTTCATTTTTTTACTAGTAATGGTGGCAATCTGCAATTTTTAGCAGTACTGCGACATTGCGACGTACAGATCAGACACTTTTGACACATTTTTGGAACCACTGACATTTATACAGCTATCAGTGCTATAACAATGCACTGATTACTGTGTAAATGTCACTGGGAGTGAAGGGGTTAACACTAGGGGCGATCAAGGAGTTAAATGTGTGTTCCTACAGTGTGTTCTAACTGTATGGGGATAGGACTTAGTAGGAGAGGTGACATTCCACTGTTCCTAGTTAGTAGGAACAAACTAGATGTCTCCTCTACTCTAACAGCACAGGGATTTTTGTGTTTATACACATAAATCCCCATGCTCGTGCACACGATCACGCATGGCCGGCGGCGATTGTGCTCACCAGCCATGTACATCGTGTCTCCCGCTGTGCAACTGGCATGCATGCGTGCCCTCTGGTGGCCAAAAAAGGGAAGGACATACCCATACAGGATTTCGCAGAGGTGAGCCATTGTGTATATACAGCATATCTGCGTGAGCCAGTCGGGAATCGGTTACATTTTATAGCCTTAATAGCTACGATGACCTCTGCTGAAAAGATAGGATGCTCCAGTCATTCACTGTGGGTTTGTGAGAGTGTTGATAGGGTAATTTGTGAAAAAAGGTAATCAACAGCAGCATGGTCAAAATTATGGTTGAGCGAATATAATTTAGCAAGATTTGAGCGGAATGTGTATAAAATTTTTACAGGGTTATGAATTATGGTTTAGTATGGGTCGCACAGATGTGGTAGGTTTTTGCAGTACGCGTTAGGTTCGAGCTAATAGGGTATCTGGTTTGTTTGCTTTGAGGTAATAAAGGTGATGTGATTTACCTATTCATTTATCTGCAGAGTCAGTGAGAAACAGGTTGAATTCTAAGTGGGCTCTATCAAGCTTAGCTTTAGTAGAAGGGGAGGGAGAATTTTGGAATGTATCCTGACAAAGATTGAAGTAATTTTCTCATTTTTGTTGAAGGAGCTTGCGCTCACGTTTGAGAAATGATGCTTGCCAGATAAGCGTATCTTGTATAAACGTACCTCAAATTACAGGTTTTTGGGCTTCCCAAAGAGTGAGAGGGGAAATACCTGCAGAAGTAATATTAATGAGATAGCATGTTTAAAATCTAGACAATGGGACGGGCGAGTTAGAATGGAATACCCTATCTCAGGATAGGAGAGGAGATGGTAGTACAAACTGCACTATGATCGGACCAGGAAAAGGGCATAATAATTGATGATAGGATCTCTGGGGCCATGCCAACATTTAGGAAGGTATGATCAATCCTGGAAAACAATTTGTGTGGATGGGAGTAATATGTAAAGCGTTTACGAGCTGGATTGAGCTCACGAGTCTAACATGTTATGCTTAGAAATAAATTGTTAAAATTAAAGCTAAGGGGAACAGGAGGAGGGAGAAGGGGGAGATTTATCCAAGAAGGGAAAAAAAACTTGGTTTGAGTCTCCACATATTATCACTGTACCTAACTTGTGTGACTCAATTACATGAAAAAGATGGTAAATAAATGATAATGGTTTATTAGGAGCATAATATGATACAATGGTTACAGCAACATCAGAAATGTGCCCAATAAGAATGAGGTGCCATCCTTCATGGTTTTTAATTTTAGATGAAAGTACAAATGGGGTTGTACGGTGAATAGCTATTAGACATGTGTGCCATCAATAAATTTGTTTAGTTTCATTCCATTCCATTTCGTATTAGCCGTTAATTCGTATTTCATAATTTGTTTCCAAAATTCAATTTAGATTCTTACGAAATGAAAATATGAATTTTCGTTCACTTTAAGGTTCACTTTTCGTAACAATTACAAACATTTGTTATGATGAATTTATCATTATGAGGGGCTCACACCATCCCTGTGCTGTGCTCATTATTAGGGGCTCCCACCATTCCTGTGCTGTGCTGACTTTCTAGGTTTTTAACTTCATCATAACGAATAATCGTAATTAACAAACATTCTTATTTTGTCCAATTCTGAACCTCCCATCGACTACCAGTGTCAGTCTTTCACTCCCATATTAAAAAAGGTAATGTTCCCAACCCTCATTCAGCAGCAGAAGAAAACTTCTGATTGGTCAGCAAAACACCAGTCACGTTTCCGTTTTAACAGAATTTGGATCCGAAATTCGTAAACAAAATTTTGTATTTCGTACAAAATTCAGAAGCATAGCAATTCGTATTTTGGATCCTCCCGAATGTATGACTTTATATTCATATGAAATTTTGATTTGTATAAAACGAATCGCACATGTCTAATAGCTATAAGAACACCTCATTGTTTAGTAGCTGCCAAGGCTGTATATACCTGTGGATAAGAAGAGCTAAAAACTTATGCCGCGTACACACGGGCGGACTGTATGGACTACTTAGTCCGCCGAAACACATTTCAGCGGACAGTCCGCTCGTGTGTGGGCTTCAGCGGACTTTTTCAGCCTGCAGTCCGGCGTACTAAGTATTTCGGATTTTTCGAAATACTGTCCGTCGTACTCGCATTTCGGCGGACAATCCACCCGTGTGTATGCCAGTCCGCCGTACTTTTGAAATGAGCAGACTTTTCCCGCCCGGAGAAAAGTCTGCTCATTTCAAGCGGGTATCCAGGTAGGCGAGGCCCGCAAATGAGACGTCGCTGGCCCCGCCGCCTGGTATGGACTTAAAGGGGAACCCCAACGCCGAAAAAAATCGGCGTGGGGGTCCCCCCCAAGTCCACAACAGACCCTTGTCTGAGCACGCCACCCGGCCGGCCAGGAAAGGGGGGCGAGCGAGCGCCCCCCCCCCTCCTGAGCCGTACCAGGCCGCGTGCCCTCAACATGGGGGGGTGCCTTGGGGAAGGGGGGGCCGCGCGGCCCCCCCACCCCAAAGCACCTTGTCCCCATGTTGATGAGGACAAGGGCCTCTTCCCGACAACCCTGGCCGTTGGTTGTCGGGGTCTGCGGGCGGGGGGCTTATCGGAATCCGGGAGCCCCCTTTAATAAGGGGGCCCCCGGATACCGGCCCCCCACCCTATGTGAATGAGTATGAGGTACAATGTACCCCTACCCATTCAGCTGTAAAATAAAAGTACAAAAAAAACACAACACACGAGATAAAATACTTTATTGCACAGCTCCGGGGGTCTTCGGGGGTCTTCTCGCCGGACTCCTCCGCTATCTTCTTGTAGCTCTTTTGCTAGCGGAGGAGTCCGGCTTTCTTCCTGGCCGCCGGCCTCTTCTCCCGACTTCGGGGGTCTTGTCCCCCTCTTCGGTTCTTCTGCCGGGCCACCGCGCCTTCTTATAGCTCTTTTACAGGCGGTGGCCCGGTCTTCTGTCACCGCCGCCGCCGCCGCCGCCGTCGCCGCCGTCGCCGCCGCCTTCCGTTCTTCTTCTTCTTCTTCTCCAGGAGATGTTGCCTCGACGATCTCTCCGGCCGGAATGCCAGGGACGCACTGCGCGGCCACTTATATAGGGACAAGGGGCGGTGTCACATGGCTTTATGTCACATGGGTTGGTGTCACATGGTGACCCCGCCCCCTTACGATGTCATAGTCCCCATGTGACATCAACCCATGTGACCAACCCATGTGACATAAAGCCATGTGACACCGCCCCTTGTCCCTATATAAGTGGCCGCGCAGTGCGTCCCTGGCATTCCGGCCGGAGAGATCGTCGAGGCAACATCTCCTGGAGAAGAAGAAGAAGAAGAAGAACGGAAGGCGGCGGCGGCGGCAGCGGCGACAGAAGACCGGGCCACCGCCTGTAAAAGAGCTATAAGAAGGCGCGGTGGCCCGGCAGAAGAACCGAAGAGGGGGACAAGACCCCCGAAGTCGGGAGAAGAGCCCGGCGGCGAGGAAGAAAGTCGGACTCCTCCGCTAGCAAAAGAGCTACAAGAAGAAGAGGAGTCCGGCGAGAAGACCCCCGAAGACGGAAGACCCCCGGAGCTGTGCAATAAAGTATTTTATCTCGTGTGTTGTGTTTTTTTTTGTACTTTTATTTTACAGGTGAATGGGTAGGGGTACATTGTACCCCATACTCATTCACATAGGGTGGGGGGCCGGTATCCAGGGGCCCCCTTATTAAAGGGGGCTCCCGGATTCCGATAAGCCCCCCGCCCGCAGACCCCGACAACCAACGGCCAGGGTTGTCGGGAAGAGGCCCTTGTCCTCATCAACATGGGGACAAGGTGCTTTGGGGTGGGGGGGCCGCGCGGCCCCCCCTTCCCCAAGGCACCCCCCCATGTTGAGGGCACGCGGCCTGGTACGGTTTAGGAGGGGGGCGCTCACTCGCCCCCTTTTCCTGGCCGGCCGGGTAGCGTGCTCGGACAAGGGTCTGTTGTGGACTTGGGGGGGACCCCACGCCGATTTTTTTCGGCGTTGGGGTTCCCCTTTAAGTCCATACCAGGCGGCGGGGTCAGCGACGTCTCCTTCGCGGGCCCCGCCTACCTGGAGACACGCTCGAAATGAGCGGACTTTCCTCCGCGTGTGTGGGCGAGTCCGTTCCTTTCAAAAGTAGGGCGGATAGTATGGCGGACTTAGTACGCCGTATTAGTCCACTCAAAAAGTGGTGTGCGTGGTCAAGTCCGTTCATTCAAAAGTATGACGGACTGTCCGTCGGATTGTATGACGGACTAAGTAGGCCATACAGTCCGTCCGTGTGTACGCGGCTTTAGGAGTAAATTGTTCAATAAAATGCGTCTCCAGTAAACAAAGAATGTGGATTTTAGCTGCGGCAAATTAACGCAATGCTTTATTTTTGCCTCTGTTTTCACCTTTTGATCTGGCCAGTAACACACCTCCTGTTTGTGAGTGCCCCCACTCTATATGAAGGAGCACCTTTGGGCAGCAGCATTGTCAGCCTGGGGGAAGGGAATGCTACATGGACTAGCAAATTCAGATGCACAAAACAAATTGAAACCAAATTTTTGTTGTTTTGGGATAAAGGTTTTAGATGAATACATAAAATATGATCATTGTAAGCACCCCGCCACTGTTAAATGATTTGTCTCATCCCTGCAATTAATCTGCAAGAGATCTTGTTCTTTTGAAAAACAACAGACTGACTGGCTGGCTCACCAGGTGAAAATAGAAGAAAGCAACCCTAAAGCCTCATGCACACTGAACATTTTTACATCTGCTTTTAAGGGCACCTGCCATTTTTTTCCTGTCTCTAAATGCCCCACCATATTAGCCTATTCCATGCACACAAGGAGTTTTAGCAATGTTTAGTGGCAGGGGCTTTTGGAGGCAGAGAGAAAAAAACATTGCCAGCGTGTCCAGGAGCAACAGAGTTTGGGCATAAGAAATGCTGGATGCTACTAAAAGCTGCTAAATGCATCTACACGTACCTGAATGCTAGTGCTTGAAAATTATTTATTCTGGCCAATGGAATTATGGAATTAATTAACACCCAGGAGCTCAATGTCTGTAAAAGCTCCTAAAAGCCTGTAAAAGTTTTAGACACTTACACAAAAGTCAGGCATTTTTTTTCTGCTGACTTCTAGGAGAGTTCAAAAAATGTCCTGTGTGCACAAGGCCTTAAAAAGAAAACTAAAACAGCAATTACATATAAGAATTAGTAGGCTGTAATGTAATACATGTTTGCTTTTGGGGTTAATGCCACATAGAGCAAGAATAAAAAAGACCCTTTGAGTTTAGTATATAATTCAGAGGGTACCTTCTCTCTCCCACACACAAAAAAGAAATAATGCATAAGGTCCCCTGAGAAATCAGAGCCATACTCTTTTTGTCTGGTGTGGATTTTAAGTGGGATGTCTATTCAAAAAGAAAGCAAACAAAAAAAAACGAGTTTGAAGTCTTCCTAAAATTCTATAGTACAACCTTAATCCAGGCATGAAGTCCACCCCCCTCCAAACTTTATCAGACAACATACCCTCAAACCAGTGGTTGTGGGGGTCTGCAGGTGGGGGCTTATCAGAATCTGAAAGTCCCCTTTAATATTAAGCAGCCCCCAGATATCACACCACATATGAATGAGTAATGGGGGAACACCCCTACTCATTGGGAAAAACACCTAAAAATAAAGACCACACATAAGTTTGACAAGTCCTTTAGTAAAAAAAAATCCCAGATAAATGTACATCTATAGTCAATCATGATGACTGTCACTAGCCCACTCACCAAAAAAATAACCTGATGACCGGGTGCATACATACTTATAGCCAAATTACAGCTCCTCAAGCAGTCATCAGCTATATTGGGGAAGGGGCAGGGATAGTGGTGACATCATTTCCCGAATATGGCCAAATGGCCATATATTAGGTGACGTGGTTCTCACCCTTAGTCCTCAAGTACCCCCAGCAGGCCACGTTTTGAGAATTTCTCTTAGATAAATGAGCTGTCCAAAATACCAAGCCATTGACTCTGATTTAAAGCACCTGTGCAAGATAAAAGAAAAATTGCAAACATGGCCTGTTGGGGGTATTTGAGGACTGAGGTTGAGAACCACTGTATTAGGGCAATGATGGAACCCCCTCAAACCCCACTCATTTGCTAATGTGACTGTAGATTCCCAGTCAAGTGAAGTCAAGTGGGTCAGGTAATGTCAGTGGTTGGTAAGAACATGGTGGGGACAAATACCGGATGCTTCCTTGGTAACCATTTACAGTAGGAAGCGGGCTTGTTTGTCCACGCCAAACAGTAAACATTCTGCATTCTGAGAAATGTCCAAATCGCCAGTGTTCAGTCCAAGCTTACATTCAGACTGAAAACTGAGCTCATTATTCCTGACTTACTGATCAATATAGCATGAATAGGGACAAGTCTGTAATAACAGCGTCCATTTCTGTTCTAAAAGGTTACTTTTAAAATGTAAAATAGCGTTGTAAGGTCTTTACTTGTAAAGTTGTTAGGGAAAGTAGTAACATTTTACATTTGCGGAAAGTGTATTTCATGTGCATCTATTTAAACTCTTAAATTTGAAGTGCTGTTTAAAACCAGTGGCAGGATAGTATTTCTTTGTCTCAGCTCTGTTTCAAAATGATACCCGGTCTCAGCATAACTTTCATTAAAAAAAGAAAATTGGAGTTGTTTTAGGTTAAGGTTTATAATTGGTCTTAAGCTGATAGAGGGAGTTCTAATTAACATTCCGTGTGCTGTTTCATGGTTTATTAGTGTAAATGAAATTGCCCATTATTGTTGGATTATTGTTCTGTGAGTTGAAAGGATAAGTTCACCTTTGCTCACCTTTTTTTTCCTAAATTACAGCTCCCCTATGCACCAATATAGCATCAATGTACTTTTTTTGCAAAAATATCAGTTTTCCAATTAAATCTACAGATACTTAATTCACTTGTCCACATCAATGTTTCCAAACATATCCATTAGTTTTGCCTTACTTCCTGGTCAGACTATAGGTCACAGTAAGGAGTAGACCACCTGACTTCATTACCACACACTCTGCATTATCATCCACCCTCCTACCTACCCACCTATTGCTAGCTGCATGTCAGCTGGTTAACTTCTTCATGTGTTATGACCTATAATCTGACCAGGAAGTAAGGCCGAACAAATAGATAAGTTTGGAAATGAGGATGAGGACAAGTGAAGTAAGTGACTGTAGATTTAATGGGAAGCTTTGATATTTTTGCAAAATACATTAATGCTATACTGATACATAGGGGAGCTAGAATTTAGAAAAAAAGAAAAAAAGAAAAAAAGGTGAACTTATCCTTGAAAGTGCCATTGATGTTTACCAGTGTACATAGAAGCCTAGAGTGTTTTTTTAGCAAATATGTTTGGGCATGGTAATTTGTGAGTAAGGAAAAGCAACATCGTGCAAAGCCTAAAAATTGTGAACTTCACTGAATTCTACGGGGTCTAATCTTGAAAAACAATTCTGGCCTCTTTAAAGCTAATACGCAAGGTATTGTAAAAAAAAGGGGCATACTGTAAGAAGCTGGGCACTGTCATGTGGGACGTGGGGACTTGCACCAATGATTCTCAGTTGCATGCAACTTCTAGGGTGACATGGAAAAAACACCACTATTTCAAGTACATGCTCGGGAGATGCCTGTAAGCTGTATTTGTTGTTATGGAACAGGAAGATTATCAGAGTTAGTGTCATTCTGGAATCACACCATTTGCAAAAGGTCTCTCCAACACACAGTGGGTATATATGACTCAGAATATAGCAGTTTTCAGCAGCAGAAACAATCTCATGCAAATGCCCTGTGATTTTTCCTTACCTACTCCATGTGTTCTTCAATACAAACTGAGAAAAGGCTGCAAGGAATCCTAACTTTTGTAGAAAGGGGGCATAAGAATATCCCCATGAATTGCCCTTCTAAGGCTTGTTACCACTGTTCAGAGGCTAGGATGTGCATCACTTGTGTGACGGAAATGTCCCAGCACCCAGCTTTGATGCTTCCGTCTGTACATAGATTCCGTCAGTCTGGACATAGATACCAGATATTATAGCTACAACATACAAGACTAACCAAAAATAGCTTGTATGAAACTGGAACCTTTATTGAACAAACTCACACAGAAGTTATATAACCCACCAAGTCAGGTGAGCCTGATTACATTATCGTATGCAGATTAAATTGTAAACAGAAATATAATTAACCTCCCTGGCGGTATGATTATTTCAGATTTTTGATGCTCAAAAGTGTGGCTTGGGGTTACTGCTTTTGGTACTGAAGATTCCCCCCAAGCCACACTCAGGAATACAGCTAAGGAGGTTAACATAACTAAACAACAACCAGCATAACCTATGCTACTCCCCCTCTAGCAACTACTAGCTGACAATGACATAATTAACATACTAATTACCCCTTCCCGACCAGCCGCCGCAGTTATACTGCGTCAGGTTGGCTCACCTGGGCGAACCATCGTAGCTATACGTCGGCTCACCCTTTGACCACTGGGCAGCACACACGTGCCTGTGGTGCGATGCTGGATCTGATGTGTGTGCCCAGCAGTTGCGATGACCACCAGGCACCCACGATCACTCCACACAGAGACAGAACTGAGATCTGTCAATGTAAACAGAATCTCCATGCTGTCAGGGGTGAGGAGAGCGATCTGCTGTTCATAATAAGTATGAACAACGATTGATCTCCTCACCCAGGCAGTCCCATCCCCAACAGCAAGAATCACTCCCTAGGTAACACAGTTAACCCCTTGATCGCCCCTAGTGTTAACCCCTTCCCTGTCAGTGACATTTACACAGTAATCAGTGCATTTTTATAACACTGATTGCTGTATAAATGCCAATGGTCCCAAAAATGTGTCAAAAGTGTTTCATCTGTCCGCCATAATGTTGCAGTCCCAATAAAAATTGCTGATCACTGCCATTACTAGTAAAAAAAATAATAATAATAAAAATGCCATAAATCTTTCCCCTATTTTGTAGATGCTATAACTTTTGCGCAAACCAATCAATATACACTTTTCATGATTTTTATTACCAAAAATATGTATAAGAATACATATCAGCTTAAACTGAGAAAAAGATTGCACAAAATATTGTGTTTTTTTTAAATTGTCGCTCTTTTTTTGTTTCTAGCGCAAAAAAATAAAAAACGCAGAGATGATCAAATACCACCAAAAGAAGGCTCTATGTGTGGCAAAAAAAAGGACATAAAGTTTGGGTACAACATCGCACAACTGCACAATTGTCAGTTAAAGCGACGCAGTGCCGTATCGCAAAAAATGGCCTGGTCATTGAGCAGCCAAATCTTCCGGGGCTGAAGTGGTTAACTCAGCACTTAAACCAGCCTGGGTGACCAGTCTGCCCGGCAACAAGGCTAAAACAAGGTAAATGACACATTAGTCTAATGATAAACACAGAAAACCAATAAACAGACAATAGCAGGAGAACCCAGTTACAGACTGTCTGGCTCCTTCCTACAATAGTCTATGAGGCAAAGCTCATAAAATGTTCCATCATTCTGATACAGTGGAATTAATTTATCATAGATTTATTAAGGGATATTGTTGATAAATATTACTGTCTCGCAAATTAATATTACACCATTCAATCCAGTCCAGAAGGGATGCTTTATTGTCCTTATTCAGAGAAGTAATTTGCTCTCACAGTCCATTAAAGTGGAGGGCCACCCTAAAAAAAAAATAATAATAATATTTTTAAAAAAACATAAAAAAAAATTGTACTCACCAGAAACTCCTGTTGCTAGGCAGTTTTCCAAATCTGCCTCTTCCTATTCGCTGTTTCTTCAATTCTTCCTCCTCGACAAGCGGCCCCGTTGTCTTCTGGGACATGTGTGTGTCCCAAGAAACAATGGGGCCATTCACAAAGCGTCGCACGGCTCGCACATGTGCAGTAGGAAACGGGCAGTGAAGCCGCAAGACTCCACTGCCTGTTTCCCTTAGTTAGGATGGCGGCGCCGGCCGCCGATCCAATGGACGGATCGGCCTCGGGGTGGCCGACATCATGGGCTCGTTGGACAGGTAAGTGTCCTTATTAAAAGTCAGCAGCTACAGTGTTTGCAGCTGCTGACTTTTTTTTTTTTTTTAAATGGCCGGAACGCCCCTTTAAGTGGTGGTCCATCATTAGAGAATGATCTGCTCTCTCCATGGACCATAATCACTGAGTAAGATGCTTGCTCTTAAGCCCCATACACACTATCAGATTTTCTGCTGATTTTTTCCTTCAGATTTACCAAAACCATATAATATGAGGTCAAACATTAGGAGTTTCAATTTGTATGCAATCAGGCAGGCCCTTGCACTACATGGTTTTGGTAAATCTGAAGACAAAAATCAGCAGAAAATCTGATGGTGTGTATGGGTCTTCAGTCTTCTCCAAAAGCCCCTGTCTTGGTTAGGTCTGTCATGACTTATAACTACAGGCATACCCCACTTTTAAGTACAGAATGGGGTTTGTTTATTAAAGCTGGAAAGTGCAAAATCAGGCTCACTTCTGCATAGAAACCAATGAGCTTCCAGGTTTTATTACCAAAACTTAATTGAACAAGCTGGGGTTAGAAGACCATTAGTTTCTATGCAGAAGTGAGCCTGATTTTGCACTTTCCAGCTTTAGTAAATAAAACTAATTGCGTACTTAAAAGTGGGGTATGCCTGTAGTTGCTGTAGATACAAATGGCTGCACAAATTTGCTATGCTTGACCCGAACCCGCAGCTTATACCTATTTGTCAAGGGTTATTGTTTGGAAGTTTATTGTAACTGTGCAGGGGGAATCAGATAACTGTTACTTTGATCTTAGCCCTTGTACACACGGTCGGACATTCCGACGGAAAATGTCCGATCGGAGCGTGTTGTCGGATAATTCGACCATGTTTTCCAGCTTGGCTATAAAACTTTCCGACAACATGATCCAATCGGACCTTGTCCGATCATGTGTAGAGAATTCCGATCGGACAAAATGCCACGCATGCTCAAATCAAATTCCTAGACCAAAGCTATTGGCTACTAGCCTGAAAGTAGTCCCGTCGTAACGAAATAATGTCGTCATGTTCTGAACGATTGGATTTTCCGACAACTTTGTCCGACCGTGTGTATGCAACAGTTTCGGACAAAATCCGTCGGAAAAAATCCGACGGATTTGGTTTTCGGAATGTCCGACTGTGTGTACAAGGGCTTAGATTAACTTTATTATTACTGAATGTACAGCTGTGTCTATATGTAATATGTTTGTTACATACTGTATGTCAGTTATACAGATACAAAATGAATGCGGTGAAAGAAAGTGTTGAGAGATTATAATGAATGGACCAGAAATCCTTTAACTGGCCTGATTCCATTATCTGATTGACAAGGCCATTGCTTTTACAGATAATAAATGCAATGTTTTCTTCAATTTAAATTCAAACCTTCAAAGTCATAATATAAAATCTGTTACATGAAATCCACATACATTAGAGAGAAGTGGGGCAGATGGGAGGAAGAGCAGACGATGTACTTTTGATGCCTTTTTATTTATAAATATACCACATATATATATGTGTAGACTGTGAGCACTCATTTCATGTTTTGAAATATAAACATGTACAATACAGGCTATTGCTGAGAGGACATGGATTGTTTTAACTGTGGTGACACGAATCCAGGGTAGAAATAAGGCATCACCCCACACAACATGTTCTGTTCATGGGAAATGGGGTTTGGAGGACATAGGCAAGCGCTCCCAATGTACACATGTGTTTCATCACCAAGAAAAATGGGTTTCTGTGCATCATTTGGTAATGTACTGTACCTGTAAACATTATATGTCACTTATGGAGCATGTGCCCAGTACAGCATGCAAAGTGAATCAATTCCTCACATGATGAGACCACAGACCAACCCCACTTACACTATACTGGTAAAAACCAATTAAACTGAGCTCAGAATGTCAACCACTTAGAAATTTATGATGAATGACTAAAGACCTCCTACAACACGTTTCCACCTAAAAGTATCTTATTTTTTTCAAAGGGATCACATACTGTTTAGGAAATGTTATAGTATCAAACATCAATTATTTTATCATATTACACATAACCAGTTGAAAATACACACACAACCCTTTTTTTATAAAGTATTTTGCAAAAAAAGCAAACTTTAGTTATATATAGGTTCAAAATGCTAAAAGAAAATTGTATGTTGCACTATGGGGGTTATTTACAAAAGGCAAATCCACTTGCACTACAAGTGCAAACTACAAGTGCAAAATGCACTTGAAATTGCACTGAAAGTGTACTTGGAAGTGCTGTCACTGTAGATCCGAGGGGGACATGCAAGTAAAATAAAAAACAGTAATTTAGCTTGCTCAAGATTGGCCGATAAAATCAGCAGAGCTTCCCCTCATTTCAGATCTTCCCTTCAGATTTACAGCGACTGCACTTCCAGGTGCACTTTCAGTGAAATTTCAAGTGTACTTTGCACTTGTAGTTTGCACTTGTAATGCAAAGTGGATTGGCCTTTTGTAAATAACCCCCAGTATGTTAAGACCCCTTTCACACTAGAGGCGTTTTTCAGGCGCTTTAGTGCTAAAAATAGGCAAGTGCTTTCACACTGGAGCGGTGTGCTGGCAGGACGTTAAAAAAAGTCCATCTTTGGGGGGCTTTAGGAGCGGTATACACACCGCTCTTAAAAAGAAAGTGCACCACTAGCAGCGGAAAATCACCTAAAAAAAAAGGTAAAGAGCCGATAAAAATAGCAGGGCTTTGCCGCTAATGTGGCTGCGCTGTCAGCGTGAAAGGGCTCTTAAGGATAATTAGCTAGCTTTACCTGAATATCCTGAAGCAGTCCTAAAACACATGATTGATGGAATTCTACTTTCAGAAATAATTACATATTGTAGCCTTCAGAAAGATATGGCTGGGTAGTTACGTTTACATTTAGATGTTCACAGTTACGTTTAATCCTGAGATGTAAATTAACTTTAGTTGAATAAAGGAAAAAAAATAATAATTAAAGGCTCCTTTCACCTAGAGAGTATCAGATCCCCTACTGGTCAGAGCAGAACAGGATGGATGTCTCATTCATGCCTGTACAGTTTCTTCCCGGCAGACGTGGGTGGACCCCTCTCAGCACAATGGGTGGCAGGGTGTAAACAGATTTCACTGTCCGTTTACATCAGGTCACTTCCAATCCAGTCCATAAAAACAGAAAAGAATGCAGTCCATAGAAACATAGAAGATCATAGATCTTTGCTCAGACAAGAAAGTTAAAAAAACGGAGGCAGATTCCATTGACCATTTGGTCTTTTTTCTGCGATCACTCTTCTATGTTTCTAAAAATAGTTTGCAGGTAGAAGGCAGCAAAGAAGTGTTTGAATTAATGCCATATCATACCATAAATCAAAATAAATTATCTTTTTTCTGTGGCATTACGGTCTTTAACCACTTAAGGACCAGGCCTCTTTTTCGGACTTGGTGTTTCCATGTTTAAAACAGTTTTTTTTGCTAGAAAATTACTTAGAACCCCCAAACATTTTATATTATTTTTTTTCTAACACCCTAGAGAATAAAATGGCGGTCATTGAAATACTTTTTTTCACACCGTATTTGCGCAGCGGTCTTAGAAGCGCACTTTTTTTGGAAAAAATTCACTTTTTTGAATAAAAAAATAAGACAACAGTAAAATTAGCCCAATTTTTTTTTATACTGTGAAAGATAATGGTATGCCGAGTAAATTGATACCCAACATGTCACGCTTCAAAATTGCGCCCGCTCGTGGAATGGCGTCAAACTTTTAGCCTCAAAAATCTCCATAAGCGACATTTAAAAAATTCTACAGGTTGCATTTTTTGCGTTACAGAGGAGGTCTAGGGCTAGAATTATTGCTCTCGCTCTACCGATCGCGGCGATACCTCACATATGTGGTTTGACCACCGTTTTCATATGCAGGCGCTGCTCACGTATGCGCTCGCTTCTGTGCGCAAGCTCGTCGTAACGGGGTGTTTTTAAAATTTTTTCTTTTTTTTTCTTATTTATTTTAATTTATTTTATTTATTTTTACACTTTTAAAAAAAAAAAAAAAAAAATGGATCACTTTTATTCCTATTACAAGGAATGTAAACATCCCTTGTAATAGAAAAAAGCATGACAGGTCCTCTTAAATATGAGATCTGGGGTCAAAAGGTCCTCAGATCTCATATTTGGGCTAAAATGCAAAAAAAAAAAAAAAAAAACAAAAAAAAAAAAAAAAAAAGAAAATCTGACATTTAAAAAAAAATATATACCTTTAAGAGGTATGGGCGGAAGTGACGTTTTGACGTCGCTTCCGCCCTCCTATGGTATAGAGACGAGTGGGGGCCATCTTAGCCTCACTTGTCTCTATGCCCAGCAGACGGAAGGACCCGATCGCCTCCGCCGCTACCGACGGCTCCGGTAAGCGGCGGAAGGTGCGGGAGGGCGGCGGGAGGGGGGGGTGGCACCTCTCCCGCCGCCGATAGCGGTGATCTCGCGGCAAATCCGCCGCGGAGACCACCGTTATCGTACAGCCGACCGCCGCCTGAAGAGATGGATATCTCGGTTGTGGCAGCAGCTGCTGCCGTTACCGAGATATCCCTCTTCAAAAATAGGACGTACATCGTCGTGCGGCGGTCGGCAAGTGGTTAAAGGGCTTTTTCCTATTGTGCAAATTGAACCTGTTTCACTCTATTGATTTATTGTAATATCCATCTCTCTCTGTCTTCAGACTCCTAAGCTAATCTCAAAGTCAAATTTTGGGCTCTCCTCAGTAATCAATCACTCACACCAAAATTCATGCTATGTATGTTTTTTTTTTTAAATGTATCTTTGTCAGATGTCCTCAGTCTGATCATGTGATTCATAAGGTCATCTTCCCCTTTGCCTCTTCTAAGGTACTGTGCATTCCTCAATGTAGAGAGTGCCGCTGATGTAATGATACTGCTCTCTGCATAAATACACTGAGTGCAGGGTACTGTGGTGGTGATCCATTAAGCCTTGCACTCACAGAATGTCCTCAGTCTTCTGGGTTGAATTCTAGTCCCTTAGAGCAGTTTAATAAATGCTGCTTGTTGCACGGAAAAAAAAGGAGAGAGAGCTATGGTTGGCGTCAATCCCATAGACCCTTTCTTCTTAACTAGTGTAGACATGTCACTGGAGAAGTGATCGAGGGGGTGTACATCTCACCTAGGTTGCTACACAGTGTGAGATGGTAAATCCAGGATGGTTCAGTTTCTCAGCAGCGATATGCTGCTGAATTGTTATTTAATTTTGCCGGGCCTGGGTTTATATGGAATGGCAGGTAGGTTTGGTAGAGGGACCTGTCATTCCACATCCCCCGATCCAGTTCTGGGTTTGGGATCAGGTGAGCTTTGATCCTAATTAGCCTGGGAAGCTAAAGGCACTGCAGGGTCTGCAGGTGGTTGCTCTCAGCCAGGGAATGAACAATCTGTGTGTTGAAGGAAGCTGCAAGCACAGCCACTGCTGGAGCTAAAACTCATCCTGCGATATCCAGGCGAAAGACGCTGTGTTTGTAAGTGTCAGATAGGTGAGCAGAACCTGTTAGTAAGCGCCCAGCCGGGCTAGGACTTTTATTTTTGTTGTACTTAGAAAGCACGGTGTTGCTGTATATTTTGTTTGCTGGACTGTTTGTACCACGAATAAACGCCAAGATCTGCTTTATAAATTCCAAGTCTGCTGTGAACTGTGTCCAAACACACCCTACCCCGGGAAGATCCCTTACAATTGGTGTTCGAATGCGGGCAAAGTCGGTTGCTAGGGGCAACGGTGTGGACAGACTTGGCTACAGCTGCTTATGTCTTGGGTGAAAGCTGCAATGACACTCCAGGAACAGTCCAGCAACATGGAGGAGATGCTGAAGCAGTTTATGCAAGTGAGTTTGCAACAACAGCAACGACATGAACAGTCCATGGCGGCACAACAGCAGATGCATAAGGAAGAGTTGCAAGCTTTGCGCCAAAGCCAACAACAACTTATCGAGCACCTGATAGTAAATCGTGAGGCGCCTGTGGTTGCTAATCCACCCACAATGGAGGGAGCCGCTCCAGAGATTTTTTTTGGGAGAAGGACTGTGCAGAAAGCGCTGCAAAAGATGACTGCTGAGGACGATGTTGAGGCCTATCTAACAGTATTTGAGCGCGTGGCTGAGCGAGAGAAGTTACCAGCCGCTGAGTGGGCAGAGGTAATTGCGCCCTATTTAACAGGTGAACCTCAAAAGGCCTACTATGACCTCAGTGAGCAAGAGGTTAAGGACTATACTCGGCTAAAAGAGGAGATACTTGCCCGACTAGGAGTTACTACTGCAGTCCGTGCCCGGAGGGTACGCAACTGGAGCTACAGTCTGGACAAATCAGCGAGGTCCCAGATGTATGACCTAATCCATTTGGCAAGAAAGTGGTTGGAGCCAGACACTTCTACTCCTGCACAAATCCTAGAGAAGGTCGTGATGGATCGCTACCTCCGAGCACTTCCTACTGACCTGCAACGCTGGGTGGGACAAGGTGATCCTAGGAACGCAAACGAACTTGTCAACCTTGTGGAGAGGTTCCAGGCGACTGAGGACTATCTCCGTGATGTTCCTGCAGCATCTTCACCTCCCCGGAGCGCCAGATCTGTGCCGTCAGCTGGTAAGAGACTTCCATCTATTGGGGGAGTGTGGAGGGGTGCTGATGGGGGGAAAAGGGCTCAAGTGGTGTCTCAGGGACAAAAGACTGGTGATGGTCCCGGGTGGCTAAGGGGCTCTGAAAAGGACTCCTTGCCAAAGAGACCAGGCCCTATCCAGTGTTGGAGATGCCATGAGGCGGGACACGTGTCGGCCCATTGCCCTCTTACCTCTGAACCCATGGAATGTGACGCTAGCCGGCGTCAGTCGCTATTTGCGGAACCATCTTGTGCTGCAGTTCCTGGACTAGAGACTGAACCGCAAATCTGCGATATTACAATCAATGACTTTCCTGTTAAAGCGTTAATGGACTCAGGAAGCCTTGTAACCTTGGTGCATGCTAGCCTGGTGACTGGGGACTTAGAGTCTAAAAAGCATATGAGTGTTGTGTGCATACATGGTGATACAAAAGTGTACCCTATAGTGCTGGCTAAAGTCGGGACTGAACAAGGCACCGTACAATATGAAGTGGGTGTGGTTAAAAACCTCATGCATAATGTAATATTGGGGCGCGATTTTCCATTATTCTGGGCTCTTTGGGAAAAAAGAAAAATCCCCAAAAGGAGTGAGGATACCTCTAAGGGGGTTGCCTTGTCCACTGTGAATGATAAAAATGTGCAGGATGAAAATGATTGTTTTCCTTTGCAGGTCCTGGCTGGGGAGGAGGAGGCTCCTCCCACTGAGCAAAATATACTAGACTTAGAGGTGTCTAGCGATAATTTTGGGACTGCACAATTACAGGACCCCACTCTCAAAAATGCGAGAGAGCAGGTTGCTGTTATGAACGGGGTACCTCAGGAACCAGATGCTGAAAAAAGATTTCCACATTTTTCGGTGACTAATGATCTTTTCTATAGAGTCAATAAGGTTAAAGATGAGATTGTGGAACAGCTTCTGGTACCTAAGCCGTACCGGCGTCAGGTGCTTGACATGGCACATAACCATGTTCTTGGGGGTCACTTGGGGACTGACAAAACGCGAGAGAGGGTTCTCCAGAGGTTTTTTTGGCCGGCCATATATGATGACATTAAAAAATACTGCGAGTCGTGCCCCACATGTCAGGTTAGTGCCCCAGTGTCACATTTTCGCAGTCCTTTGGTTTCGCTCCCTATTATAGAGGTGCCTTTTGAGCGTATTGCCATGGATTTAGTGGGTCCCATTGTAAAGTCAGCTAGAGGACACCAGTATATTTTGGTAGTCCTGGATTATGCGACCCGCTATCCTGAGGCTGTACCCTTAAGAAACACTGCATCTAAAACAATTGCACGTGAGTTGTTTTATATGTTCTCTAGGACTGGGATCCCCAAAGAAATCCTAACTGACCAAGGTACGCCATTTATGTCAAAAGTAATGAAGGATTTATGCAAACTATTTAAAATCTCACACATCCGTACCTCTGTATACCACCCCCAGACGGACGGATTGGTGGAGAGATTTAATAAAACTTTGAAACATATGTTGAAGAAAGTGGTGGCAAAAGATGGTCATGACTGGGATCATTTATTACCCTACCTCATGTTTGCTATTAGGGAGGTGCCCCAAGCGTCCACAGGGTTCTCACCATTCGAGTTGGTCTATGGTCATCACCCTAGGGGTCTACTAGACATTGCAAAAGAGACATGGGAGAATGAGTCCACCCCATACAAGAGTGTTATTGAGCATGTAGCACAAATGCAGGACCGTATAGCCACTGTAATGCCCCTGGTAAGGGAACACCTCCAGAGGGCTCAAGAGGCCCAAAGTAGAATTTACAACCGGTCCGCAAGAATCAGGACATTCAACCCAGGCGATAGGGTCCTTATACTAGTCCCCACTGTTGAGAGTAAATTCTTGGCGAAGTGGCAAGGTCCCTATGAAATTGTTGAAAAGATCAGTGAGGTGAACTACAAGGTGCACCAACCAGGTAGAAGGAAGCCTTTCCAAGTTTATCACATAAACTTGATCAAGCCCTGGAAAGACAGGGAATCCTTGGTGGCGACAAATACTGTTAATAATTTGTCATCACCAATCCCTCCAGTCAAGGTAGGTGATACTCTATCAGTGTCACAGAAACAGGAGGCTCAGGAATTTTTACAGAAAAACAAAAACAAGTTCTCTGACCTCCCAGGGCGTACACACCTCATCCATCATCACATTGAAACTGAGCCTAGAAGCAGAGTAAACCTTAAGCCCTATAGGATACCCGAGGCACGTAGGGAAGCCGTATCTGCCGAGGTAAAACGTATGCTTGCTCTGGGGGTAATTGAGGTGTCACAGAGTGAATGGTCCAGCCCAATTGTGCTAATCCCAAAGCCCAATGGAACTTGGAGGTTCTGTAACGATTTCAGAAAGTTGAATGAGATCTCCAAGTTCGATGCGTATCCTATGCCCAGGGTAGATGAGTTGATTGAGAAGTTGGGTAACGCCAGGTACATAACCACCCTCGATCTCACAAAGGGCTACTGGCAGATTCCACTTTCTCGTGAGGCTAAAGAGAAAACTGCATTCTCCACCCCTGATGGGCTATTCCAGTATGTAGTGATGCCATTCGGGTTACATGGAGCGCCTGCAACTTTCCAGAGGTTGATGGACTTGATTCTGCGACCACATCGTGATTACTCAGCTGCCTACCTCGATGATGTGGTCATTTTTAGCCCTGATTGGGAAAGTCACCTCTGTAAGGTACAGGCCGTGTTGGATGCCATAAGTGATGCGGGGTTGACCATAAATGCCGAGAAGTGTGCTCTAGCCCTAGAAGAGGCCAAATATCTAGGCTACATTATTGGGAGAGGGTTGATTAAGCCACAGCTAAATAAAATTGAGGCAATACAGAATTGGCCTAGACCCCTGACAAGGAAACAGGTTAGAGCTTTCCTGGGTATTACGGGGTATTACCGTAGATTTGTGCCGAACTTTGCCTCAGTTGCTGCTCCACTAACTGACTTGACAAAGGGCGGAAAGACAGCAATGGTCACGTGGACCCCAGAGGCCGAGAAGGCTTTCCAAAGCCTTAAGTCTGCCTTGTGCCAACCACCTGTCTTAGTTACCCCCGATTTCAAACGAGAATTTCTGGTCCAGACAGATGCCTCTAACACAGGCTTAGGTGCAGTACTCTCACAAGTAGTGAATGGTGAGGAGCATCCGGTGACGTACTTGAGTAGAAAATTAACCCCGGCCGAGAAAAATTATGCCATTGTGGAGCGAGAGTGTTTGGCAGTAAAGTGGGCCCTAGAATCGTTAAAGTATTACTTGCTAGGCAGGAAATTCAAGTTGGTGACAGACCATGCCCCCCTAACATGGATGAAGTTAAACAAGGAGAGAAATGCAAGAGTGACTAGATGGTTTCTCTCCCTACAAAACTTTAATTTCACTGTGGAACACAGGCCAGGGAAATTACAGGCAAATGCTGACGCATTGTCAAGGGTAAGTTGTCTGTGGGGACAAAAGGCTCAGCCCTCCGGTCTGAAAAAGAGGGGGGGGATATGTAGACATGTCACTGGAGAAGTGATCGAGGGGGTGTACATCTCACCTAGGTTGCTACACAGTGTGAGATGGTAAATCCAGGATGGTTCAGTTTCTCAGCAGCGATATGCTGCTGAATTGTTATTTAATTTTGCCGGGCCTGGGTTTATATGGAATGGCAGGTAGGTTTGGTAGAGGGACCTGTCATTCCACATCCCCCGATCCAGTTCTGGGTTTGGGATCAGGTGAGCTTTGATCCTAATTAGCCTGGGAAGCTAAAGGCACTGCAGGGTCTGCAGGTGGTTGCTCTCAGCCAGGGAATGAACAATCTGTGTGTTGAAGGAAGCTGCAAGCACAGCCACTGCTGGAGCTAAAACTCATCCTGCGATATCCAGGCGAAAGACGCTGTGTTTGTAAGTGTCAGATAGGTGAGCAGAACCTGTTAGTAAGCGCCCAGCCGGGCTAGGACTTTTATTTTTGTTGTACTTAGAAAGCACGGTGTTGCTGTATATTTTGTTTGCTGGACTGTTTGTACCACGAATAAACGCCAAGATCTGCTTTATAAATTCCAAGTCTGCTGTGAACTGTGTCCAAACACACCCTACCCCGGGAAGATCCCTTACACTAGATAATTCACAAAGTATCAGTATCGACTACAACCTCTCCAACCCTTAATGTGTTATCTTTACATGCACAAGGACTTTGCCTTAACAACTTCCCCTTCCACTCGCATAGTTACCCCACTGTAATCATTCATTAGTTCAACTTTTAGTCAAACTTTCTCTTGTTTTTGCACTAGTTAATTTTTGTGCTGGCTTGAAAATACTGAATTTATTCCATTTACTGCAATATCATTGAAATGCGTTGTGCACAGTTTTGTATACTTATTATTGTGCCTTAAGGATTACTTATTAGCTTTCTGATTACATGCAAATTCCCTTTTCCCCAGTGCTGTGGCATTTCTTCTAACTCCTCTATACTACTAATAATTTAATAGAGTCTTCTTCACAGTCATGCTTACAATATAATTGTATCTTTGCCCAGAGCCTTGTTTTTCTTAACAACGCTAATAATTTATTTTGCCTGGTTCCATACTACTTGTCCCATATTCAGTACTTCTGTTACATATCCCTTTCACTTAATTTTCTCCTATTTCCAACCTTTCTGATTTCACTGCAGTTTCTGTTTACTATTCCCTCAAAGAATTATCTTCATCTTTCCTTAATGTGACCTGTCCTATGAGACCATTGTTTCCAATGTTACAAATGCTCTTGAATTCTTTCTTCTAATCCCCTTTTATTTATTCAGAGCATTTTTAGTTTCTATTGTTGCTGCTCTTTATTCCCTTATATTTACCTTGTTCATCGGATTTACATCACAATGCAGTAGCCCGCCTGAGCGCAGTTGTGCAATATGTCTTAACATAATTATAGAGCAATCTGCCTTGGCTGCCTGCACTTGAAAATTAAGCTTGACTATGATTCATGAGTATGACATTTGAGTCTGACACGTAAATCTGACACACAAGTATAAAAAATTACTGTGACAGAGTTTAATCCTGCCTCTATTGGATGGCCGTGTCTGACAATAGTGTCTGCTTAGATGAAAGTTGATTGACATCTGAATGGAGACTGATAGAGATTTGGAGGTGGACTGAATGAGGTTAGGTGGAATACTGACATGGGTTTGCATTATATCTGAGCTTGAAAATGAATGAGTTAGTGAGGGGACATTCTATTGGTGGAATGCTTTGTTTTTATATATTTTTTATAATAAACGCAATTATATTTTTTCTACCTTTTTCTGAAATTTTGGCAGAGCTCTTCCCTTCCTGGATTATTTACCTGACACCAGTAAAGAGCACAGACCACAGTCACACAAAGCCCCACCTGACCTATCTTTTTAATTAAAGAGGTCATGGTGGTTTGGTAAGTAGGACACTTACCTATACTCACCAGGTGCTAATTTATCCAAAAGTGCTAACCGGCAATGGTGATGGTGTGAAAGATCAGATTACCTCAAATAATATATGTTTTTCTCTGTCTGTGTATTGATGCACCGTACACTTTTATAATTGTTTGCGTCTAGGGATCATTTACGTTCACAAATTATGCACATGATGGTTTAGCAGTCCAGAATATTTTACACAATCTGTGGATGCTTGCTTTGTTACATTTGCAGGCAGATGTGTGGTATGTCTGCTGGAAGCACCATATATATGCTGGATGTTTACTGATGCACATCACACTCACTATTATTATTTTTCATGAATTTATGATTATATCTATATAGTAATGTTCACATTTGTTTATGAAATACTAAGCACAAGCACTTTCTTATTACACCAATATATTATCAGCACCACCTTGACCACTATACATCCACAGGGCCGTCTTTAATATTGATTGGACCCTGGGCAAAAATTGTCTTGCCCCCCCCCCCCCCCTCACCATGCAATTTTGCTGTCCACCTGCTCTGAGACATACAATAAATAGCAGCTAGAGTTAAAATCAGTTTACTGTATCAGATCAGACAGCAATTGTGATTGGCTGCCAGAGGTTACAGCATATCATTACTGCTTACTGACTGGTTGCTAGAGGTTACAGCACAGATTAAAGCTCACTGATTCATTGCTAGAGGTTACAGCACATGATTTCTGCTTGTTGATTGGTTGCTAGAGATTACTGTACATTAATACTGCTCACTGATTGGTTGCTATAGGTTACAGCACATCTCCTCGCTGCAGAGGGGCATGATATGAATGTCGCCTTTATTTACATATCAATGCCATCTGCCCCAGCCATTTACATATGAATGCAGCTGTCATTTTCATATGAATTCTGCCGTTATTTACATTACATATGATTGACGGTTATTTACATGTAAACACAGGGTCTGCAGTCGAGTCATCTGTTCACAACAATAGGGCAGAGCTGGGCAGCATTAATAGTAGCAATTCACACTGAGATATCGGGACACAGCACAGGACTAAAATTTCAAGGGACAAGGGAATTTAAACTGGGATAATTGGCAATTATGACGCACCTGCTTTGGGCCTCACAACAATGACAGGGCCCAGGGCAGCTGTCCCTTTTGCCCTGCCTTAAAGACAACCCTGTACATCCCTCTCCGAGGAAGAGGGTTGAATGATGCTGGGTTTATGCCTTCCTCTGATATCACGTGGCATCAGAGGGGGTGGGGTCACCTGTTTATGTCACCGGGCAGCCCCACCCTTAGCTATATAACAGCTGTCAACGCAAAGAGGCTTCAGTCAGCGGGAACCTCCCATGGAGGCAGAGGAGGTTGCATTTTTTTCTGGTTCTTCGGGTGGCATGATGGACGCAGAACATTTTATTTTTTATGTTTTAGTAAAGAACTTGTCCAAAACTGTCTACTGTAATTTTTACTATTTTTACCACTTTTCTTGGTGAATGTGTAGGTGTACAATGTATCTGATACCCATTCACATAGGGGGGTGGGATCTGGGGGTCCTCTTGTTAAAGGGAGCTTCCAGGTTCTGATAAGCTCCCCTGCCCACACACCCCCACAACCACCCCAAAGCATCCTCTCCATGTTGAGGCCATATGGCCTGGTACAATTCAGGAGGGGGATGCTCTCTTGTCCCTCCCTTTTCCTGCAGCCTGCCAGGTTGCGTGCTCGGATAAGGGTCCAGTATGGATTTTGGGGGGACCCCTATGCTGTTTTTATGAATTTTTTTTATGAAATGTACATGGCATTATACAGTAAACATGCCACATAAGACAAAACTGACGCGTTTCGACCTGATTTGTTAGAGTCTTCTGCGGAGGATAAATTTGCTGAAAAAGAGGCTACATTTAGCATGTCAAGTGGAAAAAAACATGAATGATCACATTAGCACAAAAAACTGCTACATATATCTTTATTTTAACCTATATGCATACAAAGGAACCTCCCGGCTGAGATTCCCAAAGAAGACTATCAGACAGTTTTGCACGCCGGCAGATCAGAGGGTGCCTCAGGGCGGGAACAGATTCCACTCCATATGACTTACAGGGAGTCACAGGCCAAGGCCCGCAGAGCCTGCCCTGCAGTGAAGCTGCCATCTGCGCTGGAATTCCAGTGCATCAATACAAGTGGTATGTATTCAAATTATATTATGTAGCATTGTTATTGAATTATTAAATATATAATTCATTTATACTTATATATTAATTTATGTGGCTTGGTCGGACTAGAATGCCAGAAAGGAAATTAATTAACCCCCCTGGTGGTATTCCCGAGTCTGGCTCGGGGTGGAAGTTTTATACAAAAAGCGATAACCCAGAGCCAGACTCGGGACCGCATCGCTGAATGCAGGAGGAGGTTTACTTACCTTCTCCCTTGATCCAGCGATGTCCCTCCACTGTATGAGGGGCTCGCCCTCCACTCGATTCATCATGGAGCCGATCTCCGTTCCCTGCGAGCGTTGCGACGCACGGGGATGGAGATCGGCGCCAAATTCAAAAAGTGAAACGCACACTATACATACAGTGTAATGTAATCTTACAGATTACATTGCTGTATGTAATTATTTCACATCCTCTTTGTCCCTAGTGGTCTGCCCAGTGCCCTGCATGCAGTTTTATATTATAAAAACTGTTCTTGATGCCTGGAAACTGGAGATTGTCCATAGCAACCAAAACTGTCCCTTTACATCAAAAATGATTTTAGACCAGCTAAACAGCGATAATAAATTGGAATCACTCGCAGAATTAAGCGATAGTGATTTGTGGGGAGATCCCTCATCAAATATTGAAAAGTAATGACAGTGACAATTCTGCAACTGAGCAAGTTTCTGTGTTTTTGATTTGATTAAATTATTTAATCATTGTTATTATTGTTATAATATTATTTGGTATAATTATTTATAGTTATTTATTATATTATAATTTATAATTTAATTTTTCAAACTTTATCATACCCGGGATGTCTGCTAGACTCTGGTTTGGACAGATTTAAGAGAGTTATTCCTAAGAATTACAGGACTACAATATAAAACGCCAAATTTTCATGCAAAATAATTGTACTGCTTTCAGCACCTAAAATCTGAAATAATCGTACCGCCAGGGAGGTTAAATTAATTAGTAAAAGCTTTTTAATTAAAAATAAAAACTAAATATAAATATATTAAATGTATTTCAGAACATATGGGCTGATTAGGAAAATGGGTGCAAAAATGCAATAAGTGACATAGGTGACTAAAATCGTGAGCGAAGGGTGAGGGAATGTGTAAAAGAGGAGAAAGGGGGGAAGTAAAAGACAGGAAGGGAGGGAAAGGGGAAAGGAAGGAAAGAAAAGGGAAGGAGAAGAAAAGGAAAGGAGGAAATGGGATAGGAAAAGGAGAGAGAAAAAGAAAAAGGGAATCACATGTTAAATCAAAAAATAAAACTATTTTACTAAATCCAATAACTTTTTGAATTCTTTGATATTCATATACTCTGCTGCTAAAAAAAAATCTTTTTGGGGATACCTTCCCATATCATATTATTTGGGGTATGCAGCAACCTTAGCTCTTAGTATTTGTATTTTCCCTATGCTACTGTGTTCTTCATTTGGTCTTTGTTTGCTCCTCTCCATGTCATATTGTCAATATCATGGTCAGAGTGTGTGGCGTGAACTAGCTGCATGTAAGGGGTGCTCTGGCTTGGTCAGAAGACATAACTTATTTACTTGCTGGTAGCATTGTAGACTGGTGTGCCTTGAATATTTTTTAAAATAATATGATGTACACAATAAGATTCTTAGAGTAAGATACGATAAGAGAGAAATTAATCTCCTTAAGTTTGGTAATGAAAATTCTGTGTACATTGGATGGCTTAATAAATGTTGTTCAAAAGTACTTCAACATTTTTTTTTTTTTTTGCTTTTAACATTACATTTTGGAACAAATGTACTTTACAGAACAAAAACCACATACACGTTTAGAAATCAGTTTATTCGAAAAATAAAATTCTGTCGTGCTGTTTCCAATTTTCTAATCACTGCAGTTATAAAAAAAATGCCAATTTACCCCTCTAATGATAAGAAATCAAATTAAAATCCTTAAAACAAAAAATGTAGAACAAAAATTCTACTAGTGTATAGTGAGCTTTACTTATCAAAAGGCAGACAATCTAAATTGTATATTACTAAACTTAAAGTGGAGCTTTAAGGGGAAGCTGCACTTATTCACACCCCCCCCCGCTCCACTGCCACATATGGCCCTTTTTTGGGGGGGGGGATACATGGTTTTGACAGGTACCCGCCCCCACTTTAGGGCAAGATTGCCAATCAGTGTGATCTACAACATTTCTGGCCCCTACTCCTTCCCCTCGCTGTCTTCAAGGACACACACAGGTCCTATAAGATGGCAGGACGAATCAGAAAGCATGGAGTGACTCATGCATACACAATAGGAAACCTTCAGGGAAGCCTGAGGGCTTCCCTGCTGGTTTCCCTTACTTACAACTCCGGCACCTGAACTCGGGGTGCCAACATTGCGGGATCCTTGGACAGGTAAGTGTCCTTATATTAAAAAGTCAGCAGCAGGAAAATGTTGGCAGGGGTTATTAAACCTAGAAGGAATTTAAATTATATTTAAAATGAAGTATAAAAAGGGAGAGATGAAATATTCTAATTGGGATATAAGTAAAACTTTTTTGGAGTGTTATCAATCATTATAAAAAGTAAATCCCTCTCAAAACTCAGAAGATAGACAAAATAAAGGCAATAAAATAGACCAATATTTACAGAAAATTAAGTTGCCGGTAATATCAGAGGCAGATTCAAGTAAATTAGAAAAAGACATCTCTAGGGAAAAAATTGAGCAGGCAATTAGGAAAAGCAAGGCTGGTAAAAGTCTGGGTCCGGACGGTTACACAGCCTTAGGCCGCGTACACACGGGCGGACTGTTCGCCCAACTTTGTCCGCTGAACAGTGTTTCAGCGGACAGTCCGCTCGTGTGTGGGCTTCAGCGGACAGTTTCAGCGGACTGTCTGACGAACAAAGTCTTACGGAATTTCCGTAAAACTGTCCGCTGAAACTTGGTTTGAGCGGACAGTCCGCCCGTGTGTGGGCCAGTCCGCTGTACTTTCGAAATGAGCGAACTGTTCCCGCCCGGAGAAAAGTCCGCTCATTTCGAGAGCGTCTCCAGGTAGGCGGGGCCCGCGAAGGAGACTTTGCGGGCCCCGCTGCCTGGTATGGACTTAAAGGGGAACCCCAACGCCGAAAAAAATCGGCGTGGGGGTCCCCCCCAAGTCCACAACAGACCCTTGTCCGAGCACGCTACCCGGCCGGCCAGGAAAGGGGGGCGAGCGAGCGCACCCCCCCTCCTGAGCCGTACCAGGCCGCGTGCCCTCAATATGGGGGGTGCCTTGGGGAAGGGGGGGCCGCGCAGCCCCCCCACCCCAAAGCACCTTGTCCCCATGTTGATGAGGACAAGGGCCTCTTCCCGACAACCCTGGCCGTTGGTTGTCGGGGTCTGCGGGCGGGGGGCTTATCGGAATCCGGGAGCCCCCTTTAATAAGGGAGCCCCCGGATACCGGCCCCCACCCTATGTGAATGAGTATGGGGTACAATGTACCCCTACCCATTCACCTGTAAAATAAAAGTGTCCCCCTCTTCGGTCTTCTGTCGCCGCTGTCGCCGCCGTCGCCGCCTTCCATTCTTCTTCTTCTTCTTCTTCTTCTCCAGGAGATGTTGACACGACGCTCTCTCCGGCCGGAATGCCAGAGCCGCGCTGCGCGGCCACTTATATAGTGACAATGGGGCGGTGTCACATGGTATATGTCACATGGGTTGGTCACATGGGTTGATGTCACATGGGGACTATGACATCGTAAGGGGGCGGGGTCACCTTGTGACCAACCCATGTGGCATATACCATGTGACACCGCCCCATTGTCACTATATAAGTGGCCGCGCAGCGCGGCTCTGGCATTCCGGCCGGAGAGAGCGTCGTGTCAACATCTCCTGGAGAAGAAGAAGAAGAACGGAAGGCGGCGACGGCGGCGACAACGGCGACAGAAGACCGGGCCACCGCCTCTAAAAGAGCTATAAGAAGGCGCGGTGGCCCGGCAGAAGAACCGAAGAGGGGGACAAGACCCCCGAAGTCGGGAGAAGAGGCCGGCGGCGGGGAGGAAGAAAGCCGGACTCCTCCGCTAGCAAAAGAGCTACAAGAAGATAGCGGAGGAATCCGGCGAGAAGACCCCCGAAGACGGAAGACCCCCGGAGCTGTGCAATAAAATATTTTATCTCGTGTGTTGTGTTTTTTTTTGGGTACTTTTTTTTTACAGGTGAATGGGTAGGGGTACATTGTACCCCATACTCATTCACATAGGGTGGGGGGCTGGTATCCGGGGGCCCCCTTATTAAAGGGGGCTCCCGGATTCCGATAAGCCCCCCGCCCGCAGACCCCGACAACCAACGGCCAGGGTTGTCGGGAAGAGGCCCTTGTCCTCATCAACATGGGGACAAGGTGCTTTGGGGTGGGGGGGCCGCGCGGCCCCCCCTTCCCCAAGGCACCCCCCATGTTGAGGGCACGCAGGCTGGTACGGCTCAGGAGGGGGGGGCGCTCGCTCGCCCCCCTTTCCTGGCCGGCCGGGTAGCGTGCTCGGACAAGGGTCTGTTGTGGACTTTGGGGGGACCCCCACGCCGATTTTTTTTCGGCGTTGGGGTTCCCCTTTAAGTACATTCCAGGCGGCGGAGCCCGCGACGTCTCTGTCGCGGGCCCCGCCTACCTTGACACGAGCTCGAAATGAGCGGACTGTCCTCCGCGTGTGTGTGGGCGAGTCCGTTCATTTCAAAAGTTGCGCGGACTTAGTACGACGAACTTAGTTTGCCGTATTAGTCCGCTCAAAAAGTGCCGTGTGTGGGCAAGTTCGTTCATTCAAAAGTTTGAGCGGACTGTTTGACGAACTTAGTTTGGGCAGACAGTCCGCCCGTGTGTACGCCGCCTTATACTTTAAAAAGTTTATAGGTATTCTGACGCCTTTCTATGACTTAAACATGAACTCCATTGGGGGTTCAATGATTTGAGGGCCTAAATATCACTTCTATGTAAGGAAGGAAAGGATCCATCATTGTGCTTGAGCTTTAGGCCAATATCCTTGATTAATGAGGATTTTAAAATATACGCTTGGATTTTGTCTGAAAGACTGAGACCACCTATGCCTAACTGTATTGAGAACATGACAGGGATGCCCACTCTCACCTTTACTCAGTGTGTTTTCCCTGGAACCCCTTTTAGCTTCTATAAGAGCTAATCATAAAATTACGGGTATAGAAGTCGCAGGACAGGAACATAAGACATCCATGTTCGCGGATGATGTTATGTTATATATAACGTATCCCACAAAAACACTGCTGGAAATTTTGAAAGAACTAAATAATTATGGGGGTATTTCCAACCTTAAGATAAATATGGAGAAAACTGAGATACTAGATATCTCTGTTCCCTCAGATGAAGGTAGGGATCTTAGAATCCTATACCTCTTTAAGTGGAGGAAGCGAGGATTGAAATATCTGGGAGTGTTTTTGTCTACACTAACAAAGGATTTATATCAGGATAACTACCTGCCTTTACTGAATAAAATCAAACAAGACTTGAAAGGTTACCCTGTCCACAGATTGGCATGGTTTGGTAGGATAAGCATGATTAAAATGATGATTCTCCCAAAAGCTCTGTATATTTTCCAGTGTCTTCCAATAAATATTGCTGTGGCTTACTTTAAAGCTTATAGATTTATATTACAAAAATGTATATGGAATAACAGAGGGAATCGTATTGCCTATAAAATTTTGAGTAAACCAAACTAGGGGGGGGGACTATCTTTTTCAGATTTTGAAAAATATCACAAGGCAGCAGTATTACAGAGAATTATGGACTGGGTCCATGACTCTCCATATAAAAAAAATCGGTGTCACTTGAGTCAGAACTGAGTAATTCAGCTCTGAGTCAGATTTTCTGGATTCCAAGCCAATATAGAGGTCTCCCTAGAGATATGGCTCCAATTACTGTAGAGACACTAAGCCCCTGTACACACGGTCGGAGATTTCGACAACCAAATCCGTCGGATTTTCTCAGTCGGATTTTGTCCGAAACTGTTGCATACACACGGGCGGACTAAGTTGTCGAAAAATCCGATCTTTCAGAATGTGATGACGTAGATGGGGCTACATTCAGGCTAGTAGCCAATAGCTTTGCTGTAGGAATTTGATCTGAGCATGCGTGGCACTTGGTCCGATCAAAATTCGCTACACATGATCGGAGTATGTCCGACCGGCCCAGTTGGTTGGGAAATATTTCCAACATGTTGGAAAATTGGGTACGACGGAATCAGTCCGATGCATACCACACACAGTCGGATTATCCGACGACACGGTCCAATAGGACACATGCCCGACGGATTCTCCGACCGTGTGAACAAGGGGTTAGAATGTGGGACAAGCTCTCTAAAAGTAGATCCTGGCAATACAATAGCCCCCCGATCCCCCTCACAGGTAATAACTATTTTCCTCCGGGTAAGGATAATAAATTACATCTAAAATGGACCTCTTTAGACCATTTGATATTAAAATATGTTCTGAAAGGAAATATCCTTTGTTCATTGTCGAAACTACGAGAAAAATATGGTGCAGCGCCTTGGGATGTTTGGAGATATAGACAACTTCAACATTTTATGGGATCTCTCCCAAAGCCTCTTCGATCATTAAGGGGGTTGGATTCATGGGAAAGATTAGTTGACCAAGGGGGAAAAAAATAGACAAGGGATCTCCAATGTATATAGATTGTTGATGCCCCCCCCCCCCCAGATGTGGACTCCTTGTGTCTTTTGGAAAGCTGGGAATTAGAAATAAATCATTTACTGCCTGAAATAATGAGAAGTAAAGTCTATGATTATGTTCACTCGTCTTCAATGGACACAAGGGTGAAAGAAATTAACTATAAATTATTAATGAAGTGGTACTATATCCCATTAAAACTGCATAAAATAAATCCTGATCTATCTTCTCTCTGCTGGAAGGGATTGTGGGGGGGAGGGAACTCACGCACATATATGGTGGCAATGTTCCTTAATTCAACCATATTAGAAGGAAGTAGTAGAGTGGATAAAGAAGATTAGGTGGGATTGAAACTGAATTTGATCCTTGGCAGTTCCTGTTTCATGTAACGGCGATACCCAGGAAGAAATATAGAGAAGCAATCTTACCAATCATGCTGCATGCCGCAAAGGTGCTTATTTCCGAAACATTGGAAGTCAAAAAATATCCAGACGATAAAGTATTTGTTTAGGGAGATAGATAAAATTAGGTGTATGGAGGAAGTAATGCATATGCAAAATAATTTAGAAATAAAATATGCCACATTTGGAAGAGCTGGCTGGAATTTAGACAAACTCGGGTTTATGTGAACTATATTGGTGGTAATTAGGAGTCCTGTTTTTCCCCGTCTCCTCCCTCCCCCTTTTCTTTTTTTTCCTTTTTTTTTCTTTTCTGTCTTTCTCTCAAGTATATAAAAATGAAACAGAATACAATTGAATGAAATAGATGTAGGATATTTTTTAATTTTTATTTACACATGTGTATAGGAGCTGGGGGGTGTATAATTTTTTTTATATATATATCGGAGAAATATAACGCTGGTAGAGAGTTGCGACTCTCTCTTCTTCTAAACGAACATAATAGGTTTGGGAAAGATATAGTAACATATATATATATATATATATATATATATCAATCATCAAAAAGGAAAAGTTTTCGGGACTTTAAATGAGGCTAGCACTAAAGGAATGCCTGCCTCCATCCCTATCAATAGTATGTAGAAGGAGAGAGCAGAATTGGGACTTTGAATGAAGCACACATCAGTAAGAGAATAAGTCAAGTGACTATAATATTTATTTTGTATAGTCCATGATATGTTATACAAACATTTTCGGCATCAACCTCTATAATGCTCTGAGCATACAGCCTCCACACAATAAATCATGGACTAATATTACATAGTAAATTACAATCCAAAACACATTCACATAAAACACAAAGAACAGTAAATGCATGTATATATGTTTCCTGCTGTGGTTTAACCCAAAATGGCCAGGATAACCATGGTAAATAAATAATAAATTAAAAAATCGATTAAAAATGCCTAAATAATAAATTATGAATCGGAGAGGATCATATGAATCTTGATATTCCATGATTGAGATAAAAGATAATGGCTAAAGGCTCTAAGCGTTTCGCGGTATTCCAACCGCCCATCAGGAGCATACATCATGCAAATTATATAGAAAAAAAAATATATATATATGATTTAAATTATTAGATAAAAATTTACTAAGTAATTTGATTGTTATAATTAATTTGAAATCTGGGCGTCAAACTCACGTCTGCATCAGCGGGCCAGTAAAACAGCATCAGGGTCTGCAAAAAGAGCCACAGTGCATAGCCACCAGGCACCGAGGCAGCCTGCGGGAAAGGTAGCCACCACCATAGGCATTTCCAAGGTGGGTAGATGCAATGCCTGTGAAATAGATGCAAATATCTATGTGAGGAATCTATGTGAAACAGACCAGATATGGATCTGTGTATGTGTTGTGTAAAGTATGTGTGTATTGGAAATTAATAAGGTGAAGTGACAAAAGGGCAAAGAAAGGGGGCAAAAAAAAAGGAAAAAAAAGGGAAAAAAAGGGGGCAAAATAAATAAATAAATAAATAGATAAATAAAAAAAAGGGAAAACATGATTGAACTATCAAACTAGCAAAAAACAGTGACCACCAAAACATGAAAAGGAAAAGAGTGTAAACAAGGAAAAATCCTAAGGTGAGGTGAGTGAACTTAGTGTCATAAGAGTGAGTGATCGTGCAGGGAGGGAGAGGGAGATGTGTATAGCCCAACCTGTGAAGTGCCCACAACGGAGAACCATCCTGGTTCCAAACACCGGCACCACACTGGCGAACACACCACTGGAGAGTAGGATCACTTTCACCTGGGCGGCTCAGCCGTCTGGCGATTAGCGTCGATCCATCTCCCCAGTGTGATTGCGGAAGAGTGACAATCCGGCGGCACCAGAGTGACACGAGGATGCCTAGTGCCCAGCACATATAGCATGACATCTGTGAAAAGGGACCAAGTATCCGCCCCCTCCACATGACCAGAAGGCGGGGAGAGGGGACGAAACCCACATAGCACACCCACGTACCTGGAGGCCGGCGATAACAGACAGATCAGCGTAACCTGAACCGCTGTCAAGGGCCCACGGATGCAGTCCAAGCGGGATGCACTAACCAATATACAATTGAATAAGTAATAATTATAGGACCATTTATCACAACAGCCTATACATACTAGCAAAAATATTATGTGGACTACTGATGTGTGCTTCCGTATACATATATATATATATATATATATATATATATATATATGTATATATATATTAGGGACACAACATGGAATAATGGATAATTATAACTGGGAACAAATAAGCTAGAGAGGATCAATAAAATAAAGGGAAAGAGAAATGGGGTACACTGCACTATAAAATTTGGAAGGTTAGCTCTTTTTTCTTTTTTGGAAGAGGGGGGAGACACAGAGTGGCAGAAGAGGAGAGGACACACCAGCCAGCCACAGCAGGACCAGGGTGTAAACCAGGCAGCCACCCATGATGGTGACCCACCGACAGAAGGGCCAGGGTGCCAGCCAACCAGCCACCCACAGAAGCCAGCCACAGAGGGCACGGGAACCAGCCACTGCTACAGTACCCTTAGTTAAGGTAAGAGGAGCCCTACACAGTGCCACTTTTATTTCTACTTTGTGAGAGGTTGGGGCAGGGTTGAGTCTTCATAACAGACTCTATAATGGACATTGAAAGTGCCTCTGTTAGAGTGACCCCCCTCCAGGTCCCATTAGACTCCTTTGTAGTCTCTAATGGGTCCTGAAGGAAGGTCTCTCTCTAACAGATAATCTCTTATGGAGACTGTTAGAGAGTGTCCCTTCCATGTCCCATTAAACTCTGTTGTGGACTTTAATGGGGCCTCCTGGAGGGGACGCTTTCTAACATACTGTTAGAGAGGTTGTACTATGTGCAAAATGGGCGAGGTGAGGGGTGGGTCATTGGTGGGGCCTGAAAGGGGGCCCTTGCTTTATTTGGTCCGGGGGCCCTGAGTGTTGTCAGTCTGCCCCTGCCCATATTGGTTCAACATATTGGCCATTTTGTTTCAAATCTTTCTTTATTATTTCTTTATAATTATAAAACATGCAAAACATCCATCAACATACCTAACATCCATCAACTACTACATATTTCTCAAAAAAAAAAAATATATATATATAAATCATCCCTCATCCCTCCCCCCTACCCCATCGCTCCTCACTTCCTCACTTACAAATATTCCTTAAAGTGGTTTTCCGGCCAAAATTTGACTTTTTACTTAAAAATAACCTATCATACACAAACTTAATGCATTCTAGTAAAGTTAGTCTGTAAACAAAGGTCCGTTTTGTTAGGTTATTACAGCATTTTGTAACTTTATAAACTTGCAGCAGACCGTGGCCATCTTAGGTTTGGGCATCTGAAGCCAGACTGTATTTCTTCCTGGATCTCAGCCTTGCAAATCTCACACATGCTCAGTGCTACACAAGCAGTGAAATAGGTTTCAGGTCAGGTTTCCATAGCAACGGCAGTGCCAGAGGAAGTTGCCACCCCTTAGCTATGCAAACCTCTCCTCCCCTCCCCTCCTCTCCCCAGGAACCAGGAAATATACTGCATTTATAACAACAACAAAAAACAAGGAACCAAAGGAAGGAGGCTTATAAATATACTAATTGTAAATTAAATCATTTGCTTCTGTGCAGATATATCTAGAGAACAAGAGATATATAGCTTGTTATATATGTATCTTGTTATGTGTGTGTATATGTATATATCTAGGTGTGTGTGTGTGTGTGTGTGTGTGTGTGTCCAGCGGCTACTTTTTTTCTGTACAGCTTTTCAATAAAAAAAAAAATAATAATAATAATCTCAGCAACAAAATTCATTTACTTGTACTGCTGACGGATAATACTGACTGGTACTTGTACTGCTGGCTGTAACACCCCTTTCACACCAGGGCGTTTTGCAGGCGCTATAGCGTTGGAAATAGCGCCTGCAATCCGCCCTAAAGAAGCTGCACCATTGTGTGTAGTGTGAAAGCCACTACAGCGGTGCACTGGCAGGACGTCAGAAAAAAATCCTGCCAGCAGCTTCTTTGGAGCGGTGTGTTTGTCTATTGCGGCGTATTGCCGGCGGTTTTAACCCTTTCGCGGCCGCTAGCGGGGGAAAAAGCGCCCCGCTAGTGGCCGAAATCTGGCGGTAAAACGGCGCTAAAAATAGCGGTGTTTTACCGCCGACGCAAAGGGCAGTGTGGTGTGAAAGGGGTCTTACTGGTGGCAGTTACTGCTGGTTGGCTCTGGTACTGGCGTCCAAATCGCGGGTTCCCATGCATTAGTGTGGCAGAAAACAGAAGCATGCGGCTGCTTTAGAGAGCAGAGCGGATGCTTCCTGTGACAGGCGGGAGTACATTTGGTATCACTCCGCCTGTGAAGGAGCTGGCCCTATACAGGAAGCATCGGCTCTGCTTCCTCTAGCGACAGCTCCGTTCTTTACGCTGATGCTCGGAGATGGCGGGTCGGGAACCCGCAATCTGGGCATGCTGACCCGCCATCTCAGAGCAAGACATGGCGGGCCACATCAGAGGGCCAGCAGTTGGGCACCCCTCGATTAGGTCATTGAGCTTATGTGTAAAAATATAAAATTATATATATATATATATATATTATATATATATATATATATATATATATATATATATATATATATATATATATATATATATATAATCTCACTTCAGCCCCGGACCATTTTGCTGGTCAAAGACCAGACGACTTTTTGCGATTCGGCACTGCGTCGCTTTAACTGACAATTGCGCAGTCGTGCGACGTGGCTCCCAAACAAAATTGACATCCTTTTTTTCCCCCAGAAATAGAGCTTTTTGGTGGTATTTGATCACCCATGCGGTTTTTATTTTTTGCGACATAAACAAAAATAGAGCGACAATTTTTTTTTAAAAATGCATTTTTTTTGTTATAATAAATATCCCTCAAAATATATATAAAAAATTTTTTTTTTGCTCAGTTTAGGCTTATACGTATTCTTCTACATTATTAATTTTTCTTCATTATGAGGGGCTCCCACCATCCCTGTGCTATGCTGACTTCCTCCTGGGGCTGTACCCCTGCTGTGCTCAGTATGTCAGTACAGCACAGGAATGGTGAAAACCCCTCATAATGAGCACAGCAGAGGTACAGCCCCAGGAGGAAGTCAGCACAGGGATGGTGGGAGCCCCTCATAATAAGCAGCCCCAGGAGGAAGTCAGCACAGCACAGGGATGGTGGGAGCCCCTCATAATAAGCAGCCCCAGGAGGAAGTCAGCACAGCACAGGGATGGTGGGAGCTCCTCATAATAAGCAGCCCCAGGTGGAAGTCAGCACAGCACAGGGATGGTGTGATCCCCTCATAATAAGCAGGCCCAGGAGAAAATCAGCACAGCACAGGGATGGTGGGAGCCCCTCATAATATGCACAGCCGAGGTACAGCTCCAGGAGGAAGTCAGCATAGCACAGGGATGGTGGGAGCCCCTCATAATAAGCAGCCCCAGGAGGAAGACAGCACAGCACAGGGATGGTGGGAGCCCCTCATAATAAGCAGCCCCAGGAGGAAGTCAGCACAGCACAGCACAGGGATGGTGGGAGCCCCTCATAATATGCACAGCAGAGGTACAGGCCCAGGAGGAAGTCAACATAGCACAGGGATGGTGGATAATAAGCAGCCCCAGGAGGAGCAGGCGAAAACTGGACCAGCGGTGCATGGCAGACAATCCGCTTCTCTCTTTCTCATCTAATGAAAATTCATATTTCGGATAGTAAATTTTTCAATGGAATATCGTATTTTGAATAAAAACCAAACTTCCATCAGCATCGACTGTCATATTGAGGTATATTTTTTCCTTTAAATTAATCGTAACGAACGTTCGTACAAGTTAACGAACCTAATGACAATTGGTATTTCGTATGAAACCGAATTTCGGATACGAAATACGAATTAATTTTAATACGAACCGTAACGGAACGGCGCCCATGTCTATTAATTATTCATCAGTTGTTGCCACACACTTCTGCGACAAATAGTGTGACCAGGTGCACAACAAAGACTAATGAATTTACACCAAAAAATATATATATATATATCTCCACTTTCGAGAGATTTTTGTTTGCTTTCTCATGTGATATAGAAATAATAAATGTATATATTCTTATAGTAACATGAGTGTGAGATACAGACCTTAGATATAATCTGACCTATAACCATATCTTAAAAAAAAAAAAAAAAAAAACACACACACACAAAAGTATGAGAATATAGAATTTTATTTGTATAATTTTATTCTGTACATTTGCATATTTAATACATTTAACAATATTTGTAAAAAAAAGCCTTTTTATAATGGGGGACACAGAGAGAGAGAGGGGGGGACAGACACAGAGAGAGAGAGAGTGGACACAGAGAGAGAGGGTGGACAGAGAGAGAGAGAGAGAGGGTGGACAGAGAGAGAGAGAGAGAGAGAGAGAGAGAGAGAGGGTGGACAGAGAGAGAGAGAGAGAGAGGGTGGACAGAGAGAGAGAGAGAGAGAGAGGGTGGACAGAGAGAGAGAGAGAGAGAGAGAGAGGGTGGACAGAGAGAGAGAGAGAGGGGGTGGACACAGAGAGAGAGAGGGTGGAGAGAGAGAGAGAGAGTGGACAGAGAGAGAGAGAGAGTGGACAGAGAGAGAGAGAGAGTGGACAGAGAGAGAGAGAGAGAGAGAGAGTGGACAGAGAGAGAGAGTGGACAGAGAGAGAGAGTGGACAGAGAGAGAGAGAGAGAGAGAGAGAGAGTGGACAGAGAGAGAGAGAGAGAGTGGACAGAGAGAGAGAGTGGACATAGAGAGAGAGAGAGAGAGGACAGAGAGAGAGGGTGGACACAGAGAGGGTGGAGAGAGAGAGAGAGAGAGAAGGCTGAGGAGAGCAGCAGCACTAAGAATGAGCTCCTGAAACTTCATCACTTTATACCTTGTAATGGGAAAAATTGAAAGACAAAAACAGGAAAATTGAGACTACACACAAGATAAAGACAAACAAGAAGAAATAATGCAACAAAAAAGAGGAGTTTAAAGATAAAAGGTGCAAAACAGCAAAAAAAAAAAGCAAGACCATCTAGCGGACAAGTATCCAGTATCAGAGAGCATCCAGGGCTGAAGGAATCAAGGAACCAAGGAATCCAACAAACCAAGGAATCAAGCAACAACACAAGGTAGGACCATCTTACTATAACAGCAAACACAGAAACATATAGAAAATATTTTTTACGCAAACTTCTATATCTAAAAATGGAACAGCAGAAAGAAAATACCCTAAACACAGACCCCATTACACAAGCCAAAGCCAGCAGGGGGTCTGATGTCTTAGAGATAGTTTACTCAGAAGGTGAAAAGAACAAACAAACAAAGAAAGCCATGAAAAAAGAACTTCTTAAGCAAAATCCAGAGACTCTATTTGCTGACTTCACCAGTACTGAACATGACAGAAAGAAAACTGATTTGTTATTCTATACTGAGGAAACTGAAGCCTGGCATACAGCTTTCTGTAAATACTACAAGAATATTACAAAGGGAGGTATCTGCATGGGCAGACAGATCAAGGTCAGGGATGAGGAAGATAAATGTGTGGTACTCACCCTGAACATATATCACAATGGTACCATCATGGCGCAAGGCATAGAGGAACAATTAGAGGAGTTTAAGCATGTCTTCCCCCAAATTAAAGATCATGCCAAGGTTTATAAGGATCTAAAAGCTACAGCCAAAAAGGATGAGAAACAGATACCAGCAAAGACATCCATAGACATGGCTGATGACCCCTCACCCAACATCCTCAGAGATTGCTTATCTCATCTAGAGAGAGATTTTGTACAGTTCAAAGAACAGCTTCAAAGACAATTAGGTGACAAACATGTAAATGACCAGCTGAGGGAAGAGCTGAACACAATCAAATCAGAACACAAGTCTGCCCTACTAGAAATTCGATCTACGATGCAACAGCTACAACAAGAAAACGCTCAATTGAGGGAAGAAATAAATACACTAAAATCACAAATGATACTCCACAACCAGGAAACAAAATTAAAAGTCCGTACAGACAGAGTGTCCATTAACAAGCAACAGACTGGTGAGACTCATCAACTCCCTAAAATGAACATTACAAAGCCCAGCAACAGCCAAGACAACCCCAGTTGTCTAGAAAGCCCAAACACGCCGTTATCTGACCACAAGAACAGGCAACAAACTCCTGAAATTGTATTAATAATAGACTCAAATGGGAAATACCTCAACACTAAACGGCTCTTCCCAGGAACAAGAGTCTCCAAAATCCACTGTTCCACAATTGAACAGGCAACAGGAGTCATTAACAATCCATTTTTCACTAACCCAAAACACATCATCATACACACAGGCACAAACAACATCCAGGAACAACAGGACGCTACCGTGGACAAATTACTGCAACTAACAGAGACTGCACAACAAAAATTCCCACAGTCCAAAGTAATTCTGTCCTCCATTCTTCCAAGGAGAGACATACCAAACAACATAATTGAACAAATCAACACAGAGCTGGCAGACAGAACCAGGTCCAAGACTTCCATTCACCTGGCACAACACCATTCTATAACGCCCCAACACCTCTATGACAACAAACATCTGAACAAACAAGGGGTCAGTCACCTGGCAAGAGAATTCAAAGACATTGTTCTTGAGAGAACTCACAGACCTGAGCATGGCACAACCCATTCTCAGACAGACACAATTAAAACTGCAAGATCCCAAACCTCGCCACTAATACAATACAGCAACAATACGCTTAGCCAAAAAACAGGTCCACGAAGATGGCAAGAATGGAGCAAACCACCCGCCCCAAGATGGATGTCAAGATCACTACAGAGAAGAGAAAAGGAGGAGATAAGAACCCTCCTGAGCACATTATGCAATAAACTATGTGACAGCTAATAAAGCAAAAAAAGACAACAATCACCCATAACCCGATTTGTCCCAGGAAATTTACCCATTACAAGGTATATAAATACACAAACAATAAATGACATCATTAGTAATCAGTAGCTGGAACATTCAAGGTCTGAATGCGTCAGCCTTCGGATCCAAAGTAAATGATCCAGATTTCAAGCAAAGACTATGTGAGACGGACATACAAATCCTCCTGGAAACATGGAGCCGGGCACAGGATGAACCATCAGTACCTACTGGCTATAGGGAATTCTCTGTCCCCGCACAGAAAGATAGGAACATCAAACAGGGTCGGTGTTCAGGAGGAATACTTGTCTGGTATAAGGAGGAGCTGCATGGGAACATCAGTGCAATTAAAAAAGGTGAGAGCCACATCTGGCTAAGAATAAGCAGCTCCATTCTTACCTCTGAGTCAGACATCTACCTGTGTGCAGCATACATTGCCCCAGCAGAGTCCCCATATTTCAGACCAGACACCTATGAGGTGCTGCAAAGTGAGGCTATCCACTTCCAATCCCTGGGACGAGTGCTCATCTGTGGAGACCTCAATGCTAGGACAGGAAGGGAAAAGGACTACACAAGCTCTGAGGGCAACACGTACATAGCAGGCCATGCAAATTACGATCATGAGTCGATACAGATACAGAGAAACAGCTATGACAGCACAACCAACAAAAATGGAAGAAAATTGCTGAATTTGTGTCGCAGTCTGGGCCTCTACATCCTCAATGGCCGTACCAAGGGGGACTCTCTAGGAATGTACACATTTAGCTCCCATGTAGGCAGTAGTGTGGTAGACTATGCCATCACAGATATGAACCCCACACTCATCAATGGTTTCACAGTCACCCCACAAACACACCTGTCAGACCACAACCAACTACTGCTATACATCAAATCTTCTAGCAAACCATCACCAAAACTCCACCGGGCTTCTCTCTGCAACCTGTCGCCATCATTTAAATGGTCCAAACAGTCTACCACAAAATACAGAGAGGCAACTGACAGACCTGACATTAGGAAACAGCTTGAAAACTTCCAAAACAACACCTATGAGATAAGCCCGCGAGGTGTGAACCAGGCAACAAAGGACTTCCATAAAATACTACACACTATCGCAGAGACAGCACAGCTGAGAAAAGCCAACTACAAGAAACCATCCAACAAACAATCCAACAAATGGTTCGACAAAGAATGCAAAGAATTAAGGAACACCTTACGGACAGTCTCCAATAACAAACACAGAGACCCTGACAACACCGACCTAAGGATAGCCCATGGCACCCTGCAGAAAAAATACAAACAAACCCTTAAAAAGAAAAAGCAAAACCTCATCTCCAAACACCTGCAACAGCTGGAAGAGGCACTTCAGGAAAACTCTTTCTGGGAAATATGGAAGAATATAGGCTCAGCACCCAGGAAAAACAACCTCCACATTCAAAATGGCGACATCTGGCTCAACTACTTTAAGAACCTCTACAAAGGTATTCCAGAGGAGGCTCTAACTGTAGAACAAAAAGACATTATCAAAAGACTAAATGATATGGAGGAAAAATTTAAGGACTTCCAGAACCCCCTCGATGTACCGGTTACACCTCAAGAAATTAGGGAGAAAACCCAAAACCTGCAAACCAAAAAATCCAGCGGGATGGATGGAATCCTGCCAGAGATGATTAAACACGGCTCCTCAGATGTACACGCTGCAATATGCAAAGTGTTCAATCTGGTCCTGAGTGCTGGTTACTACCCTAAATTATGGAACCAAGGCCTCATAACTCCCATCCATAAGAGTGGAGACCAGTACGATCCAGCCAACTACAGAGGGATATGTGTCAGCAGCACACTAGGAAAACTATTCAACAGTATCCTCAACAAACGGATCCTCAACTTCCTCACACAACACAATGTCCTCAGCAGAAGTCAGGCAGGGTTCATGCCAAACCATCGGACTACAGACCACATCTACACCCTGCACAACCTCATCAAGAACCATGTCCACAATACAAAACAGGGAAAGATATTTGCCTGCTTTGTGGACTTCAAGAAGGCATTTGACTCCGTGTGGCACCCAGGCCTGTTCCTCAAACTACTGGAGAGTGGAATAGGAGGGAAAACATACGATGTTATTAAGAGTTCATACACTGAGAACAGCTGCAGCGTAAAGGTGAATGGGAAAAGAACCAAACATTTCCGGCAGGCCCGAGGAGTTAGACAGGGCTGCAGCCTAAGTCCAACCCTCTTCAACATCTACATCAATGAACTGGCTGCAGCTCTAGAGTCCTCCCCAGCACCAGGACTGAGTCTACACGACACCAAGGTGAAGTTCCTGCTGTATGCGGATGACCTCTTACTTCTGTCACCAACAGAGAAAGGCCTACAAGACAGCCTGGAAGTGCTAGAAAAATACAGTGCCACATGGGCACTACCAATCAACTCAAGCAAAACAAAAATCATGGTGTTCCAAAAGAAAAATACAAAACAAACAAAGAGCCCTCCCTTTAAATTAAACAATTGCACTGTTGATGAAACTAACAGCTACACGTACCTCGGCCTAGAAATTACCAAATCAGGAAGTTTCAAGCCAGCCATAGAGGCACTAAAAGACAAGGCACGCAGAGCCTACTATGCCACCAGGAGACAGCTGTACCACCTAAAACCACCAGTGAGAGTCTGGCTCAGAATATTTGATAGCGTCATCACCCCAATTCTTCTTTATGGCAGTGAAGTTTGGGGTCCTGTCACCTACCCAGACCAATCCAAATGGGACCCCAGCCCAACAGAAACATTCCATCTGGAATTCTGCAAACACCTCCTCCAAGTCCATCGGAGCACCTCCAACAGTGCTTGCCGATCCGAGTTGGGCAGATTTCCTTTACTTCTCGCAGTACAGAAGAGGGCGCTATCATATTGGGACCACCTACAAAACAGCAGTCCCAACTCATACCACCATAAAGCCTTACTGAACAGTAAGGACCAGTCCAAACCATGTGGCCTGCAACAACTCATCACCTTGTCTATTCCAAACTCTCAACAATGCGGCCTGACAAAATCCTCAAATAAAAAACATAATGAATGACTACAAAGAAAAAATATGTTGGAGAATGGAGAAACGAAATAACAAACTCCAAAAAACTAACTGTTTACCAGTCATTACAGAGAGAATACAAACTGGCCCCATACCTGGAGGTGCTACAAGACCCCAAAGACAGACAGACACTGAGCCTGTACAGACTGAGCGCCCACAGCCTGGAAATCCAGCTAGGACGGCAGAGACAGACCTACAAGCCCGGGAGAGTAGACTGTGCCAGCAATGTGACCAGGGGGTCCTGGAGGATGAGGACCACTTCCTGCTACATTGCCCAAAGTACTCATCAGTGAGGGACATTCACTTCCAGAGACTCTCAACTCTCATCCCGGACTTCACTTCTACAGAAGAGAAGAGGAAACTCCAATTTCTACTGGGAGAAGAAGAGCAAATGGTGAAGATAGCTGCCCGATTTGTGACAGCTTGTCACCGACTGAGAGGGACCTGAAAGACTGAGGACTTAAAAACCCCTACAGAGACTTATACCATTCCCCTTTATATTACCCACTACTCCTCCCCCTTTTCCCTATACAAACTAAATTGCTTTGGCAATGCTAACATGTATCTGGTCATGCCAATAAA